>NC_064922.1:647235325-648504825 GCF_023897955.1 Schistocerca gregaria | reverse complement strand
GAGGTACAGTTCGGGGATGGACATTAGAGACGAGTTAATGAATGAAGCAACGTCGCACCAACTTGAAGCCAAAGATTTTGTCCTAGGTGTGATAGTTGGTGAGATGAATGGTATACATGTACACGTACTTATACACACAGGAGCCACTACTAATGTGAGGTCATTTGGTTTATTTAAATATATTAATAGGATAGAAAAAGTACTTACCTTTCCTGTAACAGGGTGTACTGTTTCTGGAGCTTTCGGAAAAGGTATTCAACCCATTATAGCTCAAGTGCTGATGGAATTAATCATACAGGAGGAAAAACGTGAGTGCACCTACCTGGTAGTAAAATATTTATCCGTACCTTGCATTTAGGAATGGGATTACTTGGTCGAAAACCGGGCAGTCATCGACTTACAAAAGGGGGTATGTGTTTTGAATACAGTCAAAGGAATCGTTGAATTGTTTTTGTTAAAGGAAACCAGGATTCCCGACAAATACTTCACACTCCGTCATTATTGTGTAATTATAGCAATGTAATATCATACGACAAAAATAGTTTGTCTCTGGCCAATTCCAACTAGAAAATGGCTCTGAGCACTATGGGACGTAACATCTGTGGTCATCAGTCCCCTAGAACTTAGAACTACTTAAACCTAACTAACTTAAGGACATCACACAGATCCATGCTCGAAGCAGGATTCGAACCTGCGACCGTAGCGGTCACGCGGTTCCAAACTGAAGCACCTAGAACCACACGGCCACACCGGCCGGCAATTCCAATTCAGGTATCGAGCAAGTTATCTGAGACAGAATAACCGAATCTGAATATTTATCCAGTGTACAAAGAAAGGAACTATCAAAGTTGCTATTCGAGTATGCACCAGTTTTTGATAACAATCCCGGGGTCATTAAAGGATTTAAGTATAAGATGCGTATGCGAACTCATAAAATTTATTGTAAAACAACTTACCCAATACCCTAGTCTAAAGAAGAATCCGTTAGCCTGGAAATTCAGCGAATTTTGGAATGGGTTATAATAGAATCGTCCAACTCTGAGTATAATAGTCCTCTCCTGTTGTAAAACCTAATGGTCATGCAAGGCTTGTGCTTGACGCCAGAAACATTAATAACATATTTATACCTGTGCAAACAAGGCCCGAGAACTTGGTTTAATTGCTACAGTGGTTCTTTGGCCTGAAGTATTTGACCTCCGTTGACCTCTGTAATTCCTACTGGCAGGTCTCGTAAGACGAAGAATCAAGAAAATATACAGCTTTTATTTTCATAGGGAGAAGTTTTCATTTCAAGGTCATGCCATTTGGTTTGAATATCTGTGGTGTTTTTATTTCTTCGATAGATACAGTTTTAGGAGCGGACTTGTTAAATGAGGTAACGTTGTACGTTGATTACCTTCTCGTGGCAACTGACATCTGGGAGCGTCATGTAGAACTGTTACGAAAAGTGTTCCGTCGTTTTCAAGATTACGGAGTAACAGTGAACCTTCCTAAGTCCGAATCCGGAAAAGAAAGAGTTTAATTCCTCGGGTATACTATCTCTCCCTTGAGAATAACACCTAATCCTAAAAAGTTAAAACAATAAGTGATTATCCGTATCCGTGTAATCGTAAGCAACTTAAATCCTTTCTTGGCTTGCTACATTTTTTTCAGAACAACTCTACCAGATCAGGCACTAAATCAGGACTGTTTGCTGAATCTCTTGCGAAAAAACGTTTCGTGGCATTGGCCACCTGAATGTCGCGAAGCGTTCGAGACAATACGGTACGCTCGGTTCAATGCACAAATACTGCACCACCCACAAATGGATAACAGTTTTATATAGCCACCGATGCTTGAGACACTGGTCTGGGGCAACATTATTTCAAATGGATGTTCTACATGACATCTACATGACTACTCTGCAATTCACATTTAAGTGCTTGGCAGAGGGTTCATCGAACCACAATCATACTATCTCTCTACTATTCCACTCCCGAACAGCGAGCGGGAAAAACGAACACCTCAACTTTTCTGTTCGAGCTCTGATTTCTCTTATTTTATTTTGATGATCATTCCTACCTATGTAGGTTGGGCTCAACAAAATATTTTCGCATTCGGAAGAGAAAGTTGGTGACTGAAATTTCGGAAAAAGGTCTCGCCGCGACGAAAAACGTCTATGCTTTAATGAGTTCCATCTCAACTCGTGTATCAAATCTGCCACACTCTCTCCCCTATAACGTTATAATGCAAAACGAGCTGCCCTTTTTTGCACCCTTTCGATGTCCTCCGTCAATCCCACTTGGTAAGGATCCCACACTGCGCAGCAATATTCTAACAGAGGACGAACGAGTGTAGTGTTAGCTGTCTCATTAGTGGACTTGTTGCATCTTCTAAGTGTCCTGCCAATGAAACGCAACCTTTGGCTCGCCTTCCCGACAATATTATCTATGTGGTCCTTCCAACTGAAGTTGTTCGTAATTTTAACACCCAGGTACTTGGTTGAATTGACAGCCTTGAGAATTGTACTATTTATCGAGTAATCGAATTCCAACGGATTTCTTTTGGATCCTGATGATATTAATAGGATTAAAATTGTAAGCTTTGTCAGTCAAAAAAATGGTTCAAATGGCTCTGAGCACTATGGGACTCAACTGCTGTGGTTATCAGTCCCCTAGAACTTAGAACTACTTAAACCTAAATAACCTAAGGACATCACACACATCCATGCCCGAGGCAGGATTCGAACCTGCGACCGTAGCAGTCGCACGGTTCCGGACTGCGCGCCTAGAACCGCGAGACCACCGCGGCCGGCCTTTGTCAGTCGCAAACTCACAAATTGTGAGAGGGTTTATACAATTACAGAACTGGAAGTGTTAGCCTTGGTGTGGTTGCTAAAGCAAGTTAGATATTTTATGTATGGAAAACCAGTCATTGTAAATTGTGACCACCAAGCTGTAATTCTTTTGATGAGCCGTAGATTATTGCACGCCCGATTATCACGGTGAGCGTTATTATTACAGGAATATTCATTAGAAATACGACATATCCGTGGCAAAGATAATGTTATCGCCGACGCGCTGTCTCGATTACCACGTGGTATGGCTGGAATAGTTGCAGTACGAAACAAAATTGACAACTTCCGATTCATGTTAGTTCACAACTCTCCGTACGAAAAGGACATCAAATTCATGTGCGAGAACATTGTTAAACTCCAAGAACAAGATTCGAAATGGATAATTATTAAACAATTCCTTTCTGAGAATAACAGTATCCAGCAAAGCAGTAAATATTGCCTTCACGAAAATATTCTCTTCTACGAAGATAAAGATTTTTACCGACAGTGGAAATTTTGTATTGCCTTAGGTCATGTGCAAAAATTCCTTTGGCGTACACATTTATCGTGGGGTAATGTAAGTGCTTATAAGTGTGCTAAGTTAATAACAGCATATGCGTACTATCCCAATCTAAAGCACATTGCACAAAACACTTTAAAAGCTAGTGCCATCAACCAGACAGCTGAGCCAATAAACTATTCCACGAAAACAGAGCTGAGACCAATAGTAGTTAATGATATTCTAGACTTAGTCTCATGTGATACAATGGGTCCGTTGCCGGCGTCCAAAGGTAATTTTAAATATGTACTAGCATTTTACGATCTGCTTGATAAGTTTGTAAAGATGTATCCTCTGAAACCTGTAAGGGTGAAACTAATGTTAAAGACATTAATAGAAAAATACATAGTTCAAGTGGGGAAACCAAAGGCCATATTAAACGACAATGCGCCATATTTTTCCTGTAAGTCCTGGAGAGAGTGTCGGCACGAAGAAAGCATTAACAATATTCACGTTTCTCAGTTCAATCAAACAAGTAGTCCCATTGAACGTGTATTCCGAGAACTAAATTGATTTATAAGAACTTATATCTCTCACCAACACTATCGTAGGATAGAATATTTACAGAAGATTGAAGAAGTGTACAATCACTTATCACATTCATCCACTGGTTTTCACCTTACGGTGTCTTATTTGGTCATTGTCAAACAAGTGGGATGAAAAATTGGATAATACAGTACCTAGAGACAAATCTACCTTACTTAATCAAGTGCATGCTACGCTTCAGCATCACGTTAAGTCAAGGAAAACATACTATGATAAACATTTAACTAAGCTTGTTACATATCGAGTTGGAGAAAGTATCACGTTAAGATCTCATCTGAAATCATCTGACATGAAAAGGTTTAACAGAAAGTGGCAATTAAAATATGAAGGTGAAAATACTTCATCCTGGAAGTTATGTACTGTCTAACCATAAGGGTGTGAACAAAGGCATGTATAGTCACCAAGATATGAAGCGCTTTTGGCAGTAGATTTAAGTTTATTCAAGGGAAGAAATATGTATGATTTTAAGTTGTTGTTTTGTTCTATAAACTGAACTGAAGATTAGTATGTAAGAAATCATCTATGGACTTGATCGTCAGAAGAAGAGTTTCAGTGCTATTAACAATTAAGATAACCTATGCTTTGGCTAAGAAATGAAAGAGGACGCCGTCTGGTAGAATTTTTTGCAGAGCATAACTTAATCGTAGCTAATACTTGGTTTAAGAATCATGAAAGAAGGCTGTATACATGGAAGAACCCTGGAGATACTAAAAGGTATCACATAGATTATATAATGGTAAGACAGAGATTTAGGAGCCAGGTTTTAAATTGTAAGACATTTCCAGGGGCAGATGTGGACTCTGACCACAATCTATTGGTTAGGTACTGTAGATTAAAACTGAAAAAACTGCGAAAAGGAGGGAAGTTAAGGAGATGGGACCTGGATAAACTGAAAGAACCAGAGGTTGTACAGAGTTTCAGGGAGAGCATAAGGGAACAATAGACAGGAATGGGGGAAAGAAATACAGTAGAAGAAGAATGGGTAGCTTTGAGGGATGAAATAGTGAAGGCAGCAGAGGATCAAATAGGTAAAAAGACGAGGGCTAGTAAAAACCCTTGGGTAAAAGAAGAAATATTGAATTTAATTGATGAAAGGAGAAAATATAAAAATGCAGTAAATGAAGTAGGCAAAAAGGAATCCAAACGTCTCAAAAATGGTATTAACAGGAAGTGCAAAATGGCTAAGCAGGGATGGATAGAGAACAAATGTAAGGATGTAGAGGCTTATCTCACTAGGGGTAAGATAGAGAAGGCCTATAGGAAAATTAAAGAGACTTTTGGAGAAAGGAGAACCATTTGCATGAATATTAAGAGCTTTGAAGGAAACGCAGTTCTAAGCAAAGAAGGGAAAGCAGAAAGGTGGAAGGAGTATATAGAGGGCCTATACAAGGAAGATGTACTTGAGGATAATATTATGGAAATGAAAGAGGAAGTAGATGAAGATGAAATGGGAGATATGATATTGCGTGAAGAGTTTGACAGAGCACTAAAAGACCTGAGTCGAAAAAAGGCCCCTGGAGTAGACAACATTCCGTTAGAATTACTGACGGCCTTGGGAGAGCCAGTCCTGACAAAAATCTACCGTCTGGTGAGCAAGATGTATGAGACAGGCGAAATACCCTCAGACTTCAAGAAGAATATAATAATCCCATTCCCAAAGAAAGCAGGTGTTGACAGATGTGAAAATTACCGAACTATCAGTTTAATAAGTGTCAGTTGCAAAATACTAAGGCGTATTATTTACAGACGAATGGAAAAACTGATAGAAGCCGACCTCGGGGAAGATCAATTTGGATTCCGTAGAAATGTTGGAACACGTGAGGCAATACTGACGCTACAACTTACCTTAGAAGAAAGATTAAGGAAAGGTAAAACTACGTTTCTAGCATTTGTAGACTTAGAGAAAGTTTTGGACAATGTTGATTGGAATACTCTCTTTCAAATTCTGAAGATGGCAGAAATAAAATACAGAGAGCGAAAGGCTATATACAATTTGTACGGAAACCATTTGGCAGTTTTAAGAGTCGAGGGATATGAAACGGAAGCAGTGGTTGGGAAGGGAGTGAGACAGGGTTGTAGCCTATTCGCGATGTTATTCCATCTGTATATTGAGCAAGCAATAAAGGAAACAAAAGAAAAATTCGTAGTAGGTATTAAAGTCCATGGAGAAGAAATAAAAACTTTGAGATTCGCCGACGACATTGTAATTCTATCAGACAGCAAAGGACTTGGAAGAGCAATTGAACGGCATGGACAGTGTCTTCAAAGGAGGGTATAAGATGAAAATCAACAAAACCAAAACGAGGATAAAGGAATGCAGTCGAATTAAGTCGGGTGATGCTGAGGGAATTAGATTAGGAAATGAGACACTTAAAGTAGTAAAGGAATTTTGCTATTTGGGGAGCAAAATAACTGATGATGGCCGAAGTAGAGAGGATATAAAATGTAGACTGGCAATGACAAGGAAAGGGTTTCTGAAGAAAAGAAGTTTGTTAACATTGAGTATTGATTTAAGTGTCAGGAAGTCGTTTCTGAAAGTATTTGTATGGAGTGTAGGCATGTATGGAAGTGAAACGTGGACGATAAATAGCTTAGACAAGAAGAGAATAGAAGCTTTCGAAATGTGGTGCTACAGAAGAATGCTGAAGATTAGATGGGTAGATCACATAACTAATGAGGAGGTACTGAGTAGGATTGGGGAGAAGAGAAGTTTGTGGCACAACTTGACTAGAAGAAGGGATCGGTTGGTAGGATATGTTCTGAGACATCGAGGGATCACCAGTTTAGTATTGGAGGGCAGCGTGGAGGGTAAAAATCGTAGAGGGAGACCAAGAGATGAATACACTAAACATATTCAGAAGGATATAGGTTGCAGCAGGTACCGGGAGATGAAGAAGCTTGCATAGGATAGAGTAGCATGGAGAGGTGCATCAAACCGGTCTCAGGACTGAAGACCACAACAAGAGCATGCTGATAACCCTTGAAGAAAATATCAAGACTATAATGATAGACGAAGAAACTATACTCTGAACAGTATTATAAACTGTAGTTGCACGTATTTAGTAGTGAATTCATGTACTCAGCAGCCTTAGGAAAGAAGAAAAGCAAGAGACTCCCTTTCACGCATAAAATAACTTCACGATTTGTGTAACAAGACATTTTATGATGATGGTTGATGCTCTTTCTTCATTTTATGTTTTCATACAGAATTAAAATACTTAGCGTAAGAATGAGAAAACGTTTAGAATCATAGTTGCATGCTGCAACAGAAATTATAACTAGGATATTTTTCATTAGTTATAATGAATTTTAATTTGAAGATTTATTATTAAGATTATTTAGCGTAACAATGATAAAAATATTTTTTCGTTCTTGGAACTGAAATGAAACTGTCTTTAGCACAGGATATCGGTATAGACCTTGCAGAGCAGGAGAGCTTCTGTGAAGTTAGGAAAGTAGAAGACGGAGTACTGGCGGAAGTAATGCTGTGAGGACGGGGCGTGAGTCGTACATGGGTACCTTAGATGGTAGAGCACTTGCCTGCGAAAGGCAAAGGTCCCAATTTCGAATCTCGGTCCGGCGCACAGTTTTAATCTGTCAGGATGTTTCATAGGTGAGATTTGATCGCAAGATCTGACTAAGCTGAGTTGTTTCATGCAAAGCTAGTTAAACTTGTACGTGGTTAACCAAGAGTGATCAGTGAAAAGCGTTTTGTGTGATTTCGTGCGTCAAAGTGGTATATGCGAAGTTTGAATACAAGTCGCTGTGAGCATTCATTTTCTCTTAAACTTGAACTTTGTGAAAAACGAGCAAAGACCAGGTACTGTGAGAAGAAGTCTAGTACGAACTTAGAAATTTAACAAAACCTAAAACAAAGAATCCTTTCATAAACTCACATGAATAAATCCTGTACGGGTGAAGTACCAAGAGATAATAAGTGTTTTGTATTGTATGTAATCTGGTATAATAATGACATTTTTGTTTCATATCCACTGTACGGGAATGAAAGTAGCAGCTTTCCGGTGGGCCGGTAGCATCCTCACGTCGCACCAACCAGAACCGATGAAAAAGGCAGAACTGATGAGCTGTTTCGTGCTCCTTGCAGCACCAACCGATGGACAAATCCGAGCCTTGGAGCAGCCTCTCTACCTACTACTGCTCATCTTCAAGAAAATTCCATCAACGGGGAAGACTTAACTGACCGGTCGTCGCAGATGACTAACCTTCTCCGCAAGATGTCGGCGTCAGAGAAAATATTGGGTCGTACACTTTTAAAGTCAACAGTCGTTATAAGAAGAAGATGTCGTCTTCATGTAAGAAACTGATTAGAAGAAAGACAGATCCGATGACAACTCGTCCATATCTAGAACGATACAGGCAATATGCAAATGCTTCAGAATGAAGCAATCGTCGATGTAACCAAGAGAACAAGAGAAAGTACACGCAGCTGGTTGACTGAGAAAATAAATTCTAACGCAATGGTTCACGGAAGAAGAAGAATCAGAGCTGCAGTCAACAACAATGCTCGAAGCTTCTATGTCAGGCCGACAATTACACAAGACGGGCGCGTCATAGACTAACAGATATCGGTTACGTTACCAATTAGCCATCAGCGAACAAGACACCTGAATTTCCGCCGCTCGCCAATATAGACGCGGCAGACTGATCAAAGACGTCCAATCCAGCTACTAACCAATTCAAGAGGTAGCAGATGAGAAGATTACACGTCGCCTGGGGTTCCTGTTGCCTAGTCATCCGAAAGGCAGCAGAGGTAGCAGATTATCAGACTGTTACCCCAGCCCGCACAGTCTGGTATAACTCTCGTGGGGTCAAAGCGACCCGATGGAGAACCGTTGTGTGCCGACCGTCGTCTCAGACGTAGTCTGCCCACTGTTCGAACGTCGCATCAGAAAAAATACAAAATATAAAGATTGTACATATTTCGTAAAAATTTTTGTTTGCTATACTGTGATTGATTTAGCGATGAAGTTCATAGACATGGCAGTGAAACTAGGCCTTCTTTAACTATTTAATCATGAATGGAAATGTGTAAGACTTGAATTATTTAGTGAGCACTTTCTTAGGCTCGAAATGGTTTAATATTGGAATAATCAAGACGTGAAGTTTTTAAACAGGCAAATTTCTTAGTCCTTCATAGTATTAACGCAGAAATACTTAAATTAGTGCATGACCTCTCCCATAGGTGGAACCACGTGCATCGTGATCAGCCTGGTTATATGTTTGTTACCAGCCATTCAGGGAGTCGCCTTGACTGCGTGTAAGTTTCCCAAGTTCACGCAACTACGACGCTTGAGGCTGAGCTATGGCCTACAACCTTCTCTATCCATATCTCCTACGCTTACATCATTCCTCTCTAGCGGCAGCAGATGAGGCACAGTCGAGGTACATGATAGCTGACTGTCGCCCTTCTCCAGGATCCAGAGTGCAGGCACCTCGCAGAGATAATTTGGAACAACTGCATGAGACGTCTTCCAGCACATCGTTCAATGCTCCGGTGGTGGTTCGACTGCCACAAGCCTGCTTTATGTCGATCGATGATGAATTACGGTCGTGACAAACTGAATGCCATGGAATACCACTGACTATTATTTCACAATTTTCTGTGAGCTCTCAGACCCTGCCCGGCCCCTTGCCCCTTCTACAGTGGGTTGAAACTGAATGGATTAAGGCGAAAATAATTTCGATCACGCCTCGCCTCCTTGAGGAAAAAATGGTATGTGCCAGGTGTTAAGACCGGGTATGAGGAGAAGCCCCATTCATGAGTCATACTGTACAAGAGAAGCAGCGGTGTCGGCAAACCCTGGTCCACACCGCCGACATACCAGAAGGTCTCTCTGACTGACGTCCCAGAATGATGTCACAGGTACCTTTGTGAACCCCTAAAAGCAGGTATATGCAGCAGAGGACACCTCGGTTATGGATATTGTCCTCTATGCATTGACAGGAACCCTTAACGGGGCAGATGGGAGAGTCTTACAGCGACTGTTAATGCCGATGATTCTGCTGACGCTCTTCATTAAGAGAGCAGCAAAGAAATCCCCAGGTCCTGAAAGCTTTCTGTTATAGTTTTAACCCACGTTCCAGTACATCCTTGCTTCACGCTGGGTTTAAATGTATAGAGACCTGATGTACTATCAAAAACTGATGAACCCTGACCCCTCCCACCTGAATTCGTATGTCTCCTTATCCCAGGAGACCACTTTAAAATGTGACTTCAAAATTTTTAGCCAGATTGTTACCTCCCCAAAGTCATCTCCAAGGAGAAAACGTTCTTTAGTGATGACAGTAGGAACCAGACGATGATTATCACAATAACATTGCCCTGGCAGCAGCCTGTCGATTTCGTGGTACCTTAGTGACGGTAGACTTCCACAATGCCTTTCATAGATTGAATCATCACTTTCTAGGGGTATGCTGCGACGGATTCCTCTCCTGGACGTTGATATACATCATTCTGATACTCTTCCAAGGCACTTGTTAACAGTCGTGCGATAGGCTTTCTTACTGTCATATGGTCAGTCCACCGTGGATGTCTGCTGCCGATGCTTCTATATGCCATCGCCCGTTGTGGAGCCAACTGACTAGGATCACAATAAATGGGCTTGATTTCATCTGTTGTGCATACGCAGATGACGTGTTCTTTGTTCGCTAGAGGGGTGAAGTGCGGGAGACGCTGGAATGGGTCAACCTATATGGGACTTCTGCAGGAAGCCGCATGAATGTGGCGAAGTCTGGTGCTATGATCTTTGTTAGAGGTCGCCACGCAGTGAACATCGCCCCACTGCCAATACTGGACGTATTAAAATGTTTGGGGATTACGTGACATAGAGTGAACAGACAGCCTCGCTTCCCTATAAGCATCTCCTTCAAGTGACCTGCACGAGATTTTGTAGCTACATCTTGGAAGCGTTATATATGATACAATGACTGGATTTTTTAACATTCGTCCGGTTTCAAGACTACTCCATATAGCACAGATTTTACAGATGTCAAAGGCAATAGCACACAGACTGCTTACAACATTTGGCTGCTTTATAAATGCAGGTCTTAACATCAAAGGCCGCTACAACAAGCTAACTCTTCCTCTTCGACACGGGGGTCTCTGCCCTCTCAACGTGTATGGCAGAGTGGCTGCCCTTTATACAAGTACGGTGGATAAAACATGGACAAATCACCAAACCAAATTAACGGGAAAGCCGATTGATGAACTGGAACCTCCCTCTCGAGTTGCACCCATTGCAGTAGCACATACATCCACCTCTCACACATGTCAGCTCTCTTTTCATTGAGTACTTACGTCCATACCAACTTGCCTTATACCAGAAACCCTATGGCCCTTGATGTGTAGCGCCGAACGATGAGGAATCATGCCCAGAATGAGGAGGGAAGCTGGTACTTATGGTCGCATGGCCTGAGGTTTGGCATATTGTGCACCATGTCTCCTCGACACGAACGCTCGTACGACCCGGTATGTGCTTGTTGATGGGATATATGTGGCACAATTTCCTGTACTTGCCATTGACATGTCAGATTTGCTGCTTCTTCCCCAGTGTCACACACTTGAGATGGATGAATATCGACTAATGTGTGGATCTTCTGTAGAGGTGTGGCAGCTGTTTCGGAAAATCGTTGTCTTTCCTCTACATATGTCTCCCCACGTCATTGAACCGAAGTTACTTCTGCTCCCAGATGAGATATACTTCCTCCATATGAAGACCAACGCTGTGAACTGGATAAAAGGCCTACCGACCTTACTTGTTTCATTAAGGAGATAAGAGGGTTCTTGGTTTTTGGATATTCCTGCAAGGTCGCCTTACTTTTCCTATTTATCATCTGAGATGCCGTCAGTACTAAGCTAACCTTCGGGTAATGTCTTCTTGGACCCCCTCGCCCCACCCCCGTCCCTGTAGCTGGGGTATCGCAGGTAGGAGGTCATTTTATTGTGAGTGTATAATACAAGGATTCGGACCATTGTACTGGTAAAATGGAATATTCTTCGAGAAAACGAGTCCGGAACATATCTAACTCATTAAGGATTCTGAGTACATCTTTCCATCTCCGGTGGCCTTTGGATGCCATTTTGTTTGATTCGCCAGGAGGGCGCTCTTGCTTCCTTTTCTGTTTTGTATGTTATTGATGCTAATCGCACCTCGATGTGAATCTCTTAGATAGTCGTTCATCTCACATTGAAGCTTCCGCTAAAAAAAGATAATAATAATAATAATAATAATAATCTCTTTTTATTCTTGCCGGCCGCGGTGGCCGTGCGGTTCTTGGCGCTTCAGTCCGGAACCGCGGGACTGCTACAGTCGCAGGTTGAAATCCTACCTCGGGCATGGATGTGTGTGATGTCCTTAGGTTAGTTAGGTTTAAGTAGTTCTAAGTTCTTTATCAGGAGAAAGAAAACTGGCGTTCTACGGATCGGAGCGTGGAATGTCAGATCCCTTAATCGGGCAGGTAGGTTAGAAAATTTAAAAAGGGAAATGGATAGGTTAAAGTTAGATATAGTGGGAATTAGTGAAGTTCGGTGGCAGGAGGAACAAGACTTCTGGTCAGGTGATTACAGGGTTATAAACACAAAATCAAATAGGGGTAATGCAGGAGTAGGTTTAATAATTAATAGGAAAATAGGAATGCGGGTAAGCTAGTACAAACAGCATAGTGAACGCATTATTGTGGCCAAGATAGATACGAAGCCCACACCTACTACAGTAGTACAAGTTTATATGCCAACTAGCTCTGCAGATGACGAAGAAATTGAAGAAATGTACGATGAAATAAAAGAAATTATTCAGGTAGTGAAGGGAGACGAAAATTTAATAGTAATGGGTGACTGGAATTCGAGTGTAGGAAAAGGGAGAGAAGGAAACATAGTAGGTGAATATGGATTGGGGCTAAGAAATGAAAGAGGAAGCCGCCTAGTAGAATTTTGTACAGAGCACAACTTAGTCATAGGTAACACTTGGTTTAAGAATCATGAAAGAAGGTTGTATACGTGGAAGAACCCTGGAGATACTAAAAGGTATCAGATAGATTATATAATGGTAAGACAGAGATTTAGAAACCAGGTTTTAAATTATAAGACATTTCCAGGGGCAGATGTGGACTCTGACCACAATCTATTGGTTATGACCTGTAGATTAAAACTGAAGAAACTGCAAAAATGTGGGAAATTAAGGAGATGGGACCTGGATAAACTGAAAGAACCAGAGGTTGTACAGAGTTTCAGGGAGAGCATAAGGGAACAATTGACAGGAATAGGGGAAAGAAATACAGTAGAAGAAGAATGGGTAGCTCTGAGGGATGAAGTAGTGAAGGCAGCAGAGGATAAAGTAGGTAAAAAGACGAGGGCTGCTAGAAATCCTTGGGTAACAGAAGAAATATTGAATTTAATTGATGAAAGGAGAAAATATAAAAATGC
Organism: Schistocerca gregaria; assembly: GCF_023897955.1. Classification (NCBI taxonomy): domain Eukaryota; kingdom Metazoa; phylum Arthropoda; class Insecta; order Orthoptera; family Acrididae; genus Schistocerca; species Schistocerca gregaria. The sequence goes on along the minus strand of NC_064922.1, from coordinate 648,491,463 downwards.
AGTAAATGAAGCAGGCAAAAAGGAATACAAACGTCTCAAAAATGAGATCGAGAGGAAGTGCAAAATGGCTAAACAGGGATGGCTAGAGGATAAATGTAAGGATGTAGAGGCTTATCTCACTAGGGGTAAGATAGATACTGCCTACAGGAAAATTAAAGAGACCTTTGGAGAGAAGAGAACCACGTGTATGAATATCAAGAGCTCAGATGGCAACCCAGTTCTAAGCAAAGAAGGGAAGGCAGAAAGGTGGAAGGAGTATATAGAAGGTTTATACAAGGGTGATGTACTTGAGGACAATATTATGGAAATGGAAGAGGATGTAGATGAAGACGAAATGGGTGATACGATATTGCGTGAAGAGTTTGACAGAGCACTGAAAGACCTGAGTCGGAACAAGGCCCCCGGAGTAGACAACATTCCATTAGAACTACTGATGGCCTTGGGAGAGCCAGTCATGACAAAACTCTACCAGCTGGTGAGCAAGATGTATGAGACAGGCCAAATACCCTCAGACTTCAAGAAGAATATAATAATTCCAATCCCAAAGAAAGCAGGTGCTGACAGATGTGAAAATTACCGAACTATTAGTTTAATAAGTCACAGCTGCAAAATACTAACGCGAATTCTTTACAGACGAATGGAAAAACTGATAGATGCGGACCTCGGGGAGGATCAGTTTGGATTCCGTCGAAATGTTGGAACACGTGAGGCAATACTGACCTTACGACTTATCTTAGAAGAAAGATTAAGAAAAGGCAAACCTACGTTTCTAGCATTTGTAGACTTAGAGAAAGCTTTTGACAATGTTGACTGGAATACACTTTTTCAAATTCTAAAGGTGGCAGGGGTAAAATACAGGGAGCGAAAGGCTATTTACAATTTGTACAGAAACCAGATGGCAGTCATAAGAGTCGAGGGGCATGAAAGGGAAGCAGTGGTTGGGAAAGGAATGAGACAGGGCTGTAGCCTCTCCCCGATGTTATTCAATCTGTATATTGAGCAAGCAGTAAAGGAAACAAAAGAAAAATTTGGAGTAGGTATTAAAATTCATGGAGACGAAGTAAAAACTTTGAGGTTCGCCGATGACATTCTAATTCTGTCACAGAAGGCAAAGGACTTGGAAGAGCAGTTGAACGGAATGGACAGTGTCTTGAAAGGAGGATATAAGATGAACATTAACAAAAGCAAAACGAGGATAATGGAATGTAGTCAAATTAAATCGGGTGATGCTGAGGGAATTAGATTAGAAAATGAGACACTTAAAGTAGTAAAGGAGTTTTGCTATTTGGGGAGCAAAATAACTGATGATGGCCGAAGTAGAGAGGATATAAAATGTAGACTGGCAATGGCAAGGAAAGCGTTTCTGAAGAAGAGAAATTTGTTAACATCGAATATAGATTTAAGTGTCAGGAAGTCATTTCTGAAAATATTTGTTTGGAGTGTAGCCATGTAGGGAAGTGAAACATGGACGATAACTAGTTTGGACAAGAAGAGAATAGAAGCTTTCGAAATGTGGTGCTACAGAAGAATACTGAAGATAAGGTGGATAGATCACGTAACTAATGAGGAGGTATTGAATAGGATTGGGGAGAAGAGAAGTTTGTGGCACAACTTGACTAGAAGAAGGGATCGGTTGGTAGGACATGTTTTGAGGCATCAAGGGATCACAAATTTAGCATTGGAGGGCAGTGTGGAGGGTAAAAATCGTAGAGGGAGACCGAGAGATGAGTACACTAAGCAGATTCAGAAGGATGTAGGTTGCAGTAGGTACTGGGAGATGAAGAAGCTTGCACAGGATAGAGTAGCATGGAGAGCTGCATCAAACCAGTCTCAGGACTGAAGACCACAACAACAACAACAAGTTCTGGGGGACGTATGACCTAAGAAGTTAAGCCCCATAGTGCTCAGAGCCATTTGAACCATTTTTTATCCTTCCACGGTCAATTTTCATCACTTTTCGGCTGCGTCCTATTCAATCACTATTGTGAGCTATTTTGGTGGATAGCACATAACGTAAAAAACTTCTCGTAAAAAATGTTTTATTGTAAAAAATAAAAAATGTAGTTTAGGTGAAAGTAAAGGAAAAGCGGTTCGGCAGCCACCCTTAAGAATTGGTAAATGTTCAAGTGCCGGTCTGGCACAAAGTTTCAACTCTCGTCATTGTCACAACGCCCTGTACGATTGGAAGCCACAAATTCCCACCGGTACCTTTTCTTCCTTCCTTATTCTCCAGTTCGTATGTATTAAGGTGGCTAACGAAGCTAAGTATAGACACGAAGATGCAGAGACCCATGTCGATCAGCTAACCGAGACAATTAACAACGTGTGAACCGTTTATGAAGAGTTAATTATAAATAACTTCATGGAACTTCAAACCAACTTTTAACAATTAAGTAAAAAATTGGACAGAGACCAAGGAGAAAAAGTGCTTTATTGCGTTAATAAAGCGGTAAGGGAAGCAGTAGCTAACTTATCAGTCGAAGATTTACTTTCAAATAAACAGTGTCAGAGGGAATTAGAAGAGCCAGAAGATCGGCTCAGTTCGGACTACGTTACGTGGAGAACAGAGAAAGCAAACTGCATCGCTAATTTTGCTAATGTTATAGAGGAGGTGACAGGGGCAACTGGAGATACACGAAAAGCTATGCATGATAAGGCACGAAATCCACAGACCTCGGGAATTGCCGCAGGCTATAACAATGCACAATCATATCCGTCGTTCTGTGCGAATAATCCGGACACAGTTCACGTTGTTTTCTCACCGATAGTTTGTAAACGGCGATACTAATGTTGAAGAAGCTTCTTAAGGACTGCCAGTTCCAAACATTTTCGACGGAGAAGAAAACAGAAAATCCCGTTGTCTTCACAAGAGGATCTTCGGCGTGTGCTACCGCTTCATGGACTGAATACCAGAAGATAGGTTATGTAGCAGGATATTCAGTGGGACGCAAGGCTTTAAGCTAATGATATGTTCTTCAGACTTTTGAAGAGTTCGAGAGAGCGTTTTCGTCGAAGTACTAAAAAATGATTCAAATGGCTCTGACCACTATGGGACTTAACTTCTGAGGTCATCAGTCACCCAGAACTTAGAACTACTTAAACCTAACCAACCTAAGGACATCACACACATCCATGCCCGAGGCAGGATTCGAACCTGCGACCGTAGCGGCCGGGCGGTTCCAGACTGTATCACCTAGAACCGCTCGGCCATCCCGGCCGGCTTCTCGAAGTACTGGTCTAGTGGAATACAAGGGCGCTTGAAGAAGCAATTTGTGAAACCGGATATTTTCCCTGAGAAGAATGGTTGTCTACGCCGCCACTTTAAGTAGTACTTAAACAAAACTTGGTATTGGGTCAGCCCCATTGCTGATAAACGCATTACGCATTTGGAAGCCGAAATTACTAGCTGAGATACGCAAGAAACTCCTTTCTTCCAGGATTTGTTGTCTCGCACGTTTGAAACGAGAGTTTCTGTGAAGTTCGGAAGGGAGGATAAAGCATTGCATCCATGTGGCGAATCAGCTTGAGTAGCGTTCGTCTGCATCACTCGCTATACACATACCTGCAGAACTACACAGCTGGCAGTTCACTCCCTTGGTATCATGGCGGCGCTCACTGATGCGATGACAAGTAACGGCCGCATGGGTTTTCCACACGGATAAGGAAACATAGACTGTCTACACAGCTTCGACACAACATAGTGGCACTAATGGGTGTTCGAAGTGTTCAAACGCTTTTAGAATTAGAATTTCTTTCTAGTTATCAATTTCCCACGTTTCCTACGGAAAAAGTATGTGCTGTTTACCTGAGATACACCAAGTGTTACCACAGTATAATATGACCGAATATCGAATGTTATTGAACTTCATTTTTTCAGTCATGGAGCTGTATGTTTCTGTAAAATAATAGCTAATTAATTAATGCTATCCTTGAGTAAGCTACTAAAATCACATTGAGATTTAGACACATTTTGAGAGTGCGACAACAGACCACAACTGTCACCTTTGTTTATAACTAAAACCTGTCACCTTTGTTTATAATTAAACAAAATTCAACTCCGCTTCACCATACACTTTCATGAGTAAATCGAGCAAATGAGTTAGTAGGACTCTTTACATTCGATAATATGAACAGAAGAGAAAGAAAGCCTAAAATGGAGTGGTGAAAACATTCGGTATTATTGGAATACATTTATATCTGGATAATTATTCGAATAAGTGGATGATTGAAACAAATTATTCGCCAATAAATTATCTGTAGATTAAATAACAAGTAACATATAATTCCAGTGAATTTTCTGGTTACTTTTTGTAAGGAATTAGTCTTCGTCCCCTTGGCTCGATGCAGTTTCTCTTTTATCAATAACTTTATAATTGTTTGTCCAGTAATGCGCCTTTGTGACTCAGTGGCTAACGCTCCCGACTACAAAACTTATTCTTAGGGTTCGATTTCCGGTTGATCCTACCATATTCTGAGTTCTTGTCGCTTCTTCCACCTATAATAATGACAATAATATAAGTCAAGTTACACCGTATTTTGAACTACTTGTTGAAATGTTGATCCCCGTCTAACTGGCAGCATCCGTTCAGAGGTGGGAGGAAGTAAAGGGCACACCACAACGCCTGGTAAAGCACTGTAGGGCTCAAATCATCCTTTTAAGTTGAGCATAGCTTTACTTGATTTACAGCGTAATAAATAAAACATAAGAATGGTTATAGGCAGACGGCTTCAGAAATTTGGGCCATAACAACCTAGGCAGCCGCAATGTTGAGCACCAATTTAGTTAGGAAGCTGATTGTCAGTCGTGACCGACCAGCCGAACAAGATGCACGTGGAATATGTCATACCTTTTTTTCTCATAACAAACGTACTTTACTGTTATTATAAAAGTTATTTTTCCGTAAATTTGCCTGCCTTATGCGCTGCGGATTATAGGTTCCCTCACATGAATGTTGTAGTATACGGAAATTATAGTGTCTCATCTGTTTTCATGCAATAAATTTTGCATGAAAATCTCGTTAGTAAAAATTTACGATTATCGGAAAAAATTCCCCTATCAAACAAGGAAGTGTCGATGCAGTGCGTCGTTATCGGAGACGGGGCAGCTGGTGTATTTGAAAATTTAATATGCCCTTATGAAGGAACGAGTTTAACGAACAAGAGATTATCATTAGTCGTTTTACTCACTGCTGAGTGTCGTGACCTTATTTCTTCATTTGTTCTTATGTAGTTGAAACTACAGACAAATGTCTCCATCCACAGCTATCTTCGGCCTTTCTTAGTGTGATGTGAAGTGGCAGACTGGTAATCTTCTTCGCTTCATACAACTATATCTTTGCAGCTCTCCCACGTGGTTTTTTGCCCTCAAATTTTCCCTGCACTGTGATCTTCTCTAAGTTGTCCCCTTTCCTTCTCAAGACGAATCCAAGGAACTGAAGGTATCTTTGGCTGACACGAGAAGATTACCTTCTAGTGATTTTAAGTTTTTATGTTATTGAAACATTTGTTCTCTTTGTGTCAATGGTACACGAAGAATTCTCCGCCAACACCACATCTCGGAGGGATCAACGTGGCTCTTATCGCTACTTTTCACCATACAGGTCTCTCATCCATATTAGGAACAGGGAACACCAATGCTTCTATCAATCGTATCTTCGTTGTCTTGGATATTGCCCTATTCTGCCATATCTTACTGAGTTTGACCATTGCGGCTCGGTCAAGAATGATTAGTCGTCTTATCTCTTATCGCACTTACCTGTGCAGTTGATAAGAGAGCCTAGATATACATAATCATTCACTATCGCCAGATTCCTTAAGCATCCTGTAAGTTGGTTTTGATCGATGCCTTGGTGAGGTGTAACCATTAGTTTGGTTTTTTTCATGTTTATCTCTAAGACAAGATTCAGATTAATATCTTTAACTCTTGAGAACAGATAACCAAGTTGTTCCTCGCTTCCTGCTAAGTGTACAGTATCATCTGCGAAGCGTAAATTATTGATTTTCCTGCCGCCAATTCAAATCCCTCTGCCCCAGCCTTCCAGCGCTTTCCTGATTACACACTCTGCATAGATAGCTGATGTGACTGTATGCATCCTTGTCGGACGCCATTTGTCACATAGAAAAATTCCGAGTATTCACCATCTACTTTTATGGTTGTGGTATGGCTCTTATAAAGATCATTTACTAATGACACCAGGTGTTTTGGAACCCCAGATTCATTGAGCACATGTCACAACTTGTTCCACATGATACAGTCAAATGCCTTTTTATAATCTAGGAAGCAGATGTAGGCTGGGACGCAAAACTCATAACATTTTCAATTACTTGCCTTAAGAAGCAATAAAAGAACCTAAAAGAACTAACTGCCTGCCACTAAGTCGTTTATATTTTTTATTTTATTTATTTATTTATTTAATTGGTCCGTGGGACCAAATTAAAGAAGAAGTCTCCATGGTCATGGAACGAGTCAATATATGAAGTTATAACACAATATTAGAAACAGATAAAATGAAATATAAAAAAACATATTCAGGTGACAAGTCGTAAGTTTAAATAAAGAAAATCAACAATGTAACACAGGAATTTGCTTAATTTTTTAGCTCTTCCAGGAGCTCCTCGACAGAATAGAAGGAGTGAGCCACGAGGAAACTCTTCAGTTTAGACTTAAAAGAGTTTTGACTACTGCTAAGATTTTTGAGATCTTGTGGTAGCTTATTGGAAATGGATGCAGCAGAATACTGCACTCCTTTCTGCACAAGAGTCAAGGTAGTGCATTCCACATGCAGATTGGATTTCTGCCTAGTATTAACTGAGTGAAAGCTGCTAACTCTTGGGAATAGGCTAATACTGCTAACAACAAACGACATTAAAGAAAATACATACTGTGAGGGCAATGTCAGAATTCGCTGACTATTGAATATGGTTCGACAAGAGGTTCTCGAACTTACACCACATATAGCTCGAACAGCCCGTTTTTGAGCCAAAAATACCCTTTCTGAATCAGAAGAATTACCCTAAAAAATAATACCATACGGCATAAGCGTATGAAAATATGCGAAGTAGACTACTTTTCGTGTTGAAGTGTCACTTATTTCAGATACTGTCCTAAAGGTAAATAAAGAAGCATTTACTTTCTGAACAAGATCCTAGACATGGGCTTTCCATAACAGCTTACTATCTATCCGAACGCCTAGGAACTTGAACTGTTCCGTCTCGCTTATAATATGCCCATTCTGTCTGATCAGAATATCGGTTCTTGTTGAATTGTGAGTTATAAACTGTAAAAACTGAGTCTTACTGTGATTTAGGATTAAATTATTTTCCACAAGCCACAAACTTATTTAATGAACTACATTATTTGATATTGTTTCAACCACATACTTCTTACTTTATAGAACAATACGCTCTGCCAAATAAACGGGGAACGAAGAATTTTCATCGCACGAAGGATGATCGCGTCGAATTTTCAATTTCCACAATGAGTGCCTGCCTTGTTTTACAAAATAGTGTTCCAGAAAGAAACGGCTACAAATTTGCAGACAAATTGTACGTTCCTCCAGAGTGGAAAATCCCTAAATCCTGCAGTCTTTCGAATGTCATCATGAGAATTATTTCAGAATACAAAGAAGGCCTGGCTGCTTCGATAAGTGCACGGACACTGGAGGCAGCAATGTAAGTTCTCCACGAGACAGCCTTCATACGACTGGCAACTCGCAGCCATCCGGCTGCCCCAGCGCCTCAGTTCGCGGGCTACAATGCACCTCATTTTTGTTTCTATTGGCTGTCACAGACGGCCTGTCTAGTGCGTTACGGTCCTACTGCACTACCGAATTTCCTTAATCTTTCTCTGGACCTGCCAATACGTCTCCCCATCCCACTGTTAACATGGGGCAAGAATTCTACGTAAGCAGCCAACGATGAGTAAGCAGCCGACAAAAACCCTCAATCTTCAAAGCCTTCCTTAGGTTGCTAAAACTGTCGGATATGATTATTTCCTAAGTATAATCACTCAATTCGTGGCTTTAGTACTGCAAACTGACTGTACCAAAGAAGAACTCAGGGCTTCCTAACAGCTATCGTCATCAGACTTAAAATCAAGGCTCCTAAAACCTTTACGGAAAGCTACTGGACGTCCAGTTATTCAAAGTGTCTTAGTATTAACTCGAGTGAGCTGGCCATTAGAAGGTGGAATAGTTTTTCTATTCAGCATTTGTCTGTATAATCACATATAGCTTTGAGACTCAAAAATTTCTAAAGAGACACGGTTCGTAGCATTGGAGCACGCTTGCAACTTGCTTGTCGTGAAAGTGTCAAGAGGCGTGAGGAAGACTTTCTTTGCCTTCTATGCCAAATGCAAATATTGGAGCAATGTCTTACCCACAATTTTAAAACAAGTAGTTCATCTCCATTGCTGTTCATAGCCAAGGGGGGCTTTCAACAAACTTCAGACATGTAATAGCCTAATGAATGTCAAAGAAATCTGGTCACAAGTTTAAGAATGATATTGTGATGTAAAAAGAAGACTTTGTTTGGAATTTGATTTGAAACGTGAAGTTAAAGTGGAATCACAACGAATTGTTTGACAAAAACTACAAAGAAACTGACGATTTCTGAGTTTTTGATGAAGTTTATGAGCTGAAAGACATACATCAAACTCATAACTAAAGAGAGTGCATTGCATGTGTAGAACGGTAGAACGTATTTTTTCTTTAGTGTCACAACAATGAATCTCCAAAAATGAAAAAAAAGTTTTTGGTCAGAGCTTCAAAAATAGAATTATTCTGAAAGTTACTTAAATAAATAAATAAAAACGAAAAGTACATTCGTTTAATGAGTGATAAAGAACTGGAACTGTAAGTGCAATTGGATTTAAAATTTATCTAGTATTCTTAACACTTTTTATTCACAGATGACGAATAAGTGTTTTTATTCATGTAAGTGAATAATGTTTAGAATAATATTTGTAATTCAGGAATAACGTATGGTTATATATATTTGTATTCGATATTCGCCATTGGCACAAATTTCGTCCAAGTCTGGTGCTAAGCTAAGTGCATTGCCCAAGTGCACACTGCAGATTCGCATCAATGTCCGAGTGAGTTCAGACGCGCTAAATTCATGCGGTCCACGCGGCTGTGCCAGAACCGTGTGCATGCGGTCAAACGACTATTACTAACATAGGTAATCTTCGCCAACTTCCGCCAATGTTTGCGAAGCATATTGGCGCTGGCATCACACACCATAGGTGGTTGCGGGCCACGTGGATAGGCCTCGCGGTTGCTCGGCTCTAAGGTAAGAGAAGACGTATTGGCAGAAGTAAAGTTACGAGGACAGGTCCCGAGTGGTGCTTTTGTAGCTCAATTGGTAGAGCATTTGTCCACGAAAAGTAAAGGTCACGAGTTCGAATATCGGTCCTGTACATCGTTTTAATATGGCAAGAAGATTCATATCAGCGTGCACTCCACTGCAGAGTGATAATGCCAACCTGTGGCTAAGCAATGTCTCCGCAATATTCTTTCTTCCACGAGCGCTAGACTCACAAGTTTCGCAGGAGAATTTCTGCGAAATGTGGAAGTTAGGAGTTGAAGTGCTGGCGGATATAAAGCTGTAAAGACGCGTCGTGAGTCGTGCTTGGATAGCTCAGTCGGTTGAACACTTGCCCGTGAAAGCTACAGGTCACGAATTCGAGACTCCGTCCGGTACACGATTTTAATATGCCAGAAATTTTCGTAATAACTGTGCTAATAACTTCAAACATACGCCTATGATAATGGTAAGCGACACAACAGCATCAGTTCGGTAACAACTATAATAGACAAAGTAATGGCTCCAAGCAGTATGGGACTTAACATCTGAGGACATGTCCCCTAGACTTAGAACTACATAAACCTATCTAACCTAAGGACATCACACACATCCATGCCCGAAGCAAGATTCGGAACTGTGACCATAGCAGCAGCGCGGTTCCGGACTGAAGCGCCTAGAACTGCACGGCTACAGCGACCGGCTTGGCAATAGACGATTATTTGGAAACAGGCATGGGTATAAGCCGAATCGTGGTTGTCAAAACTGACCTGATCACAGGATTGACCCTGTCAATAACAATAATCAGAAGAAAATCCCATGAAATCAGCAGTGGAGTACCAATACTACCCATTGCAGTAAAGAACCACAACCCTGGAATGAACCGAATAATCGCGGGGAACAACTTACGCTGTTGAGTGATACCTAGAGCGGTTATCCTTCAATAATAACATGTATTTCAGATAACCCTGCTCATCAAACTGAGCAGAGGCGGCTAAAATAAGTTCGACCGAGCCAAGCCCCTGAGAAGCAGTCGGAAATATGCTTACGACCTGTAAGAAGGAGGCACGATTTTTTTAGATACATTGAAGAACTCTCTACTGAAATCTACTCATGTGCAAGAGAGTATCAAACGTTGTCTATCTCAGTGATAAAGGCTGCAGTTGAAGGCAGTCCAGGCTCTCGAATTGTAGACACTGGAGCGTCAGTCAAATCGATACCCACCAGTATTTTCAGCGAGAGTCTCAAAGGACAGAATTACAAACCTGTAAAGTACATAACTGCAAAAGTTATTGGACCAGTAGTCAACCGGTCACAAAATGTAAGGACGCAGACGACGTTAGAATAGAAACTAGGAAATGCAGCAATACAATGTGCATTCCTCAATCAAAAATAAATCGGGAGTCGATCGTATTTTTGGGTTTGGAAAGTATCTGGAAGAGGGATAGAAGCATCGACTTCTCTTCGGAGAAAGTGATTTTCAAGATTGACTGTGCCACAACCCAGACAGAGTGGTTAAAGAAGGAAGAATCCCATGGGGGATAATGCCCTGGTGCTGGTATTCATTTAGAGTAAAGGAACGATGGCCACTCCAGAAGCGTCGGAAGCAAAAAGAAACAGTACTAGGATATGTGATCTGATCCCAAGCAACGTGAGCCTGAGAGCCGGCCTGTGTGGCCGAGCGGTTCTAGGCGCTTGAGTCTGGTACCGCGGAGCCGCTACGGTCGCAGGTTCGAATCCTGCCTCGGGCATGGATGTGTTTGTTGTCCATAGGTTAGTTAGGTTTAAGTAGTTCTATGTTCTAGGGGACTGATGACCTCAGAAGTTAAGTCCTATAGTGCCCGGAACCATTTGAACCATTTTTTTCAGCCTGAGAACCTGAAAGAGGAGCAAAATGGTAATGTGTCATATCTTCTTAATTGTTGTTGTTGCGGTCTTCAGTCCATGGACTGGTTTGATGCAGCTCACGATGTAACTCGATCTTGTGCAAGCTTCTTCATCTCACAGTATCTACTGCATCCTAAAACCTTCTGCATGTGTTTAGTGCATTCATCTCTTGGTCCCCCTCTGTGGTTTTTACCCTCCACGCTGCCCTTCAGTACTAAATTGGTGATCCCTTGATGCCTCAGAACATGCCCTACCAACCGATCCCTTCTTTTAGTCAAGTTCATACGGCTCTGAGCACTATAGGACTCAGCATCGGAGATCATCAGTCCCCTAGAACTTAGAACCACTTAAACCTAACTAACCTAAGAACATCACAACCATGCCCGAAGCAGGATTCAAACCTGCGACCATGGCGGTCACGCGGATCCAGACTGAAGCGCCTAGAACCACTCGGACACACCGGACAGCTAGCCATGCTCTGCCGCAAATTTCTATTCTCCGCAATTCTATTCAGTAGCTCCACATTACTTATGTGATCTACCCACCTAATCTTCAGTATTCTTGTGTAACACCGTATTTCTGAAGTTTCTATTCTTTTCTTGTCTAAACTATTTATCGACCATGTTTCACTTCCATACATGGCTACAATCCATACAAACACTCCCAGAAACGACTTCCTGACACTGAAATCTATACTCGACTTTCAGAAATTTCTTTTCTTCAGAAGCGCTTCCCTTGCCATTGCCAGTCTACATTTTATAACCTCTCTTCTTCTACCACCATCAGTCATATTGCTCCCCACATAGCTAAACTCATCTACTACTTCAAATGTCTCATTTTCTAATCTAATTCCTTCAGCATCACCCGATTTGATTCGACTACATTCCATCATTCTCCATTTGCTTTTGTTGATGCTCATCTCCTCCTTTCAAGACACGGTCCATTCCGTTCAAGTCCTTTGCTGTCTCTCACAGAATTACAATGTCATCGGCGAACCTCAAAGCTTTTATTTCTTCTCCATGGATTTTAATTCTTACTCCGAATTTTTCTTTTGTTTCCTTTACTGTTAGCTCAATATACAGATTAAATAACATCGGGGAGTTGGTTTCTGTAAAAATTGTAAATAGCTTTCCTCTCCCTGTATTTTACCCCTGCCAACATCAGAATTTGAAAGAGAGTATTCCAGTAAACATTGTCAAAAGCTTTCTCTAAGTCTACAAACGATAGAAACGTGGGTTCACCTTTCCTTAATCTATATTCTATGATAAGCCGTATGGTCAGTATTGCCTCACGTGTTCCAACATTTCTACGGAATGCAAACTGACCTTCCCCTAGGTCTGCTTCTACCAGTTTTTCCTTTCGACTGTAAGGAATTCGTGTTAGTATTTTGCAGCCGTGACTTATTAAATTGATAGTACGGTAACTTTAGCACTGTCACTATCCGAGTACTTTAGGATTGGAATTATTATATTCTTCCTGAAGTCTGAGCGTGTGTCGCCTGTCTGATACATCTTGCTCACCAGATAGTACAGTTTTATCAGGGCTCGCTCTCCCAAGGCCGTAGGTAGTTCTAATGGAATGCTGTCTACTCCCGGACCCTTATAACGACTTAGGTCTTTCAGCGCACTGTCAAACTCTTCAAGCAGTATCATATCTCCAATTTCATCTTCATCTACGTCCTCTTCTATTTCCTTACTATTTCCCTCAAGTACAATGCCCTCTATATACTTCTTCCACCATTCTGCTTTCCTTTCTTTGCTTAGAACTGGGTTTCCATCCCAGCTCTTGATATTCATCCAAGTGGTTCTCTTTTCTCCAAAGATCTCTTTAATTTTACTGTAGGCAGTATCCATCTTACCCCTAGTGATGTATCCCTCACAACCATACATTTGTCCTCTAGCCATCCCTGCTTCCCCATTTTGCACTTCCTGTCGATCACATTTTTGAGACGTTTGTGTTCCTTTTTGCCTGTTTCATTTACTGCGTTTCCATATTTCATCCATTTATCAGTCAACCATGAACCATGAACCATAGATCTTCCCGATGGTTGGGAGGCTTGCGTGCCTCAGCGATACAGATTGCCATTCCGTTGGTGCAACCACAAAGGAGGGGTATCTGTTGAGAGGCGATACAAACGTGTCGTTCATGAAGAGGGCTGCAGCCTTTTCAGTAGTTGACGGGCAACAGTCTGGATGATTAACTGATCTGGCCTTGTAACAATAACCAAAACGGCATTGCTGTGATGGTACTGCGAACGGCTGAAATCAAGGGGAAACTACAGCCGCAATTTCTCCCGAGGTCATGCAGTTTTACTGTGTGGTTAAATGATGATGGCGTCCTCTTTGGTAAAATATTCCGGACGTAAAATAGTCCCCCATTCGGATCTCCGGGTGGGAACTACACAAGAGGACGTCGTTATCAGAAGAAAGAAAACTGGCGTTCTACGGATCGGAGCGTTGAACGTCAGATCCCTTAATCGGGCAGGTAGGTTAGAAAATTTAAAAAGGGAAGTGGATAGGCTGAAGTTAGATATAGTGGGAATTAGCGAAGTTCAGTGGCAGGAGGAACAAGGCATTTGCTCAGGTTAAGACAGGGTTATAAATACAAAATCAAGTAGGGATAATGCAGGAGTATGTTTAATAATGAATAAAAGAATAGAAATGTGGGAAAGCTACTATAAACAGCATAGTGAACACATTGTTGTGGGCAAGATGGATACGAAGCCCATGCTTACTACAATAGTACAATTTTATGTCCCAATTAGTTCAGCAGATGACGAAGAAATTGAAGAAATGCGTGATTAGATAAAAGAAATTATTCAGATAGTGAAGGGAGACGAAAACTTAATAGTCATGGGGACTGGAATTCGATAGTAGGAAAAGGAAGGGAAGGAAACGCTGTAAGTGAATTTGGAATGGGAGTAAGAAATGAAAGAGGAAGCTGCTTGCTAGAATTTTGCACAGAGCATAACTTAATCATAGCTAAACTTGGTTCAAGAATCATACAAGAAATATGTATACATGGAAGAAGCCTGGATATACTGATAGGTTTCAGATAGATTATAGAATGGTAAGACAGAGATTTAGGAATCAGGTTTTAAATTGTAAGACATTTCCAGGGGCAGATGTGGACTCTGACAACAACCTATAGGTTATGAAGATTAAAACTGAAGAAATTGCAAAAATGCGGGAATTTAAGGAGATGGGACCTGGATAAACTGACTAAACCACAGGTAGTACAGAGCTTCAGAAAGAGCATGAAGGAACAATTTACAATAATGGGGGAAATAAATACAGTAGTAGAAGAATGGTAGCTTTGAGGGATGAAGTAGTGAAGGCAGGAGAGTATCAAGTAGGTAAAAAGACGAGGCCTACTAGAATTCCTTGGGTGACAGAAGAAATATTGAATTTAACTGATGAAAGGAGAAAATATAAAAATGCAGTAAATGAACCAGACAAAAAGGAATACAGACGTCTCAAAAATGAGATCGACAGAAAGTGCAAAATGGCTAACCAGGAATGGCTCGAGGACAAATGTAAGGATGTACAGGCTTATCTCACTAGGGGTAAGATAGATACTGCCTACAGGAAAATTAAAGAGACCTGTGGAGAAAAGAGAAACACTTGTATGAATATCAAGAGCTCAAATGGAATCCCAGTTCTAAGCAAAGAAGGGAAAGCAGGAAAGTGGAAGGAATATACATAGGGTCTATACAAGGGCGTTGTACTTGAGGGCAGTGATTATGGAAATGGAAGAGGATGTGGATGAAGAAGAAATCGGAGCTATGATAATGCGTGAAGAGTTTGACAGAACATGAAAGACCTAAGTCGAAAAAGGCCCCGGTGGTAGACAACATTCCATTTGTATTACTGACAGCCCTGGGAGAGCCAGTCCTGACAAAACTCTACCATCTGGTGAGCAAAATGTATGAGACACCGAAATAGCCTCAGACTTCAAGAAGAATAAAGTAATTCCAATC
This sequence comes from Schistocerca gregaria, assembly GCF_023897955.1. Taxonomy (NCBI): domain Eukaryota; kingdom Metazoa; phylum Arthropoda; class Insecta; order Orthoptera; family Acrididae; genus Schistocerca; species Schistocerca gregaria. The sequence goes on along the minus strand of NC_064922.1, from coordinate 648,476,294 downwards.
CCAAAGAAAGCAGGTGTTGACAGATGTGAAAAATACGAAACTATCACGGCTACAAAATGCTAACGCGAATTATTTACAGACGAAGGGAAAAACTGGTAGAAGCTGACCTCGGGGAAGATCAGTTTGGATTCCGTAGAAATATATGAGCACGTGAGGCAATACTGACCCTACGACTGAACTTAGAAGATAGATTAAGAAAAAGCAAACCAATGCTTCTATCATTTGTAGATATAGAGAAAGCTTTTGACAATGTTTACTGGAATACTCTCTTTCAAATTCTGAAGGTGGCAGGGGTAAAATACAGGGAGCGAAAAGCTACTTACAATTTGTACAGAAACAGATGGCAGTTATAATAGTCGAGGGACATGAAAGGGTAGCAGTGGTTGAGAAGGGAGTGAGACACGATTGTAGCCTCTCCCCGATGTTTTTTAATCTGTATATTGAGCAAACAGTACATGAAACCAAAAAAAAAAAATTCGGAGTAGGAATTAAAATCCATGGAGAAAAAATATAAAGTTTGAGGTTCGCCGATAACATTGTAATTCTGTGAGAACATCAAAGGTCTTTGAAGAACAGTTGCACGTAATGGGCAGTGTCCCGAATGGAGGATATGGGATGAACATCAACGAAGGCAAAACGATGATAATGGAGTGTAGTCGAATTAACTCGGGTGATGCTGAGGGAATTAGATTAGTACATGAGACACTTAAAGTAGAAAAGGAATTTAGCTATTTGGGGAGCAAAATACTGATGATGGTCGAACCAGAGTGGATATAAAGAGTTGACTGGCAATGGCAAAGAAAGCGTTTCTGAAGAAGAGAAGTTTGTTAACATCGAGTAAAGATTTAAATGACAAGGTATTGAATAGTATTGGGGAGAAGAGGAGTTTGTGTTACAGCATGACTAGAAGAAGGGATCGATTGGTAAGGGATGTTCTGAGGCATCAAGGGATCACGAATTTGATATTGGAGGGAAGTGTGGACACTAAAATCGTAGAGGGAGACCAAGAGACGAATGCACTAAGCAGATTCGGAACGATGTAGGCTGCAGTACGTACTGGGAGAGGAAGCAGCTTGCACAGGATCGAGTAGCATGGAGAGCTACATCAAACCAGTCTCAGGACTAAAGACCAGAACAACAACAACATCAGATAAATTTAATATGTCTTCTGTTACCCAAGCATTTCTACTAGCCCTCGTCTTTTTAGCTACTTGATCCTTTCATCCTTCACTATTATACCTCTCAAAGCTAGAAATTCTTCATCGACTGTATTTCTTTCCCCCACTTTTGTCAACCGTTCCCTAATGCTCTCTCTGAAGCTCTCTACAACCTCAGGTTCTGTGAGTTTATCCAGGTCCCACGGCCTTAAATACACAACTTTTTCCAGTTTCTTCAGCTTTAATCTACAGTTCATAACCGATAGGTCGTGGTCACAGTAAACTTCTGCCCCTGGAAACGTCTTAAAATATAAAAACTGGTTCCTAAATTACTGTCTTACCATGATATAATCTATCTGAAACCTTCCAGTGTCTTACGTCCTCTCCCATGTATAGAACCTTCTTTCATGATTACTGAACCAAGTGATAGCTATGATTAAGTTACGCTCTGTGCAAAATTCTACTAGGCGGCTTCTTCTTTTATTCTGTACCCCCATTCCATATTCACCTTGTACGTTTCCCTCTTTTCCTTTTCCTACTAACGAATTCCAGTCACCCATGACTATCAAATTTTCCTCTCCCTTCACTCTCTGCATAATTTCTTTTATCTCATCACGTATTTCATCAAACTCTTCGTCATCTTCGGGGCTGGTTGGGATACAAACCTGTACTACCGTTGTAGGCATGGGCTTCGTGTCCATCTTTGCTACAACAATGAGCTCACTATGCAGTTAGCAGTTGCTTACCCTCACTCCTATTTTTTTATTCATTATTGAGCCTACTCCCGCTTTACCAGTATTTGATGTTGTATTTATAACCCTGTATTCACCTGACCAAAAGTCTTGTTCCTCCTGCCACCGAGCTTCACTAATTCCCACTATATCTAACTTTAACCTATCCATTTCCCTTTTTTAATTTTCTAACCCACCTGCCCGATTAAGAGATCTGAGATTCAATGCGCCGATACGTAGAATGCCAGTTATATTTCTCCTGATAATGACGTCCTCCTGAGTAGTCCCCGTCCGGTGATCCGAATGGGGGACTATTTTACCTCCAGAATATTTTACCCAAGAGGACGCCATCATCATTTAACCATACAGTAAAGCTGCATGCCCTCGGGAAAAATTGCGGCTCAAGTTTCTCCCTGCTTTCAGTCGTTCGCAGTACCAGAACAGCAAGGCCGTTTCGGTTAATGTTGCAAGGCCAGGTCAGTCAATCATCCAGACCGCTGCCCCTGCAGCTACTGAAAAGGCTGCTGCCCCTCTTCAGGAACCACATTTTTGTCTGGCCTCTCAACAGATACCCCTCCGTTGTGGTTGCACCTACGGTACGGCTACCTGTATCGCTGAGGTGCGCAGGCCTCCCCACCAACGGCAAGGTCCATGGTCCATTGTTCTTAGTATATTACTTTAAAGTTTTTGAGAGACTCGAGGGTTCACCGAACGTTATGCCTATCATATCGACGTTTTTCGCCATCGAACCGTTTGTTATAGTTTGTACGTTTTTCCCTACAAATAACGTTAAAGGACTTCATCCACACCTGGGTATTAAAAGGTGTAATGTGTACAGAACTGTGTGAGATGATATGTCAACCTTAATAGTAATATTTATATGAAGTTGTAATATTAATTTGTTAAATGGTATCACTAATCATTTCATTTCAAACTGAATACTACGTGTGACTATGTATCTCCATATGTATGTGCCAATCGAGTATTCTGTGACGGATTAATTGTATTCTATGTAATATGAGCACATCAAGAATTTTTCTAGTATCCAGTTAGCAACAGTCAGCTGCTGATTATATATAGCATTTAGTTTTCAGCGTTTCTCCAATTGTATTTCCAATGCTCATACTTTTTCTACTTGAAAAGGAGCTGGGACAGTTTGCTAAATTTATTATAACTTGATATTTTTAAAGACGATTAATTTCGTTCAGTATGATTTGTGCCATTGCAACTCCCCTCTGGAAACTAAGTAGAGTTATATCTTTTTTTGGCAGCTAGATGTGCAGATGTGTGTAGCTGGGGAGGTTAGTATGTGTGTTGTGCTAGTAGTGATTTTTTGTGTATGAGCCATACATTCAAATTTTTTATTTCAGACATTGGTGTGAAAGGTTTAATGCAAATTTCCAGACTGTTCTCTTTCTAGATCGGAAGGTGTAACATGAATTAATGTGATGTGATGTGTCACATGAAATGAATTTAATTGAAGTATTTCAAGTTCTGTAAAATAACTGAGTGACACATACACAAGCAATAATAAACATCAGAAGGATATGTTGCAAATCTGCTATCGTATGGCAATTGAGATTAATTGCATTTAATATGGCACGATCATCACTGGATCAACAGTGTAACATCAGTGTGGAATTAGTGCACGTACTGTGAGTTATTCAAGTCGTCTGCAAAAATCTTCGGCGAGTAAAGTAAAAGTTATTGCCGCTGACATGACTGAATGTGATAGTAATATTGTGTCTGAATCTGTGGCATAACCGAGAACAACTATGAAAGTTGTCAAAGTAGTCAGGAGTTCACTACTACCAAAATAAAGGTCAGTTTAGTGCTACGACAAGACAACAGCCTTGCCGCAGTGGATACACCAACTCCCATCAGATCACCGAAGTTATGAGCTGTTAGGCGTGGCAAGCACTTGGATGCGTGACCATCTGGGCCGCCATGTGGTGTTGCCAGTTTTCGGGCTGCACTCTGCCTCGTGATGCCAATTGAGGAGCTACTCTACCAAATGATAGTGGCTCCGGTCAAAGAAATCATAACTACTGGGAGAGCAGTGTGCTGACCTCGTGAAACTCCTATCTGCGTCCTCAACTGAGGATGACACGGCGGTCGGATCACCCAGTGATGATCATCCCGATGGGCCACTTGTGGCCTGAAGACGAAGTGCTTTTAGTGCTTTAGGAAGAAGACAAAGAGTTTCTCTGTGTTAAAATTGTTGTAAATTCATTTCTTATTGCTTCCTCCAAATCTGATGGGTCAGGGAAGAAACGCAGTGAATGATAATCGTAGGCTAATATGTTATTTTTCAGGAGCTCAAACCTGAATGAATACTTATGTTTTCCAACCTGTTCTCAAATGTTCACATTCCAACAAACTCAGCATGGTGCGACTACTGACTGGTCCTTACTGTTTACTGAGGCTCAAGATATTCCTGAATCAACCATCATGTTCCAGTATGAAGAAAGGCTTCCCTTCCACTTCACACCAAGATCTGCGCCATTCCTACCTACAACCACCTACTGATGTCCTTTTCAGTCCACCATGTTCAGATATCCAGTATCGACTACTGCTGGGGGGCAAACAATATCTATTCCTGTCCCAGGACAGTTTCAAAATTCTTAACAAAGTCATCTTTTGTAAAATGAATATCGACTCTTTATGAAAAGCATTTAATAAATTACTTCTACTTTTTGTAACAAAACTAATTACTATATATTACCACAATTTAAACTGACCCTTAAAGACTTTAAATGTGAATAGACTCTATAGGTTGTAATATTTTAGAAAGCTAGGGTTAAAGTAAATAGTTTTGAAAATTTCAAAATATGAGGTGACTCATTAGACATCAATATTTTCAATGGGTGGGTACAAAGTAATTAGTTTATTAAAATAAATAAATATGTAGTAACTCATTAGATTAAAAAAAAATTCCAAAGAAGAGCATAAAGTTAAAAATTATTTAAAAACCTTTAAAGTATGACATATTAGACTTTCTTGTCAAAAGGTTGCTATAAAGTAAATTTATTTTTAAAAGTTGTGAAATATGAAGTAACTGACTATCTCACAACATATCCTAAAGTGGATGTAAAGTAAACCTTTTTTTTAAAAAAAAAACCTGTGAATGAGTGACCAGATTAAAATATTTTCAGAAGGTGAGCATATAGTAAAGTAACCACCCAGATTACAATATTTTCATAAGGAGAGTGAAAAGGACTTTTTAATTTTAAATATGAATTACCTGATTAGATTACAATATTCAGAAGGTGGATATAAACTAAATATCGTTTTAGGCATTTTAAAATAATAAGCAACTGGCTAGATGATATCTGAAAAAGCTGATATAAAGAAATTATTTAATTTTTTTTTAAATATGGAGTTACAGACTACATCATATTTTCAAATGGTGCGTGTAAAGTAAATACTTTTTTAAAAAAAATTTTAAAAATGTTAAATAACTGACTAGATTTCAATATTTTTAAAAATGTGCAACAAGCAGGTGTGTTAAACACTTTGAATATGAAGAAACAGACTAGATTACATTATGTTCAAAAACGGGAATCAAGTAAACATGTACTTAAAAGTGCTAAGCGTAAAGTAACAAACTAGATTACAACATTTTCAAAAAGTGAGAAAGTAAATAAACTTTAAAACATGAAATAACTGACTAGGATATTATATTTAAAAAGGAGGCCATGAAGTCAATATTCTTTAACAAATTTTAAAAGTGACATTCATAACAAGATCATTATATTTACGAAAGGCTTTAAACTAAGAACGAAGTAACTGGATAACAACATTTTCAAAGGGTAGGGAAAACGTAAATGTTTGTAAAAAATTAAAATATTGTGTAATGGATCGATTAAAATATTTTCAAAACTTGTGAATAAGTGATATATTTTTCAAAGGTACGATACATACACAAACTATCAAATCACCACCCACGCCAGAAAAGATTCGTGATTAATACGTTAGTAACGCGAGCCGGATGAATATGTGAGCCACAGCGAAATGCAACACGTTGAAAGTGGGTACTCCACAAATTATAGTAGAAGTGTCACAGCTACTCGGCTAAATAAGAAATCAAAATATAAACAAAAAGAAGGAAATGTCGGGTACGGCCTTTCTGCGATATATTCTCAGAGTGACGGGTAGAATCGGCCGTATATTGCGTAAAGACGATTTTCAAACCGAGAAGGTAGGTCAAAGAGGGTCTTAGATCGGCAAAGATGAAAAGGGACCCATTTGCAATGTCGCCAATATACCGCATTCCATTCACATGCCGAATGATGATGATGAAGATGACGTTGGTTTGTGAGGTGCGCAACTGTGCGGTTATCAGCACCCGTACAAAATCCCAACCTTTGTTCAGACCAGTCGCGCCACTTTCATGAATGATGATGAAATGATTAGGACAACACAAACACCCAGTCATCTCGAGGCAGGTGAAAATCTCTGACCCCTCCGGGAATCGAACCCGGGACCCCCTGATCGTGAAGCCACATGCCGAAAATTTATGTCGGAATTAATGGACGATCAATCAAAGAACATAAGCGACATTGCAGTTTGGGGCAGGTGGAGAAATTGGCCATGACAGAGCACGCGCTGAGTGAGACCGACCACGTAACAAAAGTTCGCGACACGGAACATGTGGCTGTAGAGAAGCACTATCACACCCGCTTGTTCAGGGAACCTATAGAAATACAAAAACACGCGAACAGCTTCAACAAAAAAAGGAAAGCCTTAAGGTAAACGGATCCTGGTTTCCCCTACTGCAAAGAACGACCATCAGGGGCAGCAAAAGGAGAACCGCACCGGAAACGACAGCGGAGAAGCCCTTGGAGGTTGGCGCGCCAGGTACATACAGTCTGCGGCCGCGAGCTCCGCTCCAATTCACCACCGGCAATGGAGGGTGAAACTTTGACAATGCCAGCCAGTCATGCTGGCGAAATGTCAGTAAAATCATCAGACGAACGTCGACCAAACAACCCGAGACAGAAGCCACTTGGCAGTTTCTCATGTATTGCAATGTTTGCTTTGTTTAACGTTTCCTTTGCTCTGCTTTGTATCGACACCACTAGCACTGTAGTGAGTTAGTCGCGGACTAAGCAGTTCAGTCATGTTCTGTAGCGTCAAGCCGTACTCACCATCGGATATCGCCAGTCCCGCCTCCTGTTTCCTTAACAGGTCAGGCGTGCACTACACGCAGGAAGCGGCTACTAGGGTAGTGGAGTACGTGTGGCGTGCACGTGGGGCTTTTTAAGGTTAGAGGACCTACAGTGACATCTGAGAATCTTGATCCTCGCATATCAGAGATAGAAAAGGTGAATATGATTTTATTAAATTGCAGGAACATCCAATGAAAGGTCCCAGAATTATTATCGCTTATTCAAGGTTACAACGTACAGCTAGTTTTAGCTGGTTGAAGCCAAACGTTAATAATAACGAAATCCTAAGTTCAGACTGGAATTTTTATCGTAAGAATAGGTTAGTCGCCAATGGTGACGCCCTGTTTATTGCAGTAAAAAATTCGATAAAATCTAGCGAGGTTACCACAGATTCCGAATGTGAATTAATCTGGGTGAAATTGAGTACCAAAGAACGGTCAAAAATGGTCATCGGATGCTTTTTTAAACCACCTGGGTCAGAATCTGTAGTTGTAGAGCCATTCAGACAGAGCTTGCAGAATATCAATTGTAATGTTCATGATCATGCCGTTGTAATTGGGGGTGACTTCAACTTTCCGCGTATAGAGTGGGAGAGTTTAGCATCAAAACTGGTGCCACAGACAGGGAATCGTGTGGCATTGTTCTGGATGTCTTGTCCGAAAATTACCTTGAGCAGGTAGTTAGAGAACCAACTTGTGAGGGTAACGGCTTATACCTCCTGGCAACAAACAGACTTGAACTTAGCGAATAAGTTAACGTAGAGGAAGGTATCAGTGATCATAAGGCTTTGACAGCAAATATGACAACGCGTCCTACAAGGAATCTTAAGGAAGGTAGGAAGATATACTTGCTCAGCAAGGGTGACAGGATACAAATTTCAGAATATCCCAGAAGGCAGCATCAAATATTCGGTGAGGAGAACGAAGATTTTTAAAACAAATGGAAAAACTTCAAATGCATCGTTCAATATGCCCTAGCCAAGTATGTTCCGAGAGAGGTTTTAATGGTTGGGAAAGATCCACCATGGTTTAATAGCTGTGTTAGAAAAGCGCTACGTAAACAAAGATCACTTCATCTCAGATTCAAGAGAAATAAAAACCTAGCTGACAAACAAAAGCTGAACAAAGCGAAAATGAGCATAAGGAGAGGAATGAGAGAAGCGTTCAACGATTTCGTAAGTAAGACGTGGTCAACCGACCTTTGTAAAAACCCTAAGAGAGTTTGGCCGTACGTAAAACCAATAAGTGGGTCAAAATCATCTACTCATTCTCTTAGCTACCAGACCGGCACTGGAACGGAAGATAAGAGAGAAGGCCGAAATACTGAATTCGGTCTTCCGGAATTGTTTCACCGCGGAAGGTCGTAACACTGTCCCAGTTTCAATCGTTGTGGGAAAGTCGAAATGACAGATATTTAGATAAGCGATCGCGAAACTGTAAATCAGCTACAATCGCTTATTAGTGGAAAGGCTTCAGGACCCGATGAGATACCTATAAGATTCTATAAAGATTATGTAAAAAAACTTGCTCCCCTTCTAGCAGTAATTTATCGTAGATCGCTTGAGCAACGAAAGATACCTAACGACTGGAAAAATAGGGGCAGGTCATTCCGTTTTTAAGAAAGGCCGTAAGACAGATCGACCCAATTATAGACCTATATCGTTGACGTCAATCTGTTGTAGAATTATGAAATATGTTTTATGGTCAAGAATGACGACGTTCTTGAAAAATGAACAGCTCCTCTATAAAAATCATCATGGATTCCGCAAACAGAGATCCTGAGAAACTCAGCTCGCTCTGTTCCTCCAAGAGATCCACAGCGCAGTGGACAACGGCTCTCAGGCTGATGCCGTGTTCCTTGATTTCAGTAAGGCATTTGACACCGTCCCGCACTGCCGTTTAATGAAAAAAAAAAACAGCTTACGGGAGTATCGGAACAGATATGCCATTGAATTCAAGACTTTCTTGCCGATAGGTCTAAACACGTTGCTCTAAACGGAACTAAACTAACAGATATTAAGGTTATATCCGGAGTACCACAGGGAAGTGTGATAGAACCGTTTCTGTTCACAATATACATAAACGGTCTAGTAGAAAGCGTCGGATGCTCTTTAAGGCTGATCGCAGATGATGCAGTTGTTTATACCAAAGTAGCAACGCCAGAAGATAGCAAGTATTTGCAGAAAGGCCTGCAGAGATTTGATGAATGGTGCAGACTCTGGCAGTTGACCCACAATGTAAATAAATGCGACACAGTGCGCGTACATAGGATAAGAAATCCATTACTGTACAGCAACGCTGCTGGTGACATACAGCTGGAGACAGGATCTGCCGTGAAATATATAGGCGTAACTATCCAGAGCGACCTTAAGTGGAATGACCATATAAAATAGGTAGTGGGAAAAGGAGACACAAGACTCAGATTCATCAGAGGAATCTTAAGAAAATGAAACTCATACAAGAAAGAAGTGGCTTATAAGCCGCTTGTTAACCCGATTCTTGAGGATTGTTCATCTGTCTGGGATCCCTGTCTGGTATGACTGATAGAGGAGATAGAGAAGTCCAACGAAGAGCGGCGCGTTACGTCACGGGGTCGTTTACCTTGCGAGAGAGCCTTACAGAGATGCTAAACAAACTCCACTGGTAGACGTTACAAGAGAGACGTTGTGCATCACGGAGATACTTACTACTGAAATTTCGGGACAGCACTTTTCAGGAGGAGCCAGACAACATTTTACTTTCCCCCCCACAGACACACACATACACACATACATCTCGCGTATCGAATCGATCACGAGGAGAAAACATGAGAAATTAGAGCCAATACAGAGGATTACCGAATCATTCTTCCCATGCACTATTCGCGATGGAACAGGGGGAGGGATCAGATAGTGGTACCGAAAGTACCCTCCGCCACACACCATTAGGTGGCTTACGGAGTATGATGTAGATGTAGATGCATTTTCGTTGCATAGTAGACAATATGTGTAGTGTCGGATGCTGTAAAAATCATTGGCGTTTTGCGACCTCCCACTCAACGGGTTCCTTGTATTTTAGACTGTTGTGAGATCAACCCACCGCCAACTACGCAGTTAATATATAAATGATTCAATGGAAACACGTCAACCCCAAACAAAGTGGACAGTTAAAGGGTTACACATAATATCAAAAAAGGTAATGATAGTAGAATTATAGTCTATAAGTTGTTGGTATAGTGTGTAGCAAATCCGGATGACTTTCTATTCGTCGTAAGCAAATCAGTACAGAAAATTCCATTGAGGGTAAATCCGAGAACACAAACAACAACTATGCATCTACTCTAAAGAGTCTGGTTGGTTTTGGTATGGGATAAATAATCCCTTCCTGTTAGGTATAGAAGACCTTGTTTGTCAAGCAGACCTGGACCATTACAGTTTCATGTATGTAGTTCTAAGATTATTCTGCAACTTGTCTACTGGGGAAGTAATGCTAGATTATATGGTGTTGATCATGATGTCTATTTTCTGTTATAACTGAAAACAGTGGAATGCGTGACTGTTATTTTCCTTTTTACTAGATGTGAACATATTGGGAAAACTGTAGTTTAAATGGCTTATTTAATAATAGCAGAATGTAATACCTTAACACTTTGCTTAAAAAAGAGAATGAGAACCTGTAATGGTTATTGAAACAATGCAATATACAGGGTGATTCAAAAAGAGTACCACAACTGTAAAAATGTGTATTTAATGAAAGAAACATAATATAACCTTCTGTTTTACATCATTACATAGAGTATTTGGAAAGGTTTTTTTTTCACTCAAAAACAAGTTCAAAGATGTTCAATATGGCCCCCTCCAGACACTCGAGCAATATAAACCTGATACTCCAACTCGTTCCACACTCTCTGTAGCATATCAGGCATAACAGTTTGGATAGCTTTTGTTATTTCTCGTTTCAAATCATCAATGGTGGCTGGAAGAGGTGGTCGAAACACCATATCCTTAACATACCCTCATAAGATAATCGCAGGGGGTAAGATCAGGGCTTCTTGGAGGCCAGTGATGAAGTGCTCTGCCACGGGCTGCCTGGCGGCCGATCCATCGCCTCGGGTAGTTGACGTTCAGGTAGTTACAGACAGATAAGTGCCAATGTGGTGGCGCTCCATCCTGCTGAAATATGAATTGTTGTGCTTCTTGGTCGAGCTGAGGGAACAGCCAATTCTCTAACATCTCCAGATACTGTAGTCCAGTTACAGTAGCACCTTCGAAGAAAAAGGGACCAAAAACTTTATTTGCTGAAATGACACAGAAAACGTTCACCTTAGGCGAGTCACGTTCATACTGAGTTGTTTCCCGCGGATTCTCAGTGCCCCATATACAGACATTGTGACGGTTGACTTTCCTGTTAGTGTGGAAAGTTGCTTCATCACTAAACACAATCTTTGAAATGAAAGATTCATCTGTTTCCATTTGAGCAAGGATAAAATCACAGAAATCTATTCTTTTAATCTTATCAGCGGCAGACAGTGCTTGAACCAATTTCAGACGATAAAGTTTCATAACTAACCTTTTTCGTAGGACTCTCCATACAGTTGATTGTTCGTTCTCAGCCGTCCAGAACTTTTCCCTTTACACAAACACCCATTCTCTGTAAACTGTTTATACCAACGTTTAATACACCACCTATCAGGAGGTTTAACACCATGCTTCGTTCGAAATGCACGCTCAACAACTGTCGTCGATTCACTTCTGCCGTACTCAATAACACAAAAAGCTTTCTGTTGAGCGGTCGCCATCTTAGCATCAACTGACGTTGACGCCTAGTCAACAGCGCCTCAAGCGAACAAATGTGCAACTAAATGAAACTTTATAGCTCCCTTAATTCGCCGACAGATAGTGCTTAGCTCTGCCTTTTGTCGTTGCAGAGTTTTAAATTCCTAAAGTTGTGGTATTCTTTTTGAATCACCCTGTATATAAGAACGTAGGCTTCCGGCGGCCGGTGTCATGGTGATTAAAATTCTTCTGGGTATTATGATGCATCATTGCTAAAAACTAACAACAATAATAGACTAAAACCGACGTTTCAGTCGAATTGCAACGGCCTTCCTCAGGGCACAACTGGTTTTGCAGGGGACAGGTGCTTCTATTTATTACAGGCTATTGATGTCTGACGTCACTGTTGTAAAACTTTTATTGGCCGTCTAATATGATTGGCTAGTCATGATGTAAGGGAAGATGGAAGGAAAGAGGCTATTCGTCGATGTCCATGTCGTCAATGATTGGTAACTGTCCGCCAATCAGTGTTCGGCTTCTGGTCGGCAAGTTTTCCTCCTGGTGTGCGCGGAAGAGGATTGACAGTTGCTCTGCAACTGCTTGTGCCGATACGTCCGTGTCCCGTGTAGCTTCTGCTTACAGTCTTAAGGAGGCAACTGATTACCTAAAACAGCTATACTGGCAGCCTGACTAATGGTGGAACTTCCACCTAACTCTTTGTTTTCCTACAGAATCAAATCTGGGAAACCAGCTTTATTATGCTTACGCAGCATGGCTGACGGAAAAATCGTCTTTCCTGATGTGTCACGGATTCACTAAGCAGCGCCAACGTCAGTATGGTGATACATGCGATCGAACTGGGAATTGATAATTATTTATCCCATGCATAACATGGTTAGGGCTTCCGTGGTGTGTTACAACAAAATACGAGATTTGTTCGAACCGAAACCTTACATTGTTGGTGTAAGAGATGTAAGCTATACTTATCGCAATAGCTGCTTCCAAAGAAGCCTATTTTACTGGTAGCTTAGTGCTTGCACACGAGTAGCATAATTCTGAACAAGTATTAGACACAGATTAATCATGTTTTTAAATGATTTCCGAACTCTAGGCCTCTTGTTGCTAATAAGAGGATCGCTTCAACAAGATGTTCCCCTTTCCAAGACAAACACAGTATGGTATCGTGTGCCTCCTGCCAAAAAGAAATTGGGCTACGAACAAGAGTGATCCAATATCTCTTATGTAACATTGGTAGTGAATATCGATCCTATCAGTAATAAGTCCAGAAATACTTTGTTGCTTGTTTTGAAGAATTCATCCGTGAGCAGTAAGAGGTTTACTGCTTCGAAGTTGGTCAGAAAACTTATAAATCACATTGGTTGATCATATTTCTGTTTTCTTCTTCGTAGGAAACAATGTGTGAGTCCGCCTTGTGATAGATCAATCGAAATTTAACACTCCACACGCCAGAACGCATTTTAATGGACTCCTGCCATAATTACAAACATGTCTCATATTACAACATATTTTCTCAGAAGATTTTTTACTAATACAGTCGACTTAATAAAATCTCACTGTGCAAACAGATTGAGCTAACGTTTCACCCAGAAGCATTACGCTCCGATATTAATTTATATTCCATTCGTCATCAACGAAATTGTCGTAGACCGGGTCTTATTGCTAATAAGAGGATCGCTTGAACAAGACGTCCCCCTTTCATGGATTCATGGTAGAACTATAACATTCAACACCTACGGATGTTATTGTAACCATTGTGCTTCGTTTTTGCTAGTAAATAATGGTTTTTATGTTAGTAAGACAGTGTGGCTAGATCCTGCAGCTCACAAATGTGCGATAAAAATAATTTTAGAGCCGTTTGGTTCCTTCAGTTTCTGCTGCCTGCTTCAGCAAGACAGATAATTCGCTGGAAGCTTTTGAAATCAGCCCCTGCAAATGGCAAGCTCCATATCCTGAGCGTGGGTGATAATCGGCTACTGTTGCGCAAATGTCGCTGCAGCACCCGTCTTAAGACGCTGCACAAATTATCTGACATATGCTGTTCGAAAAGAATTCTGGACTGTTGGTCCTAGCCACACTTAGATCAGGGGTCCCCTTCATTGATCAGCTTTGCATAGGCCGTTTCCCGTGTTACTTGGAATTGGTGAAATGGTTATTCCTCACGACTGGTGGGCATATATACGGCGATATGTTGCACGGCCGTGGCGTGGTCCCTATTTCATATGTAGATCCGCAGGAGTCACGGCCCTGGGTCGGTAGCGACACGCATCTTCTCGTCGTGATGTGATGTTGACTGCTCTGTAATTAGGTACACGCAAAACGTTTTTCCAGCTGTTATTATGCTCGTATTGTTCGCATTTTAGAATCACGTCAGTAACTGGCCTTTGGAGAATCGGTTTATTGGTACACTGTGGTCGGTGTCTTAAGTCAAATTTTATAGTATCGTTACTTCTGTGAGTCTGTGACAATGTATGTAGGAAGCATTTATTTTTACTCCAGTGTGGCCACAGTTCAGTCTCTTCTGCGTATGGTGATGTACAAATTTCGGATTATTTCCGTATCCATTTAAAAGTCATAGCATTTCACGTTCTAATATAGCGACAATCACATGTCCGGTAACCATATTCCACCTCTTGACGTGCTCCTAGGATTGTGTTTTATCCTTAAATGCTTTCGCTGATACACCCAGTGTGGTTCATATGTAGCGGGGGGAGTATGTCTGGTGCACCAGTCTTGTTCACGTTTCAATAATACTCATTATTAATGCACAGACAAATTTTCGTAGCAAACACTGTAGAGTGCTAACGGTCTAGCGTATGTCTTTGGAATTCTATGGATCAACCGAAATTACGTCAATATCAATGACCACACTTGGATTTTCCCACAGTTAATTGCGAGCCTTATAGGAGTGTCACTTATACTTGCAGGGTTTATTGTGTTACAAGTCTTCATTGCAGAAGAGTGTGCTACCTGGCTGAAGAAGGTCACCTACGCCCTTTTCAAAAGCATGAATCTTGGGAGGAAGAAGAACCGTCGGTTTCTGATTGGGCTGGGAGAGCATTGCTTGACGCTTAAATCGTTACCAAAGTTTATCTGCAAAGGCGTCGGGGACTTGCGAGGGGATTTGATGTAGTGGGATATCCTCTCCCTGAATGGCTGAGTTGCATTTGTGCCAGCTACCATATTGGAGGTGATTACACGTACATTGTGCATACTTCTCCACTACGTCTACGGAGATCGTCTGAAATAGCGCTAGGAAGAGATGTGGAGCACTCACATTAGCGACAAGGTGACCACGATCAAAGCAGGAGTTCCTTACCGCGGCATTACCCAGCGAATACATGGTTGAGAGCGGAGTGTATTCGCACCAGTTGTTGGTATTTCCACTACATGTTGGAATCTGTTAGTGAGAATGGGAAATGTTTTGTTCAGAACTGATTTAGCAGCCATTTCAGAAACCAGTACTGTACTTTGGTATTCCTTTCACAGTACCTTTTGTTAGAAATCGGTAGTGCTTATACAGGGTGTTACAGAACGGTACGGCTAAACTTTCAGGAGACATTCCTCACAGACAAGTAAGGAAAAGATGATATGTGGACGCTTAATTTCCATGTTAGAGCTCATTTTAGTTTCGTCCGTATGTACCGTACTTTCTCGATTCACCGCCAGTTGGCCAAATTGAAGGAAAGAAATGTTGACTTTGGTGCTTGTGTTCACATGCGACTCACTGCTCTACAGTACTAGCATCAAGCACATCAGTACGTAGCATCAACAGGTTAGTGTTCATAACGAACGAGGTTTTGCGGTCAGTGAAATGTTTACAAATGCGGAGTTGGGAGATGCCCATTTGATGTATGGATTATCACGGGGCAATAGCCGTGGCGCGGTACGTTGTATCGAGACAGATTTCCAGAACGAAGGTG
Source organism: Schistocerca gregaria (assembly GCF_023897955.1). Lineage (NCBI taxonomy): Eukaryota > Metazoa > Arthropoda > Insecta > Orthoptera > Acrididae > Schistocerca > Schistocerca gregaria. The sequence continues at coordinate 648,460,541 of NC_064922.1, read as the reverse complement.
TCCCGACAGGAAGACGTTCGACGCAATTGATCGGGGACTTACGGATCACGGAACATTCCAGCCTATGAGTCGCGACTGGGGAAGACCTAGAACGACGAGGACACCTGCAATGGACGAGGCAATTCTTCGTGCAGTTGGTGATAACCCTAATGTCAGCGTCAGAGAAGTTGCTGCTGTACAAGGTAACGTTAACCACGTCGCTGTAAGGAGAGTGCTACGGGAGAACCAGCTGTTTTCGTAGCATGTACAGCGAGTGCAGGCACTATCAGCAGCTGATTGGCCTCCACGGGTACACTTCTGCGAATGGTTCATCCAGCAATGTATCAATCCTTATTTCAGTGCAAATGTTCTCTTTACGGATGAGGCTTCATTCCAACGTGTAAATTTTCACAATAAACATGTGTGGGCTGACGAGAATTCGCACGCATTTGTGCAATCACGTCATCACCACAGATTTTCTGTGAAAGTTTGGGCAGGCATTATTGGTGATGTCTTGATTGGGCCCCATTTTCTTCCACCTACGCTCAATGGAGCACGTTATCATGATTTCATACGGGATACTCTACCTGTGCTGCTAGAACAAGTGCCTTTACAAGTACGACACAACATGTGGTTCATGCACGATGGAGCTCCTGCACATTTCAGTCGAAGTGTTCGTACGCTTCTCAACAACAGATTCGGTGACCAATGGATTGGTAGAGGCGGACCAATTCCATGGCCTCCACGCTCTCCTGACCTCAACCCTCTTGACTTACATTTATTGGGGCATTTGAAAGCTCTTGTCTACGCAAATCCGCTACCAAATGTAGAGACTCTTTGTGCTCGTATTGTGGACGGCTGTGATAGAATACGCCATTCTCCAGGGCTGCATCAGCGCATCAGGGATTTCATGCGACGGAGGGTGGATGCACGTATCCTCGCTAACGGAGGACATTTTTGAGCATTTCATGTAACAAAGTGTTTGAAGTCACGCTGGTACGTTCTGTTGCTGTGTGTTTCCATTCCATGATTAATGTGATTTGAAGAGAAGAAATAAAATGAGTTCTAACATGGAATGTAAGCGTTTCCGGACACATGTCCACATTACATATTTTCTTTCTTTGTGTGAGCGGAATGTTTCCTGAAAGTTTGGCCGTACCTTTTTGTAGCACCCTGTATAGTTCTCTGTGATGTCACTGTTTCTATTAATCTGTTAGTTTCCAACACCATGACGTCACTCATAAGTAATGGAGCGGTGGATTAGCGATTATACATAGATCGGGACTATGCTGAGAGCATCATGAGGTCGACGCAACGCGACCCGATGCGATATTGATTTGACATTGTGACGTGACATAGTGACATGATACGATACAACTCGCATAATTGGGTACAATGCATAAAATTTCGGAAAAATAAGAGCACTCATGTATCCGTGTGTGTGTGGTGCCTCTGCCAGAGCCCCTAATGACGACGTATTAAACCGTTATCAACTATTAGGGCTCAAGGGACGTATTTTTGTTACTAACAAACAGGCACAACCTATCCCTACGGTGCCCACTCAAGTGTCCCAATTGTGAAAGATGTTGTGAAGGTGTGGTTCGATAGCAGTGATATCAGATGCAGCCACATATTGCATTGCGTTCGCGTAAGAACACCATGACGTCAACACGGCGCCAGTAATGCATACTTTATTGGACAAAATAAGTACAATGGTATAATGGGCAAAAATACGTAAATCGTGGGAAAATATGGAATAATGAGAGTACCTGCGTACTTGCCAGGATATAGCCTCTGCTGGTTTCATGTAATATTGTTATTATCAAATAAGAACATCCTTTCCCTCCCACGCAAATGTTTCAGTTATGAACTATGATGTGGAGAGGGTGCATGATCATCATTGGTCGAGGGGAGAGGGGAGGGGAGGGAGAGTGGTGGGAAGAGGGGAAGGGCTGCTGATTCTCGACTGACTATCAACTCTCGGTGATTCGCTGGGGAGAGAGAGAAAGTGGGTACACCAAGCAGCCCAAAGGTATAACCTGCCACCGGATGCCCTTACCAGTAACTTTCAGGTAAAATTATCTGGCCCATAACTCGCTGGTATCCCACGGACAGGTCCCTGATTATTGAGTTGGCAGCTTCAACAGTCCGATGTCTCAGCTCTTGAAGCTGGGACAAAGACTCATCCTTCTACGTGTTATGACAGAAAAAAATCGGAAGGTGTGAGACCGATGGCTTCGAAGGCCTGAAGTAATGAACAAGACGTCGCTGTCCACCTATTCCCGTACAGCGTTGTGGGGCAGTGTTGTTGAGAAAACGTCACACCCCAAGTTGAAAATGAGGTGCGATGCCGACATGCATAAAACGAAATCATTGGAATCTTCATGAAGTTGACGAAACAACCAAGTTTGCAGCATGACCAGGTATGACTTTTCTGTCCTAGCTGTCTCTGAAAAAAAGAAAGGTCAATAAACTTTGTGAACAGAGGCGGCAAGGAACACTCAGTTTCAGCGAGTCTCTTTTGTGATGGACGACAACGCCAGAATTTTGTGACCTCAAATTCTTACATTATGATTGTTTACTTTACCCGGTAGATTAAACATCGGTTCTTTCTAAAAGACGAGTCGTAACGTGGAGACATGAAATACCAAATGCGTACCTTCCGTTATGGTCTCCGGGACGAAATTGCTGCAGTAACTGCAAATTGTACGGCTTCTTACGCAGGCGCCGTTTCAGAACTCTCCACACTGTTGTTTGAGGGAGTTGAAATTCCTGGCCGACCCATCATGTGGCCTTCGGAGAGCTCCGAGTGAACGCATCTCGAATACGCTCGACGTTTTCGTCAGACACATGTAGCCGATCTTCGTCCCTTTGCATGTGCAACCAATTTTCAAGCATTTTGTATGCCAGTCATGAATCTACTTGTGCAGAGGCGGCTTCTGACTGAACCCATGGCGGGAAGTATTTGAAAAATGGACTGACTTCGTGCAAATTACTACACGCAGAGTGGTTCCTCTTATGTTGTAGTCGCCACGTTGCTGCAAGCAAATAACGGCGTAGCTGTGCCAGAGAAGCGTCCTGGGACCTCTACTGTTCCTGATCTATATAAATGACCTGGGTGACAATCTGAGCAGTTCTCTTAGACTGTTCGCAGATGATGCTGTAATTTACCGTCTAGTAAGGTCATCCGAAGACCAGTATCAGCTGCAAAGCGATTTAGAAAAGATTGCTGTATGGTGTGGCAAGTGGCAGTTGACGCTAAATAACGAAAAGTGTGAGGTGATCCACATGAGCTCCAAAAGAAATCCGTTGGAATTCGATTACTCGATAAATAGTACAATTCTCAAGGCTGTCAATTCAACCAAGTACCTGGGTGTTAAAATTACGAACAACTTCAGTTGGAAGGACCACATAGATAATATTGTCGGGAAGGCGAGCCAAAGGTTGCGTTTCATTGGCAGGACACTTAGAAGATGCAACAAGTCCACTAAAGAGACAGCTTACACTACACTCGTTCGTCCTCTGTTAGAATATTGCTGCGCGGTGTGGGATCCTTACCAGGTGGGATTGACGGAGGACATCGAGAGGGTGCAAAGGAGGGCAGCTCGTTTTGTATTATCGCGTTATAGGGGAGAGAGTGTGGCAGATATGAAACACGAGTTGGGATGGAAGTCATTACAGCATAGACGTTTTTCGTCGCGGCGAGACCTTTTTACGAAATTTCAGTCACCAACTTTCTCTTCCGAATGCGAAAATATTTTGTTGAGCCCAACCTACATAGGTAGGAATGATCATCAAAATAAGAGAAATCAGAGCTCGAACAGAAAGGTTTAGGTGTTCGTTTTTCCCGCTCGCTGTTCGGGAGTGGAATAGTAGAGAGATAGTATGGTTGTGGTTCGATGAACACTCTGCCAAGCACTTAAATGTGAATTGCAGAGTAGTCATGTAGATGTAGATGAAAACTTAGAATCTTCCTTCAACCAGTGACATGCACAATGTGTCTTATAGTCTGCCTGTAATAAAGAAATAAAATCTATTCCATCTTTTTGAATCATCCGGTGTACATTTTCCAGATTTCCTACGTATAATCCACGTCATCTTATTCGGTGTTGGTGATATCTCCGAGGGTAGAACCAACATTTCTGACGAACGTTAAAATAATAGAAGAATACGGAACAGTTGCACCTTCTATATGAACAGACACAAGAGCTTAGAAGTGTTTCTATCGCCACAGAAAATGTTCTCAACACGTAATAAATTAACATATTTGACTGATGCCTCGCATGTAACTCATATATAATTATTCATACACATCTTAGAGCCTTACTTACAGAAATTTTACAAGCCTGAAACACAAACATTCCAGATCGGTGAGTGTGTTGTTGATATCTGGTTAGATCGCCTGATGGGTTGATTTGGGGGAAGGGACTAATCAGCGGGATCATCGGTCTGTAACGTACCCTCTCTGTTATGTTATTGTTGTTTAGTGTTATTGTAGTTGTAGAGATATGAATTATTGAAGCGGTTTGCTTAGTCAGCCGTACTTCGGAATTTTCGTCATTAAATGGAGCCTGAAACTTGCGTAATAAATACTTCGCGAGAAGTGGGATTTGCGTCATAAACTAAAAATTAATTGCGGAGATGCAATCCACTGAATATTAAGAGAAAAGCTTTAGAGCAATGCGCACGATTCACTAGACACATTCAGAGGGTCCTTACAATCGCTTGCGAGTGATTACGTTCTGATGAGAAAGATCTATCTTAATTTTTTTTCGTAAAATATTACGTCGTAACACACTCGGAGATTGCGAACGTACAATCAGGGTAGAGGCACGTATGTTCTATCATTCCCCGTGGCCTGGGTAAAAGAATTGCAATTATTTAAATTTAAGAATATATCTTTTTCTATCGGACTACTATTTTCATTCGAAAAGGAAGAATGCAGGTTCTGAAGGTCTCGGCAAAAACACATCGGAATTAATCTTAGCGGCCACCAAAGGAAAGTAGTGAGCACAATCACGTATCTCTATCGTTGAGCAGCGCCGTCGTAAAGATCGTCGCTTCCATATAAAATTCGCCTTCTCGAATTAACAGAATAATTTGTACTCCATTGTTATGAGATTTAGGCTTGATCTTGACAGAAATTAAAAAACACATTTTTCTTCATTTAACACCTTCATTTAACACACACATAGACATGAAATTATACAGTACGTCTTTTACGCCTGCACATCAGAACAAAAAGTAGTTAATAATAGAAGTATTAAAAGAATCTCGAAATTAGTCCTTTGTCTATCAAGGATAGAACAGTTTTTCAGAGTATTCCTCTGGTATGACAGTCAAAAAATTTTCTTCTGGTATCTTTGAGTCTAAATTGCAACAATTTTTTAGTTCCTTTTCAAGTTCCATCGGATTAGTGAAGGACGGAGAAGAAAGTCGGACGTACCCTTTCAAAGGAACCATCCCGGCTTTTGCCTGAATCAGTTTAGGGAAATCACGGAAAATTTTAATCAGGATGGCTGGATGTGTCTTTGAGCCGTCGTCCTTGTGAATACGACTCCACTGTGTTAACCACTGCGCCACCTCGCTTCTTCTGGTATGATTTATTGGTGATTATTTAAAGATGGTTATAGCGAGCAATATGTTTTCTAACCACTGCAAAAGTAAATTCTGATTAGCTATTGTAAGTTTCTTTTCTTTGTTACATACTTGATGATTTAAAATAATTATATCTGTAAAATCAGAGCTCTTTCTAAGGATTCTGTACATTATTATTACCAAAAGAGTAGTATACACCCAAAGAGACGAGGAAGCCAAGATTTCACCCTTGTTGTTTCGTATTGCGAACGCTTCCCTTACGAGGGAAAACTGGTAGTTAGGTGCTCAAGTGAACACTACAGGGACAGGGGTGGTAGGTGCGCCTTGCCATTTCCGTTTTGTGAACGCGTTTTGTGTGAACGAGTTACATTTCAGGATGACTGAACTGTGAAGGAAGTGTTTGACTGAGGCCAGGTATTGGTTCGTGCTGCAAGACATATATATTATCTTAAAGTTGGTACAATTTATGTAAAATGGTGATAATTAGCAGTACTGCAATTTATGTCGTCTCATGAAAATTGTAGCCGTGGATGCAGGAGTTTTCCAGGCGAAAACGTGATGTTGCAGGAATTACACAATCTTACTACAACATTGCTTGTCAAACTTGATTTTGTCCCGTTTTTGTTTTATGTTTAATAAGAGACAAAGACTCTGTGAAATTTATTTGTGCTATACTCTCATCTGCACTACTTCTGACAAGGCAGGCTATAGACAATTTATTATTAATGTAAAGGAAAGCCAGACTTAGTAACATAAACTATGATGGAAAATGCTTTTGATTCATTTTATTGACAGTTAATACTAACAGGTGCAAGCATCTTATTTCAAATGCCTAACATTTCCTTGCTTAAATCGTGACTTAAAATTATTATTCATTGACTAGTAAAATTACAACTTTCAGAACAGTGTTTGTGGTTTACTGAAGTAAGGAGGTGGAGACACGCAAAATTGATGGGTCGCGTTTTAATTGTACTTCCATAAATTTCGTTTCCTTGAATTCATCTGCTTAAAGTCGCAAGATTAATGTAATTTCATTTAAACGACAACTTCTAAATTTCAATTTATTTTTGCATAGTTCTACATAACACTCGTACTACAATGAAACTAACCAGATCTTGAGTGATTTCCTTATGAAAAAATATAAATCAATTAACTACTCTAAGTTTAAGAGTTAGTTTACCAATAATGAGGGGGTTGTAGGGTCGTTATAAAGCTAAGCTGTGTTGAAGTATCGACCTTGCTAGCTCGATCGTAGTTTCTCGGCTGTTTTTCAGCGACACAAGCTAAGCATCTATTCTATATAATGGAAATATCTGTGTTGTCGAGAGGAGCACAGGGGTGCGAGAATAGAGTTTCGGACAGACCAGCCAGCACGTGGCTGTCTGCAGGTCATCATGACATGGCACTCCAAGCCGAGCGGTATGATACCGCTGGGCGCTGACACACGCAGCGAGGAGAGCCATGTACTGTGCAGCTGGGGGAAAGGCGGACAGCGCTGGTACGTGCGTCGTATCCGTTAGTGGTTGTTAGACTGCCCTGTATCACCTCGCGTGGACTGGCGAGGCAACAGCGAGGACAAGAGGTAGGGATAGCTGATGTTCGACTACCTGCTACGACAGACGGCACGTGAGTCCAGGGAACCGGCAAATTTAATAACCAGTGAGGCTACTTCTTAACCATGTGATCGAGGTCAAAACATACTTAAAGTGCTTAACAGTTTTATTCAGTATAGGTAGAAGCTGACTCTGATGGAAAAAGAATACTTGTCCTACTGTAGCTGCGAAGAGCAATTTGATGAACTACATACACTACTGCCCATTAAAATTGCTACACCACGAAGATGAATTGCTACAGACGCGAAATTTAACCGGCAGGAAGAAGATGCTGTGATATGCAAATGATTAGCTTTTCAGAGCATTCACACAATGTTGGCACCGGTGGCGACATGTACAACGTGCTGACATGAAGAAAGTTTCCAACGGATTTCTCATACACAAACAGCAGTTGACCGGCGTTGCCTGGTGAAACTTTGTTGTGAGGATAAATTTGCACAATCACGTTTCCGACTTTGATAAAGGTGGGATTGTAGTTTATCGCGATTGCGGTTTATCGTATCGCGACATTTCTGCTCGCGTTGGACGACATCCACTGACTCTTCGCAGAATAGGGAATCGGTGAGTTCAGGAAGGTAATACGGAACGCCATGCTGAATCCCAGCGGCCTCCTATCACTAGCACTCGAGATGACAGCCATCTTATCCGCATGGTTGTAACAGATCGTGTAGCCACGTCTCGATCCCTGAGTCAACAGATGAGGACGTTTGCAAGAAAACAACCATCTGCACGAACAGTTCGATGACGTTTGCAGCAGCATGGCGAGTACTCAACGACGAACCTGAGTGCACGAATGGCAAAACGTTATTTTTTTGGATGAATTCAGGTTCTGTTTACAGCATCATGATGGTCGCATCCGTGTTTGGCAACATCGCATTTAACGCACATTGGAAGAATGTATTCGTCATCACTATACTGGCGTATCACCCAGCGTGATGGTATGGAGTGCCATCGGTTACACGTCTCGGTCACCTCTTGTTCGCATTGACGGCACTTTGAACAGTGGACGTTACATTTCAGACGTGTTACGACCCGTGGCCTCCCCCCATGAACCATGGACCTTGCCGTTGGTGGGGAGGCTTGCGTGCCTCAGCGATACAGATAGCCGTACCGTAGGTGCAACCACAACGGAGGGGTATCTGTTGAGAGACTAGACAAACGTGTGGTTCCTGAAGAGGGGCAGCAGCCTTTCCAGTAGTTGCAGGGGCAACAGTCTGGATGATTGACTGATCTGGCCTTGTAACAATAACCAAAACGGTCTTGCTGTGCTGGTACTGCGAACGGCTGAAAGCAAGGGGAAACTACGGCCGTAATTTTTCCCGAGGGCATGCAGCTTTACTGTATGATTAAATGATGATGGATTCCTCTTGGGTAAAATATTCCAGAGGTAAAATAGTCCCCCATTCGGTTCTCCGGGCGGGGACTACTGAAGAGGATGACGTTATCAGGACAAAGAAAACTGGCGCTCTACGGATCGGAGCGTGGAATGTCAGCTCCCTTAATCGGGCAGGTAGGTTAGAAAATTTAAAAAGGGAAATGGATAGGTTAAAGTTAGGTATAGTGGGAATTAGTGAAGTTTGGTGGCAGGAGGAACAAGACTTTTGGTCAGGTGAATACAGGGTTATAAACACAAAATCAAATAGGGGTAATGCAGGAGTAGGTTTAATATTGAATAGGAAAATAGGAGTGCGGGTAAGCTACTACAAACAGCATAGAGAACGCATTATTGTGGCCAAGATAGACACGAAGCCCACGCTTACCACAGTAGTACAAGTTTAAATGCCAACTAGCTCTGCAGATGACGAAGAAATTGAAGAAATGTATGATCAAATAAAATAAATTTTTCTGATAGTGAAGGTTGACGAAAATTTAATGGTCATGGGTGACTGGAATTCGGTAGTAGGAAAAGGGAGAGAAGGAAACGTAGTAGGTGAATATGGACTTGGGCAAAGAAATGAAAGATGAAGCCGCCTGGTAGAATTTCGCACAGAGCACAACTTAATCATAGCTAACACTTGGTTCAAGAATCATAAAAGAAGACTGTATACATGGAAGAAGCCTGGAGATACTGACAGGTTTCAGATAGATTATATAATGGTATGACAGAGATTTAGGAACGAGGTTTTAAATTGTAAGTCATATCCAGGGGCAGATGTGGACTCTGATCACAATCTATTGGTTATGACCTGTAGATTAAAACTGAAAAAACTGCAAAAAGGTGGGAATTTAAGGAGATGGGACTTGGATAAACTAAAAGAACCAGAGGTTGTACAGAGTTTCAGGGAGAGCATAAGGGAGCAATTGCCAGGAATGGGGGAAAGAAATACAGTAGAAGAAGAATAGGGTAGCTTTGAGGGATGAAGTAGTGAAGGCAGCAGACGATCAAGTAGGTAAAAAGACGAGGACTAGTAGAAATCCTTGGGTAACAGAAGAAATATTGAATTTAATTGATGAAAGGAAAAAATATAAAAATGCAGTAAATGAAGCAGGCAAAAAGGAATACATCCGTCTCAAAAATGAGATCGACAGGAAGTGCAAAGCAAAGATGGCTAGAGGACATATGTAAGGATGTAGAGGCTTATCTCACTAGGGGTAAGATAGATACTGCCTACAGGAAAATTAAAGAGACCTTTGGAGATAAGAGAACCACTTGTATGAACATCAAGAGCTCAGATGAAAACGCAGTTCTAAGCAAAGAAGGGAAAGCAGAAAGGTGGAAGGAGTATATAGACGGTCTATACAAGGGCGATGTACTTGAGGACAATATTATGGAAATGGAAGAGGATGTAGATGAAGATGAAATGGGAGATACGATACTGCGTGAAGAGTTTGACAGAGCACTGAAAGACCTGAGTCGAAACAAGGCCCCCGTAGTAGACAACATTTCATTGGAACTACTGACGGCCTTGTTAGAGCCAGTCCTGACAAACCTCTACCATCTGGTGAGCAAGATGTATGAGACAGGCAAGATACCCTCAGACTTCAAGAAGAATATAATTATTCCAATCTCAAAGAAAGCAGGTGTTGACAGATGTGAAAATCTAAATACTTACAGACGAATGGAAAAACTAGTAGAAGCCGACCTCGGGGAAGATCAGTTGGATTCCGTAGAAATGTTGGAACACGTGAATGCAGTACTGTCCCTACGACTTATCTTAGAAGCTAGATTAAGCAAGGACAAACCTTCGTTTCTAGCATTTGTAGACTTAGAGAAAGCTTTTGACAATGTTGATTGGAATACTCTCTTTCAAATTCTGAAGGTAGCAGGGAAAAATACAGGGAGCGAAAGGCTATTTACAATTTGTACAGAAACCAGATGGCTGTTATAAGAGTCGAGAGACATGAAAGGGAAGCAGTGGTTGGGAATGGAGTGCGACAGGGTTGTAGCCTTTCCCCGATGTTATTCAATCTGTATATTTAGCAAGCAGTGAAGGAAACAAAAGAAAAAATCGGAGTAGGTATTAAAATCCATGGAGAAGAAATAAAAAGTTTGAGGTTCGCCGATGACATTGTAATTCTATCAGAGACAGCAAAGGACTTGCAAGAGCAGTTGAATGGAATGGACAGTGTGTTGAAAGGAGGATATAAGATGAACATCAACATAAGCAAAACGAGGATAATGAAATGCAGTCGAAGTAACTCGGGTGATGCTGAGGGAATTAGATTAGGAAATGAGACACTTAAAGTAGTAAAGGGGTTTTGCTATTTGGGGAGCAAAATGACTGATGATGGCCGAAGTAGAGAGGATATAAAATGTAGACTGGCAATGGCAAGGAAAGCGTTTCTGAAGAAGAGAAATTTGTTAACATCGAGTATAGATTTAAGTGTCAGGAAGTCATTTCTGAAAGTATTTGTATGGAGTGTAGCCATGTACGGAAATGAACATGGACGATAAATAGTTCGGACAAGAAGAGAATAGAAGCTTTCGAAATGTGGTGCTACAGAAGAATGCTGAAGATTAGATGGTTAGATCACATAACTAATGAGGAAGTGTTGAATAGGATTGGGGAGAAAAGAAGTTTGTGGCACAACTTGACCAGAAGAAGGGATCGGTTGGTAGGACACGTTCTGAGGCGTCAATGGATCACCAATTTAGTATTAGAGGGCAGCGTGGAGGGTAGAAATTGTACAGGGAGTCCAAGAGATGAATACAGTATTCAGAAGGATGTAGGTTGCAGTAGGTACTGGGAGATTAAGAATCTTGTACAGGATAGAGTAGCATGGAGAGCTGCATCAAACCAGTCTCAGGACTGAAAACCACAACAAACAAAAACGACCCGTGGCTCTACCCTTCATTCGATCTCTGCGAAACTCTACATTTCAGCAGGATAATGCACGACCCAATGTTTCAGGTCCTGTACGGGCCTTTCTGGATACAGAAAATGTTCGACTGCTGCCCTGGCCAGCACATTCTCCATATCTCTCACCAATTGAAAACGTCTGGTCAATGGTGACCGAGCAACTGGCTCGTCACAATACGTCAGTCACTACTCCTGATGAATTATGGTATCGTGTTGTAGCTGCATGGGCATCTGTACCTGTACACGCCATCCAAGCTCTGTTTGACTCAATGCCCAGGCGTATCAAGGCCGTTATTACGGTGAGAGGTGGTTGTTCTGGGTACTGATTCCTCAGGATCTATGCACCCAAATTGCGTGAAAATGTAATCACATGTCAGTTATAGTGTAATATATTGGTCAATGAATACCCATTTCTCATCTGCATTTCTTCTTTGTGTAGCAATTTTAATGGCCAGTAGTGTATGTTCAATTTTGCTTACTAATTCATATGAAGTCATACAAAAAGAGTTACTCTGTCTGAAGTTTTGAGAAACAGACCGGTTGTAGAGGTAGTTAGTGCTTGAGACGTAAACTGCTTTTAACTATCAAGTTTACGTTAAATGTTGAGTTTATACATTTGTTTTCGTCATAAGATACTAGATATGTTTCGCAATAGAGAAAGAGCAAAATAGACGTCAAATTTCTTGGATATCACCATGAAGATTGGAAACTACCAACACACATTCGACATATACCGAAAATCGACAACAAAAGACACAATCAGACATGAGCATGACAACAGCCCAGTTCTAAGAAGCAAGCAGTACTGAGACACAGTTTCACAGCCTAAACACAGTACCATTAGATACAAACTGTTACAAAATAATAAATGAATATCGTAATACAAATAGCCACAAAAATGGATACAAAGAGAACTTAATAACAAAGCTGAACAAGAAAATCCAGAAACAGAAAAGAACAAACATCCAGCTGTCACTAAAACAAGTGCAAAATAACAACAAATACACAAAACATATGAATAGAAACAACATATAGCGTGAAAGGAACTGAAAATGGTACAGAATGACATACATTCGCAAATACACACAAAATATCCAATATTTTCAAAAAAGAAGGCATAAAAATCGCCCACAAAACCAACAACTCTGTTCAGAAATACTTCCCAAAAACAATATTAATAACTGACCTGTATCAGAAATAAGGAATATACCAACTGAAACGCAATACGTGTGATGGAAGATACATGTTTCAGACCAGGAGGACATTTGACACCGGACGCAAAGAACATTTAAGAGCATGTACGTATAGGACAGATCAGCACTTACACCAACACCCATATTAAAATTACAGCTAGAGACAAAGACATGGAAATGATAAGAATAAGCAACCCCCAAAAAAAGAAAAAAAAAAACACCTCAGCTACAAGGAAACTACCATATCCAAAAAAACATAACAGATAAGAAACAACTCATAAATGATCAGACCAACTTGGCAAATCACACACTCTTTAAACTGATTGATCACTTAATATAACATTAAATGTACACATACAACCACAGGCTTCACTTACCACTACCATCTCCGCCCAGCTTGTATCCTACATTACAGTAACAGAGTTAACTTTATATTTTATATGGTGTTAAAATTGTTATATGTGCTTGCAAATGACAAGGAAAGCCTTAAAAATGTTCTGCCTTATTGTATAATTAGTGCGTTTAGAGCGCAGTTGTCCAGAGCTCATTGCGTTTTGTAAGAATCTCATATGACAGCGAATAGTATATGAAGTTTTTATTTTATACGGATGCAATTTTATAACAGGTGTTCTATACAAAAGTTAAAAAATCAGTTACTTGTGTAGACAGTGTTCCGAGAATTACTCTTTTTGCTAAGACTTGATTAACACGATAGAACACGGTTCAGACATGTTTGATTCTTGTTTGGGCTACTGATGTCAAATGAATGTTTTTAAAATTTTCACTTGACATTCAGTAAACCTCCAGTATGTTCCACCTCCGCAAATCCAGGTCCTGCCATTGCTTAAACGTATACGATATTGCCACGAGGCAGCAGCAACCAACGGCGGAGCAATGCAGGTATTACGTATTTCCCGACCCCTACGTAACATTCCATGTGGTTGCCATTAGCTACGTACACGAGTCTGGCTTCACTATTTTTATACCACAAACTTTTGAGAACTTGCACGGTTTCTGGCGCAATCGATGCCAGGTGATGGTTAAATCACGTACTGCCTTCCCCTGCCGTTCCCTCAGAAGTGCTCTCCCACTCTAGCACAGACCCCACGTGACGTGCCCTGCCGCCCCTCCGACGCCTGTCAGCACGCCGACGCCCCTCTACACGTCGCAGCGGTGCTCATTAATTTTTCCTGCAGCTGCCGACCTACCGCGGTAGAGTTCCCTTGTCGCACTACGCAGCATCTCCGATCATTTGCTCCCTTCGCACGCCCCGGTCATGCGGCGTGGCGAAAATCTCGAGCTTTCATACACAACACCGCAGAACCTCGCCACTTTCTCAGACGAATTCTTAAAGTAGACCTTATCCTCGCCACTTTAAAGACTAAACCGATGCCACCTGCCAAATGGAAGATATGGCTACCGTACAATGATCCTCGTTAATAGCGGCTTATCTCGCTATAGGATTGCCGCAGTGAATCATGGGATATACTATCGTCGTAAAAAACGCCATTAGGTGCCAAGCATCCGTTGTTAAATTTTACGACGCTGAAGTGGGGATGGGCGTATCTGGGAAGGACGAAAGGATTGAATTCTCGCTGACAGTCCCCCTTGCAGTGAAACCATCTGGCAATCCTTTTGTTCCATCATTATGCATCTGACTGTCTGCCTTTTTGGAAATTTCAGCATGCCAGCCAGGATTGCAAACCCACAGTTATATCATAACTGCTTAGACTGTATGTGTAATACACATTAGTTAGGAATTTTAAGTTCGTTTGCTACATACCTACAGGGTGTTTCCGAAACGTTCCAACAAATTTCGAGGGTTGTAGGAACAAATCGAGGATACAAACCAGTGTCAGGAAACGTCATCCAACGAAGCTAAATAAAAATAAAAAAATATATTGCCTCTGAGCACTATGGGACTTAACTTTTGAGGTCATCAGTCCCTTTGAACTTAGAAATACTCAAACCGAACTAACCTAAGGACATCACACATATCTATGCCCGAGACAGGATTCGAACCTGCCACCGTAGCGGTCGTGCGGTTCCAGACTGTAGCGCCTAGAACCTCTCGGCCACTCCAGCCGGCCAACGAAGCTACAGAAGTCGAAGCTACAAGCTCTGGCACCTGCCACCAGGCCACATATTGGACAGTAAACGCGACTTTTTACACTTACAGATAGTAGATGGAACGTCTCGCAATGTTGTTCGTTATTCGGTGTTCACGAGTAATTGCCACGATTGTCAGTGGAAAAGGCTGAGCTAGCTGTTTCGTAGAAAGGCCTTGTCTCCTGTGAGTACGATGCTCTGTTGCCACTGTGGATGACGGTTTCGGACACGGGTTCTATCCACAGTTTATTTCTGCTTGAATCATATAAACTTACAATGTTTATCGGTACACAGGAGGAAAAAAGAAGTTGCATATGGAAACGCGTTTCAGAAAACAATATCCACTAAATCAACAGACCATCGCATGACGTTTCTGAACACGAGTTCCTATACTCGCTTTCTTCAAGAAACCGTCTACAAAAACTAAGTTTGTCGCAACATTTGTGGGACTCGCTAGAAAGGGCAGTGAAGTGAAAGCGACACAGTCGCAAAAAAGTAAAATGCTTATTATTTGAAAAACAGTCGCCATATTTGCTAACATATGTATCCCATCATTACAAAAGACTGTCAATGCCTTTGGGGAAAAATGTTCACAGTTGCCTACAGAATCATCATTGTACGCAAGCGGGCACCTTTCCGCCCGATGCAAACAGGCGGCAACGAATGTCCTACTTCAGTGCTCCAAAAATATAAAGTCACATGGAAGGTATGGGGACAGTATGAAGGACCTGTAAGGGTTCCCTAGCGAAATTTTTGCTGCGTAGTCCAAACAACTTGTCAGCTCTTGCCCTCCCACCAGTTGCCAAACTCTCTTGAGTACGTTGTCGACGCATGGGTATAATCATGGTTTCGTAGGCAACCGCCAACATTTTTCCTTGAAATCATTGTGTGTCTTGTCTCTCAGTGGGATAAATCTATTAACAGTAATAACGATTACTTTGAAATGACAACTGGTTACCTACTTACTTACTTCCACATTCGTCGTTTGCGTTTGACGGCCCTTATAAATAGCACAATTTATTATATTTGAAGGTCTCATTTCCGATTCATAATATTTCGTATAAATATTGATACTCAAACCATGAATCAGCGACTGCTACACAAAATGTTACACGCAATATGCACATATTAAAGATGGCCTAATTTCAATCAGCTTCAGTGTTCGTTGACCCTATTCACGTATTTTCTCAGTAAGGAAAAAGGATTGCACTGCCAGAGCTCTTACAAATTTTGTTCATTCATAACGTTCATCTTAAAGAAGGCACATAAAGAAGTGTCCATGCACGTATCGATACTCCATAACTTTTCTTGCAACTTCAAGCTGTTTCAAAATAAATTATTAACGGTCATTGGCGTACAGCCATAGCAGGGTACCATCTTTAAGTCCAATACGGAATTCAGGGTGGAGTTTCATGCACAATTACTTCGTAGTATCTTATCTGAATTAATAATTGAGTGGACCGACTAAGGAAAAGACCAAGATTCGTTCAAGGGAACAGCTAAGCTAATTATTAGCAGAACAATTCTGTCTCTGTGGAACTCTTTTTCACGATTACGAAACGAACAGATGTAGTAAAAGTAACATTATGTGTTTACATTATCCTTTCATCAACTGTGACCCTCAAGGTCAGCTGCTCCTCTTTGCTCCTCTGAAGCTGTATTATGTCCTGGCGCATGGTGACAAACTGCCGTAAACTTTTTGAATTTAATGCAGTACTTTACTGTATAAGCCGTAGCACAAGATAATATGAATTTCTGCAAATATACTGTGTGATCAATAGTATCCGGACAACCCAATAACAAACGTTTTTCGCACATCGTGAGATAGCAGAATGGGTAGCTCCACGGAACTGACCCATTTAGAACGTAGTCAGGTGATTTGGTGTTACTTGCGTCATGCGTCTGTACGCGAGATTTGCACACTCCTAAATATCCCTAGGTCCACTGTTTACGATGTGATAGTGATGTGGAAAGTGAAGGGGTACGTACAGCACAAAAGTGGAAAAAAGAGGAAAAACGTTGCATTGAGTGACAAATTACACTACAGAATGTGGCAATCCGATGGCGGGTGTGGGTATGGCGAATGACCAGTGAACGTCATCTGCCAGAGTGTGTAGTGCCAGCAGTAAAATTCGGAAGCGGTGGTGTTATGGGATAGTCGTGTTCTTCATGGAAGGGGCTTGTACCCCTTGTTTAGCATGGCACTATCACAGCACAGGCTTATATTGGTGTTTTAAGCACCTTCTTGCTTCCCACTGTTGAAGAGCAATTCGGGGATGGCAACTACATCTTTCAAAACGATCGAGCAGCTGCTCATAATACACGGCCTGTGACGGAGTGGTTTCACAACAATAAAATTAATGCAATGGACTAGTCTGCACAGAGTCCTGACCTGAATCCTATGGAAAACCTTTGGGATGTATTGGAACACCGACTTCGTGCCAGGCCTCACAGACCGTCATCAACACCTCTCCTCCTCAGTGCAGCACTCCGTGAAGAATGGGCTGCCATTCCCCAAGAAACCTTCCAGCACCTGAATGAACGCATTCCTGCGAGAGTGTAATCTGTTATCGAGGCTAAGGGTAGGCCGACACCATACTGAATTCCAGCATTACCCATGGAGGGCGCCACAAACTTTTAAGTCATTTTCAGCCAGGTGTCCGGATACTTTTGATCACATACTGTCTATCTCATCTAATGACACAGCATGTCATTCGAGAATAGCTACCGGCGTCAGAAATAACATTTTTCAATTGTAAACAGTTTCCGTTTTTGGCTGTATAACTTTCAATTTTTGTCAAATATATTTTTACCGAGACATTTCTTTTTTACAAGTGGTCTCCTGGCTGCCCTTCTCACTATTTCTCGTTGTGTCCCTTGGCCATACACTGTTCACGTCGCATCACGAACCACAAACTCCGAAATGTTTCCGAGCTCACCTAAGCCTCCTCTACCAAATTCTATTTTGGTATCATATTCCACAGTGACTGATAAATCCTAGCCTTACTACCAGTCGTAACAGCTCAATAGTGCCGCCCACACAGGTTGTACATACTTTCGCGACTCTTTTGCAGGTAGGGGATATCCCTCCTCCTGAAGCCTGCAGATTCTTCCTAGCGCCTTGTTTACCGTGTAGTGTCAAATCTCCCGTGAGAGTTTAAGCTGATCGAGAAACTGCCGGTCTGAAGCGCCCCGCATCCAGCCACGATAATCCCTCTATTTGCGGAGCCATTTTCACTCTCAGAACCTTTGCCTGGTAAACACCACCTTGTTTCAACGATATCGCCTTTACCACCGCCTTCTTACACGCGCTGATGCTATGCCACCAATATTGAAGCTTAAGAGGACGCCCTGTACCTTATGGAAACCCCTCTAGCAACTTTCCTTAGACAGGTGAAAAATGTGTATCGTTCCAATTCACAAAAATATATATTGTTATTTAGATTTGGACGTAAATGTGTATCGAACGATAGGTTTCATCAGTAACCGTATTTCTATACAGATCAGTCAGCAGTATATGTTTACAGATGAATGTCATTCTCGCCGCTACACAAATCTGTAGTCATCAAAAACGTTTTCAGGCATTTCTCCTTTTTTTAAACTCTGGAAATGATTTTTACGTGAGGTATCATGATACATCGTGATTTTTATTCCAAGCTAAACTGTATCCTCCCTTATAACTAACAGGATATGTTAATAAACAGGCTGGATAAAACTGAAGACAGAACCTTAAATAACCTCGAGGTCGAGGAACGCTTCATTTTCTTTCGGAGGTGGATTTCAGGGTCCCACTTCGTGCTCACAGGGCTGACATCAATGAACTGAAGTCGTACCACAAAAAAGCAATGTGGATTCTACGATTTTTTTCCGACTGCGAAACGTTTTTTTCCTGCAACGTGCTTGTTCAGTATATAATATCATCGGAAACAACTGTAATGTCGTGACTGTATGGTTTCCTTTGGAATGTACGAGGATGCTGAGTTAGAGAATGAAATGAGCTTAAGAGTTTCTCACTAAAACAGTGGTAAAACCGTGCAACTGATTTCCATTTTTTATTTTAATAACAAACAAATTGCGTTGTAATACGTTATTAACTTTTTGTTATATTTTCTATTTGGATAACCAGTCATTATCATCAGCGGTGCATTCGAACACCGTTATTCGTCCTCCAAGTATAATTGAAAAACTCTGATTTTGGTGAATGGACGTAAGCTTATAAATGGGCCTTTCCCAACGCAGTGTATTCTGTCATTGATGAGTAACTAATATGTGCTGTCGTGTGAGTAATTAAAAGATGAAAGAGTTTTTCAAATGCTCAGGACTAATGGGATCAGATGTAACGAGAATGTAACTGACATTCGATTAGGAAATCATAAAGTTATCTGTATGAGAACGCTGGGAAAACTGTTCCTTCCATATCTGTAAAACCTGAAGATCGTTCATGGAAAGGAGTACCTGCCTCTAAGAGGAAAGATGGAAGGTTAATGTCTCAAGTCACGTCAGTGATAAGCTCACGTGAGACGGAAGAAGCTCGCATAGAACGAGAAACGGTAAGGAAATTGAGGGAGCTCCATCGTTTGCCAAGTAAAACTGCAAAAACCTAATTCTTTATGGTCAAACATAGATCTGAATCCCGCTGTTCCAGAATGTGCTACCTCGCTTTGTCCATAATTACCTAATTCTTCATGGTCAAACGTGGATCTGAATCCCGCTGTTCCGGAATGTGCTATCTCGCTTTGTCCATAATTACCTAATTCTTTATGATCAAACATGGATGTGAATCCCGCTGTTCCAGAATGTGCCACCTCGCTTTGTCCATAATTACCTAATTCTTCATGGTAAAACATGGATCTGAATCCCGCTGTCCGAGAATGTGCTATCTCGCTTTGTCCGTAATTACCTAATTCTTCATGGTCAAACATGGATCTGAATCCCGCTGATTCAGAATGTGCTACCTCGCTTTGTCCATAATTAAGCAACAAATGGATTTATGAGTATCTTGAAAAGGGGTTGGTTATTGTCTTGTATACGCCACTTAACACACAATAACATATATATAAATGAAAGAGAGCAGTAGTAGACTTACAGTCATTATCATAAAAATATATAGAGTCTGTTTATAAATAAGGGTGCTGAGAGATAAAACTCGTTCTAAGTTATATTATTTAAATATTTGTTTACCAAGGGTGGAGTGCAAGTACTACTGCTGCCTAACTTATTTAATCGCGACGACGAGCCACCTCTTACATGTATAATGAGGTGGCAGCATCATTCCTGAGCATTTCAGTATCCTGCTTTGCTACGCTAGATGTAGCAATTGCATGGTCTGTGAAGTGGAAGTAGCTGAGGGTTGTGAGTGAGGAAATATTTTGGCCACTAATACAGTTCAACAGGATCACCTCTTCTGCCGACACAATTACCAAACATGCCGGGCAAAAAAAAAAAAAAAAAAAAAAAAAAAATTTCGGAAAGATTGATTACAATGAGCTCAATAATCACAACAATTTAAATGGATTACATTTTAATAATTAGCAGATCAATGGCGGAATAATCTTCAACGATTGAAATCTCTAATCAAAGAGCAAAAGTAACACTACTATAACATTGCACTTCAATATAAATTTCAAAAAATCCATGGCGTTAATGAATTCCAGTTCAGTTCCACGAAGTCCTCGAAAGACAAACAAGAACAAAAACTGGATTCAATGAAACCATGACGAAAGATGCATAATATTTCTTTCCTAGTAAAGTGTATTGCCTACAAAAAAACTATAAACCAGCAAGACCTGCAGAATATGCAAAACTGAATAACTCTTAGTAAACGTGAGATATATTATATTAACTAACATTATCGAGTACTGTCAGACAGGAAGCCCATAAAAGGTTAAGTAACCCAAACTGGTAAACACTAACCGGCCGCTGACAATCCCAAACACATAAGGTTTGCAACGTCGTCCAGTTTGCGCGACGTAGCTCTCTTAGGACTAGCAGGAATGCTGTTTCCTCTGACTAAGCAGTTGGCATTTGGAGATTTATACTAAATAAATAAACGAACGACGGATCTGATCCTCCATGGTGCACAAAATGGATCAGTGCACGGCAGTAGAAACAACGAAAAAAGCATACCAAATTTGAACGAACGTCAAATCTCTAAGTTTACCAACCTGTTCCAAAAGCTCGAAATTCAGCGCGAACGTATATGCGAGATGCTTTTAATAGTTTCCATGACGAAACTGTCTCGAATCCTTTCAGAAAATCGGAAGAGATTCTGGTCATGCGTAAGGTATGCTAGCGGCAAACACAATGCCTGCCTTCTCTGCGCGATATCAATGGAAATACTATCGACGACAGTGCTGCCAAACCAGAGTTACTAAACACAGACTTTCGAAATTCCTTAACAAAGAAGACACAGTAAATACTCCAGAATTCGAATTAAGAACAGCTGCCAACATGAATGTCATAGAAGTAGATATTCTCGGAGTAGTGAAGGAACTTAAATCACTTAATAAAAGTATGTCTTCCGGTCCTAACTGTGTACCAATTAGGTTCCTTACGGAGTATGGTGATGCAATAGCTCCATATTTAACAATGAAATGCAACCGCTCGTTAACGAAAGATCCGTACTCAAAGTTGGAAACTTGAAAAAGTCACACCAATTTTCAGAAAGCAGAAATCCACTAAATTACAGGACCATTTCATTAACGTCGATATGTAGCGGGGTTGTGTCCAAACATATGAATCACCTCGAAGAGAACGATCTACTGACACACAGCCAACACGGATTTAGAAATCGTTCTTGTGAAACTACTAGCTCTTCACACACACACGAAGTGTTGACTGCTAGGATTTCGAATTGATTCCGTATTTTAAGATTTCCAGAAGGCTTTTGACACTGTACCATACAGGCAGCTTGTAGTGAAAGAACGTGCTTATGGAAAACCGTCACACTTATGCGACTGGGATTCGTGATTTCATGTCAGAGGTCACAGTTCGTAGTGACGGAAAGTCATCGAGTGAAACAGAATTGATTTATGGGTTCCCCAAGGTAGTGCCATAGGCCCTACAGTTGTTGCTCAACTCCTCATTTAGGAGGCAATCTGAGCAGCTGTCTTCGGTTATTTCAAAGTGATGGTGTCGTTTACAGTCTAGTGAAGTCATCAGAAAATCTAAACAAATTCCAAAACGAATTAGAAAAGGTAACAGTATGGTTACAAAATTGGCAAATGATACTAAATAGCGAAAACTGCGAGGTCACCCACACGAGTGCCCAAAGGAATCTAACTTCGATTACACGATAAGTCAGTCAGATCAAAAGGCCATAAATTCTACTAATTCCTTGGTATTACAACGTCGAACAATTTGTTTGGAAGGCAATCCAAATACTGCGTTTTATTGGCAGGACGCTTAGAAAATGTGACAGACCTACTGAAGAGACTGCCTAAACTACACTTGTCCACCCTCTTTTAGAGTGCTGCTGCTCGTTGTGCGATCCTTACCGGACAGGATTAAAGCAGTACATCGAGAAAGTTCAAAGAAGGACAAAAGAAAGGCCGCACGTTCTGCATTATCGCGAAATGGGGGTGAGAGGATCACTAGTATGATACAGGGTTAGAGGTGGCGGTCGCTATAACAAAGGTGTTCGCGTTGCGGCGGAATTTTCTCACAAAGTTTCAATCACGAACTTTTTCCTCCGAATGCGTAAATATTTTATTGCTGCTGACATACATAAGGAGAAACGATCATCATAACAAAATTCGGGAAATCAGAGTCGTCACAGAAAGATATATGTGTTCGTCCTTTCTGCTTGCTGTTCAAGATTGTAATAATGTTGAATTATTGTGAAGGTGGCTCGATGAACCCTCTGCTAGCCACTTAAGTATGCAGAATGAGATTTTCACTCTGCAGTGGAGTGTGCGCTGATATGAAACTTCCTGGCAGATTAAGACCGTGTGCCGGACCGAGACTCGAACTCGGGATCTTTGCCTTTCGCGGGCAAGTGCTATACCATTTCTTTAAAATCTCGTTTTATTCGTTTTCGTTCGTTGTATCTGCTCGGGGCGGACGTCGCAAGACATCCGTTTCAGTTCGTCGTTGATCCATTAACTCAGCTTCTTTATAACAGGGGACAGCTAACCCTCGGGCCAAACACGCTGAATTACCTTGCCGGCACCAACTGAGCCACCCAAGCACGACTCACACCCCTCCTCAGAGCTTTACTCCTGCCAGTATCTCGTCTTCTACCTTCCAAACTTTACAGAAGCTCTCCTGCGAACCCTGCAGAACCAGCATTCCTGAAAGAAATGATATTGCGGAGACATGGCTTAGCCACAGCCTGAGCACTTGCCCGCGAAAGGCAAAGGTCCCGAGTTCGAGTCTTGGTCCGGCACACAGTTTTAATCTACCAGGAGGTTACATATCAGCGCACACTCCGCTGCAGAGTGAAAATTTCATTCTGGAAACATCCCCCAGGCTGTGGCTAAGCCATGTCTCCGCAATATCCTTTCTTTCAGGAGTGCTAGTTCTGCAGGGTTCACAGGAGAGCTTCTGTAAAGTTTGGAAGGTAGGAGACGAGACACTGGCAGAAATAAAGCTGTGAGGACGGGGTGTGTGTCGTGCTTGCGTAGCTCAGTTGGTAGAGCACTTGCCGCGAAAGGCAAAGGTTCGAGTCTCGGTCCGGCACACAGTTTTAATCTGCCAGGATTTCACTTAAGTATGATCTGCAGAGCATCTAAGTAGTTGTAGAAAGCTCTAATACTCAAAACAAAACTTGCGAAGTGTTCATCTGAATATCCATGAGACTCCAAGAGAAGTCTAGATAGTACTAGAGGATGTTACTGGACACTACAAATTTTTATGGTTTCTTTGGGAAGTCATATGTACTGGACACACACAGCACAGGAGACAATCCTTGTCCGTGCACTCCAGGACCAGAGTTATCGGACACCGAGACAACAGGCTTCTCCCCCTCCTCCCATCCCCCTTTCCTCCCGCTCCGCTGCATTCGACGCCGCAATCTGTCAGCCAGCAGCCGACCGTGCCTTCCAAGTCTCGGTTCCAAGTTCCGAATCGTCCGCTGTCCCACACAAGAGTCCTTCATCGTTCCCGCAGTCGCTCGCTTCTTGGCACCGACGGCGCTGTCCACGCCTCCTTCGTGAAGTTCTGTATAGGAGAGTACGGCCTACTTGCCAGTGGCAGCCGTACTGGTACACCGCTCTGGTGCTTACACATTTACAGCTACCACTTATCTGGACTTGCTTGTTCAAGAGGAGATATCAATAGCTTACCATTTTGCGAAGTACAATATAAGGTTCAAACTGAACGTCTAGAGTTTCCAGAAACTAAAAATGAAACACTAATGTGACGAAAATGTGGGGTTTTTGACTAGTTTTCGTCACGCTACGTATTCTCCTGAAACATAGTTTTATTCCACAGACTTCATAATCTCTCTTTGTTATCGAGACACAGTCACATTGATAAAAGCAACGATCCGTCAAGATTGTGCAGCAATTTTAATCGTAAATTTACTCAAGTTAACAAACTATAAGTATTTGTGATACAGCGTTTGCAATGCCTAGTTGCATTGGGACCGGAGAGACGGGATCAAACGGTTGCTGGACATCATTAGTGCCACCAACAAGTTTAAAATACATTTATTGAACATACTTCAATCAAATCAGTTTCCTCCACAATGATCAAAATGATTGACACTATACGCAACACAAATATAAAATGATGCAAGGGTGTTTCACACCAAATCACAAAACTAATGGTTTGATTTAAAACAATTATTAAAGGAAAAGTATTCAAAAGGTTAAGACTTGCGGGAGCAACTACTTTTCTTGACATTTGCTGTAGGAAAATCACCAAAATCTGAGCCGTACTCACTCTCAACTATGCGTTTGCGTGAACATCGCTGTCTGTGTTCGGTTTACCGCCCCTGTTGCAGTTACGTCGTGGTTCTTCTTCCTTCTACATGTGGCAGCAGTGATGTGTATCGATATTTGCTCCGTGTACCATCTTTGGGTTGGCGCATATAGTTTCTGGCTAGAGGGTCTGGAGGCGGTCGGTCGGTTGTTGCGGACGAGAGAAATTATCTGCGCGCGGTGCAGTCGGCTGGGTCAGTCGGCAGCCCCTGCACAGTGTCGGAGCGTGTGTGGAACTAGCCGATCGCTACGAGCTTCGTAGTTCACCGACCCACAACGTCAAAGTTGAGTAGTGGTTTGAACTACCCAAGCCTCGTCGTTTCATGTTGTGGTGGTTCGTTTCGGTGGTTTTCTGTTCGGGAGGTTTTGCTGTAAGCAACACCGAGTATTTCTACCGCTAAAATTTAACCACCAAGCAGTGCAATTAACTGTCTTGGTTGACTACAATTGGGGTACACCAGTGGAATTTTCTCCCTTGTGGCCGTTAGTGTTCCAGTTACGTGCCCTGCCCACTAAAGTAATTGCTGGCAGCATCCTTTCCTCACCTGCTGTCGCTGTCCATCATAGTGTGTAATTTTGACATCTAATACATACTTCATTGTGGATTGTCACGTTTGTAACCTTTTCTGTTTGAGTTCTCATGCACTGATTGATGGGAAGCAAGTCGTTGAGTCGGTCGGTCCGTGGCTGTCCCCTGCTTGGGTTCCGTCGGATCAAGTGTAGTTAGGCTCACCACCTGTCTAACCTAAGTGAACGAGGGCAGACCGACCTCCCTGGAGGCTTCTGAGTGCCACCGGTGTTTAATTATCTGTTTATAGCTGCTCAAAATTTAATGACTATGGTCATTTTTTCTATTTTTCTTAAAAAAATTAATTCCTGATTTATCTTTCAAGCTTGAACATTGCGGCCTTCTGCCTTTTAAAGATTATGGTAATGCATTTTAAAATTTTGAAAGTTAATTGTGGCCTTCAGCCATTCGTATTGCACCTTGCATATGTTTGTTCTATTTGCTTTGCCTTAAGGCTTTCCACTGAGCAGTGACATGTTTTCTTTATTTATGTTATTTGCCTTTTAATTGTTTTTTTATCTTGTTGGATTTAAGATTTCTTGTTTTTAAACATTCTGGCCTTCTGCCTTTAAAAGTCTATTGTAATATGTTCTAAAATTTTGAAACTTAATTGTGGCCTTCAGCCGTTGGTATTGCACCTCGCATATGTTTGTTCTATCTACTTTGCTGTGATGTTTTTTTAATTATTTTATTGCTGTCTTAATTGGATTTTTATCTTGTTGATTTGTTAAGTTTTCTTGTTCGCAAGCCTTCAGCCGTGAAAAAATTGAATTCGATAAAGGGCCGGCTATGTGCCGCTTTGGTTGTAAAATGTGTTATTAAATTACAATAAATTGCAATTAGAAGGTGAAACTGACCCCACCCTTATTTGGCCCTTTCCAGACTCGTAATTATCTGAGCTACCCAGCGGGTTTTGCGGGCGTTTCAAAAACGTTACTGTCCAAAACAAGATATTGAACTTAGTAAAGGACATAACAAGAGGACAGGAAAAAAATATGTACATAAGTAAACCCTGTTTGCGATTAAGGCACTCAATGGCTAATAACATTCCCCGACGTCGCCCAAACTTTCGGGACATCTTAGAAACAAACACGTCTAATACCCAAGCTCCGCCTCTCTAAAAGTATAAATGCCAAACACTTGAACATTTACACCCAAGAAATAATTGTCGGAAGGACTGATTCAGCATATAGGATAGTCAAAACAGCCCTCGGTGAAATAAAAAGCAAGGGTGGTAACATTAAGAGTGCAAATAAATTCCAATGTCAAATGCAGAGGAGAGAGCTAATAGGTGGAAAGAGTAGATTGAAGGCCTTTATGAGGGGGAAGGGTTATCTGATATGGTAGAAGTAACCGGAATCGAGTTAGAAGACATAGGGGATCCAGTATTAGAACCATAATTGGATAGAGCTTGGGAGGACTTAGGGTAAATAAAGTGGAAGGGATAGATAATGTTCCATCAAAATTTATTAAATAATTGGGGAAGCGTCAACAAAACTACTATTCACGTTGGTGTGTAAAATGTATGAGTCTGGTGACATGCCATGTTACTTTCGGAAAAATATCAACCACACAATCCCGAAGACTGAAAGAGCTGACAAGCTTGAGATTTACTGCACAATCAGCTTAACAGCTCTTGCATGTAAGTTGCATACAACAATAATATACAGATGAATGGAAAACAAAATTGAGGATGTGTTATATGAGGACCAGTTTGGCTTTAGGAAATAAAGGCAGCAGAGAGGCAATTCTGACATTGCAGTTGATAATGTCAGCAAGACAAAAGAAAAATCAAGACACGATCATCAGGATTTGCCGGCCAGGAAATAGCGCTCGACAAAGTAAAATGGTAGCCCACCCGGTTAGCCGTGCGGTCTACCACATTGCTTCCTAGCTGAAAGGTGTGCCGGTCCCCGGCACGAAACCGCCCGGCGGATTCATGTCGCGGTCCGGTGTGCCGGCCAGTAGGTGGATGGTTTTGAAGGTGGTTTTCCATCTAATTCGGTGAATGCGGCCTGATTCCCCTTATTCCGCCTCAGTTACACTATGTCGGCGATTGCTGCGCAAACACTTTCTCCGCCTACACGTACACCGTAATTACTATACCACACAAACCTTGGGGCTGCACTCGTCTGGTGGGAGGCGTTCCCGGAGGGTCCACTGGCGGCCGAGCCACACAATAACCCTGGGTTCGGTGTGGGGCGGCGGTGGGGTGAGTGGACTGGTGTAGCCTGTTGGGGGTGGCGTACCACTGAGGGCCAAGACGGGGACGAAGCCTCTCCGTCGTTTCTAGATCCTCAGTTTCATACAATGCAATAAAACACAAGTAAAATGTTGCAAGATGTTCAAATTCTCAGAAAAATAGGGTTAGCTAGAGGGAGAGACGGGCAATATACGATACATACAAGACCCAAGAGGGAATAATAAGTGTGGACGACCAAGAACGAAGTACATGGATTAAAAATGGTGTAATGGGACGTTATCTTTCGAACCTACTGTTCAATCTGTACATCGAAGAAACAGTGATGGAAATAAAAGGGAGGTTAAGGAGTGGAAGTAAAATTCAAGGTGAAAGGATATCAATGATATAATTCGATGATGAATGAAAGTGAAGAACAATTACGTGATATGATGAATGGAATGAGCACTCTAATGAGTGTAGAATATGGATTGAGAGTAAATAAAAACAATATGGAAGTAATGAGAAGTAGCAGAAGTGAGAAAGCTAGAAACTTAACATCAGGATATATGATGACGAGGTATATTAAGGAATTCTACTACCTAGGCAGCAAAATAACCAATGACGGATGGTGCAAGGAAGACATAAAAAGCAGACTACCACTAACTTAAAGGGCATTCCTGGGCAAGAGAAGTCTACTAGTATGAAACATAGACCTTTATATGAGGAAGAAATTTCTGAGAATGTAAGTTTGGAGCATAGTATTGTATGGCAGTGAAACATGGATTGTGGGAAAACGAGAACAGAAGACAATCGAAACATCGGAGATGTGATGATACAGACGAATGTTGAAAATTAGTTTGGCTGATCAGGCAAGGGATGACGAGGTTCTGCACAGAATCAGAGAGGAAAGGAATGTTTGGAAAACACTGGCAAGTAGAAGGGATAGGACGATAGAATATCTGTTAAGACATCATGGAATAACTTCCTTGGTACTAGAGGGAGTTGTAGAGGTAAACAGAGATTGGAATAAATTCAGTAAATAATTGGGGATGTAAGTTGCAAGTACTACTCTGAGATGAGGTGGTTGGCTCAGGGAGATGAATTCGTGGGAGGTCAGCGTCAAAGCACTCAGAAGACTGATGATAAAAAAAATAGAATGGGGCCCGTCCCGAGACCCAATTAACTTTAAGTGTCAACAAACAATGAAAGCCCAAAGGTTGGCAAGTTTTCGTAAGTTTCTGACCGGAATAAAACAATTATTTCCGACCTAATCAAATCTGTCGAAGACATTTACAACGACAAGGCTTCGACTTTAAATATCACGGGACCCCGCAGCGACAGAGTTAACGTAACACTCCCACATGAAAAGGACTAGTAGCAATATCAAAATATTATAACTTATTAAAGAAAGGCCTGGTTAAAAATCGGCGTCACATGCACCCAAAAGGTGAGATCACGGCATTCATAATTAACTTAAGCCTAAGAAAGGAGCAATTTGTTTCCCAGAATTGCACCACATGCCAGAAACCGTCGTTAATTCTTGTGAATGTTTACAATGTTAAATGGCGACATAAGCGCTGGCAGCGAACAAAACAAAACAAGGAAATAGTTCATTTAAAGGCTTGAAACATCTATTAACTACTTTGTACTAAACCGAGTAAGGCGGGATTAATGACAACCAAACAGTTCAAAATTTCGGCTCTGGCACGAACGAAAAGAACTAATAGTCACAAGCAACTCGCTGTTAAGACAAGACCATGTTTACGGAACCGTTACAAAAACATAGTTGTGGAAAGACTACTTCAGAAAGGGACTTAACATCTCGCACATGGCCATCCACCGTTGATCTTCTGCTACTCGTCATCTGAGAGCGAGAACATTAGTAATTAGTAATATTTGATCCTCTATAAATTTTGACAACGTAGTCCACGGAGATCAGCGACCTGATTCTCTATTTAAAAATGATTAGTCGAGATACGACGATGGTGGTATCACGAAAAATTCGGGGAGCCGCGAGCACCAGCCATAGGGGGCCAAAAATTCTGTAGATGGTTTGTAGAAAGCCGAAACAGGTTAATAAAGAAATATTATTGTGATCTCGACTGTACATTTTCAACTTTGATCCTCTCATCGTAAGATCCACTCTACATTGCAGCGTGTGCTGTCCTCTACTCCTACAGCTGTCTGACGGTCTAACATTAATGTCAAATGTGCAAGTGTTTTCATAACACTTCGCTGACAATTACAGATGGCTAATTAAATATGATTCTATTTATAGTTTTACAGGTCTAAATTCTATACACCTCTACCATGTGTGAACGTATATGGTGTGTCTTTGATTCTTGTATAATGAAGTGCTCAATATTGTTCCGCACATAGGGATGCAGGAGCTACCTGCGTTAGTAGCTAACAATTTTAGTACCATGGCGTGCTGGAACGTAATGCCTTCGGATTTTTTGTATAAAAAATCTTAAAGCTCTTTTAGTAAGACAAACTTTATTAACCTTCTACAGCCTTATGCTTCATGTCTAAATATTTATTTCTGAACATTGAACTTTGGGGATGAACACATTTCTTCAACAAAAGACCAGTTTTTTGATACTGTCATTGTAGAATGTTTTACTTTGTTGATGGAACTACAACATCTCCTTTTGTTGCACTGTTTCATTACTATAAAAGTGAAATGCTCGAAGGTGTTCTTTAAATTTTGCAAAATCGGAAGGGGCCAACTTGGTACTCCAGGGACAGTGATCGATGACAGTGCACTCAAGGCATGTTATTGTTTTACGTGTCGCAAGGCTGGTGTGTGGCCTTGAATTGTCACGATGAAAGAGAGGGGGCGGGGGGACGAACTCTTTGTTCGAAACCCGGTTACAGCACGCTGTTGCTCTCGCACCAATTTAATTACGTCACAAACCGACAGGTTACGCGTTCTGGATATTCGATCTGCACATTCGCTGGGATCGGTCCTCAATATTCGTGTCTCGGTGACTGTTTCATTGTCGTTTGAGCATGTTAGTAGTATTTCCTGTGGGCTCCTCCCTCTCTACAGACGCAATGCGGATTCTGATCGAGGTTCACGCGCAGCAGATGTGTAGCACATGGCCTGTAATTTGTTAAGAAATGAATCTGAAGAAGTTCTATTTTCACCTTGACTGTTATAAAATCAGCTGTTCTAAGCTGTTACCCATTTTCAAGAGCTTTCTGCCACTCTTCTGTCCACTCAAATTTCACACCCTTCCGTAACAATCGTGTCAACGGCTGTGCTAAATCTGCAAAACCCTTCACGAACTTTCGATAGAAATTACGAAGTCCGATGAATGACTGCACTTCCTTAACTGTTTTCGGTTCCCGAAAATGCCTTACAGCCTGTACCAACCTCGAATCTGTTTGCGCTCCATCCTTACTGATAATATGACCCAAATATTTTACTTCTTCTCATGCGAAATGACACTTCTCCAGACTCAACGTCAAACGAGCTGCTCTTAAACTCATAAAGACTTCCCTTAACCGCTGTGTATGTTTCTCCATACTACCTGAAAACACTATAATGTCATCCAAATAGACAAGACACTGCCGTGGTTTGAAGCCCCTCAAGACACTGTCTATAAACCTCTGAAAGGTTGCCCTTTTTCAAACCGAATGGAATTCTAATGTACTGGTAAAGGCCTCCTTGTGTAAAGAAAGCAGTTTTTGGACGATACTCAGGAGCCACCTCTAACTTCTCAAATCTATCGTAGAAAAGTACTGGCACTGTCCTAAGTGATCCAAAGTCTACGATATGTTTGAAATGGGGTATGCGTCTTATCATTGAGATACTGGTAATCACAAAAGAACCTGTACTTCTTAGGTCCGTCCGTAGATTTTTTAGGCACAACGACAAAGCCTGCTCCCCAGCAACTATTACTATGCCCTGTAATACCATCCGCAAGCTGCTGATCAATGAAATCCTTCACAATCGGCAGCAAATACCTCGGTATTCAGTATGGTTTACGGTAAACAGGTGCTTCATTCCCTGTTGGTATCCTATGTTGAACTAATGGAGTTGCTGGTAACGACCCTTGTGGAAAAAACAAATGGTTAAATTCCCACAATAATTCTTCCATATGCTCTCTCTCTCTCTCTCTCTTCTCTTTTCAAGTGCTTAATTTTGTCACTCAATGCAGTTCTATCAGCAGTTAGTGGTTAATCGCTTCGCATACTTCTCGAACACCAGTCTTCGTCATGTGGCACATGTAAATGTGCTACTAAAACTCTTTTTTTCCTCAAATTCGCGTCTACAGCACTAAAATTATCCACGTTCACGGGAACTTTTCGCCCCTTCTTCCCTTTCTTTACGCGCACAACCCTACGTTTTACAAAAGAACCCAATGAACCCAAATCTTCATTATCCTCCAATTGTTCAATAACACATACTGTACCAACAGGTAGATTCGACTCCACACTCACCCAAAGCGTCTTCCTGGTGCCACCAAACACACACTCTTGCAAATTAAGCCATAATGCTAATGTACGCGGTTCAATTGGTTTGTTCATTGTGTTGATAGTCCCTCGCGACAGCTCTGCATTGACAACAGTATCCCCTAGCGGAAATAACATTCCACCAAGCTCCACAGTTCGTTGTCCCAGATCAATTTTGGCATGATGTTGATGGAAGATATCCACTCCTACGATTATGTCGTAACCCTCGCATACCCATGATACCACTTCCATGCATGCATTAAATCGGACATTCCCTATGCGAAAGTCAACTGTCACCGATCCCAAAGGCGTGACCTCCTTGTCCCCCACTCGCGTTACCTATAACGTGGTGGGTCTAACTTCCTTCGCACCTTTATGTTCTTAGTAGCCACTGACACTTGCGCCCCTGTGTCCAATAAAATCTTAAACTTTTTGATTCCTATGGTTCCATCCAGTGAACATTCCAGCTGTGCATACGTATTCGTAGCATTTAAATTAAACGGGAGCTCTCTTAGGTGGGTCTTGGGTGCCCTCTGCCGTTTAACGCTTGTCCACCTCTCCTATCTCCTCCTCTCCATCCTCCACGCTGCTGATTTCCACCTCTTCCTCTATTCCTAGGTGACTGGGTACATTGACTCTGCACATGTCCCATATGACCACACTTGAAATATTTCATAACTGCTGCAAATACTGTTTGTATCTCGCGTATCCCTGTTGCCACGTCTATTTCCTCACATTGAATTGCCAGCTGAATGGCCGAACACAAATCTTTCGGATTCCCTTCACGCACTTTCCGTGACATATGCTCCGGTAACCCTCTCAAAAATACGTCAAATGCCCTCTGCTCGGCCTCCTTCAACAGAACACTATTCGCTTCATCGCTCTGACCCAACTCGTAAGTATCCTCATTAATTTTCCTTATCCTGTCCGCAAATTTCTCCACCCTCTCACCCGGTCTGTATGTCATTGTACTTAGCCTCTCCCTGAAGTATCGAGTGCTATTCTGTTTCTTGTACCTTTATAAAAACCCTTCCTTTAACTGCTTAAACTGTCCTGCTCTCCTCAAGGCCTCAGAAAACCTTACATATCCAGAATGAGATTTTCACTCTGCAGCGGAGTGTGCGCTGATATGAAACTTCCTTGCAGATTAAAACTGTGTGCCCGACCGAGACTCGAACTCGAGACCTTTGCCTTTCTCGGGCAAGTGCTCTACCATCTGAGCTACCGAAGCACGACTCACGCCCGGTACTCACAGCTTTACTTCTGCCAGTCTCTTGTCTCCTACCTTCCAAACTTTACAGAAGCTCTCCTGCGAACCTTGCAGGACTAGCACTCCTGAAAGAAAGGATATTGCGGAGACATGGCTTAGCCACAGCCTGCGGGAGGTTTCCAGAATGAGATTTTCACTCTGTAGCTGAGTGTACGCTGATATGAAACTTCCTGGCAGATTAAAACTGTGTGCCCGACCGAGACTCCAACTCGGGACCTTTGCCTTTCGCGGGCAAGTGCTCTACCATCTGAGCTACCGAAGCACGACTCACGCCCGGTACTCACAGCTTTACTTCTGCCAGTCTCTTGTCTCCTACCTTCCAAACTTTACAGAAGCTCTCTTGAGAACCTTGCAGGACTAGCACTCCTGAAAGAAAGGATATTGCGGAGACATGGCTTAGCCACAGCATGGGGGAGGTTTCCAGAATGAGATTTTCACTCTGCAGCGGAGTGTGCGCAGATATGAAACTTCCTGGCAGATTAAAACTGTGTGCCGGACCGAGACTCGAACTCGGGACCTTTGCCTTTCGCGGGCAAGTGCTCTACCATCTGAGCTACCGAAGCACGACTCACGCCCGGCTAAGCCATGTCTCCGCAATATCCTTTCTTTCAGGAGTGCTAGTCCTGCAAGGTTCGCAGGAGAGCTTCTGTAAAGTTTGGAAGGTAGGAGACAAGAGACTGGCAGAAGTAAAGCTGTGAGTACCGGGCGTGAGTCGTGCTTCGGTAGCTCAGATGGTAGAGCACTTGCCCGCGAAAGGCAAAGGTCCCGAGTTGGAGTCTCGGTCGGGCACACAGTTTTAATCTGCCAGGAAGTTTCAACCTTACATATGTTTTCGCTTCAACCGTTAATCTAGTCTTGGCTATACACAACAACTGCTCATCAGACCAACCAATCATCGCAGCTGAAGTTTCCAAGTTCTCCACAAACGAACGCACTTCCTCAGATGCCTTGCCACAAAACGGAATAATCAAACTTGCTGTGGCTGGATCAATCTCCAGCACCCTAGGCAACAACGACTGATCAGATGCGGTTTCCCGCTCACTACTAGATGTTAATTCATTTCTCAAGTGCGTATTGTCTTCTGTAAATTTTGGTATCTTTTCCGTCAAAATCCTTACCGCTTCTGGTTCCGACACACCTTGCATTCTTCACTCTGCCATTGTATTGCTTTCGTTCTCAGTTAGTCGTTTCGTTTCGGGACTAAGTACAAGAATAAACTGACTTCCTGCAACTCCGTCTCATCAAACTCAGTATCATCATAAACCAATACAAAGTAATCAAGTACCACGAAAAACAACATGTTACTGTCCGAAATACTCTAACACTTCTTCTGGCAAAATAAATAATATGCATAAGCAAAACATCTAAAATCTGCCTTCTGGCAAGCCATACTCAAAACACCAACAAGAAAGAAAACGTCCAACACTCAAAAGAACAATTTTGACAGCACTCACCACATCTTGTGACTGTACTATAGGCGATGGGCTCGAATGTCGTACAGGACAGACAAGGTCCGCTATTCTGAAAAAAAAAGGTTCAAATGGCTCTGAGCACTATGCGACTTAACGTCTGAGGTCATCAGTCGCCTAGAACTTAGAACTAATTAACCTTAACTTACATCCATGCCAGAGGCAGGATTCGAACCTGCGACCGTAGCGGTCGCTCGGTTCCAGACCGTAGCGCCTACAACCGCATGGGCACTCCGGCCGGCCGCTATTCTGACACAAAATGTAGTGGGTGGGTGCCGTATTAAAACTAGGCCTAGCTTTTCAAATGATTTATTCGTTTCCACTAAAGTTCTTCGTTCACCTCGGTCCGCATCACAGGCCCCTCAATGCTGAGGCCACTGCCCCAGCGATCTGTGCAACGCAGTGCTTCGTCGTGCCAGCCTTGTTCGCCAGCTTCAGAGTTCAGATCACGTCAGGATGCCTGTGCCAGCAGCCGACTCAGCGGCCACCGTCCCCATTGACTCCGTGCCGTAGGGCGGCCCCGCTGCTGCTTCTTCCTCAGCCGGTGTAGCCGGGAGCGCGACGGCAACGACCGCCCGCGATCCGTCGTCGGAATCTGCGGCCCCTCACCACGAAACTCTCCGGTATGTGTAGGGAGACGAGACGACTGTCTGTGGTAGCAAGCCGAAGAGTAACCGGCCCTGGCTGGCTGCGGACCACTCGTCGGCCTCAGAGGGTCGAACCAACGACCTGCCGTAGAGTGCGACGCTGTTGCCCCATCTATTGCCGTGTGTAGCCGGTAGTGTGACACGCCCCGCTGTCCAGGAGAACTCCCACACTTGGATTCCCGCGGTGGCTTCAAAGTATCGAACCAACGACCCTCCATAGACGGGGACGCTGTCGACCCATCTGTTGTGTGTCGCCAGTAGTGTGACAGGCCCTGCCATCCAGGAGAGCTGCCACACTTGAATGACTCTCGTTAGAAAACAACACCTATTTATACTGGGCTGCGCGCCTCTGTTTCACTAACGCGTCACTTTGTGTCCCGTACGCCCCACACCCTGGTGGCGCCATTGGGACCCTTCTGCCTGTAGCCTCAGCCATGCGAAACGATGTGTTTACTCCTTTCAGCGGTTCGAACGCTCTGTATCCTCCATTCCACTTCGCAACCGTTGGTCAGCGTAATATACTGAAATCCGCCCCCACCTGGCTGTAACCTGTGCTCAGAATATCGTACAAAACTAACTGTCCCTATCCTAAACGGTGGTGCTGCTATAGTAGCTCGCTTTCAGATGTTTCACACTGTACACGACACCGACCATCTGAGCAGCAAACATGATTCATCTGGAAAGGCCACCTGCCGCCACTCAGTGGATACCCAGCTGCTTTCGTCACTGGTAAATAGCAGTCAGCATGGGTGAATGAACAAGGCGCCAACTGCAGATACCAGTATGCAGTGACATCCTCTGAACAATCGTTACAGAAATATTGTTGGTGTGAAATACCGTTGGTAGGAAGTACTGTTGTTAGCCCCTTGATTATCTGGGCAGTCAGTTGCTCAACAGTTGCTCGTTTTTTCGCCCATGTACATCTCTGCATCCATTGTTCACCCCTGTCATCTATGGCCTGTTGTGCACCACAGATGACTTGGTGCCGCTTGTGGATCATGTCATTTTGCCATGCATGGTACTCTTCAACCACGGCATCACACAGACATTTCACAAATTTAGCTGTTTAGGAAATGCTTCCCCTCTTGATCAGAAAGCCAATGATCTCGCTAACTTGGATGTCAGGTAATCCCTCAGTTTCCACATTACGACAACAATGGCATTGTTATTCAATTTCCCCTGACATTCGTTATATACTCTTCATTGCTAATGCTGCCACCTGCCCTCTGTGAGTGCATATTTCACGCTGAT
This sequence comes from Schistocerca gregaria, assembly GCF_023897955.1. Classification (NCBI taxonomy): domain Eukaryota; kingdom Metazoa; phylum Arthropoda; class Insecta; order Orthoptera; family Acrididae; genus Schistocerca; species Schistocerca gregaria. Next base: position 648,423,977 of record NC_064922.1, on the reverse strand, counting down.
GTCGAATGCAGCCAGTGCTCGTATTAATGTTACTCCCCCATATATGTCTCACTGTGTATGGCCTACCCATTTTCTGTTGTTATGTTGCAGTGCGGTACTAATGCCTTGGCTGGTATATCCCGAAGACCATACACAGCGCCTTTAACGATGTCCCAAACGTCCACAGTAGCCGGAGGAATGGTTCAAATGGCTCTGAGCACTATGGAACTTAACTTCTGAGGTCATCAGTCCCTAGAACTTAGAACTACTTAAACGTAACTAAGCTAAGGACATCACACACATCCATGCCCGATGCAGGATTCGCATCTGCGACCGTAGCGTTCGCGCGGTTCCAGACTGTAGCACCTAGAACCACTCGGCCACCCCAGCTGGCTAGCCGGAGGAACACTTTCCTCTGTCTGCCCTTTACCATCATAGTGCAAGCCGTGGTGCTGAGCCGTTGTGTCCAAATACTGGCAGCAGGACATATTGTCGACTGAAAGAGAGTGCAGAGGTATGTTCTTAATATGGCCATGCATAATCCAAACTCCAAGACTCCTGGCAAGTTCATGAAAAACTTAAATGTCTTTTCTATAACTGTTTTTGTATGTTCATTAAAGAATAATTTCCAGTCCATGCCCACGTAATTTGTAGCCATCGTTTTAGCAATTTTTCCCTTGTTTTATAGAATGATTCGTTTGAAAGTTCCCTTTCAACGAAATGAAGAGGATTTTATTTGATGGAGTCGTGAATCTACTATTTGCAGTCCAGTTAATCAAGGCTTTCTGCGTTTCAGATGTTTACATTTCGAGTTCGCCACAATCATATGAAGGAGGCCATCAGCATACCCGACTATTCCTTTTGAGCTCTCTTCCCCTTTTTTAAAGTTATGAGGGGCACAGCGGTGATGTTCCAGAAATTAATCCCACAAATTAACATCCTTTGGTGATCTTTTTCACTCTGTTACTATTCCCCATTCGTCACTTATCGACTCTGTTCCTGTAGTAGGAGCATCGTATAATGGTGACGGAACCTAAATGCCTCAAAAAGTTGAAACATCGCTGGTCACAAAAAATTATCCAAGGACGTTACGTTATACAGTGACTGGGCCAAATATCTCACGAAATAAGCATCAAACGAAAAAACTACAAAGAACGAAACTCGTCTAGCTTGAAGGGGGAAACCAGATGGCGGTATTGTTGGCCCGGTAGATGGCGCTGCCATAGGTCAAACGAATATCAACTGTGTTTTTTAAACAGGAACCCCTATTTTTTATTAGATATTCGTGTAGTAAGTAAATAAATATGAATGTTTTAGTTGGACCACTTTTAGTAATAGTCACAAACGTGTAAGTACGTGGTATCACGTAACATTCCGCCAGTTTGGACCACATTTGCTTCGTGATACATTGCCCATGTTAAAATGTACCGTTTACCAATTGCGGAAGAGGTCGATATCGTGTTGATGTATGGCTATTGTGATCAAAATGTCCAACTGGCTTGTGCTATGTATGCTGCTTAGTATCCTAGACGACATCATCCAAGTGTCCGGACCGTTCGCCGGATAATTACGTTATTTAAGGAAACAGGAAGTTTTCAGCCACATGTGAAACATCAGCCACGACCTGAAACAAATGGTGATGCCCACTTAGGTCTTTTAGCTGCTGTCGCGGCTAATCCGCACGTCAGTAGCAGACAAATTGCGTGAGAATCGGGAATCTCAAAAACGTTGGTGTTGAGAATGCTACATCAACATCGATTGCACCCGTACCACATTTCTATGCACCAGGAATTGCATGGCGACGACTTTGAATGGCGTGTGCACCTCTGCCACTGGGCACAAGAGAAATTACGGGACGATGACAGATTTTTTGCACGCGTTCTATTCAGCGACGAAGCGTCATTCACCAACAGCGATAACGTAAACCGGCGTAATTTTGCACTATTGGGCAACGGAAAACCCACGATGGCTGCGACAAGTGGAACATCTGCGACCTTGGCGGGTTAATGTATTATGCGGCATTATGGGAGGAAGGATAATTGGCCCCCATTTTATAGATGGCAATCTTAATGGTGCAGTGTATGCTGATTTCCTATGTAATGTCCTATCGATGTTACTACAAGATGTTTCACTGCATGACAGAATGGAGATGTACTCCCAGCATGATGGATGTCCAGTACATAGCTCGCGTGCGGTTGAAGCGGTATTGAATAGCATATTTCACGACGGGTGGATTGGTCGTTGAAGCACCATCCCATATCCTTCACGTTCACCGGATCTGACGTCCCCGGATTTCTTTTTGTGGGGAAAGTTGAAGGATATTTGCCATCGTGATCCACCGGCAACGCCTGACAACATGCGTCAGCGCATTGTCAACGCATGTGTGAACATTACGGAAGGAGGACTACTCGCTGTTAAGAGGAATGTCGTTACACGTATTGCCAAATGCATTGAGATTGACGGATATGATTTTGAGTATTTATTGCATTAATGTGGTATTTACTGGTAATCACGCTGTAACATCATGCGTTCTCAGAAATGATAAGTTCACAAAAGTACATGTATCACATTGGAACAACCGAAATAAAATGTCCAAACGTACCTAAGGCTCTGTATTTTAATTTAAAATACCTACCTGATACCAATTGTTCGTCTAAAACTGTGAGCCATATGTTTATGACTATTACAGCGCCATCTATCACAAAGTGAAAAAAGTGGTCCAACTAAAACATTCATATTTCTTTACTTACTACACGAATATGTAATAAAAATAGGGGTTCCTATTGAAATAAAACCAGTTGCTAAGAGTTTGAACTATGGCAGCGCCATCTAGCAGGCCAACCATAGCGCCATCTAATTTTCACTTTCAAGCTAGACAAGTTTCGGTCGTTGTAGTTCTTTCGTTTGACGCTTATTTCGTGAGATATTTGGCCCGGTCACGATCAATGAACCACCCTGTACACTAGTAATGCTATTCCAATTTCTTTTGTGTTCTGTTTACTACTCTTATCAATCCAAGCTGATATGGGCTCAGGCTTCCGTATGATTAAGTGCACCCGTAGCCATAGAAGTCGCTACCGTAAAGAGTAGATGAATGTAAAACGCATATCTGTTGACTAGGCGTGTTCCATGGAATTTTGCCCATAGATTTTTTAAAATAGTAATTATATTCACCATCTTCCAGGCTACATTCACTTGTCCCAGACTGAGTGTGTTGTTAAGAAATTCCTTCAAGTACAGGTTGATTTACGGCGCTACTTTCTGTGTCACTATTGATTGAATACCATCAGGAGCGGGAGCCAGTTTTCTCTTTACCCAACGATGGCTTCCTTCTAATGTGTTTCCACCCATGTTTGTAGCTGTATGCATTCGTCAGTCTGTGGACTGTCATAAATGAGATGTTTATGCAGCAGAAGTTCTGCCTTGTGCTTCCATCCCTGAGTCATTTCATCTTTTTCCTGCCTCAGTGTTGGTAACAGTAACGACGTTTATGTTCTTTTTGTAAGAAGTTATGTGGCTCTCCCCAGAAGAGGTCTTTCAACTTTCTTTACACTCAGTCGCTCTAGTGTCTCGTACTAGCTCGGAGTCGAGCTTCTTAATATTCTTCTTTAGCTCGTCTAAACGGCTCACATTTGACGCCACTGTTTCTGGCTATCATACCACGTTGACACAGCCTACTTTCACGTCTAAGTACTTTCTTAGTCCAGGAAGTTCCAAGTTCTACGGTATTTGTCTCCGGATCTACTGATGGCTGTAGGGATGCCGAAACACAATGCATCCTTTAGTAAGTCAGTTACTGAATGTGACCTTTATCCTACACTACACTCCAGTTCGCGTAGTAGGAAGGAGGATATTTGTCGCGAAACTTTGGACGATATCTGGATTTGTAAGTTTGAACCAGGTTCACAATGTGATCACTGTACGTGAACCCCTCATTCATCTCCCAGACTTTTATGTGATGCACCGCACTGCTATTTGTTACTGTAATATCTGTGTTACTGCGACCGGCCGCTCCACTTAGATCTGTGTTCCGTTATACCTCCTCGTTTATCATTAACAAATTTTTTTTCGTGACATGTGTCTTCTTCTGAAACTTCCTGGCAGATTAAAACTGTGTGACGCACCGAGTCTCTAACTCGGGACCCTTGCCTTTCGCGGTCACACACTTCGCTACAGACTGAAAATCTTATTCTGGAAACATCCCCCAGGCTGTGTCTAAGCCATGTCTCCGCAATATCCTTTCTTCCAGGAGTGCTAGTTATACAAGGTTCGCATAAGAGTTTCTGTGAAGAAGTCGAGGTACTGGCAGAATTGAAGCTGTGAGGACGGGTCGTCAGACGTGCTTGGGTAACTCAGGTGGTAGAGTCTGCCTTCAGCAGTGACACAGTGCGGAACGTGTTGCCCTCCGGCCACGCTGCGGTGCTCGCCCCTGTTTGTTTACGCCGAAGCAGCTTAGCGTTTGCGGTGTTTTGATTCTAGAACGAGAGGGCACAATCCTACGACCTTGAAGTTCAGTTTTGCGAACGACTATACACGACCAAAGGCACACGAGACTGAGCGTTTTTTTTTAAGAGGAGTTAAAATCAATCCGTGGGGAATGATGGGTATTCATTTATCAATCGCTTCAAACGTCGTCTATGTCAGGCTTATTGACGAGGCGGCCTTTGAAAGACTTCTACAACGATCACCGAACGGGTATCGTTTCTGTCATGCCGACGGGAATGTTGGTGCGGTTACGGTTGACCTCGTGGGAATGGGGATAAGCACCTTACGGGACTTCTTCCGTTTGTGGTCCCGTAGAAACTTGGAATCGAAGCCTTTCGACCATACGGTACAGTTCTGTCCCATGTGGTCGAAAAATGAGCGAGTTTTACCACATACCCCGTCCTAAATGGGTTGAGACAAATACGTATAGAACTGCGAAAGCACGTCCCCTCTTATTTGTACATAGGGGGTTGTCGAGCGATTATAATGTATGATGAGCAACCTCGCTCTGGCTCGGGGAGCGGGGAAGAAGGTCACGTCCGCTCGGAATGCCTCCAGCGACGTTTAGTGCAAAACACCGTGGGATGGCGTTCAGGCACCACAAAAGATGACTGAATTGGCGATGACCTTTGTAGAGGCCCTGAGACAAGAAGTGAGGCATATTTCCGATGGGCGCCAGCAGCTGCGCACTATAGAGAACATGGACACCAACGGATTGGAACTCCGGCTACCGGTTCAACCACAGCAGACACACGACCCCATACAAGAGATGCAGCTGACACTCAAAAATGGCTCTGAGCACTAAGGGACTTAACATCTATGGTCATCAGTCCCCTAGAACTACTTAAACCTACCTAATCTCAGGACATCACACAACACCCAGTCATCACGAGGCAGAGAAAATCTCTGACCCCGCCGGGAATCGAACACGGGAACCCGAGCGTGGGAAGCGAGAACGCTACCGCACGACAACGAGCTGCGGACGCAGCTGACAGTCACTCCAGGCTCAACCGTAGAGGCTGCCAGTGCTTCCACTGAGAGCGTGATAGAACAGGCCCAAGGCGGATGATACGCAATCCAAACACCCGACGCGGAAGCAAGGCAACTGAAACAGCGATCGCCGAAGAGAAGAAAGAAACGTCGACTGACTTCTGCTGACGATAGCCATAGTCCTGAGGGGACAGTGGACGACAACGGCAGTATCGACCCGTGACCAGCGGATTGAACGGGATGACGGTACAGGAATTTATTGCACAGCGACGATTCAATTCACCTACTGGTGACCGGAAGGCGGAAGTGAAGATGACAATTGTCCAACATCACAGCGGTGACTCCGCTGCCTGCCATCCTTCGGCCAACTCGGGAAATATGCTGGGGGACTGTGTAAGGTGTCAGACAAATCCAACACCTTCCATGAAAACCCTGACATGATAAGCAAATCCAGTAGTATGTCACATAAATCGTGACACTAAATTAACCAAAGTAATACGAGTAACGAGTGAGCAAATCGAATACCACAGACTAACACAAGAATGCCTAAATGCATGCCGTACCTTCCCACCGTGAGACCGACGCAGTTCCGAGGGGAGAAACGAGAACAGAAGCCGGAAGCAGAACCTTGTTAAGCTAGAAGGCCCTACGATAAGGGACAGACTGGACACCCACGTCGCCAGCCTACCTCTAAGACTACCACCCGCACGTTTTAGCGTGAGACTTTTTCGCGTCTCTGTTACGTCAAGGACCACCCACCAGCCCATGTTAAAAGCTAGAGCCCTCCAGAAAAACAGTATAGGTCTTACGATAACACAGAAAGGGCCACTACCACCCGCAAGTTTTAGCGTTTTCGCGTGTCTGTTACATTAGGACCACCCCCGCCAGTCCATGTTAAAAGATAGAGCCCTCCAGAAGAACAGTATAGACCTTACGAGCACGCTAAAAGGACCACACCAGCTGTAAGTTTTAGCGTGAGACTTTTTCGCGTCTCTGTTACGTTGCAAACTTTAAAAACATTGCCCCACCACGAAAAGTATAACATTTCTCATTGGATGGACAGAATTTTTGTAGGCGGAGTTTAAGGTTAACATTGAGACCCTGATTGGTCACATGAAAACACAGCCAGATAGTTTTTTTTAAACCAACTTCGGTAAATTGTAGTAAGGAGAAGTTAGAGGAGAGTTGCTTCCAAGACGGCGAGGTGAGCGGAGCTGCGCCGGCCGCCACCCCTGACAAACACCACAAGGTAATGAACGCACGTGATGCCGCATTTTTGAGCGCATAAGGCTTCACTCAGAACTGTAGGAGTCTCATCTGTTACACCCCCTGTTTGCGTAATGCTAGTGTCGATCGTTAATTAAAACTCATGGTGTTCACATTTGCCACTTGAAGTAAAAATCTGAAACGAGATAATTTTTCTGTTATATAGTTATTGAGGAGCCACATCAGCCACTGTAATTCACGACAAGTTATATAAGTAATTAAAGATAATTGAGGGTCACTGTAGACCATTTTGATAGTTTTCTCTTTTGTGAAACTTAAACCTAGATTATAGATGTGATATGGCATAGGTCATGCTTCGATCCATTGTAGAACTTGGAAACCCACTCCGGGAATATTCGTTCACATTTTTGTTGAATGCAGTTGGTTTTTACCATCCTGTATTGAAACATTTCCTTTTATCAATAGTGCAATTTATAAACAATGTTTTGTGAGTAGAATAAAATTTCCAATGGTAAACGTAACTGCTTTTTCGACGTTATTTTACCAGCTAACTAAAAATAGGAAAGCCTTGAACCCCTTCCACTAAATTTAGTTAGTATTAAGATTCTTTTACAGGGAGTGCAGTGGAGCTGACACTGAGATCATTAAGTATTTGGTTATCTCATCGCTAGTCTCACTGAACTCTTCTGAATTCTACATGTCATGTGTGGTCTGGCGTCTCCTTACCAGCAACAGGTTCCAGGTTTAAACAAGTTAATTCCCTAAAAAACACCCTCAGAGCGTCGTTGCGCGAAAGTGGTAGGGAGACACGATATAGAACAAACAGACACCACCATGAATGCTTAGAAAATGGCGACCCTGCCAGGATGGTAAAATACCATGTTTGAAGGTCGACTACATGCCTAACTAGGTCAGAAAAATACCTGCTGAAAAATTTTCATAGTAATAAATTCTTTTCATAAAGTTATACATAGTCGAAAACAGTAGCTGCAGCGATAGATAGTAAAAGTATTCAAGAAATAGTGAGACAGTCTAGGAGAAACAATAGCATAATTAAGTTATGAATTTTAATATTGTTAGAATTAAGTTTTCTCTCCAATTCAAGCGCACAGGTAGCGGATACATCGTTGATAAGTTGGTTCTGACCCAACAAGTAAGTGAATTGTCTGTCAAGTCGTGTGAACAAAAAGTTTATGAAACGCGTGAGATCGTATGAGCGCATGTTGACGCGAAGTAGGGCGCGTGAATTGCTTTTAAAACAGAAAATAAGGGATACGGAAAGATTAGCAATGGCAAATCGAGACCTTGACCGAACTGAGGTAGAGACCCAGCATGAAAATGGACAGAGAATAGAGGACAGTACAACAGACGATGCAGTATCGCGAGAAATAGGACAGATAACGCACCATAACGAGGATAATGTACGTCAAGGCATAGAAAACGTAAGTCAGCATACGACAGAGGAGCAGGAAAGTAGAGAGACAGTCGATGAGGATTCTAACTTGCGTCTGGAATACGTAGAACCCATAGTACAAGTAATCAGAGCTCCCTCACTACAGAGTACAAGGAATGCGAGCAGAAACGTGTCACAGCAGAGTTCAATGCAATCGGTTGCGATCCAACACTGGGGCGAGTACACAGAGCGTAGGACGTCGGAAGAAAACGCAATAGGACCCACCAATCTGGCAGAATTATTACAACAAATTACGGAAATCATGACAAGGCAAAATAAAGACATAGCGAACCAAATTCAAATTCAGAATTCAGAAACCACGAGACAAATTTGTGAGATTAAAGAACAAAATAAGAAAATTCAGTTACACCTAAGTCATATTGAAGACGAATCAAAAGAATCTCGAGAAGTGATAGGAAAATTAATAACAGGTTACAATCAGTTGAGAACAGACATTGACTAGGTACAAGCGGACGTACAAACATTGCGTAATAACTCTCAGGACGAGATCAAAACATTACGTAACAACACTCAGGGAGAAGTCAAGAAACTAAAGAAACAGATAAACGTATTTACTAGACAAGCAGCAGGTACAGCGCGTGAAATTGTTGAAAACAGTGTGTTACACAAACGTATCACAAAAGCAGCACTGAAAAGATATGATAATCGCATTGTCAAAATAGAAGCGCAAACGAAGCGACAATCTTCGAAACTGCGAACAGAGTTGTTGCAAACAATTGAAGAGCGTACTGAACAGAGTCGAACAAGCACAGAGTCTGCAACCACAGCTGTGTTTGTAACAACACCAGAAAAACGAGCAATTAACGAAGATATTACGCATTTGCGATTCCAATCACAGGCGGAAAGTAACATACGTGACAATGGAAAGCCAGGTCGCGAAGAGTACAGTGCAATGCAATCAGCTACACGTTCACAACCAATGGAAGAAAATTATTGCGTACCACTACAACGATACTACGCAAGGGTAGGCGAAAGTTACAGTGGACAAAATCCAATGGATCTACCACAACCGGAAAGAACGACGGGAGAAATGATCAGAAACAAAAGTGGCGAAGAATCGCGCATTTCATATGGAACTATGACGAAGTACGACAACGATCATTTCCTCACAGTCGGAAAATTTCAACACTTTCGAGAAGGAAACTCATTACATCCACGAACTTTTATTGATCAATTCCGAGTAGGATTACCAGAGCACTAGACGCTAGCACACAATTTAGACTTTATATGTGCTCACATGTCAGGAACAGTCGCAGAAACCATGCAGAATGTTGCAGCGACATGCCGATCGTACGAAGATTTCTGAGAGAAGTTTCTCTCACGATATTGGTCCAGCGAAGCACAGAACAGAGTGAGGTATGAATTATTACAGAACGCATATTTTGAAAATTCAGGAGAGAAGAGTCCCGTGAAATTTTTCGAAGTAATGGCAAACAAAAATCAATGCTTAGATGTACCATACAGTGACGGAGAGTTGATTAAATTATGCGCGATGAAGCTACCATTGAAATCCCAGCAGTCATTAGTAGGTCGTGGAGGCAATGACGTCGAAGCATTTAAAGGTATTCTAAGGGAACTAGAGTTCATATTTTCGGAAGATGGCGCAAGAAAAAGACGAAGCGTACGTGAAAACGAAAGCAAAAAGCAGTGGACTCCACAAGACACAGTACGAAGAAACAATAATTACGAACCACGTGAGAACTTCGCACCAGGAAACGACAATAGATTTCAACAAAGAACCGGTTATGGATTTAGAAGAGAATATGGCAATAACTATAATTCACCCAGGAACGGCAACAACTATTGCAGAGGGAATAACGACAACTGGAACGGGTACTGGAGAACCAATAGACCGACAAATTATCAACAAAGAAACCACTGTCAACAAGTTGAACAAGAAAAGCGAATACACATAGAACACGTGGAGGTAAGACCACCAAACCCCAATAAAAGTTCGATTTGACACCTAAGCGCCCATGCCAAAGAGAATGACGCACTGCCCCAGGACAATTGCACCACCTTGAAAAGAGAAGCAAAAATCTTATCACGAGAAGAGAATAAGGAAGAAACAAATCCGAACAGACCAGATGAAAACGAAGACAAGAAAATACCGATATCGTGTTGGGACGAAATTAATTGGGAGAATACTGACGAGGAAGATGAATTACCAGGGGCATGCACAACGAATGTAGGAGGAAAGGACGAAGTAATGAGTATTGCAGAGCTATTTGAGATGGAAACCAGGGAAAGCGAATTCAATGAGGATAATGCGCAGTCGACAGAAGTTGAAAATAAGTTACAAGTGGGCACACAACCCAACATATATAATGAAGGAAGTTATGAATCGATAATTAGTGCATTTAGATGCGATTATGTGGAAGTAGCGACGAAGAATGAGAAGATAGACGAGGATGAGGAATAAGTACAGCATGTTGAAGAAAGCATAAATGAAGGAAGAAAAAGAGAAGAGGAAATAAAAGAGAGATAAGTAGCAGTCGAAGCTTATCCTACAGAAAGTTCGAATTCACAAGGGAAATTCCTAAAAAGACTCATGTATGATTCAGTGGAGGATTCGTTGATGCAAGAATAAGAAGAACAGAACCAACCCTTTCAAATTCAACCAATTGTGAAGGCCATGGTAAAGCATATCCCAGTCAGTATTGTAATTGATAGCGGAAGTGAACTGACTGCGATCTCAGAAAATTTATTCATGCAGTGTAATGCCAATGAGGAATTGCCAGTTCTGAAAACACGTAAGATTGAAGTAAGAGGTCCTATTAGAAACAATGCTGCGGAAGTTACGAGACAAACAAGGTTAACTCTTTCGTGCCAAGGTCAAAAGATCGAAGCCAACTTCGTGATTATACCTAAACTAACTGTAGATTTCATTATAGGTGCAGATTTTTAAATGAGAGACGAGCAAAAATACATATGGGGAAAGGTAGCGTAACATTCGGGAATGTCACACTTCTCTTTGATCAAAAGCTAAAATTAGAAGAAATACCAGTTATAAACAAACAATTAAGAATGATGCGATATAAAGAGGATGAACAATTAGAATGGTATGCATAAAAGAGGGAATCGCCTAAAATCATGTTAGAAGTCCAGTTCTGAAAACACGTAAGATTGAAGTAAGAGGTCCTATTAGAAACAATGCTGCGGAAGTTACGAGACAAACAAGGTTAACTCTTTCGTGCCAAGGTCAAAAGATCGAAGCCAACTTCGTGATTATACCTAAACTAACTGTAGATTTCATTATAGGTGCAGATTTTTAAATGAGAGACGAGCAAAAATACATATGGGGAAAGGTAGCGTAACATTCGGGAATGTCACACTTCTCTTTGATCAAAAGCTAAAATTAGAAGAAATACCAGTTATAAACAAACAATTAAGAATGATGCGATATAAAGAGGATGAACAATTAGAATGGTATGCATAAAAGAGGGAATCGCCTAAAATCATGTTAGAAGTCCATAAAGAAATCGACGAAAAATTGCAAGAAGTTCACAGTATTTCGTAACACAGTAAAAGAGAATTAGAGGGAATTTTACTAGATAAAGCAGAGGTACATTTACCTAAGGCTGGCAGTGTTAAACACTTTCAGTACATGTTTGAAGATTAATTTTATTACTGGTAAATAATCAGCTCAATATTTCAAGATCCCCCCCCATGAACCATGGACCTTGCCGTTGGTGGGGAGGCTTGCGTGCCTCAGCGATACAGATGGCCGTACCGTAGGTGCAACCACAACGGAGGGGTATCTGTTGAGAGGCCAGACAAACGTGTGGTTCCTGAAGAGGGGCAGCAGCCTTTTCAGTAGTTGCAGGGGCAACAGTCTGGATGATTGACTGATCTGGCCTTGCAACATTAACCAAAACGGCCTTGCTGTGCTGGTACTGCGAACGGCTGAAAGCAAGGGGAAACTACAGCCGTAATTTTTCCCGAGGACATGCAGCTTTACTGTATGATTAAATGATGATGGCATCCTCTTGGGTAAAATATTCCGGAGGTAAAATAGTCCCCCATTCGGATCTCCGGGCGGGGACTACTCAGGAGGATGTCGTTATCAGGAGAAAGAAAACTGGCGTTCTACGGATCGGAGCGTGGAATGTCAGATCCCTTAATCGGGCAGGTAGGTTAGAAAATTTAAAAAGGGAAATGGATAGGTTAAAGTTAGATATAGTGGGAATTAGTGAAGTTCGGTGGCAGGAGGAACAAGACTTCTGGTCAGGTGACTACAGGGTTATAAACACAAAATCAAATAGGGGTAATGCAGGAGTAGGTTTAATAATGAATAGGAAAATAGGAATGCGGGTAAGCTACTACAAACAGCATAGTGAACGCATTATTGTGGCCAAGATAGATACGAAGCCCACACCTACTACAGTAGTACAAGTTTATATGCCAACTAGCTCTGCAGATGATGAAGAAATTGAAGAAATGTACGATGAAATAAAAGAAATTATCCAGATAGTGAAGGGAGACGAAAATTTAATAGTAATGGGTGACTGGAATTCGAGTGTAGGAAAAGGGAGAGAAGGAAACATAGTAGGTGAATATGGATTGGGGCTAAGAAATGGAAGAGGAAGCCGCCTAGTAGAATTTTGCACAGAGCACAAATTAATCATAACTAACACTTGGTTTAAGAATCATGAAAGGAGGTTGTATACGTGGAAGAACCCTGGAGATACTAAAAGGTATCAGATAGATTATATAATGGTAAGACAGAGATTTAGGAACCAGGTTTTAAGTTGTAAGACATTTCCAGGGGCAGATGTGGACTCTGACCACAATCTATTGGTTATGACCTGTAAATTAAAACTGAAGAAACTGCAAAAATGTGAGAAATTAAGGAGATGGGACCTGGATAAACTGAAAGAACCAGAGGTTGTACAGAGTTTCAGAGAGAGCATAAGGGAACAATTGACAGGAATAGGGGAAAGAAATACAGTAGAAGAAGAATGGGTAGCTCTGAGGGATGTAGTAGTGAAGGCAGCAGAGGATAAAGTAGGTAAAAAGACGAGGGCTGCTAGAAATCCTTGGGTAACAGAAGAAATATTGAAATTAATTGATAAAGGAGAAAATATAAAAATGCAGTAAATGAAGCAGGCAAAAAGGAATACAAACGTCTCAAAAATGAGATCGACAGGAAGTGCAAAACGGCTAAACAGGGATGGATAGAGGACAAATGTAAGGATGTAGAGGCTTATTTCACTAGGGGTAAGATAGATACTGCCTACAGAAAAATTAAAGAGACCTTTGGAGAGAAGAGAACCACGTGTATGAACATCAAGAGCTCAGATGGCAGCCCAGTTCTAAGCAAAGAAGGGAAGGCAGAAAGGTGGAAGGAGTATATAGAAGGTTTATACAAGGGCGATGTACTTGAGGACAATATTATGGAAATAGAAGAGGATGTAGATGAAGACGAAATGGGAGATACGATACTGCGTGAAGAGTTTGACAGAGCACTGAAAGACCTGAGTCGAAACAAGGCCCCCGGAGTAGACAAAATTCCATTAGAAATACTGACGGCCTTGGGAGAGCCAGTCATGACAAAACTCTACCAGCTGGTGAGCAAGATGTATGAGACAGGCGAAATACCCTCAGACTTCAAGAAGAATATAATAATTCCAATCCCAAAGAAAGCAGGTGCTGACAGATGTGAAAATTACCGAACTATCAGTTTAATAAGCCACGGCTGCAAAATACTAACGCGAATTCTTTACAGACGAATGGAAAAACTGGTAGATGCAGACCTCGGGGAGGATCAGTTTGGATTCCGTCGAAATGTTGGAACACGTGAGGCAATACTGACCTTACGACTTATCTTAGAAGAAAGATTAAGAAAAGGCAAACCTACGTTTCTAGCATTTGTAGACTTAGAGAAAGCTTTTGACAATGTTGACTGGAATACTCTTTTTCAAATTCTAAAGGTGGCAGGGGTAAAATACAGGGAGCGAAAGGCTATTTACAATTTGTACAGAAACCAGATGGCAGTCATAAGAGTCGAGGGGCATGAAAGGGAAGCAGTGGTTGGGAAAGGAGTGAGACAGGGTTGTAGCCTCTCCCCAATGTTATTCAATCTGTATATTGAGCAAGCAGTAAAGGAAACAAAAGAAAAATTTGGAGTAGGTATTAAAATTCATGGAGACGAAGTAAAAACTTTAAGGTTCGCCGATGACATTGTAATTCTGTCAGAGACGGCAAAGGACTTGGAAGAGCAGTTGAACGGAATGGACAGTGTCTTGAAAGGAGGATATAAGATGAACATTAACAAAAGCAAAACGAGGATAATGGAATGTAGTCAAATTAAATCGGGTGATGCTGAGGGAATTAGATTAGGAAATGAGACACTTAAAGTAGTAAAGGAGTTTTGCTATTTAGGAAGTAAAATAACTGATGATGGCCGAAGTAGAGAGGATATAAAATGTAGACTGGCAATGGGAAGGAAAGCGTTTCTGAAGAAGAGAAATATGTTAACATCGAATATAGATTTATGTATCAGGAAGTCGTTTCTGAAAGTATTTGTTTGGAGTGTAGCCATGTATGGAAGTGAAACATGGACGATTACTAGTTTGGACAAGAAGAGAATAGAAGCTTTCGAAATGTGGTGCTACAGAAGAATACTGAAGATAAGGTGGATAGATCACGTAACTAATGAGGAGGTATTGAATAGGATTGGGGAGAAGAGAAGTTTGTGGCACAACTTGACTAGAAGAAGGGATCGGTTGGTAGGACATGTTTTGAGGCATCAAGGGATCACAAATGTAGCATTAGAGGGCAGCGTGGAGGGTAAAAATCGTAGAGGGAGACCGAGAGATGAGTACACTAAGCAGATTCAGAAGGATGTAGGTTGCAGTAGGTACTGGGAGATGAAGCAGCTTGCACAAGATAGAGTAGCATGGAGAGCTGCATCAAACCAGTCTCAGGACTGAAGACAACAACAACAACATTTCAAGATTATCTTACAGATAAGATCGTCAGGAGAAAGAAGAATGAAGAGAGAGGAAGGTGGGAAAAAGAAAGTAGTTTCAATAATAACACCAATAGTACCATATATTAAGGTGAAGGGATAAAGCGTAGATAGTCTAACAGCATGAAATACTAAAATGCTATACACCACGACACTACACAAAAATAAGAAACGAATTTGAGGATTCTTGAGTAGACGTTAAGACACAAAATATCTTATAATTGTAACATGGAAAAGGGCGCCGAAATTTGTAAAGCTTTTGAAGAAAGCGCAAAACAATGTACCTACTAAACATATGTTAGATGATTATAAGTAAAACTTATTGTAAGAACCATTGTAAAAACTCCAACAAGGACCAGATGCAACGAACCACAAGTTGCAACTCGAGAAGTATCAAGAAAGAAAAGGACATAATTAGCAAGACACGAGGACAGCGAGACCATCAGAAGGCCCTTGTATAGAAAGTGGGCAATAAATTTGCCCGCTAGATGGAACCTTGCTGGGATGCAACTGGGGGCCGCACAGTGACAGCCTTGCAGAGACACCACGGGACGCCAGAAGAGACCAGTGTAGGGACACCGGATTTTCACCGCTCGTAAACCCCCGAGCGCCCCCGACACAGAGGAGCGAGATAAAAACGGCCCGATGAGAAGACCGCTGGCAAAAAATATGTGTAAAAGTCACACTACTGCTGTTAAACAGCATGCTGATGCACGAAACCGAGGAACTTCCACAAAGTAAAAATGACGCGCCCAAACTATTTATCGAACTGTTACTAGGAGGAGAACTTCAAAGCGACTAGTTATCAATAAGTATTTCCATATCCTGCCCAGAGAAGAACCAAGAAGCAAGTAAGAAGCAGAGAAAAAGCAGGAGGAACAGAAGTTGAAGATTCGCAAGATTGAGACCAAGAAAGAAGATGGGTGAAGAATAGACGACATGCCTTCCCAAATCCCTATCCTATTTTAAACTAGTCATCTGCGAAGTATTACAACGAAAAACGACCGCATTCAGCGACACATAACGATGACTTTCACGCATACAAAGCCAGTAAACCACGAGATTCTGCACTCACAGCTCCATTCCATTATGGGACCTCCACAACAGCAACATGCACTTGCAAAACCAACAAGGAAAAACGAAAGAACCTGTACATCAAATACTTGCCCACATTCATCTGGCTCAAATCCATCACCTTCGTGCAAAAACATTCGCCAACCTCATGCTTAAACATTCATAGGATTGTGTGAATGAGTGAAATCAAATCATGTGATGTAGGAATTGTGCAAAAGAAACGTGTGAAAAACTAAATAAGTTACGCACACCTGGCAGATAATAAACTAAAAATATGAGTCATTGACTATGGACTTAAGTAAAAATTAGGGTATCGATAAAAATAAGTCATTAGTTCTGAAATGGACAGTATATAAAGAAACAATATGCCACTTATTTTCTCCTCATAAAAATAAAAGAATACACTCCTGGAAATGGAAAAAAGAACACATTGACACCGGTGTGTCAGACCCACCATACTTGCTCCGGACACTGCGAGAGGGCTGTACAAGCAATGATCACACGCACGGCACAGCGGACACACCAGGAACCGCGGTGTTGGCCGTCGAATGGCGCTAGCTGTGCAGCATTTGTGCACCGCCGCCGTCAGTGTCAGCCAGTTTGCCGTGGCATACGGAGCTCCATCGCAGTCTTTAACACTGGTAGCAAGCCGCGACAGCGTGGACGTGAACCGTATGTGCAGTTGACAGACTTTGAGCGAGGGCGTATAGTGGTCTTCTCAATAACTATATAACAGAAAAATTATCGCGTTTCAGATTTTTACTTCAAGTGGCAAATGTGAACACCATGAGTTTTAATTAAAGATCGACACTAGTATTACGCAAACAGGGGGTGTAACAGATGAGACTCCTGCAGTTATGAGTGAAGTCTTATGCGCTTAAATATGCGGCATCGCGTGCGTTCATTACCTTATCAGTGTTTGTCAGGGGCGGCGGCCGGCGCAGCTCCGCTCACCTCGCCGTCTCGGAAGCAACTCTCCTCTAACTTCTCCTTACTACAATTTACCGAAGTTGGTTTAAAAAAAACTATCTGGCTGTGTTTTCATCTGACCAATCAGGGTCTCAATGTTAACCTTAAGCTCCGCCTACAAAAATTCTGTCCATCCAATGAGAAATGTTATACTTTTCGTGGTGGGGCAATGTTTTTAAAGTTTGCAACGTAACAGAGACGCTAAAAAGTCTCACGCTAAAACCTGGAGCTGGTGTAGTCCTTTTAGCTTTATCGTAAGATCTATACTGTTCTTCTGGAGGGCTCTATCTTTTAACATGGGATGGCGGGGGTGGTCCTAATGTAACAGACACGCGAAAACGCTAAAACTTGCGGGTGGTAGTGGCCCTTTCTGTGTTATCGTAAGACCTATACTGTTTTTCTGGAGGGCTCTAGCTTTTAACATGGGCTGGTGGGTGGTCCTTGACGTAACAGAGACGC
The DNA here is from genome assembly GCF_023897955.1 of Schistocerca gregaria. Taxonomy (NCBI): domain Eukaryota; kingdom Metazoa; phylum Arthropoda; class Insecta; order Orthoptera; family Acrididae; genus Schistocerca; species Schistocerca gregaria. Next base: position 648,406,347 of record NC_064922.1, on the reverse strand, counting down.
GAAAAAGTCTCACGCTAAAACGTGCGGGTGGTAGTCTTAGAGGTAGACTGGCGACGTGGGTGTCCAGTCTGTCCCTTATCGTAGGGCCTTCTAGCTTAACAAGGTTCTGCTTTTGGCTTCTGTTCTCGTTTCTCCCCTCGGAGCTGCGTCGGTCTCACGGTGGGAAGGTACGACATGCATTTAGGCATTCTTGTGTTAGTCTGTGGTATTCGATTTGCTCACTCGTTACTCGTATTACTTTGGTTAATTTAGTGTCACGATTTATGTGACATACTACTGGATTTGCTTATCATGTCAGGGTTTTCATGGAAGGTGTTGGATTTGCCTGACACCTTACATATCACCACCCTTAGAACTTAATTTTTGCACTGAATTTAGGCAATGATTGAATCGTTGTCTAAGTCAGTCAAAATGTTTCTAATTTACTTAAATTTTGTTGCCTACTGTTGAGCCATGTTATTCTGTTCTATGCTAGTTTGTATTACTAATTTATATTTTTATATTCTTCCACATTATAATTAAAAATGAGAAGAGAAGAATATTTTTATGCTATTATTAATTTTTAATTATTTTCCTTCTTTATTTAAGTGTGAAGTTTGTTTTTTAAGAAGTTTGTTATCGAAAGTGAGGAGTCTTTCAGATAGATTTTCTTAGAAATATTGTTTTTATAAATGTAGTAATTAAGTAAAACCTATTTGTAACACATTTTCTAAATATCATGTACAAGTAAAATGTTTTTGTTTCTAGAAACTCATTTCAACATTGTTATAATAACAAATAAGAATTATTTCCAAGAATTGCTTTGACAAAGAAATATACATACACAAGTATTGAGACATTATCCTAACAAATGCTACAAATGTTAAAAAAATTGTTTTGACAAAGAATTATACATACTAACATTTTGAGGTATTATCCTAATAAATGGTACAAAGTTGAAGAAAGGGAAAACATCCAATTTTTTATTCTTTGTTTTTATAAGGAGAAAATAAGTAAAATATAGTTACACTCCTGGAAATTGAAATAAGAACACAGTGAATTCATTGTCCCAGGAAGGGGAAACCTTATTGGCACATTCCTGGTGTCAGATACATCACATGATCACACTGACAGAACCACAGGCACATAGACACAGGCAACAGAGCATGCACAATGTCGGCACTAGTACAGTGTATATCCACCTTTCGCAGCAATGCAGGCTGCTGTTCTCCCATGGAGACGATCGTAGAGATGCTGGATGTAGTCCTGTGGAACGGCTTGCCATGCCATTTCCACCTGGCGCCTCAGTTGGACCAGCGTTCGTGCTGGACGTGCAGACCGCGTGAGACGACGCTTCATTCAGTCCCAAACATGCTCAATGGGGGACAGATCCGGAGATCTTGCTGGCCAGGGTAGTTGACTTACACCTTCTAGACCACGTTGGGTGGCACGGGATACATGTGGACATGCATTGTCCAGTTGGAACAGCAAGTTCCCTTGCCGGTCTAGGAATGGTAGAACGATGGGTTCGATGACGGTTTGGATGTACCGTGCACTATTCAGTGTCCCTACGACGATCACCAGAGGTGTACGGCCAGTGTAGGAGATAACTCCCCACACCATGATGCCGGGTGTTGGCCCTGTGTGCCTCGGTCGTATGCAGTCCTGATTGTGGCGCTCACCTGCACGGCGCCAAACACGCATACGACCATCATTGGCACCAAGGCAGAAGCGACTCTCATCGCTGAAGACGACACGTCTCCATTCGTCCCTCCATTCACGCCTGTCGCGACACCACTGGAGGCGGGCTGCACGATGTTGGGGCGTGAGCGGAAGACGGCCTAACGGTGTCCGGGACCGTAGCCCAGCCTCATGGAGACGGTTGCGAATGGTCCTCGCCCATACCCCAGGAGCAGCAGTGTCCCCAATTTGCTGGGAAGTGGCGGTGCGGTCCCCTACGGCACTGCGTAGGATCCTACGGTCTTGGCGTGCATCCGTGCGTCGCTGCGGTCCGGTCCCAGGTCGACGGGCACGTGCACCTTCCGCCGACCACTGGCGACAACATTGATGTACTGTGGAGACCTCACGCCCCACGTGTTGAGCAATTCGGCGGTACGTCCACCCGGCCTCCCGCATACCCACTATACGCCCTCGTTCAAAGTCTGTCAACTGCACATACAGTTCACGTTCACGCTGTCGCGGCATGCTACCAGTGTTAAAGACTGCGATGGAGCTCCGTATGCCACGGCAAACTGGCTGACACTGACGGCGGCGGTGCACAAATGCTGCGCAGCTAGCGCCATTCGACGGCCATCACCGCGGTTCCTGGTGTGTCCGCTGTGCCGTGCTTGTGATCATTGCTTGTACAGCCCTCTCGCAGTGTCCGGAGCAAGTATGGTGGGTCTGACACACCGGTGTCAATGTGTTCTTTTTTCCATTGCCAGGAGTGTACGTTATCCGTCTACCACGTGTGGGGGGCGTATGAAGGCACACCACATCTGCATGTACCTCCCTCTCAATAACTGTGAGAGTATTCACCAAGGTACTTCTCATAGAATTCAGTAGTGGAAATCTAATATCGGATGATAAGTATATATGTAGCTTTGCGCTCCAGTTTTCGAGAGGTCGAAGTACATTTGTGCGCGCACCGTCACAATATCTCCGAATGCTTTGTCTATGCTAGATCCTTCCGTGCGTCTAAAGCAAACCTTACAGATGGGTACATTCCGCTCGGGCGGGTTTGTCGGTAAGTTTCCAGTATGTCGGCTGTATTATAGGGTTGCAGATCTTGTTCCCGCTGGTATATGTTTATCGCCTTAACAATTATTGTACGGTCCGAAATTATATTTCTTTAGAATACAGTCTATATAATCTCACATTTATCTCTATGGTACTTTAATTAATGTTGCCCCCGATGTCTGTTGATCTCTTCCATTACCTTCCAGTGAACCGTTTAGTGCACCGCTAGACGCTTTGGATAGGGCGGTAAGAGGCTGTCTTACAAAGGCACCGGGTTGAGAACCGGAGCTTCGTCAAAAAAGCCAAACATTTTACGGCGAAGGTATCAGAAATTTGTAGCTATGAAGAATAAAGATTTCAATTTTACTAAAATTATTTTACTTAAAAAATCATTCAGAGTTTCATATGACAAATTGGGAGGCATCATTTTTCATCACTGATTCGCAATTCTCACGTATTTTCTAGCTGGGTTTCAAAATGTTGTGGGCTTCGCTGAAAAACACTTTAAAGAGGATAGACGGTGAGGAAAATGTTGTCTCAGTCCTTCACTAACCCTGCATTTCTGTGACAGTAGCTTACAAGCTTTACCGCAACTAGTATTATCTGAATAGAGCTTTCTAACAGCTTGTACACAACGTTTAGGTCTTACACAAACCTGTACATACCATGTGCGTATCCAAGTTACGAGCTATCCCCTTGGTAGTCACCGTCCTAATGCTGTAGTCGGACCTGTCTGCTATGAAGTCCGCTGTTCTCAAGCTTTCTCAATTCATCTACTTCTACAGGGACACTCTGCAAACCACATTTAAGTGCCTGGCAGAGGGTTCATCGAACCACCTTCACAATTCTCTAATATTCCAATCTCTTATAGCGCCCGGAAAGAATGAAGACCTATATCTTTCCGTACAAGCTCTGATTTCCCTTGTTTTATCGTGGTGATCGTTATTCCACAGGTAGGTTGGTGTCAACAAAATTATTTTCGCATTCGGAGGACAAAGTTGGTGATTGGAATTTCGTGAGAAGATTACGAAGTAACGAAAAACGCCTTTCTTGTACTGATATCCAGTCAAAATCCTATATCATGGCTATGACACTCTCTCCCATATTTCGAGATAATAGAAAACGTGCTGCCTTTCTTCGAACTTCTTCGACGTACTTCGTCAGTCCTATCTAGTATGGATCCCACACCGCGCAGGACGGACAAGCGTAGTATAGGCAGTCTCCTTAGTATGTCTGTTACATTTTCTAAGTGTCCTACCAATAAACATTTTCTATGTGTTCCTTCCAATTTAAGTTGTTCGTAATTGTAATCCCTAGGTATTTAGTTGCATTTACGGCTTTCAGATTATACTGATTTACCGTGTAACGGAAGTTTAACGAGTTCCTTTTAGCACTCATGCGCATCACCTCACACTTTTTGTTATTTAGGGTCAACTGCCACTTCTCGCTCCATTCAGGTATCTTTTTTAAATCGTTTTGCCGTTTTTTTCTTTTTGTCTTCTGATGACTTTATTAATCGATAGACGTTAGCGTCATCTGCAAACAACCGAAGACGACTGCACAGATTGTCTCCCAAATCGTTTATGTAGATAACGAACAGCAAAGGGCCTATAACGCTACCTTGGGGAACACCAGAAGTCACTTCTGTTTTACTCGATGACTTTCAGACAGTTACTACGAACTATGACCTCTCTGACAGGAAATCACAGATCCACTCACATAACTGAGACGACATTCCATATGCACGCAATTTCACTACTAGCCGCTTGTGTGGTATAGGGTCAAAAGCATTCCGGAAACCAAGAAATAAGGAATCGATCAGAAATCCCTTGTCAATAGCACTCAACACTTCATGTGAATAAAGATATAATTGTGTTTCAGAGGAACGATGTTTTATAAACCCATGTTGACTGTGTGTCAATAGATCGCTTTCTTCGAGGTAATTCAAAATATTCGAACACAATACATGTTCCAAAATCCTGCTGCATATCGACGTTAACGATATGGGCCTGCAATTTAGTGGATTACTCCTACTACCTTTCTTGAATATTGGTGTGACCTGTGCAACTTTCCAATCTTTGGGTACGGATCTTCCGTCGAGTGAACGGTCGTATACGATTGTTAAGTATGGAGCTAATGCCTCAGCATACTCCGAAAGGAACCTAATTGGTAAAGAGTCTGGACCAAAAGACTTAGTATTATAAAGTGACTTAAGTTGCTCCACTACTCCGAGGATATTTACTTCTACGTTACTCATGTTGGCAGCTGTTCTCCATTCGATTTCTGGAATATTTACTTCGTCTTCTTTTGTGAAGGCATTTCGGAAGGCTGTGTTCAGTAACTCTGCTTTTGGCAGCCCTGTCTTTGATAGTGTCTCCATTGCTATGGCCCAGAGAAAGCATTGATTGTTTCTTGCCTTTAACATACTTCACATACGACCAGAATCTCTTAGGATTTTCTGCCAGGTTTCGGGACAAAGTTTCGCTGTGGAAACTATTAAAAGAATCTCGCATTGAAGTCCGAGCTAAATTTCGAGCTTCCGTAAAAGATCTTGGGGATTTTGCGTCTGTTTAAATTTGGCATGTTTGTTCGTTGTTTCTGCAACAGTGTACCAAGTAGGATCAGCTCCGTCGTTTGTTAATTTATTTGGTATAAATCTCTCAATTGCTGCCGATACTATTTCTCTGAATTTAAGCCACATCTGGTATAAACTATATTATTAATTTGGAATGAGCGGAGATTTTCTCTCAGGAAAGCCGTCAAGTGAATTTGTATCTGCTTCTTTGAATAGGTATATTTTTCGCTTATTTTTCAAGGATTTGGGGATTACAATATTCAATCTCACTACGACCACCCTGTGTTCACTAATCCATGTATCCGTTTCGATGTTCGTTATTAACTCAGGATTATTTATTGCTAAGAGGTCAAGAGTGTTTTCACAACCGTTTACTCCACAATTTGGTTTCTGAGGAGATTGTCACATCTCGATATAAAACTGAGAACGGTGATACCGCTATAATTTGGCTACCATACTTGCTTCAATTTTAAAATGTGTTTGTGATAAACCGCTTCTTAATTTTGCGAATTATGTCGTCTCTAAGATTAAAATGAAATAACTTCGTAAGATATTCAAAAGGTACGTTTGTCCTGGCTTTCAACAAGTCCATATGAAGAGCTCCAGGTCTTGAAAATCTCCAAAAATCCAAGAATGAAGCCGCGCAACAACATGCTCACATAACATGTGACTGTAAATTTTAGACTCGACCATAGAACGTGTCGACCTGGAAAATGCATTCGACAATGTAAAATGGTGCACATGTTCGAAATACAGAGACAAGTAGGGGTAAGCTACAGACAAAGATGCGTAATATATAATATTTACGAGAACCAAGAGGACACAATAAAGCTGAAAAAAAGGCTTTTGTCCGCAGTGTTCAACCTACACATTGAAGAAACGATGTCGGAAATAAAAACAAAATTCCAGAATGGGATTAAAATTCAGGATGAGAAGATGTAAGTGTTAAGATTCGCTTGTGGCATTGCTGTTCTGAGTGAAAGTGAGGAAGAATTACAGGGTCTGTTGGATGTAATGAACAGTCTAATGAGTGCATAATATGGATTCAGAGTAAACTGAAGAAAGACCAAAGTAATGAGAAGTAGCAGAAAAGAGAATAGCGAGAATTTCAGTGTCAAAATTGGGGATCACGAATTAAACAAAATTAAGGAATTCTGCTACCTAAAGGAGCAAAATAAGCAGCCACGGACGGATCTAGGAGGACATAAAAATGTGACTGGCACTGGAAAAAAGGATACTGCTAGCCAAGGGAAGGCGACTAATGTCAAACAGGGGTCATAATTTGAGGAATTAATTTCTGAGAATGTACATTTGGAGCACAACATTGTGGGAAAACCTGAACAGAACAGAAGTATTTTAGATTTGGTGCTACAGAAGAATGTAGAAAATCAGGTGGACTGATAAGGTAAACAATGTGTAGGTTCTCCGCAGTATCGGCAGGGAAAGGAAAAGGTGGAAAATACTGACAAGAAGAGCATCATAATACGTCTGTTGAGGCATTAAGGAATATCTTCCATGATAGTACAGTGAACTGTAGAGGGTAAAGACCGTAGAGGAAGACAGATATTGGAATACATCCATCAAATGATTGAGGAGGACGTAGGTTGAAGATTGCAAGTGCTGCTCTCAGATAAAGAAGATTGCAGTGGAGAATAATTCGCGTCAAACCAGTGCGAAGGCTGATGACTCGAAAAAAAGAAGTTTCTGCTCGCGTTAGGCAGCCCTTCTAGGATACGACCTGCATATTTTCCCAGTTTTGGGACATTACGCTTACCGGAGCTGTCGAAGAAGGTCAGATTCGTGTGACTGTCTGACCGCGGAGATGATCCAGAGTCTTTACCGGTGGATAATCTGTGACCGCCGCGGCCTCCCCTCAGGGCGCTGACTCTTGCGTGGGCGTCAGCAGCGGGGGTGGCGGGGGAGGCGGGGGCGCCGGGAGTGGCGCGGACGTAGGCGGAGCCGACCGCCTGCTGTCTAGGGCAGGTCACGGGACGGCCTCCTCCGCACGCAGTGCGGTGCAGCGCAGTGCAAATGTTAACTGCAGCCAGCACTGCGCGACATTTCAGCACCATCCGCACCACCTCCCGATGCAGATGCGAACCAACGTATTGCTTACACAATGAGAAAGAATGTTTGTCTCTAAGGTTACCTCCACTGTGAAACAGCTCCGACCTCGTACTATTTGTCGACTGGTGGATCGACTAAACTACTTGTATCCTCTTCTGCCTACACGTTGGCATGTAGCCCTGAACTGTTGTTGTTTGCTATGGTTTGCTGTCGATTAGGCTGAAATTAATACTGTCACTTAACCGTTCGCGTTAGCTCTCTTTTTTCTGCATCTCCCTACTGATAATGAGTCGTATTCCCCTTTCCAAGATGTTCAGGTGTTGTATTATACACTATGGCCATTAAAATTGCTACACCACGAAAATGACGTGCTACAGACGTGAAATTAAACCGAAAGGAAGAAGATGCTGTGATATGCAAAAGGTTTGCTTTTCAGAGAATTCACACAAGGTTGGCGCCGGTGGCCACATCTACAACGTGCTGACATGAGGAAAGTTTCCAACCGATTTCTCATACACAAACAGCAGTTGACCGGCGTTGCCTGGTGAAACGTTTTTGTGATGCCTCGTGCAAGGAGGAGAAATGCGTACCATCACGTTTCCGACTTTGATAGTGGTCGGATTGTAGCCTATCGCGATTGCGGTTTATCGTATCGCGACATTACTGCACGCGTTGGTCGAGATCCAATGACTGTTAGCAGAATATGGAATCGGTGGGTTCAGGAGGGTAATAAGGGACGCCGTGCAGGATCCCAACCGCCTCGTATCACTAGCAGTCGAGATGACAGGCATCTTATGCGCATGGCTGTAACGGATCCTGCAGCCACGTCTCGATCCCTGAGTCAACAGATGGGGACGTTTGCATGACAACAATCATCTGCATGAACAGTTCGACGACGTTTGCACCAGCATGGACTATCAGCTCGCAGACCACGGCTGCGGTCACCCTTGACGCTGCATCACAGACAGGCGCGCCTGCAATGGTCTACTCAGCGACGAACCTGGGTGCACGAATGGTAAAACGTCATTTTTTCGGACGAATCCAGGTTCTGTTTACAGCATCATGATGGTCGCATCCGTGTTTGGCTACATCACGGTGAACGCACATTGGTAGCGTGTATTCGTCGTAGCCATACTGGCGTATCATCCGGCGTGATGGTATGGGGTTCCATTGGTTACACGATTCGGTCACCTCTTATTCTCACTGGCGGCAATTTGAACAGTGGACGTTACATTTCAGATGTGTTACGACCCGTGGCTCTACCGTTCATCCGATCCTTGCGAAACCCTACATTTCAGCAGAATAATTCACTACCCATGCTGCAGGTCCTGTACGGGCCTTTCTGGATACAGAAAATGTTCGACTGCTACCCTGGCCAGCACATTCCTCAGATCTCTCACCAACTGAAAACGTCTGGTCAATGGTGGCCGAGCAACTGGTTCGTCACGATACGCCAGTTGCTACTCTTGCTGAACTGTGGTATCGTGTTGAAGCTGCATGGGCAGCTGTACCTGTACACGCCATCCAAGCTCTGTTTGACTCAATGCCCAGGCGTATGAAGGTCGTTATTAGTGCTAGAGGTGGTTGTCGTGGGTACTGATTTCTGAACATCTGTGCACCCAAATTGCGTGAAAATGTAATCACACGTCAGTTCTAGTATAATATATTTGTCCAATGGATACCCGTGTATCATCTGCATTTCTTCTTCGTGTAGCTATATTAATGGCCAGTAGCGTATATTCATCTCACCCAAAACTCTTTTCTCATTTCTATTTCAGTTCGTTGCCTACTACTTTCTTACGTTGAGGCTTTGCATTTTCTTAAGTAGACATTCTAGCTTTCCAATCACACTCAAATTTCTGACACTCCGTATTACGACTAGTAGAATGTTTATGTTTCATTGATTCTTCTCTTTTCGCCCCTCAGTCATCACCTACTTAGCATTCCAATCCCGGAGATCACAATAGTGGCTAATGCGGATTTTTTGCCTGCGAAGAGATCGTCATTATACTTTTCCAATACCAGGCCACATTTCCTGTGGGTATACGTAATGTGGCTTTCAGGTGATGTTTTCATTGCACTCTGCAACCCCTTGGTGTTGATCATTGCTGTCCGTCCTTTAGGGACAGTCTCCTACATCAAGGGCAAGAGTGCCCCCAGAACCTTAGGCACTCCTCATTCCTTACAGCGCCCAACGCTATTGATAATTCTACTCAGGATCTAACCACAGGGTCAGTTCAATAAAGGCAGACAAAAACTGTTCAAATGTGTGTGAAATTTCGTGGGACTTAATTGCTGAGGTCATCAGTCCGTAAGCTAACACACAACCTAAATTATCCTAAGGACAAATACACACCCCCATGCCCGAGGGAGGACTCGAACCTCCGCCGGGACCAGCCGCACAGTCCATGACCAGCTCCTGAAACCGCTCGGCTAATGCTGCGCGGCAATAAAGACAGTAATATACTTTTAAATACATTCTCTTTTAAATATGAAGACGCTGCATACATTTTATTCGTAAATCTGTAACTTTCAGTTAATAGCAGAGTTGGAGATTTTTGAAAGTAGGCGATAGTATTCCGTTAGTGTAACAAATATCGCCACGTGTTAAAAGCGTAAAGAACTATTTGCATAAATGTTATCATATTCCCGTATGAAGAAACTCGTAAATGCTGATGTAATTATTCTCGTGGTTAGTTCTAACAAAAGGTTAATAATTCATAAACCATTAATTATGCAGGGAAAGCAAATGCAGTATGTGTAATATATTAACGTTGCTATACGGGAGCTGCACTCGCTAGGCAAAGACTTTATTATTGTAATAGCTTTGAGCAGAGTTACGGTCTGTGGCAGTTTGGGTGATGTGCTCTAATCCAGCAGCAGCTAGTATTTTGTAATGTTACAAGAACGCGTAAGGGATAGTTACCTGGAACACGGAAAAATACGGCAGTATTAGAAAGGGACCGACACTATGTGATCATTGACGTGAGCCTGCCAAAAAATGAACGATGAAGGACATGAATGTCACCTGGCACTAATACACGACTAAGACGACAACAACTCAGCTAAGTGAACATATCCTTTCTAAAGTTCAATTTCCCAAGAAACAGATATCATTTAATATGAATGTAGGCACTAGCGTTCATTGCAATCAGTGGAATTGATCATGTGTTACTTGACTATTTTTCTAACGCACTTTCATGAAACATTTGGCACTGAATCAGGTAGAACATAGTGTTTTGCCAGTGTAGAATCCTGAGAGGATAACCAAACACTGCACAATATTCCTTCTACAAATAATTATCTTGCTTAATTGGTAGTTTAGTTATATGTGTGACAGTGTGAGTGACTATTATGTGTGCTGTGACTGTAAGTTACTACATAATACAAAGCCATATCGTCTGGAGACTTTCGCAAACACTCCAGTGTTGCCGTAGTTCTATTTATTACTGATTTCAAATTGGTCAGTAGATGCGCTAGAATGGGTATTTTTCCGTGTACTAACATTTAGTTGCAGCACGACATTGAGTAGTCCTTTGCACATGGTCACATTTTTGCGCACATTGGTGCTACTAAATTATAAAATGACGAGAGCCGCGTTATGAAGTGTTCCCAAATCCACTAGCCTATTTGTCGAAGAATGTATAGGGTCGCCGGCCGGTGTGATCGAGCAGTTGTAGGCGCTTCAGTCTGGAACCGCGCGACCGCTAGGGTCGCAGGTTCAAATCCTACCTCGATCATGGATGTGTGTGATATCCATTGGATGGTTAGATTTAAGTAGTTCTAAGTTCTAGGTGACTGATGACCTCAAATGTTGAGTCCCATAGTGCTCAGAGCTATTTCAACCATTTGAATGTATAGGGTCATCTATGTGACGCCATATGACTCTCCTCTGTATTAAATGCTGTACATCAGCATAAAATCCCCACGACCAAAAGAACGTTGTCCTCATTATCATCAGTCATTCGATGTTCAGTGCCCTATAAGCAGTCCCGATCTCTTTGGACACATGCTTTTCCTACACATTCTAGTGTGCAAACCTTAAGGTCGTAAGTAAGCTTGTCATGATGTGTCACTGCCAAGTAATTTGACCATAAATTGAAAGAGCCTCTACAGGAGATCACAGGAAGTAACTGATAGAAATACCCAATAATATGAGCAGCAGTGACACATATTCAAAGACAATAACTGCACTGAAGGCACCGCGATTTCTGGTCACCCCCTGGACATTACGAAAGATGGTGCATGATCCTTAATAGGGTGTGTGCTGACCACAGACGGCAGTGATTGCTCTGAAGTTCGCTCCCATGCTGGTCACGAGGTTGGTATGGAGGCCTTGTTGGAGGGCTTTCCATTCCTTCGGCACCGCGGTTCACAGCTGTTGGTTGGTCGTCGGTGCATATGATGTGCTGCAGTAAGTCTTCACGATACATCCCATATGTGCTTAATGGGATTTAAGTGGGGGCGTGCGGTCAGGCTATTCCATTTGCCAAATACACTCTCGTTCCAAGAGTTCCTCCACTTGTGCTGTCGCTACGGTCGCGCATTGCCATCCGCAAAAATGAATTTGTGGTCGAATGCACGTGGCCGAATGCACCGCAAGTGCAATGACGTTGGAGTACAGCGTGTCACATATACGACGAACGGTGAGCGTGCGTGTCCCAAAATTTGGTCATTACGCTCATGGTGTGTCTTTCAGCACCGTAACACCTGGACCACAGAGACGGCCAGGATCAACATTGCTACACTTACGCTCATATAGCAAGACTGTGGTCCATATTTATCAGTATTTCTATCAACAGATATCCGTTAATGATAATCTAAGGCCAAAACCTGTTGATGCTTAACGTTTTCAGTAAAACAACTGACATCCAGATATAACTTCATGAGATTTTGCGAGATCACTGTGAAGGACACAAAGGAAACGGTTACTTAGAAGCGACAGAGTTAACAGCAGGTGACAGTTCCAAAGACGCCTCATTGTCAACTCGGTCTCGGAACCCGTATCTGATATACACTATGTGACCAGAAATATACGGACATCTGGCTGAAAATGACTTAAAAGTTTGTGGTGCCCTCCATCGGTAATGCTGGAATTCAGTATAGTGTTGGCCCACTATTAGCCTTGATGACCCATTCACGCAGGCATATGTTCAATCAGGTGCTGGAAGGTTCAAAATGGTTCAAAAGTCTCTGAGCTCTATGGGACTTAACTTCTGAGGTCATCAGTCCCCTAGAACTTGGAACTACTTAAACCTAACTAACATAAGAACATCACACACATCCATGCCCGAGGCAGGATTCGAACCTGCGACCGTAGCGGTCGCGCGGATCCAGACTGTAGTGCCTACAACCGCTCGGCCACCTCGGCCGGCGTGCTGGAAGGTTTCTTGGGCACTGGCAGCCCATTCTTCATGGAGTGCTGCACTGAGGAGAGGTAGCGATGTCCGTCCGTGAGGCCTGGCACGAAGTCGGCGTTCCAATACATCCCAAATGTTTTCCATAAAATTCAGGTCAGGGTTCTGTGCAGGCCAGTCCATTACATTAATGTTATTGTTGTGTAACCACTCCACCACAGGCCGTGGATTTTGAACAGGTGCACGACCCTGATGAAAGATGTAATTGCCATCCCCGAATTGCTCTTGAACAACGGGGAGCAAGAAGGTTCTTGAAACATCAGTGTAGACCTGTGCTGCAGAAGTGCCACGTAAAACAACAAGGTGTGCAAGCCCCCTCCATGAGAAACACGACTACACCAGAACACCACCGCCTTCGAGTATTACTGTTGGCACTACACACGCTGGTAGATGACGTTCACCGGGCATTCACCATACCCACACCCTGCCATCGGATAGCCACATTGTGTACCGTGATTCGTCACTCTCCACGACGGTTTTGCGCTATTCAGTCGTCCAGTGTTTACGCACCTTACACCAAGCGAGGCGTCGTTTGGCATTTACCGGTCTGATGTGTCGCTTATGAGCAGCCACTCAACCATGAAATCCAAGTTTTCTCATCTCCCATCTAACAGTCATAGTACTTCTAGTGGATTCTGATGCAATTTGGAATTTCTGTGTGATGGGTCTGGATAGATGTCTACCTATTACACATTACGACCTCTTCAACTGTCGGCGGTCTCTGTCAGTCAGCAGTAGAGTCGGCCTGTAAGCTTTTGTGCTGAATGTGTCCACGTTTCCAATTCACTATCACATCGGAAACAGTGGACCTAGGGATATTTAGGAGTGTGGAAATCTTGCGTACAAACGTATGACAGAAGCGACACCCAGTCACCTGACCACGCTCGAAGTCCGTGTGTTCCGAGGAGGACCCCATACTGCTCTCTTACGTCTAATGAATACTGAGGTCGCTGATATGGAGTACCTGGCAGTAGGTGGCACAAAATGCACCTTATATGTAAAATGTATGCTTTTGGGGGTGTCAGAATACTTTCGATGACAAAGTGTATCAAGGACCAGCCACAACAGTTGGGGGCAACATTGCCTCAGGAGACGATAGAAAGTCTATATGACACCATTCCCAACCGAGTCAGCACATCAAAGGGTTGCAACTGCTTACTACAAGGGATCACACATGTGACTCGATTTTTAATCACTGAAATGAAATAACACCTCAAGCCCTCTCAGACGTGAACTTTCTTTTCGTCTCTTCCTCTCCTTCTTACGGCTTCATTTTTTTGTATCAACTAGTGCATTTTAAGTTTTTTTAAAGAATTTCGTAAGAATTTTTTCGGTGTCTCTTGTTCCCCGCGAATCTAAGCCCCTCAAGTTCGCTGATACGCAGCTGATGCTAAACTCAGGCATAATCTTTCTCAGAATCGAAGAATCCTCCGATAATGTTAATTTATACACACTATGGCTTTCTATACCTTCATTGACTACTTCCGTTTGGTCTGAAGAGTATATCAACTAGTATGTGGACTTATTTAGATTCCACCGCGATGTGTCGAGTTTTACCCTCTCTGGCTTCGGTGCGGCACGGTGCAAGATGAAAGGTAAAGCGGATCAGCTAGGGAACGGGACTGACAACTTGGCGGCTGCAAAAAAAGGCGCTTTTGGCATAAGGCGACGACCCTGCTCCCATTTACACGTATTTATTCTGTATTTATTACTATGCAATGTGAAACTACTTTTTTTTAAGGCCATGGAAGGAAATCAGAGCGATGGCTACTCAACTGACACAGGAAGTAGTGTGGCAGTGCATATGCTCTGAGTGGTCCGTAAATCGACATAGGGACATATTATATTACAGACCGGACACTTGCATGATTAAAATTAGTTGTTTGTTTCCAAGCTGTTGGCGATATAACTGGTAAACACATCGATGACGTAAAACAGCACGACCAGCTGCTTAGCAAAGTTGTTTATCCCTCCTACCTATCCGGCCACTCAGTTTCTGGTTCTAACTGCATGCTAACTGTTGGCGTAGCTGATTCTTCTTGTGTGATGTGTCATTTCAAACCTTATGATATTTATTTACAGATAACTCTCATATCAAGAACAGAGTACGATTCAGAGTGACACGCTGACATTCTGCATGGCCCATATTTGCTAACTGTATCCCATTCCACACTATATTAACTGTGCGACATGCTTGGTTGGGTTTACACAAAATTGATTGTTGGAGTAATAGGCCCTCACCCATCTCAGTGCGTCTGTCAGCTGGGTTTCAACATCTTCAAAGGATTTCTCTTGACTCTCTAATTCCAGATCGCTGGCATAAAGGAAATAACTTGTATTCAACGGATCATTAGTATAGATGTTCAATAACAATGATGAAGGAGCACTTCCCTGTCGTAAGCAGTTGATTTCACATCTTCACTACGCTGACCCTGGAAGTCCACTTAGAATCTCCTGTTTTGGAGTAAATTATGATTACTGGATATGGTGCCATCTCAAAAGTATCATGTATGTAGATCCCATTCCACATATGGAGACACTGAGCAGCGAATTCGTTCTGTCTTTGACACTGTTCGTATGCAGCTTCGACGATGTGATCTTATGAGACAGAACATTCTACGGCGTGTAGGCTCGTACGCGCGTTGAGGCACATGGAAACCATCTTCAACACATACTGTAACTGTGGAGCCGTTGTACAGCGTGTATTAGATCGCAGACTCTGTATGATTCAACGAATGGTCTCTAGCATGGAAACCATGCATTTCCAAGTTCATTAAACCTTTTGTTCCGCGTCCTCTCATCGATCAATCCATAGAGTTTGTGCACAGTGGAAAAATCACCATGTATAAAAGCCAGTAATTTTCCCATAACGTGCAGAAAATCTCGGGTAATTTCTATCTTAAAACCTGGAAAATTGTCAGCTGTGCCAGGAAACTTAAGGCCAATATCCTTGTTGTGCCATCTACTCAAAATCTTTGACCGAACATTCCTCATATGTTTGATTCGTCTTGTAGGCTAGTTCTAACACGAAAACAAATAGGTTTCAGACAAGGAAAAAGCTCTACATATCATTTTATTTAGGGTAGCTTCAAAAACAGGAAAATTACAAGAGTAGCGTTTATCGACCTGGCGGCTGGTTATGTCGCTGTCAGTCACTGTGCACTGTCCCAGAAGATCTAGGCTGCGATAAAAGATCATGGTCCCGGTGAACGAGCAGGTCATACAACTGGAACCGCTCGACCAGGGCAGAAACGATTGAGATGTGTCCGAACGTTAACGGTGAACCCTTAAAAAATCGTCAATGCACTTCTTCCAGCAGGAGAGCAAAGTCACTCGCAAAAAACGTTGGTAGTTCTGGCTTGATAGGTGACGTGGAAGGGTAGACTGGTCCCAAAATACGGTGGCCAATTATCTCGGCCCACACATTCCGTTTGCACCAATCCTGATGATTCGCTCTCACCGCACCATAGGGGTTCTGTATACTGTATGACAGATGACTGTTGAGAAAGTTGAAGATACCATTCCGCGCAAAGATGGCCTCGTCTGAGAGTAGGAAGGGTGACACAAATCCCATAATCATGGTTGCCTGGTGAAGAAACCAGTAATAAAACTGCTTACGACGTGAACGGTCTGTCGCTAGGAAGCGCTGCAGACGCTGTAAGTGATGAGGATAGCAATAACTGTCGTGGAGAATGTTCCACACTGTCGCCTGGCTTACCCTTTACTGGCGGACCAACCACCTGCTACTGACACGGCGGTCGACTTCCACAGTGTTAATCAAATTTTCCTCCAAGTCTGGTGTCCAAACATTTAGGGTACGTTCTTCATGATTTCTTGCTTCCTGAAACGACCCTATCTCAGACAACCGGCGAAACATTGTTCCAAACATTGAATGCTGTGGTATTTGTCGGCGGGGATAGGTCTCCTAATACAATCTTGCTGCCCACCGCCAGTTTCCATTTGCTGTTCCATAACTAATGACCATGCCGGCAAGCTCTCGATTCGAATACGGAACCATTGTGTACAACACTGTATCCCATCCACTACAAGGTGAGTTAGCAAGAGAAGTGAATCAGCCACAACATTACCAATTACTATGGCAACAGAGTGCGCTAGGGCATAACGCATGGGGAAGATTACCAACTCCTAGGAGGTAACCATGCATACTGCAACTGTGGGTGCATGGTGCAGCGCGTGTTGGACCGCAGTGTCTGTAGCAAAGTGTTATTGAATAAAGGTCTCTATCATGTAAACCATGCATATCTGGACATAAGTTCGTTAGGCCTTTTTTGTCTCGTATCCTCTCAGCCATCAATTCCTAGACTTTGTACACGGGAGAAAATCACGTTGTATAGCTGCTGAATAGCGCCTAAATCCACTCGCTCGCTTGATCCAAAGGGTTTGATCCGCTCCCTTCTGATGTTAACTACCCCTGCTGTTTTGCTGGCCTTACAACTGTATATGGCTGCATTTAGGTCTTCGACGCGAAAAGACTGTAAAAGTTTTATAGTCTCTAGTTATCCTTCCCGTACAATTTTGGTCCTGTTTACCATTTTCTACAACGTGGTGGACAATCTGGTTAGCTTCTAGTTTCCTTTCGAGTTGTTGAGTCACAAATCGGACCCTTACTGATCAACATGATTAATTAAGAAAAGTGTTGATGTAAGCTACAACACCACTCATTGTAAATGACAAACACAGCTGAAACCGATGCTCTCACCTCACTGCTTACAATGTTCTATTTGGTGAAGAATTCAACGTAATGCCGCAAATTCTTAGCATCGTTGTGCACAGCGTTGCCACAATGGCAAGTTACTGCCCAAAATTAATTCAAAGTACCACCCTCTTTTTACAGATTCAGCTTGACATAAGCTGCTTCACATCTGAATTAATGTATCTATTACATCGCCTTGTGGCTAGCTTTCCTCTTAAACCTGTAACTGGCGAAGCAACATACTAACACAGTCACATACACACAAACAATGAATACATGTGTATAAATACATATGTATAAATATATGTATTTCAAAAGACATATTGTACAGTTTAATTATTTGATGGTGATATAATTATGACGTTAATTACGTTTGCTATGGCTTGTGACATGTTAGGTATAACGCGAATGGATAGTTGTTCCAAGAGATTTCGGGATTACAGCCGGTCGTTGTAAACTTCACTCACTGTGTCTGAACACTCTTCTTTAATGTGCAATCTCTTTAGGTAGATTATCTGCATCGGACACTGTGTGAACCCTGTTTACAAGAGTTTTAAGCACACTCATGGTTTGGTAGTGCAAGTACAACTCAGCGTGAGTGGACCTACAACACACAGAATGTCCCAAACAGCGGTCACTCTTTCGTCTACCCAAAACATCCAGGAATAGGGACAACCATCTTTCTCTAATTCCACAGAAAATTGGTCGTCCACATAAATGGAGTTAAGATGATGTAAAAACTCCATTAACTTATCTTTTCCGTGGAGCCTCATTTGAGGACAGTTTCGAGAGACAATGGATACTCAAACCGGCGAATTAACATGGCATTCTCAGGTAAAACCAACAACCTCGAAGTGGATAATGAGGAAAACGCGCCCGCGAAGACCCTAGTTTTTTTTCCCTTCGTTGTAAATATCTTCTTCAAAATACCGACAATCCTTAGTAATTTTTGGGTGAAAGTGATTTGCCACCCCTATCAAAGAGTTCGGATCTTCTGGGAAGAGTAAAGGATAAGCTGTTATTGCGTTAGGTGGGACCTTGCCAGGGCAGTATGGCCTATATAGGACAAACAACACGCGCAGTCGAAGAACGTTGCAATATTCTGCAAACCAGCAAGTCTATAGTTATGGAACTTTGTATCCCTAACGGAACATTTTACGATAAAACACTAGCTCTGTCCACAGCATAATCTTTCTGGGACTCCATTATAAAAGAATCCGTTGAAACCAGCACGCGGAAAATCTAATGGACCATGACAGCGGCTATCTGTTGGATGAAGCGTGGAATCCCATCATATCCGAGACTTGCTCCAGACGAACACGCCAGAATACTCAAATGAATGCGGCTAGCGGCAATGCCGAAAACAGCTCATCCTCGCAGTTAAACAAGCGAGGGCGCTTCCGGCGGCCGGTGTGGTCCGTCTGTCACCATAACTCTAAAGCATGTACAGCACGCTGTATAAAGCACAGTGGGGAACATATTCGTCCTTCCTGCAACTCCTGTAATGAACCCCACACCCCTACGCTTCCAAGTGCAAGGCCAAACAACCTCCCACCAACCTTGAGCTCACTGCCCCGTTCCCCCCATCGACCAGCCCCCTAGAGCTGAGGACATAATCTGGTTTCTGACCATCGTCCTCCAGAATATCCACCCTTTCCAAAACCCTCACTTCCTCCAGCAGCTCTCCCTTGCCGCCTGCTCTGTCTTCCATTTGAATGCCTATGCCATATACTCCCACATACTTTACCTTCACCCACGCAGACTCCCTCTTTTAAGTCGCTCTCCGCCTCCCTCCGTTCCCTTTCCCCCTCCTGCCTCCTGGTGCGTCACCTGTATAGTCTCCTATACTTATGCATTCGCTCCCTCCCACCAACAACCAACTCTTCTTACCAGCACCAGGACGACTCCTTCATCCATAATGAAACCTTGTTCCAACCTCCCCATGTTCACCACACCTCTCCCTGTCTCCTTCACTGGATCAACAACCCCCTTTCCCTCTCTTGAGGTGGGGTTACCTTAAGCATACCCCTATCCAGCCACAACCCCTGCTCAATGATCTGACCAAGCACCTAATACTCAGCATCTTTTTCCCTAACTCAACATCACCTGGGCCACTACTTATGTCCACCCAGCAGCTCCTCTCCCTTACAACGTAATCTCCCATGTTGACCACACCTTCTCTACCTATGTAATTCCCGCAGATTTCAGCATCCATAGCCATTACCCTGCCACCGTTTGCCAGTGGCATCAGTTCCTCTCCACCCTCCATGGTGACCATGTTCCTCTCCCACAACACACCTATTCTGAAAATAATTCTATCCCAGATGTCACTCTCGCTTCCCCAACCTCCATGGTCATATCGCTGCTATCCAGCCACAACCCCTGCTCAATGATCTGACCAAGCACCTAATACTCAGCATCTTTTTCCCTAACTCAACATCACCTGGGCCACTACTTATGTCCACCCAGCAGCTCCTCTCCCTTACAACGTAATCTCCCATGTTGACCACACCTTCTCTACCTATGTAATTCCCGCAGATTTCAGCATCCATAGCCATTACCCTGCCACCGTTTGCCAGTGGCATCAGTTCCTCTCCACCCTCCATGGTGACCATGTTCCTCTCCCACAACACACCTATTCTGAAAATAATTCTATCCCAGATGTCACTCTCGCTTCCCCAACCTCCATGGTCATATCGCTGCTATCCAGCCACAACCCCTGCTCAATGATCTGACCAAGCACCTAATACTCAGCATCTTTTTCCCTAACTCAACATCACCTGGGCCACTACTTATGTCCACCCAGCAGCTCCTCTCCCTTACAACGTAATCTCCCATGTTGACCACACCTTCTCTACCTATGTAATTCCCGCAGATTTCAGCATCCATAGCCATTACCCTGCCACCGTTTGCCAGTGGCATCAGTTCCTCTCCACCCTCCATGGTGACCATGTTCCTCTCCCACAACACACCTATTCTGAAAATAATTCTATCCCAGATGTCACTCTCGCTTCCCCAACCTCCATGGTCATATCGCTGCTGATGGTAATGACTATCTCCAAGTGCTTCTTACCATATCTTCAGCCAGTCGCACCTGTCCTGCCCCCTGCCCTGGTGCTGCTCCAAAGTCTGTCCATGATAACTGCTGAGACGACTGGGATGCCTAATGGCAATCCATTGCCTCACAGGTTGAATGACACCCACTTATTTTTCACCAATCCCACTGACATCAACCATGCCTCAACCTTCCTCCAACAGACGATCACTGACGCCAGTGAGCCCCACTTTGCTACCAAACTGATCCACCCTCACTGCCCTTCTCTTCCTCCACGGGCTACTCTTCTTCTCTGTGAATGCAGCAGGCTCTACCGCTCCTTCCTCCACACCTGCGACCAAGGTACACTCCATGCCACCAGCAATTACAACCACACATCTAAAACCTCCTAACAGGAAAGAAATGCTGGGACTAGCGCCAGACATGTAAACATCTGAATTCCGCCCTCTCTGTCAACTCCTCCAAGCACTGATCTCCTTCCACAACTAGTAGCCGTCTGACCCTACATTGCCCAATTATCCATGATAACTGCTACTTCCCTGACAACCTCAGGAAGGCTTACTGTTTTGCTTCTTATGTGTCCTAGGTTTTCTGCATTCCCAAAAATCCCTATTTTGATTACCTCCTCTTCCCCACAGTCCTTGAATGCATTGATACCTATGTCCCATGCCTTGCCCCGAGTTTATGGTACTTGGATCAGTTACCCCCTCAAACATAAACACTCCCATTACCACACAAGACTCTAAATTCGTCATGAAGGCGTCACATACTGCCATCTCAAGGAACCCTCTCCCTGCTTCCTGGCTGTCCTTGCAGATATGTGTAACGTTGTCCCCTCCACAAGCTTTAACCCTGACCTGTGGAAAATTTCCCAGGTCCTCCTGTTCCATAAATCAATCAAATCCCCCCTCAGACACCTCTTTCTATCGTCTCATTTGCCTCACCTCTGTGTTCAGTAAGGTTTTCGTGTGCATACTCTCCAGTACCACCTAGTTCCCTTCACCTAGTGTCGTTTCTGGCCCTCCTCGTCAGCTAACGACCAGCTCCTTAATCTTACCAATCTTCTTTCTTCCCTTCCACTTAAGTCTCATCGCTCCACTATCTCTGTCTCTCTCGACCTCCAGAATGCCTACGACCATGTCTCACATCTCAGGCTCCTCTTCAAAATCCAGACCAAAGCTCTTCCAATCAATTTCGCCCATCTCCTTACTTTGTTTCTCATCTGTCGTCCCTCCTATGTCCCTATCCAAAATATCCTGTACTTTATATCACACTGCCGGCATACCACAAGACTCTGTCGCTTCCCTTCTCTTCTATCTCCTGTATACTGTAGATATGTGCAAACCTCCACTGCCTGTTCACCTCCTCTAATTTGCTGATGACATCTCCTTCCTAGCCCATTACCCTACTCTTCAACGGTCCCAACGTACCCTTCAAACTCACCTCAACCAGTTCACCATCTGGTGCTACCAGTGGCTCCATGTCAACCCTTCCAAGACCCAGGCAATCATCATAGGTCGTACTACCTGCTACATCCGGCTCCACTATTTTTACCTCACAATTTATGGTCATCCTATCCACCTCACTCCTAACCTAAAATGCCTAGACCTCACCATCAGCTATAACCACACCTGGACTCCACGTCTCCATACATTGGACTCCACATCTCCTTATAGTAGTCTCTGGCTCTCGAAACTCCTGTCCAGGTGGGAATGGGGACTACATCCTTCCACCATCCTTCACACATAGAAATCCTTGAGCCACCCCACCCCTCTTATGCCGTCATCACCTGGATTTTCGCCTCTCCCATATTCTAGAAAGCCCTCAAAAACGTTGAATGCTATGCACTCTGGCTCACCTTTTATATCTGCCTCCCATCCCCAACATGTATCTTCTACGACTTCATCACCTTCCCACATCTTCTCCTTTTCCTCAAATACATCCACACCTTGTACAGTGCCCAGAGACTTGATCGCCCTCACCCCTTGGTGTCTTCTATTCTCTCTACCCCCAGCTTGTTGCTGCACCTTTGCCGTGGTGTCCTGCCCTCTCTCCATCTCCACACCATCCACCTCCTTTCTCAATGCTGCTTGCAGCACCTATCTTTCCTGGATAACCAGCTTCGCCCTCTTGTCTACCCCTGCTACCAGCTATAACCCCTTCAACTCCTATCCTGTCCTCAACGCTCCCCTGAGCAGTTCTTTAGTCCATCCTATGCCATATCCTCCCTTTCCAGAGCACCTCCTGTGTGTGTGCCCTTACTCCTGACTTGCCTTCCATTTCCCACCCCACCTATCTCCTGCCCCTTTGTGTGCCACCCGTCTTTCTTTTTGTCCCACCCTCTCCACCTGCCCTCCCTGGCTGCCCCTTCAGTCCTTTTCCCTTCTCTCAAGCTTTCCTTCCTGCAGTAGGCACTTCCTGGCTGGTTTTACTCTTTTTGTGTGTTCTCCATCTTGTACAGTGGTTTTAAATTGTCAACTTTCTGGAGTGGTTTAAATTCTGTGGACAACTATTAACTTCTGTGTGTGACTTCATTTTTATTTTTGTGTGGTAACAAATCACCCACTGTCCTTTTAACTTTATGTGTACTCTTTTAACTGTCCCACATGACAGTCTCCGTGTATGTGTCTTTCCCTCACTACATTCTCAAGTCCCTCTTTATCGCCTTTTATATGTCTTCTTTTCTTCATTATTAACTGTATTATTCAACTGAAGAGCTGCGGACTGTTCCGCTGCCAGCCCTAACATATCCATATGGAGTATGGGAATGAAATTAAAATAAAGAAAAAAAGTTTTCGTATCAATGTTTTATGGCTCACCTGAAGATGACTGGTAAGTATCCAGTTAAAATATCGTGAAGCTTACGAGGACCAGCTGCAATTCCGAAATCCCTTTCACAGATGAATAGTTATTCACTTCTGACGTGAATGCGATCTGAAGTAACGACAGAAAGATAACAATTTAAATGTAAGATTCATATGAATGAGTATAGATTAACCAGCGTTAGGTTAACAGAGTATAACAGGACAATGCAGCAAATGACATAAGCAGTTCTGAATCTCAGTTTTCAATCTCTAACATAAAGGTTTTGTTTTGTAATCTCACATAATATTCCATCTTTAATGACGTTTTGTTAAATTTACTGTCAGTCCTTCTCCTTGCCCAGTCTCATCTGCATTTAGCTAAACTATTTCAGTAATGACCAGAGTATTAGAGCTCGAAAGTAGAGCTCAAACATAATAACTAACACAGAAGCCTTAATGTTGCACCGCTCCAGTTGCATCATACGATTACTAATTCTAAGTACGAGAATGATTTCGGTGCTGCCAATCCAATTTCTAAGCAGTGAAATTCTCTAAACGATTTTCCTGAGGTAAAGTTAAATAATCATTCTGACTTTTTCCATAGCTACATAATAATTGGTCAAAGCATCTGCTGTTCATACATCACAAAACAAATATGGTGGCTTGATGTATAGTCGTTGAAACGTTGGTGTGGCTCACCTCGCATTGTACCACAGTAAAGGACGCTCTTTTCTGCCAAAGGGATGCCGCTGTTTTCTAAAGACAGCACAACAAGACGGCAGTTACTGTTTTGATAATTCAGAAAAGAAATCTCAAAATTCAATTAAAATTTCTCCAGCTGCTCCGATGCTAACTCTGTTGCAGAATGTACACCGTAAAACGTTAAATTATTTCAGGGTGGGATGTGTGAGAGGAATATATCAGGTTAGTAAATTTTTCAGATAGAGATTTTGCAGTTTCAACAATGATGACTGCATGACAATGTATCTGAGTGGGATATCGTCCGTTTTATTAAATTTAACTTGAGTGGTCTATGGCTTTGGCTCTTATACAGATCAAACAATTTTACGTATCAGTTCTTCATTCGATACACAAAATAATAACCCTCAGTGAGTGATTTTACAGTTTCTTATCTGTCAAAAACTACAGGGAAAATAACACAGTAGGCTGCTTAAAGAAATCGGAGTATTTGCCTCTTCTTTAAGTGATTGCTTCTATTTCTAAATTGCTCTATGTACTGCATGTTTCTTCTAAAAATGTTCAAATGTGTATGAATTCCCGAGGGACCAAACTGCTGCAGTCATCGGCCCCTGGACTCGCACAGTACTTATACTAACTTATGCTACGAACAACACACATACACACACACACACACACACACACCAATGCCCGAGGGAGGACTCGAACCTCCCGTGGGAGGGGCAGCGCTATTCGTGACATGGCGCCTCAAACCGGCTACTCCGCGCGGCCATGCTTCTTCTCGATGTCTTTTGCGATGATCTTGAAATAAACCTCTCTTGTAATTCCTCTATTCTTGAATCTGTTCAGCTGTTGCAAAATCCTCGGCTTTGTTGACTTTAGAAATAAACCTTCTTCTCGAAATAGTGGTACCTGCAACAACTGTGAAGCAATCACTCATTCCCCACAAATTACTGCGTTCTGTGACTCAATAAAGGATATCTAAGAACTTCCAAGCTTCTCCACTTTCCACTTCTACTAAAATTGTTGTGCATTCCACCAAATAATTAAATTTCAGTTATCAGGCATGCCACATCCGTCCACCGTAAGCCATCCGAGTTCCAGCGTAGACTGTCTATTCATTTTTTATTTTGCATAGAGAAAATATTTCCTACCGGATTAAAGCTCCAAAAGACACATTGAAATTATGTGTAGTTACATGAAAGAACAGCATTTCCTCTTTCAAATTCAAAGGTGTTGGTGACGGAAGTGAACCGAACGGAATGAAGATATTGCCAGAGATATGTGATGGCGTCTTTATTGTGATATGTGTGTGAGTTTCACAAAGAAACATAAAGGTTTTGAATGTTTCTTGGAGAGGTGGGCTGAAGAGGGAGAACAAGAGATTTCCACCAACTCAAAAGATTTATCAAGAGAGTCAACACAGAAGATCATCAAGAATAAAGAAATGCAGACACAGATATAACAAGAATTTGTGGATTTCTTTGTACAAGCTTATAGAACAATGCCAGTAATTGTGTATGGAGAAGATAACAGTTATTTATTTGAAGTGAGAGAAATGGAAAAGGCTATGAACCACAGCGAAGGAGTCGACTGTGTGAATAGAAGTGACAGATGGGTGACCTTTGTGCTAGGGAAGGCGGTTTTGGAACAGTGTACAGTAGTTATTACCATAGCATTTACTGTAAGGGCAAAGCACGTAATAATTGTGAGGGAGGAGATGTTAAATGAACTAATGCTACACAACATATGGCATGAGCGTCAGTTGTTGAAATGAGAACAGTTTATCTTTACAAGTCAACGTAGTGAGTATGAACTAAATATCCTGTCTAAAGTATTTTATCGAGTTTATTAGCCGGGAAATACGCTGAGGCCATAGTGTGTGTCACTCAATATTTCAGACAGTTCATTTAATTATAGGGCTACTCAACAGCACAATGCGGGATTCTCAGGCGGCAAAACATCCACCTTGCAAGAAGCCAGTAATCATCTTTTACTGCCTCTATTTCCACTGTTTCTGTTATGATGACGACGAACGAATCGTCGCCAATGTTGACTGCTGGCCACTGCTAAATAAAAACATATAAAACACAGCAAGTTTGTCAGTAACGTCGATAAGCTGCCGGCTGCATGGTCTGGATCTGAAACGACTAAAATAATTAGAAATCTTTGGTAATATATATAAACAGACAGCTATTGAGTCCTCATTTAGGCCGTACGTTACTAAGCGCCTTGTTAGAGATTGCTTCCTATCAGCTGAAGGCTATGCTACTGTATTACTTGACGTCCCGAGCAAGAGCGGACGAGAGCTCGCTAGAAACTTCATACAAGCTGCGGAGCTGCGCTAGCGGCGCTGGTCGCGACTCGCGGGTCCATCGATACTAATACGGACCAGGGTCGATAACTGCAACCCCTAACAAATGTGATATCGAACGTTGATACCATAGTCTCAGTTGAGAAGAAAACCTTTATATCTCTGTAGAAGCTACTTTCATACAAAGAATAATAAAAAACAGACAGGTGTGTGCATGTGGACTTAACAACGTGCCACTGGCAGTAATTCAATGTAGTTAACAGCGAAGTACACCAAATATGTGTCAGGAATTTCGAAACTGAATAGTTAAAACTAAATAACTTAAATCTTACGTTCAGTTTCTTAAGAACATAACATTTTTCCGCAAATATCTCGGTTGTAACAATTAATGAATGGCTGTACTTGACATGTAAATAATTGTGGACAAATCAACATAATATTGTCACTTATGTGGTAATACAGTTTCAGTCCAGTTACTAATAATTACATAAATTAGCTACAGAAATATAGCAACAATGGCTTTGCGTGAATTGAAACACAGTCTACTTTACCTACTAGAATACTAAACATCATCCTAATTATCTAATTATCTCTGTATATCCAGTTGTACCGTATCAGTGACGTATGTATGTGTGTGTGTGTGTGTGTGTGTGTGTGTGTGTGTGAGAGAGAGAGAGAGAGAGAGAGAGAGAGAGAGAGAGAAAGAGAGAGAGAGAGAAAGAAAGAGAGAGAGAGCGGAAGGTATAACTTACGTTTATTTTTATTTCCAAGTGAACACGAAAGATACTGCCATAAAGCAGTAAAGCACAGACATTTTGTCATTGGCCGCGTTAATATCTTGAGACATTGGCAAGCGTGAAGGTAGTCCTTGTACATATCCATCTGCATCTGCATGCCTCCTTTGCAATTCAGTCTTAAGTGGCTTGCAGGGGCGTTCATCGTATCAGTTTCAGACTATTTCTCTACTCTTCCACTCTCGAATATCACTGGGGAAAGAAAGAATGAACGTTTAAATCTTTCAGTCTGAGCTGTAATTACTCCTACATTATTAAGATGATCATTGCTCCCTGCGTAGATTAGCGTCAACAATATATTCTCACAGTCAGAGGAGAAAATTTGTGGTTGAGATTTCGTGACAGAATCTCACCGCAATGAAAAACGCCATCATTTTAAAGATAGTTGCTACCCCAGTTTCTGTATCACAGCCGTGGAACTCTATCCCATATTTTGCAAAAGTGCAAAACGAGATGCCCTTCTTTGTACTTTCTCGATATCCTTCGTCAATCCTGTCTGGTACGGACCCCATACCGCACAGTTTTATTCAAGAAGAGGACGGATAAGCGTACACAGGCTGGGGAAAATGAAAGGGGCGCTGCCGAGTGGATATAACCACACCCAGTGACACGCACACCACGTGTACGCCCGCTATGTGATCCACATCGTTTGAGAGCGTAGTCCGGGCAATGCAAAGGGGGTGATGGTACTCACAGTGGAGCGGCGGGTGTTCGCTGCTGAAAGCTACGTGGCAACAGAGTCGTGGAAACGGAATCAGCTGTCTGCTGAGGAGTTTAATAGTATCAAACCTCCAGAAAAGAGTGTCATGCGTTGCTTAGTCCGCAAGTGGCGCAGACAGGATCCGTTTTGAACAAGTCAAAAAACGTTCCGAAACGTGCCCACACCCAAGAAAACGAGGCTATAGTTCACCAGACACCTATGGCAAGAGACCGGCATATCACTTCGATCATGAGGGCGAATACTCCACCTGGATTAAAACCAACAGAAGCTCCTCAGTGCCTTCAGTTTTGTGAGCGGCTGTTCACTGAAATAACTATGAATGGCGGGGACGTACATCTGTTCTTTAGCTCTGAAGACGCCTAGATTCACCTGAGTGGTGACGCTAACTCATAGGGTGACATGTTTGTGTGTAGCGGAGAATTCTCATGACTTCCACGAAATACCATTTGATCATCAGTGCATTGCGGTCTGGTGCACAGTGCACTGCGCATTTTTGGTCCCGTCTTCTTTCATTATACGCTGACTTCCGCGCATTACATTTCCAACATTTTCAAACCATTTGGGGCAGCATTGAAGGAGGAGGAAAACAACTACAGTTACTTCCAAGAGGTTGGAGCAACTCTCCATACAGTCGCCCGAACCTTGGAACATGTTTGCACAGTCTTCACGTCTGATAGAGTCGTCACTAGCGGCCCTTCTTCCTCTGAAGTCCGCACTAGACTAATTAAGATATCACCACTCTTGGAAATTTCTCGTTCTTTTGAACTTGGCCTGAAGCCTGCTTATTTCGTTGCTTCTGCTACTGTTCTGACCTATTTTGAGTACCATAGGGTATCGATGCCATGTTTTATTAATTTATTGGTATATATCTCTCAATTGCCGCAGATACTATTACTCTTAATTCGTAAACATATCTTTTGTACGCTTACGTAGTTACTTTGGAAGGAGTATAGACAGTGTCTTAGGAAAGCGTCCAGCGAAGTTTTATCTGATTTTTAAAACAGATGTATTTTGCGTTGACTTTTGGTGCGTTTGGATTTTACGATATTCTGTCTCGCCACAACGTCTTTGTGTTCAATAACCCTTTATCCAACGTGAAGCTCCCTGTTTTCTCAGGATTACTTGCTGCTAAGAGGTCACGTATAATTTCGCAACCATTTACACTCCGAGTTCGCTCCTGAACTAAGTATTCGAAAAAGCATTTAGTACTGTTTCGTACGATATTTTATGCTACCTCCGACTTTAAACATATATATTCGCCAACATAATGATAGTTGATTGAGGTCACCACCAACCATAACTGTGTGGATGGGGTATCAGATTTGAAATTACACTCAAGTTTTCTCTCAGCTGTTGAAAACGTGAAATACCCGAATCGTTTGGTCGGTAAAACGAATGCATTATTGATGTAGTCCGGTTGGCAAGTGTAACCTATATCCAAATACAAACTATTTCCAACAGCAACAAACTCGCCAACACCAACTGTATTTAATCTATCCTTTCTGAACACTGTTAGGTCCTTTACTATCATTTCAGCTGAACTGATCTGCCGCTTTAGCCAGCTTTCGATTTTAGGTTCAGTACATGCTATTATCTACTAGTGTTCTGGTGCTTTCCCAACACAGCCAACAACTAGAATACCGACAACTGCTGCGTCTACCCTCATCGTGAGTTTGCCCGGCATCATTTGAGACAACTTAAAAAAGCGCTCAATCAAAGCCACACAGCCGCCACTAACCATGTATGCGCCTTTTGCATTTGACATGCCCCTGACCTACCAAGTTGAACCGGAAATCCCACCACTCTATAGCGCAAGTCCAGGACTAACCCCGACAGTTGGTAGGGCGTACTCGCACAAGACGCAGTTGACACTGGTGCGATACGATACTCGATGCAATACGATACGCAACGTGATGCAGAAGCAACCCGCATCGGAGCAGCGCATAGAAACAAAACGGGAGCGACTTAAGTGGTTCACACTGGGACAACAGCGATATGGGACTGATACACATCTCTATCGTAGCGCCCGGTGCTACACGGAGGGTTGGCCGCTGTACGCAAATCGTCCCGTACGATACACAGGGAGTGCAGTTTCAAGTCAGCAGATTTGCTCAAAACATTGTTTTATGTAGGTGAAGCAAAAGTATATTTCTCTCTGTAATTCGTTTCACAGTAAAACTTTTACTCCTAACGTAAAAAATAGGAAAACAGTTGTTTTGCGGTTCTCGCGTGTTCTTCGCTACACAGTCTTTTTCATTCGATTCGGAGGGTGCTGTTAGATTAATTGTATTATTTTTCCGCCCCATGAAGCCAGTCGTTGCATGCAATAGTTTGAGATGTAGAGCAGACCACCTTGTAGGCAGTATGAGTACTCTTCTTAGGTATTAATAAACTCTTCAGTTGTATTTAGTCCTTTGTTACGTGATCACTGCCGGTTTCGTGGCTCTAAGAGCCACATCTTCGTGTGATCATCCGGATAACAATAAACCCAGAAGGGATAACAACCCTGAAATATAAACTGGTGTGGTAAATAATTAACATTATAGAAGCTTTTAGAAAATATTGAAAACGTTCACATGAGACTCTCAAAATGTTAATACTAACGTGACTAAAACATTAGAGAGAAAAAGCTCGGAACTTTTTTGGCCTACATTCCTTGTCTTTCAGAGCGAAACACCACTAAAAGGTGGTATGTCATGGAATAAAACGGTCGCATTCCTATGTAGTCTATGGGTCGTATACACGTCGTACAATAGTGATCCAGTGGTAAGGAGAAAATAAAGAAAACTGTTAAGACTTAATTGTGGGACAGAATAAAAAAACCAAGATGTAGTTGCCACAAAATGGAGGGATGTTCTACCTGCACAAAATCGTCAAGCGATTGGTGGAAAAGCAGAACCTAAAAACCGCATTTACCGCTTCTCCGATGTATATCGAATCGCTACCAGGGTAGGGGCCACTTCCTCTGTCCTACTGACGGCAGGAAAAAAAAAAAAAACAGTTTGTCTGTGGACGGCTCACACATGAACTGTTGATGCGCGGGCTCGCCCGAAAGATCGATGGCCTTTTGGGGGATGCATAAATGGTGAATGAAGAAAATAAATATTGGGACAAAAAATACAAAAACTTTTTAGAAACTCTGTTGAATAACGATATGATAATGACAGCTGACATATTTTTCGTTAATAACTCCTGTCAGTTAGGGTAACGCTAGAGCGTGAAGGAGGAACATCATATGCTTATGTTACGGCAACGAAAAAGTTCTACCGTCAGAGTACTTTCAATGAACCTTAAAACTTTACAAAACTTGCAGTACATTAAAATTCTAAAAATTATTCTTTCGTAATAATTAAAAAAAATCTACACTTTGACAGTTAAAAGCTTGCAAGTCTCTAGTTAATTTTATGCCATTTAAGAGCAGATAATACTTAAGACGATTTATAATTATTTTAAAACATACTTGAAATGAAGACATGGAAATTCTAAGATACTTGGGCGGATGCATAGGAGGTGGGGAGGCGAGTGGAGGGTGGAGGGGAGGAACAAAGGGGGACTGGGTAAAGAAAGTACGAAGTATAATGTCAACTAACGTAGGCAGTACAAATTCGCCGAAATGCTATGGTATCCCAACTCCGTTCGTCGACTCAGAATCTGATGTGGAAAAAAAACAAGTGGATCCCATAATTTCTACCTCCTCCAGGAAGCTTAAAATGTGGTCCTTGTTTTTTCGATGTAGATTTCATAAGTTACTAGTGAGATCGGTGACGGAATGCCTCCGCTCACGGAAGTGGGTACTTAAGGCAGTTTATGAACTAGAAACCACAAGATGTTCTTTAAAACTGATGCTAAAGCCCCCACCTGTATGTCTGATGTAAGGTAAGGCGCCATCATTGCAAGTGACGCAATGCGCCCCAGTTGCACTATAACTGGAAAAAGTTAAATGCCCTCTGTGCCTATACTTTGTGCCAACGTTACCGCAAGTTAAATAATTTTAGGCAACCGTCTGCCGATCTTTTCGTAAATATTGCTAAAACAGGAATTTTGTGATACATGACGCCAACAGCCTTCCGACTATCGGCATTGAAAAGGGTACTATCCGTTGGGTTGGCTTTCCTTCTTAACTTTCTGACGATGCCCCCATTAATACTACAGACAGTTGCTTATAATCATATATTACACAGCCTACAAATATGGCGCTAACAGTGAGTTTATACTGTAAGGGTGCCGCGGATGAAAACCATAAGGATCCTGCTATGAAATGGAATGGCACTCCTGGTTACCTGGCCATATGATGGGCGACGGGTTGGTATCCTCTGTCCGTAGCGTCTCGCGAGACACGTCTTCGCTGGTCATCACGCCTCAATTCAATGCTGCAGTCATCATTGACGACAATTCTACCCCAGTTAATGAGATTTTAGGGTGAAGACGTGTCTGGAGACTCCCCAGACAGCAGTGGGTTACCATCCTGACTGTCGCCCGCAGTACTGGCCAACAAGCTGGATAGATGGTCTTTAGTACCATTTCGTTTCATATCACGACCGCATTGGTTGTCATCCGCAGTGTGCTTACAGAAATGCTGTACGTCGACGATATTCTACACCCCGTTTTGTTTCCCTTCGTGGCAGGCTATCCTGGGCCTACATCTGAGCGAGGTCATGCCCGCCCTCTTAGGGAGAGAGTATGTGTCTCAGTGTTTGCCAAGCCCTAACCTGGCTAGCAAGGCGGCCGGATCTATCCCCAAATGAGAACGTTTGGAACTTAATAAGCGGGACCCTCAAACCAGGGCTGGACAGAACTTGGCACGATATCGTTCATGAGCACATCCAACAACTCTGTCATTCTGTGCTAAGCAGTATAATAGCTTGCACAAGGGCAAGAGGTGGACCGAAGCGTTATTAACTTGCTCAATTCGTGAAATTCTTTCTCTTCAACAAATCATCCAATTTTTCTGAAGTTGTAATCCTTTGTTTTCTGTACATGTACATCACATCTACTGATTTCCGTCCCATTCAGATAATTCATTCGTGGTACTTGATTTTTTCTTCTTTGTCTTAGAGTTTATTTTTTTTACTTGTCATGTAAGGAAACTAAACTGATGAATTGTATTGTTCGTGGAAAGAAGGATTGTCGGTATGCCTCTGTGTGGGCTCCAGTCTCTCTGATTTTATCCTCATGGTCTGTTCAGGAGATATAAGTAGAAGATAGCAACGTACTGCTTGACTCCTCGGTGAAGGTGTGTTCTCGAAACTTCAACAAAAGCCCGTACCGAGCTACTGAGCGTCTCTCCTGCCGAGTCTTCCACTGGAGTTTATCTATAATCTCCGTAACGTTTTCGCGATTACTAAATGATTCTGTAACGAAGCGCGCAGCTCTCCGTTGGAGCTTCTCTGTCTCTTCTATCAACCCTATCTGGTATGGATCCCACTCTGGTGAGCAAAGTCGTAACTTTTCCCTGCGGAAGTCATGTATATGGTCAGTTTATCTCTCTCTGACAAAACTGTAGAGCTGACTGTAACCTAAAAACACTAATCATACACGTACAACACATATCTGTATTCATTTTGTCATATGTCTTTTTGTAACATGAGGTGGCCACTTGATGACAAATTGCCTTTTGGCTTCCGTCTGGGATTCTTCGTCTGACCTTTCTTTGCTGATTTTCTGGCGTTTCGCTTGCACGAATGGCTGGCATTGTCAGAGCTTCACCCTCCATTGCTGGTGCTGGACTGGAGTCGCGCTCGAGGCTGTATGTTATATCTACCTCGAGCGCCAACGACCAAGAACTTTACTGAGTCATTACCGTTGCGGTCCTCCCCCTGACGCCTCAACGTTCGTCCGCTGCAGGACGGGACTCGAAGATTCGTTCACCTTCAGACTTTCTTGCTTCTTTTTAAAGCTGTTGTCATGTTTGTGTATTTCCCTGGAGAAGCGGGTGTGATGGCTTTTCTCTATAGCAATAATTTTTCATGTTGGCGAATTTTACTAAGTGGTCGTTCTCATACAGCGCCTACTCCGCCATGGCCGATCTCTACACCAGCCACAACCTGAAGTGTTGTAGATAGTCCAGTCATTCTAACACAGATCTTACCGCATGTACATGGAATGTATGCGGTATACACTCAACGCTGAAAGTGAGTCCCTGTTTTCCTTTGCCGATCTGAGACACTGTTTCATCTTCTCTGTCGGTTTATAAATAGTCGGCCGGCCGCGGTGGTCTAGCGGTTCTAGGCGCGCAGTCCGGAACGGCGCGACTGCTACGGTCGCAGGTTCGAATGCTGCCTCGGGCATGGATGTGTGTGATGTCCTTAGGTTAGTTAGGTTTAAGTAGTTCTAAGTTCTAGGGGACTGATGACCACGGAAGTTGAGTCCCATAGTGCTCAGAGCCATTATAAATAGTCTTTACGCCGTGATTGCGTGAAATACGGCGGAGTCTGTCCTTCGCTCTGGCAATGCTTCGCAGAAAGTCCGTGCCTGACATTTCTTCCGATGCGTCGCTTCGCTGAATGTCTGTTTCTGCGACATTTCTTATGTAAATGGCAGAGTATGCATTGCTCTTTAGAACGCTATCCAGATGTTGCATCTCTCGCACAAGCTGCTGCGGCTCGCATATTCATGTTGCTCGCGTTACGAGAGTAAGAATCATAGCTCTTTACTGTGAAACAACCACCCAATCGAGGAAAGTGCCATTGTGATTATTTGATAACCAGCGCTGCTTCCAGTTCCTAACGCAAGTGTGTACAGGACACAGAGTATTACTGAATGACGGACAAATTTAATTATTTTATTCCGTTACTAAAATCTATAGAAATTCTTGATTACATTGTTATACTCTCCCCGAAAAGAAAAATGACAGATATATACTACATTTGAGGGTGACAGTCCTGAGCGCTGTGATGATTGCAATTAAATTGATTTATTATCTCAGTCATATGAGGCATATATATGGTAGAAAGTCAGTCTCATTCAAACGTGTGTAGATAGATTAAAGGGTACTTGAATTTGGAGCAAAAGTTTAGAAAATCTTGAACGACATACTTAATTATCTCGTTTTACAAACATCAACATATAGTAAATTGTTCAAAATACTTGCAACGTCTTATGAAAGTATTCATCATTATCTGTGATACGTTATAAAACTGTAAAATGTACACAAAAGAAAAAGTGCATGGAAGAAATGTGTGCTGATTTTCATAAAATATAGAGTCACAAAAGTATCCTGTGTCCTTAAGGTAACTATGTTATAAACTTATGGCAGACGTAAATGTTAAGGAATTGTAAGTTGCACAGTGTGTTAATAAGCTTGATTAAATTTACTGAAACAGGAAGGATCTGTCACAATACGATTATGATCTGAATTATCTGTGACAATACAATTTTGACCTATGTTTATAATAAGTTAAGCAACTTTTACTTAGTTCAGTTAATCTAAACTGAGGTTAAGTACACATAACTGTTCATAGCTAACTTAATAGATTCAATTTCTTTCAAAGTTTATGGAAACTTAAAAATGCACATATCATTTAAGTACCAAATGCAGTCGTTAGTTTTTCTTCAACGTCTTATCATCAAACAATTAAGAACTGTACAGCTTACCGGTATCAATAGTGATGGAAATGTAGTGATTTACTTTCTTCAAGTTCATATGACAGTACAGTAGTAAAGTGAACCCATAGTTACCATTCAAAGCTACTGTAAGGTTTATAACGTAATTTCTCAGTTAACTTCAGGTAGCTTTTTTGAAGTGCATATAAGTTTACTTTTAATATTAAAAGAACTGTTTTATCTTACTTCACGAAATTCGTACACTTTGACCCTCAAATATACTAGCGTCGTTTTAATTTTCAGTACAGATGCCTGAGTAAGAATTTTAATTTGGTTCCAAAAAACTTAGGTCCTTTTAGTTAATGGAAAAACTCTGCAACTTTAAAGTAATTCACACTATTAGCACTCATTCTCTGACATACCTAAATTTTCAGTCCATAGCTTTCACATTTATTTTAGAACGTTCAAGTAGTTTGTCTAACTGTATATACTAGGTTCTGTCTTAGCTGTGTGTACGCCAATGCCAGAGGCTACGCTGATATTGGGGAAGAATAAGCAGATAGGAAGTGCTGATGTTTAGTGAGGACCATAGTTCAATGTGAGTTTGTGTTCGAGTACTCATTGCGTTTAATGTTCACTTGGGTAATAATTTCGGCGTAATAGAATTGTTTCAGTAAATAACTGGGTGGTTATTGTATTAAATCAGAAGAGATTACTAGTGCCTCTTTCTTAAGTGAAGAAACTCACAATAATAAGTCCAGGGGTCGAACATTTATCTAATTAAATTAAAATAATGAATTAGCTCACAGTACTAACCGTCTAGATAGTCTAGTTACTGTCATTAAAAGTGCAAATACTTAAAGAATAGATGATATAGAGCTATTCTTCCCTCATAATCTCCCTCAGGTCGAACACTGATACTTTACCGAACACCACTATCTCTGCTACTGTGCAATGCTTATGATTCAGAGTATGCATTGTGTAATGTCATTTTATTAATGCATATTAAATATTATGCAGCGATGTTATATATGAATCGTCCTTTCTAGCGACATTTATCTTTATAGCACAGAACTGTTCTTAGGTTGTTTTTGAATTATCTTCCTTCCCTTTCTCTACACTATTATGGTTGTAAGTGCGTTGTACTGCGTCACTTTTATGAATAATAATGTTGTATTTTTTTCAAACCATTTTCATATAAGTTACTGGGCAACTTATTATTTCTCTCATTTTAATTAAATTTTGGGGTTACTTTTCGGTCGCTTTAACTGAACTGAAGGCTGTTCGTTTGGTGACTCCACGATTTAGCACCATTAGCATTATGAGCTGATCAATAACTTAAAGGTGAACCTTTATTATTATGAGACTACATTATTATTTATTATTATGAGACTACATTATCACTACGATGCCAGATAGTATTTTGCAATATATTTTATGTGTGGGAGAATATTAACTTCCTTATGTGTTCATACATTATGAAGCACCAACATCTTACTTTGGCCTGTGCATTTTCTCTGAATGCAAAAGACAAAAAATTTCGTTCCATCAGTACTTCAATGGATCCTTTAGTTGAATACTTCAAGATTTAGCAACGTATTAAAAGTTAATAAGTAGGTTGAAACGAAGGCTATCAGTGGGCTGTTGTCAAAGGTGTCGTTGTGGTAAAAGGACGACATTAAACGCAGGGCAGATGTTGAAATTCTTTCTTAGTGACAATTCTAGATCATAGACTGTTGGGTATCTTAAATATTTGTTAGAGATAAAGAGAGTGAGGAAGAGGTGGAGAGGAAGGGAGAGCAGGCCTATTAGATACTACTGTCATTTTCCCTTAATTGGATCTCTTTCCGTTTCTCCATCACCCCACTCTCGTTCCCTCTCTTAATTATTTCTGTTCTGTCCAGTTCCTTTTTCTCTCCATCCTTAATTTCGTTTAGTGCCCTCAGTTCTTATCTGAGTAAAATTTTACCTATCTGTAATATGTCTGGGATATCAACTTTGCATAAAATAATGCAGGCATGGGCAACCTCTTCGAGTGACGCGACAGCAGCACTCCTAGAGCATAACGTCAGAACTATAGCATCCATGATGTATTTGTTTGTGGTGAAACGCACCGAACCGAATGGCACTTCTTTTCTGAAACTCCACATCAACAAATAATGCCCCAGTATACACCTTTTTAAAAGTACAATCACTTTATATTCGGTCGGGAAACAGTGAAATTAATACAACTAAGAACAAAGGAAAAAACTGTGAAAAATGGTGACATAGCTAGGAAAACAGTAAAATTAATACCATTGAGAACAAAGGAGAAAACTGTGAAATACAGCGATATCGCGCAAATCTATCATGGTGGACGCTATGAACTCGGAAAAGAGCCAATAAGAGCAACTTGCTAGCAGTGCCCCTACTGAACAGAAAAGTAATGAGTTTTATGATATTTGTGCTCTTTAGTTTGAAATCAAAAAGCTTCCTAACCTAGTACAGATTAACTCCGTCTGCAGTACGGATACGAAAACCAACATATTAATTGTAATTCTGTTGTTCCGTAATTGTCCTGTAAGCTCTTGTTGAGCAATGTGTTTCATAGAAAAGTGAGTTTTCATATTTTATTCCTTCACAACAGATACGGATTCATATACAACGAGCAAACATGTTGATCTGTAATTGAAAAAGAAAAATCCGCCTTCCATTGCCGGCCGCGGTAGCTGAGCGCTTCTAGGCGCTTCAGTCCGGAACCGCGCGACTGCCACAGTCGCAGGTTCTAATCCTGCCTCGGGCGTGCATGTGTGTGATGTCCTTAGGTTAGTTAGGTTTATGTAGTTCTAAGTTCTAGGGGACTGACGACCTCAGATGTTAAGTCCCATAGTGCTCAGAGCCATTTTAAACCAACTTCCATTTCTCCTAGAAGGCGCGACCTTCAGCATGTATTTATCTCTTCTTATTGCCCGACATTTTGCACATTAACTCAGCAAAGACACATGGAAACATTAACACTAAATTAACAAACAGCTAGCACTGAACTTCACGGGTGAACCGAGATCAGGTAAGTAATTTGTTCACAAAGACATAACTCCCCACTACCGTTGTCCAAATCGTAAGTAACTAACCTATGAGTATGTTATTAGCACTGATTCAGAGGCAGAACAGTTCTCTGTTTCTCCTGCTTTCCGCTTGCTCATGAGCACGTGGGCGCTAAATTCGCACTTAGACCGTAAAAGCGTTTCTCCTTGTTGTTCAAATCGAGCGGCCGCTAAACTTCATTGTGCATGTGCTACGTAAGCATAATTTTCACACGTCTGTATCATGAGCTACAAACCCATGATGAGCCGAACGTTGACGGAAATACCTGAAAACCTGGGCGGAGGACAAAGAGAACGCCTCATTCTCTTACTGACGTATTTCTTCCCCAGGACGGTGGGGAGCCACTCTCACGCCGGATCCGACCTGTGGGCTGCCGGTTAACCACCTGTGAACTAATGAACCATGGTTCGACGAAAGTCACGGGACAGCTATATACACATATATAGATGGCGGTAGCATCGCATACACAAGGTATAAAAGGGTGACGCTTTGGTAGAGCTGTCATTTGTCATGTCATTCATGTGAAAAGGATTCCGACGTGACTACGGCGACAAAACGGGAATAAACAGACGTTGAACGCGGAATGATAGTTGGAGTCAGACGCATCAGACAATCCCTTTCCAAAGTCGTTACGGGACTAAATATTCCGATATCCACCGCGTCAAGAGTGTGCCGAGAATACCAAATGTCAAGCATTACCTCTCATCACGGACCACGCAGTGGGCAACGGCCGTCGCGTAACGACCGAGAGCAGCGGCATTTGCGTAGAGTTGTGAGTGACAATGGACAAGCAACGCTTCGTGAAATAAACGTAGAAATCAAAGTGGGGGGGGGGGGGGGTGAGTGAAACGTTTCCTTTAGGACAGTGCGGCGAATTTTGGCGATAATGGACTATGGCAGCACACGACCGTCGCGAGTGGCTTTGTTGACAGCACGACATCCCCGGCAGCGCCTCTCCTGGGCTTATGACAATACAGATTGGAACCTAGACGACTGGGAGACCGTGGCCTTGTGAGATGAGTCCCGATTTCAATTGATAACAGCTGGTAGTAGATTTCTAGTATGGCGCAGGCCCCCAAGAAGCCATGGACCCAGGCTGTCAACAAGGCACTGTGCAAGCTGTTGCTGGCTCCATAATGCTATGGGCTGTGTTTACAAGACATTGACGTCAAACTGGTATGTGCGGCTTCTTTGACAGTTTTAATTTGACACCATTTGCCGCCATTCATGGAGTTCATGTTTCCAAACAACGATGAAATGTATATCGATGACAATGCATCATGTCACCGGTCCGCAATTGTTCGGAGTTTGTTTGAAGAATATTCTGGACAATTCGAGCCAATGATCTGTCCATCCAGATCGCCCGACATGAACCCTATCGAACATTTTTGGGACGTAATCGAGAGGCTAGTACGAGGCTAAAATCCTGCAACGGTTTCACTTTCGCAATTATGGATGGTCATAAAGGCAGCATGGCTCAGTATTTCTGCAGGCGAATCCCGAGACTTGTTGAGTCCATGATACGTCGATTTACTGCACTATTCCGGGCATAATGAGGTCCGACGGGATATTAGGAGGTATCCCGCGACTCTTGTCTCCTCAGAGTACGGTATCTTCTACACACTGCAACTTTGATTGCTTTCAGAATCGGTGGAAGTTTGCCGTTCTGGATCCTGAACCAGTTGCGTAATCAGATCTGAAAATAGTGTCGGTGAAGGTTGATACTGTCTGGGCTTTGCGCCTTTATTTGTGCCTTGTCTAAGCACATGCACTTTTCATCGATATCCATTTCTGAAGCACACTAGGAAACAAACGTACTGTAAAATGATTGAAAAGCATAGAATATGCACTGCGGACTCCTCCCGTCCCTCTCTTCCCAAGCTTAAAGTGACTATGCAGCACGTAGCGGCGGCTCTTTGGCATATCTGGCACAAGGAAGCCGAGCAAAATCCTGTCGAGTACCGTTTTTCCTTCTCTTTTCTTTTTTAATAAAAATGCATGATCCACCGGAGCGTCATAAAGTGACACAAACACTAGATTGACATAAAAATGAAATAAAATAGTTTCGCCACGGGTGTGAGTGTAACTTCCGTTTGCTGTGCGTATATGAAATCGTCACTGCAGAGGTGTGGAGCGATTACCATGTGAATGTAGATAGATTGA
The DNA here is from genome assembly GCF_023897955.1 of Schistocerca gregaria. Taxonomy (NCBI): domain Eukaryota; kingdom Metazoa; phylum Arthropoda; class Insecta; order Orthoptera; family Acrididae; genus Schistocerca; species Schistocerca gregaria. The sequence goes on along the minus strand of NC_064922.1, from coordinate 648,365,680 downwards.
GTGTTCTGAAAGCTATTGCAGCATGATACAGAAAGCTGCTGTACTGAGGGGAAACTAGGCTTTAAAATATATAACAGTCGAGCAACAGAATTTTTCGTCTTCCTCAACTACTAGTACACTACGCTGTATAATGAAAACTTCATTTACATTGTTATTTAAATATTTAAATGCCGCAAACAGAGAGAACAAACAGTCCTAAACGACAACTGCTGTACGTTTGCTGGTTTGTGTGAATGAGTGTGCTGACCCTCAAGGACATTGTTTTCAGGAGATGCCACTATTCTTGTTTACAGACTACATGCAAAAATAACGTTTAAAACCGGTGTTATAAAATACACATTCTATCTCTGGTATTTTTGTCACAGACCAAAAAGGGTTTTTTGCAATGGAATTGACGAAAATAAGGTTGTTGGTCAATTACGCTGTGTTGAGAGGCTAATGAATTATTAAGTGTATGTCGTTATGTAAAAACTCCGAGGTAGAGAATTTGCGATCCATCTCTCAGCAGAAGACTGGATCACAGGTTTTGTAGTCACTGAACGATACAAACACACTTTTACTCGTATTAAATTCGGTCTACGCAGTCTCTAGTATACAGAGACTATCTACCTGTAACGGTCGCCCACCCTTGCCCCTCCCTTCCCCCCCACAAAAAAAAGACACACACATGCACACTCACACTCACACGTCGCCGGCCGTGGTAGTGGCCGAGCGGTTCTAGGCGCTACAGTCTGTAAACGCGTGACCGCTACGGTCGCAGGTTAGAATCCTGTCTCGGGCATGGATGTGTGTGATGCCCTTAGCTTAGTTAGGTTTAAGTAGTTCTAAGTTCTAGGGGACTGATGACCTCAGATGTTAAGTCCCATAGTGATCAGAGCCATTTGAACCATTTGAACTCAAATATCATAAAGTTACCATAAATTACGAGATGGTAATTTGTGGACGTGGAACTGGCCCCCGACAGCATCAGGTCAGGAGAATCTGGTGGCCGAAATATCAACCTTCGCTAAGTATCGTTCCCCTCAAATCACTGTAAATCGATTCTGGTCTTGTGCAGGAAAGTTATGCTGCTGGAAGATGTCATCGCAAATCGGCGAAGACATTAAGCATGAAGGTAGTAGGTTGTCTGCAATACCGTTTGCACCGTCCACAGCTATCATGTTCCTTCAGTTACTGCCGCAGGTCCCGGGCAAGCACAAGTGAATGTCGCCCATACCATAATATTGCTCCCATTGGCCAGAGCTTAAATTCGGAACCGGATCGTGTAGTCGTTTACCTGAATGTCGACGCACCCAGACACGACCATCGACCTGGGGTGTTCAGAAACGTGAGCCGTCTGACTAGGCGGCACGTTTCCGTTGATCCACTGCCCAATCTCTATATTATCTCCTGCCCATTCCAATCGAAACTGATGATATCGTTCGTCCCACATGTAAACACGATGGGGCCTCATTTATTACTGCGTGCTGAACGGTTCGTTCTCAAACATTTGTGCCTGACAGAGAATGATTTACAGGGCCGCTAAGCCTCTGAACACAACGTTCTGTGACGAAACATCCAGTACGTTGTCGGAAATTCTTGACTCCAATCACTTTCCAAAGATCCTCACGACCACACCATACGAAGAGTATACTATTTTCACCAGTTTTCAGGCACTTGGCCACAATTGCTGGGAAAGATTAATGTCTAATCTCTCTGTAGCGATGTGCACTGTAGTGACAAAAGTCATGGGATGGCGATGAGCATATATACAGATCACGACGTGTCGCGCACACAAGGTATAAAAGTGCAGTCCGTTGGTTGAGCTGTCATTTGTACTCAGATGACTCATTTGAAAAGGTTTCTAAGATGATAGTAGACCACGACGGGAGCTAGACCCAAGGGACATTCCATTTTGGAAAGCGTTAGCGAATTTCAGTATTCTGGGATCCACAATGTCAAGAGTGTGCCAAGAATACCAAATTTCTGGCATTACCTCACACCATGGACAATGCAGTGACCAATAGCCTTCACTTAGCGACCGAGAGCAGCGGCATCTGCGTAGAGTTGTAAGTGCTAACAGACAACCAAAATTGCGCGAAATAACCGCAGAAATCAAAGTGAGACGTAGGACGAATGTATCTGCTAGGAGAGTGCGGCAAAATTTGGCGTTAATGGGCTGTGGTGGCAGACGACTGACTCGAAAGCCTTTGCTAACAGCACGACATCGCCGGCAACGACTCTCGTCGGCTCGGGACATTATTGTTTGGATTCTAGACGAGTGGTCAGGTGTGTCCCAACTTCAGTTAGTGAGAGTCGTTGGTAGGGTTCGAGTAGGGCGCTGACCCGAAGAAGCCTTAGACCGATGTTGTCAAAAAGACTTGCTGATGATACAAGTATAGTAATAACATCCAAAAACCAAGAACTAAGTGATGTAATTGTAAATGATGTTTTTCACAAAATTATTAAGTGGTTCTCAGCAAACGCACTCTCTTTAAATTTTGATAAAACACAGTATATACAGTTCCGTACAGTAAATGGCACAACTCCAGTAATAAATATAGACTTTGAACAGAAGTCTGTAGTTAAGGTAGAATTTTCAAAATACACTCCTGGAAATTGAAATAAGAACACCGTGAATTTATTGTCCCAGGAAGGGGAAACTTTATTGACACATTCCTTGGGTCAGATACATCACAAGATCACACTGACAGAACCATAGGCACATAGACACAGGCAACAGAGCATACACAATGTCGGCACTAGTACAGTGTATATCCACATTTCGCAACAATGCAGGCTGCTATTCTCCCATGGAGACGATCGTAGAGATGCTGGATGTAGTCCTGTGGAACGGCTTGCCATTCCATTTCCACCTGGCGCCTCAGTTGGACCAGCGTTCGTGCTGGACGTGCAGACAGCGTGAGACGACGCTTCATTCAGTCCCAAACATGCTCAATGGGGGACAGATCCGGAGATCTTGCTGGCCAGGGTAGTTGACTTACACCTTTTAGAGCACGTTGGGTGGCACGAGATACATGCGGACGTGCATTGTCCTGTTGGAACAGCAAGTTCCCTTGCCCGTCTAGGAATGGTAGAACGATGGGTTCGATGACGGTTTGGATGTACCGTGCACTATTCAGTGTCCCCTCGATGATCACCAGAGGTGTACGGCCAGTGTAGGAGATCGCTCCCCACACCATGATGCCGGGTGTGGGCCCTGTGTGCCACGGTCGTATGCAGTCCTGATTGTGGCGCTCACCTGCACGGCGCCAAACACGCATACGACCATCATTGGCACCAAGGCAGAAGCGACTCTCATCGCTGAAGACGACACGTCTCCATTCGTCCCTCCATTCACGCTTGTCGCGACACCACCGGAGGCGGGATGCACGATGTTGGGGCGTGAGCGGAAGACGGCCTAACGGTGTGCGGGACCGTAGCCCAGCTTCATGGAGACGGTTGCGAATGGTCCTCGCCGATACCCCAGGAGCAACAGTGTCCCTAACTTGCTGGGAAGTGGCGGTGCGGTCCCCTACGGCACTGCGTAGGATCCTACGGTCTTGGCGTGCATCCGTGCGTCGCTGCGGTCCGGTCCCAGGTCGACGGGCACGTGCACCTTCCGCCGACCACTGGCGACAACATCGATGTACTATGGAGACCTCACGCCTCACGTGTTGAGCAATTCGGCGGTACGTCCACCCGGACTCCCGCATGCCCACTATACGCCCTCGCACAAAGTCCGTCAGCTGCACATACGGTTAACGTCCACGTTGTCGCGGCATGCTACCAGTGTTAAAGACTGCGATGGAGCTCCGTATGCCACGGCAAACTGGCTGACACTGACGGCGGCGGTGCACAAATGCTGCGCAGCTAGCGCCATTCGACTTCCAACACCACGGTTCCTGGTGTGTCCGCTGTGGCGTGCGTGTGATCATTGCTTGTACAGCCCTCTCGCAGTGTCCGGAGCAAGTATGGTGGGTCTGACACACCGGTGTCAATGTGTTCTTTTTTTCCATTTCCAGGAGTGTATTTAGGTGTGTCCATTGATGAGAGGTTAAACTGGAAGCAACACATTGATCGTCTGCTGAAATATCTGAGGTCGGTTACGTATGCTATTAGGGTTATTGCAAATTTTGATGATAAGAATCTCAGTAAATTAGCTTACTATGCCTACTTTCATTCACTGCTTCCGTGTGGTATCATATTCTGGGGTAATTCATCGTAGAGTATAAAAGTATTCATTGGTCAAAAACGTGTAATCAGAATAATTGCTGGAGCCCACCTACGGTCATCTTGCAGACATCTATTTAAGGATCTAGGGATCCATACAGTAACCTCACAGTATATATATTCACTTATGAAATTTGTTGTTAATAATCCAGCCCAGTTCAAAAGTAATAGCAGTGTGCATAGCTATAACACCAGGAGAAAGAATGATCTTCACTATGCAGGGTTAAATCTGACTTTGGCACAGAAGGGGGTAAATTGTGCTGCCACAAAAGTCTTTGGTCCCCTACCAAACAGCATTAAAAGCCTGACAGATAGTCAACCAACATTTAAAAATAAATTAAAAGAATTTCTAGATGACAACTCCTTCTACTCATTGGCTGAATTTTTAGATATAAATTAAGGGAGGGAAAAAACTAACTTAAGCATTAGTATCATGCAATATTTTGTGTAATGTAATATCTTGTACAGACATCTTTCATTAACCTGACACGTTCCACATCATTACGAAGTGTCGTATTCATGATCTATGGAACAAGTATTAATCTAATCTAATCTAACACTGTGCAAACCGGTGACGGCTCTATAATAATGTGGGCTGTGTTCACATGATGGGCAGTGAGTGTTTCAGGTCCAGCTGAACCACTCATTGACAAAATGAATATGTTCAGCTACTTGGAGACCGTTCACAGTCATTCATGGACTTCATGTTTCCAAACGGCAATGGGATTATTATGTATAAAGTACACCATGTTACCGGACTACAATTGTTCGCTATTTGTTTGAAGAACATTCAGGGCAATTCGAGCAAATGAGTTAGCCAGTCAAATGGCCTATCATGAATCTCATAGGACTTTTACGGGACATAATTTTGTGTTCAGAATCCTGCACCGGTATCACTTTCTCAATTATGGACGGCTATAGAGGCAACATGGGTCATTATTATACGTACAGAGGACTTCCAAAGGCTTATTGAGCCCTTGTCACGTCGAGTTGCAGCATACGATGGGCAATTCGTTGATCGTGAAACAATTGGTCCAGAATAACTGCTCTCGAAAATCTCAATTAGCGTTGGACATCACAGGAAGAAAGCAAAGTTTGTGCATCTGTGTTGCACGACGAACTGTTTCTGTTCCTACCATCTTTGACTGGAATACAAGCGAAGTTGTTTTGAGGTTTATGAGCTCTCAGGTGCTGAGAAACCTACGACATAAAATTTTTAATCGTCACTCGATTAATTAGGAGGACAGTTCTTGAATCAAACAAAGCCGGCCGCGGTGGTCTCGCGGTTCTAGGCGCGCAGTCCGGAACCGTGCGACTGCTATGGTCGCAGGTTCGAATCCTGCCTCGGGCATGGATGTGTGTGATGTCCTTAGGTTCGTTAGGTTTAAGTAGTTCTAAGTTCTAGGGGACTGATGACCACAGCAGTTGAGTCCCATAGTGCTCAGAGCCATTTGAACCATTTTTTTTTTTTTTTTGAATCAAACAAAATTTAAATAATGAGAAGCGATTGTAACTTGCAACGATTCTGTCGATTTAATAATTTGCATTGTATGAAAGATTTCACAACACTGTAAAAATTGTTTACTATATACATAAGGACATGTAGAAACCCTATCCAAAGATACTCATGAAATGATATATTGCCGTTACCAAATATGGAAGACAAATTTTGGCTTCTCATGAAGCCACTGATAAATTCTCAGTGTGGCGTTATATACTTCTCTTGTGACACAGCCGTCATTATAGGACTTTTGAAGTGGTCTTACGAAAAGTCTATAGGGACCTAAGCAAATATTGCTGGTTCTACGTTATCCAAGATAGTAATGGCAACTGTCAGATAACAGACGAGATAATTTTAGATAGTCACACAGCTGTTACTTGCTAGTCTGTTGTTGTTGTCTGAAACACTAAAGGAATTTTGTAATCGACCTAGTTCGTCTTTTATTGTACCTGAGCTTCTTTGAGACAGGATATACACTGCCTGACAAGAAAAGTGAAACACTCACTAGAGGAGCAAGGAATTAAATCATACTTCACGTATTGAGAGAGTATGAGACGTCATTGAAATCATACAAAATCGAGTGAAAATCACAAAGAACTTGGCAGTATGAGCATGCTCAACTATACGACGTTGCATCAACTCTGGCATGGATACATGAATTAATTAGTTTGGGATGGGTGTCATAACACTGTTTTATCCTTTCCTGAGGCAATCTGGCCCACAACTGTTGTAAATGGTCCTCGGTAACTTGGAAAACGATATCTTGGAAATCGGAACTGGAATGCAGTTGAGTCTGAGGTGGTCGCACACATATTTCGTTGCGGAGAGATCTGGTACTCCAGGTGGCCTTCGCAGTGCCTCAGCAGCACACAGACAGTTCAGAGACAAGCGCCATGTTTGAATGAACATTCTCCCGCTGAAAAATGGCATTACGGTACTGTTTTAAGTGACATGAGGACGTAGGAAGTCCGTGATGTAGCGCTGCGCCCCCAGAATTCCTTTAATCCCTGCTAGTCGTCGCCCGATGGCTCTCCATGACGCCAGAAGCAAAACCTTTGTACCTCCCCCAAGAATATTGGTAGGATGGGATCTCACCACAAGCTGTCGCCATACTCGCCGGCGATGGTCATCTGGGGTAGTGCAGAGACGCAGTTCTACGATGAACACAGTGCGATGGCGTTACTCAAGAGTCCAGGCATCCCGGTCACGGCCCCACGCCACATTGAGCCGTTCGTGTTGTGGTGTCGACGGCAACTTTCACATGGGACGGTTATTTCTGTGTGTTGCTGCAGCTGGTCAATATTCAACGCTGCACGACGACACGGAAAGTTACATGCATGTCTTAGGATGACGGGTGCGTGTGTGAAGGCGGTACGATGTGTTTAATGCACAGTACGGCGACACTCCGTCTTTGTGGATGGATGTGACCGACCGGAACCTTGGCGAACAGAACGCCCTCACATTCCCTTGCAGTCCAACAACGGGTCACTGTTACATTCAAGTACCAGACAAATCTGGAAATGTCTTTCACGCAATGAGTTCTTCATCCGAGGAAAGAGGAAGAATCCACTTGGTGCCACGTCAGGACATTACTAGGAGTGAGATAAAAATTGCTAGCCAGAGAAGCAATAGTCAAGTACAGACTGAGCTAGACCGTTTCCGTGGAGCAAACACGCCCACTGTGAAAGCTTCCAATCTCACTTATTCTTTCCCCTGCTACTTTTGTTCCAAGGGCTCTGTGAGTGGATGCATAGCCGCGCGCGGGGACACTAGTCATCCTCAGAGCACCGTGCAAGGAGTTGGATACTGACTCTCTACTGAGTTTCCCATTTCCCTACTACCGGTACGATAACAAAGAGCTAAAACGTCCTAACGAAATTTTTCTGCATTTGCAAGAAGTAGAAAATCTTTGGTTTCAAAATCTCCACTACCGCTCTTGCAAAAATAATCCCATTAATGGCCCAGGGAAGCCAGGCTGGGCCAACTGAATAAAGAGAACCGGTGAAATACGCAGGAGGAGCGTTAATATCACAGCAAATTATTGCCTTGTTCACAACGGCAGAATTTACTAAATGTAAGGTCGTATCTCCTTGCACACTTCTCTCACCAAAAGACCAACTCAATAAACAACAAGCTTGTAATCAGAAGGCACCTTTCCCACTGGAAGCTGACTGGAAGCTGAACCTTGTCAGACAAATGAAATGATTTATATAGCGAGACGATAATTAGTGTGTATCTGTTTCTCTGAAAGCTACTCCCAGTTAAAGAGCATTGCCCAAGTTAGCGCAGGTTGCAAGACACTAGGCTGGTATAATGTCTCGTAATAGCAGTTAGAACATGTCTGCTGCACTGCTAAATGTAAGCAACCACTTCAAAGCCTCTCACTGGGTATTAATGGAGAGACGTAAACACACACACTGAGGACCAAAGGCAGCACGTAGAGAATAATTCTCACGCAGACGGCGGTTGGCAGCACGAGTCCTTAGGCAGCGGTGGAAAAGCTCCCTCTTGCCGCTACGCCTCCAGCTACGGCGGAACGCCGCCCACGCGCCCGTCGTCGAAAGCACAGCCGCCAACCCTGAACCGCTAGCTGCTCCTGACACCTCATGAGTTTTCCAGCTAGGCATCACCTTACTCCTCGGCAGACTGTTTGCGAGAGAGCTCGTCAAAGACCTCTTGAAGGCCCCGGGGGACGCCCTTAGCGCACCAAACCCTGGTGCCATGGATCTTTTCACGACATGCCTCAAATAGATTAATTAATCTATACAACCTCTCTCCTGCAATACACAAAGCACTCTACGTAATCTAGATAGCAAATATTTCCATATTTCGCTGATTACATGTTTCGGCAGATGAGCATCATCAGAACTGCTACAATAAAACATGTTTATTGCACCTTGTGAAATAAGACCAAAAACAAGAGGAAAATAGAAAAAAAATGGTTCATGACATATCATGGGGGCTGTGGGGGAAGGAGTAGAAGAAAAGGTCACAGGAGGATATGGGCTTGCGACAAGGAATGAGAGAGGAGAAAGACTACCAAGTTCTGTAATAAATTGAGTTCTGTAACTAGTTTCAGCTAGTAATAGCGAATACTATGATCAAGAATTACAAGAGGAGCAGGTATACTTGGAAAAGGCCGGGTGATACGGGAAGATTTCAATTATATTACATCATGGTCAGATAAAGATTCCCAAATCAGATACTGGATTGCAGGAGCAGATGTAGACTTAGATCACAATATAGTAATGATCAAGAGTAGGCTGAAGTTGAAGACATTAGTCAGGAAGAATTAGTACTCAAAGAAGTGGGGTACGGAAGTACTATTGAATGAGGACATACGGCTGAAGTTCTATAAGGCTGTAGATACAGCAGTAAGGAATAACTGAGTAAGCAGTACAGTTGAAGAGGAATGGACATCTCTAAAAAGGGCCATCACAGAAGTTGGGAAAGAAAACATAGGTACAAAGAGGGTAACTGCGAAGAAGCCACGGGTAACAGATGCATTTGAGGTCTGCTGCTACAGACGAATATTGAAAATTAGGTGGACTGATAAGGTAAGGAATATGTGTAAAACACTGATAAGGAGACGGGACAGTATGATAGGACATCTGTTAAGACATGAGGGAATGACAGAGATTGGAATACATCCAGCAAATAATTGAGGACGTAAGCTGCAAGTGCTACTCTGAGATGAAGAGGTTAGCACAGGAGAGGAATTACTGGCGTGTCGCATCAAACCAGACTTCGGTTTCAGGTCGTTTCAGTCAAACGTTAAAACTGTATTTGCGACGTCCAGTATAAGACTACCGTCTGTCTACTGTTGTACCATAACCTTAAAGTTGTAGGCTGGTCGTGAAATAAAACTATCTTGTTAAAGCAATTATGGTATAAAGCAACAGAGCAGTGTTACCCTGTGAGAGGAATTTTGTTATGTTGACCGTGTTGTACCTAACAGAGGTGGCTTATCGGAAATGAAAGTCAGAGTTACGTAAATATTTGAACAGTAACAAACAAATTTTGCCTGTCTGCACTGTTTAACGGATAAAGAAAACGGTCGCCAGCCTAACTAGGCAAGAGAATGATTAACATTCTCGTTCAAGAAAATAGTTATTAATAACTTTAATGGATAAACACAACCTATACTTTGTCACAAGCGAGTGCAGTGAACTCTGACACATACATATGTTTACGGGAAGATTGAAACTAACAGTTAGAGCAGCACAACCTATTTGCATAATTATAACAGATACCGAAACACACTATTACTTCCAGGGCTTACACAAACTGAATGGTCTTTATAACGTTATTATTACTATTCACTGCAGAATCATTAATTGGATGTAGGTTAAGTCTCTCTCAGTTAAATACTTTACTATTTAAAATGAAAGTTAATGGGAATCCACTAACAGGTTGTTTCTCACTATCTTTTGAATAAAGAAATAATGTTTTTCATAATTAGTGGTCTTCCCATTGCATTGTACCTAGCATTAACACAATAGACAAACTGTGGATGCTGTTATACTATTCATATGCACTTCTAATACACAAGAGAGACAAACACTTAGAAAACATGAGTATATAACGTTTCACACTGCTGTTTTCCACCTTTACTACATTGAGAGACAAAATTAACATATATGTAAGATACTGACTCACCTTCTGCGATTTACAACAGGCAGTAATGCGATCATTTACTAAGCAAAACATTATAAGCCTCAGTCTTACGAACTCTCAATTTGAAGTTGGCAACAACACATTAATAAGCAGTTTTACTAGGATAATTATTTTCAGCAAGCATCATTAACTTTAACTCACTGTCTTGCCACATTAACTTTAACTTTCTTTTTACTATGTTCAAGAGGCATTAATTAGCAAAAACACTGGTCTTTAATGTTATTTCAGTAGGGACACTCGGTAATCACTTTAGCTCAAACGGAGAAAAACCTGAGAGGTGTTATGATAAGGAAAAATATCAAGGTAGGTACACAAATTTAGTTATGAGTTACCTTATAATTGTGCACACTAAAACATCCGATGAGGTGATCCTTCACTGTACGTTATTATAGCATTCCGATACAGTGATTGCGCAATGTGATGGCAGCTGCATGTTGGCAGATGGATATGCAGGTAGAATTGCTGGACTCTGTCATTTCTTGGTGGCGATGATAGATACAAATTCCAGAACAGTTCCAGCTATTTATCCACCCATCCGAGGCATTGCAAAGTAGCAGAAAAAGCCTCTCTCGGAACCAGCACAATATTCATTTTTGGCAGTGCACAATTTGGTAGCTCGTCCCCGACTCGTAGCTCGTCCACGTCTGGTAGCTTGTCCCCGACTGACTCTTGTTCCATCTTTTCTACTTAGGCCAACCACAAATTGCGCGCGCTACGCAATTCAGTTCCCGAGGGGAACCACAACAACTTTTACATACAGAATAAAAAAGAACCCTAAGTGAGGATCAGCAGTTTACATAACAGCAACCAAATGCATTGAATGAAACAGAACTTTTGCACATATTGATGTGCTCAAACCATGTACTAGATTGTAGTCAAATGTACCAAAAAATGCCAAGGGAGAGACCACTAAACATACAGGACAAAGAATTAAGAAAGACAGCAGAGCTGAACCAGGTGCGGGAAGTTCAAGATTGCCAGATATGGAAGAATCGCAGGGATACTATGTTGAACGCCGACTCAAAGAGGCCACATTACCAAGTGATCGAATTAACTGATGATGATGATGATGACGATGGCATAAAATTTGTATCCTATTCTGCAACTGTAACAAAATTCTGATATTTATTACAAGTATTTACCATATTTCTTTAACCCTTACGCGTTTCGGTATCAAGGCATTTCAAAACGAAACAGATGAAATTGGAGAAAGAGTAGACTGAAAAACATACAAGCCGTACCAATTGACTACGATATGAACACACTTCAACTTTCAACTATCTAAATTCTATTCATATAAATGGTATTGTCTTACAAGGAAAGCACATTTTCTTCTTCTTCTTCATCATCATCATCATTTAAGACTGATTATGCCTTTCAGCGTTCAGTCTGGAGCATAGCCCCCTTATAAAATTCCTCCATGATCCCCATTTCAGTGCTAACATTGGTGCCTCTTCTGATGTTAAATCTATTACTTCAAAATCATTCTTAACCGAATCCAGGTAAGTCCTCCTTGGTCTTCCCCGACTCCACTTACCCTCTACTTCTGAACCCATGAGTCTTTTGGGTAATCTTGCTTCTCCCACGCTTGTAACATGACCCTACCATCTAAGCACATTTTCTTTCATTTACAAAAATAATAATGATTATATACATTTTACATCATGTAAGTACAATAGCGTATAGATTTAGTAACAATTCACTACACACAAAGGTTCAACGCTTTGTTCCAGAAACACCCATAGTGCCCCCAAATTAACATTTTGTGTAGATTGGCTTCAACTTTGCATACACATCATCATTAATATTTGTTAATCACATATTATTTGTGTTATTTGTATACAAATGCCTAGTTCATACAGCAGTTTGAAAACAAAATGCACCGCGAAACTGAATTAAAGGATCACTTGTTCGAAATCCAGTAATTGTCTCCCATTGTGAGTAATTTTTAAAGGTGCCTACAGTCTTCCCCTGCAATGCTGCAGAAGCGTAGGGGCTCAGAGACATCTGCCGGCGCTCGACGACGGTTCAACTTAAAAGGCGTCGACTCATGCAGAAGAAGGGCCAAGGCTGAGAAGTTCATCTGACAAGTAATGTCGCTCCGTGATGTCACATTGCCGAACGCCACCGTGGAGGTAGTCATACCTCCTCGTACCCTCACTTAAATTGACATCTCACGATTTTCTCACGAGCGGCCGAAGAAAACATTTGAGACACGCCGCCGTTCAGAATCAACGCAAGGAGGCCTCAGATGGTGTCGTGAAGGTCCCCAATAAAACCTCCCCTTTACTTGGGGCATTGATTCCCTTAGATTGCAGTCGAAAACGACAGTTCATAATTCGATGAGCAACGGGTCAACATTCTTGACAACCCTTGATACTGCTGACACCCCCGGACTTTTGGGCCCTTCTCTAATGACTTGTGAGGTTGCATCTCCACGAACCGCGATCGCACCCCTTGAGAGGACAGCGCGAACACAATTTTTGCTCTCTTTTACATGTAGGAACCACTTGAGACTCCTCGAAACTATTCGACGAAATTTCCATGTGGTCCAAACCAGCAGTGAGTACCGATGCTTTGTCATCCCTCCTGTTTTGTGTTCTCTTGTGGAATGATCACAGGGCAGTGCGACATTAACACACGCGTGAATACAAGAGAAAAATTTGACAAAACCGTCCGTGGCACCCGCCTACCTTTATTGAGAACATTAAAAATGAGAGTGTACAGAGACAACCTACAAAAGAGATAAACTGAACTTTTACTAACGGATAACTTTCAAGATATGTACAAGTGTGACCACCGCTTAGGATCCTGAACAATCGCCTTTTGAGGGCGGACCGCTGCGAGACGTGCCTGATGAGAGTCAATGAGATTCTGGGGATGTGGAGCCACGCCAAGTCCCGTGCCGTGGAGAGCTGTGGTGCATGGAGTAATAATCCAATCAAGGTGTTCCCACAGATCGTTGATTGGGTTTAAAGCCGGAAAGAGTGGTGACCAAAGGAATACGGTAAACTCTTCCTGCTGCTCTCAGAACCACGCATATTCACTACTACCAGGGTGACACGCTGCAGTTGAAACTAACTCTTTAATTATTTCTTTTTCTTATTAAACATTGACCATCGGAATTTCCCCTCACAGAGGCAACTCAAATTTAACCTATTCATGTATGACCCACAATATACAATCCGAACAGGATCTGACTGCTATACATTGACAACATGACTTCCAATAATTAACATATAAGAATAGCCCTGAACTGCAAGAAAACCTAACAATAACACCAATACGAAAAATATGAAATTAAAGAAATATGAAAATAACTCCAGCTCTCCTAATTGTCTAAAGATAGGGACAATTATTCCCTTCTTCCAGTATTCTGGGATCATATTCTGTCTCCTCACAATTTTCATTACTCGATATAGCCAGTGTATCCCCACCTCTCCTGCTGCTCTCACCATTTCACGATTTCTACAGTTTGCTCATCCACACTGGTGACTTCCCTCCCTTCATCTGGTCCTATGCCTCTTCTACTTCTCCCCATGTAAGGTACTTTTCTATTTGCTGTTCCTCCTCTTTTTTTTCTCCTCGGCTTGTTCCTCCTCATCCAGGTCTCCATTCGGTTCGGGAGTTCTTCAAAATACTCGTTCCACATATTCTTGAGTTCCTCCTTATTCTCTACATGTTGTCCACTTTTGTTCACCATTCGAGCATAATCTGTCGTACCATTCTTACTCTTTCTATCTTTCTTTCTTTTAATCATCCCATATAACACCTTTTTCAACCTTCACTATCATTCTGGTCCACTGTTCCATCCACTTTCTTCTTTCCTCCGCCACCACTCTTTTTGCCTCTTTCTTGCTAGCTGATCCTCTTCTCATGTCTCTACTGTTCTTTTCTGGGACCATACCCTAAAGGCTCTTTCTTCTTCTATAATATATCCTTTGTTTTCTCATTCCACCAGGGTGCTTCTTTCCATCTCTTTTTGTTACTTTTCCTCCCACATGTTGCTACCGCCGCACTTAGTAATGTTCCCTTGAATCTATCCCATTCCTCTTCTACCAATTTTGCTTCATCCTTTGGGATGCTTGTAGGCACTGCAGCCTGCTTTCTTCCTCCTTCAACTTCCATACCCTTATACGTCTTTCCTGATCCCTTTATTACCCATAGTCACTCACAGGTTCATTACTAGCAAACGTTGGTCACTACCCAAGGGCTCTGGTGGTATTACCTTAATGTAATTGATGTTCCTATTCATCTTACTATCGGACAGGAAGTTGTCAACTACAGACTTTCTCTTTAAATCGTGACTGTACCAGGTAATCTTGTGGCTCTCTCTTTTTCTGAAACAAGACTTCCCAACCAGCAAGTCATTCCTTTGACAGAACTCCGAAAGTCTTCCACCTTCCTCATCTTTGCAGACACAACCCTCTGGTTCAACTATCGCAGCCTTGTCTTTCTCTTCCCACGTGTGCGTTTAAATCTCCCATTACTATCATATTCTTCCTTCGAATCTGCTTTTGCATTTAATCTTAAAACTGTTGCTTCTCCTCAGAAGTGCAACCCAACTGCGGCGCATACACTTGTATTACCTGTATGGTCGTCCCCTTGACTGATATTTTGGTCTTCATCATCCTGTCACTAATTCTCTTCACTTCCTCTTTTAATCTATCCCTTACTACCATTCAGACTCAATTTCTCCTTCCCTCCTCGTTTCCTCTCCACTACAGTCGGTAGCCTTTCCTCAGTTCTCTCCTTCCTTCTCCTTTCCATCTCGTTTCAGCTTACCCCAATAGCTATTACTTACTTCTTTCCATCATGTCTACCAACTACTCCACCTTTCCAGTCAATGCTTCTGTATTTAATGCTCCAGACCTCAGTCCTTGTTTATAGCCAGTTCACAGTAAATTAAATATGTCCTTTCCGAGGCCTGTACTATTTTTGACAGCAGAAACCATAATCCAGTACTGGCTTGCTACTGATAGTCCCGCTAGAGAGTAGAATTTGCTTTTTGTGCTTTAAAATATTAATAGTGTTTCATTGTGCATTTACCTTGTATTAATTCCAATAAGAGAAACAGCATGCAGATGGAAATCCAAATAAAGATATAATTTCGGCTACTTCACAAAAATACTTGACGAACTATTGCCTTGTTCATGGTTCAAGTATATAGACTGTCCTATAATATCTACTGTCTGATCTTTGTATCTGTCATGGCAGTATATGCCAGCAGATGAACATCTGCTTAAGTGATCTCGCTGCTTATCATTCAGACCGTTAGCCCCTGGAAATATTGATCATGCCGTACTTCACATTGTAACAGATCTAACTGAACACTGCTCCCATCGATGATCATGTGACAGTAACGCTTAGAAACGTCAATTGTTGTGTCCTGTTCTTGGAGAAACTCTGTGTTAAGATACAGTCAACAATTAAAAAATCTACCACTAAAAACATGCATAGTATAGCTACTCCCATTTTACGTTATGTGACCCAGAACCTGTTGCTCCAAATATTTTACTCTCTGGGAAGACAGGTACATGCATTCTCTCGAACAGTTTCTTGCACAAGCTGTTCGAGATCACATTTACCACAGTTACAGCAGGGCTTCAGGAGTAGGATTCGTTACGAATGGCATGGTATGACAGAGAGAGAGCTACTGTGAAAATTCAGGGATACGGCTGTTCTCATCACATTCGAAAACGAATCTACACTGACAACAATAGTTGAAGCATTCGTGATAAGGTCTCAAATAGAGGATGAAGAGATAGAGGAAGTATACGAGGATATTGAATGAGTAAATCACTAAGTAAAGGGAGATGAAAATTTAAGTTATATGCGATTGGAGTGTGGTTGTGGGGGAAACAGTACAAGAAACGGTTACGAGAGATTGTAGGCTTGGTATTAGGAACGAGAGAGGAGAAAGACTATTTGCGTTTTTCACTAAATATCAGTTAGTAATAACGGATAGTTCGAGAACTATAAGGGAACGAGGTATAGAAAAGGTCGGGAGAGACGAGAAGATTCCAGTTAGACTACATCTTAATCAGGCAGAGGTTCGGAAATCAGATATTGAATTGTAAGGCATATACAGAGACAGGTATAGACTCAGATCATAATTTAGTAATGATGATGAATAGAGTAATGATGATGAATAGTCAGGAAGAATCAATGCATAAAGTTTGGGATACGGAAGCACTAATGAATTAAGTTCTCTGACGCTACACATACTGCGATAATGAATAGCTCGGAAGGGAGTTCTTTTGAAGAGAAATGACATCTATAAAAAGGGCACAACGGAAAGAGAAGCTTAGGTATCAGGAAAGTAGCTTCGAAGAAGCTGTCCATGGATAACAGAAAAAATACTTCAGCTGATAGACGAAAAAGGATGTACAACCACGTGCAGGGAAATTAAGAAACACATAGATACTACTTACTTAGGAATGAAATAAACGGGAAGTCCAAGGAAGATAATGCGAAATGGCTTCATGAAAAATGTGAAGATTCTGAAAAATAATGACTGTTGGAAGGAATGACACAGTGCACAACCTTCGTTGAAAGTAAAAGTAAGGGCGCTAACATTAAGAGTGGAAAGTGAAATTCACAGATAAATATACAGGAGATACAGGTGGAAAGAGCGGCGTGATAGCAGAAGAAAATGGTGTCGACGGGGAAGAGATAGGGGATCCAATATTAAAATCCGAATTTAAAAGAGATATGGAAGACTTAAGATCGAATAAGGCAGAAGGGAAACATAATATTTCATAGGAATTTCTAAAATCATTGGAGATAATGCCAACAAAACGGCTACTCACTTAGGTGTGTAGACTGTATGAGATTGGTTAAATGGCATCAGGCATCTGGAAAAATATCTTCCACCCTATTCTGAAGATAGCAAGATGCGGTAAGTGTAAGAATTATCGCACAACCAACTCATGCATCCACGTTGCTGACAAGACCAATGTACAGAAGATTGGAAAAGAAAATTGAGGATCTATTAGACGACAATCAGTTTCGCTTTAGGAACGTTTCGCAGAGAGTCAGTGCTGACGTAGCGCCTGATAATGAGAACAAGACTGAAGGTATATCTAGGCACGTTCATAGGATCTGCTGGCCTGGAAGAAGCATTCAACAATGTAAAGTAATGCAAGATGTTCGAAATTTTGAGAAAAATATTGCTAACCTATTAGGAAAGACAGTTCATGCACAATACATACACTACTGGAAATTGAAATAAGAACACCGTGAATTCATTGTCCCAGGAAGGGGAAACTTTATTGACACATTCCTGGGGTCAGATATATCACATGATCACACTGACAGAACCACAGGCACATAAACACAGGCAACAGAGCATGCACAATGTCGGCACTAGTACAGTGTATATCCACCTTTCGCAGCAATGCAGGCTGCTATTCTCCCATGGAGACGATCGTAGAGATGCTGGATGTAGTCCTGTGGAACGGCTTGCCATGCCATTTCCACCTGGCGCCTCAGTTGGACCAGCGTTCGTGCTGGACGTGCAGACCGCGTGAGACGACGCTTCATCCAGTCCCAAACATGCTCAATGGGGGACAGATCCGGAGATCTTGCTGACCAGGGTAGTTGACTTACACCTTCTAGAGCACGTTGGGTGGCACGGGATACATGTGAACGTGCATTGTCCTGTTGGAACAGCAAGTTCCCTTGCCCGTCTAGTAATGGTAGAACGATGGGTTCGATGACGGTTTGGATGTACCGTGCACTATTCAGTGTCCCCTCGACGATCACCAGAGGTGTACGGCTAGTGTAGGAGATCGCTCCCCACACCATGATGCCGGGTGTTGGCCCTGTGTGCCTCGGTCGTATGCAGTCCTGATTGTGGCGCTCACCTGCACGGCGCCAAACACGCATACTACCATCATTGGCACCAAGGCAGAAGCGACTCTCATCGCTGAAGACGACACGTCTCCATTCGTCCCTCCATTCACGCCTGTCGCGACACCACTGGAGGCGGGCTGCACGATGTTGGGGCGTGAGCGGAAGACGGCCTAACGGTGTGCGGGACCGTAGCCCAGCTTCATGGAGACGGTTGCGAATGGTCCTCGCCGATACCCCAAGAGCAACAGTGTCCTTAATTTGCTGGGATGTGGCGGTGCGGTCCCCTGCGGCACTGCGTAGGATCCTACGGTCTTGGCGTGCATCCGTGCGTCGCTGCGGTGCGGTCCCAGGTGGATGGGCACGTGCACCTTCCGCCGACCACTGGCGACAACATCGATGTACTGTGAAGACCTCACGCCCCATGTGTTGAGCAATTCGGCGGTACTTCCACCCGGCCTCCCGCATGCCCACTATACGCCCTCGCTCAAAGTCCGTTAACTGCACATACGTTTCACGTCCACGCTGTCGCGGCATGCTAACAGTGTTAAAGACAGCGATGGAGCTCCGTATGCCACAGCAAACTGGCTGACACTGACGGCGGCGGTGCACAAATGCTGCGCAGCTAGCGCCATTCGACGGCCAACACCGCGGTTCCTGGTGTGTCCGCTGTGCCGTGCGTGTGATCATTGCTTGTACAGCCCTCTCGCAGTGTCCGGAGCAAGTATGGTGGGTCTGACACACCGGTGTCAATGTGTTCTTTTTCCATTTCCAGGAGTGTATATCAACCAGGAGGGACTAATAAAACTTGAAGTCCAAGAACGAAGTGTTCGGATTAAAAAGTGTGTGAGACAAGAGTGTGATCTTTAGCCCCTATTTTTAAATCTGTATATTGAAGTAACAATGACATAAATAAAAGAAAATTTTAAGAATGGGATTTAAAAATTGTTGCATGTGAGGTCCACCAGTTATGCACAACACCGTTGCTTCTCAGTACCGAGTCATAATTATCCTGCAATGTGAACATTTTTGTTAAATAATTATAAAATCATATGCATCTTTAGTTCAAACAACAGATTGTTTCTTTTTGTAAATACCTTTTCATTCGGTGCGCATGAATTTTATGGATCACATGTGTGCTAATTACTACAGGTAATGCGTGTGTGTGAGTGTGTGTGTGTGTGAGTGTGTGTGTGTGTATGTGCACTTGCAGAGTGTAGTACATTCGTTTAAGACCTGTTTTCCTCCATCTCTTGCCTTCTGTATATGGAAATTCTCCTCAATGAAATAGCAACCATACTCAAGACCATAACATCACAAAATTATTTTGTATTCAACAAAGAATTTTACTCTCAACATGAAGGACTGCCAATTGGATCTCGAATCAGTGGCCTCCTAGCTAACATATTCATGAACAACCTGGAGAACATGATCCTCAGACACATAATAAAACCAAAAAGCTACAAAGTTATATACTGGTACCGTTATGTCGACATAATATGTCTGATTGAAGAACCACATACACATATAGAACAGTTACACAATGAAATAAACAGCTTACACCCAAAAATTAACTTCACGGTAGAAGCAGAAGCTAACAACATTCTTCACTTTCTAGATCTCAGCATACATAAAACAAGCAACACATACAATTTCAGAATATTCAGGAAACCGACAACCACAAGCACCACCATTCACAACCTATAAGACCACCCATTGCACATAAACATGCGACCTTCAGATTCATGCTCCACAGATTAAACAGAGCACCCACGAACAAACAGAACTACACACAAGGTCAAACACAATAAAACAAATAGCAGAAATAGCAGAAAATGGTTATATTTCAGTATGGTAAACAAGTTAAAGCAAAAAGTATGCGAACAGTACAAAAATGAACATACCACACGCACACAAATCCTCATTCAGCACAGAACAACACATAACACAAACAATGACCACACGCAAGACACAACAGAACAACAAACACACAAAACGAAATGGCACATAGTCATCAACAATAACAAGATTGTTCACAGAATAGGCAACATATTAGAGAATCAGGGACTCCAAATAGGATACAGGACAGAAAACACGACACAGAAAAAGATCAGAACACAAGAAACACTCATAAATCAATTTAACAGATCAGGAATATATGAACTCACACGCAACACTTGCCAGTCGGGGTATATAGGACAAAAATGCAGAAACTTCAATACAAGATATTCAGATCGTCTTAGATCTTTAAAAAGTAACAGCTCCCATAGCACATTTGCCGTCTACCTTTTAGCCAACAATCACCACCCACCACCACAGAAACAGACTTAAGAACACTAAAACCGAGCCACAGCCTATACAGCAAGCTGACCATTGAGAAAAACTTGCCGCGCGGGATTAGCCGAGCGGTCTTAGGCCCTGCAGTCATGGGCTCTGCGGCTGGTCCCAGTGGAGGTTCGAATCCTCCCTTGGGCATGGGTGTGTGTGTTTGTCCTTAGGATAATTTAGGTTAAGTAGTGTGTAAACTTGGGGACTGATGACCTTAGCAGTTATTAAGACTTCACACACATTTCAACTTTTTTTTTTTGAGAAAAACTTCCATATACGGAAGGCAATAGCAGAAGGAAAACAGGTCTTCAACGAATACACTACACTCTGCAAGGGAACACTATTTACCACATTAAAGGAACATTACAAATAAAAATACCAGAAACAGATAAAGTCTACACACATACACGCACACACACACACACACACACACACACACACACACACACACACACACATACACACACTCAAAGATAAAATGCAAACAAATTTCAAACTTGGCGCAGAACTCTCTGGTAAACAAATGAACACTGACTTGGCTGGGACACACAACAAACCACAATCACAATGTGTTTTGGTAAAGTAAAAAGTGTTTGACTGCGTTATTTGTGGAAATACTTGTTATAGTTACCTGTGCATCACAACACATCAGCATGATGCGGAGAATGAAAGTGCTTGCCACACGAAAACGTAATTAAAAACGAATATAAGCGCGAAAACATTGAGACAAACCAAATTACATTCTAGAAGATAGGTTAACTCCCAGCCAAAACTCTCTCATCAACATCGTTTGGTTGCAGATGACAATCTATCTGTAGTAATTAACACACAAGTGATCCAGAAAATTCATGCACATCACATATAATGGTATTTACAAAAAGAAGCGATCTGTTGTTTGAACTAAAGATGCACATAATTTTATAATAATTTAGGAGAAATGTCCACATTGCAGACTAAATAAAAACGAAAACCCACTAATGATGGCAAAGTGGTTCCAAAACATATTTGGGTACTGAGAAAAAACGGTGTTTTGCATAACTGGTGGATCTCACATCCAACAATTTTTAACTGCAAACAGGGCCAATACAAGGAGTTGCAAATCAAAATATGTTGACTGGGATTTAAATTCAGGATGAAGGGATATCAATGATAAGACTACCGGATGGCATTCCTATCCTGATTTAAACTGAAGAGCCATTACAGTATGTATTGAGTGGAATGAGAAGTCTAACGAGTGCAGAGCATGTGTTGAGGGCAATTCAAAGAAAGGCAAACGCAATGAGAAGTAGAAGATATGAGAGCAGTAAGAAATTTATCAAAATTTGGGATCAAGAAATAGACGAAGTAAAGAAAGTCAGCTGCGTGGATAGCAAAATAACCCATGATGGACGGACTAACACTGGCAAAAAGGGCACTCCTCGCCAATAGGAGCCTACTAATATCAAATTGAGAATGTACGTTTAGAACACAGCATTGTATGGTAATGAAACATGAACCTTGGGAAAACCGGAACAGATGAAAATCGAAACATTTGAGTCGTGGTACTATAGGAAAACTTTGAAAATTAGATGAACTGATCAGGTAAGGAATGAGGAGGTTCTCCGGAGAATCAGCGTGAAAGGAATATATGGACAATACTGACAAGAAGAAGTTACAAAATGATAGGGCACTTGTTAAGATATCAGGGGATGGCTTCCAAGGTTCTAGAGGGAGCTGCAGAAGGCAAAACTGTAGAGCAAGACAGAGATTGGAATACATCCAGCAACTAATTAAGGACGCAGGTTGCAAGCGCTATTCTGAGATGAAGAGATTGGCACAGGAGAGGAGTTCGTGGCAAGCCCCGTCAAACCACTGAGAAGATTGATGAATAAGAAGTCTCAGCTGTACTAGCCCAATTCTGATAAACTGGATTACTTCGTGAGTGTCCCTGTAACGAGTATTACGACCGAAATTATCATATCCATGAATAAACCTGTTGCCATGACGTCTTTCTTTGAGTCTGTTCATAGGGGCACTGTAATTTTAACGGTTACTGTTGTTGTTACCGTTCTGTCGATCTCCCCAAGCCCTCTGATTAGCACGTTCTTTGTGTCCCGAATTAGAATTGCGTCACTTGCCACGAAATTTGCAGTTTCTAGACTCTGCCTCCGCGTTCTCATGAATTAGGAATCTAATACTGGGAAGACTTCCTCTCAGTTAGATTGCGGCACCGTTATAAGATTTGCTCTTATGTGAACGGGCAGCTTAGCTTTTAAAACCCTTAACACTCACGGTATGTCATTGAATTATCCCTGTAACTTTTTATTTAAATATTTCTCTGAGTATCCTAGATTTATTTGTGCATTATATTCAGCTACCCAAGTATTAATCTCTTCTAGGAATTGGTGCCTTTGATATATAAATTGCACTCGCGGCGTTTTTCTGTCTATACCTCCATGCATCCACCCTCGCAGATAAATCGTGTACAGTTCCAGTTAAAGCAAAATGCGTTTGCTAAATTTCGTTATTCTCGGTGGATAGTTCATCTACGGATTTCGATAAATCACGTGCGCTAGCCTTTTTCTTTGAAGCGGACTTCTTTACTTCAGAAGCTATACCGCTCTGATTTCGAGTTATTGTATTCTTAATTTGTGACAGTTTTGTCAATTTATATAGCATAGTCGGTTGATTCTGAACCACAGTCTCCTGAATTTTGGGCAATTTTATCAACTGATAAGGCATTTTGTTGATCCTGGAATTTTTGCGACATTTTTTTTTTCAAAATGATATTCCGTTCATCACTAATGACATATCTTGTTTTGCGTAATTATCGTGATAGGCAGGTTGTGATTCTTGCTCGATTCCATTCCCGTTCTCTGACAAGGGAACTGTCCTATACG
Source organism: Schistocerca gregaria (assembly GCF_023897955.1). Taxonomy (NCBI): domain Eukaryota; kingdom Metazoa; phylum Arthropoda; class Insecta; order Orthoptera; family Acrididae; genus Schistocerca; species Schistocerca gregaria. Next base: position 648,342,229 of record NC_064922.1, on the reverse strand, counting down.
ACATGTCGAACCTATCCTGAAATTTTTTGTATAGGAAGAATATACAGAGAGAAACACAATTTCGGGCTACTAGATGACGTTCCAAGTAATTAAAAAAAAGTGAAATTTTCCAAAAGTGGGCACAAATCCTCTGTTACGGCACGCACATAAACGGATAACACGGCACAGCGCGATAGTAACGTGTAAAACTAATTTCAGTTTCCTTTGATAGTTTCTCCGACAATCGTTCGCAGTTATTTTTCATATGAATTTGCAATTCATTTAATGTCCATAATAATCAGCAGTTGCCTTTGCATTATCGCTGTTAACAATGGAGATCTAATTGAGTTAATTTTCATTGTATTTTCACTATATAGGCTAGCTAATAGTATTTGTCTTTGCGCAGCTTCCTGAGTCTCACAGTAATGTGGAATTCAATAAGTATTGTCAACCTTGCACAGATGAAACATGAAGAGCGTGGTATATAATCGGAATCATCTACTTCTTTTGAAAACCTTCACATGTGTTGTTTATTAGTTAATTTATTTGGCAATCATTGGAATTACGTCAACATTTCGTTACATGTTGTGGAAACATTAGAAGAGATATTAAGTAACTGACTATTCCAGGAATTGTTGTTGGAACTACGACTGTTGTGCTGAACAGTTCTTAGTCGCAGTAAACATGTACGGTAATAACTTCCATTGTCAAAGAAAAGGCAGTAACTTTTTTGGTCTAACGCTTAAACGTACGCAATGTGCAAAGCTGGTGGCCTTTCTTAAAATCACAACCTGAATTGCATAAATGTAACAGAAGTACGAAAAACACGCCATAATGACACTCGCAATGTTGTGACAGGAAAGCTATTCGAAAGATGTAGAACTGCTCGAGAGAGTCAGTACACCATTACTGAAGGAGATTTACGTGACTGGGCCCTTCGAACTTCAAGCGAAAATAACATTACTGATTTCCAGGTTCCTTTAGCCTAGTCAAACTTATACAGGACGTTATACGGAAAAGAAAGTAGGAAAATTAGGAAGTTTACTAGAAGTAAACACGTAGAGGAGATGTCGTATGGAGAAATTCGTAGCGACGTAAAGATAAAACTTCTTGTTCTAAAAAGCGCTATATAAAGCCGATCAGACAGGTTTTGTGGACGAACTGCGTCCAAACCACATTTTATCATTTCGAGTGAAAGAAAGATAAAGCCGCTTATCCAGTCAATAAAGGTGTTACACATTCGTATACAACAATGCCCGTGGTGTCAGTTGACTACTGTTTCCGCAGCTTTATACCTGTCCACAGTAGCCTCAACGCAATTTAGGAAAAAAAATCTACTAGAAGGACTGTTACGTTGCAAAAACTCTATTAATCGACACAGCAAATTCTGGAAAAATGGAAGACAATAATTTTCAATAGCACATCCGAAATTTCTTAATCCAATTGCAGAAAATAATTCATTCTCTTGTTGGATTCTTGGCTTGGATGTAGCATCACATCTGTCTCCAGGAGGACAACGAAAGATTCATCCTCTCAATAAAGAAATTTTTTGACAATGTAAAGCATTTTTCAGAAAATTGTTCGACAACTTAATTTCTGATACCTCTATGTCATTGAAGGTTTTTCAGAGGCTTAGTACTGTTAAACATTAGCCATTTGTGCATTGCCAGTGTGCATCACCAAATTTTATAAACTTGATCAAGTATGCGTGCTACACGGCACCCTAAGCGGAACAACGGACTTAACGATTTCTTACTCCATCCTAATTCTGTATAAATAAAACTAGTAATTATTGCTAAGTGCCAGAATCATGGCTGCTATCCTCCCCAATACAACAAGACCGTTACCATCGTGGACTTCCTTGTCCCGACAACCGAACAAGACACAGTTTTGTCCCTTCTTCTTCTTCTTCTTTTACCGGTGCCTTTTTCCGCGGTTTCACAGGGTTTCCATGGTTAGAACGTATTTGGCGAAGTTAATTTCACAGGGTGGCCGGATGCCCTTCCTGCCACCATCATCCGCCCGGAGTGGCCGAGTGGTTCTAGGCGCTACAGTCTGGAACCACGCCACTGCTACGGCCACAGGTTCGAATCCTGCCTCGGGCATGGATGTGTGTGATGTCCTTAGGTTAGGTTTAAGTAGATCTAAGTTCTAGGGGACTGATGACGTCAGAAGTCAAGTCCCATAGTGCTCAGAGCCATTTAAACCATTTTGCCGCCACCCTGTACCCCTAGCATGGCATTAGGGTACCCCAGCTGTCTGCATCTAGTGTAGTCCTTGGAATAGTGCAAATGTGTTCAGATGTCTAAGATCATGTAACTGAGGTAGAACATGGGGGTCAGCCCAGTATTGACATAGTGGGATGTGGAAAACCACCTAAAAACCACATCCAGTCTGGCTGTCATACCAGCCAACGTTGGTAATCCGCTGGGCGGATTCGATCCGGGGCTGCGCGCCTATCCGGCTAACCTGGCGGGTAGGATACAGATTTGTTCCGATTTTGCAAAATACTGTGTCGAGCTTGGTTCAGGTACTGAAGTAACGCCATCTGTTAGCGCAACATGTAAATACAGCCTCAGTGACCTTGATGTATGTTAACAAGTTGATGTTGGCAAGGTCGTCTCACAAATGGCGTTGCATCATGTCCTGCATCAACAGTGCAAGCACCTTCTAGATCTAGCTCCATCATTCTGGAAAATACCAGACTTCTCCAGAAGAACCGGTCTGGAATTATTTAAGCAGCGCCATGTGCAAGGATCGGGCAGTTTTCATCTTATTAGTGATCTGATAAGACGATTCTTTCTAAACGTAATACGAACAACGAGTGCAAGTTCGTAATGTCTGAAGCCTCTATTTCGATTACACAGGGCGAAAAATGTATAATGGCGTGTACTTTGATGACTAGATTGTTTCTGTCGACTTTTTACAGTCTGAAAAACTTATCATAACTAACGAAAATGCCTAGGGATAGAAAGAGATAGTGCCACACAAAAGATCATCGAAAAGGGTGGCCTTTTAAAATTGCAAAGTTTTGTCTAGACACTCTAAGACATCTGCAGATTCCGTTGGATAAATTAATCGCTCGTTGTGGATGTACTACCAATATCAACTTGAGAGAGCTTAACAGATTAGATCAGAATGTGTTTCAACAAATTGAAGGACTATTACAAAATTTAGAAGGAACTAGATACCATGCCCATATTCTCCACAATACTATATCAAGCGCTGCTGGAGTGTTAACTGTCGACATTAAAATAATCGTCAAAAAATATGTAATTACTTTTCAATATACCCAGTAAGGACAGAGAAGCTGAAAGAGTTCTGCTTATATATTGACGTGTATCGTCAAACTCTTCTCTATTACTCAAAAACAAGATGGAAGTCTCTGGTGCCTGCTGCTGAGAGAATTATTAAGGTTTGGATTCCATTAAAACAGTAGTTTGACTCTGAAGACAGTTCACCTAAAATAACTTCAGATTTTTTTTCAGTAGTCTGATCACTTAAATTTCTGTTGTCAAGCTTGGCTCTGATGGAAAAAATGTAAAAATCATGGAGAAGAATAAACCATTAATAACGGAAATAAGAGATATATTTATTGACACTCAAAGATGTCTATCTGGTACCAAGCACCACGGGTTTGGAATCCGTGCCAAACGGCAGGGAACTCGATGGCCACTAGAGGTCTCTGCAGCAGTCGCTCCATAAGGCTAGCCCCGAGTCTAGTGTGAGGGTGCCACAGTGTAACGTGAGCACGTGGTCCCAGAGGCCAATAGTGGCATACCGTGTATTTAGGTGTCTGCCTCTCACTCAGCGAGTGCCTTGCCTTCCGCATCCACCTTCCGTCCCCCACTCATCCCCTTCCCCCACCTTTTCCTTGAACACATCCGCACACTATATATTGTCCGGTGCGTTGATACCTCTCATGCCCTGGTGTCTCCCTTCCTCTCCAACCCCAGCCCATTGCCGTGCCTTTAACAATGGGTCCCACCCTTTCTGCATCTCCACACCCATCGCCTCCTTTCCCAACACAACTTCCACCATCTAACCTCCCAAGATGATGAACTCGCCCTGACCCTTCCTACCAACTCTGTCCCATCTTCTTCCTGCCTCCTCCTCAGGGCTCGCTCACCTCCACCTCCCTTCTCCTGAGCGGCTTTCCCCTCCTACGCTCCCTCCCTCTCTTGTGCTCCCCTTCAGTTTCTCTGCACTCCCTCCTGCCTTGTCTTCCCTCTACATCTCCTGCCCCACCAGTCTTCTGCCTCTTAGTGTACCTGCTTCCACCCCTACTCACTTCATCCCGCGGCCTCCACCGCCGCCCCTTGCTGTCCACTCCTTTTCCATTCTCTCTGGCCTCTCCCTCAGCATGTCCCACCTGGAAGTTTTATTCTTCGTCGTGTGTGCTCCACGTGGGTCTTAAGTGTGTTGTTCTAGCGTGTTTTTAATACGGTGTCCGACTTTTAACCAGTGCATGTGCCTACAGTGTCTTCTTAGTGTTTTAAGAATCGCCAACTGTGTTATTTTAACTTTATGACGACCTTTTTAATTGTCCCCCCCCCCCCCTTGAATGTCTCCATGTCTGTGTATTTTTACCAACATTAACTCCCCCTACTCTGTTTTATGTTCCCCTTTCTTATCGCCTTATGTATGTAACATTTTATTCTTGTTTGAGTTGTCATTCACTCAGTTGGAGAGCGGCGGATTGTGCCGCTGACAGCCCTCCCCTGCCCATATGGGGCAGGGGAATGAAATCACAATAAAGGAAAAAAAATCTTACCGAGCCAGTCTTATATTAGCATTGACTCAGTTGATATCCCACTTACAGACATCGTATTTATGTTGCATGTGCTTACTTCCAATTTATGAGTGGAAATTGTTTTGCTTTCGTGAGGTTATCTCTTGTGACCCTGTTGCTTAATACTTTGTTCTTGATCTTGTTGTCTTGCTTGTCACGCTTGTCCTTCCATTCCGTCTTGTTTGTTCGGGGGCCGCTCCCATTCGGACCGCAGCGTTTTCGTTAGCAGCCACACCGCGACCATTCCTGTTGCGGTCGCAACAGTCTGAATGAGAGAAAAACTACCACTTTCATTGGCATGCAAACGAAGATGAATTTGAAGAAATTGATGAGTGAGAACCAACAAAAAGATATAATTAATTCAATTTTGAAGTTTGAGGAGGAGACAATGGCTTTTTATAAAATGGCATTTGATTACTCAAAGAAATGGGCTAATTACTTTAATTAATCTCAATTATTTAACTGAATGACGCTATCTGAAACCTCAGATTGTTTGATGACTGAAAACACTTAAGTGTCTGAAGAGTTTTATAGAAACTAAGTGTGGCTGGAAAGAATGGAAGTCTACAAACTCCATGGAAGACAGGTGGATTAACTTTCTTAAGCACACCAAAAATTCTGATATTGGTTCTCTATTCCCGCACACAACGAGTACTTTCGCTGATGTCGGCCCAGAGGACTGATAAAAAGAAACCAAATTGTGCCAGGGATTCTGGAAGCAGTCTTAGATTGCCAGTTTAACTGCAAGCTGACTTGTATGGAGTTTTATAAATATATAAAAGGGGAAAAATGCTTGCTGAAAGTGGTGAAATCTTCAGAATAATATGGTGTACCATCTGCTTCTGCCGCAACAAGTTCCATGTAACTGTGTTCTAAGCAAAGAGTAAATATATTAAATAAATTCTTTGCTTCATTCCTACACCACCGTCTGAAAGTGTCCCGACGAGGTCTTACAGAAATATAGCAACCCTAGAAAGAATGCATTAATTTTTTTCATTTCCAGGTGTGCCTGGTTAAACAAAATGTTTCTTTCTGTCATCAAAGACACTTTGCACTTTTGAAATAACAACTGGAAATAACCAACGAATATTTTCATTGTTAGTAAAATACATATCAATCAAAAGTTATCATAAGAACTCTGCTATGGTAATTGTTATAAAATAATTCAGTTCAAAGTACTGATATCACGATGGATGGAAGTTTTCTGAAATGTAACAGCTCCTCGTGTGGCAAAAATGTGTAGTTTTAACAGTTTTTTAAAAATACTTGCAATGCGCCTTAGCAGCTAAAATCTTAATAGTGCGTTTCTTTCACTGTTTCCTTTCCGTAGGAAAAATCCAAGTTAAATGTTGACATGTTGCTCTCCTCATGAGATCAAGTTTCCACCATACCCTAAAACTACTTCCGGTCAAGTAAAGAAAATATCTGTTCTGCAAATACACTTAATATTAATTCTTAATATCTTTCTACGATCTAGTAACAACAATAGTTGCAGCCTCACACCCTTGGTACAAAAAATCAATCTAACTGTGTCTAAACTAATTGTTCTCAGCACGCGGAAGTTTTAAGCAAAAGTTACGCTAAGTACGTCACTGAATGTAGTTACACACTCTTTCTACAAACATCTGTTGATCTGGAATTTGATTTATCCTAGGTAGTTAACAGGTTGCAGGTTAGTCTGTATGGAAATTTGGATTTTGTTTCCTCTTTTAGTCATCAGCCTTATGACTGGTTTCATGCGGCCTGCCACAGGTTCTCCTGTCCATACACTTCATCTCAGGCTAGCACTACAACCCACGTCCTCAATTATTTGATGAATGTGTTTCAATCGCTGTTTTCCGCTATAGTTTTCACCATCTACAACTCCCTATAGTGCCATGGAAGCTATTCCCTAATGTCTTGACACATGCCCTAGCATTCTGTTCCCCCTTGTTCTCAGTGTTATCGATATACTCCGTTTGTTCAATCTTTTCTCATGTTTTGTGCTCGGACGTTCGTTTTGTTGGTACACGAAACAGAAACACATACATATGTGGTTAAGCATCAAATAATCGCCTACAATTTATGTCTTGATTATCAGTCTCCACTTTATAACAGCGCTTTCCAGTAACTATTAAAAAATTTCGATTAGCACGGGAGTAGCGAAATTTGTGCTTCGTTTCCGAGTGCTGGTATTCAGTATGACTGAAACCCACCTCACCATGCGGCAACTGATACTGGAAAATATTATTAATTATTGTAGATTTTTAAATGATTAATGCGAACGATTATATTTGACATGTCTAGGAGGTTCATATATCATCTCAATAGTGATTGGTCATAACAGCGCCTATTAAATTCTAGGCTTCCAGGTAAGATCACGAAACTGCGCATGAAGTTAGACACTGTTTTGAGATTGTAACAATTTTCCTCTCTTAAATAATATAGCGACATAATTAATAGCAATTATCTATCGGTTTATTCTCAGTAAACTTACGTCACCTTATAATGCATTCCACATAAATACATTAAAATGCCAAGATAAGTTGAACTTTTCTCAAGGAATAATTCTGAGCCTCTAATATAAATGAAACATTATCGATTCAGTAAGCTCTAATGCTGTAGTAAGGCCTAAGCAAAACCTAACACAGAAGTGAGCTTTCAAAGACGTAAGTTTTGTCGCAGAAGTGAGTCCTATCCAGAACGGACAGTGATAAAGTGCGGGCTATGCCTTTTGTATTAGCTAATAGTCAACGAATAGAACGAAAGTGACAACAATGATGTTTGTATTATGTCCGCAAGCGACTCTGGAATATAATTCGACAGACAGTCAATGGCATAAGAATAAAATTTACTCTAAATAATATGTATAGTGCGTTTCATAGTAACAGTAAACATGCATCCTAAAAGAAATGGTATACTGCTTGAGCATGTTATATGTTACAGTTTACTATATACTTGTATATGTTAAGGAAGTATCCTACACGTCGACCACGCATTTGGTTGCAGTATCGTATGTGTCTCTGCAGTGAGTTATTAATTCTTTCAAACAACGATAATCATTCAACAAATCTTCACAGTGCAGCTGTCTGCTCCTCAGTAAGAGTGCTGTACACTTTGCTTTTGAGATGAACGCCATAACGAAAAATACTAAACCAGTTCCAGAATGAGATTTTCACTCTGCAGCGGAGTGTGCGCTGATATGAAACTTCCTGGCAGATTAAAACTGTGTGCCCGACCAAGACTCGAACTCGGGACCTTTGCCTTTCGCGAGCAAGTGCTGTACCAACTGAGGTACCGAAGCACGACTCACGTCCGGTACTCACAGCTTTACTTCTGCCAGTATCCGTCTCCTACCTTCCAAACTTTACAGAAGCTCTTCTGCGAACCTTGCAGAACCTTGCAGAACAGGCTGTGGCTAAGCCATGTCTCCGCAGTATCCTTTCTTTCAGGAGTTGCTAGTTCTGCAAGGTTCGCAGAAGAGCTTCTGTAAAGTTTGGAAGGTAGGAGACGGATACTGGCAGAAGTAAAGCTGTGAGTACCGGACGTGAGTCGTGCTTCGGTACCTCAGTTGGTAGAGCACTTGCCCGCGAAAGGCAAAGGTCCCGAGTTCGAGTCTCGGTCGGGCACACAGTTTTAACCTGCCATGAAATTTCACTAAACCAGTTGATTTTGGAGGTTCTGAACAGACCTGTCCATCTCGGACCATACTGGCGCGTCAGATGTCTTCTTATATCAGTTGCAACTTGTTCCTGTCTACCCACCATCCACGCACATTATCATCAACCATGGGGAATGGGTGGCAATCGAGATTAATTAGCCATGGACTTATCGGAAAATTTACACGTCAAACACATTTAGGTGTGGGATCATAGGGAGAGATTGCTGGCAGATAACCATTCTGCGACATTGCAGAAGTGGTCCCTCCGTCGCATATTCAGAAGGCAAAGATCTTCTGGTTAGAACGTGCTCTTCGAATCTCGGCCGTTGGGATACTGGAGATGAAGTCCCAAAGTACATGATGTCAAGTGATTTCTTTTTAAAGAGAAACGGCGTAGGGAGCTGACGAAAAGAGAACAGAAATTCTCTTAGATGGCATGACAGCATAGAGGACGTTAACTGGCGTTGAGCTCGTACACCCTTAATGTGCGATGTCTGTTGTTTCGGACACGCCGTGAGGCGTACGGGGGTAGTCCGCACAGTTCCGGTAAACATTGGACCCGGTTGACAAAGTGGTTAAGGCGAATGGCCAGTAAGCAGGCGATCCCAGGCTAGACTCCCGGTCCGGAACACATTTTTTCTCGTCGCCGCTGACCATTTGTAATGTCCCGATGCAGCTGACATCACTAATCTCTTTCCTCTCCTATCTGTCCCTTCACGTTCAATTTACGTGTTATCGTCTACTCTTGTCACAACGATAGGGTGGCCTAAAGGCAGGTGTTGCCTTCTCCAAGGAGCCGATTGCGATATGATTGTGTATTACGAAACGCCATCGACTTCAGCATGCAATATTGTCATACTTGATACCTGTGTATTTGAAATGTAAACATTTCGATTAAGTTCGCATTTAGTTGATCTCAGAATTCACACATGGCACAAAGAAAAAAAGAAATGAACAAATCGCTTCAACACGTTTCATTTTACAGTTTACTGTAAATTCGTACATGCCGTCCTTGCATTTAGACGCTATACTGAAGAATTCATTGATTTACTAAATATTTCAAGCGCTTCCAGACCGTCGACAAAAATGTAGAAGTCACTGCGCCAGTTCATTAATAGTTTAAACGAGAATGCTGTACACTTCATTTCTGAGATGAACTAAGACCCAAAAATCCAGAATACTAACATGATCTTGGAGGGCTAGGCGGAGGCCCTCCTAGACGTACCCATGTTGCACGATGGTGCCTAACATCGGCGGCAATATTGTCCAGTGACCCACATTACATCTACTACTTCCCCAACTATGTATAATGGGTGCAATGTTCAAAAAAATACGAGGGAAATTCAAAAAGTAACAGTAAACTATCAATAGTAACTGCCATCAACACGTCAGGCATTTGAAACTTCGGGGAAACTTAGGTGCGTGATTTGAGAATGTTCCTCCATTTGCCGACAGATGACATGACAAGCCGAATAGGAAATGCACTTAAATCAAGTAGGACACGTCCCTAGCGTTGTGCATCGTAGAAGAACAGCGAGCAGTAATACGATTTTTGTGGTCGGAGGGCGCAAAACCTCGGCTTATCCATATCCAGGTATTGAAAAGGTATGGCGATAGCTGGGTTTTGTAACTTCCCTCTTCCTAATCGGTCAACTGGATTGTGATGTAACTGACCTTGATCGCACATGACAAATGAAATTTTACAGTGAATAAGGTTATCGTTATCGAAGGAAAATAAAACCATTTAGCTGGAGGAAAGTGTACCACATACTCTTCTAAAGGAAGAAACTATTATACGCTTTATCTAAATACTGATGTGAGCTTTGAAATGGGTGTAATACAGTGCAATCGCTTACCAAAACCGTTCAGGGGGGAGAAAGGATACCACACATTATTTACTACAAAAGTCACTGACAATGCGAAGAAAACCACGATAAGGTAAAATGGGGAATAATTAAACGGTCTCCAGTCCGCTAGGACAATGAATCTCCAGAATCTTAAGAAAGCTAACAGCAAATAAATTCAAGCAAATAATCAATGGCGTGGCAATAGAAGGTTGTCACGATTTTCCATATCACAACAATTCACGAGAAAATAAACGAATCAGAAAGCACTGAGTTTGCAGTTACTTTTCTGAAATACTACATTTTGAAAGTAAAGCTAAATAGTGGTACTGGTTACATAAATGACTGGCTTGCGATATAACTGACCGTGATAGCGTATGATTAATGAAATCCTATACTGCATAAGGCTTACTTTACCGAAGGAAGTAACTCCATTTACTTGGAGGAAAATGTACAATACGCTTCTAAAGGAAGAAACTATTACACACTTAATCTAAATACTGATGGTAACTTTGAAATGGGTGGAATATTGTGCAATCGCTCACGAACAGAACATGGGGAGAAAGGATACCACACTATATTTACTACAAAAATCACTGATAATGCAAAAAAAAACCTAAATAGGTAAAAAAGGTGATAATTAAAGGGTAGCTAGCCCGTTAGGACAATGAATATCCAGAATCTTAAGAAAGGTAATGGCAAGGAAATTCAAGCAAATATTCACTATCGTGGCAACAGTAGGTTGTCACGCATTTCCACAGCATAACAGTTCACGAGAAAATAAATGAATCAGAAAGCACTGGGGTTGCAATTACTTATTTTACAACACCTAATTTGGAAAGTAGAGTTAAGTGGAGTTTCTGGTTAAATAAATCACTGGCTTAATGGGGGTTGGAGGTCAAAACGGCCGACCTGGTGCAGGAGAGGAACCACAAGACATTTTAATTTCCACTGTCTGTACTTTTCACCATCTGCGACGTAGTCGCGAATAAATTCATAAAACTTTCTCAGCATCACCAGGAATCATTCAGGACTCACACTCATGGCAGTGGGAGTTCGAAAACGCAAGAAAATAAATTTTTACGTTTGAAGTTACATCATTTTTTCACTTGCTATTGGCTGTATTTCTTCATAAGTAAAAGCTTCTTCGATGAATTTTACACAGCTTACAAACCATTCTTACGGTGTATGAAACTCTAGAATTTATTTAATTTATGAAAAATTGAATGAGCTGTTACGTTTTAAACTTGATGTTTAGAAAAAACTCAAATTTTATAGTTAATTATCTCAGATTTTACGACAGATATTAACTGATTTGGAAATTTCTAGAGTGTCATACAACTGTAAATACTGTTTGGATGCTATGAAAAATTCATCGAAGAAACTCTCTTATTTATGAAGACAAGTGTACCTATAACAAGGAATGCAGCCTAGATAGTAAAAAATGATAAAAATTCACATCTAAAAACCTTTTATGTTTTTGAACTTCCATTGCTATGACTGTGAATCATGAATCCGTCCTCGTCATGCTGAGAAAGTTTTATGGATTATTTGTAAAAGTATAGACAGTGGAAATTAAAATATCATGTGGTGCCTCTCAGGATCCAAGTCAGCCCGTTTGACATCCTACCCCCATTAACTTAAATTTGGTTATGTAAAAAATGACTTTCAGTTACCTCAGTGTAACGTAATGCAAAATTTAGAAAAATCCAGCACATTTATTTTTTGTTGTTGAAAGACTGAAACGAATTTTCTTTAATTAAATGAGCATCAGATTTTATTTTTAATATCACAACAATAAGACACATATCAAGCCAACATAAGTCACTCGCTAAGCTCAATACAAAATAAATGAAATTACGCACTGTCAATTTGTGCTGTATCTTTAGTTATAAGTTTTGCCAGTGAAATATTACGTTACTTTAAGTAAATGAAGTTAATACTAAATTTTGCAAATTAGCTTAGCCTCTGTTACGCAATACAACAATGAACAGTTACTATGGAAGAAAATTTAGACTGAAACTGGTCATTAACAAAGACACAAAACTGACAGTAAATAGTTAACCAATTTTCGTACTCTTACTGTCGTACCCTACCCTGTCGTCTAATATAGGGTGCCTAGGAAGCTGTTTTCTCGGATCGCTAGACGACAATTCAAGCAAATCGTCTTAATGGACAATACTTAACTTTGCGTATTGAGAACGGTGTGTCGCAAGCAAATGGCGATATGTAAATAATGAATGACCTTCGGTACATATTGTTTCCATGCAAGCAAATCAATACATTACAGAAGTCAGTGCTGCAGCGTTTGTAAGGCGGCTCGTCCTCCATTCCGCCTTCCACTGCGGCCGCGAATACGCCACGCAGCGCGTCTACTCTCTTCGTATAGCTGCCACTCCTGTCTTGGTGTCGTCTTGGTCAGCGCACTGTTGGCTGACGTCGTCTCACAGCCCTCTCTGCTGGAACGTTCCAGGCCGACTTGGCGGCGCTTCATGATACCTCAGAACACTTACGACACTCGGTGATTGCATTGAAAGGAAAAAGGGCCCTGCCTGGTAATAATGTCTGAGGACAATGACAACTCATGTGCCATACAAGTTTTAGCAACTGTAAATTAATATTCAAATCAGTCATACCTTGTGAAAGAATTGTAACTGGGTAAAGCGTCTACATTCCTATGTTGTTGTGATCTTCAGTCCAGAGACTGGTTTGATGCAGCTCTCCATGCTACTCCATCCTGTGCAAGCTTCTTTATCTCCCAGTACCTACTGCAACCCACATCCTTATGAATCTGTTCAGTGTATTTATCTCTTGGTCTCCATCTATGATTTTTACCCTCCACGCTGCCCTCCAATACTAAATTGGTGATCCCTTGAAGCCTCAGAGTATACCCTGCCAACCGATCTCTTCTTCCAGTCAAATTGTGCCACAAATGCTTCTTTTCTCCAATTCTATTCAATACTTCCTCATTAATTATGTGATCTGCCCATCTAATCTACAGCAATCTTCTGTAGCACCACATTTCGAAAGCTTCTATTCTCTTCTTGTCTAAACTATTTATCGTCCACGTTTCACTTCCATACATGGCTACACTTCATACAAATAGTTTCAGAAACGACTGCCTGACACTTAAATCTATGCTCGATGTTACAAAATTTCTCTTCTTCAGGAACACTTTCCTTGCAATCTTCTTTTGATTTCTTTACTGCTTGCTCTATATACAGATTGAATAACATTGGGGATAGGCTACAAACCTATCTTACTCCCTACCCAACCACTCCTTCTCTTTCATGCCCCTCGACTCTTATAACTGACACCTGGTTTCCGTACAAATTGTAAATAGCCTTTCGTTCCCTGTATTTTACCCATGCCACCTTCAGAATTTGAAAGAGAATATTCGAGTCAACATTGTCGAAAGCTGTCTGTAAGTCTACAAATGCCAGAAACGTAGGTTTCGCTTTCCTTAAACTATTTTCTAAGATAAGTCGTAGGGTCAGTATTGCCTCACGTGCTCCAATATTTATACGGAATCCAAACTGATCTTCGCCGAGGTCGGCTTCTACCAGTTTTTCGATTCGTCTGTAAAGAATTCGTGTAAGTATTTTGCAGCCGTTACTTATTAAACTGATAGTTCGGAATTCTTCACATTTGTCAACACCTGCTTTCTTTGGGATTGGAAATATTATATTCTTCTTGAAGTCTACAGGTATTTCGCCTGTCTCATACATCTTGCTCACCAGATGGTACAGTTTTGTTACGTCTGGCTCTCCCAAGGCTGTCAATAGTTCTAATGGAATGTTGTTTACTCCCAGGGCCTCGTTTCGACTTAGGTCTTTCAGTGCTCTGACAAACTCTTCACGCAGTATCATATCTCCTATTTCATCTTCATCTACAGTCTTTTCCATTTCTATAATACTGTCCTCAAGAACATCGCCCTTGTATAGACCCTCTATATACTTCTTCCCCCTTTCTGCTTTCCCCTCTTTGCTTAGACCCGGGTTTCCATCTGAGCTCTCGATAGGCACGTAAGTGATTCTCTTTTTTCCAAAGGTCTCTTTAATTATCCTGTAGGCAGTATCTATCTTACTCCTTAGTGATATGAGCCTCTACATCCTTACATTTCTCCTCTATCCATGCGTGCTTATCTATTTTGCACTTCCTGTCGATCTACTTTTGTATTGCTTTTTGCCTGCTTCATTTACTGCATTATATATTTTCTCCTTTCAGCAATTAAATTCAATATCTCCTCTGTTACCCAAGGATTTCTATTAGCCCTTGTCTTTTTACATACTTGATCCTCTTCTACCTTCACTATTTCATCTCTCAATGCTATCCATTCTTCTTCTACTACATTTCTTTCCCACATTCTTGTCAACCGTTCCCTCATGCTCTCCCTGAAGCTCTCCACAACCTCTGGGTCTTTTAAAATATGGTTCAGATAGCTCTGAACACTATGGGACATCTGAGGTCATCAGTCCCTTAGAATTTAAAACTACTTAAACCTAACTAACCTAAGGACAGGACACACATCCATGCCCGAGGCAGGATTCGAACGTGCGACAGTAGCGGTTGCGCGGTTCTAGACTGAAGCGCCCAGAACCGCTCAGCCACACCGCCCAGCTACTGGTTCCTTCAGTTTGTCCAGGTCCCACCTCCTCAAATTCTCACCTTTTTGCAGTTTCTTCTGTTTTAATGTACCATTCATAACCAGTAGATTGTAGTCAGAGTCCACATCTGCCTCTGGAAATGTCTTACAATTTAAACCTGATTCCTGATTCTCTTTCTTACCATTATATAATCTATCTGAAACCTTCCAGTGTCTCCAGGCCTCTTCCATGTATATAATCTTCTTTCATGATTTTTGAACCAAGTGTTAGCTATGATTAAGTTATGCTCTGTGTAAAATTCTACCAGTCAGCTTCTTCTTTCATTCCTTACCCCCATTCCATATTCACCTACTACTTTTCCTTTTTCTACTATCGAATTCCAGTCCCCAATGACTATCAAATTTTCGTCTCCCTTCACTGTCTGAATAATTTCTTTTATCTCATCACACATTTCATCAATCTCTTCATCATCTGCGGAGATGGATGGCATATAAACTTGTACTACTGCGGTAGGCTTGGGCTTCGTATCTATCTTGGTCACAATAATGCGTTCACTATGCTGTTTGTAGTAGCTTACCCGCATTCCT
Organism: Schistocerca gregaria; assembly: GCF_023897955.1. Lineage (NCBI taxonomy): Eukaryota > Metazoa > Arthropoda > Insecta > Orthoptera > Acrididae > Schistocerca > Schistocerca gregaria. Next base: position 648,326,780 of record NC_064922.1, on the reverse strand, counting down.
ATTTTCCTATTCATTATTAAACCTACTCCTGCATTACCTCTATTTGATTTTGTGTTTATAACCCTGTATTCACCTGACCAAAAGTCTTGTTCCTCCTGCCACCGAACTTCACTAATTCCCACTATATCTAACTTTAACCTATCCATTTCCCTTTTTAAATTTTCTAATCTACCTGCCCGATTAAGGATCTGACATTCCACGCTCCGATCCGTAGAACGCTAGTTTTCTTTCTCCTAGTAACAACATCCTCCTGAGTAGTCTCCGCCCGGAGATCCGAATGGGGGGCTATATTACCTCCGGAATATTTTACCCAAGAGGACCCCATCATCATTTAACAATACAGTAAAGCTGCATTCCCCCGGGAAAAATTACGGCTGTTGTTTCCCCTTGCTTTCAGCCGCTCACAGTACCAGCACAGCAAGGCCGTTTTGGTTAGTGTTACAAGGCCAGATCAGTCAATCAACCACACTGTTGCCCCTGCAGCTATTGAAAAGGCTGCTGCCCCTCTTCAGAACAGATACCCCTCCGTAGTGGTTGCACCTACGGTACGGCTACCTGCATCGCTGAGGCACGCAAGCTTCCCCACCAACGGCCAGGTCATTGGTTCAGGGGGGGGGGGGGGGGGGGGGACATTCCTATATCTGTCTTTAACAGTCTTACGATCTTGTAGCTTTGTAGCTGTGCGGACGACGAAGAATGTAGCCGGCGACTATGCTTAGCTGCCGTTGTTGCTGGTGCTGCTGCTGTCTGGGAACCCAGAGCCTTCTCCAGAGCCAAGGATAGTTACCGGATAGCTAATAGAATTGCTGCTTTCTCCTCCTGTCCACTGCTTCTGTGTTCTCAATACTCGCTGGTTAACGTTTCAGGTGCGCCTACACTTGCGCTTTCATAGCTGCACCCCGCGTCAGCAGGAGTTCACAACAAACACTTCCGGAGTCTTTCATCTTTCAATCTGCTCTGCTTTCCTCCCTGCTCGCAACGCAACAGTCTCCATACACAAAGATAAACAATGGAACTGTTACTGCCATTTCGTAGTTGCTATCGATTCTTTTAAATAAAGTCTCATTGGCAATTATCCAGTAATTTACAGTATTTTCATTATATTTACAATCAAATACGTACAGTCAGAAATAAATGCACTACTGCAACTATTACTGTAATACAGCTTGAAGCTTCAGAATCAGAAGTAGAGTACCAGTTGTTAACGGATATTAAGCGGCGAAAATTTTTGGATGGCGCAGAAGGTATTTTTTCTGCATTTTTGGTGTTACAGATTGAAGTTGACGAGGGCTAGCCCTGGACGATCCCGCGAACAGAGAAGCTCATTTTTCTCTGACGCCGGCCGAAGTGGCCGAGCGGTTCTAGGCGCTACAGTCTGGAACCGCGCGACCTCTACGGTTGCAGGTTCGAATCCTGCCTCGGGCATGGATGTGTATGATGTCCTTAGTTTAGTTAGGTTTAAGTAGTTTTACATTCTAGGGCACTAATGACCTCAGAAGATGAGTCCCATAGTAATCAGAGCCATTTGAACCATTTTTTGTTTTCTCTTACGGGTGAGGTGAACATATAGAATGGCTGAGTGTGGGGATCTTCACCTCCAGGCACTGCGTATGAAGTTCTTTTGTGTGGTGAACGTGTCACGGTAAGCTGTGTCTTCTCGGCTTCATTCATCATCGGCCAATTCTTTTCAAAACTGGTTGGCGCTCAAAGGCCAGAGACGTGCAGTGTAATTGGTCAGCGCTATTGCGATTTGCTTCCACAGCGTGTCATACCTGCCCTACAGGAGAGACACATTGAACTCAACGGTTTTCGAGCAAGATGGGGCACCACCGCACATCGCTCGAGAAGTTCACCTCCTTCCCCGGAACACTTTTGGAAACTATCTAATTATGAGCCGATCGTTTCCAAATGCTTGTCCGGTAGGATCATCTTATCTCACTACCTGTGATTTCTGGTTGTGGGGCTAACTACAGGATTTACCAGGGGGGGGGGGGGGGGGGGAACATTCACACATGTGCTGTTCTGAGGCGCAGTCTATCAAGAGAGCCATCATCCCTACGGACATGCGTCGTTTTCCTGTGCAGAATGCAATTCTACGCTTTCAGACTCTTGTGGTAACTGATGGGCTCCATATGGAGCCCCTTTTGTTGCAGTAATGGTACCGTTATGTAATGGTATGATGTACTGTAGTAGCAATTTAAAGTGTTTCAACTGAACTGATTCTGCATAATTTCTCTTCCACATACCCTTCGCATTAATGGTACAAAGTTTGATCCTGGTACGGAAAATAATGTTTACAACGGATTAAATAGGAAAAGTTTAATTATAACCACATGATATACGCTTCGCAAAAATAGTTTGCTGCAACTTCTTGAATCACTAAGAGTACAACTCATCTCACGGGGTGGCGATTCGTAACAGCAAGTTCAGAACTGTCCCTGAGACGTGTCTTTTATGAACCCACGACCAATGTAATGTTTCTATTACAGTACGCTTACACCAGTTCTACTTTTACCTCTTAATTATTAGACGTTCTGCAAATGTGCTCAAGTAGGCAAGGTCGTAATTTCAGAGCCGCTTACGACTTATCCACTGCCGCACATAAAAATTCAAATTACAGAATCGATTCTGAATCTGACCTACTACATACTTTCACAAAAGCTTTTTCGTCACATGCTACGTAGAGCCTACCAACACACTAATCTCTATGTTGCAGCGTCTCGTTACAATTTCCGTTTTTCGAATGGCGACTGCAGAGGAAATTGATTTTGCTGCAATGCGTATAAATTGTGACTGATGAAAACACCAAATTAAACGTTAAAAAAAGGAGGAGCCTTGTTCCTAGGCCTGCTTGAAACCTAAATCACAGAATAGTCAACAAAAGCTGTTATCTGTGAAAGGTAACGATAGCGTAATCTGCCACCGCTGTTCGTTTTCCAGGTGAGTGGGCTAGGAATTGAAGCGCATTGTCCTTGTCGGTTTTTGTTTGTTACTATTCGTTTGACGTGCTGTATTCATCCTTGACAAGCGACCGATTATTCCGTTTTAATTGGTACAATACCGGAACTGTAATATGTCGAACGTATAAAGCACTCTGTAGCAGATGAAAATTTGCTGCGGCAGAGTACACTGCGGGAGAATAATTCGCTCTTTTTATCCTTGGAAGCCACACAAAACCTCTTTCACTGCTAAAAACATTAACGTCAATTTTAATTAAACAATCAAAAAACAGTTAAAAAGGCGTTGTCAGTTGGCATAAGAAGCCGCATCAAAGTAACGGGACGTGAAGTTGATGCCATTGTCTTCAGCCATAAAACACTGATATCATCGCATTTATTTTATTATACCTCCAGCTGAGGAATCGTGTGTTGTCCGGGTATTTACTTCTTCCAGTCTTCTATTAGTCCACCTCCGTGCTTCTATCTCTGCCCATCTCGTCCTCCCTCCTCTCTCTTATCCACCTCCACCTACCCTCACTCTGCACCCTTTTTCTTTCTTCTCTGAGCACTATGGGACTTAACATCCGAGGTCATCAGTCCCCTAGACTTAGAACTACTTAAACCTAACTAACCCAAGGACATCACACACATCCAGGCCTGAGGCAGGATTCGAACCTGCGACAATAGCAGCAGCGCGGTTCCGGGCTGAAGCGCCTAGAATAGCTAGGTCACAGCGGCCGGCATGTCAGTCACCTCACCCCCCTTCTCTCCGTATACATACTTCTCCACCCATTCCCTGTTCATCACCCCAACCCCCTCCAAAATAGGAGACTGGTGGATTTTTCACCCACAGTTTTGGTTGAAATAGATCCAGGGGCTTAGGAGATGTTGAACATATATGAATGTGACATATATTCCACACACATATGTCGGATTCTCTGCTGTTTCACACCATACAACTCCAGACTGGATGTTGAACTTATCTGTAGTATTCAGTCCTGTGGTCTTATCTTACGTCCCGAAACACGTAGCCAGAATTATTCATTCGCTGTAGTGTTCATTCTCGTGACCTGGTTTACTCAATGCGCATTGTAAATAAGAGCCAATTTGTACGTTATTCTTTTAAAAATATTTCTAGTCATCTGAAACAGTAAAAATACTAATAAGTCGTTTTTCAACTTTATTTACTTCACAGTTTTTCTTCTACAGTGGAGAATCTTATTCCCACAGTATTTTAGTACAAATAATAAGAAATATATATTACGTTTTGGAATTAAAAATAAATAAAGTATTGGAAATTATTTTTATTGTATACAGATGAAAGCCACACTTAAATACTACTTTTCTACATAGTTGCCATTTAAATTAAGGCACTTATCGTAGCGATAGACGAGCTTGGAAATTCCTTCATCGTAAAATTCGGCCGCCTGCGCCTTCAACCACTTGGTTACCTCTTCTTGAAGCTGTGCGTCGTCGTCAAAACGCTGCATAGCCAACCACTTCTTCATTGCTGGGAATAAGTGGAAGTCGCTCGGTGCCAGGTCGGGACTGTACGGCGGATGAGGAAACAACTCCCACATAAGAGATTCGAGAACTTCACGAGTGGCATTTGCCGTGTGGGCCCGGGCGTTGTCGTGAATCAGCAAGATCTTTGAGCCCAACTTCCCCCTGCGCTTGTTTTGTATTGCTCTTCTGAGGTTGTGCAGAGTTTGGCAATACCTTTGAGAGTTTATTGTAGTGCCTCTTTCCAGGAAATCCACAAAAATCACACCTTTTCTGTCCCAAAAGAAGAGGTAACCACTATCGCTACGATAAGTGCCTTAATTTAAATAGCAACTATGTAGAAAAGTAGTATTTAAGTGTGGCTTCCATCTGTATATAATTTAAAAAATTTCCAATACTTTATTTTTAATTCCAAAACGTAATGTACTTTGTGCATAGCCCTCGTACATAGCAAATTTCTTTGAAATTCCTCCAGGTATTCCCGAATTATGGTTCAATGTCAATCCCTCTTCTTTGCCAACCCTGTGGGATGTAGGGTAAGTCAGGGTGATATGGTGAAATGGTGAATTGCTTTAATTATTTAGTGGTTGAACAGATGTCTCTGTATGTCTGCATGCCAACAGTCTCTGATCATCTATGCAGTGTGCACGTGTTGAAAACCAGCTCCGTTTTAACAACCGTAAGTACTTTGTACAAAACTGTTGTCGATGATAAATAATTTTTATATGCTGCACGCATTTGTAGATGTTACTTCAGGTAGCGTAGTCCGCAGGGTATTTTTTGATAAATTCTGTCTTCTTATAGTGCTAAGGTACTACATAACCTACAAACCGTTGCGTCTAGTGTTTTGAACTTCTTGTCGTGCTGTTCACCGTTTCACCCATAGCAAATGGGAGAAATAGTGAACTCGGGCAGGGGTGATACGGTGAAGGACTTTTCTTATGTGTAAGGCGTAAAGCTTTTATATAGGTACATCCCAACGAGGGTTTTTGACAAGTCATGAAATGTTAGCGTTTCCTATTCAATGCGAGAGTTATATTCTGTTTTATCCGGCGTCTCAATAAAATCGTTAATTTAAAAATTAGTTTTTATATATATTTTTTGCGAGTACAGATTGGTTCGTCAGTGATTAAAAAAGTAGATGTTCTAACTACCGCCACTGTTCCAGGCAAATATGCCTACATTTTTCAAAAGACAAAAATGATCCAGCCCTGCTGATTGGACAGAGGAGCAACTTAACGATGTCGTAAAAGAGGTGCAAAATGGAATGAACCTGAATAAAGCCTCAAAGGAGTTTCACGTTCCATGGTCAACGCTAAAGAGACGGTTAGCAAACGAGCGCTTTACGAAAACACCTTTGGGTGGGCCGCCTGTACTAACACAAGAATGTGAGAAAAACTTGGTAAAACATATCATAAAATTACAAAATTCGCATTTCCACCGACAAGGACAGAAGTACGAACCATGGCATATAAACTAGCTGAGAAATATAACCAACTTCACAAATTTGACCGAGAAAAGGAAATTGCTGGAATGGGATGGTTACATTTATTCTTAAAAATAAATCCGGAACTCTCAATCCTCAAATCGGAAGGAGTTTTACAAGCACGGTCAAGGGTTTTAAGTACGAAAAACATTCCAACTATTTTTCATTGCTGCAGAATGTCTTGGTAGAGCATAACTTCTTTGATAAGGCGGGAAATATATTCAACGTAGATGAGTCCGGACTTGAGCTGAATAATAGACCAGGTTACGTGTTGGCAGCAAAGGGGTCTAAGAGCGTTCCAGCGATAACATACGGTGAAAAGGGTGAAACCATATCTGTAATCGCTTGCTGCAATGGAGAGGGCATGTTTTTACCCCCAGCTTGTGTTTCGAAGGGAGAAAATGAATAAGCCGAGTAGAAGGACGGTATGCCGCAGGGTTCCACGATTTTTATATCACAAAAGTTCGCGTACGTAACAACTGATATTTTTCTTCTGTTGCTAAGGAACCATTTTGCACCGAGGGAGCCAGAGAGGACTGTCGTGCTTATTTTGGATGGAAATAGCTCTCATTGCAGCAGCGTGGATACATTAGAGTTTTCAGAAGAAAAAAAAACTAATTTTGCTCTGTCTACCCAGCCACACCATATACTATCTGCGGCCGCTAGACAGAGCATTTTTTGAAGCTCTGAAATTCTGTTATTGCAATGCATGAAATTCGTACATTAAAATGAATCAAAATAGAAAAATTTACAGATTAGTGTTCGGAGGACTGCTTACAAAGGCCTGGGTACAAGCAGCTACGACAGAGAATGCAATATCGGGGTTCAGAAGCACAGGAGTCATCCCTTTTAATCCTGATGTTATCCTCGAATACGCGTTTTTAACATCATCTTCAGATAAATATCAGGGAAACAACGAACGACATGAAAACAGACCTACTTCACCTCTACCAAGTTGTTCGCTCTGACAGGAGATACCTAAACCCTCAGAAGAAGCAACTGCAGACGTAGATAACGATGAGGGACTTGAACACATGCAAGCTTTACCACAACTGAGATGTTCGCAACGGGTGGAAAACCCACAGGAAAACATGCAGTCTTCATCAGAAGCAACTGATATGATCTCGACAGGGGAAACAGAAGAATCTCAAATAACCCCTGGCAAACTTTTGGACCATATTTCGCTGATACCCATCCTAGATAAAATTGCATCTGCAAGGAAGAAGAAGTCCAGAGCTTTAGCTGAGATTTTGACTTCTCCAGCAAACATCGACAACCTCCGAAACAGAAAACGACAAAATGAGTCAGTGAAGAGTAGAGCAAATAGTAAAAAGAGTACCAAAGGAAAAAACGTAACCAAAGGAAAAACCATAACCAAAGGAAAAACCGTAACGAAAGAGGCTGTCAAAGGAATTATGAAAAAGAAGCAGCCTAGGAAACGAAAAGCGTCTTACACTGACACCGAATCCGACTTGTCGCTGGATATCCAATTGCAAGACGATGACGACCGTGCGGATGATGAAGAGTGGTTGTGTAGGGTGCGGTGAACTGTACAGCTGCACTAAAACTGATGAGGATTGGATCAAAGTATTTGCTGACAACGTTGGCTGCATGAAAACTGTTCAAAATATGAATATGTGTGTGACGTATGTGGCAAAAAGCGGGGGAAAAGAGTTCACCATTTCACCCAAAGCGCATTCGACATTTAACCCATATACATGGATGACATGGTAAAATTGATAAAAGTAAGTATTGTTTTTTTAACTTTTGTAGTGCCTTAAAGAGGATGTGATACTATTAATGTGTTAATGTGTTAATGTGTTATGTATTTTGTGAAAGGAGAGTGTTTTTATTTTGTTTAAATAAACAATTTCTTGTCTTCTACGAGGCCCAAATTTTTTGTTCACCGTATCACCCTGATTTACCCTAAGTGATTCTGAACCACGCACTGTTTCTTCCAGATAGCTACCAATAAACCCCAGATTCTTTAAAGAATCGAACACCCCTCCCACCCCCTCCCCCACCCATGCCGTCGTATAAAACAGCTTCGAACTTCTGATTACTTCTCAAATGTGCTATTGTGTTAAATATTTGACGTTATGCATGTAAGCGAGGAAAAGTCTAAAAATTGTTTGAAGTTATGTTAAAAATTTCCTTGGAGGTCGCTAAGTCTTTTCATTATTAATCAGTGGATGAATATAATCTGGGTAATTTGCACTCTGGTTTCAGCAAAAAATTAGTTTCTCACTCATCACAGTGTTTACGACGCTTAATCTCTTGAAGTATGTGCCGTACAATAATATAGCTTTGCATGCACATTGAGTAGTATACGTTGATACGGTGTAAAAAATTTTTTCCTTATATATTTTGTAGTAAGGGAGTAATAAATTAAAACACCATGTCAGATGTGGCAGATTTACTGCACGAAGAGCGAAACTGCAGTAAGCGATAAACTTTCTCCATTCATCATTTTGTGAGGCCTGACAGCGGGAAAAGTTTCCTAAATGTTAGAAATTATGGGTAAAGTTTGTTGCAAGACGTTAAGTGCTCTCATTCGCAAGTACTGGATGAATAGATTCTGGGCATCTTCGTTTAGCACGCTACTTTTCTTTTTTCCAAACCCATCACCACCGACCCACCCTCAATTTCAGAAAAGGTATGTGGTTCCTCCCCCGGTGTTACGTCCGTAAATAAAATCATCTGTTTGCGGTGAAAAGAATTTCAACAAAAATTTCAGTCTCCACACTAATGGAAAACAGAGAAATAGAAATTACTAATGATGTTTGTCACTCGAAAGCGTACAGTCATACGGCTGTCTGCTGCTCGTATAAAACAAAATGGCTCTGAGCACTATGGGACTCAACTTCTGTGGTCATTAGTCCCCTAGAACTGTGAACTACTTAAACCCAACTCACCTAAGGACATGACACACATCCATGCCCGAGGCAGGATTCGAACCTGCGACCGTAGCAGTCGCACCGTTCCGGACTGCGCGCTGCTCGTATCCATACAGTTCTCTCTCTGATAGCGCAGATGTGACTGTTACCACTAGGATTTATGTTTAAAAATGCAATAAGTGTTGGGACTTGCTCGTTCCCGGACATGTTAATGGCTTGTGCTTCATGAAAACTAAAGTCGATTCCAAACGGTCACAATATGACGATGGAAATTATAGCAATATTTAGTATTCATGTGCATCTAGAATACGTGGGTAAATATACATGTAAAAATAACCGAGCCCTGACTAAGTCTGCCGTGTTGCGACCTTGAAGAACAGCCCCCGCCAGAGTGGCTATCGCGAAGGTTATGTGAACCCTCGTGAACAGGGACTGAGTGTCACTGAAGTGTTGTGAACAGTGCAAGGGTGTGTCGGTAAAGCGCGATGAATATTGTACACCAGTTATCTTTAGAATAAAGCAACAATCACATTGACACTTCAAAGTGTAATCACTGCCGTATGTACACACAGCAAAAAAAAGTTTTGCATCAACCCGGTTCCCAGAACTCCTGATGACAGACGTTGACTGTGGATATTGTAATACAGACACAGTCCCTTTGCCTGTTCATAGATTTCACTAAACCCACACAAAATGTAAACAACCATGCAAGAGCTGCGCCTATCAGACGGAGGGGGTCCGACAGCCGATCAGTTCCACACATTCCACCAGGAACGAGTTACATGTTGTTTGTAGTTCAACCATGCCTAGACTGTCAATACCGCAGTTTGATCGCGTCCATATTGTTACTTTGTGCCAGGAAGGGCTCTCAACAAGGGAAGTGTTCAGGCGTCTCTGAGTGAACCAAAGTGATGTTGTTAGGACATGGAGGAAATACAGAGAGACATGCCACGCTCAGGGCGCCCATGGGCTACTACTGCAGTGGATCACCGATACCTACGGATTATGGCTCGGATGAACCCTGACAGAAAATTCACCATGTTGACCAATGCTTTTTGTGCAGCCACAGGACTTTGTGTTACGGCTCAGACTGTGCGCAGTGGCTGCATGATGCGCAAATACACTCCCGACGTCCACGGCGAAGTTCATCTTTGCAAACACGACACCATGCAGCGTGGTACGGACGGACTCAACAATGTGGACCGCTCAGGACTGGCATCATGTTCTCTTCACCGTTTAGTGTCGCATATGCCTTCAACCAGACAATCGTTGGAGACGTGTTTGAAGGCAACCCGGTCAGGCTGAACGCCTTAGACACACTGTTCAGCGAGTGCAGTAAGGTGGAGGATCCATGCTGTTTTGGGGAGGCATTATGTGGGGCAGACGTACGCCGCTGGTGGTAATCGAAGGCGCCCTAACGGCTGATCGATACGTGAATCCCATCCTCCAACCGATAGTGCCACCATAGCAGCAGCCTATTGGCGAGGCATTCGTCTTCATGGACGACAATTTGCACTTCCTATGAATGACTTCCTTCAGGATAACGACATAGCTCGACTAGACTCTGAGGGATCAACGCCGGATCGCCGTTGAGGAGTGGGACGATCTGGACCATCAGTGCCTTGATGAACTTGTGGATAGTATGCCACGACGAATGCAGGCATGCATCAATGCAAGAGGACGTGCTACTGGGTATAAGAGGTACCGGTGTGTACAGCAATCTGGACCACCACCTATGAAGGCCTCCCTGCATGGTGGTACAACAGGCAATATGCGGTTTTCGTGAGTAATAAAAAGGGCGGAAATGGTGTTTATGTTTATCTCTGTTCCAGTTTTCTGCGGAGGTTCCGGAACCATCAGAACCGAGGTAATGCAAAACTTTTTTTGATGTGAGCATTTGCGTATGTTGTTTCTCATGTCAGTAGGCGAACACCACAGCTGCGTGTGAGTAATTTAAAGTAAGGCCCATCATCAGCACTGCAAGTATTAGTTAACTGCAGGTACAAATCCTTTCGGTGGAACAGAAGTAAGTAGCCGAACGTGTCGAATGCAAAACTTTTTTTGATGTGTGCATTTGCGTATGTTGTTTCTCATGTCAGTAGGCGAACACCACAGCTGCGTGTGAGTAATTTAAAGTAAGGCCCATCATCAGCACTGCAAGTATTAGTTAACTGCAGGTACAAATCCTTTCGGTGGAACAGAAGTAAGTAGCCGAACGTGTCGCGACAAATAAGATGTGCGGACACTACAGACACCGTCGACAGCATTGATCTTAGTGTGTCTATCAACGCCACCTACCTATATCCCTAAGAGGTCTGTGATATCACAGATATGCGGCCGTGGGAAGTTGAAACACGTGTTTGCAGTCGTTGCATTCGTTGTATTTGTGGTGGAAATCTCAGTTGTTCCTGTGGTGATATATGCATCACAGAATTGCTTAGAGTTTCGCTTAAAACAGGTGTGAAGTTTTGTATGTCCGGTTGCGGGACAGTTACGATAATGGTCCTAAAGTTAGTGTTTCAACATTCCCGTCTGACTAAGACTTCAGACGAAAATAGATTGCGGCAGTTCACCGGAAACACCTGGGCATCAGGATAGAGACTATCGTAAGTTTTTGCACATTCATCTTGGTTAATATATTAATATAATCCGTAACGTAGTGATACAAAACTAAAAACTAGAATCATTACCTACAACGAAGTATTATGTAACCCTCATGTGTGCAGCACTCTTGAGTCAGTTGTCCTTCGTTCAGGTTGCACCAAGTCCTTAACACTGAGATGTTTATTTCTTTTAAATACGCGAATTGCATTTCGGTAAGGATGACATTTTAAGCAGATATCGTGAAGTGGTACACTGCGTACGCCATCTTTGGATTGTCTTCGCATGAAGATATTTGTGTGAAAGTTTTTCAGTACTTGGCAGAAAATATTCTTAATCAGCTTAGAAAAATAAAAATTAAACTATACTTTGTTGACAGAGATCCAATGCCAGTTTATGTTACTCAAGAAAAAGTCAAGCCGGTATATAGAATTTTAATATTAATTTCGTACTTTTCTCTTTATTTCTAGAGTATGACTCGTCAAAGTTTCGTCTGTATTTTTTTCAAAGAACACACCTGCTCCAAAAGATCCAGATGGTCATCGGAAAAGTTTCAAAAGTAGTACACTCGAAATAGGCATTCAGCAGATTTTGGCATCACATGCAAAAACGATTGAGACAATTTCAATTCTTTTTTCTTTGTTTTTACCGGTTTGACGCAGCCCGCGCGCATTCTTCTGCTGTGCCAACATCTTCTTCTCAGAGTAGTACTTTCAGCCTACATCCTCACTTCTTTGTTTGCTGTTTTCTCTTATCTGTCTTCCTCTACAGTTCTTAACCTCTACAGCTCTCTGTAGCACCATAGAAGTTAGTCCCAGACATCTTAAGACATGTTCTGTCATCCTGTATCTTGTTCCTGTCAGTGTTTTCTATGTGTTTATTCTTTCGCGGGTTCAGCTGAGAACCATCTCAATCCTCTTTTTATCAGTACTCCTAATCTTCAACATTGTTATTTAACATTACATCTCAGACTCCCCAATTCTCCTCCCTTCAGGTTTCCCACAGACGTTGAATTACTACGATATAATGCATAATCAGAGATTTCTTCCTCAAACTAAGGCCTATTTTGACCAGTAATGCCCTCTTTGCGTGTGCTACTCCGTGTTTTATGTCCTCCTTGCTTCGTCCGTCACGCTTACGTGGTAGCAGATTTCCTTGAATTCGTCTACTTCGTAAGCACAAACTTTGATGTTAAGCCTCTCGGTATTCTAATTTCTGCTACTTCTCATTACTTTGGTATTCTTTCAGTTTTGTCGCAGTATGTATTCTGTTCTCATTAGAGTGTACATTTCATTCAACGTATAGTATATTTCTTCTTCGTCTTCACTGAAGATAAGAATTCTTTCGGCAAATCTAGTTATTTTCATCCCATCACCCTAAACTTTAATCCCACTGAGGAGTTTAGAGGAATTAACAGCAAAATTTGCAGTTTTGTAAAGATCAGTGACTGTTTTATGATAAAAAAACAGTGAATACTTTGTGCTGTCGAAGGTCGATACTTATCGAATAGTTCGTTGTTATGTTATAATGGTTCTTTGGTAATTATCTTCGTTACTGATGCTGAGCTAAAGAGTGCTGGAAAGGTGAAGTTACCCGTGAAAGTAAGTGACATTCATTCATTAGGTAATGCGTTGAAGGAAAGGTACGTGCTTTTTAGTGATGTCGTTGAGGCTTCTAATCAGGAGAATTCTTCCTGTACTGAAGTCATGTTGAATAAACTGCTATAAGAGTTTAATGAGAATGAAGATCTTTTTTAAAGAAACATTTCCTGAGTTGTAAAGGTTCAATATGGTTTAAGTATGTAAGTGTTTCAACGAATTTGTGTGCATTAAGTGTATTCTGTCAGTCAACATGGTTGTAGGTTTTTGACACTTGGTTGAAGTTTCCCCATACAAAGTCCCAATACTCTATCGAGGCTCTCTAACAAACTTTCAACAACCATAATTATTCGGCATCGGAGTAGCTAGTGTCTGAGCTGTCGCAAACATGAGTGAAGCATTTTGTGTAAAGAATATTCCTCGTATGGATCGGTTAGATTCATTTGAAGCCACAGCTTGCTTATGAATGTGGAACACTGCAGTTGGTGCTTCTATCATTGACCAGTTCTCCTGTGCAACCAGTGCCTACCTTTCCATTGTCCACATCACAGATTCATTTTACAAAGACGTGGTGCATATGCCCCCATGTCACACTATTCAGGCTCATGATCGTCTTTCAGACATTAAAAATTTAATTGTTAACGCATCAACACCAGTGTTGAGAATTTTGTTGCGCTCTGTGGTGGGGCGAAAATCCCCACTTCAACGCTACCTCGGAGGTACTGTGTCCCACTGCTTGTGCACCACTTTCTGACTCACTTAAATCTTGATAACCGGCCATTGTAGCAGCAGTAACCTATCTGACAATGGCACCAAACATTTGTTGTCTTTTGTAGGCATTGCCGACCGCGATGCCATAGTCCGCTTGTCTATACACTCCTGGAAATTGAAATAAGAACACCGTGAATTCATTGTCCCAGGAAGGGGAAACTTTATTGACACATTCCTGGGGTCAGATACATCACATGATCACACTGGCAGAACCACAGGCACATAGACACAGGCAACAGAGCATGCACAATGTCGGCACTAGTACAGTGTATATCCACCTTTCACAGCAATGCAGGCTGCTATTCTCCCATGGAGACGATCGTAGAGATGCTGGATGTAGTCCTGTGGAACGGCTTGCCATGCCATTTCCACCTGGCGCCTCAGTTGGACCAGCGTTCGTGCTGGACGTGCAGACCGCGTGAGACGACGCTTCATCCAGTCCCAAACATGCTCAATGGGGGACAGATCCGGAGATCTTGCTGGCCAGGGTAGTTGACTTACACCTGCTAGAGCACGTTGGGTGGCACGGGATACATGCGGACGTGCATTGTCCTGTTGGAACAGCAAGTTCCCTTGCCGGTCTAGGAATGGTAGAACGATGGGTTCGATGACGGTTTGGATGTACCGTGCACTATTCAGTGTCCCCTCGACGATCACCAGAGGTGTACGGCCAGTGTAGGAGATCGCTCCCCACACCATGATGCCGGGTGTTGGCCCTGTGTGCCTCGGTCGTATGCAGTCCTGATTGTGGCGCTCACCTGCACGGCGCCAAACACGCATACGACCATCATTGGCACCAAGGCAGAAGCGACTCTCATCGCTGAAGACGACACGTCTCCATTCGTCCCTCCATTCACTCCTGTCACGCCACCACTGGCGGCGGGCTGCACGATGTTGGGGCGTGTGCGGAAGACGGCCTAACGGTGTGCGGGACCGTAGCCCAGCTTCATGGAGACGGTTGCGAATGGTCCTCGCCGATACCCCAGGAGCAACAGTGTCCCTAATTTGCTGGAAGTGGCGGTGCGGTCCCCTACGGCACTGCGTAGGATCCTACGGTCTTGGCGTGCATCCGTGCGTCTCTGCAGTCCGGTCCCAGGTCGACGGGCACGTCCACCTTCCGCCGACCACTGGCTACAACGTCGATGTACTGTGGAGACCTCACGCCCCACGTGCTGAGCAATTCGGCGGTACGTCCACGCAGCCTCCCGCATGCCCACTATACGCCCTCGTTCAAAGTCCGTCAGCTGCACATACGGTTCACGTCCACGCTGTCGCGGCATGCTACCAGTGTTAAAGACTGCGATGGAGCTCCGTATGCCACGGCAAACTGGCTGACACTGACGGCGGCGGTGCACAAATGCTGCGCAGCTAGCGCCATTCGACGGCCAACACCGCGGTTCCTGGTGTGTCCGCTGTGCCGTGTGTGTGATCATTGCTTGTACAGCCCTCTCGCAGTGTCTGGAGCAAGTATGGTGGGTCCGACACACCGGTATCAATGTGTTCTGTTTTCCATTTCCAGGAGTGTGTATCTCTGTATTTGATTACGCTGGCCTATAGCATTTTCTTTGGAGCTTCAATGTAAAATGCCTCTGAAACAACTGGTTTAACCGAAAAGAGGAAGTCCTACTTTTCCCCTGATGTTAGTGATAGCTTGAAGGCCGCGCGGGATTAGCCGAGCGGTCTCAGGCGCTGCAGTCATGGACTGTGCGGGTGGTCCCGGCGGAGGTTCGAGTCCTCCCTCGGGCATGTGTGTGTGTTTGTCCTTAGAATAATTTAGGTTAAGTATTGTGTAAGCTTAGGGACTGATGATCGTAGCAGTTAAGTCCAATAAAATTTCGCACTCATTTGAACATTTAAACATAGCTTGAAGAGTGGTCTTACTTCTTCCACAGCATTGAAGGAACTACACACAACTGAAAAGGATGATCTGTTTCTTGAAAAACTGAAGTTTAGAGAATAGGTTTCGGAAATACCGCCAGCTTCATTGGGTTAATTACCACTTTTTTTAGGAAAAATGTGTGAAGTAGAAAGAGGATTAAGAGCACAAACCATTTATCCTGTTGTTCTGAAATCTAAAGTATTTGATGTTGTTATTATAAGGACTACTGATGTTGATACTGATTGCTGCGGAATCCAAAAATTTTAAATCACTGGTTACGATAATGGTGTTCACGAAACACAGGAAAACGCTTCGCATTTACTCCACTATATGGTTTGTTTCAAGGTTTCTTCTACACGATTCTAGTGGTTCTAGAGGTGACAGAAGAGAAACATTGTAACGTTTGGGTATAGCGTAAGATTGTTAATCCGATCACTTGCAAATCTCACACTCACAGGTGGGCAAACAGCGCAGACAATGAGCTGTGATAACTGTGCGATCCACAGGAGTCCACGGCAGGCGCACTGTTTCGAGTACGGGGTTCTCATCATTGTGGTGTATGACTTCGTCTTCAATGTAAAGACTGCGGCATGTTTGTGAACAAAGATAAATAACCCTCCCAGTCGCAAACTTGAAAAGTGTCTACCCTCGTCGTAGTGGGACGAAAATGGTATGTGAAGTCCTAATTTCAACACTGACTAAAGACGACGACCTCTTCTCAGTTGTGTGTACCGCGAGGTGGCAGACTAGAAAATGATCCTATTTTCAGATTAGTGTTATATACAAATGTGACATTTCCTTACATAGGTTTTTAAGTCATCAGTCTTCTGACAGGTTTTATACGGCCCGCCACAATTTCCTCTCTTGTGTCAACCTCTTAATCTCGATGTAGCACTTGCAACCAACGTCCTCAATATTTTGCTAGGTGAATTCCAGTCTGTCTTCCTCTAGAGTTTTCTCCTTCTACAGCTCCTTCTAGTGTTATGGACGTCAATCCCTGATCTCTTAACAGATGTCCTATCATGCTGTCCCTTCTCCCTGGCAGTATTTTTCACATATTCCGATTCTGCGCAAAAACTCCTCATTCCTTACTTTATCAGTCCGCCTAATTTTCAGCATTCCTCTGTAGCACCATATCTCAAATACTTCGATTCTCTTGTGTTCCGGTTCTCCGACAGTTCATTTTTACTGACGCCTTTACCTTTCCTGAAATCAAACTGAAGTCATATGACACATCTTGAATTTATTTTCCTTTCTTGTATATCTTATGAGCAACTTGGATGCCTGAACTGTTAAGGTGACTGTGCGATTATTGTTCCTCTTGTCAGCCCTAACTGTCTTCGGAATTGTGTGGTTGATATTTTACCGAAAGTAAGATGGTATATGAATGTGAATAACAGTTTTGTTGCCGCTTCCCCCAAGATTTTACACTCCTGGAAATGAAAAAAAGAACACATTGACACCGGTGTGTCAGACCCACCATACTTGCTCCGGACACTGCGAGAGGGCTGTACAAGCAATGATCACACGCACGGCACAGCGGACACACCAGGAACCGCGGTGTTGGCCGTCGAATGGCGCTAGCTGCGCAGCATTTGTGCACCGCCGCCGTCAGTGTCAGCCAGTTTGCCGTGGCATACGGAGCTCCATCGCAGTCTTTAACACTGGTAGCATGCCGCGACAGCTTGGACGTGAACCGTATGTGCAGTTGACGGACTTTGAGCGAGGGCGTATAGTGGGCATGCGGGAGGCCGGTTGGACGTACCGCCGAATTGCTCAACACGTGGGGCGTGAGGTCTCCACAGTACATCGATGTTGTCGCCAGTGGTCGGCGGAAGGTGCACGTGCCCGTCGACCTGGGACCGGACCGCAGCGACGCACGGATGCACGCCAAGACCGTAGGATCCTACGCAGTGCCGTAGGGGACCGCACCGCCACTTCCCAGCAAATTAGGGACACTGTTGCTCCTGGGGTATCGGCGAGGACCATTCGCAACCGTCTCCATGAAGCTGGGCTACGGTCCCGCACACCGTTAGGCCGTCTTCCGCTCACACCCCAACATCGTGCAGCCCGCCTCCAGTGGTGTCGCGACAGGCGTGAATGGAGGGACGAATGGAGACGTGTCGTCTTCAGCGATGAGAGTCGCTTCTGCCTTGGTGCCAATGATGGTCGTATGCGTATTTGGCGACGTGCAGGTGAGCGCCACAATCAGGACTGCACACGACCGAGGCACACAGGGCCAACACCCGGCATCATGGTGTGGGGAGCGATCTCCTACACTGGCCGTACACCTCTGGTGATCGTCGAGGGGACACTGAATAGTGCACGGTACATCCAAACCGTCATCGAACCCATCGTTCTACCATTCCTAGACCGGCAAGGGAACTTGCTGTTCCAACAGGACAATGCACGTCCGCATGTATCCCGTGCCACCAAACGTGCTCTAGAAGGTGTAAGTCAACTACCCTGGCCAGCAAGATCTCCGGATCTGTCCCCCATTGAGCATGTTTGGGACTGGATGAAGCGTCGTCTCACGCGGTCTGCACGTCCAGCACGAACGCTGGTCCAACTGAGGCGCCAGGTGGAAATGGCATGGCAAGCCGTTCCACAGGACTACATCCAGCATCTCTACGATCGTCTCCATGGGAGAATAGCAGCCTGCATTGCTGTGAAAGGTGGATATACACTGTACTAGTGCCGACATTGTGCATGCTCTGTTGCCTGTGTCTATGTGCCTGTGGTTCTGCCAGTGTGATCATGTGATGTATCTGACCCCAGGAATGTGTCAATAAAGTTTCCCCTTCCTGGGACAATGAATTCACGGTGTTCTTATTTCAATTTCCAGGAGTGTATCTGGGAGTACGAATTAAGAAAGATTTAAAATGGAATTATCAAATAAAGTTGATCGTCGGTAAATCAGATGCCAGACTGAGATTCATTGGAATAATCCTAAGGAAATGCAATCCGCAAACAAAGGAAGTAGGTTACAGTAAGCTTGTTCGCCCACTGCTTGAATACTGCTCAGCAGTGTGGGTTCCGTACCAGATAGGG
The DNA here is from genome assembly GCF_023897955.1 of Schistocerca gregaria. Classification (NCBI taxonomy): domain Eukaryota; kingdom Metazoa; phylum Arthropoda; class Insecta; order Orthoptera; family Acrididae; genus Schistocerca; species Schistocerca gregaria. The sequence goes on along the minus strand of NC_064922.1, from coordinate 648,308,055 downwards.
TACCAGATAGAAGAGATAGAGAAGATCCAACGGAGAGCAGCGCGCTTCGTTACAGGATCATTTAGTAATCGCGAAAGCTTCACGGAGATGATAGATAAACTCCAGTGGGAGACTCTGCAGGAGAGACGCTCAGTAGTTAAGTACCGGCTTTTGTTAAAGTTTCGAGAACATACCTTCACCGAAGCGTCAAGCAGTATATTGCTCCCTCCTACGTAATTCTCGCGAAGAGACCATGTGGATAAGATCAGAGAGATTAGAGCCCACACAGAAGCATACCGACAATCCTTCTTTCCACGAACAATACGAGACTGGAATGGAAGGAAGAGCCGATAGAGGTACTCAGGGTACCCTCCGCCACACACCGTCAGGTGGCTTGCCTAGTATGGATGTAGATGTAGATGTTCAAATGTGTGTGAAATCTTGTCGGACTCAATTGCTAAGGTCACCAATCCCTAAGCCTACACACTACTTAAATTAAATTATCCAAATGACAAACACACACAGCCATGCCCGAGGGAGGATTCGAACCTCAGCCGGGACCAGCCGCTCAGTGCATGACTGCAGCGCCGCAGACCGCTCGGCTAATCCCGCGCAGCTCTTGGGGACTGATGACCTCAGAAGTGCCATAGAGCTCAGAGCCATTTGAACCATTTGAACCAAGCACACAGTGTGGAGTAAAAGGCAACATGCTACAGACTCCTCCATGCACTTCCCCAAGGAGGGGAAAGTAAAATGTGAGAGGGAGGAGAAAGACCATTCCATCAGAACCACCTGATGATGGCATGGGACTTCAATGATCGCATCCTGCTAGACACCCGAGAACTCTGGTGACACATCATACACCGGGAAAGCTTCCGACCGCAGAGACTATTCTTGCTAACAGCTTTTCACCTTCTCCTGGTCGCTAGCAGTTTGGTTAACCATAGAAGTCTGTCAGTCAATTTTCAGTCTGCTGTACAAACAACAGGTGGCTTTCGAAAATTATGTTTCTTTTGCTTTAAAGGACTTGGCGAAATAACAAGACAAAGATCCCATATCAAAGAATATCAAGCAGCTGCTGTGAGGCACAAGCAATTCGACAGTTAGACATTATTAATTGATGAGAAACAACTTACTCTTCCAATCTTTGAAAGCTGCCAGCGCTACACGACTTGTTTGTATTTCACCTGATTGGCTAAACAAGTTTGTTTGGTACAGTTTGGTACATACATCTCAGTTATGAACAATGTGCAACCAGAAAATGTTTTTATGCATGGTATGTTAGGAACTGCTGAGGAGTGGTAAGGTGCCGGGCAACATTAATTCTGACATCCTTTAAAACAAATTTACTAACAAACAATTCTTACTCGACAGTCATTAAAAGAACACAGTGCCCTACCACTTCTATTTGTTCCTTTTCTAAAAGACAGCCATTATAAGGCTTACGCTTATTTGATAGTATTTATGCTGATCCAATATTAGGAGAAAATACCGTTGATACACTAGCGTCAAATTTGAACCAAGGTAATTATAACGTCAATTAAAATTTTAAATTCTAGTTCGATAGCTATTTGTCATAAAAAATTTAAAATCCACAATGCTGCCTTAATAATGCACGTAGTAACCCTTAAATGAAGTTATGGTAACAAACTGACAGCAATTCCAAATAAACACAATATGCAGATAAATCCAGTTTATGAAAAGCACTCGAAACGCACAACAACAAATTACAACGGGACCTCTTATCATAAGTTTTGTACATACTAGTTTTTCTTGTGCACAATTTCAAATTTGCTCATTTTGCGTTCAGGAGTTATGAACAATTTCAAAACAAATTTAAGCAAAAACTCCTTCAGATAAACGCCAGATTAAGAGACCTGAGATGTTCAATTACAAAAGGTAATCACTTAACACAAGAATAAATCTGCAGCATTAGAATTTATCCGTTGTTACCTCAGTGCGTACACAGAGACAAAATCTTGCAGTCTTTTTCTATTTCACACGTCAGTCTTTCCCACACTTCTTGGCGATACATTACACACGTCATTAAATTGGCGTGATATGACCAGAAGCATAAATCAGTTACTACTGGTCCCAAACACGCGTACAGAATAATGCCCCCCACCAGGGCAAACTCAATTACAACCTTGTAACCTGAACAGTTAAAACAAGAAAATGACCAGTCACTAAACAGTGGAACTAGTGGCACCCCACACCGGCAGACTCACTTAAAATTTTGCCAGACTAACAACCAAAACACGCAGATTTGCAAGATCCCAATAATTAAGTTACTCAGTTATGCATTGCGTTATCCAGTACTCGAAAGTAAATGCAACCAGGGCGTAGGGACATTATAGTGACGGGTGTACAGACCTCTAACCGTCGCTTTAACCGCCGTTCTTTTTCGGGAAACACAAGTAATGTGCAGTCGAAGCCCTCTTGCATGCAAAAGGGGAGCTCCTTCCGAAATTACAGCTTTCCGAACAATTACAACTAGTCTGCGCTATCACTCCAGATGCGGCCAAGTCGTTTTCCGGCACATACGATAGCTGTTACCAGCGCAGCACCACATCGGCACCTTCCTCGTACCACTGCTAATTCCAGATTGTACAGAACCAGCAATTCCACCAGAGGAGCACAGCGTTGAAAAATACTGAAACTTTAAGAAAGGTTTCGACGGGCGACACAATATGCTTCGTTAGTCTGTTACTGTCTCAACATCGAAAAACGCTTCTGATGCCTTGACCAAACGCAAACTGTAAAAATGCTAAAACATATACCACTTTACATTTATCTTAGGTTTTTCCCGTCATTCCAGTTAAATTACGTCATTTAGCAGCCGTGGACCTGTACGGACCCCTTTACAACACTTCGGAAAGCGACTGCGAGAATTTAAACATATCGACAAAGTTATCTCCGAAGATGGACCTCAGTTTCGGTGGAATGTTTGACTACATACCAAGAAAAATCGACAAATTACACAAATTTTCATTTCCTGCTGGCATGTTAGGTCCCATCCGTTTGAAAAACTCATGAAAGAACTAGGAATATTATGCACGCTCCACTGTCACCAAAACCACACAGAAGGAGACAGGCGTATTCATATCTTTCAGGATACCATTAATTCTGTACCGAATGATTCAACTTTACTTTCTGCACATTTAGTACTGAAAAATAAAGTACCGCCGGAGAAAATCGGGGGAATCAGAACCTTTTCCAACGTCGCAGCGCTTAAGACATGATGAAGTCACTGAAATATCTACTAAAAACATAGAACTACCAGCAGCTAAGAGAAACAGCCTACAGAAGAGAAGATGCAACAGTAAACAACGTCTAGTGGGTTTAAAAGTAAGTTCATTGTCACCAGTTATAACGTCAATCAAAGAACAAGTTTCAAAAATTCTTCTTATTCTGCAACTGAGCATTCACCAAATAGCACACCAGAATACAATTTAAGTGGAAACATTGTGCTAAAAGTATTTCGTGGTCGACACCACATTTCAAATGTAAAACATTTCGCAGAATAGTTCTTTGGGCATTATTTTTCTTTTTTGTGTGGGTAAACATGACCTATCACTGTCATTTTTGATACATATGATTTTCTCATTGACGAGTGGATTATTGTAAATATGTAGATGTTAAGTCATGTGCCATTTCATCGTATGTATGCGTAGATCGCAACTTCTTTTCCTCCCGTTAGGGTGCAGAACCGAACACTTCGGCTCGCCCTTCGACTAACATTGCGTTACCTGAATGCCCAGTTACACGAACAGACTCGAATCCGTCTTCTCAGGGACCGTTTTTTTCAATCGGTGCACTGGACTATTCAATCAAAAAATGCTTCAAATGGCTCTAGGCACTATGGGACTTAAAATCTGAGGTCATCAGTCCCCTAGACTTAGAACTACTTAAACCTAACTAACCTAAGGACATCACACACATCCATGCCCGAGGCAGGATTCGAACCTGCGACCGTAGCAGCAGCGCGGTTCCGAACTGAAGCGCACAGAGCCGCTCGGCCACAATGGCCGGCGCTAGAAATCCAACACCTCCATCAATCAATGACAAGGCAAATAACTGCTTTTATAAGGACAAAAGCGTTATTGACTAGCTCAGTTTTTGAAGATGTTTCTCGTGAATAAATCAGCCCATTTTTTCTCAAATTGTAATGAATTGCTCGCCTATATATGTACATCGCATCTACCAATTTCCGTGCCACTCGAATAATTCCTTCGTGGTGCCGTTGTGCCGTGGTGCTTTCCTTTTTTTCTTCTTTTATGCAGCGTACTCTCTGTAAACACAATGTGGTATCCCACCCGAACCGGCTACTTATTTGTTTTCAACTCTTTCAGTTGCTTTTCTACGCCAGGGGTGTCTATTGCTATGTCATCCTTACGAGAGTCTGTACAACGGTCAAACAACGGTAAGTTTACACGATGCTCTTGCGTGAATCATTTAACGCTTAATTTAAAATTTCAGCTTCCCTTTATCATCTTCTAATTTCACACCAGACTGGTCAACGAGAGATTGGATAGACTGATTCGACCAAGTTATGAATTTTACGTCGGGCCAGAATTTTTCTAGGGTTCTCGACAAGATGTTTCGCTAAGGTATGACAGTGGAAATTATTGTATACTTCGTGCATATATGTTGTTATAGAGTTACGAATTTCCACTAAATTTGTTTATCGGTGTTTGCGCGCTCTTTTAGAACCGAGAGTGTAACAATCCCCGCTTCCTCAGCATTTTCCAAGGTTTATCATTAAATCATCCACAATTCCTCTACGTCCATCATACTCTAACTAAACGACCTATATTCTTTATGTGGAATACTGATAACTGTTTATCTACACTTTCTAGTACAAATACTGTCCTAGGCTTCTTGATTGAAATGTGTAATGGTAGTGACACACCAAAATCACGATAGTAATCTTCTGCAGTTGCTACATATTTTATTACATACAAAAGCATTATAAAATCACAATAACAGTAATACAGAAGACTGCCTTACAAGTCCAGGTCACTTGGACAAATAACAAATAAATTTCTTTAACCGGGACAAGACCCATAAAATTTTGAAATTTTAATATGACTAGGTAAATATACTCTGGTAAACCTTTACTTAAATAGTAAAAATGTCCATACAAGTCCCATCAGAACTCTCACTACTTCCAATCAGCTGAGGAACAGATTAAGGGTAAGAAACACAGATCTTTTAAGGTTTGGCTAGCCAACTTTCCTTAATAAAACTGTATACAAATGAATAAAGCAATTAAGGACGTGCTTTAATTTTGACCAAGCCAATCTTAAATTGTACTTAGTTGATTAATCAACAATATTCTTAGAATGATTATAACTAGAACAAGAGCATATGATAATACCCCTAAAATGAGGTCGCTTCAATACTGCGTGTAAATTAGCGATAGACGAGAGCAGACCAAGTATTTTAGCCGGCCGTTGTAGCCGTGCGGTTCTATGCGCTTCAGTTTGGAACCGCGTAACCGCTACGGTCGCAGATTCGACTCCTGCCTTGGGCATGGATGTGTGACATGTCCTTAGGTTAGATATTTTTAAGTAGTTGTAAGTTCTAGGGGACTGATGGCCGCAGATGTTAAGTCCCATAGTGCTCATAGCCATTTACACCAAGGATTCAAATCAATACGAGAGATCCACGAGACAGGAAATGACATAGAAATGTACTCAACTTTTCACTGCAATTGAACTTCGGATGCTATAATTCTCCTGCAGTAAGATGGAATCACGCAACGGTGACAACATAACCCAAGATGTAAAAGAGAGGACAGGGCATTAAATATCTCTCTGCCCCATGGTGCTCTGCTCCCAGTATGCTCGCATCGACCGCTGCCAATGATGTGTAACACAACACACATCAACGGCAGACAATATTCTGAGACATAAACTACACAATCTCATCTAGATTTTTAGTACACTGGCATATTCAATTAAGCCCCACCGAAGCAACTCGGCATCTCCTATTCAATGGTCGGGCCTAGCTTATAACAGACTCGAAGGAGCTTATCCTTCCGACCTCCAGGAAAACCAAATCACCGTGGGCGGTGGATCTGCCCTCACAACTCGTCCTCTTGCCGTCCTGTCTACGTACACAGTCCCACGTGACTCTAGCTCACCACCGATCCCGACACACTTCCCCTGCAGAGCGCACGCGCTGCCGTTAAATCCGCGCCGCCAAAGATGAGTAGAAGACAAATACACTCCTGGAAATGGCAAAAAGAACACATTGACACCGGTGGGTCAGACCCACCATACTTGCTCCGGACACTGCGAGAGGGCTGTACAAGCAATGATCACAACCACGGCACAGCGGAAACACCGGGAACCGCGGTGTTGGCCGTCGAATGGCGCTAACTGCGCAGCCTTTGTGCACCGCCGCCGTCAGTGTCAGCCAGTTTGCCGTGGCATACGGAGCTCCATCGCAGTCTTTAACATCGGTAGCATGCCGCGACAGCGTGGACGTGAGCCGTATGTGCAGTTGACGGACTTTGAGCGAGGGCGTATAGTGGGCATGGAGGCCAGGTGCACGTGCCAGTGGTCGGCGGAAGGTGCACGTGCCAGTGGTCGGCGGAAGGTGCACGTGCCCGTCGACCTGGGACCGGACCGCAGCGACGCACGGATGCACGCCAAGACCGTAGGATCCTACGCAGTGCCGTAGGGGACCGCACCGCCACTTCCCAGCAAATTAGGGACACTGTTGCTCCTGGGGTATCGGCGAGGACCATGAAGCTGGGCTACGGTCCCGCACACCGTTAGGCCGTCTTCCGCTCACGCCCCAACATCGTGGAGCCCGCCTCTAGTGGTGTCGCGACAGGCGTGAATGGAGGGACGAATGTGTCGTCTTCAGCGATGAGAGTCGCTTCTGCCTTGGTGCCAATGATGGTCGTGTGCGTGTTTGGCGCCGTGCAGGTGAGCGCCACAATCAGGACTGCATACGACCAGAGCACACAGGGCCAACACCCGGCATCATGGTGTGGGTAGCGATCTCCTACACTGGCCGTACACCTCTGGTGATCGTCGAGGGGACACTGAATAGTGCACGGTACATCCAAACCGTCATCGAACCCATCGTTCTACCATTCATAGACTGGCAATGCACGTCCGCATGTATCCCGTGCCACCCAACGTGCTCTAGAAGGTGTAAGTCAACTACCCTGGCCAGCAAGATCTCCGGATCTGTCCCCCATTGAGCATGTTTGGGACTGGATGAAGCGTCGTCTCACGCGGTCTGCACGTCCAGCACGAACGCTGGTCCAACTGAGGCGCCAGGTGGAAATGGCATGGCAAGCCGTTCCACAGGACTACATCCAGCATCTCTACGATCGTCTCCATGGGAGAATAGCAGCCTGCATTGCTGCGAAAGGTGGATATACACTGTACTAGTGCCGACATTGTGCATGCTCTGTTGCCTGTGTCTATGTTCTTGTGGTTCTGTCAGTGTGATCATGTGATGTATCTGACCCCAGGAATGTGTCAATAAAGTTTCCCCTTCCTGGGACAATGAATTCACAGTGTTCTTATTTCAATTTTCAGGAGTGTAAGTATCGAAGTCGACTCAAAGATAAAAATGACGATCGATGGAAACTGGCGCCAGAAAACGCATCAGTTCATAGATATTTTTATGTACTTCAGTGACCGTCGTCTCTCTGATGCCATTATGACAACTAACTCCTCTATAGTGACACTGTCGATAAGAGCCGGCCGGAGTGGCCGAGCGGTTCTAGGTGCGTCAGTCTGGAACCTCGCGACCGCTACGGTCGCAGGTTCTAATCCTGCCTCGGGCCTGGACGTGCGTGATGTCTTTAGGTTAGTTAGGTTTAAGTAGTTCGAAGTTCTAGGGGACTAGTGACCTCAGATGTTGTGTCCCATAGTGCTCAGAGCCATTTTTTTTTTTTTTTTTTGTAACATAAGATCTAAAATATTTCCACTAAGAGTGGATTGTCTAACGTGCTGTTCAAGACTGTTTTCAGAAAAGTTGTTCGATACCCCAGTCCATGCTCGGTAGATTTCAATTCGCTTCCAACTTAAACAGCATGATCTGAGCATTTCCGCACTACTGAGAGTAAACTTTCCTTCAATGATTCTACAACTGTTTTGGCGGAATCACCTGGCTGTATAAACATCCAATAGTTAACTGTGATTTGCCTAAGCGTACTACTCATGTCTAGAAAACTCAGACACACTCAATTTCGACTTCGAAAGATGCTCAGAGCTATCATCAAAAATATTGTGCTTCCCCTCACATGGCGTCCAATCTGTCATTTCGATACGCGTTCCATGGAGCTTTCTACCTCGAGTTTCAGCCATATCTTGGTTCTACATCTACATCTACATTTATACTCCGTAAACCATCCAACGGTGGGCACTTTACTTGCCGCTATCATTACGATCCTTTCCTGGTCCAGTCGTGTATGGTTCGCGGGAAGAACGACTGCGGGAAAGCCTCCGTGCGTGCTCGAATCTCTCTAATTTTACATTCGTGATCTCCTCGGGAGGTATAAGTTGTTTGTTGTTGTGGTCTTCAGTCCTGAGACTGGTTTGATGCAGTTCTCCATGCTACCCTATCCTGTGCAAGTTTCTTCGTCTCCCAGTACTTACTGCAACATACATCCTTCTGAATCTGCTTACTGTATTCATCTCTTGGTCTCCCTCTACGATTTTTACCCTCCACGCTGCCCTACAATGCTACATTTGTTGTCCCTTCTTCTAGTCAAGTAGCGGCACAAATTCGTCTTCTCCCCAATTCTATTCAATACCTACTCATTAGTTATGTGATCTACCCATCTAATCTCCAGCTTTCTTCTGTGCCACCACATTTCGAAAGCTTCTATTCTCTTCCTGACCAAACTATTTATCGTCCATGTTTCACTTCCGTACATGTCTACACTCTACTTTCAGAAACGACTTCCTGACACTTAAATCTATACTCGATGTTAACAATTTTCTTTTCTTCAGAAACGCTTTCCTTGCCATTGCCAGTCAACATTTTATATCTTCTCTACTTCCATCATCATCAGTTATTTTGCTCCCCAAATAGCAAACCTCCTTTACCACTTTAAATATCTCATTTCCTAATCTAATTCCCTCGGCATCGCCCGACTTAATTCGACTACATTCCATGATCCACGTTTTGCTTTTGTTTATCTTATATCCTCTTTTCAAGACATGTCCATTCCGTTCAACTGCTCTCCAAGTCCTTTGCTGTCTCTGACAGAATTACAATGTCATCGGCTAACCTCAAAGTTTTTATTTCTTCTCCTTGGATCTTAACACCTACTCCGAATTTTTCTTTTGTTTCCTTTGCTGTTTGCTCAATATACAGATTGAATAACTTTGGGGAAAGGCTACAACCCTGTCTCACTCCCTTCCCAACCACTGCTTCCCTTTCATACACATAGACTCTTATAACTGCCATCTGGTTTCTGTACAAATTGTAAATAGCCTTTCGCTCCCTGTATTTTACCTCTGTCACCTTCAGAATTTGAAAGAGAGTATTTCAGTCAACATTGTCAAAAGCTTTCTCTAATTCTAGAAATGCTAGAAACGTAGGTTTGCTTTTCCTTAATCTTCCTTCTAAGATAAGTCGTAAGGTCAGCATTGCCTCACATGTTCCAATATTTCTATGGAATACAAACTGATCTTCCCCGAGGTCAGCTTCTACCAGTATTTTCATTCGTCTGTAAAGAATTAGTGTTAGTATTTTGCAACTGTGACTTATTAAATTGATAATTCAGAAAACTTCACATCTATGAACACCTGCTTTCTTTAGGATTGGAATTGTTACATTCTTCTTGAAGTCTGAGGATATTTCGCCTGTCTCATTCATTTTCCTCATCAGATGGTAGAGTTTTTTCAGGACTGGCTCTCCCAAGGCCGTCAGTAGTTCTAATGGAATGTTGTCTACTCTCGGGGCCTTGTTTCGACTTAGGTCTTTCAGTGGTCTGTCAAACTCTTCACCCAGTATCGTATCTCGCATTTCATCTTCATCTACATTCTATTCCATTTCCATAATATAGTCCTCAAGTTCATCGCCCTTCTATAGACCCTTTATATACTCCTTTCACCTTTCTGCTTTCCCTTCTTTGGTTAGAACTGGGTTTCCATCTGAGCTCTTGATATTCATACAAGTGGTTCTCTTTTCTCCAAAGGTCTTTATGATTTTCCTGTAGGCAGTATCTATCTTACCTCTAGTGATATAAGCCTCTACATCCTTACATTTGTCCTGTAGCCATGATTGCTTAGCCATTTTTCACTCCCTGTCGATATCATTTTTGAGACGTTTGTATTCCTTTTTGCCGGCTTCATTTACTGCATTTTTATATTTTCTCCTTTCATCAATTAAATTCAATATTTCTTCTGTTACCCAAGGAGTTCTACTAGCTCTCGTCTTTTTACCTACTTGATCCTATGCTGCCTTCACTACTTCATCCCTCAGAGCTACCCATTCTTCTTTTACTGTACTTCTTTCCCCCATTGCTGTCAATTGTTCCCTAATGCTCTCCCTGAAACTCTGTACAACCTCTGGCTTAGTCAGGTTATCCAGGTCCCATCTCCTTAAATTCCCATCTTTTTGCAGTTTCTTCAGTATTACTCTACAGTTCATAACCAATCGATTGTGGTCGGAGTCCACATCTGCCCCTGGAAATGTCTTAGAAGTTATTGCTTGGTTCCTAAATCTCTGTCTTACCATTAAATAATCTGTCTGATACCTTTTAGTATCTGTATACAACGTTCTTTTATGATTCTTGAACCAAGTGTTAGCTATGATTAAGTTATGCTCTGTGCAAAATTCTACTACACGGCTTCCTCTTTCATTCCTTACCCACATTACATATTCACCCACTATGTTTCCTTCTCTCCCTTTTCGTACTCTCGAATTCCAGTCACCTATGAATATTAAATTTTCGTCCCCCTTCACTACCTGAATAATTTATTTTATCTCATCATACATTTCATCAATTTCTTCATCATCTGCAGAGCTAGTTGACATATAAATTTGTACTACTGTAGTAGGCGTGGGCTTCGTGTCTATCTTGGATACAATAATGCGTTCACTATGCTGTTTGTAGTAGCTTACCCGCACTCCTATTTTTTTTATTCATTATTAAACCTACTCCAGCATTACCCCTATTTGATTTTGTATTTATAACCCTGTATTCGCCTGACCAAAAGTCTTGTTCCTCCTGCCAGCGAACTTCACTAATTCCTACTATATCTAACTTTAACCTATCCACTTCCCTTTTTAAATTTTCTAACCTACCTGCTCGATTAAGGGTTCTGACATTCCACCCTCCGATCCGTAGAACGCCAGTTTTCTTTCTCCTGATAACGACGTCCTCGTCAGTAGTCCCCTCCCGGAGATCCGAATGGGGGACTATTTTACCTCCGGAATATTTTACCCAAGAGGACGCCATCATCATTTAACCATACAGTAAAGCTGAATACCCTTGGGAAAAATTACGGCTGTAGTTTCCCCTTGCTTTCAGCCGTTCGCAGCACTAGCACAGCAAGGCCGTTATGGTTATTATTACAGGGCCAGATCAGTCAATCATCCAGACTGTTCCCCCTGCAACTACTGAAAAGGCTGCTGCCCCTCTTCAGGAACCACACGTTTGTCTGGCCTCTCAACAGATACCCCTCCGTTGTGGTTGCACCTACGGTACCGCCATCTGTATCGCTGAGGCACGCAAGCCTCACCACCAACGGCAAGGTCCATGGTTCATGGGTGGGGGGAGGGTGAGGGTGAGGTATAAGTAGGGGAAAGCAATATATTTGATACCTCATCCAGAAACGCACCCTCTCGAAACCTAGACAGCAAGCCACACCGCGATGCTGAGAGTCTCTCTTGCAGAGTCTGCCACTTGAGTTTGCTGAACATCTCCGTAGCGGTATCACGCTTATCAAATAACCCTGTGACGAAACGCGGCACTTTTCTTCGGATCTTCCGAGAATAATTTGATCACGACGACTTTCCTGGAGGGCAGTAAAGTCAGGAGCTTAGTTACAAATACTTCCTCAATAAACCGTTAAAATTTTGACAGCCGAAGTGTCGTTATCTTGTAGGCGTTCTGCTTTTAATCTCTGCGTATTGTGTGTCGGGCAGTCACCAATGTTCCTCAAACTGTCGCCTAGTCTAAAATAGCCCATCCACACTCCACAAGTACTGTGCTGTCTGAGTAACTGCTTCCTTTGTGTAGAGCACCCTGATATATCAACGGGAGCCCTACCACTCTCCACCTCATAAACGCATCTCCAGAAATCTGCAGGCAGACAACACAGAATCGGCGGAGCCTGTTGTTGAAACCGTCCGCACGCCTCCAAACCAAATGCCCACGATCAGTTCTAGGAATAGTCCGCAGCTCGTGGTCGTGCGGTAGCGTTCTCGCTTCCCACGCCCGGGTTTCCTGGTTCGATTCCCGGCGGTTTCAGGGATTTTCTCTGCCTCGTGATGAGTGGGTGCTGTGTGCTGTGCTTAGGTTAGTTAGGTTTAAGTAGTTCTAAGTTCTAGATGTTACGTCCCGTAGTGCTCAGAGCCATTTGAACCAGTTTGAGTTTTAGGAATGACGTTGTAAACTGTGAGCTCTGCTTGCACATCGCAGGTGAGGGCAGTAGTATTCACCACTTCTGACAGTCGTCAATGCGAACTGGGTTCTAAGTAACAGACTTTAAAATTGGAAATTTGTGGTAAGTTCCTATGGGACCAAACTGCTGAGGTCATCAGTAGCTAGGCTTACACACTTCTTAATCTAACTTAAGCTAAGGACAACACATACGCCAGTGCCCGAGGGAAGACTCAAACTCCGACGGGTGCAGCCGTGCGAACCGTGGCAAGGAGCCGTGGACCGTGCGGCTATCCCGTACGGCGTGACATACATTATTGGAACCGATGTGAGCTACAACTTGCAGAGTACTGCGTCCTGCAGACACGACAGCTGCAGACAGGGCCTCCTCCACCTCTCCGATGACGGCACCCGGCAGAAATACCGAGTGCACAATGCAGCCCTGGATGACGTTCCCTATGGGGCTATATAAGGTGCTAAACAATGGAGTTCGCGATAGGTGGTAAATGTCTGCTGAAGAAACACCAACAAGACTTCTCACAGGGTGAATAGACGACGCTACACGGCCACACTTTTCCGCTTTTAGTGACGGGAAAACGTTACAACCCACCATTCAGGCTGCGTTGAGTACTAAGGACCCTCCGCGATGGTTAACCCGTGGGTAGAACAAGTGACATTTGAGGTGCCTTATGCGACGCTCAAATTTCTCCACCGCCGCTTCATCCCGAGGCAGCAGCCTGCAGACGGCTGACCGTGGTCCCAAGCTTCCGGATGCTTGAAAACTGCGGCCAGTTCCTTCTGCGCCCACACACATTACGCACGCGCTCTATTCATCCTACTACTACTAACCTGAGAATCAAACATTACCAACAGAGGCTGGTGGCTTTATGCTACGATCAACGGTAATCGGCCTGTCAAAACAAATAGCAACTGCACCACAATGTACGCAAATACACAGCTCACAGTTACTCAAACGCGAGACTGCCCTCTCATATATGCTACTAATTTAAGAATTAAACTATGCAAGCCCACCAAAACAAGACAGGTATTTAAGAATTAATCTAATTAATCTTCGAGAAGAAGCAAAAACAAACTAAGTACATGATTTGCTACTTTTCTGGTTCTAGAGCGTCGATCAACAGTTCAGTGAATCTAAGTGCAGCACTTGACTTTCCTTCACATGACTTGTGGTCGACCACCTTGTATCATTCCGGACAGAAACTCATAGACAGTCGAGGGTTATGGCTATTTCAGTAACTAATTGTCGGTCGATGAGACAAACGTCATCAGATCATTTTCTCTGCATGCTACAGTTACATTGATTTATCTTCAGGTCGCCTGTCAATGTATCACTTGAGGTCTTATTCCATCAAGGAATCACCAGCCAATACCACCTTACACCCTTCAGTAAAATTAGAGCTGCAGTCAGTGTCAGATACTTGTAATACTGAATAAATAGCAATGAATGACTGCCAACTTTTACACCTACTGGTGGTACATGCCCTCAGTAACGAAGCGTTTGTTATCCCATGGACATTACAACACACTGTTATCAGAGTTTCCATACAACCAATTTTCGTTTCATTTCTGTATTTAATTCCTGTGCACTACCGCGTATTATTCGTTTCAGTAATATAAAAATATTTTAACAGAACTAATGTGTTGCACTGCATTCCTTTACAATATATTCAAACTATATCTGACTCAGGGTGATGTAAATAATATTCTGGCAATTTCGTTTTATTCCAGGTATCTCTACGAATTGTAATCTTACTGACTCCTTCCCAAGGAACGTCCTATTTGCCTGTACTATACCCTCTTCATCACAAGAATAAACCTGATGTAAACAAACAGAAAGGCGATGATTGGTCAGTAGCCGTAGCAAACGTACACTGGTGGTGTTACGCTCTTGCAAATGGGTCCTACTTACGTATTGGATATCTTATTACTATGTTATGCTGAATCAAACATTAAGATATTCTAATGTATTAAGAGCCATCCACGTTTCACTTAATCACGGTTTCGTGTGTAGTTTTTATTTACAAAATCGTGTACAGTGACAGTCTCTGAACTGTTGTGGTCTGATTCAAGAAATGGGTCAAATGGGTCTGAGTACTATGGGTTCAAATGGTTCAAATGGCTCTGAGCGCTATGGGACTTAACATCTGAGGTTATCAGTCCCACAGAACTTAGAACTACTTAAACCTAACTAACCTAAGGACATCACACACATCCATGCCCGAGGCAGGATTCGAACCTGCGACCGTAGCGGTCACGTGGTTCCAGACTGTAGCGCCTACAACCGCTCGGTCACTTCGGCCGGCTGTGCTCTGATTGTCGCGCTGTTAATACGCAGGCTGAGTTTACTTCCCGCTCCGTAGTGAAACACGCGTGCAGAACACGCTTAATATGTCCCCAGATATAGGTTGTTCTTAATGTTTTTCGTAAATTTACAGAAATAAATCGGCTTTCAAGTTTTCTGAAGCGCTGTTTTGATACAGTTGAGATACAAATACACATCTGATATATAGTGGACTCGGTAGCAGAGAGAAACATGTAAAATAATAATTTTCACAGCATCGAGCACACCATACAAATGCTGCATTTTTACATCTGCTGCTGTACCATTACAAAATTACGGGATCTGTCACGAGAACTAACAAGACTGTTAAGCTGCCAGATGTACTGGAACTAACGCAAGCAGCCTTTCTACGTGTAGTTGCCGAACGCTGGCGGAATATAGAACGGTACGTCATAAAAGAAGAGAAGAAAGCTCGTTGCCTGGGTGACTTCGGGGATTCCGTTGTTGATCGACTCGTTACCATCGTAGTAGATGACAGTTACAGAACTGAAAAGTGTTTCTCGGATTCTCTAACGAAGGAGCTAAGGTTTTAGCAGACAACAGACTTCAGTATTTAACAATACGGTGAAATCCCTGCAGTATGCTTTTGCATTACACATAGGTCGCTCAGAAAAATTAACCTTTGTTTGTAATTAGAATACTATGTTAGATGAGAATGAGAGCATTTTATGCTTTCCGTCTGGTCACCTAACAAGCAAGCGCTAATGCTGGAGTTTTACCGCATATTATTTCATTCTCTTTAAAAATTAAATTACTCTCGAAGCTATATTGTTTCTCTGCTCGTTTCTTTTTCGGTGTGAACTGCAACAGCACTCATCACTGCAGGTTGGTCGGCTGGCTAGTGCTGTCCAAGATAAATGCGCCGGTATAGCTGTTGTCCCACATTATCGCTCAGTCTATGTCCAACACAGCATAAACCTATGCTTGTGATCGTACATGACTGTGTTTATATGCGTGTGTATTGAACTGGGGCCGTTGAAACGGAGGAGAGGCTTCGTCCCGCAGTGTTCACAACCGCACAGGCCACAGCAGTTCATCCCCCCCCCCTCCCCCTCCCCCCCCTCCCCCATCGGCTCCCCACAACGGAACCCAACTCCAAATGTTGACGTGGTAGAGTAATTATAATAAACGCCTATCTGGAGACAGTAAATGAGGAGGAATAAGGGGAACCAGCCCGCATTCGCCGAGACAGATGGAAAACCGCCTTAAAAACCACCCAGAAGCTGCCCAGCGAACCGGACCTCGACACTAATCCCTCGGGCGGATTCGTGCCGGGGACCCGCACGCCTTCCCGCTCGGGAAGCAGCGCAAGAGACCGTGCGGCTAGTGGGAGGGGGGTGGGGGGTGGGGGAGTACTTGACTGTATTGGACACGGCTTGGCTTCCGTTCCATGTGAAACAAAATCCAACGAGATTGATGCTAACGCGGAAGAACACATGGTGTTATCTTCAACTTTTGTAGTCCTGTAGTGTAATATTACGGTATACTGATAATTTTTACTTATGCGCCGTCTGACAGCAACTGAATAAAACACAATTTCAGTGCCATACGCGTTTCGCCTTTATTTTCTGCAAGACATCGTCAGTGACAGGTTGCGTTGACAATTTCTTACATATTACGGTCCTGTTGCATTTTTGGTGTACTTCTTCTTATGAATGCCAATTTGTGGTTTTTTTCCCACATTCCACAGCACTATGAACTGAACGCATGTTTCAATGCTTGCAGGAAGTAAAGGCGAAACGCGTATGGCACTAAAATTGTGTTTTATTCAGTTGCTGTCAGACGGTCCATTAGTAAAAATTATCAATATACCGTAATATGGTGTTGTGTTTAGATCAAGTTTATTCTTATGATGAGCGCAGTATGGTGTGCTATTTATCACTTATCTTCTTCGTACTTCAAGCGTTATTCTGCTTCCTACAAAACAAAATTTTGTGGCTATCTACTACATGGTCCCCAACCTTCGTGCTATAACTATCGCTCTCTCATTTCTGATATTACTGATTGTTTTCGTATTTCTTTGTCTTAATTTCCGTGCATAGTATGTATCATTAGACGGTTCAATCCATTCTACAGGATATCTAACGTTTTCTATCTTTCACTGAGGACAGCAGTGTTATATATGAATCTTACCATTCATATCATTTTACCACGAATTGCAATCCCACGTTTGATTCAGCATTTCCATCACTGCTTCTTCAATGTCCAGCGTGATCATTAGGAGGCAAAGTTATTAGCCATTCGACCAAATGCTGCCCACACCCCGTCCTATTTTCTGCTAATTTTCTCGTCACTATATTATCACTACACCTTTTGTTCTGTATAATGATTTTACCATATGCCAGTCTTTGTCTGTCCCCACTACTTTCTCTCCTCTCCTACTCCATATTGCGCCAATTATTTCAGGGAGCTGAAGTAGATTTCCTACTATCCCCGCCTTTATTTCTTATGAGATTCTTTACAGCCTTCTCTCCCACGTTGTTCTTGTTGAACTTTATCTGTCAACTTAATTTTAACAACTTTAGACAGCGACACATTTCAAACCCTTCCACTTTCTTCATCGGATCTTGAATGATCCACGTTCCACTAATTTTTGAGATCATTTGTTCGTATTTTTCATGATATGCAGTCACGATACCATACTACCAGAAAGGTATGTGCAGAGGCCAATGAGAGAAGTTCTCTGGCAGCTCGGTAAGACATAGATTTTACCGTAATTGGAATTGAACAGTACTTTTTTTTACAAATTCTAAGTTCTTATATGAAGTTGACAGTAGCCGTAACGTCGGACTAAATGAAAATATATAAGTGATCTACGTAGATTTATTTACAAAAAGCCGTAATGTGTTCAGACTCATTAAAAGAAGTGAATTCTTTTAATGAGAAAAATTTATTTATCGCTTTAGTAATCGTTAAGGTAAATTCGCTTCCTTCAAGGGTTTGTTTCGTCATAGATGTAGTACCTATTCGTAAACTGAGACTCTGATTGTATAGTAAAATATCTATTGCGTTTACGGACGTTTAAGGCCTACAGCAGAATAAAAAGACTACAACCCACAATATAAAAGCAACACAACTAACAGTACATTGCAAAAATTTGCTGAGATACACATTGCAAAAACAAAAAAACAAAAAAAATCACCAGTCAGTCACAATCTCAGTGTAGGAGACATTTATTGCAGATGGCGGTCCATCGATGTGGGTCCCAAGCCTCATCTTCTACCAGTGTCGGCTTCAGTTGTTTGAGTGTTGCCAGCAACTGATCCTTCCATCGTGTCCTCGCTCGTCTTTCAGCAGCTCTTTGTCTGGTGCTTCGGAAAATACCTGATATTTCGCTTTCTCAGAGTGTAGCTCGAGTCAGCACAAACAAATATTTTTCATCACTTCTTTCATGCGACGCCCAGTGTCGACGGCAAGCGTCGGCTTGTTCCTCGTTACAGACGACATGATTTTTAATGCTGAACAGTACTTCAGCAGCGCCGCCACCACTCTGGCGAGCGCAGACTCCTACTGCCGCGTAGTTGCTCTGCGCGGTGACTGCTGCAGTTCAGTACTGCACACTGCAAACACGAAACTGCAAATACTTGCTGAAACACCGGAGTAAACGCGAAGGACAATTGTTATGAGATATATATAGGGTGAGTCACCTAACGTTACCGCTGACCGCTGCATATCAAATACTGACGAATCGATTCCACAGACCGAACGTGAGGAGGGAGGCTTGTGTAATTGTTTAATACAAACCACACAAAAATACACGGAAGTACGTTTTTTAACACAAATCTACGTTGTTTTTTTAAATGGGACCACGTTAGTTTTGTTAGCACATCTGAACATATAAACAAATACGTAATCAGTGCCGTTTGTTGCATTGTAAAATGTTAATTACATCCGGAGATATTGTAACCTAAAGTTGACGCTTGAAACCTCCGACGTTCAATTGCGTGTTGTAACAAACACGGGCCACGGTCGGCGAGCAGCATCTGCAGGGACATGTTTACGATGGCGACCGTGTTTATGAGTGTGGCTGTAGTGCACTGTTGTGGTTTGGTCTAACTGTCGCAGTGTCCGCATGTAGCGCCTGCTGCTATTGATATTCTGCATTCGTCTCCGCACGCAGACCAACTGTAGTACACCGTGTTACCAGACGTTTGTGATAGTGTAGTGTTGTAGGAACTGTGACCTATGGAGAGTGTGGACGAAATGCAGCTGAAGCCTGCAGGGTGTATGCAGAACGGTACCCGGACAGAGAGCATCCAACCTGCCGCACATTGCAAAACATCTACCGCCAACTGTATGAAACAGGTATGGTCGTAGCACGCAAACGGGTTTCATGTGTCGCTGCATCAGCAATTACATGGTGATGAGTTTAATCAGCGAGTGTAATACTGTCAATGGGCATTAACAGAGAATACGTTGCAGTTCTACCTGTTTACCGTTGAAGCGGGTTTCACAAACCACGGAGCAGTGAATCTAGGGAACATGCATTACTGGTCCGTGGACAATCCTCGCTGGCTCAGATAGGTAGAGCGACAGCGACCTTGGACTGTAAATGTATGGTGCGGAATCATTGGCGACCACCTCATTGGTCCTCACTTCATTGCAGGGGCCCAAACAGCTACAACATACATCGCATTTCTACAGAATGATCTGCCAACGTTGCTCGAAAATGTCCCACTGGAAACGCGTCAACGTATGTGGTATCAGTATGATGGTGCACCTGCACATCCCGCAATTAACACTAGGCTGACCTTGACAGGATGTTGGACGGCCGTTTCATAGGACGTGGAGGACGCATAAATTGGTCAGCCCGTTCTCCTAATCTTATACCTCTGGACTTCTTTCTGTGGGGTACGTTAAAGGAGAATGTGTACCGTGATGTGTCTACATTCCCAGAGTATATGAAACAACGTATTGTGGCAGCCTGCGGTGACATTACACCAGATGTAATGCGGCGTGTACGACATTCATTACGCCAGAGATTACAATTGTTTGCAGCAAATGATGGTCACCACGTTGAACATTTATTGGCCTGACATGTCGGGACACACTCTATTCCACTCCGTAATTGAAAACGGAAACCACGTGTGTACGTGTACCTCGCCCCTCATGGTAATGTACAAGTGCGTCAGTGGAAAAGACCAATAAAAAGGTGTTAGCATGTGGATGTAATGTGCCGTTCCAGTCTGTTCTGTACCTAAGGTCCATCACCGTTCCCTTTCGATCCCTACGTAATTCGGTGCTCTCCGATACACACGATCGAACAGCGGAGGAGTGGTACTCAAGCGTCAACTTTAGGTTACAATATCTCCGGATGTAATTAACATTTTACAATGCAGCAAACGGCACTGATTATGTATTTGTTTATATGTTCAGATGTGCTAACAAAACTAACGTGGTTCCATTTTTAAAAAAACGTAGATTTGTGTTAAAAAATATTTCCGTGCATTTTTTATGGTTTGTATTAACCAATTACACTAGCCCCTCTCCTCACGTTCTGCCTGTGGAATCGATTCGTCAGTATTTGACGTGGCTTACGAAGTATATCCAGCAGTAATGTTAGGTGACTCACCCTCAAGTCCGTCAGTAAGGCGGTCGGAACTTATCTATTCGAGAACCGGGATGTGCCACATAGGAGTATCACCTCTCCTCCTGATACGACAGCAGGGCAGATAACTATCCTAGGAGATAACTACCATGAAACAAATACCAGGAACTATTACGAAATCTTTGGGAAACAATTAAAACAGTATCAGCCCCCTACACTAATACTGAAAGCTGAAGATGGGAGAATGGAACACAGTAACAAATAACATGTTGAAATCATGGCAAAATCATTTAATAAACTTTTGGAACTTGGAGAACCCAAAGAACTCTTAGAAATCGACGTAAATACCCCAATAAAAATCGAACCTAATTAATCAGACCCCCTCCCCCAGTTTTCCAAAAATTAGAAAGCGTCCTCAAAGGACAAAAAAATTATAAAGCATCTGGAGAGGATCAGGTTTTTGTCGAAATGTGGAACTATTCAAATGACAGTGGAGATTTTCTTAAACAAGGCGCTAACAAACGTTTGGATAACAGAACAATTTCATGAATACTGGACTACGGCAATCATCCACCCACTATGCAAGGAGAGGATCAAGAGCAATCCAGACTAGAGGGCATGTACAAGATTTTATTCAAGATCCTTTACAGGAAAATCGAGGAACAACTACGGGTTAGATGAACACTAGGACGATTTCAGACCTTGGAGAAGCCGCGCAGAGCAGATTAGTTTAAAACCGGCTACCGAAGACTACGGGAAATTGAACAATCCACTGGCAATAACATTTGCATATTTTAAGAAGGCGTATGACAGCCTTTATAGACCTCCAGTATCAAACATTTTATGGAATCTAGGGCTACATCCAAAACTAATAGGACTTACTCCAACCAACATCAGATCTAAAGTGAAGCTTAAAGGAGACATTTCTGAACCACTTCTCATAAAAAGAAACCGAAGACAAGGTGACTGTCACCATTACTTTTCAAATGTCCACAGGAATACATAATGAGAGAATTGTAAGAGGTAACGAAAAGAACATAAGAACTGGACGTATAAAAAATGATATAAGTTTGAGCTGCTTGAGATTTGCTGATGACCTTGCTCTTCTCGCCAACAATGTTCAAAATACCAGGCAACAAGTTAAATGACTACATGAAAAAACACAGAAGATTGGCCTTAGAATATTATTTGAAATAACAAAGGTTACGGTAACTAACCCACCACTTGCAAACAAAAGTACAACAGGCGAACAAGAAATCAAAATTGTTGACAAATTTAAATATTTAAGTGAAATCGTAACCTGCGATCTGAATGAGAAAGCATAATGGAACAACAGAAAAATTAAAGTTAATAAAGTTGATTACATTACCATGGACAAAACAAGCCTATCCACATACGCAAAATTAATACATTATAAAACAATTACACAAACAGAAAAAACTTACGCGGCTGAAACCAGCTTCAAACTAACTAACACAGGAGGAATTGACAAAATAGTAAAGATAGAAAGGAGAATAATTAGGACAAGAATAAATAAACAATAACAAGTAAATGGAAATTGGAGAATAGTTTCAAATGAAACAGTATACAAGAAAGTAGAACCAGTAAGGAGCAAAATCAGACAGAAACGTATCTCATTCCCCAAGAAGCAAAATTAGTGAAGGAATAATAGAAAAATAGTGGGATAACCAGAACAACACTAAACATTTCCCAGAAAATAAGGAAGATTGAAGAGAACTTCAAATTATAGTAGATGACGAAAAAACAAAACAGGGAAAAACCAGAATACTGTAGAGTACACAACGCAGACTACAAAAGAGGGTCAATAAAACGACTACGGAAGGGTAATCTCAGGCGAAGAAAGAAACAAAACATCTGAAAGAATGAAAAAGTGCTGGACAGAAAGAAGAGTAAAACATCATTCATATAATAATAAATTTTAATAATCCTTCCACAACCACTGTACTATTGAATTGCCTTATTGAATTATTATAGAATTGTATTGTACTCGTATTACTGAATAACTGCAACTATATTGTGATAAGACAGTCGATAAGAAGAACTCCCTCTGTCTTCCAGTGAATGGTGACTATAATGTCACCGTCTTTCGCGGTACATGGAAGCTACTTTCCACCCATTTCTTTATGTCCGTTTCGTTTCTGCTGTATATGGTAGATCGAAGTAAGACAGTAGTGCACAAGGGAAATCTGTGTCCATGTGAAATGATTCAGACATTGGTGGAAGTTTATTTCTGAGTAGTCATTTGGTCAGTATTCAACACCTGTTCGACCTATGAAGTACAATGCTTTCCTGTTGTTTGCTTTGCTGCATATATTGGATCAACACCTTTTATTGGTGATCACAGATACACCATACCGTGCTTTTTCTCTGTTTACGTACAGACGTAGATTTGATTAACGGCTACGTTCGAACTGAGTCACACGTTTGTTAACTCAGTGTGCTAGAAATAAATGTACAACAGTATTTGATGAATTTCTGTTGGCGAAAAAAAAAATGATCAAAACAAAATATTTTACGACGGAAAGGTATTTAATCTTACCCACTTGAATGATGTACACTCAACACATCTGCGTTAAACTTCCATTCAAATGTAATTGAACCGTTAATAAAGGAAATAATTGTTATACGTTATTAACTAACGTATTCAGCATAATGGAAACGCAATTTATTTAATATAAATACCACCTATGTGGAACGGCGAGAATTCTCCACCTTATCTCGCAATAAGAGAACTACATAAATTAAAAATAACATTTTCACTAATGCATCAATTATTTCAACCTGATGTTACGTGAATTAAGATTGTTGGTAATAGTTACGGATGGCTTTACCAAGCTTTGCTTGGACTACAATTGACAATGGTCAATAATTGGTGTACTCTGAAAATGGTTGCAGGAGCACTCTTTTTAAGTTAATTGCCTTCGTTTAATAAATATGGCATTAGGTCGTTTAGGACCGCCTACCGCTATGCTTGCAGAAAGCATTGGCTCTCGAGCATTCCGTTCCGTAATTTGCCTTTGAAAAGCTATTTTGCGGAATTCACATGGCTGAATCACGGGATGGTAGGTGCTGCGATGCAGTAAGCAACCTGTTAAATTGGAATCGACCCTCACTCCTGAATCGCATACTTCAGGTCCATTGTAACTCTTTCCACATGAAAGCAATCAGCTGTTTTTCACGGGTGAATTGAAATTCTGTTTCCCGTGGGCGGTGCCAATCCAGCCGAGGGACATACGACGTTCATTACAACTCAACAGTGCACAGCGATATCTGATCCGAATAAAACACTTCATAATCAATGTCTAATTGAGCTTTCACTCACTCTTCGATTCTGCGTTTTTTTTCACATCTAGGGTGTACGAGTATCGAGATATTATATGAGAGACTGAAATCTGAGCACTGTTTATCACCAACCCACTCACACTCATACACCTCGTGTCCCCCTTTAAAACTCAACGACTGTAAATATAATGGTCACATTTTAATAATGGCCATAAAGAATACAACAAGGAAATGTAGCAAAACACTAAGCAGATTTCTTGTATTCGCTTGAAAGAAGGATGCAATCTGAATTTTAATTCTCTGCCGACATTCAAACAACGAAAAGTCGCCCACTATTGCGATAGTTACAGAACTGTCACTATCATCTCGAAAAGACGAGGGTATCTAATTAAGTATTTTATTTTGTTTACCGATTTTGAGTCTCAAGAGCTGACTTTGATATTAAATTAAAGAATATTATTATTTGCCAAGATCGCTAATAATAACTTCTATTCTCGATAACCGGTTTCGGTAACCAGCGCTACCATCTTCAGATCTCAACCGTGTAATCTTACTCTCTCACACATCATTATTAAAATTCTCTGTTTGCACAAGTTTTGATAGATTCAAGAGGAGTAAGATATACAAAAGAAATCTTTTTACTTATCTTCGTTTTCTCTTGTTATTGGCTTTAATTCTTGCGTCTGGGGGTATGTTCATGCTGCTGAAATTTAGACTTACTGGGTTCCAGATGACTAAATAACTGATAAAGTACTATCTGTTGCTATCATTTTCTTTAATTTTGTCCAGTTCTTCTATATTACCCTGACTTCACACTCTCCATTTCATATAATCATCAATTACATTGTTGTAGACAAAATCAAAAAACACGCGCGTTTCCGTCAGAGGCATATCCACTGTTACTAACATTCTGTGGTACTCACAACATTACAAAGAGTTTAGAAAGCCAAAGAGTTTACAGACTTTGTTGACAAAAGAAAAATCATATCGAAGAAATTTCATTATTTTGTAAATGATGAAAGTCTCTGTTGGATTCCTTCCATGTTAATTTCTTAAATCTCTAGTCATTTACGGCATAAACTCCACTTCTTAAAACACAGTTTATATGTAATTCATGTCACAGAGTCTGATATGGAACCAACATGCGCTTTCTTTTATATAGTGTATATGATAAGATACTGTCATCCCCCTTCCCTTCTGTGTGAACGGATTAATGAGCAAATATATTTCTAGTTGCATGCTTGATGGTAACAGACAAGCCTGTCTGCTAGATAACAGTAGGACCTATGTCAGAACAGGTAGCTACGCTTTCTAAAAGCAAAGAGGTTTCTATTCTTGAAATGGTCCTGTCCGTCCCTTGTCATGTTGGTATAGGAAGCTGCTTGTCTGGTCACTTCCGTTTGTATCTGTGAAGTACCCTCGGTAGAGGCCCACGCCAGTCTGTTTGCGACGAGCGTCTGAAGTGGTAAGAACTCTGGCTAAGCGTGTCTCTACTACGTCCGTAGGGCAATGGATTTCTTAAGTTCAGCCTAACTGAAAATTTAATCACCTTTGCTTCAGGTTTAGATCTAAAATGTCTTATGTTATCTTAAATATGAACGCAGTGTAATTCGAGTGTGAAGTTCAGAATAACTTCCAGTAGTTGCTTTGTCCCTATTTTGTGAGCAAAGTGGAACTACATGTTGATCTGTAACTCTAACTTCATCAATCTTAAATGCGAATGTGTGTGAGATTATAACGTCTCGTCTTGACAATATTTTTCAATATAGCAACTTTAATTTATGTTCAACCGACGTGAGGTGTACTTTGTGACACTAGTACCACGTGGTTATAAAACTGTTTGACCCATCAGGTTAATAGTATGACGGTAGTAACCAGTTCGAAGTTTTTCTTTTGTAAATTGCGTTTCGATGTAATTTATTTTAATTATCAAAATTATTGTGGAGTTACACTCTTTGTGTAAACCAAGTTGACCACGTGAACCATGTAGGCGTAATCATCAAAGTAGCCCTCAGCTATTCTTTTCGAGGAGATTTCACAGACAATTAGTATGAATTTAGTATACCAGTCTGTGGTAATTTCATAACGGACATTATTGCACTACGACCGTAACTTCTCTGGGTGAAAATTGAAACGGTTGGTTGTTCTTAATTACCTCTTGCAAATGTTTCAACGTTCTTCGTGTGTTATTTTATGAATGCAGTGTTGTATGCATTCTCCCAATCTTGGCGCCATATTTGATGTGTTCCATAAGATTACAAAATCACATTTTCACAATCTTAAATAAGGCACCAGTTTAGTTATGACTACAGTTTAATATGCTGCAATCTTAACGGAACAACGATCAATGTTAAAATAAATGTCCAAATATAAACATTTATTTCTTTTCCTTTAAATTCCCCTTTTATATATAAATCACCGGTTGTCGTAAGATGACTATTAAAAGATTGTAATTCATGATAGTCAGGCTGGCAATTTGGTAAACTAGACTGGACACCTGGTGAAACAATGGCTCAGTAATGCCAGGATAACTTCCCCAAATAGCTCACAGCTTTTAACCCGCTTTTATTGTCTTGAATATCAGCACCGCTTTCAGAACAACTTAATGCATCAACATTACAATGAGTTTTACAATTACCGTTGGACTGTGCAATTTATAATGTGAATTTTAAGTATGCCAGGTATTTCGTAATTTCAAATACTTCTACAAGTAGAGCGATTTTAACTCAACGTACCAGCAAATACATATCTTCCCACATATTTTACATCAAAACATAACAATCGTATAAAAAATCATAATAAGTTCATCCAGTTAAACAGCTGATATAATGTTCAGAAATGGTTATTTCTATAAAAACCGTAATGATAGAACGGGGTGTACCATTACAACCGACAGAATATTGCATACTTCTCAAAACAGCAGTGAAATTGCTCTTTGCCGGCCGGTGTGAGGCGAGCGGTTCTAGGCGCTTCAGTCTAGAACCACGAGACCGCTACGGTGTTAGGTTCGAATCCTACCTCGGGCATGGATGTGTCTGATGTCCTTAGGTTAGTTTGGTTTATGTAGTTCTACGTTCTAGGGGACTAATGACCTCAGATGTTAAGTCCATTAGTGATCAGAGCCATTTGACTCATTTTTGAAATTGCTTTGTCACATGGATTGGCAGGTACGTAGCAGGCTAGAAGGCTGATGCATCAGTATGTTAAATTAAAGGGACAACATGCATACATACACATTAGTGGATAACTGTGTATATAGTTATAGATGCTCATGCATCAGTCGTCTAGTCTGCTACGTACCTGCCAATTCATGTGACAGGGCACTTTTAATGCTGTTATAAGAGATATTAAGGAATTTAAGGAGATGGGACTTGGATAAACTGACTAAACCAGAGTCTGCACAGAGTTTCAGAGAGAGCATAAAGGAACACTTAACTTGAATGGGGGAAAGAAATACGGTAGAAGAAGAATGGGTAGCTTTGAGGGATGAAGTAGTGAAGGCAGCAGAGGATCAAGTAGGTAAAAAGACGAGGGTAGTAGAAACCTTGGGTAACAGAAGAAGTATTGAATTTAAATTGTGAAAGGAGAAAATATAAAAATGCACTAAACGAAGCAGGCAAAAAGAAATACAAACGTCTCAAAATTAAGATCGACAATAAGTGAAAAATGGCTAAACAGGCATGGCTAGAGAACAAATGTAAGGATGTAGAGGCTTATCTGACGATGGGTAAGATAGATACTGCCTACAGGAAAATTAAAGAGACCTTTGGAGAAAAGAGAACCACTTGTATGAATATCAAGAGCTCAGATGGAAACCCAGTTCTAAGCAAAGAAGGGAAACCAGAAAGGTGGAAGAAGTATATAGAGGGTCTATACAAGGGTGATGTACTTGAAGACAATATCATGGAAATGGAAGAGGATGTAGATGAAGATGAAATGGGAGATATGATACTGCGTGAATAGTTTGACAGAGAATTGAAAGACCTAAGTCGAAACGAGGCCCTGGAAGTAAACAACATTGCATTAGAACTACTGAAAGCCTTGCGAGAGCCTGTCCTGACAAAACTCTACCATCTGGTGAGCAAGATGTATGAGACACGCGAAATACCCGGAGACTTCAAGAAGAGTATAATATTTCCAATTCCAAAGAAAGCAGGTGTTAACAGATGTGAAATTTTCCGAACTATCACTTTAATATATCATAGCTGCAAAATACTAACACGAATTCTTTACAGACGAATGGAATAAGTAGTGGAAGCTGACCTCGGGGAATATCAGTTAGGATTCCGTAGAAATGTTGGAACACGTGAGGCAGTACTGACCCTACGACTTATCTTAGAAAAAAGATCAAGGAAAGGCAAACCTACGTTTCTAGCATTTGTAGTCTTAGAGAAAGCTTTTGACAATGTTGACTGGAATACTCTCTTTCAAATTCTGAAGGTGGCAAGGGTAAAATACAGCGGGCGAAAGGCTATTTACAATTTGTACAGAAACTAGATGGCAGTTATAAGAGTCGAGGAACATGAAAGGGAAGCAGTGGTTAGGAAGAGAGTGAGACAGGGTTGTAGCCTCTCCCCGATTTTGTTCAATCTGTATATGGAGTGTAGCCAAGTATGGAAGTGAAACATGGACGATAAATAGTTTGGACAAGAAGAGAAAAGAGGCTTTCGAAATGTGGTGCTACAGAAAAATGCTGAAGATAACGTGGGTAGATCACAAAACTAATGGGGAGGCGTTGAATAGAATTGAGGAGGAATTTGTGGCACAATTTGACTAGCGGGAGGAATCGGTTGTTAGGACATGTTACAAGGCATCAAGGGACCACCAATTTAGTATTGGAGTGCAGCGTGGAGGCTAAAAATCGTAAAGGGAGACAAAGAGATGAATACACTAGGCAGATTCAGGGGAATGTAGGTTGCAGAAGGTTTTAAGTTGGAAGTTTGCACGGGATAGAGTAACATGGGGGGATGCGTAAGGCAAGTCTCGGGACTGGGGACGCCAACCACAGCAACAACAGATGCGCAGTGCGTGGCGTTGTTACAGGGATGTGGCATGTTGTATTCCAAATTCCAACAACGGCGGATAGTCTCATGAACCTTCGCTCTGTCTCCCGCTGTAGATATGTGTGATATGTTACAATACAGCATCACCGGTCTATTGCGATCTAACTGTGTTGTTGAGGCAGTAAATTTATCACAGGGCAGTGACTGCGTCACTGCAATTCTCTTTGAAGGTGTTTCAGTGGGACCTGTAGTTCAGTACCACCCTTTGACGGTGACAGCAGTACATCAGTCAGACAGAAATATTTAGCCTAACGTGGGCAGATAAGGTGGGACAGTATTGGACGTAGAATGGGGGCTAGTCCCGCCAAAGGATGCGTCCGTGGTGGGCGTGCCAGGCCTTTCGTTAGCCATGGTCGGAAGCCAATTCCTCTAGGATGGTTAGGGGAATCGGATGTCGATGCCAGCGGCATGGAAGTGTGGTCCCAACGTGGCGTAACCCATGGACAGTGTCCCGCATGGCATCTACTTTCTCATAGAGCCGCCGCGTTTTTTTTTTTTTTTTTTTTTTTTTTGCGTATGGTCGTTTTTAGGGGTACGATATCCGCTTCCTCGTGGAGAGTGACAATTCTCGTGAGTGGCGGGGCTTGCAGACTCCACCGGAGCACCTTGTTTTGCAGGCGCTGCAACGTCCGCATCCTGGTGACACTAATCGTGGCCCACGCAGCAGATCCATACTTGAGGACAGGTAGGATAACTGTCCGGTAAATGCGGAGCTTGGTATGAAGGTTGAGTTCCCTACTGCGGAAAAGTGGGTATAAAGCCCTGGTTAGCTTTTGCCCCTTGTTGGAGACGTACTCCGCATGACAGTGGAAGAGCACCCGAGATAGGTGGTTGTCGGGGACCAGGGCACCTGCACGCCTGCAATCGAAATATTGCGGTGGAGGACTGGGCACCGTTTCGTGAAGTAGACTGCCGTAGTTTTGCAGGCATTGACAGCTATTTTGTTTGTCCAGCACCAGGTGATGGTGGCGTCCACCTGTGGCTGGAGGCGGGCGACGACGGCGTCAGTAACGCAGTCAGTGGTGTATAGTGCTGTGTCGTCAGCATATTGTGCAAGGTGGCCCTCGGGGATGACGGGCATATCATTTATGTAGATATTAAAATGGACGGCAGGTAGCACCGATCCTTGTGGAGTGCCTGCCGACAATTGGCGAATGCCAGAACGCATTCCCCGCTTAGCCACTAGGAAAGTCCTACCACGGAGAAAGTCATCCACGATCTTGACATAAATATCCGGTATAGGGGTCTGAGTCAGCATCTTGTGTACGAGGTTGTCTTGCCAGACCTTGTCGTAGTCGTTTTGAAAGTCCAGAAAAACGGCAGCTGTCGACTTGGCGGTGTTGAAGCCTTTGAATTTGTGTTCAGTGATCCGTAGGACATTAAGTTCGGCAGACAGGTACGAAGTGAATCCAAACTGTTCAGGACGGAACGTTCCAGCTGCCGCAAGAGGGGAAAGTCGGTGAATGATCACAGATTCAAGTATTTAGGAGGCTGATGGGCCTGTTGTTGGTGGGGACCGTAGGGTCCTTGAACCTCTTGGGGTTCGCTATCAGCTTGGCTTGTTTCCACTGAGGGAGGGGGGGGGGGGGAGGCCAGACGTGAGACAACAGTTTAAAATCCTGGTGAACAAGATGAGTGGTGTGCGGGGAACGTGGCAAAGATGTTCATTTAAAATTCCGTCCAATCCAGGGGCCGACCGACCACGTTTCCATCGAACGATGCGCTGAATTTCTGCCATGGACGAAAGAAGGCGAGCAGACTGGGGTCGGCGGTTGCGGAAAGCAGCAACAGCTGTCAGGATTTCATGTTATTCCTGTAGTTCGTTTGGAGGAAGGTCCTGGACAAGGGGGCGGTTTTGGGCCTCGAACGCATCAGCCAGCGTTTCCATAATTTGGAGGATATCATACGACAGGCCCGCTGCCTTGCGAATAGGATGTGCAGTCGCTGGCATAGAACGCTGCAGGGTGCTAATGACAGCCCAGTCAGATTTTCGGTGGAGTAGGAAAGCGGACATCCTGTCTTCCCATTGTCCAGACCTCCAGTCGGCGAGCCGGTGGCAGAATTCGCGCTGGAGGCGTCTCATTTGGCGTTTGTCTTGAGGGTCACGAAACTGCTTCCACCGCTGGCGGTAGCTGCTATTGAGCACCTTCAGCTCTCGTAACAGAGGAGGCAAGCCGTTCAGGGGTGTTAAATTCCGAGGTGCAGTGGAGGTGGAGAGTTTCACTGCTTTCTGTATTTTGGCGGTAAGGTAATCCACAGCACGGACTATATTGGCTGGTGTTATCAAATCGAGGTCGTGCTGAGTGGTGTTCTTAAGTACCCTGGCAAACTTGTTCCAGTTGGTGAGTGTCGCAGTGGAGCGAACATCAACTGAAAGGGCAGCATTGGTGAGGTGCAAGAATACTGGCTCATGGTCAGAGGCCAGTTCGTGGAGAACTTCCTGCGAAAACTGAGCGGTGAAGTTTTTGAAGATGGCCACATTCAGAACAACTGGCTGGCAGTTGTTACGGACTGGGATATGGGTAGGTTCATGGGGGCCATAGACCGATAGTGCTAAAGTATCCTCCAGGTCAAGGAGGAGCCGGCCTTTGGAGTTAGAGACACGAGAATACCAAGGTGGGTGCTTGGCACTGAGATCCGCCCCAATGATGAGCCTATCGAAGGATGACAATGTGCGGAGGTCTGTTTCCAGCAGTGGCTTGTTTGGGCTCAAATGCGCTGCTGCAAAGGTAACGGCACCAAGGCGTGTGGAGATGGTAACCGCTGTGGCCTCTGTGTGGTCCATTGGCTGGACAGTCTCTTGGGTACGGACAAGAGCTTTGTTGAGGAACACAATACGACTCGAAAACGCATTCGTATTAGAAAGCGCTTTCAGGGATACAATCTGAAGCATCGATGCTTTTTGTAATTGTTGGAGATAAGAAACGCCGATACGAAATTGCGTTTTTTTGGGGTCAGATAAGTTTGCATATAGGAGTAATTTTCAAGTGCAAAGGAGATATAACTTGTAGTCGCAATTGTCAAGAATAAAAAATTTTACTTATGAAAGAGAAGGTAAATATCTTCTACGAATTTTTATTCGTTGTTGGATTCTGGGACCTTCATAAAAACCATTAGTGTGCTTAGCAATACAGTGCATAGTGATTTATTCGCGAATTAACAATACTGAGCGAATCCGCTACCATCACAGTCCGGACGACGCGCCATATTTCACCGCCAGCTTGTATGTTCAACACGTTACGTAAGCGATTACTCTGTCAGTCAGAAAATATCATACTGCCACTGTTTTTCTACCTTGTTATTCTGGAAGTGTTTCGAGAATATCTTACTGCGACTCTGAGTATTGTAGCTGCCACGAGAGACGGACTCTTCATCGCGAGTTGTAGCAGTTTTATCTGACATTGCAAGGCGTTCTTTGAGACCCGGAGAAACGGAAACCTTCGACCACCAACTCACCCTGTACCTAACCCGTTCTCTTCTTACAGCAGCCCCGAAGAAAACATATTGACCTATACTCAAAATTTTTTCACAGATTGTTTGTGTTAGGCGGGAAAAAAGTTTTAAAATGTATGCATCTAGGCAAAAAATCAAAAGAGAGTTTTAAATGCAGTACCTATCTTACCTGCATCAAAATCAAAGGTAAAGCCATTTTTTTTCCTATTACGAGGTAGCAGTTCATGGGTGATACGAGGTTTTTTTTGATTTTGCCATTTGTGCTAGTTGGTTTCCTGGATCTGAAACTTATTCCACATCACAAATAACAACAAAGTATGTGAGAGTGCTACTTTTAGAAAAACTGTCATATAAATTAGCAAACCTTTTTCGTGCAACCAATACAGAATTAGCTCTTACACAATTAACAAAAGACAAAGACGTCCATAACGTCAAAAATAACACAAGGTTATAAAGTGAGTCAACATTGTACAAGCTTAATTGCAGTCCACCTTCGAAGCTACGCATGGCCACAGAGGAAGAAATTTGCATATAGATTCCCTGAACTCGTGAATTTCCTTTGGTTAAAAAGGGAAATACGCTTTTATCTTGCATGCCCCTGAAAATGTCGATCAAGAGACGAACACAGCACGCAATACACAAACGCTTCACCTCACCAACGAAGGTAACAGTGAATTTGCTTGAAGAACTTCAGCTTTATTGGCACAAATGTGCATCGTGATATGTCTACGAATCGACCAACCGAAGTTATCCACAGAATTTTTCTAAGAAGGCTTAAAAATTTACTGACATAATCACACATTAAATAAAGTCGTGAAAGGAATAATACTACTAATAAAATACGAACACCTTATAGTTTTGTTGTATCATCTAAAGTGAGTCCATCCGATGTACGTAGTAGCTATTTATCATGTAAAACAGTTGTTGTGCCTTTACTCCTTAGGAATGTCACTCCAGTAGGTCAAAACTTAATTAATTTTGAGGAAAATATGCAATATTAGCCGGCCCGTGTGGCCGAGCGGTTCTAGGCGCTTCAGTCTTGAGCCGCGCGACCGCTACGGTAGCAGGTTCGAATCCTGCCTTGGGCGTGGATGCGTGCGATGTCCCTAGGTTAGTTAGGTTTAAGTAGTTTTAAGCTCTAGGGGACTGATGACCTCAGATGTTAAGTCCCATAGTGCTCAGAGCCATTTGAACCATGTAATATTAATTTTTTTGTGTAAAATGTACTGTATGAAATTTTTCGTAATATTAAGTGTATTCGTTAACTTGTCACTACTGCACTTACTAAGTAATCAGATGTAGCATTCACTACACTCATGCTACGCAATTTTAATTTTTTCAGTCATACAGAAGGTTAAAAGCATTTAAGGCGTGCACCCAACTGCCTTCAGTAGTACTTTCAGAACATGTGAGCGAAAGTAAGACTGACCATAGACGTATTTTCTCGATGTGGATAAAAATATTAGTCTCAGAATGGCCAATACTGCGTTGGTTTTGTGAAACATACAAAGGAAAGGCGTTTGAGCCATGATTATAAATACGGAGAGTTAGAATAACGACAAGCAGAATAAAGTTCAAGTGCTACATCAGCTAGTCGCCGGATATCAGCACACACGTCAGAGCGTGGGAGAGAAACGGGTGAAGATGCAAGGCGGAAGGACCACCTAAGGAGAACACGTCACTAAGCGGTAATCGAGCGAAACGCGGCTAGTTGACAACTGACAAGCCACAGTCTAGGACAAGCCCAAAGCAAAAACGAGGTGCAAAAGTGGAAACCTTCGACTCGCCGATGTCAAGAGGCCAAGAGGAAAGAGAGACACAATCCGAATTGCAGCCAGAGAGAAGTACCAAATGCCAAGCGATATTGTTACCCAACAGTCCGCAGTACTTCGGTGATAGAAACCGACGGTATCAGAAACGAGTGCACAGCCTGAGTGACGGTTCGCAGGGAGGCAGGGAACTATATGGGGGCATATTCGAGTGGAGAGACGGCTGGCGCTCTGGCCATACGAGCGCAGCGCTGCCGCAATACAGTGGCCTTTAACGGCCACCTACGTTCATTTCCTCCGGCGGGCATTCCAGTTCCGCGGAGTGAACTAGTAACATGTTGTAATTATATGACTCGCGAAATCTAGTAGTTAATCCATGTTGTTATTTTGCAAATGGCTGCTGCAGCATCCAACCTGCATTCGATATTTCTAACGATCTGCTAAGTGCAGATTTAAATATGCGTTAGGAGTCAAATGAAGGTCGACGAAAGCTGGAAATGCTTATTGGCAAAAATAAAAATCCATTAAACGTGGCCGGTTGCCGTATATTTTAAAATCATAAGAACGACGTAAGGGCAGAAAGCACCTCTAGGTGCTTTACATACTCCTAATGTGTTTATTCTCAGTTTTGCAGCTCAATTAACTTTCAGTAAGGCACTAATGGCGAGAATTGAGGCGACAGGTTATGAACGTGTTGATTTTTCTGGCTGATGAGGAAATGTGGTCTCTTCCAAGTGCCTTCTTTCTATGCTCTGTCAAATTATTGTCGCAGCATCATATTTCCCAAATCATCTTCATCTACTCGCCCTTCCCTTTCTACAATATTGCCTTCAATTTCATTTTCTTTGTGCAGCCATTTTATCCATTTTTCCCAGCTTTCAGCTTTCCATTCTTTGCTTATTACTGGGTTGCCATCTGAGTTCTTGATATTCATAAAGCTACTTCACTTTGCTCTACTTGCTTCATTTGTTTTGAATACTCGGCATATGTTTCTCCTACAGCTATACGTACTTGATAATACGATAATCGTATACGATAACCGTATTTGTATACCTCCTCAAGCCATTCCTGCCCTGCCATTTTTACTTCCTGTCAATTTTATATTGCAGTCGCCTAGATTTCCTCTGTTCCGGTCCGGAAGAGTTTTCATGTTTTGTGTTTCTATCAGTTAGTTTTAAATATCTTGCGTGCTCTGTAAGGATTTCTCCTGGGATTTGTCTCTTTGCTAGTCTGTTCTCTGCTGCCGCCACTATTTCATCCCTCAAAGCTACATGGTACACGAAAACAAATTGAGCGTGTACCACGTACCCACACCCACCTAGCGGTTTAGTCCCCCTTCTTTCTCATTTATTCCTTGGCGGCAATTTACACTTTTTTCGTGTTTAAGAATGGTAACGAGAAACAATGTCACTGTTCAAGAATGTTGTGTGATCAACATAATACTTATAGAAAGTTAAAAAGCCATATTCTGCTCAATCATACTATGTCTCCTATCAGTGGTGGAATGTAGCATATTTTCGTTTCTTGTGATATCTGTTTGTATTGTACACTACCGGCCATTAAAATTGCTACACCAAGAAGAAATGCAGATGATAAATGGGTATCTACTGGACATATATATTACACTAGAACTGTCATGTGATTACAATCTCACGCAATTTGGGTGCATAGGTCCTGAGAAATCAGTACCCAGAAGAACAACCTCTGGCTGTAATAACGGCCTTGATATGCCTCGGCATTGAGTCAAACAGAGCTTGGATGGCGTGTACAGGTACAGCTGCCCATGCAGCTTCAATACGAAACTACCACTGTTCATCGAGAGTAGTGACTGGCGTATTCTGACGAGCCAGTTGCTCGGCCCCATTGACCAGGCGTTTTCAGTTGGTGAGAGATCTGGAGAAAGTGCTGGCAAGGGCAGCAGTCGAACATTTTCTGTATCCAGAAAGACCCGTACAGGGCCTGCAACACGGGGTGGTGCATTATCCTGCTGAAATGTAGAATTTCGCAGGGATCGAATGAAGGGTAGAGCCTAGGGTCGTAACACATCTGAAATATAACGTCCACTGTTCAAAGTGGCGTCAATGCTAACAAGAGGTGACGGAGACTCGTTACCAATAGCACCCCATACCTTCACTCCGGGTGATACACCAGAATGGCGATGACGAATACACGCTTTCAATGTGCGTTCACCGCGATGTCGCCAAACAGATATGCGACCATCATGATACTGTAAACAGAACCTGGATTCATCCGAAAAAATGGCGTTTTTCCATTCGTGCACCCAGGTTCATCGTTGAGTACACCATCGCAGGTGCTCCTGTCTGTGATGCAGCGTCAAAGGTAACCGCAGCCGTGGACTCCGAGCTGATAGTCCATACTGCTGCAAAGGTCGTCGAACTGTTCGTGCAGATGCTTGTTGTTTGCAAACGTCCCCGTCTGTTGACCCAGGGATCGAGAAGTGGCTGCACCATCCGTTACAGCTAAGAGGATAAGATGCCTGTCATTTCGGTTGCTAGTGATACGAGGCTGTTGGGATCCAGCACGGCGTTCCGCATTACCCTCCTGAACCCACCGATTCCATATTCTGCTAACAGTCATTGGATCTCGACCAACGCGAGCAGCAATGTCGCGATACGATAAACCGCAATCGCGATAGGCTACAATCCGACCTTTATCAAAGTCGGAAACATGATGTTACTCATTTCTCCTCCTTACACGAGGCATCACACCAACGTTTGACCAGGCAACGCCACACTGCTGCTGTTTGTGTATGAGAAATCGGTTGGAAACTTTCCTAATGTCAGCACGTTGTAGTTGTCGCCTCCGGCGCCAACCTTGTGTGAATGCTCTGAAAAGCTAATGATTTGCATATCACAGCATCTTCTTCCTGTCGGTTAACTTTCGCGTCTGTAGCACATCTTCGTGGTGTAGCAATTTTAATGGCCAGTAGTGTATTTTGTACCCTCTGAAGGTGACCGAATGTCGAAAAGCGTAAGGCGTCTTTGGTAATAGTAAAAAGTAAGGTCTGAACGTTATTAAAGAGCACTTAAAACTCGAAAATTTCAGTCAAATCTCGTGCGGTGAGCATGCTTTGTATCTTACGTGATGTATTAAGGCCAGTTCAAGGGCGCTTCTCAGGATGATAGATGACAAATGTCATGTGTGTGTGTGCGTGTGTGTGTGTGTGTGTGTGAGAGAGAGAGAGAGAGAGAGAGAGAGAGAGAGAGAGAGGGAGAGAGGGAGGGAGAGAGAGAGAGAGAGAGTGGTTTTTGTGTGTGTGTGTGTGTGTGTGTGTGTGTGTGTGTGTGTGTTTGTGTGTGTGTGTGTGTTTGCAGGTAGGTAGGTCAAAATAGCTGCAGTTATAAGGAACAATTCCGGGTTCAGGTCAGATTTAGGTTGACAGTTTTCATTTGTAGATGAGTAAATGAAGCGTGTACAACTATCATTATTCTGTTATGCAGTTTGAAATACACTGCCTGTAAAAAGAAAAGAAGAGTCGCACCGAGAAAGGGAGGAGGAACCAAAATTAAACTTCACCGCTTGAAGTGGTTCAAAGGTTATGCTTTGTTATTTCATGATTATAATATCGCGTCAAATTTACAAAGAACTATATGAGCCCACTTAGTGCTACGACGTTGCACCCCCGCTGGTCTGCATGCATGCACTGATTCGGTTAGGAAGGTGCTCATAAAGCCGTTGTGTCTCCCCTGAGGCAGGGCGACGCAGGACTCTTGCAATAGGCCCTTAATATCCTGAATACTGCGCTAGATTGGATTTTGCATCCGAGCTGGTCCCAAACATGTTGCATTGGGACATATCTGAGGATATGCTGCTCACGTGAGTACCACAACATCTCGCAAACAGTTCGTTAAGACAGGTGTCACGTCTGGTCCAGCATTGCCCTGCAGAAACATGGTGCAGATATAAGGTCTCCAGAGAGATAACGCACGAGTACGTAGGATTCCTGTGATATACCGTTGTGCAGAGTTCCCTCAGTCTCTGCCTGTCCCTACACGCCGTCATACACGATGGGTTGCTACTCGATGACGACAATAGCAACGCCGCAGTTCCTTTCGTATAAATCGGATGGACTGGGCCTTATTCTGTGGTCATCCTGGGCCATGCAGAACCGCGATTCATCGCTAAACGCAATCCAACGCCATTCATCAGAAGTCCATACTTTTATGTCATGGCACCACCCAAAAGCAGGCGCGTATGTTGTGGCGTTGACTGGCGGCTGTTCAGGTGGCAGATATTACCTATTTCAGCTGCTGCTAGTCTCAGAAGTATGATGCGGAATGATCCAGAATTCTGCGGGGAATCCGTTACTTCTTCTCGAATAGCAGGCGCAGACATGAAGGGGCTAGAATTTGCTTAGTGCATAGTAAAAAAAATGGTTCAAATGGCTCTGAGAACTATGGGACTT
Source organism: Schistocerca gregaria (assembly GCF_023897955.1). Lineage (NCBI taxonomy): Eukaryota > Metazoa > Arthropoda > Insecta > Orthoptera > Acrididae > Schistocerca > Schistocerca gregaria. The sequence continues at coordinate 648,269,560 of NC_064922.1, read as the reverse complement.
AACATCTTTGGCCATCAGTCCCCAAGAACTTAGAACTACTTAAACCTAACTAACCTAAGGACAGCACACAACACCCAGTCATCACGAGGTAGAGAATATCCCTGACCCCGCCGGGAGTCGAACCCGGGAACCCGGGAGCGGGAAGCGAGAACGCTACCGCACGACCACGATCCGCCGACTGTGTATAATACTAAGATCGTTTGTTATTGTGGTCAGATGTGGTGGACCGGAACCTTGACTCTGAATGTGTCTGCTCTCACATACCCATGCCGTCCAATATCGAGCAATTGTCACTGCCGAGTGCTCCAGAAATCCAGAAACTACATGAGTCGACTAACTGGCCAGATGGAGGACTACAATGAGATGGGCTTTCAACTTCGTCAGCTGCTGATAATGCTGCCTTTTACGAGTATGCTGCATCTGCGTGCCCTTCACAGTGATTATTCAGCATCTGGCGCTGTTCAAGCCGCTTATTTACCCCATCAGGCCTGATAACGACAGTAAATATGCATAACACTAGTGCACTCTGACGACCAATCTACCTGTCGCAGAGAATGGCAACTAATCGTTTACACACCCACCGATGGTATGTGTATATCAAAAAAGTTACATAGACATCAGACACCGACTTTGCGGACTTTTATTTTTGAAGATGACGAGTGAGACATTCATCGGAAACGTCGCAGAATTTCAGTACACTCACCCCGAGAAGTAGCACACGCAGGGAAGCCTACAATCATGGGGTGGAACTATCCAGTTAATTTAAACTCTGCTAAGGTGGATGATTTGGATAATAAAGCGCTTTATCAAGCCCTCTCCCAACAAAAATAATTTTTGGCTTTGTTTGCGGCACAAAGATCTGCTTGGTAGTGCAAAAGTTACATTTCTGATTCAGTTTCTGTGGATATTATTACGTTACGGCCTTTCATTTGAGAGTTGACGAAACCCAGAAGTTATAAGGAGACATACCTTTTAAAACTGAGTCCCAGCCATGCAGCCTTTTCAGATGCTACACTAAAGCACTAGTCATTGTAACTAATTTTATTTTATTTTGGTTAAATTTTACGCCTCCTATGGCTGTAGTTTATACTCAGCGTGTTTGTGTGTGTGACAGAGAGATTGGGAGTGAAGGAGGATAAAGAAATATCGTTAAGTTTTGTAAAATTTGGTATCGTAGTCGTCTGTAATGAGCTCTAAGTTCCGTATATAAAAGCCTGAACCTTCATCGCTTTTATCAACTACAACAAGAATAGTTTTTGACTTTGTTTGTGGCACAGCTCAAGCAGATAGAACTAAAATTATATTTCTGGATAAGTTTGTGTGGTTATTATTGGGCTAGATAATATCACACTGACTGTGCATTATTTATAGTGGAGAGTAGACTTGCGTGTATCACATAAAATATTCCGGACTTTTATAGAGGAGTCATTGACGAGATACAGCGTATACTGTACATTTATAGTGGCTACAACCCTCCGGCTCTGCGCCTCTCCACTCTTCCGTCCCTCCCCCCTTCCACCAGTGAGGGATGAAACGTAGCGAAGAAATACATTCAACCCCTGAATAATAGGCCATAATATTTCGACAGGTATGACATTATCGGCCGTGAAAGTTTATATTTTAACCTTCCTTGTAAACTTCCAGTGCAAAATTTTCAGCATGTGAAGAATGCGTGTGCTAGAGTGGATCTGTAGGTGACCGCAGAGTCGCTCCGCAATCAGAAGCGGGAGTGTACTGGGAACGTGGGCGAGGCAGCGGCATCCGATCCCCTCTGCAGGCAGCTCACGTCTCGCTGCGTCCGCGGGTTGCGGCTCCAGCAGGCGCCGCGCTCCGCCTAACCGGCTAAGCAACTCGCATCTCCCCAGTTCCCTGCTCCGGCAAACTGCGGCGCCCGCCATTACCTGGGCCCGCACTTTCGTCCAATTGCCCGGGCGAAGGCTTACCGCAGTTTGCTCGAGATCTCGGCGAGACCGTCCCTGTAACGGTTTCGGAGCTACATAGAGGCTGAAGAGTGATTCTGCTAACAACAGCAGCAGCTCTAGTTGTATGAAGTGTTGAATATTTCATCCACAAAAGTCAGCATGGTGAGGGCTTCGATTGTCGATAAGTTCAAATAAAATAGTTTTCTGCCGCAGTCTATTTTGCAATTTCCCGTTTCTATTCTCCACATCAGCTTCAGGTGAAGAATAGTTTATTTACTTAGTTTGTGTTAGTGAAGAGAAGAGACGCCTTTCACAGTAGCGGACCAAGGGAAATGAATATTACGATGGACCTTCTGAAGGGCGGTAGAGTCATAGAAAGTCTGCGTAGTGCGGCTTGTTGAAGCTGAAAATCTATAACATAGAACGCACCATGTACAACGACTATGAAGTGTTAGTGACGACATTATGTGCAATTGAGAAGACATATAAGAGGCAGCAGAATGCAGACTTCTTACAGCTACACCGCCCTTCAAACGACGCAGCATAACCTACACTGCCCTCGGTCAGCTACTGCGAAAACAATTCTTCACTAGAAGATGAAGTTGTGAACCAACGAAACACACAGTGGTAAAATAAATCAGTGCTGAATTTGTATGTAGTCGCTTCACTGACATAAATAATAAAACAATGATGGTGTCCTTCCCATACAACGCCGTTTTCAAGAGATGTTAAGTAAATTTTTAATGTTCAACTGACTGAAGGTGAGTTTGACGTCATATTTCTGCTTTTTACACAAAACATTTTAAAACCGACACTGCTATTACTGGCGCCAATTATCTACCGTTTCTTTCAGTTTACGGTTGATAAATTACTAGCTAATTAAATGGTCAGTTTTGTTTGTATTAGATGTTCAAATGCATGGTGCAAAAATATAAACATTCTTATTGTTTTTAGAATACCGTACTTCAACCTGTAAAAACGTAATCCTAACATGTCACTCTGTTGTTGGTCTGTCTGACCGTGTGTTAAGACTCCTTCTTCTCAGGAACGGGAAGAGATATCAGGTTGAAATGTACGTCAAGTAATAAAGTCTACAGCCCCTTGGAGGTGCAAAAATTTAAGCATCCAAGTCAAGGCACCAACAGAAACGGTCCTCAGTTACGGATAATTGTAACGCGAGTGCTACTAGAACTTTTCCAGTTTTCTTTCTTACAGTGTACACTCGTCATCACGTTAATGGCCGGCGCATAGCCGTTCCGGCAGAATACATTCCTCTACGCTCCTTTTCTTCTAGGAACTAGCTGCACGTTAAATATTACTAACTCGTTGATTAAAAGTAACCTCCGCCTAATACTACAAAATTTTGATAATTTTAATTACAATTAATAAAAATAAAACTTACAACAGAAATAAGAGAAAGGAAAAATATGTAAGAAAAATCTGTCTCTTTAGGCAAATAAAAATATGCCGAAAAGGTGGCAAATATTATGACAGTGTTTGAGTATCTCACTTAAGTACAGCTTCTGCGATACTCAACGTCAATTTTTCTTTTCGCAATACCTTTAGGGGGCTCGTTGATGGAGGTAAGACGATGGTGACGTAGAGTGATACTCGCTTCATTGTTCTTAGCTAGGTACAGTGATTCCTGTCTCATCATCCATATGGAAGGCTAGGTACTGAAGATTCAGTCTCGACTTCGAACCCAAAAACAACTCATTTTCCATACCTGTTTTCCACTATAGTTTTTTGTATCATCCCACATCCATCTGAAATTACTGCCATGAAAGCGCATTAGTTAGTCACTATGCTCCCTATTAGGTGTCTGCGAGAATACTGAAGCTGTTTCGTTCTATAAGTCAGTTGTGAAAATCGCCACCCACCTAACGAACAAAGTAATGCAAAGTAACTCCGCCCCATGAACCACAGATATTTCCAAGATGAGGTGGGGACTGCGGCCTCAAGGATACGGATTGCCGTACTCTAGGTGCAACCACAATGGATTCTAAAAGAGGGGCCACAGTCTTTTCAGAAGTTGTGGGGATTGGAGGTCAACAGTCCTGATGACTGACTAAGGTAACCTTGCAAGAACTGCCAACATGACTTTTTGTGCTAATGGCAAAAGCAAGGGGAAACTACAGCAGTTACTTTTCCAAAGGATATGCGGCTCTACTGTATGGTTAAATGATGATGGCATCCTTTGACGTAAAATATTTGTGGGGTGAAATAGTCCCCATTCGGATCTGCGGACCAGGACTACACAGGAGTTTGTCGGTATCAGGAAATACAGACCTTCATTACAAGAACAAGAGAGTGGAATTTATGGTCCCTTAATCGGTTAGGGAGAGCTGGAGATAAATGTAGTGGGGATTCATAACGTTAGGTGACAAGAACTAGTGCTCAAGTGAGTACAGCTTTATGAATACCACATCAGTTCGAGGTAATAGGTCTAATAATGAGTAAGAAAACAGGGATGCGAATAAGCTGTTATGAAGGTTCCCCTTATGCCGCCTCAGTTACACTATGTCCGCGATTGCTGCACAAACACTGTCTCCATGTACACGTACACTGTAATTACTCTACCACGCAATTTTGGGGTTACGCTGGTCTGGTATGAGACGTTCCCGGGGTGAGAGGAGGGGGGTCCACTGGCTGCCGAACCGCACAATAACCGTGGGTTCAGTGTGGGGCGGTGGTGATCTGGATTACTGCTCTGAGCTGTTGTGGGTTTGTGAACCGCTGAGGGCTACAGCTGGACATCATTTATTGGTCCAGGGTTTAATACACAATACATAAGCTATTGTGAACAGCATTGTTAGCGCATTAACGTAGGTAAGACAGACACAAGCCAACATCCGCCACAGCAGCGAAAATAAGGTGCTAAAATGCTGGGCATCAATTTCATTACTCATTGAGCTGTGCACGGCTCGTATTCAGGCCATTTATTGTGTGTCATCTTCTGTTACGGTACTGCTGCCTTCTTTACTTATTCCATTTACTGGCGTCACTAACTTCCTGCCTTACTTGTCCGTGAGTGTCAGCAGCAGCGCGTATCAATAGTGTCAGTTCCAATTTTATTTCTGTTCTATGGCAACGTGTTTTTGTGTTCTTGATTGTTTCATGTGTACTGTAATGGCCGTGAGATAGCGTCCGGAGATCGGCCTGCTCAGGAAGGACCGTCTTGTTTATGAGTTGGCAATAGGGCGCCAACCTATGAGGGTAGTGTTCAGGATTTAGGGCCCGTTTGCGTGCTGCCATTCTTCATCCGGTTGACGTCACGCCCGCGGCGGTGGATGACACAGGGACGGCCATTGAATTTCTGTCTAAGGATGTTAGGTGCCTTGACAACACTATTTGTGTTTTGGGATGTCCTCAACCTAGGTGGATAAGGTGTAGATGTGTTAGATGTAGATGTATATGTGGATGTGAAGGCGTAGTTAATGCATTAGTTCCGGTAGCTCTTTTCGTCCTCAACTGTGAATAGTCCTTCAAGTTCGTCATCTCCTGAAACTTAGCTTGGTACCTTCTCCACTGCACGGATGTCGGGTTGCCTACTGGCATGTGTTTCCTCTGCCTGGTTGGCTTAGAGCGGGTGTCTCGCTTCTTTTCGCTGTCGAGCTTGCAATGGTTCTTGAATTGGTCATCTGGCAGGACTTCGGTCGGTCCGTTCGTGGTTCACTGATGTCGGTTAGCCAGTGAGCGTGTTCCCTCTGCATGGTTGGGTCCGAGCGAGTGCCTCGCTAGGCGCTTTGTCATGACCATTGTCTTTGCTTTCGTTAAGGAACTGTTGGTCAACATCATTTTGCTATGTGACTCCCCAGGCTATTGTTTGAGGGGGCGAGGTTGAGCCGTGTACAGATCTTGTTCATTCCATTTATTGTTCGTCATCTTCTATTACGATACCGCTGCCTCGTTTTCTTATTCCATTTACTGGCGTCACTAGCTTGCTGCCTTACTTTCCTGCGAGTGGCAGCAGCAACATGTATCAGTAGTGCACTGTCGTACCATCTCCGGGCCGCCGTGTGCCTGGAAGTCACTTGGAGATTAACAAGCAAAGCAGTCGGGGACGGAACAGCGATCGGCATCGTAGGAGCGTCGGGGACGAAGCACCAGTGAGGTGCGGACAGCCAGTACTTGCCGACAACTGGCGACACACATGCATTGTCGGACTGTAGGAGACTAAAGCGGGAGCGACCATAGCTTGGTCGTGCGGTCGGTCGTCCCATCAGCCGACGTCAGTTTGGTCCTTTGACCGTTTCCGAGTGGAGGCAGTCGGTGAGTTGGCGCAGAGCAGTGAGGAGGTCCCCGTCGCGCGGAGTCGGACCGGAGCCACTGGCGGCGTGCACTCGCGGTTGCAGTTGTGAGGCGCTTCTTGCGGGGGTTATGAAGTTCGTCTCTCACCGATCTTGGACTCTAAAGTTAAGTGCTCAGTTAACCTACTATCAAGCCTCAACTGCTATCATTTCTCTTCGTTTGATCCTGGTTGTTGCTTTCTGCGAGATTCTCGCGAGGAACAACGTGTGTGCGTTGAAGTCGGCTAGAATTACAGCCGTTTTCTTGAATGGGGTTTAACTTAATTTAATTCACTCCTTAATTAATGAAATGCACCAGCGGTATCCTCTGCCTTGTGGCCATTAACGTTCCAGGTATATGCTCTGGTGATTGACGTAGTTCTTGGAAGTGTATTTACCTCATCCTGTTGTTGCTGTCCAAATGGTTCAAATGGCTCTAAGCACTATGAGACTTTACGTCTGAGGTCATCAGTCCCTTAGACATAGAGCTACTTAAACATAACTAACCTAAGGACATCACACACATCCATGTCCGAGGGTGCATTCGAACCAGCGACCATAGCAGCAGCGCGGTTCCGGACTGAAGAGCGTAGAAACGCTCGGCCACTGCGGCCATCTGTTGCTGTCCAGCACGTTGTGTAGTTCGACAGCTGAGGTGTGTTGATAGTTTCGGGCGTTTATTCTGTGTTAGGCTGGATTGGGTACTAGTATTCAGAACGTTGAGCTATGAGAACTGATTTTTTTGGTTTGTTCGTCGGCTAGCCTTCGGTTGGGTTGCCTTCCAACTTTAGAGGTTGTCGGTCTGGCTGGCTGTCTCACTTAAACGTGAGTTAGGTTTTACTTCCCAGGCCGACCCTTGGAACCTTCTGAACGCCGCTCCATGTGTTTTACATAGTGATTTCATTTTAGTCTTAAGTACTCTGTGTGGCCTTCAGTCAAATTTCAGCTTTTTAAAATTGTAAGCTTTTTCTCTTTAGGCCTTAAACGTGAAATTGTTTTCTCCATGGGTGTGGCCTTCAACCGAGTTTAAATCTCTCTTAAAATAAAAATTTAAAATCTTGATCTTTCCTTAAGTCATAACATCGTTATTCTTTAGTGTGAGGCCTTCAGCCGAGTAAACTGGCTTTAGACGGATCGGAGTGTGGAATGTCAAATACCTTAATCGGGGAGGTAGGGTTAGAAAATTTAAAAAGTGAAATGGATAGGCTAAAGTTAGATTTAGTGAAGTTCAGTAGGAGGAGGAACAGGACCTCGGGTCAGGCGAATACATTGCTATAAATACAAAATGAAATAGGGATAATGCAGGAGTAAGTTTAATAATGAATAAAAAATAGGAACGTGGATAAGCTACTACTAACAGATTAGTGAACGCATTGTTGTAGCCAAGGTGGACACGAAGCCCACGCCTACTGCAGAAGTACAAGTTTATATGGCAACTAGCTCTGCAGATGACGAAGAGATTGAAGAAATGTATGATGAGATAAAAGAAATTATTCACATAGCTGAGAGGGACGAAACTTTAAGAGTCATAGGGAACTGGATATCGTTAGTAGGAAAAAGAAGAGAAGAAAAAGTAGCAGGTGAATATCGACTGCGGGTAAGGAATGAAAGGGGAAGAAGCCTTGTAGAAATCTGCAAATAGCATAACTTGATCATCGCCAACATTTTATTTAAGTATCAATTAAGAAGGTTGCATACGTGGAGGAGACCTGGAGACACGCGGAAGATCTCAGACTGATTGTATAATGGTAAGACAGAGTTTTAGGGACCAGGTTTTAAATTGTAAGACATTTCCAGGGGCAGTTGTGGACTCTGCCCACAATTTGTTGGCTGTTAACTTTTTATTAAAGCTGAAGTAACAGCAAAAGGGTGAGAATTTAAATAGATGGGACCTCGATAAACTGAACGAACCAGAGGTTGTAGAGAATTACAGAGGGAGCATTAGGAAATTATTTAGAATAAAAGCAGAAAGGAATACAGTAGAAGAAGAATGAGTAGCTTTAAGAGATGAAACAGTGAAGGCAACAGAGGATCAAATAGTTAAAAAGACAAGGGAGAGTAGAAACCCTTAAGTAGCACAAGAGATAATGAATTTAATTGATGAAAGGAGAAAATATAAGACCGAGGTAATTGAAACTGGCGAAAAGGAATACAAACGTATAAAAAATGAGATCGACAGGAAGTGCAAAATGGCTTAGCAGTGATGGCTAGAGGACAAATGTAAGGATGTTGAGGCATATATCACCAGGGCTAATATAGATATTGACTACAGGAAAATTTAAAAGACCCTTGGAAATACAAGGGCGATGTACTTGAGGGAATATTATGGAAATGGAAGAGGACTAGATGAAGATGAAATGGGAATATGATATTGCTTGAATAATTTGAGAGAGTACTGAAAGACAAAAGACGAAAAAAAGGTCAGGGGAGTAGACAACATTCCATTAGAAATTCTGATAGCTTTGGGTGAGCCAGCCATGTAAAAAATATTCCATTTGCGGAACAAAATATATGCGACAGGAGTAAAGCAAAGAAAGCAGGTGTTGACAGGTGTGAAACTTACCGAACTATCAGTTTCATAAGACAAGGCTGCAAAATACCAATACGAATTCTTTACTAACCAATGGAAAAACTGGTAGAAGCAGACCTCGGTGAAGATTAGTTTAGATTCCCTAGAAATGCAGGAACACGCGACGCAATACTGACTTATCTTAGAAGATAGGTTAAGGAAAAGCAAAGTTACGTTTATAGCATTTGTAGACTTAGAGAAAGATCTTACCAATGTTGACTTCAACACTCTCTTTCAAATTCTAAGGTGGTGGGACTAAAATATGGAGAGCGAAAGGCTATTTACAATTTGTACAGAAAGGAGATGGCAGTTATAAGAGTAGAGGGGCACGAAAGGAAAGCAGTGGTTGAGAAGGGAGTGATTCATGGCTGTAGCCTACACCCAATACTATTCAATCTGTATATTGAGGAAGCAGAAAACGAAAAAAAAAGTAAAACGTGGATAATGAAATGTAGTCGAATAAAATTAGGTGATGCTAAGGAAATTAGGTTAGGAAATAAAACACTTAAAGTAGTAAATGAGTTTTGCTCTTTGGACAACAAAATAACTGATGATGGTCGAAGCAGAGAAGATGAAAAACGTAGACTGAAGCTGGCCAGAAAAGTGTTTCTCAAGAAGAGAAATTTGCTAATGTCGAGTATAGATTTAAGTGTCATGAAATCTTTTCTCAAAGTATTTGTATGAGGTGTATCCATGTATGTAAATGGAACATGGACAATAAATAATGTAGAGAAGACGAGGATAGAAGCTTTTGGTGCTACAGAAGAATGCTGAAGATTAGATGAGAACATCACGTAACTAATGAGGAGGTACTGAACAGTAGTGCGGAGAAGAGGAATTTGCGGTATAACGTGACACGAATGAGGGATCTGTTGGGAGGACACGCTCTGAGGCGTCAAGTGATCACCAGTTTAGTATTTGAGGGAGGCGTGAGGGAAAACTCGTGGAGGATAGGCCAGAAGATGAATACAGTAAGCAGATTCAGAAGGATGTAAGTTGCAGTAGTTATTCGGAGATGTAGAGAGTTCCACAGGATAAAGTAGTTTGGAGACCGGCACCCAACTAGTGTTTGTACTGACTCCTACAACAACAACAGCAAGCAACCACATACATAAAATGTAAGCGAAGGTGGTATCTATTATATACTAGTACTATAGCTACTGATTTAAAACGTAATAAAATGGAACCTACATGAGCTCACGGCATTGTTCATAACTTGACAAGAGAGGAAACATATTAATCGGGTTTCAGATGCAGCCAGGGCACGGGAACGGTACAGCAAGTATAATCATTTTCACCGGCTTCTGGAGAACCAGGAAGAAAAGAGCCACCACACCATATCATAGGTATGAAGACAAAGTAGAAACGATATCACCAGGGTACCACAGTGAAGCAGAATTTACAAGACTCGCATAACAGTCCACCACAATGTCACTAACCCATTGCGGGTTCCACATGACTGCGTGCCACAGAATTCCAGAATTCCACCCACCACCTTATCTTGTTCTTCAGGACGCTGACAGCTCACCGAGAGAAATCGCAAAGCGGCAGTCGCTATTACTCAGATGACATCCACACTGCACATACCAAAGCCGGTTGCTCGGACCCCTCTCACCAAACTGCGCGTTACTCGGAGCACCTCAAAGGGAGCCACCACACATCCCATGTGCTGCAGTCCAAGGCGCTCCAACGGCAACGCGCACGCGCCCATATAGCCTCACGTTCTCTTCGCAATAAACCCTCTGACTGAACGTTCCGAGAGGAGAGAACAGTCGAATCACCCAAGGAGGTACAAGGTGCAACAAGACCATCGCAAACACGATTTCCTGCGAGACAGCCGCGGACGACTCCATCCTGCCTCTCTCAAGTGAAACAAGTAATGGAGAATGGGAGGTGAAGGAACCAATCCTCAACTGTTCCTCGATATCCTAGTTACACACAATTTTAACTGGTTTTAACTGTACTTACTATCTTACCACCAGCTGTTTCTCGAACCAGGAATGTAACTGGAAAATGGACTTTGGTCACCGCTTAGGGACTCAAAAACCGTGTCATCATTTTGGATGTAATCTTCAGTTCTTTTTTTTATAATACCCAACTAACAACGCGCAGAGTGACGGGACATTTATAATTGATACACCCTCAACGTATGCGCTAGCAGAATATAGTTTCTAGCCACCTCCGTATTTTTCTGAATTGCTTCTGGACTACTGTCAACTAGCAGCATGTCACCGATAGATTAGACATTAGGTGATGGTGATATGACAGGGAAAATAAACATGAGACGAGCAGGCGTTCTCGATGGGCTTCATGGTTCGCAGTATTTATAGCAAATGTCAGCCACACTATCGACTGGTCGTTCGAGTCTCTGAACTTGAGTGAAATATAAGTGTGGACTTCAAGTTGAGATAAAGGTGACCTGAAAACGACAGCTGCATATGGTACGACGTCGTCGTTAGATGGCAGACAGCATTGACGAAACAACATTTCCCGAAACCTCTCAACAAAAATGTGCAGCATTGTCACTCACTAACATTGTGGGCCCACCAAACATAGAGAAAAAGTAAAATAAGTGCAATATAGTGACCCTCGAGGTACTTGATTTACTAGGAAACAACCACCGAATCGAGAAAAAGGCAATTAAAACCACCAGTAAACACCTCCTTTCATACTTACGTACACAGAGGGGGCTTCATGTAATGAACGAAATTCTTTTTCGTGGTGTGTTTTTCTCTGTCTGAAGTGAGTTCTCAATTCTTGGAATTAGGATTAGGATTAGCTCTGAGACACTTCTGACATGTCCGAAAGAATACATACCATCTGTGACCATGCAGCTCATTAGAATGAAATTACAATAAAGTGAATACCCTTAGCTGCATGCAGGCGTTGATATAAGTGAACGGAGACAGTTTGAAATGCGTGCCCCGACCGGGATTCGAACCCAGGACCTCCAGCTCAGATGACATCACTGCCGCGCCTCCCGTGAGACCCACATTCACAACTTAGTGTCCCACACTATACTGATAGTGCCCCTGCCCATCTTAGATTAGATTAGTACTTGTTCCATAGATCATGCATCCTTACACCAAGCGAGGTGTCATTTGGCATTTAACGGCGTGATGTGGCTCATTACTAGCGGCATTACTGCCGATCCCCGTAAGAGTTCGGGCACTATATATATATATATATATATATATATATATATATATATATATATATATATATATATATATATATATATAACGTTGTCCTTTCGCCACCAAAACCATTGGCGAGGCATAATGAGACATGAGCGGCCTAATTATTCCTTCTGCGAGCATTTTGCCTCAAGTTTCCTCAATTCCCTCATTTTAGGAGGAGACGAAGAGATTGACGGATTCGCACCTTATCGGTCAAATGGATGGTGTACTCATTTCTTTTGGTACTCCCAACTGTCCGCCAGGACTTCCGGGAATTGCTCGAACACCTCTAACAAAGCCACCTTCTGTTTTGGGCTTAAGTGCGACATATGAAACTTGGGTATGATGGTTGGATGGTGCATGCTCTAAATAGACACAAAGGATATTGGATATCGAGCCAAAATTTAAAGCGGACGGCAATATCAACGTAATCCAGCTAGCAAACCGATTTCCTAAGAAAATACACCCCTGGTAGATACGCATAACCAACCCCCTTACAGTGGAAAGCCGAATAGACCAACTTAAACCTTGAAGTTTGAGAAAGAACAACCCTTCCTACGACTGGAATAACCGCACCATTAACATTTCTACGACATAAATAAGACTTCTGAACCTGAGGAGCTTTGGAAAGACGTACAATTTTATTTCAAATGGTTCAAATGGTTCTGAGCACTAGAACTTAGAAGTACTTAAACCTGACTAACCTAAGGACATCACAAAACATCCATGGCCGAGGCAGGATTCGAACCTACGACCGTAGCGCTCGCGCAACTCCAGACTGAAGCGGGTAAGACCGCTCGGCCACATCGGCCGGCTGAGAGTTTTAGTAATGGCCTGACGGCCTCCTCCTGAACAGTGCCACAAATAAAGATTAGAGTGGTGTACAGTGATGCACGTTGTTCCCTTTGCCTTACGTGTCTTTCTAACTGAAACATTGACATTACACCATCCCACCTTCCCCAAGCGTCAGCTCTTTTTCGTCTTACCACTAGTTTTCCCGCAGTCAGGTGCAAAATACCCTCACAGGTTACACCGAAAACGCACACACCTTTTCAGGACGGAATGTTCCGTGACTCTGGTCCTTGCCACAATCGCGCACAGCATGACCTTCTTCACTATATCGAAAACACAACATACTGTTTTCTGAGCAAAAATTAAGATGAAATCAGCCACTTACGGTAACTTCTACTTGTTTGTTACTAACACAAAATTCCTGGTCGTTACGCATATCACTAAACCTATTACGTTCAATATGCTAGACTAGCTGATCTTATTCAGCAAATCTCTGCGACTTAGTGAAGAACAGCGTCCTTGACCAATCTTCTGACTGAACGCCTTTAACTACGAGTATATTTTTCATGGAACCAAACTCGGAGATTTATAAACACAGGACCGATATAGCTACCCGAATCTCTTAAATATACTGAGCAAGATACCCCGAAATGCGTTGCACCCAATAGACATGAAGATTTACAAGCTCATTCAGACTTCTCTTCGATAACTGACTCCCCAAGACTCTTTTCCTAAATTCGTACTACGGTAAATTTTCTAAATGGATTCCGTAATCACTTTAAATTTCCCTACAGTCATTAACCTCCCAATTCCATCAACTACTTTTTAATTTGTCAGTGCAGTAAACTACTTCCCAATTCAAATTTCATTACTTTATCCCAAGATTCATGAATAAATTCTTTCTGTTTAGCGTCAGTAAAACTTCAATGTCTTGAATAGAGTTAACCATAAGATTTACTTGAGCCCATATTCAAAACATTTGCGCCCAGCTAGGAACGCTTTGGTGCAACAACACTATTCTAGCCTGCATGCTGTAGTGGAGGCTGCAACAATGCGAACAGGCGTCATTCAACTGGTCAACATCTCGCTGATGATAACAAGATTGCGCTCTAGCACTCGGCGCCGACACTGTGCCGTTGCCACTACCCTACCACCAACCTTTTCTCCGAGGAAAGTAAGCTCGTGTTCTAACAGCTCCATCCTTATATAAGATGTACCAGCACATTCCTAGCTCCTTACTTCACCCAGGATGAACTTAAAATCTGAAAATACTAATAGAACACAACTACACAGTTTAACCTAGTCCTAGCACAGGATAAGAACCCCGCCACTTCCTCATAAACATACTGGCCTACTACTGAACTGAAAGTAGCGGGGTGGGCTGAAATTACATTGCATATTTCGCTTAAATGATTTATTTCATACAAATTCAAACTTAAGTATTAAAACCAAGAACTTTGAACTTCCACAGGATTAATGACATATGCACGGTAATTATTATTAAAATTTCTGAATTTATCATCTTACACGACATAACTTTGATTCACATGATACCAAGCTTTAACCATAAATTTTACGCATTGACCGTAGCTTAGGGAAAGAGATGGTGTCTAAAATAGGTTTCAAAGGTATTTGATAACAACTGTAAAATGGCAGATCCACTTAATGTATAGTTAAATCCTGGGATGGGGAACGTAACTGTGCTTACTAAATTATAATCTAATCTAGTTACAATATTTCCACCTTATCATGGTAACATGAACTTGCAACTAATATATAAATTATTTAACTTTGTAAATGGCTTCATACCAAAGTTGAAACAAGTGAACAGATTAAAACAGAACACTGGTTGAATAATTTCAATTAGTAAACAACTCCTACAATTCACTAAATAAAGTGAATCAAAAGTACATAGCATATTCAAAATAGTATCCACCTGTAGGAGCTGATTTGCTGTATTACAAGACACTTCGTTTAATCAAACAGTTGAAACAACAGATAAGAAAGCTTTGAGCACAATAGCAAATTCCGTAACCATAAATGGTCACAGAACACAGAACTTTAATAGCAAATTAGTAATTACAATTGACTAACTCAGAGCAGCATCACAAATTACAAAAATGAAAGAAAAACAGATGACTTAAGGGACTGCCTCCAAATAACATTACACAAGTACAGACCCCATTATCAATTGGCTGGTCAGTGCGTTTATTAGAATATCATTGAGCGATGCAGTATTTCCAATGCATATGAAACTGAAGAAAAATGGGATAGAAACACTTCAAACATTTTTGTTACCACAAGCAAAGAACACAAATAAAATGTAAGAGGAGGCACTTATACCATAGACAAGGACCGAATTAGTGGTATCTGTTATACACAACAGTTATCCATTTGAAACTTAACATAACGCGACCAACTTGAGGCCACGACACTTTTCAGAACTTGACAGGACATATTAGTTGGATTTCAGAGGTAGCCAGGGCTCGGGAACAATGCAATAAGCATCGGTTTCTGGAAAACCCAGTAGAAGTGGGCTAACGCGTCGTAGTTTAACTCTCAAGACCGTCTAAAAACAACATCGTGGCCACAGCCTATTAGAGTAAAGAAGAATTTACAAGACTCCCATAACAGCCAGCCATAATGTCACCAACCCATTGCAGGTTCCACGAGACTCCGCGCAACAGAATTGCAGAATAGAACGCAGCACCTTGAGCTGTTCTTCAGGAGGCTGACAGAGCGCTTCGAGACACACATGACTCTATAAATCGCAAAGCGGCCCGTGCTTTTACTTATCAAACAGCCGCTTTGAACACACCACAGCCGACGCACTACAACCAAGCCCTCCCTCCGACTGCATCACTCGCGCATGTCACGAGAAGCCGTCACGTAACCCAGACCCTGCAATTCGAAGCCTTTCCAGAAACAACGCACACCCGCCGAAACATAGTTCCGCTCTCCAGAAACGCAAATCTCTGCTAGGGAGTTTCGGGAGAGCAATCAAACAACTCAAGGAGGTACAAGGCGCTGCAAAATCATCGCATAAACCATTTTCTACAAGGTAGCCACGAACGGCTTAGAATGGTTTATGAAATAAAAGAAACTATTCAGATTATAGACGGAGAAGAAGTTTTCATTATGATGGATGACTGGAATTTGGCAGCAGGCAAAATATTAGGAGAATATGGACTGGGAGAAACGAATAAAAGAGGACGCCTCCTGGTAGAATTTTGTTGTAATCATTCGTAACACCAGGTGTAAGAGCCATAAAAGAAGTTTGCAGAGTCACTGAGACAGTGGAAGGTTCAGATTATATAACATTAGATATATGTTTTGGAACTATATTTTAAACTGTAAGACATTTCTAGCCACAAATGTGGACTCTAAGCAAAATTTTATATCTATAAACTTCAGATAAAAATTTAAGAAATTTCAGAAGGTAGGAAAGTGCTGTGATGGGTCCTGGATACTTTGAAACAACGAGAGATGAAATCGTGAAGCAGCAGAGGACATGGCCGTAGAAATAATGTAGTGGCATGTCGTAGTATCTTGTTGGGCAATTTCGGCAAGATTACAACAAAACCAGTTACTTATTATTAACGTAATGAGGTTTTATTTAATCACTGCTTTTCCCGGCTAAAGATCGTTATTTTGGTAAAGAAGTCTCCACCTGCGAACGTGTAGCAATGTCTGGCCAGCAGTGTGAATGAAACTAAGTTCATGCAAAAAAGTTATCATATACAACCAGTAAACAAGTTAAATGGATGATCGATGAAGTCTTTTTATTAATGTCACGAGAATGTTCGTTCGTATTCCACACACACCGCTATCTCGAAAATGATTCTGAATAAAAAATAGGCGTGGGCTTTACAAAGTCTATTAGAAGACTTTTTGTGCACAGGAAAGACTGAATTTAACTCATTAAATTAGAAAAACAACAACGAGGAAATGAAGCAGGGGCAAAGGGAACATAAACGCAGAAAAATGAGACTGACAACAAGGGGAAAAATGGTTAAATATAATGTCAAGAGGACAAATGTAAGCATATACAAGCATACAAGTGCAACAAGGGGAGAAATAGGTATCGCCTAGAGGTAAATTAATGAGACATTTGCAGGAAAGAGAAAGTGCTGTATGAATATCAAGAGCTAAGATGGAGACACGGTTCTAAGCAAAGAAGGGAAAGCTGAAATCTGGGAGAATTATACAGAAGGGAAGTACGAGGGAAATCAATTTAAAAGCAGCGTTATAGAAGGGGAGTAGGTGAAGATGAAGAGATATGATGCTGCGAGAAGATTCCGATAGAGAACTACACCAGACCTCTAGCGTAGACGACAATCGCTCAGAACTGCTGGTATCTTTGAGAGACTTTACTATTCCTTGTGGTGCGCAAGATATATGACACACGAGAAACACCCTAAATCGCCCCCCTGTCTTCTTTTGTATTAAAATATTTTGATTTTGATGCAAGATGTGGCCGGGATTGTTGGGAAAAAGTTAAAGGATATTAAATACCCCGTTGGCGTAGCATATATTCTGCGTTCTCGTAAATGTGGCTTACATATACGTCGACAATTATCGTGGTTGCTAGACAGGCACAAAAATCAGTAGAAAAGGATACAGTTTTCCTCGTAATGCTTTAATTACGTTAGCTAAATTCGCGGCTAACTCAAAGATAATCAGAAGTAGTATGAAACTGTTACTGCTATAGGCCATTAAGTTACTTGTCGCGAAGAGAGGCGATATAACCACTTACGTAGAGTAAGGATGTTTACTCACGATAAGGAATTTCGTTGAAATCGCACTGTCTTCATCTTAGGTTAACCATTGCCTTGGCAGAAATAAATTCCATTGCAAATTCAAAGATATCATGAAGCACACCTATGTCTTGCTGCCTACTGCAGTTAAATCTATCTTGGTAATTCCGTAAAAATTTTGATAGAGCGGATTTTTCAAATATTAATGTTTGAAAATTATTATTATTGTTCAATGTAGAGGATATATATATATATATATATATATATATATATATATATATATATATAAAGTCTGGAACACTTTCAAGTTATTTATGGCACAAGAACCAAACATTGTACAGATATCATACATACGTTATTTTCAAGTGAAACCTTGAAAAATTTTTTTTTCATTTATACCGCCACAGTGTAGTTTGCTAATATGCCAGTAGTCAGCGGTAGCCGAAAACATCGCTAGTTCTGGTGCGGAGCGAGCTTTCTGTGTGTTGGAGTACGACTACAACAATTGCGCTACAGCTGTTTAACGGATATTTAGAACCAAGTACAGTAAGAAGCCACCAACATGGAAGGCCATTTGCCAATGGCACTACAAATTCATTACGACAGGTTGCTTGTGCCGGCAAGAGGAAAGGACTTCCCAGTGTGAGTGAAATGAATGTGGACCGCGTACGAGAGACATTCATAAAGAGTCCAATGAAATCGGTGCGTTGTGCATCCCGTGAACTCGAAATGGCCCAATGACAGTGTGAAAAGTCCGGATACAGAAGCTGTCTACAAAACCATTCAAATTGGTGTTAGTGCAGAAGCTCAATGACGACGACAAAGAGAAGCGTTTTGAGGTTTGTTCGCAGTTGCAACAACTGAATGAGGATGGGGTTTCAGTGTACGGGCCATTCTTCATGACTGAGAGCGTTGTCACTGGATATGCCTACTTGGACATGCTGCAGCAAATGCTGATGCCTCAATTCCAATCGAAGTCTTCGTTCATCTTTCATCAGGATGGGGATCCACGCCATTTTCATCTTGAAGTTCGTGGGTACCGTGCTACAGTGTGACAGCTGTTTCATGGAATGGCCTACCCGATTACCGGATCTCACTCCGTGTGACTTTTGTCTGTCGGGACACATTAAAGATATGGCGCATGTACCGCCTCTAACACGTGATGTAGCAGAGCTCCGGGAGAGAATACGGGAAGCGACTGCCACAATCGACGATGCCATGCTGGGACGGGTATGACAAGGATTCTATTACCGTGTTGGCGGCTGCGAGTCACTCACAGTTCACATATCGAATATTTTTTTAAAAAATTCAGTTTCTCTTCAAAATTCAATATGTATAACATCTATACAATGTTTAGTTCTTTTGTAATAAATAAATGAAAGGGTCCCCGAACTTCATGTACACCCTGTACTTATAATTTTAACTTGAGGCTGAAGCCCGATATTTAGTGTTTAATTTTCTTCAACGTAATGGCCGCCTGTGCGCCATTGGGACAAAATAAGGCCAGATCGCTCATCTTCTATGCAACTCACTTTAAATAAATAAATATTTTTCAATTATATATTTCCACAGGAAGGGGCAGGTTTTGAATAACAACAGGGGAAATTCAGTTTTTAACGTATGTTGTAAGACAAAACACTTACATCCAATACTTAGTGCGTCAGAACACGTAAGAGACTTAATTCTTGAACAGTGGAGATAAAAAAGTAGTATTCCATATTTGATCCAAGTCTTTTTAATCGCAATGAAGTAAGATGTCCATGGTTACAAAGAATGTCGTTTCATTGTATAGTTACTCTTGGATACTAAAACACATAATAATCATTTAAACACAAAAAATACCACAGTAATGATTTATAGGTTTTATAGTTATCTGTCGTGTTGCCTACGGTTATCATCGACAGCAATACATTCACATGGATACGTCTAGTATAGGCGTAGTTTAATTCTGGTAGGGCTTTCCAGGAGACGTCAGATTGCCTCCTGGAAAGTTTAAAGCATGCTTGTTTGCAAGACCTGCTTGAAAATTTCCACAAAACATTTGTGTTACACAGTATTTTGCTGGTACAGTAACTTTTTATTGTAATATTTACACTATGGTTGAAAGCCATTTAGAACTATTGAGTGAATATCGTGTTATCATTTAAGTAGTGTAACCAAGAAACTTAATGCAGATTTAAATAACAATTTGCCAATGATAATTAACTAGTTTCCCCATTAGGCACGGCTCAAGGGAAACCCCAACTGAATACTTAGGTGGAAGCCTTCGGACTAACTTTGCCTGACATTGGTAATATGACAGATAACATTCAGTCAGATAAGAAAGAAACAAAAATATATCATCTTATTACAAGTCTACTTCAAATAAAAAAATCTGTTCATTTATAATGCAATAAATGTTCAAGTTATTTGGTGCCTCATGGGATATTTGTACAAGGTTATGCAAATGAAGGATGTTATTCATTCGGTCATTTCTCAAACGTTCAGTGCTCTTTAGCGCAAGAAGTAAGTACTTCAAGTGTGAATTGTTAATGGCAGTTCATCATTAGTTCATTGTCTATTGCTACAAAATATTGTTTGATCGTACAAGGATGCAGATTTAAAGTTCAAATTTTCAAGTTCACGCATCACTTAGGACACAAAAATGTTCGGTGCACACTGACACAAGATGTCAGTTAATGTGTATGAGGTACTATGCATGTTTTCCAGTAATTCACTTCATTGCAAGGAAAATGTTCAGTACTCACTGGCACTGTCATTTATTATTCGTAGTGCTAAACTCAGAAATTCTTGGTATGTTCTATGGGACCAAACAGCGATGGTCATCAGTCGTTAGGCTTACACACTACTTAATCTAATTTAAACTGACTCAAGCTAAAGACATTAGTGTTTATAGCCTGTATGTGTCAGTTCTTTTGCGAGTTCGTCGCATATACATTTATAATCTGACAACAATTGAAATATCAGTGTAGATCTCTCTGTGCCAGGCAGCGTGAATGACCAGTATGTGGTCGTTGGTGAGTCACTTTAATGACCAGAATGCGCTCATTTGTGTGCTGTGTCGAAGACGGTATGTGGTCGACGACGGGAGGAGTCGATGACTCAGGTGTGATTGGCGGACCCCTGGAGGTTTAGCCACCGTCCATTGGACAGCATTCTGAGCTGGGATACCGCTCGCGACAGATGAGTGTATTGGAGCTAAGGGCATGGCTGATCGCCATTCGGCAGAGCTTGCTCCGTCGGTGGCCCGTCTGGCCCTCACCTATAATGACCCCACAAGTGTCCTTGGACATGGATTTGGCCACGAAAAGGACGAAGCATGCCATGACTGGGGATGCACCCTCGCCACCGATCTCCACCACCTTCACCTACACCATCACCACCACAACCAACACAATCGCAGCCATATGCACCACCATCGCCAACCTGGTTGCAGCTGCATTGAGATAGCCGTCAATGACGCTACTCCTAGGGCCACTACGGAAACTGTGCTGAGGTCTGTCTCGATCACACTCCCCTCTCCCTGCTCCCCCCGGGCACCACTTGATATGCCCAAAATCCAGGATGTCGAGAACGTCCCCAAATCGTCTCCTGGGCCAGAGGACGACCTTGACATGATGACTCTGAGCGACGCTGACATCCAGAGGGAGCTCGCTGAGCACCTCATCACTCTATGTGACGCCGCTGAGGAGGGGGACACGCAAGCCGACAGCATTTACCTACAGGCACTCCTCTACCCCAACATTGCTGCTACGGCCGACGACAGCAACGATGGGAGTCTGATGGTCTATGATGTTGACCATCGGCACATGATCCCTGACTATCGGAAGTGGCAGCTAGCCTCCTCTGACTTGGAGGCCACCATGCCTGCAGAAGAGCGCGGCCAGATGAAGAGGAAAAAGGCAGCTGTTGATGTGGAGGGCTCATAGGTGCCGCGCAAAACGGCACCCCACCGTCAACTCGCCACGAATGCTGCGGATGTGCCTGTCCGCAACATGTTTGCGGCCATCGATGGTGTGACAGAAACTCCCCCACGACCTCCCCCTCCCCACCAGCCCAATCCACCCCCAGCCCCTCTACCTGTCATCATTGAGTACAAGAAACCTTATAAAGGACTCCTTGACATCCTCTACTGAGTTACCACCTTTCCCTAACGTATTAAGACGGCAGGTGAGTACCTCCTCTGCCTGTCGGTACAGTCCCCTGAAGGTCTAACTGAAGTACTCCACACATCCAAGGTCATTTCACGAATTATCTCCCCCGTACCCTTGCCCCACCCCCGTCTTCTTTGTCTCCAACCCTGACACGCTGGAGAACCGCCTCTTCCTCATCCTCACCTCCCTCAATCGAGTCAGTGTGACAGAGGAGAAACCTCACTCCAGGAGGCTGACCCTGGTGTGAAACCGATGTCATGGCCTCCCACCTGCGCCCGTTGCTGCAGGAACCATATGAGCAGCTACGTGGGCTGCCCAAAGATTAAATCATTCAGAGCAAATCAGCGTCGATCTACGGGGCCCTTGTGAGTAGCCTCTGGGGTCGGTGCCGCAGACTTACTCCCACCATGCCTCCCGCTCCCATCCTGCACCTCTGGGCTCCTACCCGCCACCCCTCCTCACCATCCCCATCCCATACTCCCCCACACCACTCTCCCACCTCACTCTCCAGCAGGTGTCAAGCTCTGCTTCCTCTCCCTCACATCACACATCATGCTCCCCTGTTCCTTCCCCACTTGATCAGCAGGTGCCAAGCTTTGCTGTCCCCTCCCACCCTGGTACAGTCACAACAGCATCCTCTCCCCATCTCTTTCTCTATTCCTACCCCATTTGGTGACTTCATTTCTAGTGTTGTCGAGGCTCTGACGTTGGCAGTCACCACTGCCTTCAGCTGCTTCCCCCAAACCATCTCTCACCAGCTTGCCTCCTCCCTCTCCATGTCCTCCACCACTGCCAACCACTGCTCCTCTGGTCATGGCTATTAGACACCGTGGGTTGACAGCCATGACCTGGAACACCAATGGTATCCATAAACAACAGGGTGAATTCCGACAGTTCCTCCTCGATGAGGGGTTGACATTTGCCTTGTCGCTGAGAAGCACCTCAAACCTGGTGTTTTTGTCCGTGTAGTGAACTACTCCTGCCGGCTGTGGTGTCTGAGCAGTTCTAGGCTCTACAGCCTGGACCTGCACGACCACTATGGTTGCAGTTTCAGATCCTGCCTCAGGCATAAGTGTGTGTGATGTCCTTAGGTTAGTTAGATTTAAGTAGTTATAAGTTCTAGGGGACTGATGACCTCAGAAGTTAAGTCCCATAGTGCTCAGAGGCATTTGAACCATTTGAACCCTGCCACTGTGGAAGCCACCGGCATTGTCATCCACATGGTGAGAGGTTCTATCACGTTTGTGGCTCTTTACAGACCACCATGAGGCCTTCTCGAAACACCAGACTTCGAGGTATTCCTGTCACGCGGCAGTGACATCTTCATTGGTGGCGACTTCAGTACCAAGCATGCTGCCTGGCACAGCAGAGTCACCAGTACCTCAGGTCGTCTACTCCTCCGGGTCGCTGAGCAGCACCACACCTGCACTGTTACCCCTATGATTCCACCATATGTCCCAATCAATGAAGTCTCCCAGATGTCATAGACATTGAAGTGGTGATAGGTCTTCCCCACTCCATCACTGCTGCCACTCACATCGCTCTGATCACCAACCAGTCATCTGCTCCATCGATCTTGTTGGACAGCCTGAATATCCACGATATTGACTGGCTGTCCTACCAGCGATGGGTCGAAGCAGCCATACCAACAATTCCTGTTGCCAATATAACTGACACAGATTGCACCCTTACACACCTCACCACCATTGCCCTTGATGCTGCAGCTGCAATGACCCTCACCATTCGGAACGACCCCAGGACCATCTGTTCCACTCCCTCCTCATATCCGTGCTCTCATCACAGAGAAAAACCGGACCATTCGATAATGGCAGCTTACTCAGAACCCGACTACCAAGTGCCTAAACGATAGATTGCAGCGCCAAATCAAGGCTGCGGCGCATGACCACTGCAATCAGGCAATGGCAGACAAAATCTCCATCATTGACCTGAGTGATCCGTCTGCTCGTCGGCTCACAAAATGCCCTTTGCGACAAGGGCAACGGATCCCCCCTCCTCCAGGTCGGTAATGACTTTGTGTGCATGGTGGCACGTCTCTCACAACTCCTTGTTATCCATTACCCGGGGGATCATATCACTTCCATCAACAAAGAAAAGGTTGAACTGCCACCTCAATTCCAAGGAAACTGTCAGCTCCAACAAACTGACCAACATCCTCCTCAAGCAGTTGCCACCAGTTTCTATTCCCATCCTGACGGCCACCTTCAATAACATCCTCACAACCAGGCAATTTCCCACTGGCTGGAAACATACCAAGGTGGTCGTCATCCCCAAGGCTGGGAAGGATATTCATTCCCCTGCCAGCTAATGTGTCATCAGCCTCTTGCCCGCCATCTCCAAGGTGTTCGAGAGGCTGTAACTTAAAAGACTGCTCATCCACATTTCCCGACAACGGGTCCTCCCTGATGGGCTGTTTGGCTGTAGGCAGGGTCATGCAACCACCCACCAACTCCTGTGCCTTGTAGAAGAGGCACTAGACGTCATATAACGTAGGGAGTACTTCGGGGCGATTCTCCTCTACATAGTCCAGGGCGTTTGACTCGGTCTGGCACGAAGGGCTGCTCTACAAGTTAATCTCACTTGGCTTTCCAGTGTCTCATGTACAGCTGATAGCCAAATACCTGGAAGGTCGCACCTTCCCCATTAGGATCCCCGAGGAGAAATCTACACAACGACGTATCAGGGCAGGAGTACCGCAAGGCAGCGAACTCGGACAGCTGCTTTACTCCCTCTTCACAGCTGACCTGCCCTCTGCGCCTAGGGTGCATTTAACGGTGTACACGGATGACACTGCGCCGTTCTCTTGTTTTCGGAGTGCGGCAGGTCTCCAACAGCGGCTACAGGGAGCGACAGATTCCCTTACCGAATGGGCTACGACCTGGCGTCTAGCATTCCATCCCTCCAAACCTCAGGCCCTTATCATCTGCCAGCGCCATATTCACATTTGGCTCCCACAGGTGTCCGTCCTCTGTACCGCCGTCCCTTGGACTCGTACTAAGAAGTACTTCGGCGTTACCCTTGTAACACCATAGCTCTAATGCTGTATTGATTTATTTTGCCTTTTGTTTTGTGTTATATCGTTGAGTTTCTGTAAATGTTGTTGGATTGAATCGATACCATGAGACTGGTTATTCTTTTCTGTCTAAAAAAAAAAAGACTATGATGTCATGGTTTGATTCTGTGCAATGTAGTGTATCTATCATTTAAATTCTTTCTCTCATTTGGAGGGAACGAAACTAACTGTACATAATTGTAATTTCTGTGTGAATAAATTTTTGTAGAAATGTCAATATGTGGAAATGTTCTATTTTATTTCATATGTTTGATTGCTATTATGTAAACTGCTGACCTTCACTTAGAGTTATAAGTTATTTTGTATGTAAAGGGTGGTGTGGTGCCCCTTGGAAACAGTACTGTGTAACGCGCGCAAAACGTGGAGGCCATGGATAGAAAGGTGGAACCAAGAGTCAGTCGGTGACGAGCTACCAAACTGTCAACTGCTCATGTAAAAGTTTTGTCTTGTGCTGGTGCCGAGAGAGGCTTTCCGTGCCGCCTTCCAATGCCTCGGATGGATGGATAAAGAGCTGGAACTTTTATGGAATTGTTACATATCATTGCCACCAAGAAATGACAGGGTCCAGCATTTTCGCCCGCAAATCCAGCCACCGACATGAATTCACCACCACGTCGCGCAATCAATGAAAAAAGGAACAAAGGAACTGTAAATATGTAAAGTGAAGATCAGCACGTTTAGTGTGCGCAAATATAAGGTAACTTATACTCGAACTCTTACACCTACCTTGATTTTTTATCCCTAGTCACACAACCACTTACGGTCCTTCCCATGTCAAAAATGCTTACCGAGTGTCCATACTGTGAAAATAGGAAAGCCCAGTGTTTACTAATTAAGGTCATTTGAAGATAGCAAGAAGAAACGAAGTTAATGTAGCAGAACCGAGTAATATAGTAAATGATGCTTGCTGAAAATAATTTTTCTATTAAAACTGTTTACTAATATTTTGTTGCCAACTTCTAAAGTGAATGTTTTCAAAACAGTGGTTTATAGAATTTTGCAAATTAAATGATCGCAGTGCAGCCTGTTGAAAATCACCCAAAGGTAAGCTGTTGTCTTATAACCATGTCAAGTTGTGTTCTACTGGAGTAAAAGTTGAGAACTATTACTGTTGAAAGTTGCATGTTCATGCTCGATAAGGGCTTGTATCTCTAGTGTATTGAAAGTGTGTTTAATTTTCTTTGCCACACTGGTCAAGATTAAGGGGCCCCCCGCCATTGAAAGTAGTTCAAATACACAAAGTTACTTAATTGATTAAAGTTTCTATAACTCTCGATATTCAAGTGAAATTCTGTACGACATTGGGTTTCTCTAGTGTATTATAAGTGCATATTAATGGTGTTACAGGATCAACAATTTGTCTATTGTGCTCATGCAACATAACGATTAATAGAAAGACCACTATCTATGAAAACAATAATTTCTTTATTCAAAAGACAGTGAGAAGTAATCTGTTATTAAATTCCATTTAATTTTCATTCTAAGTAGAAAGGTGTTTAGTATTGAGAGACTTAATCTATGCACAATAACTAATTTTGGTGCGAACCATATCCATATTTCGTGTCAGACAGGAATATGTTTGGAAAATAATATTGGACCTATGTCCAATTTACAATTCCGCAGTGACTATTAATAGTAAGATTATTGAGACCATTCAGTTTGACTAAGTCCTCAAGGTAATAGTGTGTTTTTCGTTATATGTTATATTTCTGCATATAGTTTGTTCTGATCTGTTAGCTCTACCTTAACGTGAACATACTGTACGCAGGTGCCAGACTTCATTGCACTCGCGTGTGGCAAAGTAAAGGTTGTTCTTGTCTGGTAAAGTGACTAATACCTATTTTCTTGAACAAGAATGTCAATCCTAATTAGTCTGGCGGCTGTATCCTTTATTCCTTGTATGTATAGATAGGTAAAATATTGTTTATTACTATTTAAATATTTATGTAATTCTGACATTCACTTCCGATAAGCCGCATCCGTTAGGTACAACCCGATCAACATAACAAAATTCCTCCCCCCGCCTGAACCATGGACCTTGCCGTTTGTGGGGAGGCTTGCGTGCCTCAGCGATACAGATAGCCGTACTGTAGGTACAACCACAACGAAGGGGTATCTGTTTAGAGGCCAGACAAACGCGTGGTTCCTGAAAAGGGACAGCAGCCTTTTCAGTAGTTGCAGGGGCAACAGTCTGTATGATTAACTGATCTGGCCTTGTAACACTAAGCAAAATGGCCTTGCTGTGCTGGTACTGCGAACGGTTGAAAGCAAGGGGAAACTACAGCCGTGATTTTTCCCGAAGGCATACAGCTTTACTAAAAGTGGACGTCGTTATCAGGAGAAAGAAAACTGGCGTTCTACGGATCGGAGCGTGGAATGTTGGATCCCTTAATCGAGTAGGTAGGTAGGTAATTAAAAAAGGGAAATGCAGAGGTTAAAGTTAGATATAGTGGGAATTAGTGAAGTTGGGTACCAGGAGGAACAAGACGTTTAGTCAGGCGAATACAGGTTTATAAATACAAAATCAAATAGGGGTAATGCAGGAGTAGGTTTAATAAAGAATAAAAAAATAGGAATGCGGGTAAGCTACTACAAACAGCATAGTGAACGTATTATAGTGGCCAAGATAGACACGAAGCCCATGCCTACGCTAGTAGTACAAGTTTATATCCCAACTAGGTCTGCAGATGACGAAGCAATTGATGAAATGTACACTCCTGGAAATGTAAAAAAGAACACATTGACACCGGTGTGTCAGACCCACCATACTTGCTCCGGACACAGCGAGAGGGCTGTACAAGCAATGATCACACGCACGGCACAGCGGACACACCAGGAACCGCGGTGTTGGCCGTCGAATGGCGCTAGCTCCGCAGCATTTGTGCACCGCCGCCGTCAGTGTCAGCCAGTTTGCCGTGGCATACGGAGCTCCATCGCAGTCTTTAACACTGGTAGCATGCCGCGACAGCATGGACGTGAACCGTATGTGCAGTTGACGGACTTTGAGCGAGGGCGTATAGTGGGCATGTGGGAGGCCGGGTGGTCGTACCGCCGAATTGCACAACACGTGGGGCGTGAGGTCGCCACAGTACATCGATGTTGTCGCCAGTGGTCGGCGGAAGGTGCACGTGCCCGTCGACCTGGGACCGGACCGCAGCGAAGCACGGATGCACGCCAAGACCGTAGGATCCTACGCAGTGCCGTAGGGGACCGCACCGCCACTTCCCAGCAAATTAGGGACACTGTTGCTCCTGGGGTATCGGCGAGGACCATTCGCAACCGTCTCCATGAAGCTGGGCTACGGTCACGCACACCGTTAGGCCGTCTTCCGCTCACGCCCCAACATCGTGCAGCCCGCCTCCAGTGGTGTCGCGACAGGCGTGAATGGAGGGACGAATGGAGACGTGTCGTCTTCAGTGATGAGAGTCGCTTCTGCCTTGGTGCCAATGATGGTCGTATGCGTGTTTGGCGCCGTGTACGTGAGCGCCACAATCAGGACTGCATACGACCGAGGCACACAGGGCCAACACCCGGCATCATGGTGTGGGGAGCGATCTCCTACACTGGCCGTACACCTCTGTTGATCGTCGAGGGGACACTGAATAGTGCACGGTACATCCAAACCGTCATCGAACCCATCGTTCTACCATTCCTAGACCGGCAAGGGAACTTGCTGTTCCAACAGGACAATGCACGTCCGCATGTATCCCGTGCCACCCAACGTGCTATAGAAGGTGTAAGTCAACTACCCTGGCCAGCAAGATCTCCGGATCTGTCCTCCATTGAGCATGTTTGGGACTGGATGAAGCGTCGTCTCACGTGGTCTGCACGTCCAGCACGAACGCTGGTCCAACTGAGGCGCCAGGTGGAAATGGCATGGCAAGCGGTTCCACAGAACTACATCCAGCATCTCTACGATCGTCTCCATGGGAGAATAGCAGCCTGCATTGCTGCGAAAGGTGGATATACACTGTACTAGTGCCGACATTGTGCATGTTCTGTTGCCTGTGTCTATGTGCTTGTGGTTCTGTCAGTGTGATCATGTGATGTGTCTGACCCCAGGAATGTGTCAATAAAGTTTCCCCTTCCTGGGACAATGAATTCACGGTGTTCTTATTTCAATTCCCAGGAGTGTAGTAGAAGCCGACCTCGGGGAAGATCAGTTTGGATTCCGTAGAAATATTGGAACACGTGAGGACATACTGACCCTACGGCTTATCTTCAAAGCTAGATTAAGGAAAGGCAAACCTACGTTTCTAGCAATTGTAGACTTAGAGAAAGCTTTTGACAATGTTGACTGGAATACTCTCTTTCAAATTTTAAAAGTGTCACGGGTAAAATACATGGAGCTAAAGGCTACTTACAATTTGTATAGAAACCAAATGGCAGTTATAAGAGTTGAGGGGCATGAAAGGGAAGCAGTGGTTGGGAAGGGAGTGAGACAGGGTTGTAGCCTCTCCCTGATGTTATTCAACTTGTATATTGAACAAGCAGTGAAAGAAACAAAAGAAAAACTCGGAGTAGGTATTAAAATCCATGGAGAAGAAATAAAAACTTTGAGGTTCGTCGATGACATTGTAATTCTGTCAGAGACAGCAAAGGACATGGAAGAGCTGTTGAACGTATGGACAGTGTCTTGAAAGGAGGATATAAGATGAAAATCAACAAAAGAAAAACGAGGATAATGGAATGTAATCGAATTATTTTGGGTGATGTTGAGGGGATTAGATTAGGAAATGAGACACTTAAAGTAGTAAAGAAGTTTTGCCATTTGGGGGGCAAAATAACTGATGATGGTCGAAGTAGAGAGGATATAAAATGTAGACTATCAATGGGAAGGAAAGCGTTTCTGAAGAAGAGAAATTGGTTAACATCGAGTATAGATTTAAGTGTCAGGAAGTCGTTTCTTAAAGTATTTGTATGGAGTGTAGCCATGTATGTAAGTTAAACATGGACGATAAGTAGTTTAGATAATTAGAGAATAGAACCTTTCGAAATGTGGTGCTACAGAAGAATGCTGAAGATTAGATGGGTAGATCACATAACTAATGAGGGGGTGCTGAATGGGATTGGGGAAAAGAGAAATTTGTGGCACAACTTGACTAGAAGAAGTGATCGGTTGGTAGGACATGTTCTGAGGCATCACGGGATCACCAATTTAGTATTGGAGGGCAGTGTGGAGGATAAAAATCGTAGAGGGAGACCAAGAGATGATTACAGCATGCAGATTCAAAGGGATGTAGGCTGCAGTACATACTGAGAGATGAAGAAGCTTCCACAGTTTAGAGTAACATGGAGAGCTGCATCAAACCAGTCTCAGGACAGAAGACCACAACAACAACATAGAAGTAGCAGATGGCAGTGTTATATCTTGGACCAAAGCCTCACCTGGCGCCCCCACATTGACGACGTGCGTCGATAAGCGATAGGACGGCTATGCCTGCTCTACCCCCTCATCAATCCCACCTCTTCTCTCCCTACACACCTTGTTGTCAGGCTGTACATCTCTCTTGTTCGTCCCATCCTTAAATATGAAGTGGTGTTGTAGGGGGTAATGCTGCCCCCACCCACCTCCGCCGACTCCAAACTGCCCAAAACCAGGCCCTCCGGCGTGCCCTCCATCTCCCTTTCTACTTCCCTAACCAAGAACTCAACATCCTGGCTGAGGTGCCACTCCTTCACTCCCGCATCCTTTCCGCAGCCGCTTCCTTCTACCAGCAAACCCGCCAATCTCCCAATCCCCTAATCCTTTCCCTGGGCCCTCATGTCCACCATCTGGCCACCATCCCCTGGCCTGACCTCCTCTTCCGCCCCCCATGACTCCCTATCTGCTAGTCACTTTCATGTCACTTCATCTTTTCCATTTCGTCGCTTCATTTTATCTCTACGTCATGCCATCCATCCTCTCCCCCCTCCACCAACCCTCACGCCACCCCCACAACCGTCACGCCCTCCCCTAATGTTGGCCTAATCCTTACAGGCCCTCGACTGGCTTCGCGTACATGAAAATTTTCCAAAGCTGTCTCAGAATTCCTACACAAATTAATGTCCATCGTAAAGATCTCAAAAATTAACAAATTGTCACAAATAAGATGTCTAGCACACATGTCTGCGAAGTTTTTCATGTTGTATGTTGTATCTGAAGTCCTTGTAGAAAAATCGCCAGTTTAATCCAGTTGATGGAAATCGTTTACAGAATCACGTTAGTTCACTCATCAGAACGCTCGTAAACGTAATTTCACAGTTTGAACTGTCTTTAGGTAAATGAAACATATTAGCACCTTACAGACTCTGCAAGTAATTGCACTGTCCTATTTTATTCCAATTTAAAACGTTTGAATATTTATTAACAGCGCCCTCGAAGCCGTTATTTCACAGTTTACAGAACGCCACTGCTCTTTCAATGTAACAGCCTTCCCCGCAAATCTTGAAACATTCGCTGCGCTGCAGTTCTAAATGCACCGTACTCAACGGATAGTCTCACTGTCGCTGTCACGCTTTTGATTAACGTCAGTGACGTAGCACTGTGGGTTCAATATTTATTGAACGTAAAGATTATCTTACGTCACTTGACTCACTCAGTCGCTTGGCAGTCAGTTAAGGTTACACTATGTAGGTACATCATCCATCTGTACACTATCGTTTGTTGAATTAATAATAGAGACACATATGTAGTTCTTCTACAGATATATATTTTGCTATCATCAGCTCATATACGTACGCCTCAACTCTTCAACTCTACAATTTATAATCAATTGACCATCAGGATTGTTGTTAAACAAGGCTATCACTTGACTTTTACGAAGCAAATGCCAATGATTGGTTATCCATGTAGTGGGGTTATATGTAGAGAACACCAGTATGTGTGTTTCTGCAATCACGGTGCCTATGTACGGAATAATGTTGTCGCGAAGACAACATTAGTCACACTAAAGTTAGCTGCCAAATCAGCCAGTCAAATTCGGTAAGTCCAGACTCTACGTCAAGCCTAAAAGAAATTCAGATCCTGGTACACGACGGTGCGTCTTGCAATGTTAATCAAGGTGACAATGAAATCCAAACTAGTCATCAATCGTGACTAATCTGGTTTGAGAAGATGAAACTTATGCTAAGAAAGCTCACGTGTATCGTTAAAAAAAAGAAAAAGATTATAATGACTACTGAAACTTTAAAAAAATTAATCTCAATTGAAATATGGACTAACCATTAGTAACCTTCATTTTTAAGCAAATGAAACTGAAGGCACTTCTGCTACTACACACAACAGGGACTATATCGCTCACACCTCCCGCGAGACCCATATTCTCACCTTATATGTCCACACACTACATTCGTAGTGTTCCTACCCAGCACACTCATTACTCGTGGGTGACTTTTTTACCAAGTCCCGTAAGAGCTCGGGTAATGTGTGTGCATCCGCACAGAAGAAGAAGGTCATGGCCGGTATTGCCAGAAATATATATTTGTATGGATGCGGTGTCTGTTCTTTCGGACACGTCCGAAAGAACAGACACCATATCCATATAAATATATGCTAACTGATTAGGTAACGTTTTCTTACTTTCTTCTAAATTTTATTGCAGTTACTTCGTTGTTTTCTCGTAAAAAGAGCTGAAGCATAAGTGCAGGTTCGTTCTTTTCTTCTGCGAAGAATTCGTGATAAGGCTTGTGTGATGAAGCGATCATTCGTCTGTGTTTTCGCTCACTGCTGCGTTTTCCGAAATATTTTGAATCGTGTGTGTGGTAATACTGTTACTGCGTGGAATCGAAGACTCTTAATCTTGAGTCTTGTCATCGACAGAAATATTTAAGTCCACAGAAATGCTGTAATCTAAAGTCTCTGTAATGTCAATAAACCTCGTCACGTGACATTCTGGGAAGGAAGCGTCTACCTCAAGCACTGTCGTGTCTCATATGGTCTATGTAGCATTAGTAACTGGCTCGTCAGATGTTATCATATTACCATAATTTTGCACGTTGACTCTCTGAAAACGAATGCTATGCTACGTGTTATTCACTGCGTTGGGCATTATGGTAAATAGCAAAGAAAAATATTAAGAAAAAGAAATTTTCCGGAGTTATTCGAATGAGCTTTAAGGAAACACAAATGGTTGGTAAATAGTGCAGGAGCAAAACAAGACTATACGCAATAAGCGATGGAGAGTAGTGCACTTGATTTGGCAACTTGGGGAAAACTCAGATAATTCACTGACGTCCGAACCTAAAACGAATGTCCCCAGGAAGTTATCTGCTTAGATTTCTTTTTCGTGAGCGAAAGGAAGTTGATCTTTTTTAGTGAGCGAAAGAGAATGTTGATCTGAAAGTGAACCTGAATCGTGACCAAAATTCAGCTGCTCTATATGTTTGTAAATATGCAAATAATTGTACATTGTAGTTTGTAATAACACACTGTATCTTCAAGATATACGAAATATAGTACGTATAGGCTCTCCAGGAGGGGGGGGGGGGGCTACTCAGGAGGACGTCGTTATCAGGAGAAAGAAAACTGGCATTCTACGGATCGGAGCGTGGAATGTTAGATCCCTTAATCGGGCAGGTAGGTTAGAAAATTTAAAAAGGGAAATGGATAGTTTAAATTTAGATATAGTGAGAATTAGTGAAGTTTGGTGGCAGGAGGAACAAGACTTTTGGTCAGGCGAATACAGGGTTCTAAATAGAAAGTCAAATAGAGGTAATGCAGAAGTAGGTTTAATAATGAATAAAAAAATAGGAATGCGGATAAGCTACTACCAACAGCATAGTGAACGCATTATTGTGGCCCAGATAGACATGAAGCCCACGCCTGATACAGTAGTACAAGTTTATATGCCAACTAGCTCTGCAGATGACGAAGAAATTGAAGAAATGTATGACGAAATAAAAGAAATTATTCAGGGAGCAGCAAATTTAATAGTCATGGGTGACTTGAGTTCAGTAGTAGGAAAACGGAGAGAAGGAAACGTATTAGGTGAATATGGATTGCTGCTAAGAAATGAAAGAGGATGCCGCCTGATAGAATTTTGCGCAGAGCACGACTTAATCATAGCTAACACTTGGTTCAAGATTCATAAAAGAAGGTGGTATACATGGAAGAAGCCTGTGTACACAGGGTACCAGCTAAGCAGAGCCTGGGATCCGGCTCTGGAATTGTTAAAGGAACAACAGGGCCAGCTGCAACACTATACAAACTGAAGAACCAGAGACATGGAGATGGAAAACGAGCCCCTGACGGACTGCCAGGCGCAACCAAACTTAAGATGGAACACCCAGAAGTGGGACTGGTGGGCGCGGACCGCAGAGGGAACATCAAGAGCCGCAGCGGACGAAAAACGGAGCAGTAACACTCCAGCAGGTCGTGGTGAGCGGGCGCGGACCGCAGGGGGAACGCTTGGTACGCCAGACCGCAGATGAAACCCCCAGGAGCGGGTTTGGTGGGAGCGGACCGCAGAGGGAACACCTAGAACCGCAGCGGACGGAAAACGGAGCAGCAACGCTCCAGCAGGTCGTGGTGAGCGGGCGCGGACCGCAGGGGGAACGCTTGGTACGCCAGACCGCAGATGAAACCCCCAGGAGCGGGTTTGGTGGGAGCGGACCGCAGAGGGAACACCTAGAACCGCAGCGGACGGAAAACGGAGCAGCAACGCTCCAGCAGGTCGTGGTGAGCGGGCGCGGACCGCAGGGGGAACGCTTGGTACGCCAGACCGCAGATGAAACCCCCAGGAGCGGGTTTGGTGGGAGCGGACCGCAGAGGGAACACCTAGAACCGCAGCGGACGGAAAACGGAGCAGCAACGCTCCAGCAGGTCGTGGTGAGCGGGCGCGGACCGCAGGGGGAACGCTTGGTACGCCAGACCGCAGATGAAACCCCCAGGAGCGGGTTTGGTGGGAGCGGACCGCAGAGGAAACACCTAGAACCGCAGCGGACGGAAAACGGAGCAGCAACGCTCCAGCAGGTCGTGGTGAGCGGGCGCGGACCGCAGGGGGAACGCTTGGTACGCCAGACCGCAGATGAAACCCCCAGGAGCGGGTTTGGTGGGAGCGGACCGCAGAGGGAACACCTAGAACCGCAGCGGACGGAAAACGGAGCAGCAACGCTCCAGCAGGTCGTGGTGAGCGGGCGCGGACCGCAGGGGGAACGCTTGGTACGCCAGACCGAAGATGAAACCCCCAGGAGCGGGTTTGGTGGGAGCGGACCGCAGACCAAACACCTCGAACCGCAGCGGACGAAAAACGGAGCAGCTCACTGTCACTGTTCTACCTTACGGGTCATCCCTGACCCGTGCAGGAGCAGGCTAAGCAGTCAACTGCTATTCCTGCGTATGCCTTACATTTCGGAGGGACTAACTCTCTTCTTGGATTGGCCTCTGGTTGTTTCTTCCTGGATGGGGATGTCCTGTCTCTATTGCGGAAGTTTTCACTCCCGCAGCAGGTCAGGCCAGCGTGTTGTTGGCCTGTGGTGCGCAGGATGGCCCAGATCCCTGATGAGCCGGTTGTTGGACCTTTCGGCCCGCTCATAGAAGGCCCGCGCCGATTGCTTGAAGCGGTCGCGGAGGAGGGGTATTCCGGTCTGCTCGTGTAGCCGAGCGGGCGAGTATAGCCTCGGCAGGCGCAGAGCGAGCTTGAGCGCCCTGTTCTGCACCCTCTGCAGCTTGCTGATGTGTGTTTCGGCCGCGTTGCCCCACACCACAGCCGCGTATTCCAGCACTGGACGTACCAGCGCCAGGTACAGCGTGATGCCGTGGTGAGGCGGCAGCGCAGACGAGGGATTGAGCAGAGGGTACAGGACGCGTAGGCGCCCTATTGCTCTGCCCCTGACGTCCTCGATGTGCGGCTTCCATGTCAGCTTGTGGTCCAATGTGACACCCAGGTAGCGGCCGGTCTTGCTCCACGGGACGGGGCTGCCCATGACGGTGACTGGCGGAAGATCGGGCGGCAGTGGTCGTCTAGTGAACACCACCGCCTGGCTCTTCGCCGCGTTTTGCTTGAGGCGCCACTTGGTCGACCAGGCGCCAAGGGCCTCGCAACCTCGTTGGAGAAGACGGCGCATCTCGACCGCCTTCATGCTCCGCACGAACAGCGCAGTGTCGTCAGCATATAGTGCCAACTTCACCGGCGTCACGCGCGGAGCGTCGGCGGTGTATAGGGAGTACAGTAGGGGCCCAAGAACGGACCTCTGCGGCACTCCAGCACGGATGTATCGGTGGGTGGATGTCCCGTCTTCCAGCCTGACATGGAAGGACCGCTCGGCTAGGTATGACCGGAGGAGGACTCCGTGCGACGTCGGTACCCGGTGCACAAAAAGTATGTACACGAGGCCGTCGTGCCACACGGAGTCGAATGCCCTAGAGACGTCCAGGAACACCGCCCCAAGGTATTCCCGAGTCTCCAGGGCGCGCATGGCTTCTTCTACCAACCGCATCAGCTGGTGGACGGTGGAATGGCCCCTCCTAAAGCCGAACTGCTCGTCGGGTATGATGCCTTCTGCTGTCACGTGGCGGAGCAGGCGTCTGGCGTACAGGCGCTCGAACACCTTCGAGAGTGCCGGCAGCAGACTGATTGGCCTATAGTTGGCGGCGTCCTGTGGGTCCTTGTTCGCCTTGGGGATTGCCACCTCCTCTGCATGTTTCCATACAGAGGGGTAGACCCCAGAGCGAAGGACCTGGTTGAAGATCTGCGCGGCCACCTCCTCCTCGGTGATGGGGTCGATCTCGTCCGCGTCGTCCCTGGCTTCCAGGAACACTGGGAGCTGCTCCTCAACCCGGTGGAGGTGCTCCTCCTCTATGTTATCATCCACCGGGGTGAATGACAGCTCGAAGTGGTCCGCCAGGGCGCCTGCCTTGCCGTCCGGGCAGCAGACGACGTCTTGTCCGACAAGTAACGCCGGGACGCGCTGCCTTCTGCGTAGAAAGGACTTCACAGTCCGCCGCGCGCTGCCGTCCTCGGTGTTGAGGGAGGCGACGAAGTCTGTCCATACGTTGTTCCTGTGCGCCTCAGCCGCCGCTTTGATGTCTCTCCGCATGCGGTTGAGGCGCCGTTTCGTTGCGGGTTGGCGGGTGAGCTGCCACTCCCGGAAGAGGCGGTTCTTCTCCCGTATGGGAGGCGGCAGGTTACGGGAGAAGTCCCTGGTACCCTGTGGAGGGGCAGTGGAGGCCGCATCAGCTGCCTGCAGCAGCTGACGCGTGAAGAATTGAAGGGCGGCATCCGCCCCCACTGCCGCGGGGTCAGGTGAGTCCGCCAGTGATGCCAGGACGTTGTCCTGAAATTGATCGCTGTCCAGGCGCCGGTACGTCTGCCGACATGGCGGGAGCGTGGCTCCAGCGATGTCGATTCCATAGACCACCGGCAGGTGGTCGGACGACATCGCACACCGCGTGGTGGCGGTCGTGTGGTGCCCGATACCTTTGATGACGGCGACGTCGAGCACGTCCGACCGCCCCCTGGCCGGGAAGATGGTGTGTTCCTGTGGGCCCAGTACCAGGGCGCCATTCCTCTGGGCTGCGCGAAGAAGTCAGCGGCCACTGACGTTCGTGAGGCGGGAGTTCCATTCCGGGTGTTTCGCATTGAAGTCACCCGCAATGAAGACCCTCCCCCCAAACGCCAGCAGTGCGTCGACGTCCGCCTCCTGGAGGTGTCCACGTGGTGGCCTGTATGCAGCCACGAAGGTTATTTGCCCCACAGCCGTGGTGACGTTCACCCCGGTGACTTCCACGGTGGCCATGGCGGGGAGCAGCACCTGGTGGTGCCGGAGTGAGGCGCGGACGTAGATGGCGGTACCCCCGCCTGCCGTCGGCCTGTCGTTGCGGTAGCAAACATAGTTTGCTACCTTCACGTGAACTCATGGCTTGAGGTGAGTTTCGCAGATCAGGCACAGGTCGATGGCCTCGTCCTGCATGAACTGACGAAACTCACCCTGTTGCGGAAACAGGCTGTTGGCATTGAAACCACAGATGGTCAGACCGTGGATAAGGACGTTATCCATGGTGTGGTTTCGTGGCGACGGTAGCGGCCTGGAGGGCCCCCGTTACGGCGGTGACGAGCACCGGCAGTTGCTGTAGCAGGGCAGAGAGGGAGCTCAACATTGCTCCCAGGTCTGCTGCTTCTGGTCGCGGTATTGCTGCAGGAGGTGCCGCAGTTGCGGGTGCGTGGGCGGCGGGGCGCAGTGGAGTAGCTGCGTCCGTTAGCGGGACCGCACGCCTAGCAGCTTGCGGCGTGTCTGAGGTGGGGGGACGGTTTAGCCGTCCGCCCTGGTGTTGGTCGTCCTGGGTGCCGGCTGCCTGGTTGGGCGCCTTGGTGGTCGGGACGTCCACCCGCCGCCCCCTAGGGGCGTCCGAGGACTCCCTCTTGGTGGCAGAGGCGAAGCTGGTGCCTGGTTGCACCTTTCGTGCCGGTGCCGCACGTCCTTGCTGCCGTGGGCCGCGTTTGAAGGCGGCGCAGCATCTGTAGCTCGCCACATGTGGCTCGCTACAGTTGCAGCACTTGGGCGCCTCCTCCCTCTCCTTGGTGCAGTCTCGACTCTGGTGGGAGTCGGCGCACTTGACGCAGCGGGCCGGCATCGTGTAGTAGTGCGCCACGTGGTCAAGGCCTTGGCAGGAGAAGCACTGGGCGCGCCTCCCCTTGGCCTTGAGCGGCTCCACTTCCACTGCGATCCTGGCCACCATCTGCACCTGAAAAATTTTGCGGCTTTCGAGGTTGTCCGGGAGGACAACCAAGAACAGTGGCATGGGTCTCCTCGTCCTGGGCGACTTCATGAGTGTGACCGAGCTGGCCATGTAGCCCAGCCCAGCTAGTTCACTCTTGAGGTGGTCGGTCTCCATTTTCAGCGGGAGGCGGCGAAAAACCACCTTCAGCTGCTTCATTGGCTCCGCATTGTGGGTGTAGCAATGCAGCTTCTCCTTCTCTATGAGCCGCATGGCAGCCCGGTACTCATCCATTGTGCCGATCGAGACTCTGTACAAGTCCCGACCGGCACATTTGATCTTGGCGGAGGACGATACCGACTGGAACTTCTCGAGGAAGGACTGGTACGTGTCCTTCCACGATACAGTAATCGGTGGCGGGGCGGGTGCCCGCCTCTTGGGTGCCTCAGCGTCATCCATGGCCTCCTGCTCGTCAGGTACGTCGACGAATGAGTTCGCTGTCGGCAGCGGCTGCACTCTCTCAAGCCGTTTGGCCCGAGCAGTGTGCCGCCGCTTCGGGACAACGAAGCCGTCGTCAGTCCCCTGATCCGCCTCCGAGTGGGCAGCAGCTTCTGGCGTCTTCTTCTTCTGACTTTGCATGCAGGTAGAATCAGAGATAGCGGCGGAATCTTCCTCCTCCGCAGCTGCAGGCCTCTTTCTAGAGGGCTGCGCTGTATCCATGGTTTCCGCCTCGAGCAGTTCGGAAAAGTTGGCCTCTGGGATTGTGCTGTCACGTGGCAGGACAGTGGCGTGCTCTGTCGTCGCGCCTGACGGTACAGCAAACGGTGTATCTGAGGTCTCTTCATTGGCTCCCGACGGTGCGCTCACATCTTCGAATACCTCGCAACCGAGTGACCTCAGGTGCTGCTGGAACGCGCGGAGTGCTCGTTCGTCGGCTTCCTGTTCAGAGTACACAATGCCCCACGATAGTCGGTGTACAACGAAGTACACCTGCTCTGGCGTGAGCGGGCTAATGCGCCTTGGGTGTGCCGCAGCGCAGTCCGCAGTCGATTGCAGCGTCGTCCTACGAGGGGGGCCGGATGTGGCCGCCGACAGAGCTGCCTCGGTCGCCCGAGCCAGGCCCGCCGCGCGGCGGTCCGCCGCACCCTGCGCCTGCGTAACGCGGTCCTCCTCGCTCGGCATCCTAACTCGGAATAAAACGGAGCAGCAACGCTCCAGCAGGTCGCAGGGAATGGGCGCGGACCACAGAGGAAGCGCCTGCAGCCGTTGGTGGAGGGGGAAGGTCATAGGCATAAATACTGGACCACTTCCACTCGAGGAGCAGTCTCAGATCACACCTAATGAAGGCTACGAGTTACGTGACCGAAATATCGTGCAAGTACGACGCTGATATCCGACAGAACACCCGACAACCCAAGATGTCAACTAATTGATTATATATAAGACTTTTTAACCTCAGACATTTACGAATTAATGGGCATCAGACGGTTGTGATCTTCAAGATCGTGGCAGACGTCACATACTATCACTAGTGACTGTGCTCTTGAGCAGTTTTCATCCAGCTCAATTCGGCGTCAAGGTGTCGCAGGTGTTTCATAATTTCGTTATTTTTGGCTTCGTAGTGTATGTCGTACTGCCGCGGAAAGTGGTTATAAAAGCAGGACAATGTACTACGAATACATGCGCTTGAAAGCTGGAGCAGGTAGAGAGATTTGTTGAAACTTGGCGTTTATAAAGCGCTTATATTCTGTAGGAGCTATCGCTCACATCGGTTAATACCTGTAGCTATCACAGGTCAGATCTTGTTACGGTTAATCAGGTAGTGTATGATGGAGATTATGTGAATATGAAGACAACGTATGTTGTTGCGAATACGGATGGCAGGTCAAACCTTAGAGCCAGAGCTATAGTTTACTTCCCGCGAGCGAATCCCCGCAGTGGTGACGAGAGTAACAGTAATTAACAAACGTTCGGTCTTGGTTGCACAGTTATCACTCTATTTGTCGTTGAAATCCATACAAGATGCACTTCAGTCGTCAGGTCGTATCTGTCATTTGTCCCCCAAGAGATAGAGAAAAAGTATCTTGCATGAATGTAACGCCCAGAATTTCGAGGAGCATTTTCCTTTTCTATTTTATGATATGACTCTCGAATTACCTAAACGCATTACGCATGCATTTTAATATTCAAAACCAACGCCATCAATGTTAAGCATTTAATATCTGCTGCTAACAATCTTCACCACGACAGAAAAAGACGATTTCTTGGGCGATTGCTTGTTTGGAATGGGGAGAGTATGAATCTGAGAGGTGCACATCCATTCCAAGCAGGACAGATGGTGGATTCGATATGTGTAAAGGCTTAATGTATTTATTTAGGAAGGTGCACCACAGGATCCATACTACGCCTTAAACGGAGGAAGCAGGGAGCAATTAGCACCCACAAAATACACTGTTGTTTCACCTACCTCATGCTTCTCTGACACTAATTTGCAATTAAAGGCAATAATGGTCTTTACTGAATGAGAACTTATCATTAATGCACTTCCAGCAAACATGTCATCAGTCGCGTGTTTCACACGGAGAATCATTACAAACGTAAAGCGACATATTGATCTACTAGTTGCTGAAATGTTTCCAGGAAGTACCTTAATGATATGTTTTCATTTTACCATAAGATTTGTTGCTAACAACTCCGTGTTAAGTTTCTATGCAACAAACAATGGCATTTGTGACGGCAAGTCACATAAATCAACATTTGGAGAAAGGGAAAAGAAGTTTTTGTTATGTGACGAGTAAAACATAAATTATCTAAAGGCTAAGTACGTCTGCGCGATGTATAACAAATGATAAAGAACGTAACAAGAAATCGATGTAATTAACAAAACTTAGTTTTTTGGTATAATCTCTATGTAACATAGGCCATGAAGATCAGAGACAATGCTTTGATTGAACCAGCTCTCCTGTTTTTGTTTCGTCTAGAGGTAGGCTGCCATTGTAACGCTGGATAATATTTAATGTAAGTTTGGTTGTAATTTAGTAAAATATAATAGAAATTGTTATTAGAAAGTGTGTATTATTGACTTAGTTGTTACCTCTCTTGATGGCAACCATAAATTCTCATTAACCAAGTTTTTTACAGAACTTCGTAGTGCAGAGAGCTCATCTCCCCTAGCAGGATTTATTTGGCCACTACGCTGAGTGTATTACCTAATTAAAATTTCATGTCATAATATTAAATTTAAATGCGAGAGACTTCTAAGTTTTGATCTTTCGTTAATTTCAAAGGTAAAAAGCGTACTGATAAATTTCATTTAGCAAAATTCACAGCACTGAATGAGTTCACTATTTTTCAGTTTGGCCGCCTAACGGCAGATGAGATTCTCTTTAGTTTTGCCTTGCAAATAATGAACAAGAAATATTGAAAATATTTTCATTGAATAAGCTCTGCAATATCTCAGTTAATATTTATGTAATTTGGTGCATAAATAACCAGTAGCTCCGAGATCAATATTAATAATTACATTTTGTGGAAGAATACGGATATTTTCTTTTATAAATAGCAGTGCTCAAGCGAACTATTTACTAGAAGGCAGTGAGTGGCGCGTTGTGTTTAAAAAATATTATATCGTACGTACTTCAGGGCAGCCGATGTCCGTACGAGTGTTATCGCGGTATAAGTTAATTAAACGTCTCATGCTAGCCCACAATATTTAAAGCCACACCAATCAAAATCATAAAATATATGATTATAAAAATAAAAATATATAATTATCCAATGATAATTGCCCCCGTCCACATCCATATGCAGTTACGCCGTGGTACAATGTTAATTATTTTGCTGAGTTTGGTTCTTATTTCGGGAAGAAGTCAAAGGTGTAGCAGTTAGCTGCTGTGACTGGTCCGTAATTGGTTGGGAAAGAAACAATAACAAGAAGCCGCTAAGAGGCCTGACAATAGTAACATGTGTCCCCAGCTGATACTACACTAATGGAACAAAATAATTTGAACACATTACTGGCAGAGTGTTTGGCCACCTTCGGAACTCAATGCAGCAATTCTGAGTGGAATGGATTCGGCAAGTCCTTTGTAGGTTTCGGGTTGTATCCGGCACCAGATGTCTTCTATGTGCAGGCCACAAAATTCCTCTTCTTCTTGGTGGGCGCACGGTGTTCGCCCGACCCCATCCCTGATGTGTCCTATCGGGGGTCCTCTATTAGGCTCTTCAAAAATTACAGAACAGCTCTGGCCTCGTGGCACGGACATTTATCCTGCTGGAAGATGCCTTCATTATCCGTGAAGACATCAAATACGAAGGGATGTAAGTGGGCGGAAATGACGTTTACGTAGACTAAAGGCGCCATGGTGCCTTCGATGCTACCACAGATCCAGCGGAAGGCCAGGTGAGCGTCCTCCATAGCATAATACTGCCTCCACCGGCGTGCAGATGTGGCACGGCGCAAGTTTCGAGTAGTCTTTCACTTGGATGACGGCATACCGGTACACGACTACCAGCCTGATGTAAAAAGAAACGTGACCAATCCGACTGCTGTTTTCGTTTATGTAAGATCTAATCTGAATGATCCAATGCTCACTGCAATGATAACCTCCAATGTCTTTCGCTCAACGTGGAACGAGATTGTTCTGAACGACGTTCTCCGAAGTACCTGCGTGTTCATCATATATTTCTCTGTCGTCAGGTCAACCACGGATAGTCATGTATCATGCCTTATACAACTGACGACCTGTCACTTAAATATGTTCTTCTCTGCATGCGGGCGTATCGTCACCAGAATTATTTTCCATTCGTGTCTGTTCAGCTTAAATAGTTATCTCGTCACCGTACCAGATGCCAGCAACGCCACCAGGCAGCATTCAATCATGCAGTGAGCAGTGCTGATAAATTTTTGGCTGATCAGTGTCATAAGTAACATCAGCAGCAGCATTATCTTCATCATAATCATCATCATCATCAGGATCAGCCATGTTATCTAGATCAGCCATTTTACGTACCGAGCGAGGTGGTGCAGAGGTTAGCACACTGGACTGGC
Organism: Schistocerca gregaria; assembly: GCF_023897955.1. Classification (NCBI taxonomy): domain Eukaryota; kingdom Metazoa; phylum Arthropoda; class Insecta; order Orthoptera; family Acrididae; genus Schistocerca; species Schistocerca gregaria. The sequence goes on along the minus strand of NC_064922.1, from coordinate 648,226,121 downwards.
ATTTCGGAGGACAACGGTTCAAACTCGTCTCCGGCCATCCTGATTCAGGTAAATCATTTCAGGCAAATTCCGTGATGGTTCCTTTGAAAGGGCACGGCCGGTTTCCTTAGGCATCGTTCCCTAACCCGAGCTTGTGCTCCGTCCCTAATGACCTCGTTGTCACGGAACATTAAACACCAATCTCCTCCTCTTCCACGCTATGGAGGGTAACTTTAAACTGTGCGCCTACTGTGAGTACATTTTGACAATGCTTCCACTGGACCTTCTTATTCTCTACAGTATACTGTCTCTGCTGTGACCATATGCAATGTTTTTTAAAGAAAACTTGTCAATTTTCAAACGTTATATTTACTATTCACATTAGCTCGATAATGTGGCTTCTTTTATTCCTCTTGAGAGAAGTATTTTGTTATTCGTGTATTTGTCGTCGTCAATCAGTTCGCTTGTATACACGAGGTCTAAATTTACTGCATCTGAAGTAAGTGAATAAATATTATCGTCCATTTTAATATATTTTATAAGAAACTTTCTCCGAAAAGTACAACAAAGAAAATAGTCAATTCACGATGGGGGAACCGATAAACAGAAAAGTTATGGTTAGTACCTCGAATACGTAGCGTAGACTATTCAACTAATTCTCCTTTAGAAGATGTACGGAGAAGAGGGTTTAGGACAGCATGTGACAAAATGAGAAACGACTTCGAAGCTATCTCCAAACTCTGATTTTTTATACGTAAGAGTAAGAGTTCATTGTTTCAGCTTGCGAGTTGTTCCAAAACCAAAATTCTTGGTACACCTCCATGATAAGATAAATTTTTGACGATTTTATCCGCGTAACCTTGCACACCAGTTACACAGGGCGAACATTAATAACAGCGGCAATCTGCAGGGACGGATTACTGACTGCAAATGGAGGAAAAAGCGTCCTGTGGACATGTGTCCGGAAATGCATCGTTGCCACGGTAGATGACGCTGACGAATGGAAGTTCATCCGACCATCTTGCACTCATTGCAGGTGACGGGGATAGTAGCGGTTGACATGCAATATACTCATGACCGTACTTTATCTTACACCATGATTGCGGGCCACTTTCCTGGAACTTGTACTCTGGTTCGTCTCAATATCCTGTAGAATCTGGTCCTCCAAATCCGGTGTACAGAAAGTCCGCCGTCTCCCTGCACAATCGTCTGTCTGAAAGAACCTATGATCAAACAAACGCCAAAAAACTGTTTGAAATGTTATGTGATCTACTGTTGTCTGCGAGGGTGCTTGTTTTGGTATAGCTATGGTGCCTCTCAACCGTTTCCATCTGCTTGGCCGTAGACAAACAGCATCTCGGCTTGTTCCCGACGTGAACACCGGACTATTCTGCCGCTTACACAACGCTGCCTTAATCGCACGGCCTGAAACACACAAGGAACACTCGGCACGTGGTCAGAGAAACTTTCATTCGTCATCGCCACCTACCGTGGCAATGATTCATTTCCGGACACATGTTCGTAGGACATTTTTTGCCTCCCATTCCAGTCAGGAATCCGTCCCTACAGTTTGTTGCTTTTGTTAATGTTAACCCTGTATATATTTAATGCAATCTCGAAACAATGTTTAGTGTGCAGGTTTCGATAAAATCTCGTGTGATCAGCCCACTGCAGGCGTCGTCTTGTCGGTGCGTTTCAGTGAGGTTTGTACACATCGTCTTCAGGCAAAGATGATTCCAAACAGGGTTGTTAAAGTTGAACTTTCGCTATATGACAAAGCCCCAAAGAAAACGAATGATCGTAGGACAACGAAACTTTGTGGAAATGTTTGTTTTTGGACAGGCGGAAGAAATATAACGAACAAACCATTGAGAGAAACATATTTTAATTTCCACATGTGAGCGTAACATATGCTAATTGCTTACCGTGTTTACGCTCCAAGTTACAAACGTTACTCAGTGGGGCGACCATTTGCATCCACGAAAGCCTGGAACCGCATTAGACATACATTTCACAATTATCAGGAGTACTTCTCTAATGACAGAGTATGGAATGTTCAATTGTCGTAAATGGAAATGAGCTTATGGCATTGTTGGCCTGAAGGCCCCATGCGGGGGAGTTCGGCCGCCGTATTGCAAGTCCTTTTTAGTTGATGCCACATGCGGGTCAATGATGATGGACACGCAACACCCAATCCCGAACCGGGAATCGAACCCGGGCCTTCTGCGTGATAAGCAGAAACGCTACTGCGACGCTACGCAGGCGGACTTAACTGTCGTGTCACAGCTTGTTCAATATTTGAAGATCGCAAATTACGTCCAGAATTCTCAGTCATGACAACAGCAACTTCTTCTAAATTGGTTCAAATGGCTCTGAGCTATATGGGACTTAACATCTGAGCAACTTCTTCAACAAATTGTGGCCCAATTGGCCGTCGGCCTATCCCCGAAGAAATTCCCAAACTGCCTGTTACTTCCATCTTACGAATCATGTTCTTCAAGAGAGTACCTCTCCGAGTTCCTTTAATGCATCGATACTTGCTAAGAGGAGCAGAACTATTGCTATTGTGTTGACAAAACAGCTTTACGAGTAAAGCTCCGCTCATCTTTTCCAGATCCATGCTGACTGTCAGCAGGTATAATGCACACTGGTGCTTGATTTTCAGCCTTACGTCACCGTACCAGTTCTGGCGCGTAACGGCAAGTAGTTCTAAGTTCTAGGTGACTGATAACCTCAGATGTTAAGTCCCTTAGTGCTCAGATCCATTTGAACCATTTGATGTCCAGAACTACTTAAACCTAACAAACCTAAGGAAATCAAACACATCCCCGCCCGAGGCAGGATTCGAACCTGCGACCGTAGGAGCACCGCCGTTCCGGACTGAAGCGCCTAAAACCGCTCGGCTACCGCGGCCGGCAGTCTGGACATCATTCCTACATACATAGGTTCCCATACGGCAGTTTTTCATCTGTGCTGGCTAACATAGCGAAAGTGTAATTACAACCACCCTTTGGAAGTAGGCTTTGTTAACTCTTCTGTCTCTCAAAGGAAACAGAAAATGATCACTTGTCAGAACTTGAACTCCAGCATTACTGATGGAGGGCGCCACGAACTTGTAAGTCATTTTCAGCCATGTGTCCGGATTCTTTTGATCACATAGTGTAGCAATGGCATTCAATTAGTAAAATTCTCAGAAGTAAACTGCTAAAATCTAGATAAATGTCAACTGTATCTCAAGCTTCAATCAGATAAACATATGTGATGAAATATGTTAATTAAAAGTATGCAGATAAAAATTATCAATGGTTGGTAGGTGTGGAAGTAACGAGTGAACAAAAAATATGACATTGGTAATGTTCCTGTGAAGCAAACGTCACATTGGCTGGGGAATCTATGTAAGCCAGACGTGTGGTTCAGAAAATGTGTGTTCCCGCCCAACCCCTCTGAGGGTTCGTCTTTATTGATAATATGGCTTCAACTGAGTGACACATCTCAGTCCATATAATTTGTGTGATTTACGGTATATCAATCTGTATGCATTTGGATGTGGAATATCAGCGATCTCAAATGGTCCCAGATAGATGTAAAATATTTCTTTATCACCTTGGTGATGGCTATAGATTTTTAATAACTTTTAGTTAACACAAGATCTCCTACGATGAATTGAGAAACTTTCTGTTTCTTATAATGTTTATTGTTTTTCTTAACAGCCTTTTCTCCTTCATCTGCTAATAATTCTGTGCATGTTGGATGACAAATTAATTCATAAAGAATATATGCTAACTTCTTGTTGTAATGTACCTCACAAAGTCTAAAACCTGTGACAGTGTGGTGTAGGCTATTTACTTATCTTCAAACTGACTGTTGAAACAATACCAATTAGTAAGATCTTTTGCACAACATATTCTACATAGCCTCCCAGTCTCTCTCATATATTTTAAGCTGGATTACTAAATAGTAAACAAATTTGATCTAAGAATTTGTTTTATGGTTTCGTCACTAACGCACTCTTTACATACATTTGATGTAAAGCGACTTCCATTTTCAAATAAGGTAATATGTGGACCATGGACCTTGTCGTTGGTGGGGAGGCTTGCGTGCCTCAGCGATACAGATAGCCGTACTGTAGGTACAACCACAACGGAGGAGTATCTGTTGAGAGGCCAGACAAACGTGTAGTTCCTGAAGAGGGGCAGCAGCCTTTTCAGTAGTTGCAAGGGCAACAGTCTGGATGATTGACTGATCTGGCCTTGTAACAATAACCAAAACGGCCTTGCTGAGCAGGTACTGCGAACGGTTGAAAGCAACGGGAAACTACGGCCGTAATTTTTCCCGGGGGCATGCAGCTTTACTGTATGGTTAATGATGATGGCGTCCTCTTGGGTAAAATATTCCGGAGGTAAAATAGTCCCCCATTCCGATCTCCGGGCGAGGACTACTCAAGAGGATGCCGTTATCAGGAGAAAGAAAACTGGCGTTCTACGGATCGGAGAGTGGAATGTCAGATCCCTTAATCGGGCAGGTAGATTAGAAAATTTAAAAAGGGAAATGGATAGGTTGAAGTTAGATATAGTGGGAATTAGTGAAGTTCGGTGGCAGGAGGAACAAGACTTTTGGTCAGGTGAATAGAGGTTTATAAACACAAAATCAAATAGGGGTAATGCAGGAGTAGGTTTAATAATGAATAGGAAAATAGGAATGGGGGTAAGCTACTACAAACAGCATAGTGAACGAATTATTGTGACCAAGATAGATACGAAGCCCACACCAACTACAGTAGTACAAGTTTATATTCCAACTAGCTCTGCAGATGACGAAGAAATGGAAGAAAATTATGATGAAATAAAAGAAATTATTCAGATAGTGAAGGGAGACAAAAATTTAATAGTCATGGGTGACTGGAATTCGGGTGTAGGAAAAGGGAGAGAAGGAAACGTAGCAGGTGAACATGGATTGGGGCTAAGAAATGAAAGAGGAAGCCCCCTGGTAGAATTTTGCACAGAGCACAACTTAATCATAGCTAACACTTGGTTTCACAATCATGAAAGGAGGTTGTATACGTGGAAGAACCTTGGAGATACTAAAAGGTATCAGATAGATTATATAATGGTAAGACAGAGATTTAGGAACCAGGTTTTAAATTGTAAGACAATTCCGGGGGTAGATGTGGACTCTGACCACAATCTGTTGGTTATGAACTGTAGATTAAAACTGAAGAAACTGCAAAAAGGTGGGAATTTAAGGAGATGGGACCTGGATAAACTGAAAGAACCAGAGGTTGTACAGAGTTTCAGGGAGAGCATAAGGGAACAATTGACAGAAATGGGGGAAAGAAATACAGTAGAATAAGAATGGGTAGCTTTGAGGGATGAAGTAGTGAAGGCAGCAGAAGATCAAGTAGGTAAAAAGACGAAGGTAGTAGAAATCCTTGGGTAACAGAAGAAATATTAAATTTAATTGATGAAAGGAGAAAATATAAAAATGCATAAATGAAGCAGGCAAAAAGGAATACAAACGTGTCAAAAATGAGATCGACAGGAAGTGCAAAATGGCTAAGCAGGGATGGCTAGAGGACAAATGTAAGGATGTGGAGGCTTATCTCACTAGGGGTAAGATAGATACTGCGTACAGGAAAATTAAAGAGACCTTTAGAGAAAAGAGAACCACTTGTATGAATATCAAGAGCTCAGATGGAAACCCAGTTCTAAGCAAAGAAGGGAAAGCAGAAAGGTGGAAGGAGTATATAGAGGGTCTATACAAGGGCGATGTACTTGAGGACAATATTATGGAAATGGAAGACGATATAGATGAAGATGAAATGGGAGATACGATACTGCGTGAAGAGTTTGACAGAGCACTGAAAGACCTGAGTCGAAACAAGGCCCCCGGAGTAGACAACATTCGATTGGAACTACTGACGGCCTTGGGAGAGCCAGTCCTGACAATACTGTACCATCTGGTGAGCAAGATGTATGAAACAGGCGAAATACCCTCAGACTTCAAGAAGAATATAATAATTCCAATCCCAAAGAAAGCAGGTGTTGACACATGTGAAAATTACCGAACAATCAGTTTAATAAGCCATAGCTGCAAGATACTAACTCGAATTCTTTACAGACGAATGGAAAAACTAGTAGAAGCCGACCTTGGGGAAGATCAGTTTGGATTCCGTAGAAATACTGGAACACGTGAGGCAATACTGACCTTACGACTTATCTTAGAAGAAAGATTAAGGAAAGGCAAACCTACGTTTCTAGCATTTGTAGACTTAGAGAAAGCTTTTGACAATGTTGACTGGAATACTCTCTTTCAAATTTTGAAGGTGGCAGGGGTAAAATACAGGGAGCGGAAGGCTATTTATAATTTGTACAGAAGCAAGATGGCAGTTATAAGAGTCGAGGGGCATGAAAGGGAAGCAATGGTTGGGAAGGGAGTAAGACAGGGTTGCAGCCTCTCCCCGATGTTATTCAATCTGTATATTGAGCAAGCAGTAAAGGAAACAAAAGAAAAACTTGGAGTAGCTATTAATGAACATGGAGACAAAATAAAAACTTTGAGGTTCGCCGATGACATTGTAATTTTGTCAGAGACAGCAAAGGACTTGGAAAAGCAGTTGAACGGAATGGACAGTGTCTTGTAAGGAGGATATAAGATGAACATCAACAAAAGCAAAATGAGAATAATGGAATGTAGTCGAATTAAGTCAGGTGATGCTGAGGGAATTAGATTAGGAAATGAGACACTTAAAGTGGTAAAGGAGTTTTGCTATTTGGGGAGCAAAATAACTGGTGATGGTCGAAGTAGAGAGGATATAAAATGTAGACTGGCAATGGGAAGGAACGCGTTTCTGAAGAAGAGAAATTTGTTAACATCGAGTATAGATTTAAGTGTCAGGAAGTCGTTTCTGAAAGTATTTGTATGAAAGTATTTGTATGGAAGTGAAACATGGACGATAAATAGTTTGGACAAGAAGAGAATAGAAGCTGCAGAAGAATGCTGAAGATTAGATGGGTAGATCACATAACTAATGCGGAAGTATTGAATAGGGTTGGGGAGAAGAGAAGTTTTTTGGCACAACTTGACCAGAAGAAGTGATCGGTTGGTAGGACATGTTCTGAGGCATCAAGGGATCGCCAGTTTAGTATTGGAGGGTAGCGTGGAGGGTAAAAATCGTAAAGGGAGACCAAGAGATGAATACACTAAGCAGATTCAGAAGGATGTAGTTTGCAGTAGGTACTGGGAGATGAAGAAGCTTGCATAGGATAGAGTAGCATGGAGAGCTGCGTCAAACCAGTCTCAGGACTGAAGACAACAACAATAACAACAATATGTGGTTTCTACTTCCTGAAAATAATCATTTGTGGAACAGTGTATTATCTTTTTACTGGTAGCTTTCTACAGGGGATACAATTTGACAAATTTAAAACTAAATCTACAGCAACAAACAAACTGAGGCATCCTTTTTAGTGTGGGACAGTTGTCCCAATAAATCTATGCCTACAAATTCTGAGTTACCATTTGGAATAATATCCTGCATTAAAGCTTTGATTTTTTGGGTTAGCAACCTTCACTTTCTGGAATCCGTCGCATGTTGCTAAACATTTTCTAACTGTTCTAGCAATATTGTTGAAACAATCATTGTCCTGAAGTTTTTTGAATACATTTCCTTGTAACATGATTTCCGAAACTTTGATGCATATATATAATCAAAGAGTCAGTTGTTGCTCAGACCAACCGACCTTCCTCATACCTGAAACCAAACTTTGTCTTCTAAATAAAATTCCTTTAGAAACCTGGTAATGTTGTTTTACTTTATCATGACCTTTCAATCCTAAATAACTTTTTACTAACTTCCACATATCGTCTTGGTTCTGATTTCGTCTTAACTGTTTACAGATTTTCACGGTTTCTCTTTCTCTGTTACTCCCTTCAATGTGCATTATTTTGGAATTTCGGTCGTCCTCAGTGTTCTCAGGATGTCAAATCAGACACCTTTCAGCCGTCTATTTTTCCTAGTTTATTTTATTCGGCTACCTGATAAACAAAGTAAGATCCTACGAAATATCAGACCAGCTGTTTGGCTGGATTGAAGAGTTTTACCAAACAGAGCATGGCATGTTGTTCTCAATGGAGAGACGCCTACAGACGTTAAAGTAACCTCTGGCGTGGCACAGGGTAGTGCTATGGGCCTATTGCTTTACACAATATATACAAATGGCCTAGTAGATAGTGTCGGAAGTTACATGCGGCTTTTCGCGGATGATGCTGTAGTATACAGAGAAGTTGCCGCGTTAGAAAATTGCAGCGAAATGCAGGAAGATTTGCAGCAGATAGGCACTTGATGCAGGGAGTGGCAACTGACCCTTAGCATAGACAAATGTAATGTATTGCGAATACATAAAAAGAAGGATCCTTTATTGTATGATTATATGATAGCGGAGCAAACACTGATGGCAGTTACTACTGTAAAGTATCTGGGAGTATGCGTACAGAACGTTTTGAAGTGGAATGATCATATCAAATTAATTGTTGGTAAGGCGGGTGCCAGGTTGAGATTCATTGGGAGAGTCCTTAGAAAATGTAGTCCGACAACAAAGGAGGTGGCATACAAAACACTCGTTCGACCTATACTTGAGTATCGCTCATCAGTGGGGGATCTGTACCAGGTCGGGTTGACAAAGGAGATAGAGAAGATTCCAAGAAGAGCGGCGCGTTTCGTCACAGGGTTATTTGGTAAGCGTGGTAGCGTTACGGAGATGTTTAGCAAACTTAAGTGGCAGACTCTGCAAGAGAGGCGCTCTGCATCGCGGTGTAGCTTGCTGTCCAGGTGTCGAGTGTGTGCGTTTCTGGATGAGGTATCGAATATATTGCTTCCCCCTACTTATACCTCCCGAGGAGGCTTTCCGGCAGTCGTTCTTCCCGCGAACCATACGCGTCTGGAACAGGAAAGGGAGGTAATGACAGTGGGACGTAAAGTGCCCTTCGCCACTCACCGTTGGGTGGCTTGCGGAGTATAATTGTAACTGTAAATGTAAATGTACCAGTTTCTGCTATTTGCTACGCCATCTTCAGGCCCCTGACCGACTCGTAAGAAGATTCCAACCCTCAGAAGCGGTCAAAATAGGGCCCAGCACTGTAATACTAGTACTTGAGGACTTCTTCTTGCTGCAGCGATCACTTCAACCATCATTTGCCGAGTGTTCAAAGATGGCGCAGTGCCGGCCGTAGTGGCCGCGCGGTTCTAGGCGCTACAGTCTGGAACCGAACGAACGCTACGGTCGCAGCTTCGAATCTGGCCTCGGGCGTGGCTGTGTGTGCTGTCCTTAGGTTAGTTAGGTTTAATTAGTTCTAAGTTCTAGGCGACTGATGACCTGAGAAGTTAGGTCGCATAGTGCTCAGAGCCATTTGAACCATTTAGATGGCGCAGTAAACAGTCGAATCTGGTACCCAAATACGGTAAGTTATTAAATTAGACGGCTGAAAGGTGTTTTATTTGACATCCTATAGTGAACAACCTCGTCCCACAACCATTTCTGAAAAGGTGGTCATACAGAGACTCAATGTTTTCATTTTCTTGTAACCCCTCATTGGTAATCTAGATAAGGCAACCGCTACGATGATTTGTTTACTTTTTATGTACTGGATGGTATAATCCAACGGTTGGAAACGAACTGCCTACCTGGTAACTCTGTTGTGGTACAATTTCCACTCTTGTATACAACACAACGCTTTGTGGTCGATGTAAACTATTACTTTCTATAATACTAGGTAATTTTTGTGTTTATTAAATTTCCAAGCGATAGCTGATAGTCCCTGACCCAGTAACAGAATGGTTCTTCTCGTGTTTTTGTAATCTGCCACTAGCAAAGCTAATTTAATGGGTTCTATATTTCCACTAATGTCTCTCTTCAAAAAGTGTACACATACACCATAATCACATCATCAGTCATTAAAAAAATGGCAATGACAAATAGGGTCTTTGTAGTATTTCACTGTTGCATAACTGACTCTTAATTTCATCAATCGCTGCCTGACGCTCGTTAGTCCATTCCCTGTCTTTATTTGTCTTCAGCAGCTCATTAAGACAATTTGCATTAAGTGCTTGTATTCTGAAGTACTTCCTGTAAAAATTACGTAAACATAGACTGCTCTAAATTCTTTCTTTGCCTTTGGTTTTGAAGATCCAAAAGTTTGTTTTTATCTAGCAGAATCCCCTCTTCACTAATCTTGTGACCCAGAAAATTTAACTCTTTCACACCAAATTAGCACTTTTCTAATTTTAAGGTCGTGCCTCCCTGTCCAAAGTTTTCTGCAACCTTTGTCAAAATTTCTTTGTGTTCTCCGAAGTTTTCTTAGTAACCAAAATGTTATTTATGTAAATGATCAATTCCCAAAGTAAATCGCTTCCTAAAACGAAGTCCAAGGCACATATGAATTCTTAAACAGATACTTTTGGGACAAAAGTACAACATACTGCTGAAAACTCTTCCTATTGTATATAAATGTTGTGTACCGCCTCGAGTTTGGTTCTAAAGTAATTTGGTGAAAACGTGATGTCAAGTCGAGACTAGTAAAGTATTTAGTGTCATGAATTTGTTTATAAGTGCTTCCATGCATTCAGGATGATCTTTCTCTCTTTCTAAGAAAATATTTAAGTGTCGAAAGTCAATGACTAATCATACACCTCCATCGTTTTTGAAAAAAATCAACGGTAGACTCTTAAACCATGTTGCTGTACTACTAGTGCTATCCTCTATTATCCTCCATTTCTGAAATTTCTGTAACTCTCTTTCAATTATTTCTTTTTTTTTTTTTTCAAATGAGAACATCACAGATTGCGATAAAAGAAGAATCAGGTGGTCTCAGGTTAAATCTACACATGTACCATCTCACTCTACCTGGCTTCTCACTAAAAATTTCACAGTAATCCTACAAAAATTTATTTAAGTCATATCTTTCTATACTACTCATTATCCTTAATGTATTTCCTATAATCAAAAACTTCAGCATTTCTTAACTCATTGTCACAGTTCTCATTAAATCTCTTGTGTAAATCAGTTTCTCCGCAAATTCCAGATGTCTGTTCTATAAATAGTAACTTCATATTTTCCGGGTCAGAACTGACATTGGCTTTAACTGTCTTGTCCATCCCAAATGAAATGTGTTTGTACAATCATCTACCACTAGACAGCCTTGTCAGACAAAAATTACCAACTGCAAATGCAGTAGGAGCCTGTCTATGAATCAATGTACTAAATTTTCCTGCGACTCCTTTAATTCTAAAACCAGTGATAGGAAATTCTGTATAATATTCTGCATTCTTCAGTTTATCTCTTGACTTACGAGAAATGCCACAAATAGGGCTACCAGTGCCTACTAAACAAATTCCTTTCCTAGTACCAACAAAAATCTTATTGTATACACTACCAGGTATTTGATGCTTATCAGTATTTTCATCTTCAATCTCCTTAAAGTTTAAATTACTGTTCAACTGTTTTTTAAAAGCTGGTGTAAGTTGTAATGCACTGAATGGCAACTTACAACTAAACTGTGTATGTTCTAAAACTGACAACTCACTCTCATATATGGACATGTGTTGACTAAGGGAAAGAATCTGATGATCTGTATCCAAAAAACCTCAAGGTGTTCGTATGTGCTTAATATTAGAATCAAGATTAAAACCCTTACCAAAACTGTATTACAGTTAACTTCAACAACATTTGATCTGTTCAAAACATCATGTATCTTGTTGCTAATCTGCACAGTTCGTTCATCTCAGCATAAAGTTTCTCCGTCCAGAAAACGCTTCGCTAATTTTATTTTGAGTGTTTCTGGCATACGAGATGTGAAGCCCTCTTTGCACTGGTATATAAAATCCATGAGATGGTGTTTAAAATCTCCTGGGAAAAATTTCAGTGCAAGATTATTACAATTATTTACAAGTATGCTGCCGTTTATCATGTCCCATGTGCCCAGATTAGGCAAACTATAAATTATTAAATATTTTTTCACAATATTCAGCAGTTAAATTTGTCACGTGTAAAAGAAACGCTATCGAAAGTCAAGGAATAATGGTATTACAAAGAAAAACTATTATCTACATTATAACTGTTATTATTATCTTTGTTCTTTTTGGTATCGACGTGAAACAAAAAGCGCCAGACACTCTCTTGCTTGTTCTTGTTCGAATAAGACGCCATTGCGCGCAATCTACACAATAAGGTGTGTACATGTTTTATTATTTGAGCAGTGAGCTCCAAATATATTATCGCTATTGCTAATTTTAACTGTAGCCTGCACCACATACCCCGTTTGCTTGTTCCATCATTTTTAAAAGAATTTCACACGCCGCGCCGGCAGCAAGCTGAAAATCTCTGGAGGGTGACAACTGGCCGATATTAGGCGGCAATTTCAAATTATCGTAATTATTATCCCGTACTTAACGATATATTCAGACGATTTATGTTAGGTGCAATAGGACACAGAGTTGGCTTGCAGTAAGACGTAATTAAATTACACGTAGGTCCTTGCAGATTGAAAATGGTGGAAAACCTTTTTGTATGTGTATATAGCCTATAACGATTGACTGATTTTAGCATGGATTCGTCTAATTAATCTCAATAACTGTACAGGATTCTGCATTATAGTTTTGTGTCAATAAAATCTAAGAACGATCCTTGCCTTCGCATGCCTTTGTAGTGCAACCAAAATCAAATTAAAAACATGAATAAAATGTAAATTAAATTAAATAAAACACATACACTAATAGGCGATATATAGGTAGATACACTACAACTAGCACTAACCATCAGGCTAAAATAATAGAAAACAGACATAATTTGAAATAGAATTCCTTAATAATATTTGTATTTTGTGACTTTACGTGCATATTTGTATCTGTAATTTGTGTACTACCCAGAATCCAAACTTCTTTCACATGAAAATTATGAGCATCTAAAGAATGATATAAGGATGTGAGGAGAACCGATCCTGAGATGTATGAAAGAGAGAGCTGCCAAGCTGAAAATAAAGACAAGAAAGTCATTGCCGGATACAGTAATAAAGACAAGGACTACCATGCATACTGTCCTGTTCTTGCACTAAAATTTTACATACACTGCTGAACTGATGACACATTGTAAGGCATAATTCATATCAAGTTACAATTTTAGAACAATTGCTGGTGTATAGACAGTGTAATGCTCTTGATTTTAACTTTCACTTCGCTACAACAACCAAGGTTAGAATAGTGAATTTGTAATAGTACTTGCTTTTAACGTGTGTGATTGTCAGTGTATATGTTTATTACTGTATCTAAGCATGTACAGACTTCCAGAATGAGAAGCGGAGTGTGCGCTGATATGAAACTTCCTGGCAGATTAAAACTGTGTGCCCGACCGAGACTCGAACTCGGGACCTTTGCCTTTCGCGGGCAAGTGCTCTACCATCTGAGCCACCGAAGCACGACTCACGGCTGGTATTCACAGCTTTACGTCTGCCAGTATCTCGTCTCCTACCTTCCAAACTTTGCAGAAGCTCTCCTGCGAACCTTGCAGAACTAACACTCCTGAAAGAAAGGATATAGTGAAGACATGGCTTAGCCTCAGCCTGGGGGATGTTTCCAGAATCAGATTTTCACTCTGGAGCGGAGTGTGCACTGATATGAAACTTCCTGGCAGATTAAAACTGTGTGCCGGTCTTTACTGGCAGAAGTAAGGCTGTGAGTACCAGGAGTGAGTCGTGCTTCGGTAGCTCAGATGGTAGAGCACTTGCCCGCCAAAGGCAAAGCTCCCGAGTTCGAGTCTCGGTCGGGCACACAGTTTTAATCAGCCAGGAAGTTTTATATTAGCGCACACTGCGCTGCAGAGTGAAAATTTCATGCTTGGAACATCCCCCAGGCTGTGGCTTAGCCATGGCTCCACTATATCCTTTCTTTCGGGAGAGCTAGTTCTGCAAGGTTCGCAGGAGAGCTTCTGTAAAGTTTGCAAGGTAGGAGACGAGATACTGGCAGAAGTAAAGCTGTGAGTACCAGTCGTGAGTCGTGCTCCGGTAGCTCAGATGGTAGAGCACTAGCCCGCGAAAAGCAAAGGTCCCAAGTTCGAGTCTCGGTCGGGCACACCGTTTTAATCTGCCAGGAAGTTTCATGTACAGACATGTTAAAATAGCAAAATGAAGTTATGGGCAATGTGGATAGAATTATGGATGTGAAATCAAATACAGGTTTTGTTCAGCATAATAATGTGCAGGACACGAGTAGATTTGTTGATTCTAGTACAGCCACTGCCTCAGCAGGTGAGATACTGGGGGCAGCTGGCAGTAGTAGTGAGGTGGATCACTTAACACCAAGAAATATGTTGGATGTGGAGGATGTCAGACCGTTAACAGAAAATGTCTTGACACCGAACAGGCCAGTGGAGAGAATTTCTATGTCACTTGTGTGCTCTCCACTGTCCGATCCATTTGCGACTTTACTTCGCAAGTTGGAGGACTGTGATAAGGAACAAGATCGGTTACAGGCTGAAAGGGATGAAAGGTTGAAACGAGAACTCGAGGAACTCTATCGGCTCCAATTGAAGAGAGATAGACAATTATTGGAAAGAGGTGAAAAGTTAAAACGCGAATTAGAAGAACGTGATCGAAAACCAGCTGAGAGGAATAGGCAACTGTTATCACAGTTATCTGAGTGAGAACAAGCTAATGAAAAAGTGCTATCAGATTATCTTGAGAAAATTTCCTCAGAGGTAACCGAATCAAAGAATTCCTGTCACGCGCTGCCCGAACTAGTCAGCAACTTGGCTTTGGAGGTAAAGGCTATACAGGCAGCACAAAAGACTTAGGTGGAGGAGGTAGATTCTATCACGTCTCGCATGGAGCAACTAGGAGGCTCATAGCCACAGTGTATTGAAAATAATTTAGCCGATCAGGCTGACCAAATCGAGAAAGAATTCCAGGAATGGCAGGAGTCAACAGAACAAACAATAGTACAACAGGTAGACGAGTAAGTAAACACTGCGATACAACGTGTGACGGGGGGAATTGAACTTTCTGATAGCAGAGTAACGGAAATGCTGCTAACAGAAGTCGCACAGCTGAGCGATAAGTTAGGTGCAGAGCTGCCACACTGGCTTCGCGAAGTGACAGAACGTATTGCCAACTTAAGAGCATGAGGCGCTCAGCTGTCAAAACATTAGAGAAAGTATCATGCCTACTCGTAAAGTGTATGCTAACCCAGCGAGTATGGTTACTACTTATGATCAACCATGTGATAGTGGCCGTAACAGCCACAGTCCTAATAGTGTTTCAACAATGCTGACTAGCATTCTGGGAACGGCGGTGCTGGCACCGAACCTGATGTTAGAGGGAAGCCTACTCAAACATTGGCAATTCCTAATTTTTAATAACGAAAAGAAATCGGTTCACCCAGTTATTTTCATTAAAAGTTTTAGGAATATTTTTCCCAGTTTGTGGTCAGAAAAGCAAAAAGTTCACTTTATTGTATATCATATACAGGGAGATGCTGGACTTTGGGCAAATGAGGCAATGGATAGGTGTCACAATTCTGAGTAGTTTGAAAAGGCTTTCTCAGGCAAGTATTCAGGAGAGACAAGAAATGAAGCCTATTTTCCAGAAATATATAATCCCACACACAGTTGTCTAAGGAAATATTTTGAGAAATACATTAGCAGGACCTGGTACTGTGTGAGCCAATTGTTAGTAAAGATATGATTCGGCTGCTTAAGTTGTGGCTGCTCGGACATATCAAAGATAAGTTAATTAATGCTGGTGACGAAGAGTTACACAAACTCCTATCAGTATCAGACCAGATTGATTTTGCAGTAGAGGAGACAAAGGCAGAAAAAAGTGATACGCATCATTCGTCTTCTCCTTAGAAAAATTGCAATAAAAATAACAAACAAGCCCACAATAGTAACAATGGTAAAGGTTATGATCAGCCAACCAGTAATGGAAGGCAAGCGAATGGCGGTGGCTATCCGCAGCTGAATAGAAAAAGAAAGTGGAATGACACACCCAACACCGGATACCAAAGCAATTCGAAGTGGCGAAATTGCAACAGTAACAACCGAAACCAATGGAAGAGTAATTTATCGCCACAGTGGAATCAAAACACAGGTGCCCTACCAGGATCGAACAGTAAACAAAGGAATGAAAATCGCTGAGGAAACGTAAATCAACATTATTGGCCAGCACAACAATCCAGTGTGGAGTTGTGAGACGGCCACCGTTCAGCCCTTTCCCAGGCAACAAACTAGTTCCGACGGCAATAAGCTCCCTATTGTTGGTTGGCTAGCGAAGTGGGGGCACACCAAAACAGACCCGAGAAACCATTGACATGCTGCGATATAATGACGATGCATGATGAATTGTCAAACGAACCTAGTAAGTGCATAAGTAACAATCTAAAACATATGCAGGCTGTGCTTAAAACGCAGATAGAAGATATTCCAGTGGACGCATACATTTATACTGTCGGGACTAGAAGTGTTCTGAGCTTGGAACTGTATGTAAGAAAATAAAATAACAACATACCCAGTACAAAACTGTTGGGTGTCTGGAGCTATTGGGGCACAGGCACAAATAGTTCAATTCCAGGTGCAGGTTGACCTAAAATTTAGGAAAGGAGCGATCAAATGCACATTCCTAGTAGTAAAAGATTTTTTAGTCGCTTGTATCCTGGTTGTGATTTCCTGCAGAGCAGAAAGGCTAATATTGACCTTTCCACCGTGAAAATTAGTTTAATGTATGTTGGGAGGAGAGTTGTACTGGATATGGTCAGAAGGAAAGAAGTACATGGCAAGTATTGCCAGAGTATTCAAATGAAATGCCGCGGTTTAACTGTGATTTAAAAGGGAAGGAATGTTATTATCCTGAAAAGGTAATACAGGACACTACGTAAAAAAAGGAAATGATTAACAACAACGTTAAGGAGTCGGATTATTTGAACAGTCGCTAGCAACATGAGCGTACTCGTTTGCTGTCAAATCACTTAAATGTTTTCTTGGAGAAACCTGGACTAATAAAGGGTTACGAATACGATATAGAGGTGTTGGCCCATGAAACCTTCTCTCACGCCACATATTCTGTACCGTTATAAAGACATCAAACTGTATATAAAATGATTCATAATGACAATATATATATAAGATTTTCTTTCAGTTTTTAATGTAATTTTCATATATAAAGTAGTATAGAAATGTTTTTCATGGCATATTTTTCTGTATTTAGGACGTAGAAACTGTCACTCATGTGAGTGAACTTGACAAAAGAGCAATATTACTTGCTTTTCAAAGATGCATTGGAAAGACATTAGTTACTGAATAGTTTAACGAAGGAAGACAATTTCCTCAAATTGAAGTAGAATAATGAAGATAAAGGGTTACCTATTTTTAATGAGAACATTTGAGTTAATTCCACACTGTAATGTAAAGTTAGGACTGTTGATATCATTTGAAGGTTCAGCTTATGAAATACTTAGTAGAGATGTAAGTTTAATCTTCTTAAATACACAATACTCATTTATTTGGTAATATTTCAACTACTAGAGTAAGAAGAGAGATGATCATGAATAAAACACATGTTAAAGGGAAACACTATGGGTCATCAATAAAAGCAGATCTGGCTTTGCTAGATTTGTGGATCCATGGCTAAACTCAGTTTCGGCTTGAGAAACGCGTATTAGAAACCGTGTAACACAGGAACATGCACGGCAGTCCTGATCAAATTTGAAAATATAGGCGATTTGCTGAGTGTAACACGGTAAAGCCATTATTATTGTAAAGCCAGGCCAGAGTCTGAGTACAAGTCCTGATGATCTATTGGTCAGACAAACGTGACATGGGGTGCAGGAACGTGAGGAAAGAATTGTGTAATCCACAAATTGTAGCACCTGCCTCTAAAAAAAGACGGATAATGTAAGTGACAGAACCTGTGATTAGCCATTTCTGTGGAGAAAGCTTGCGTAGTCACAGAGACGGTAAATAACTGTAGATCGAACTATATGGAACTGTGTAATTAGCAATCGGTAGTACGAAAAGCGTTAAGTGAACGATCGTCGTACTTTTTACAGACTTTGGCGGACGTCCTTAATGAACAGAGGTTGTTAAATGCGCACAGTGGGACGAATATGGAGAGACTGTGTAATTTCATCTCGTGCAAATTGTGCGAACGATGTATTGGGAATAGACAGCACTTCACGCTCGACAGCAATCAACATTCCAATGCGAAGCGGACACTTCGTCGGCGAGTAACGTGCCACACTCGGAGTGATGTATTTAGAACAGGCTATAAACAATGAATAGTAGTGGCTCTGAGACATGGTGAAATGTAGGACGTGTGACGACTTTAGGACGTTTATATAGAACGGAACATTAGGAATATCATAAAAAGAGAATAAAGAGCAACCACATTTGCAGGACTATGTAATTACAGGAATTTCACACGTGGGTTGTGATAAACAGTTACAGAGCTGGCCCTGAACTATACAACAGCAGTGACTAATATTGTGTGCATTTTTGCCCATAGCGAATTCCCATCTGTGAGGTGGTGGTTAGTGTTTAACGTCCCGTCGAGAACGAGGTCATTAGAGACGGACCGCAAGCTCGGGTTAGGGAAGGATTGGGGAGGAAATCAGACGTGCCCTTTCAAAGGAACCATCCCGGCATTTACCTTAAACGATTTAGGGAAATCACGGAAAACCTAAATCAGAATGGCTGGAGACGGGATTGAACCGTCGTCCTTCCGAGTGCGAGTCCAGTGTCCCATCTGTGTGTTAAACAAATTTTTCACAGCTAGTTTGACAACGCATGAACCTGTGTTCCGTGTAAGCCGCCTTTAGAATCTGAAGATGGTCACTGTATGGCCGAAACCGGTTATGTCTGTATCATAAACATATGATTGGGTCTATAAATAAACAAAAAGAAAATTTACAAAAGAATAAATCACACACTCCGTAGACAAAATATCATTTTCTGCAAAACAATACGGCATAATCCAACTTGTTTCATATAGTCACCCCTTTGCATTACCAGCGGTTTGGGGAGACGACGGCACAGGAGGTGACGCCGACGCAGCCTTGGCGGACGGTAGCCCTGTTAAACCTCAACGCGGGGGTCGTTGGCTGCCTCCACGCCGACGCTACGTACGTTCCCGCCGGGCGTATCCATCATGACGCAGCATCGACTACGCGACGCCCTACCTGCCACGTCCCACGAACATCGGACGGCCGACGACGGCGCCTACAATCGACCAACGGCATCGTCAAGAATGCAATGCGTGAGAATATTTGAAATATTGATAACAGACAGAGATGAACGATAGTCTGTTTCTCTCCGGCCACGTTTTCTGTGGTCTCCCTGAGGGACCTCGTCCGAACGATAATAAGTAAATGTTCGCAGCTTTAATTAATAACAGACTAACTATGGCCAAACAAAATGTATTGTTTAAATATAGGTACCATTGATGTTGAAATTTTATAACCTTGATAACAATGTAAAGTGTATTGATGTGAACTCAAGGTGTCAGACAATCACAGAAATCTATGACTGGAATTATGTTAAATGTTGTGATGGAAAGTCAAAACTTTAATGAAAATGCTTCATGTGACGTGAAGTGGAATGCCATGCCAGGCTATTAGAACATGTGACCATGGCATTCAACTGGGCCTCATGACGTCCATTGGCCCAGATTAGGCAAACTATAAATTATTAAATATTTTTCCACGATATTCAGCAATTATATTTTTCATGTGTAAAAGAAACTCTACTGAAGGTCAAGGAATAATGCGATTACAAAGAAAAACTATTATCTGTAACATAAGCATTATTATTATCTTTGTTCTTTTTGGTATCGACGGGAAACAAAAAGCGCCAGACACTCTCTTGCTTGTTCTTGTTCGAATAATACGCCATTGTGCGCAATCTACACAATAAGGTGTGTACATGTTTTATTATTTGAGCAGTGAGCTCCAGTACATATATATATGTACAGTATCGCTGTTGTTAATTTTAACTGTAGCCTGCACCACATACCCCGTTTGCTTGTTCCATCATTTTTAAAAGAATTTCAGATGCTGCCCCGGCAGCAAGATGAATATCGCTGGACGGTGACAACTGGCCGCCATTGAGCGGCAATTTCAAATCATCGTAATCATTATCCCATTCTTTCCACTGACGAGGCTGGAGATCGGCGATATTATTGCTTTCATCCCTGATCTTTAGGAAACTGAGATTTTTGAAGTACTTAACGATATAGTCAGAAGATTTATGATACGTGCAATAGGACACGGTTTTGGCCAACACTAAGACGTAATTAAATCACACGTAGGTCCTTACGTATTGAAAATGGTGAAATTTTTTTTTTTTTGTGTTTGTACATAGCCTAAAATGATTGGCTGTTTTTAAGCATGGCTTCGTCTAATTAATTTCAATAATTATACAGGACCCTACGCTATAGTTTTGTGTCAGTAGAATCTAAGAACGGTCCATGCCTTCGTATATCTGCGTAGTGTAGCCAATATACAAATCAAAAACAAAAATAAAATACGAATTAAACTAAATAAAACAATAAAACACACACATCAGTACGTTATATATAGATAGATACACTACATGTTACCACGGGCGTTACTATTTTGTAGTTGACTAAAGATTTTGAGCAACAGCATCAACCTTACTGTTAACGGAAGATATTTGTTTCGTACGTAGCACTGAATTTAATTTTAATTTTTCCTCAGTATAATTATTCTTAGCCTCAATACAATTTTTCGTTGTTTTGAACTCAGATTTTCTCCTACTCAACTCGTTAATGACAACATTTTTAGTTCCTTTTACTCGTTCTTCCACTCCATCCACTTGGTCTCTAACAAATTTTAATTTCACGTCTGTGAATTTCTTTTAAATAATTCAACTATGGATTATACATCGTCTGCTCACTCATTAGTAGCATCTAATTCTTTATTGACTTCAACAATGTCCTCCTTAATTGATTTTAGGTTATTATTTAGTTTTTTCGATTCTTACATCTAGTTTCTTAAAGTTTGGTCCATATTTTTACCAACATTTTAAAAATTATCATCCATTTTCTGATTTTGTTCTGATAACTTACTATGTAGTAGATGAGAAACCTGTTCAGCTAAATTAACTGGCTGTGCTATCGGCTGGAAACTTGAAATGATAATCATAAGCTGCTGGATGTATTGTGACCTGGAAAATTTATGTTTGGAGTCGATGGGCCTACCCTACGTCCAGAACTGGTCGTCACGCCTCTATCGTCTAAATTACTTTCACTTCGTAGCCAAACTTTCACTTATATTGGCGGAACTCTTCATCAAACAAATCACAGGGAACTTTTCCTAACAAATTCTTTTAAAACTGTCACACGCAGTATTCTCTGACTGACTATATGGTGTGAACAATGAAATCAGTAACAACTATGCAACTGTCTGAACATTGAAACTAGAGAAAAAAAGAAAATAAATGTACTCATCTGAGAAAATCCACGGTTGCGATGCTTCACATTTTCGCACGTATACATTGTGCAGATGGGCCCTTCCATAACCAAAGTCTGTCAATTAATGTACCTGAAACGTAACACGCATTAACACACTGTACAGACTTATAAGCATCGCAGCTCCTAACATCGCATTAAAATGGAACTGCTGATGGCGTAGAAGCCAGCTTGGTGTGGGACGGCCGGCCGAGGTGGCCGAGCGGTTCTAGGCACTACAGGCTGGAACCGAGCGTCCGCTACGGTCGCAGGTTCGAATCTTGTCTCGGGCATGGATGTGTGTGATGTCCTTAGGTTAGTTAGGTTTAATTAGTTCTAAGTTCTAGCTGACTGATGACCTCAGAAGTTAAGTCGCATAGTGCACAGAGCCATTTGAACCATTTTTTGATGTGGGACGTATATGATATGGACTGCCGGGTCACAAAAGTTTCGAGGCAACAGTAACAACGTGAACAGCAAGCACTTAAATAATGCTGATACGTAACTATCTCAACAGTTTGATTTAACTGTAAAGTATTAATTTAGAGATGAAATGTTACCAAAAATGTTCGTGAAATTTACGTAAGTTGTAGATCTTCATTCTGGGGGTGTAGCTTCGCTGCAAATACTCCGGAGCTCTTCTGCCCTGACACTGTGCAAAACTAATCGTGTAATGTACGAAACATATTCCAGGTACAGATTCCCTACAAAATTGTTTTATTCGCACGCAAGATGTTCAGCGGCGAAAAAAAGTTAAACGAAGTTCTATACGCTGAGCAGTTGATGACTAGTAACACACTGTCCCCTGCTGCACAAAAACCGCTGGTATTTACGTTATTTACAACAGTACTTGACAATCATAATTTACAAATTTTAAGAAGTGACAGAAGTGCGTAGCAAAATTAATTCACATACATAGAAAAATGACGAAAATAATGCCTCACAATTCTGTGTGAATGCGAACATGATTCTGTTAAGAATTCCGGAGAAACTTACAAGTTTCCAGAAAACAACAATACAAATCGCATTTTAGTTAGTTACAGCCGAAAGAAAAAACGGAAAGTACTTCTACCCCGTGTATGATTTCCAAATAACACGGCGTTCCAGATACGTCAGCTGTAGGGGTGAGCAGCGTTGCAGTAGTTTATTTTGCTCGTACTGTTGCTATATGGTGGGACGTTATTCCGTGAACTGTTCCGCTCCGACATGAAATTTCGATTATTTTAAAGGCTAGCCGTTTCAGGATACATAAGGATTTAATTCATCCCGTCTACCCCCACCTTTGAGCTTATGACATCTTACGGTGTAATCCGTGTCGTCGCTTACAGTGAATTTGCAATGGGACATTGAATGCAATGGGAGATTGCGTGATTTCAGTACATAACGACTTAGCCTGTTGCCGGTGCCCTCAGGCATGTACTTACTTACTCGCTCGTTATAACAAAGCAGCGAACACAGAAATAATTTTGAATTTCTGTAACTGAATGTAGGTGAGATGAGACAGCTACGTGCTCTAAATGAGAAAAAGATTTATGTTAGTACATTTTGTTTCAGCAGAAAAGAATAATGACTATTACCGTAACTTTCACAGTTACATATGGATACTGATATTGAACAATTTCAGTAAGAATCAATTTTCGTGTTGAAGATGTTATATATTAAATACCAATTACAATTCTTAAAGCACCAATCCAACGCGTCATTTACTTAGAATTCTCCGGCTGTGCACACTCTTCATAATAGCCGAACATTCAAGACTGATCTCGACCTACCGAGACACTCGCTAATAGACAGATGGCCTAGCGTGATAAAACGGTGAGAAACTAAGCCAGCATTCTGCCTCGAACATACCTTGCTACAGCAACGGATTTGTAACAGTGATACGTGGCAGCTCTAGTGAAACTACAAAACTAGAAATGGTAGCCCTATTTGCAATATCTTGGCCCCGAGTTGTTTGAGCAGTTCTGCTTCGCAGCCGTGCTGTCTGAACGATCTGCTGACTGTAAGGTGAATTAATTATAAACGCTCTCTAAGTGTCCCGTTAATTTTATTCCCCTGTGTTCTCAGCTAGGGCCACAACATGTCAATAACTGTACTGCAGGATGAAACGTCTCTATGTCGGAAAGTCTCGGAAATTTTGCAGTGTCTTTCAACTCAGACCAGCATTCCCCAGAGTTTTTAGGTTGTTTCGCCTTAATAAGGGACAAAGAAGAGAATAAAATATTTCACCATTGTTACTGATACGAATAACCATCCAGTCTACCGTCACCATCAGTTCCTTCTGTTCACGCACAAAGAATAAATTACGCTAATGAGAATTAGACTGAGCTATCATTGACTACTATTAAGTCTCCCAGAACTACCTAAGGCAGTCCTAACGATAACAACGATGCGGAACCAACAGCGTCTGGTACGACCTGGCTCAGGTAGCTCACTACTTTATCTATTAAAAAATTTGATTTAGTTACCAACATTCTTGATGGAATCGTAGAAGTACAATAAGATCTAAATCAATGTCATCACTGAAACTGATCTGTTCAGTTTGCATTTTCATTAACATTATACAGCCACGTCTCAAATGATATCTAAGGGTATGCAGCCCTCAGAACTATGTTGTGACGTGGCATAATCATCTACATCCTTGAATTACTGAAGGAAAACTGCGAATTGAGTTTCGAAATCACCATCTTCGGTATACACGCAAGCATAAACCATAAACTTGGCTTCCTTTGTTAGTAATCCAACGTGAAGTTTTATTCCGGTACTATACACATCGCACACCATATTTCATCGATAAAGGAATACTACCTAGTGTAATAACTTGAATTTCAGTTTCAAAATCCGTGATGGCTTTTCAGTGTATTTATCCCATACGATCAACGTTTATCATCTGTAACAGTCGTAATGAACAGAAGTCATACTTTTGCTACCTGAAGCTGCGAAAGAGTCTGAATGCTCTCAGCACTCAAGACGAATGTAATAATTCTACTTCCGTAGAGAACTGTGTTGACATATGTTAATATATCAGAATCAACAATTTAATGTCAGGGTTGAAGAATGGGAATACGAAGAAGAGCAGAATGTCTGATAGAACCACATCGTGGGGAATAACAATTTGATTTCCTGAGAAGTGTAGCAACACACACGGCAATAGAGATCCTACTGGAGAAATGTAGGAACGAACGATTCGGTACAGATCCTATAACTTATTTTAAGATAGAGTGTAGGAAATGGACCCACGTGTATATAATTTAGAGATTTAGAGTAAGATTTTGACTTTCTTGACTGGAATATATATTTCGAAATTCTGAAGACAGTAAGGATAAAATACAGGAAAGAAAAGATCTACGTTTTGTATAGAAATCAGACACAACCTGAAGTATCATAGAGTAGTCAGTTTGATAATGGAGGAACTGTGCGGGCTAAGAATTTTAGGGAGGCTGTCTTGAGCTCAATAAGCAGGTTGAAACAGATGTGGGTTGTTCGGTCGGCCAAGGCTGCTCGCACAGTGCGTCGAACTAGAAGTGCGCCTGCACTACGCGGAGGTCCAGAACCTCGTCTACTGATGCAGGAATGTTCCACAGGCCACTACTGAAAGCAGCGGCACGCCACAGACACGATTTGCTCAAATGAGAGTATCCAGCATCCTGCAGGCCCATAAAGCGACCATAACACAACGTTTCCAGTTCTGCAGTAGGAGTATGCAGTTGTCAGTGGGGCATGGCTGAACCACAGAATAAATGTTAAAACCACTGTTCACCCCCAAATTTAGCTCTGTTATTGGATCATCATTAGGGGAAGAGACAACAAAACGACTATTCACGTTGGTGTGTAGAATATATGAGTCTGGCGACATACCATCTGACTTTCGGAAAAGCATCATCCACACAATTCCGAAGACGGCAAGAGCTGACAAGTGCGAGAATTATCGCACAATCAGCTTAACAGCTCATGCATCGAAGCTGCTTACAAGAATAATATACATAAGAATGGAAAAGAAAATTGAGAATGCGCTAGGTGACGATCAGTTTGGCTTTAGGAAAAGTAAAGGCACGAGAGAGGCAATTCTGACGCTATGGCTAATAATGGAAGCAAGGCTAAAGAAAAATCAAGACACTTTCATAGGATTTGACGACCTGGAAAAAGCGTTCGACAATATAAAATGGTGCAAGCTGTTCAAGATTGTGAAAAATGTAGGGGTAAGCTATAGGGAGAAACGGGTCATATACAATATGTACAATAACCAAGAGGGAATAATAAGAGTGGACGATCAAGAACGAAGTGCTCGTATTAAGAAGGGAGTAAGACAAGGCTGTAGCCTTTCGCCCCTACTCTTCAACCTGTACATCGAGGAAGTAATGATGGAAATAAAAGAAAAGTTCAGGAGTGGATTTAAAATACAAGGTGAAAGGATATCAATGATACGATTCGCTGATGACATAGCTATCCAGAGTGAAAGTGAAGAAGAATTAAATGATCTGCTATCCGGAATGAACAGTCTAATGAGTACACAGTATGGTTTGAGAGTAAATCGGAGAAAGACGAAGGTAATGAGAAGTAGTAGAAATGAGAACAGCGAGAAACTTAACATCAGGATTGATGGTCACGAAGTCAATGAAGTTAAGGAATTCTCCTACCTAGGCAGTAAAATAACCAATGACGGACGGAGCAAGGAGGACAGTAAAAGCAGACTCGCTATGGCAAAAAAGGCATTTCTGGCCAGGAGAAGTCTACTAATATCAAATACCGGCCTTAATTTGAGGAAGAAATTTCTGAGGATGTACGTCTAGAGTACAGCATTGTATGGTAGTGAAACATGGACTGTGGGAAAACCGGAACAGAAGAGAATCGAAGCATTTGAGTTATGGTGCTATAGACGAATGTTGAAAATTAGGTGGAATGATAAGGTAAGGAATGAGGAGGTTCTACGCAGAATCGGAGAGGAATGGAAACTGGGGTAAACACTGATAAGGAGAAGGGACAGGATGATAGGACATCTGCTAAGACTTCCATGGTACTAGAGGGAGCTGTAGAGGGCAAAAACTGTAGAGGAAGACAGATATTGGAATACGTCAAGCAAATAATTGAGGACGTAGGTTGCAAGTGCTACTCTGAGATGAAGAGGTTAGCACAGGAAAGGAATTCGTGGCAGGCCGCATCAAACCAGTCAGTACACTGATGACCAAAAAAAAAAAAAAAATTGGATTCAGAGAAACAACCGGAGAGCCCACAGACAAGCCACCTGAGCGCCATTCGACCACCCATTTCCCTGTCAAAAGCAAACCCCCCCCCCCCCCCCGTATGCTCATATTTTTACTTTGCCCCATTTAAGACAGCCATTGGGGGTGTTGTGTATATTTTCCTGTAGTGCATAATACTAAAATTGTATGAAATAATGCGTTACCTATTGTAGAGGAGAAGGGGTTATTTTTAGGAAATATGGTGCGAAATTGTGATTTAGTGTGTTTCAGTGCGCGATGCACCAGCCTCTTGGCAGACGGCGGACGAAGGCTGGCCGGCGCGTTATGCCGGTGACACAGTTTTTCAACGAGCGTCGGTATGTCTGTACGTGCGCACCAGCCCTCAACAGCCAGAACGCAGCATTAGAAGAATTACGCAGCTGCAGGTCGCGTGTGGCGCGGTTGCGTTAGCCAACTCATCGACATCCTTCTAATAAACACGTCACCGCGTAACCGGCGGATTCAGCAGCAGCGTGCAACATTTAAGGGCAACAGAGGTGGGCGTCGGCATTTGGTTCGACCGATTGGGCATTCGCTCACTGTCACGTCGTCGTCATCAGTGGTGCTGTCCCTGAGCACGTCTCCAACACGACAGGAGCGTTGGAGCTGAACTACTGGAAAATGTATTGGAAGAACCAACAATAAAGACGAAGATTGTTAAAAACAGCCACCTTCTTCTACCCAGCCACACCCTACAACCCCGACCACGTCACCCGCTCCGTCATAGTATTACACTATTCTCTTCTGTCACAGAGACATGAACACTACCCAAACAGAAGAAATGAAAAATTAAAAATGTCAGAGGAGGCTGTAGGTGTGATGGGACGTGATGAAAGAAGAACGGAATCAAAAATAATTAAAATTCGAACGAAATTAAAAGAATATAGAGATGCACAGATGTGATCAAGTGAAAGGGCTCGAGAAGCTAATCCAAAAGTAGTGACGTAAAGGGCTAAGACGTGTTGAAAGACTTCGAAATAGAGGTTGCGTGGACCAGAGAATACACTTTACCTGTACTGTGGTGTGAGGAACAAATTGAATATGTTTCATAACTTCTGGCTACGATACAGTGAGACGCTTGCCAAACAGATGACTACGATGTAGAGTGACATATCGAGACATTCCATGCTACTTCAAACTGCTCAAAGTGTTTGGAGGACGTTCTCAAACATTCAACTCTTAGCAGATGTGGCCTCAAAATTTTGAAGATTTACTCAATGGGTACAGATCTAGATTAGTTGTAGAATTTTGGAACACGTAATATGTTCGAGCATAATGACTTTTCTGGAGACTAGAAATCTACTCTGTAAGAATCAGCATGGGTTTCGAAAAAGACGGTCGTGTGAAACCCAGCTCGTGCTATTCATCCACGAGACTCAGAGGGCCATTGACACGGGTTCACAGGTAGATGCTCTGTTTCTTGACTTCCGAAAAGCGTTTGACACAGTTCCCCACAGTCGTTTAATGAACAAAGTATGAGCATATGGACTATCAGACCAATTGTGTGATTGGATTGAGGAGTTCCTAGATAACAGAACGCAGCATGTCATTCTCAGTGGAGAGAAGTCTTCCGAAGTAAGAGTGATTTCAGGTGTGCCGCAGGGGAGTGTCACAGGACCGTTGCTATTCACAATATACATAAATGACCTGGTGGATGACATCGGAAGTTTACTGAGGCTTTTTGCAGATGATGCTGTGGTGTTTCGAGAGGTTGCAACAATGAAAAATTGTACTGAAATCCAGGAGGATCTGCAGCGAATTGACGCATGGTGCACGGAATGGCAATTGAATCTCAATGTAGACAAGTGTAATGTGCTGCGAATACATAGAAAGATAGGTCCCTTATCATTAGCTACAAAATAGCAGGTCAGCAACTGGAAGCAGCTAATTCCATAAATTATCTGGGAGTACGCATTAGGAGTGATTTAAAATGGAATGATCATATAAAGGTGATCGTCGGCAAAGCAGATGCCAGACTGAGATTCGTTGGAGGAATCCTAAGGAAATGCAATCCGAAAACAAAGGAAGTAGGTTACAGTACGCTTGTTCGCCCACTGCTTGAATACTGCTCAGCAGTATTGGATCCGTACCAGATAGGATTGATAGAAGAGATAGAGAAGATCCAACGGAGAGCAGCGCGCTTCGTTACAGGATCATTTAGTAATTGCGAAAGCGTTACGGAGATGACAGATAAACTCCAGTGGAAGACTCTACAGGAGAGACGCTCAGTAGATAGGTACGGGCTTTTGTTAAAGTTTCGAGAACATACCTTCACCGAAGAGTCAAGCAGTGTATTGCTCCCTCCTACGTATATCTCGCGAAGAGACCATGAGGATAAAATCAGAGAGATTAGAGCCCACACAGAAGCATACCGACAATCCTTCTTTCCACGAACAATACGAGACTGGAATAGAAGGGAGAACCGATAGAGGTACTCAGGGTACCCTCCGCCACACAACGTCAGGTGGCTTGCGGAGTATGGATGTAGATGTAGATGTAGATGTAGAGGCTTGACTAACACCTTTGTCACCCATAGCAGGATACCAGCGAAACACACGACGAACACGGTGGGGAGGCACCCCGGCGAATAAGTAACAGAGCCAGGGCCGCTGTTTGTATATCAAACCGCACACTGATTGACGAAAATCAGAGGTAACACTGTCCTAACACGAAAAAATTTATATTTCATAGACATTCTACGACTCCTAATAACAGACATACTGTCATCTTTAGATAATTTACACAAGTGTCGAATGTGCACACACATATATTTATGAATTAAAATAAATTTCTAGAAAATCAGTCCTCGTGGAAACTTCTGACTGACTTAGCATTAAACTTCGCACCGCAGTCAAATCACGGTATGTGTAATTTTCCAGGCTAATAGACAACGAACGTAATGCAGAATAAACACGAACAATAGATACCACTTATAATTTTCCGCTATTGCTTCTAAACCATGTTTTTCAGATTTTGTTGTGCAAGTTGATACACTTTCCTGAATGTAAATTCTGTTCTCCTATTCGATGCAGCACGCGTTGGGTACAGTTATCCTTGTTTTTACACGACAAATTACTAACGAAACGGGAGCGCAAAATTCTCTGATTTCGAACAGCCAGCGTTACTGAGTCATGTGGAAATGTCAGCAACCAACAGCTGGGCAGCGTAAATATTTCAACACAGTTACTCGGTGAGGAAGACAGCCACCTCGACACTCGTATGTGCGGCTGCGAGCATGCTTCACAGATAATGGTCGGAAGAGCACAGACCGAACTGCCTTTGTTACTCTTGTAACATATAAGAGACACGAGGTAGGATGCAACATTGCGTAGCAGGAGACTGGCCAAGCAGTAAACACATTGTAACTAATTCCTTAAGCAAATGTAGCAGCACTGAAGACCACCGATAACTGGAGAAGGACAGAACTGATTCGGTCGCCACGAATGACGTCGTGCAGCGGGACCTCTCCTCGACGACATAAATACTCCGCCCCACTAGTTTGGAGCACTCCATCAGTAGGATCGATGACATTCACGTGGCCCACACTCGATTCTCTGGTTATCGTATGGTAACATCTGGTGTGTGAGATTGTTCTAGTTGTGATGATCTGAACCCACAGGCAAAAAAAAATTATCAAAATCTGAACTGTGAAGTCATCCAAAATTCTAGTTGGAAAACCACACTCTTTGTTATACTTCTCAATTGGTTACGATCCCACTTTGTTTATGAACAGAAAACTAATATTCACGAGAAACTGCTCTGAAATTAACCTGAACCGACAAAATTGTGTATATATTCTCTGAAACTTCAAAGACATCTAAGACAATACCTGAAAGGAATTAGAAAAAGTGACAAAATTTCGTGAATCACACACAATACTGTTAACAATCGCATGAACACTGGGGGGTTTCACCATACATCTACCCACTTTTGAGTATAACCATTGTCTCTTAATACTACGACTCGTAGCAATACAATATCAAAAACTTTTATTACTGGGTAAACAGTCACTACGCGATTTGATAGCTGACATTTATAATTCCCGCTCACGTCAGGAAAAGCACCAATACGGGAATAGCAGCTTTTACGTTATTGGTCAGAATGCAAGCAATTATGGCTGTCGCCGTAATTTTCGCACTAAGCCATATTTCGCGACAAAATACTCTTATTAGTCACTGTCATATATCTAGTCTCATAACAATACATAAAACTACATATAATAACTACAATAATTTTGAAATACAAGGAGAATTAGTCCTAATGAGAGAAAGAAGTTTATATTTACTGGTGTTTCAACGATGACTACCAGGCTACTTTTAATTCACTGGTTGTAATTTTATTTTCGTTAGCAGAAAGCAAACAAACTAAACAAAGAATTTAATTAAATAGTCTGTAACTCTTATATTTTTAATAGAGAAAGAAAGTTTCTAGGTCAGGGGATAGCGTTCGGCGAAATCCCTTAACTTTTTGTTGCATACGAAGCGTTGTGTTATGCAGCACGATGTCGGCGGGCTACGATGTTGAGAGCAGGATACGGACAGTTTCGCTGGTTAATCTTCTCCGGCGAAACGCAAATAAAGTTCCGGCACAGCTGTATCATTAACCCCGTGGTGATTAACAATCGACAAGACGCCAGTATACGAACGTTGTTGACATGTCCTCTGTTTCAAAGTACATCACGTAGACATCGCTCGTTTTTTACAGCTTATGCACTGTCCGTGACGCTATCGTCCATAATTACACGGTTCTTCACATTCATATAGTCTTAGCCACAAATACACAGTTCATAGAAGTGTTCATGTATGTGAAGCACACCGTAAACAATGTCCACTCTGTTCTCGCATTTCAAACTTCGAGAACGTCACTGAAAGCCATTTATATTGCACAGTTAATTAGTCTTCACTTTAATGGGTTGATAGAATGTGATATACAACAGTTCCACCAACCAAAACCAATACCAGCAAAGTTAATTCGAATAAAGGCACAGTTCGTGTCGGCCACAACAAAGTAATGTTAGCGGCACTTTCACAGTCCGGTTTATTTGCTCTTAAAGTTCGCTGGCGATGGCATTACATACCGCAGTGGTAAAGAGAATTAACAATCTGATAGTTCGGTATCACTGTCCATACAATTACGTATGCTTTTCATGGAACACAGCACTATTATTTCCTAAACACGCTTCACAGACACGCCATCCACCATCCCCTCTACGCAACAACCTTTCGACTCTCGATATCACTATCGCTGTCCCCTGTCTATAGATGTTATATCGTTATCGTAAATTACATAAACCTTTATAAATGTTATCGACTGCATTTTTCACAATTAATAATATTCCAAAAGAGAACTTTAGAAACTTTACCACAGGTACAAAGCAAGAAACATTTTAACCATTGGCAAACGAAATAATCACAATTCCATCTTTACATTTAAAAACAACAGTAGAATGTTACATAATCACAATTAGAAATGCCCATATGAACAAAAGAAGAAGAAAAGAAATCTAAAGAAAATCACGAAAAAAATTTATAGACGTAATTATCAATGCCTTCACATAGTGTTGGTGTTACACTTGCTGCCTCAAGAGAACATTCCGCTATCCACAGCCGCGGTCGCAGGTTGGAATCCTGCCTCGGGCATGGATTTGTTTGATGTCCTTAGGTCAGTTGGTTTTAAGTAGTTAAGTTCTAGGGGACTGATGACCTCAGAAGTTAAGTCCCATAGTGCTCAGAGCCATTTTTTGAACCACACAGGTCGCGGTCACCACCTTCTCCAGCCAGGGATGCCGGCGGGACTTGAATACCTCGCCAGTGAGGCTGCAAACCGCCACACCAGTGTGTCATCGACTTCTGCTACAACCAGACACAGTGCTCTCGGCAACCGTTAAGTCCGCAGTTGGATGCAGTGGATTCAATTCGTCTCCGATTAGGTAGAAACCAGCCGTACAGAAGACACGGCAAGGATTTGTTGCTTTTTTTTTTTTTTTTGAGTTATCAGGCTTCTGACTGGTTTTGGTTTCATGCGGCCCGTGACGAATTCCTCCTCTTCTTCGTCTCAGAGTAGGACTTGCCACCACCATCCTCAGGTATTTGCTGGATGCATTCCAAACTCTGTCTTCTGCCCTCTTCAGCTCCCTCCAGTACTATGGAAGTCATTCCCTGATGTCCTGATGTCTTAACAGATATCAGATATCCTATCGTCGTGTCCCTTCTCCTAGGCAGTGTTTTCCACATATTTCGCACTTCAAATGCACATACTTTTCTGTTCATGTTTTCCCACAGTTCATGTTTCACTTCCTGACAGTGCTGTAGTCCAAACGTACACAATCAGAAATTTCTTCATCAAATTAAGGCCTATGTTCCATAATCATAGACTTTTCATTGTCTGGAACGCCCCTTTTGGCAGTGTTAGTCTGCTTTTGATGTCCCACTGGCTCCGTCCGTCACTGGTTATCTTGCTGCTGCTTCGTCACCGTTAATACTAATGTTAAGTTACTCCTTGTACTCATTTCTGCTACTTTCGGCTTTCTTCGATCTATACTCAATCCATTATCTGCACTCATTACACTGTTCATTCCATTCTGCAGATCATATAATTATTCTTCAATTTAACTCAGGATACTAATGTCATCAGCGAATGGTGTTATTGATATCCTTTCGCCTCGAATTCATTCCATTCAGAAGTTTATGTAATCAAGCTTCACTTTCACTCAGTATAGCAATGCCATAAACGAATCGTATCATTGATATCGTTTCGCCTTGAATTATAACTCCACTACTGAAACTTACTTTTATGTCGATCATTGCTTCTTAGATGTACAGATTGAACAGCAGGGGCGAAATTCTCCATCCCTGTCTCATACGCAATTTCACACGCATTTCGTTCTTGGTCGACCACTCTTATTATTTCCTCTTGGCTGTTGTACGTCACCCGTCTCTCCCTATAGCTTACCCCCATTTTTCTCAGAAGTTCGAACATCTTGCACCATTTTACGTTGGTGAACTATTTCCAGGTTTGCGAATCCTATGTACGTGTTTTTATTTTCCTTTAATCTTGATTTCATTATCAGCCGTGAGGTCAGAGTTGCTCGTGTGGTGCCTTTACCTTTCCTAAAGCTAAACTGATCGTCATCTAACACAGACTCAGTTTTCTTTTCCACTCTTCTGTCTATTATTCATACCAGCAACTAGGATGCATGAGTTGTTAAGCTGATTATGCCGTAATTCTCGCTCCTCCCAGCCCATGCAGTCTTCGGAAACGTGTGGATGAAGTTTTTCCAAATGTCAGATGGTGTGTCGCACGACTCATATTTAACACACCAATGCCAATAGTCATTTTGTTGTCACTCCGCCCAATAGCTTTAGAAGTTCTGATGGAATTTTATCTATCTCTTATGCCTTACTTGATCGTAATTCCTCTGATTCTAATATTGGACCCCCTCAGCCCTTCTAAATCTCCTCCTGTTTCTTCTTCTATCACTTCAGACAAACCTTCCTGCTCATAGTGGTCTTCAGTGTACTGCTTCCATCTATCCGCTCTCTCGTCTGCATTTAACGGAGGTATTCCCGTTGCGTTCTCAAAGTTTCAACCCTTGCTTTTAATTTCACCGAGAGTTGTTGTGACTTTCCTATATCCTGTGTTAGTCCTTCCGAAAATCATTTCTACTTCGATTTCTCATGCAGCCATTTCGTCTTCCCTGCAATTCCTATTAATTTCATTTCCCAGCGAACTGTATATTTGTGCTGCTCAGTTTCTCTGAGTATTTTTGTACTTTCTTCTTTCATCGATAAACTGAAGTATTTCTTCTGTTACCCATGGTTTCTTCGCAGTTACCTTCTTCGTACCAATATATTTCTGTCTAATTTCTGTGACTGCCCATTTTAGAGATGCCCATCGTTCTTCAACTGTACTGCTTACTGAGCTATTCGTTATTGTTGTATCTGTAGCCTCAGAGAACTCCAAGCGTGTCTCGTCATTCAATAGTACGTATTTATCCCACTTCTTTGCGTATTGACTCTTCCTGACTCTTTTCTTAAACTTCAGCCTACTCTTCATCAATACAACATTGTGATCTCAGCCAATATCTGATCCTGAGTCCGCGTTACAATCCCGTATCTGATTTAGGAATCATTGTCTGATCATTATGTAGCCTAACTGAAATCGTCCCGTATCAGTCAGACTTTTCCAAGTGCACATTCTCCTCTTGTGGTTCTTGACTAGCGTATTCACTGTCACTAGCTGAAATATATCACATAACTCAATTAGTCTTTTTCATCTCTCATTCCTTGTTCCAAGCCCATATTCTCCTCTAACCATTTCTTCTGCTCCTTTCCCTACAACTGTATCCCAGACGCCCTTGTCTATCATTTTTCATCTCCCTTTACATACTGTACTACCCTTTTCAATACCTTGGTATACTTTCTCTGTCTCTTGATGATCGGCTTGCGACTTCGGCATGTATACCTGATCTATGGTTGTCTGTGTTGGTTTGCTGTCTATTCTGAAAAGAACAACCCTATCACTGAACTGTTCACAGTAACGCAGTCTCTGTCCTACCTTCCTATTCACAACGAATCCTACTCGTGTTACACCATTTTCTGCTGCTTTTGATATTACCCTACAATCATCAGATCAAATATCCTCGCCTTCTTTCCATTTCACTTCACTGATCCCTACTGCATGACTTGTATTCAGAGTAATAATCAGACTAACTTTCTATACCGCTTTCTTGCGTCCAGCGATGCCTCGCAGGTCCTCGGTATGTATCCAGACAAACCAGTAGGGGTTTCCAGCCTGACGGTGGACGCCCTACGCAGTGCCTACAAAAATATCTGGCTATGTTTTCAGTGAAGTTCAACAGACACGTTAAGACGGTGAATCGAAATAATTAATTTTTTTCACTGCAGTAACCGTCCAGCCCCGGTAGCTAAGTGGTCAGCGCGACGGGCTGTCAATCCTAAGCGCCCGAGTTCGATTCTCGGCTGATTTTCTTCGCTCAGGGAGTGGGTGTTGTGTTGTTCTAATCATCATTATTTCATCCCCATCGACGCGTAAGTCTTCGAAGTGGCGTCAAATCGAAAGACTTGCACCTGTCGAACGGTCTACCCGACGGGGGGCCCTAGTCACACGACATTTTTTTTACTGCATTAACCACAGATATCAGGCTACCCTACTTAATGACGAAGATGAATAATTTAGCGTCGTAACAAAGAGTGATTTTTAGCTTCGTTCGTGCTGTTTCAACGTTTGACATGATTTCTAGGTTGCACGCCACAAGCCGACCATGCACTACTAATTTTGGTTTTGCGCTGTTATTTAAGTACTTCCTGCCTTGGATACAGTCGCAGTCGAACCTGGAAATTTGACACATAGAGTCACTCCATTCGTATGCGCCTTCAGCTAAGTAGCTACTTCGGATGCTCTAAACGCAACGCACGGGTGGTTCTAATTGTAGACCGGTCGACTGTGCCAAGGGGAACAACAAGATAAGCCAAGTCAGGCCACCTCTGGTGCTAAAATACCGGAAAGCGGCCTTAGCCCTTTAGTAGGTGCTCCTGTTTAAGAAAGATGATCACCTTGGGACTCGAACCGGGAGTGTACTTACGTACAATGCAGCGTTCCGTAACTTAAGAGGTTTTCCGAGATGGGGCAAGGGCAAGCAGCTTCTCCTATCCTGAACGGCGAGACGGAGCGGGTGATGGTAATAAAAAGCGCGCATTTCTCCCCCACAGCTTTCAGTCTGCTGGGGTACGGAGCAGTTTTACATTTAAATCGATACCTACCCGTCTGTGCTTAAAGAACCTTCGCATGCTGCCTATAACTTTACTGCTATTCGTCGCGAGCAGTGAACTGTACTTTATGCCTCCACCTAGAGGCGAGTTTAAAAGCGTTACTGGCAGACTTTTGTCTGACTATATCACTTTTTTGTGTCTCTTTAGAACACAGTTTCACTTTTTGCGAGGGCTGTAGTGAGCAGTAGCTCCTTTATTAAGCTTTTGAGTGTGAAACCGACTTGTTCGTCGTAGGTGCTAAAACTTCAAACTGACAGGAGGCACATTTTTGTCGTCATTCACTGAATTAATTAAGTGCTACCTGTGCTCAAAGTTTCTGTTGGAAGATATGAGACAAGCATATTTTAATCTGCTAGATTTCAACTGAACGTGATATATTACATATAAAAAAACTTACATACTGACCTTTCTGAATGCAAACAGAATCTCGTACCCAGGCTTTTGCATTCCACGACCAATGAACGTCTCATCACCGTCGTAATATGCGACTCTATGATGATGTATACACCTCACCCATAGATTTCTAAACTGGAGGGGAGGCTCCACTGAAAACGTTTGCTGGAACATCACCAGAGGAAGAAGACGGCGGAAATGTCTCTCAGATCTTTAGTATTGTTATTAAATTTTTTTACCGATTCACTGTACGCTCATACAAACCAAGTATAATAGTCTTGCCACTTAGAGCTCTCTTCAAAATGACATTAAAAATGGCAATGTCATCAGCCGAATAGAAGATTTTCTACCTATTCATCTATCAAGCACTATATATAATGGTGAAGTATATTCCCAGTAATGTATGTGTATCATAACATAATAAGTTGGGTTGTTTGGGGAATGAGACCAGACAGCGAGGTCATCGGTCTCATTGCATGAGGGGAGGAAGTCGGCCGTGCTGTTTGAAAGGAACCATCCCTGAATTTGCCTGGAGCGATTTAGAGATGTCACGGAAAACCTAAATCAAAATGGCCAGACGCGGGATTGAACCGTCGTCCTGCCGAATGCGAGTGCAGTGTCTAACCACTGCGCCACCTCGCTCGGTAAACATAATAAGTTCGCGAGTTTTGTTTTGCTCTTCATCATAGATTACTGCTGTAGATTACCTTTTATTGGACACAAATTGACATTGTTCCACTAATCTTTCCACAATCTAGTTTTTCCTTTAGTTTCTAAACATTATTTTCAACCTTGTCTTCGAATTTTGAATTCTTATGACACGTAGAAGGAACGGTAATAATTTCAGCTTAAAAATGTAATAAGTGTGTAGATACATTTTGAAACAGTCGTAAATGAAACTTACAACAGCTAAGTAGAGGGAAATGTAAAGACTGAACCAATAAAATTCCGTGACTGAATAACGCAGCTAAGGGTGATACCACATACTGCACCGAGAGTATAAAAAATCTAAAGAAATTAAAATATTAACTGAAGTAGTGAAGGCATGAGATCAAATGGGTAAAAAGGCAAGGGCTAGTAGAAATCCTTGGGTAACACAAGAGATACTGAATTTAATTCATGAAAGGAGAAAATTTAAAAATGTAGCAAATCAAGTAGGAAAAACAGAATACCAACTTTTAAAAAATGAGGATTACAGTAACTGAAGTATAGCTAAGCAGGAATGGCTTAAGGATAAATGTAGAGATTTAGAATCGTATTTCACTAAAGAAAAGATAGGTACTGCCTCCAGCATAGTTGAAGAGTCCTTTGGGGAAACGGGAGAGAAGAGTACGAATATCAAGTGCCCAGACAGGAAACTAGTACTAATCAAAGAAGAGGAAGCTGAAAGAAAGGAGTACCAGTATATGGAGAATCTATACAAGGGAGAAGAACTTGATAGCAATTTTATGAAAAGGGGACATAGATGTAGAGGAGATGGGAGATACGATACTGCGAGAAGAATTTGACAAAGCAGTGAAAGACTTAAGTTGAAACAAGGCCTCAGGGGTAGATACTATTGCTTCAGAGCTACTGATAGCCTTGGGAGAGCCAGCCATGACAAAACTCTTCCATTTGGTGTGAAAGATGTGTGACACAGGAGAAATACTCTCAGACTCTTAGATGAATATAGCAATACGAAACCAAAAGAAAACAGTTGCTCAAAGGTGTGAAAATTACCGAACTGTCCGATTAATTAGTCATGGTTGCTAAGTACTAAGACGAATTTTACTTACAGAAGAATAGAAAAACTGGTGAAAACCGACCTCCGAGAAGATCAGTTTTGATTCCGGAGAAATATAGATACACACAACGCAATACTGACCCAACTACTTACTTTAGAAGAGAGATTAAGGGAAGAAAAGCATTTGTAGACGTACAGAAAGCTTTTGACATCGTCGTCTGGAACCCTCTTTGAAATTCTGAAGTTACCAGGGGTCTAATGCAGGGAACGAAAGTTATTTACAACTTCTACAGAATGTACAGAGAACAGACGGCAGTTGTAAGAATCCAGGGGTACGAAAGAGAAGCAGTGGTTGAAAAGGTAGTGAAAAAGGGTTTCAGCACATCCCCGATGTTACTCACTCTGTACATTGAAAAAGAAGTAAAAGAAACCAAAGAAACCTTTGGGGGAGAAATTAAAGTTCAAGGAGAAGAAATAAAACCTTTAAGGTTTGCCAATGGCATTGCAATTCAGTCAGAGACAGCAAAGGACATTTAAGAGCTGTCGAATGGTCTGGACGGTGTCTTGAAACGAAAATATAAGATGAAAAAACAAGGAAAATGAAACGTGGTGGATTTAAATCAGGGGATGCTATTGGAATTGGAATAGGAAACAAACGACTTCAAGTAGTAGGTGAGTTTTGCTATTTGGGTAGCTAAATAACTGATGATGGTCGAAGTAGAGAGGACATAAAAGCCGGCTGCAGTGGCCGAGCGTTTCTAGGCGCTTCAGTCAGGAACCGCGCGACCGTTACGGTCGCAGGTTCGAATTCTGCCTCGGGCATTGATGTGTGTGATGTCCTTAGGTTAGTTAGGTTTAAGTAGTTCTAAGTTCTAGGGGACTGACGAGCTCAGATGTTAAGTCCTATAGTGCTCAGAACAATCTGAACCTTGGAGCGCCCCATTCTGCTCGCTCACGGTGTCTAATGACTACTAAGGTCGGTGATATGGAGTAACTGTCAGTAGGTGACAGCAAAATGCAGCTAATATGAAAAACGTTCGTTTTAGGGGGTGTCCTGATACTTTCGATCACATATACAAAATGTAGACTGCCAATGACAAGAGAAGCATTTCTGAAAAAGAGAAATTTACTAACATCGAATATAGATTTAAGTTTTAGATATTTGTTTCTGAAGGTACACACAGCAAAAAGCGTTTTACATCAGCTATGTTCCCAGAACTCCTGAAGACCGACGCTGACTGTGGATATTGTATCACAGACCCAGTCCCTTTGACTGTTCGGAGATATCACTACACTCGCCCAAAGATGTAAACAGTCATGCATGATCAGCTTCTATTAGACGAAGGGGGTCCGATAGCCGATCAGTTCTAGCCATTCCACCAGGAAGGAGGTACACGACT
Source organism: Schistocerca gregaria (assembly GCF_023897955.1). NCBI lineage: Eukaryota > Metazoa > Arthropoda > Insecta > Orthoptera > Acrididae > Schistocerca > Schistocerca gregaria. The sequence goes on along the minus strand of NC_064922.1, from coordinate 648,186,094 downwards.
CGTGTTGTCCGTAGTTCACCCATGCCTAGATGGTCAATACCGCGTTTCAGTAGAGTCCGCATCTTTACTTTGTGCCAGGAAGGGCTCTCAACAAGGGAAATGTCCAGGTGTCTAGGACTAAACTATAGCGATGTTGTTCTGACTTGGAGGAGATACAGAGAGGCAGGAACTGTCGATGATATGCCTCACTCAGGCCGCCCAAGAGCTACTTACTACTGCAATGGATGACCGCTACCTACGGATTATGGCTCGGAAGAACCCTGACAGCATCGCCACCATGTTGAATGATGCTTTTCGTGCAGCCATAGGACGTCGTGTTACGACTCAAACTGTGCGCAATAGGTGCATGATATGCAACTTCACTCCCGACGTCCATGGCGAGGACCATCTTTGTAACCACGACACTATGCAGCGCGGTAAAGATAGGCCCAACAATATGTCGAATGGACCACTCAGGACTGTCATCATGTTCTCTTCAAATATGAGTGTCGCATATGCCTCCAACGATACAATCGGCGGAGACGTGTTTGGAGCTAATCCTGTCAGGCTAGATGCTTTAAATACACTGTCCAGCGAGTGCAGCATGGTGGAGGTTCCAAGCTGTTTTGGGGTGACATTATGTGGGGCCGACGTAGGCCGCTGGTGGTTATGCAAAGCACCGTAACGACTGTACGATGCGTGAATGCCGTCCTCCGACCGATAGTGCAACCATGTCGGCAGCATATTGGCGAGGAATTCGTCTTCATGGACGACAATTCGCACCCCCAACATGCATATCTTGTGAATGACTTCCTTCAGGATAACAACATCGCTCGACTAGAGTGGCCAGCATGTTCTCCCGACATGAACCCTATCGAACATGCCTGGGATAGATTGAAAAGAGCTGTTTATGCACGACGTGACCCTCCAACCACTCTGAAGGATCTACCCCGAACCGCCGTTGAGAAGTGGGACAATCTGCACCAACAATGTCTTGATGAACTTGGGGATAGTATGTCACGACGAATACAGGCGTGCGTCAATGTTAGAGGAAATGCTACTGGGTATTAGAGGTATCGGTATGTACAGCAATCTGGAGCATCACCACTGAAGGTCTCGCTGTGTGGTGGTACAACATGCAACGTGTGGCTTTCATGAGCAATAAAAAGAGTGAAAATAATGTTTATGTTGATCTCTATTCCGATTTTCTGTACAGGTTCTGGAACTCTCGAAACCGACGTGATGCAAAACCTTTTTGATGTGTGTATTTGCTGGAGTGTAGTGTATGGAAGTGAAACATGGACAATGAGCAGTTTACACAAAAAGAGAATAGAAGTGTCGAAATGTGGTGCTGTAGAAGAATACTGAATGTTAGATTGGTCGATAATGTGACTTATGAGGAGGCATTGAATAGAATTGGGGAGATAAAGAATTTGTGGCACAAGTTGACCAAAAGAAGGGATCGTTTGATAGGACACATTCTGAGACATCAAGAGATTATCAGTTTAGTGTTGGAGGGAAGTGTGGATGGAAATAATCGTAGAGGAGACCAGGAGATGAATACAGTAAGCATTTTCAGTAAGATATAGCTTGTAATAGTTATTCTGAGATGAAGAGTGTCGCACAGGTTAGAGTAGCATGGAGAGCTGCATCAGACCAGTCTTCGGACTGAAGACCACTACAACAACAACAACAACAACAAGTGAAATATTGTCGCTAAGACTAGCTGAGTTCCCGGCGTTGTCCGGGTAAGTAATTATTCTAATCTTCCCTTAGTGTGTCTCCTCCTTCCCCTCTGTTTCCACTTCTCTGGACCTCCTCTCTCTGTCCATATACTCCACCCCCTCACTCTCTGTCCTCGTTCTCCTGCCCTCTCTCTGTCCATCTCATCCTCCTCCTCTCTCTGTGTCTCTTCTCCTCTTTCCTTCCTCTGTAATTCACCTCCTCTCCCTCTCTGTTCATCTCCTCCTCTTCCCTCACACTTATATTCTCTTCCCTATCTTGTCTCTATCCGTCTCCTCCTCTTTCCTTTCCCTGTCTCCTCCTTTCCCCTACCTGCTTCCATCTTCTCCTTCCCCCTCGCTTTCTGACCATCTCCTCCTTGTTTTTCTCTCACTCTCACGCTAATCCCCACTGGAGCCTGACTGTTCTTACTCCAGTAGTATTTCTTTCTACTTTGTAACTAATATGTTTGCCAAATTTGCTTTCAATCGTTCCGGAGATTTAGAATGAACTTTTTACCCATCTCTTGGGCAGCAAACGGTCTTTTCAAATATATTTAACATTCGTGTAACATATTTCACTCGAATTTGTAAACAAACTTCACCTGATCTTAAGCGAATTTCATACAGCAGTTTCATTTTCACGCAGCTCATTGTTTAACTGTGTGATTTATATGTGTATAATTTTGCCATTTCATCCACCAGTATATGTGGTATCTGCCTGCGAAATGTGAATACTCAGTAGTAAAGAAGTAATAAATAAAAATGTCTTGTATGATGCCTCAGTTTCTCACGCTTCTCAGTGTTTATGATGTCATATCTCCTGAATTATGTGTCGTACAACCATATAATCCTGTAGGTACATCCAGCGACGTATGTGAATACTGTCTGCAAACTGTGTCTCGAATACATTTGGTAGCGAAGAAATAATAAATTTAAACGTTTTGTACAGATCAAAAATTACTTGTGAAGTTCGTTGTAAGTCCGGAAATTCTTGACTGGCGTCGTGTACAAGCCGCCAAAAATAAGCTCAATGAGTTCCTTCCAGTCGGAATTACATTCACTTCAGTGTCAATAAGAACATGTCATCGTAATGGGTGACTTGAACATAGACCTGCTAAGAGACACTCCCTCCGCAATAAACCTAAGAAGATTGTTTAGTTGCAATAGCATGAACATTCTTCCATTGCAACCTACACACCATACGGCGCACAGTCATGCTCTTATAGACGTGATAGCAACGAAACAGACTGATAAAGTAAGAGATGTTGGTCAATCATCGGCCCCTGGCCTCTCAGCACATGATGTAATATTCCTGGCCTACTCTGTGCAGCCCCCAAGGATCAAATCGCGTTACATAACTTGTAGGAACATGAAACGTATTGACCTTGACGCTCTAACAGCCGATTGCTCAGAAATCTCATGGCATCAAATAATCAGAGAACCTACAATCGACGGCAAAATTAATGAACTTGGTGATAAACTCACTGCCCTCTATGACAAACATGCACCTGTGCGCACAGTCCGTGTAAGAAAATCTCCTGCTCCATGGCTGACAGCTGAATTACGTCAAATGATGACTAATAGGGATGCTGCCCACAGGCGTTTCAAGGCAGATCCGAAACCCGAACGTTTTGAAGAATATAGAAAGCTACGGAACAGAGTGAAACAATGCATTCGCAATGCCAAAATCAGGCACGCTCGCTCCCTTGTATGCAGCGATCTGACACCCACGACTCTATGGAAGAATCTCCGTAGCTTGGGGGTCGGAAAGGCAAAATCGGAAACTACTTTTCATGTGTCAGCTAACGAATTAAATGAATTCTTCTCTGCACCTCTGAATACCAGCACGGCTGATAATTACCGTCCACAAGAATCTCCAAACAGGATAACTAACAACGATACCTTCCATCTAAAACATGTAACAACAAATACGGCAAGAAAAGCAATAATGAGAATCTCTTCTGATGCAATAGGCAACGACAGTATCGGTATAGCCATGATTAAGAATGTTGCCGATATCTTAGTACCTGTCTTAACTGACATATTTAATTTTTCCCTCGTGAACGGAATATACCCCACTGCATGGAAAAGAAGCATAATTCGACCCATCCCTAAGGTCGAAAACCCGCAACTGCCTAGTGATTACCGACCAATTAGCATACTGCCTGCTGTTTCCAAAGCACTGGAATATATTGTTCATGACCAAATCACTGAACACTTGCATGAATTCAGTCTATATGACAAATTTCAATCCGGTTTCCGTAAACATCACAGCACAAACACTGCTCTAATTAAAGTAACTGATGACCTGAAATATGCCATCGACAATCGAAAGGCAACAATATTGACGCTACTGGACTTCAGCAAAGCTTTTGACACTGTTAACTTTGACATATTACTCAGAAAAATGCAACAGCTTAATTTCTCTGATAGTGCAATGAGATGGTTTGAAAGCTACTTAAAAGACAGACAGCAATGTGTTGTCTGCGCAAATGAAAAATCTTCCTGGAAACATGTTTCTTCGGGAGTGCCACAAGGATCAGTCTTAGGACCACTTTTGTTTTCTTTATATGTCAACGATATTTCGTCGGTTTTGTCCTCCTGTAAACATCATTTCTATGCCGACGACCTCCAGCTCTACCTAAGCGTCAGACCTGAAGACGTAAACACTGCAATCGCTCTGATGAATGATGATCTGTCTTCAGTAGTGACATGGGCGAAAAATCTGGGGCTTAAATTAAATGCAAAAAAGACGCAAGTAATCTTAATAGCCCATCAGAAATTAATAAGTTCAGATTTCCGCCAACGGCTACCTCCTATTCTGCTCGAAGGTACTCCAATACCATATCAGAAAACAGTGAAGAACTTGGGTGTAACTTTGGACGAGCATCTCAACTGGGCGGAGAATACAGTCGCAGTGTGCCGAAAGACGTCTGCTTGTCTCTATGCTCTCAAAAAGTTTCGGAACATATTACCACAGGACTTGAAACGCCAGCTCGTGCAAGCACTCGTTCTACCGAACCTCCACTATTGTGATGTGATTCAACAAGGCATGAGTAGTGAAAACAAAAGACGGCTAGAGCTAACCATGAATGCCTGTGTGCGTTACACCTGCAACATTCGCCGATATGATCATGTTAGTGCTTCATACTCCGAGCTAGGGTGGCTGCGGCCAGACAAACTGCGTGACTACCACACTCTGTGTCTACTTCACCGACTCCTCATCGCGCAAGCACCCCAGTACCTAGCTTCAGAGATTAAAAACCTGTCATGCCATCATAATCGAAACACGAGGTCACTCTTATCTGGTATCCTAACTGTGCCCACTCACAAAACAAAAACTTTTGCAAACTCCTTCTCAGTTGCCGCTGTCCGCCTCTGGAACAAACTGCCCCTTACCTTGAGGAAAATTCAATCTCCTGTGGCTTTTAAGAAGAAGTTGAAGCATTTCCTACTATCATCCGCATAAAATTCTCCACAAAATTAATGTGCAAGGCCAATCCTCTCATCTGTCAAATAGCAAAGCTAGCGTCTCGTATCTTGCTGCTGAGATGCCTTCCTCTTCATCTATCTCTATTAGCCACGCAGTCTCCTTTTCCTTTATATTTTCCTTAATTATGTTTCATCATGTCTCTCTATTCTTCTCCTCCCTTCACCATGAGTCTCCCTCATACTCCCTGCTGCCAGCACTCCTATCTTAAATCTTTCTCTTCAATAATGCATTTTTCGAGGTGTACCTTTCTAATTGTTTATCTCACTTTTTGTATTAGATGTAGTTTAACATGCCTACTGAAACATAAGACTGTAAAATAAGTAGAATGCCTGGTTAGATGTAAGAGAGGGCCTGATGGCCCTAATCTTGCCAGGTTAAATAAATAAATAAATAAATAAATAAATAAATATTGGATGACTAAATTTTGGTCATTCACGTGTATTCACTTCCACCTTCCCTTTCATAGGTAAGTGGCTCTTACCCCAATACCGATTCTACCCTTATATCAAGTGATATGTACCGTATTTGGGTGAAATCTGTCTTGTGACTTAGAAGGAAATAAAGAACCCTGATTTCCCTTAAAAACCAAGCATCGATTCTCGTCAAAAGCTGAGAAGTGATTCTTGGTGTTGTAGTTGGTTGTTGGTTGTTTGGGGAAGGAGACCAGACAGCGTGGTCATCGGTCTCATCGGATTAGGGAAGGACGGGGAAGGAAGTCGGCCGTACCCTTTAAGAGGAACCATCCCGGTATTTGCCTGGAGTGATTTAGGGAAATCACGGAAAACCAAAATCAGGATGGCCAGACGCAGGATTGAACCGTCGTCCTCCCGAATGCGAGTCCAGTGTCTAACCACTGCGCCACCTCGCTCGGTTTGGTGGTGTAGTTCTCAGGGATACCCTGGGATGCTCTATGCGTGCGGCAACCCTTTGCATCCCCTTGGGTCGCTGCTCTATGAATAGCGCAACACAGACTTGTATGACTTACGCGGTAGTGCGTGTTGCCTATATATATACGAGAGGTACATCCTTGCTTTATAATATGTAGCGATTTAATCTGACTTGTAAGACATCATCTGTTTAGGTAGGTCTGTGGTGAAGTGAATCAACGCGGCGAGCACCTTTGATCGGTATGTAACAATGCAAAACATTTCCGCTCTCAGATGTTTCTGCAGAGCAGGGCAGTAGATATTGTACCGTATTTAAAGGCCGCAAGGAAAGACCTCACTTCTTTACAACTGGACAGTTAACATATTTACCTGCTGTCTCTGGCAGCAGCTGCGAGGATACAACGAAGACAAAATCAGAGATACAAATAAATTTAACCATTCAGCTAAAGGAATAGATGATAACAGAGAAAGTACTACTTCGTCTCACAGAATTGGTATACTACCAACGAACATGACTTCCCGTAAATGGAGGAAACAAACAAAGAGTGAAAGAGGAAAACGTTCTAAGTGTCAAATCTCGCATTTGACAAGAGAAACGAAAAACAGTATATCTCTTTTTGTACGTTACTTGTTGTATCCAAAAAAGTGAGAAAGCGTTCTGTTCATCTCATTATTGCAAAAAATTATGAGGCATATTAGAAACTTGATAATTTATTAACAACATTCTAAAATCCACAGCAGATAATTGGCTGGATCTCAGTGCCCATATGACAGTTTTTATTCCTAATTCCGTGAGTAGAGGAACGTTGAGGTTTATTTAGTGATAATATGAGCACAGGAACAAAGTGTTGTTATTTTAACATACAGAGCGATAGCCAATAGAATCGATTTCTTACTTATATTACACGAAAGTAACCAAATTAAATTCGTGAAAAAATTCCTCGGTATTAACTTCTTTTTCTTCTGACATTTAGCAACACATTAACAAATCTTTCTGTTTTGCAATTAATTAACATGGTGATTTCAGATGAAGTAAGAGATGTCGTACATCTTCCATGCACTTCTCTCTTTTAACACATTGACATTTTTATATTATTACATTTCAGTGCAAAAACCGTAATAGCTATTTGAGATGAATGAGTGCAAGACACTTTGGTGACATAGCATTTGTAGGTATTACACATCTCTCTCGACAAAAATGTTTCAGAATATTTGGAATGAAGGAGGTCAGTTGTATGATTTGGAATTACACGAAACAGTTTCATAACTTTAGCTGATGAACCAACCTTCTGTGTAAAGCTGGCGGAACAAAGACTTTGACCGTGGCACTCGGAACTCATGAGGAAGCACTGCCTGACACACAGACCGAGCTTCTTCTGATGACGTTTTCTCCAAGATTTGACACTTGGAACAAGTCAAGGGACACATAACGGAGTACCAAGAATAGAATTACACTAAAAACCCGATTTGTTTTTTAAAAAAGAGCACTTTTTCATCCCTGCTCTTCATATGTCTAGATGGTAGCTCAAAGTTGTAGCTACTCGCCACCTAAAGTTGGTTATTTAACTTTGGATACGTCCCCATGCATAACTGCATGCATTTAGGGACAGGATGTCCTCATGTCCTCTTACTCAAACGATAAGAGTAATTTTTTGAACAAAAGTCTGTTTCAAAGAACGATTCCGTGACCATATTGACGATCCTTCAGTTGATGTGAGATTGACTTCAAAAATTGAGAGATAGATACTGATGACGGATTTCCAATGTTTTAGATTCTTGCTCTCGAAATGCTATCATCTAATAATTTCCATTGACTTTTTTTTATAACTGTTTGTTTTTTTCGTTTTATCTCTTACATCGTAATCCAGTTTTAGTCAACATGCCATAACCGTAACTTTCTTGAACACATAAGGCCGCTAAATGATCCAGGAAATCAACCGTCTACGTAATTTAACAATATGCAAGATAAAGATTTACCTGAAATATGATCATTATGGCGTGAGGTCCAGCTGACACAATTACCATGACGTCCGAAAATAAAATATCAGTTATAGACGGACAGTGTGCGTCAGACAACATGAAAGAGAGGTTGACACACTTTCCTTTGAATTACATGTTAGCAACACAAATGTCAGTAATCTTAGAATTTTGGATAAAGAGTGTAACATTGGTATTTTTCTTACTGAGCTGCAAGGGTAAATGAGCAAACATAACGTGAGGTTTTGTTTACGATTCATTCGGTGATGTAACATTAAAATAACCTCAGAAATAAAGAGAAAGTATGGAGCAGCACTTCTGGCTGGATAAAGCAATGACATCAAGAAATGAGCCTGTCCCCGGAAGTTATGGATGTACGTACTGCTCAAAATAAATAGTTCGTGACAAGAACGAGTCAGACCCTAACAGCGGCATCGCACAACAGCTCCTCATGTCACGTGCAGCATTTGGTATAGAATGATCTTACAACCCAAAACCAGTTGCGAAGAATTAAAAATAATGATAGTTTATTGATATATATATATATATATATATATATATATATATATATATATATATATACAACGTGTCTCTCCTAAGGGTCGTCAGATGCATTTTCTTTGCTGTTTCGGTAGACATTTGTACTTTTGTATTTTCATTGTGTAGTTGGAATCATCTCAAAGAGGAAATACTTCTCTCGTCTTTTATGCCACTACCAATATGGACGGAAAGCGTTGTATTTTTCTCGTTACAAACAAAATGTTTTTAAAACAGAATTTTACTTGGTCGTTCGACAGAGCAGTTCCAAATGAGTATATTGCGATATTCGTGTGTTGTCGATATGTATTAACAGGGACAGTAAAACACGAAGAGTTACGAGTACTGCGGCAACTACGAGGCAGCGCTGCCACTGCATGTCGCTTGCAGTCGGCGCAGCACAAGGCAGTGCTGGTTATTCTTAGTGTTATACTGTACCTGTTAATACTTATCGACAACACACGAATGTCGCACTATACTAATTTGGAACTGCTCTGTCGAACGAGCAAGTAAAATTCTGTTTGTAACAGGACAGAAACCATAACTTTCCGTCCACATTGGGAGTGGCATAAAAGAAGAGATTAGTAATATCTCTTTAGGATGACTCCGGTAACACGCTGAAAACACGTAACACGTAAATACAAATGTCCGCCGAAACAACAGAGAAGATACGTCTGACAGCTTAGGAGAGACACCCTGTATATACACTACTGGCCATTAAAATTGCTGCACCACGAAGATAAAGTGCTTCAGACGGGAAATTTAAACAAGAGGAAGAAGATGCTGTGATATGCAAATGATTAGCTTTTCAGAGCATTCACACAAGGTTGGCACCGGTGGCGACACCTACAACGTGCTGACATGAGGAAAGTTTCCAACCGATTTCTCATACACAAACAGCAGTTGATCGGGGTTGCCTGGTGAAATGTTGTTGTGATGCCTTGTGTAAAGAGGAGAAATGCGTACCATCACGTTTCCGACTTTGATAAAGGTCGGATTGTAGCCTATCGCGTTTGCGGTTTACCGTATCGCGACATTGCTGCTCGCGTTGGTCGAGATCCAATGGCTGTAAGCAGAATATGGAATCGGTGGGTTCAGGAGGGTCATACGGAACGCCATGTTGGATCCCAACGGCCTCGTATCACTAGCAGTCGAGATGACAGGCATGTTATCCGCATCGCTGTAACGGATCGTACAGCCACGTCTCGATCACTGAGTCAACAGGTGGGGACTTTTGTAAGACAACAACTATCTGCACGAACAGTTCGACGACGTTTGCAGCAACATGGTCTATCAGCTCGGAGACCATGTCTGCTGTTACCCTTGACGCTGTATCGCTGCATACAAACAGGAGCGTGTGCGATGGTGTACTCAACGACAAACCTATGTGCCCGAATGGCAAAACGTCATTTTTTCGGATGAATCCAGGTTCAGTTTACAGCGTCATGATTGTCGCATGCGTGTTCGGCGTCATCGCGGTGAACGCACATTGGAAGCGTGTATTCGTCATCGCCATACTGGCGTATCTCCTGGCGTGATGGTATGGGGTGCCACTGGTTACACGTCTCGGTCACCTCTTGTTCGCATTGGCGGCAATGTCAACAGTGGACGTTATAGTTCAGATGAGTTACGACTCATGGCTCTACCCTTTATTCGATCCCTGCGAAACCCTACATTTCAGCAGGATAATGCATGACCGCATGTTCAGGTCGTGCACGGGCCTTTCTGGATACAGAAAATGTTCGACTGCTGCCCTTACCAGCACATTCTCCAGAGCTGTCACCAATTGAAAACGTCTGGTCAATGGTGGCCGAGCAACTGGCTCGTCACAATACGCCAGTCACTACTCTTGATAAACTGTGGTATCGTGTTGAAGCTGTATGTGCAGCTGTACCTGTACACGCCATCCAAGCTCTGAGTCAATGCCCATGCGTGTCAAGGCCGTTATTAAGGCCAGAGGTGGTTGTTCTGGTTACTGATTTCTCAGGATCTATGCTTACAAATTGCGTGAAAATGTAATCACATATCAGTTCTAGTAAAATATATTTGTCCAGTGAATAGTCGTTTATCATCTGCATCTCTTCTTGGTGTAGCAATTTTAATGGCTAGTAGTGTAATACCAACAGACAATCTTGGTGACCACAAACAAGAGCGACGTTCGGATTTTCCCGTGCCCACAGATATTGAGCGAGTTTCCTGGACATAGCCTCTAGTGTAAAGGATGACTTATCAGTAAAAAGGACGTGGCTCGAAAATCCCAATTGAAGTACACGCTGTGCGTGGATGACGGCGTTCGTCAGGCCTTTGCGCCTGTAACAGGAAATGAATACACCATGTTTCGGTGAAGGCCTTAATTGCAGAAGTGCCATTACGAGAACATACTTTAAGTGAATCCGTCTCTCGTAGGGACCTGTGAATGTCAGTGAAAGTACGTGATCTGGCACACGACGATTTGGAAACCACGAACCGTGCAAACATGGCGCAGCGTGAGTATTTCCATCCGCCGTCCCGTAATCACAGTGGACGTCTGTCCTGTCCTCCTAAGAATAGCGCTCCGTTTCCCGTCCGCTCACCCACTAACATACTAAAGTGTCGCCGTTTGATGACTAACGTACGGCGAACCAGACTCCGCAGTGTGCACAGGTGCTTCCGTTTATGCTACATCTAGCAAAGCGGTATTTGCACAGCCAAAAGGAAGGCGTTCACGTCCAAGTAACAGGTAGAAAACTCGTAGTACTGTACTGCCTGGAGTAACCGCGACTATGTCGACTACAGAGTTTCCAAAAACAAGTCGTAAAACTTCAACTCGACGTCTCTTTTACCTTGATGTCACAAATGCATTGAAAAAGTTGCCCTGCAGGGCTGCTACCGCAACGACTCATGTGTTATGATCTGTGCATACGCTGTAGGCGGCATGCAAACCTGTTCAACGATGCCAAGAGCCGTACGCTGAGGCGCTAGGAGATGCGAACATGAGTTGCTATGTGAAATTGTGAAATATGCGTGTTATGACACACTCTACTAGCCATTTCATTTTCTGCATTGGCAGTGACGAAACAGTTGGCACATTGCAAAATAGATCTTCAATGATACATCGATGCACTGTATCCCCCTCATTGGTGAAAAATTGCATACTAAACAAGCCCAATCACTTTCACAGGTAGAAATATTATTCAGAATTAGTTACGCTTCGACTTAAGACGGTTTTGAGCTGTGACTGGGTTGGATATACCAATTTTGGTTTTCATTTACCATGCCTTTAACAGAGATAAATTTCCAAAAAAAAATTTCAAATGGCTCTGAGCACTATGGGATTTAACAGCAGAGGTCTTCAGTCCCCTAGAACTTAGAACTACTTAAACCTAGCTAACCTAAGGACAGCACACACATCAATGCCCGAGGCAGGATTCGAACCTGCGACCGTAGAAGTCGCGCGGTTCCTGACTGAAGCGCCTAGAACCGCTCGGCCTCCGCCGCCTGCCAAATTTCCAACAGGGAAAGTTATTGTAATTTCATTTCCATTTCACAAATTTTGATTTACAGAGTACATGCAGTTGCCAGCGCGTGATTTATACTGATTGTTGATGAACACTGAATTTTGATTATTTTTGAATTACGTTTGACCTAACACACACATCGAAAATGTTTTGCATCACCTCGGTTCAGAGAGTTCCAGGAACTGTACAGAAAATTGGAATAGAGATGAACATAAAAATTATTTCCACCCTCTTTATTGCTCTTAAAAGCCACACATTGCATGTTATACCACCGCTCAGCGAGACCTCCAGTGGTAGTGGTCCAGATTACTGTACACGCCGATACCTCTAATACCCAGTAGCACGTCCTCTGGCATTGACGTACGCCTGTATTCGTCATGACATACTATATACTAGTTCATCACGTCACTGTCGGTGCAGATTGTCCCACTTCTCAACCGCGATTCGGCGAAGGTCCCTCAGAGTTGTTGGTGGATCACGTTGTCCATCAACAGTCCTTTTCAATCTATCACAGGAATGTTCGATAAGGTTCATGTCTGGAGAACGTGCTTGCCATCCTAGTCGAGCGATGTCGTTGTCCTCAAGGAAGTCAATCACAAGATGTGAATTGTCCATGAAGACGAATGCCTCGCCAATATGCTGCCGATCTGGTTGCACTATCGGTCGGAGGACGGCATTCACGTATCCTGCAGCTGTTACAGCGCTTTCCATGACCACCAGCGGCATATGTCGGCCTCACATAACGCCACCCCAAAACCGCTTTCAGCCTGAGAGGGTTGGCTTCAAACACGTATCCGACGTTTGTCTGGTTGAAGGCATATGCGACAGTCATCGGTGAAGAGAAAGTGATGTCAATCATGAACGGTCCATTCGGCATGTTGCTGGGCCCATCTGTACCGCGCTGCATGGTGTCGTGGTTGCAAAGATGGACCTCGTCATGGACGTCGGGAGTGAAGCTGCGCATCATGCAGCATATTGCTCACAGTTTGAGTCATCGTCTCAAATATCCTATTATGAAAAGTTGATGGATGCCACGTTCATTGAAGCACCTATCTCTAAAATAGGAATATTTCCTACATACACCTTATGGCTGACTGTGACACCACATCGTGCCGAGTCCTCCATATCAGACCCGGTGTTCTACTCAATTAGATGTCTTTTCTGTTTGCACCTATTCAGTTACTCGTCCGCCAGTATGGGGCTCTGTGTGCTCGAGTTTAGTTTTCCTGATTGAAACCAGACTGTTGTCTTTCATCATCCATCGTATTCCTATCCACTTTCATAATATGCCACTTCGAACTGCAGTTCTACTTTACACAGTAGTTTTGTCACTCCTGTCTCATATTATCTTGTCTTGTCGGCTCTTGTTTGTTAAACTGACTATTGCCTATATTCCTGCTATAATTGCCATCACATGTATGGGGTTCCCCATTCATATTCAAATGACAATAATTATTTCCACTATTTGGTTGGCCCCATGCTAACCATGTGGTTATTACTGACATATTTGCCATTATGCGATGGCGATTTTGCTTTTTCGAGTTTTAGGCCGATAAACTTTAAGGCATACATGTATTCTTCTATATTACTTTCATTTTTCGTGAACACTGATTCGTAGTTTTGTGTTCGAATGTCCAAGTATGTCGAATGTCCAAGTATTCGGGTATTATTTGAAGTGTTTCTGCAGGCTCCCGTGAAGCAGCTGGTTAGGTCTTGGATGGTAAATCTCTTTGCGCAAACTTATGCACAACAGTCAATCAATATTTTGCCAAAAACGCACACGCAAATTCTTCATACATTCGACAGCACTCGGCTACGTCCATAACGAACAGAGCGGATTTTCTTCGGGTAAAATTTGTCACAAAAACTATTCACTTTTTAAGAGTCCACTATTTAGGCATAGGATCCCTGGATGCTTTTCTGAACGCAATAGGATTCATAGATTTATTATCTGGCACAAACAGTTGAAATTGCCTGGGCCTAACCAGGTCTTCTTCCATCATCCATGTGAAGAATGACACAGCCTCTCTACACCGCAAGGAATTAGATGACACAGCGGTTGGTGCTTTATTCCATGTCGGATCGGTAATAACGTTTTCCTACGAATCTGGTGCCCCCATCTATCATCTTATTTTACTCGTATATCTTTCCCTTCTGCTAGACTGTCTTTTATCTCCTCAATGCGATCGATTGCAGCGTTCTGGCGTAGTGTAGGATCTTAGTTTAGCTTTTCGTTAACCTCTACAATATTACTATATAGTACTGTACAGTGACAGTGTAAACCTTGCGCAGATTAATAATCTTACTACTTTGAGAGTGAATGTAAGATTATAGCAGTACTTTTCGTGATTCACTGTTCAGTTTGGAGGCAATTCATGCTTCTCGTAATAGTCCTTTCAATAGTGAAATAAGTAAACTTTTAAGAACCACCATTATTAACCTTTGAGTTGGAAATCTTTGAATTGATCGTAGCAACTCTATTATGTTCAAGAACAAGAACTCAGTTTCTTTCTTTACTTATATTATCATAACGATTAGCTAGTCAACTGATACTGTTCAAGCTCGAGCTCAAATCTTTATCCAAATTAATCTCACAAAATAAATGCATGAAGTTTACATTAATACGTCTAGAAAGAATACTGCATATAATGCAACACGATAAACTTGATTGCTAATGGTTGGCAATGGTGGTACCGTATTTTTAATTTAATGAGATTTACCTCGAGCAGACCTTAGAAGTGCAGGTTCTGTGTTGTCTCACCAAGAATCAACAAATCTTCGGAACCATGAGTTAAGCATAACTTTATAAAGAACTAAAAAATTTGGGATTCCCTCTCCAGTAACCTTTTATCTGAGTTCTTATTGTGAGAAAGAAAACGAAAGAGATTTCCCTTGAATTTAATGTTTCAAAACAGGTTTCAGTAACGACCATTACGCAGTAATCTTTACAACGTTTTAACTCTAGGGTATTTTGCAACTGAAACGCCTTTTGTTTTTCTGTATCCAAAAGAACACGGAATAATGAATAGATGCTCATAGCGGATAGCTCTAAGTATAATTCCCTTTTACATGCACTTAGAGATGAACATCACCTCTACCAAATAGCCTATACGGAAACCACCTACAGTTACGCCTGAAGGCACTCAATGGAAGAAGAGATGTTTAAACAAGTTCTGCTAGTTTGGTACCATTCTTCGTCCATGGCTTTAACGTTTTGAAACTAAAATTTAGAAATGAAGAAAGGAAACCAGTCTAATATTCATAAATGAATAACCAAGATATCATACATATTCTGTTTAGCATGTATAGATTTACGAAGAGAATTTTTGAATTCGATACATCTTATCTTTCAGTTACACATATTGACTTTGCAGCTAGTTAAAACGAAATCCTGGGTAGCTTACAATACCTTTCTGTTTCTACTGTCCCAAGAATGACTAAAATATATTGCTTCTAGTGCTTATACTTTTCCTTTCGCTACTAGCGTGACCGTGAATCTTACATAGCTGGAGCTTCCCCATTTAGACGAGTCTCAATAGAAACGACACTAAACCATGATCTACATCTACATATACATCTACATTTATACTCCGCAAGCCACCCACCGGTGTGTGGTGGAGGGCACTTTACGTGCCACTGTCATTACATCCCCTTGCGGTTCCAGTTCCGTATGGTTTGCGGGAAGAACAACTGCCGGAAAGCTTCCGTACGCACTCGAACCTCTCTAATTTTACATTCGTTGTCTCCTCGAGAGGTATAAGTAGGGGGAAGCAACATATTCGATACCTCATCCAGAAACGCACCCTCTCGAAACCTGGACAAGCTACACCGCGATGCAGAGCGCCTCTCTTGCAGAGTCTGCCACTTGAGTTTGCTAAACATCACCGTAACGCTATCGCGCTTACCAAATAACCCTGTGACGAAACGCGCCGCTCTTCTTTGGATCTTCTCTATCTCCTCCGTAAACCCGACCTGGTACAGATCCCACACTGGTGAGCAATACCCAAGTACAAGTCGAATGAGTGTTTCGTGAGCCACCTCCTTTGTTGATGTACTACATTTTCTAAGGACTCTCCCAATGAATCTCAATCGGGTACCCGCCTTACCAACAATTAATTTTATACGACCATTCCACCTCATATCGTTCTGCACGTATACTCCCAGATATTTTACAGAAGTAACTGCTACCAGTGTTTGTTCCGCTATCATATAATCATACAATAAATGATCCTTCTTTCTATGTATTCGCAATCGTTACATTTGTCTATGTTAAGGGTCAGTTGCCACTCCCTGCACCAAGTGCCTATCCACTGCAGATCTTCCTGCATTTCAATTTTCTAATGCTGCAACTTCTCTGTATACTACAGCTTCATCCGCGAAAAGCCGCATGGAACTTCCGACACTGTCTACTAGGTTATTTATGTATATTGTAAAAAGCAATGGCCATATAACATTCCCCTGTGGCATGCAAGAAGTTGGTTTAACGTCTGTAGACGTCTCTCCGTTGAGAACAATATGCTGTGCTCTGTTTGCTAAAACTCTTTAATCCAGCCACGCAGCTGGTCTGATATTCCGTAGGCTCTTACTTTGTTTATCAGGCGACAGTGCGGAGCTGTATCGAACGCCTTCTGGAAGTAAAAAAAAATACCTGGGAGCCTGTATCTAATATTTTCTGGGTCTCATGAACAAATAAAGCGAGTTGGGTCTCACGCGATCGCTGTTTCCGGAATCCATGTTGATTCCTACTGATTAGATTCTGGGTTTCCAGAAATGACGTGATACGTGAGCAAAAAACATGTTCCAAAATTCTACAACAAATCGACGTCAGAGATACAGGTCTATAGTTTTGGGCATCTACTCGACGACCCTTCTTGAACAATGGGATTACCTGAGCTCCTTTCGGATAATTTGGAGCCTTCCGTTCCTCTACAGACTTGCGGTACACGGCTGTAAGAAGAGGGGCAAGTTCTTTCGCGTACTCTGTATATAATCGAATTGGTATCCCGTCAGGTCCAGTGGACTTTCCTCTGTTGATTGATTCCAGTTGCTTTTCTATTCCTTAGAAACTTACTTCGATGTCAGCCATTTTTTCGTTTGTGCGAGGATTTAGAGAAGGAACTGCAGTGCGGTCTTTCTCTGTGAAACAGCTTTGGAAAAAGGTGTTTAGCGTTTCAGCTTTACGTGTGTCATCCTCCGGTTCAATGGCATCATCATCCCAGAGTGTCTAGATATGCTGTTTCGAGTCACTTACTGATTTCACGTAAGACCAGAACTTCCTAGGATTTTCTGTCAAGTCGGTACATAGAATTTTACTCTCGAATTCACTGAACGCTTCACGCATAGCCCTCCATACGCTAACTTGACATCGTTTAGCTTGTGGTCTCAGAGCTTTTGGCTGCTTTTAAAGTTGCAGTGAAGCTCTCTTTGCTTTCGCAGTAGTTTCCTAAATTTGTTGTTGAACCACGGTGGGTTTTTCCCGTCCCTCAGTTTTACTCGGCACGTACCTGTCTAAAACGCATTTTACGATTGCCTTGAATTTTTTCCATAAACACTCAACATTGTCAGCGTCGGAACAGAAATTTTCGTTTTGATCGGTTAGGTAGTCTGAAATCTGCCTTCTATTACTCTTGTTAACAGGTAAACCTTCCTCCCTTTCATTATATTCCTATTTACTTCCATATTCAGGGATTTTGCAAAGGCCTTATGATCACTGGTTCCCAGTTCTGCGCTTACAGAGTCGAAAAGTTAGGGTCTGTTTGTTATCAGTAGGTCCAAGATGTTATCTCCACGAGTCCGTTCTCTGTTTAATTGCTCGAGGTAATTTTCGGATAGTGCACTCAGTATAATGTCACTCGATGCTCTGTCCTTACCACCCGTCCTAAACATCTGAGTATCCCAGTCTATATCTGCTAAATTGAAAACTCCACCTAAGACTATAACACGCTGAGAAAATTTATGTGAAATGTATTTCAGATTTTCTCTCAGTTGTTCTGCCACTAAAGCTGCTGAGTGCGGAGGTCTGTAAAATGAGCCAATTATTAACCTAGCTCGGTTGTTGAGTGTAGCCTCCACCCATAATAATCCACAGGAACTAACCACTTCTACTTCACTACAGGATAAACTACTACAAACACCGACAAACACGTCATCACGGCTTGCATGCAATCTATCCTTTCTAAACACCGTCTGTACCTTTGTAAAAATTTCGGCAGAATTTCTCTCTGGCTTCAGCCAGCTTTCCGGACCTATAACGATTTCAGCTTCGGTGCTTTCTATCAGCGCTTGAAGTTCCGGTACTTTACCAATGCAGCTTCGACAGTTTACAATTACAATACCGATTGCTGCTTGGTCCCCGCATGTCCTGACTTTGCCCCTCACCCTTTGAGGCTGTTGCCCTTTCTGTACTTGCCCGAGGCCGTCTAACCTAAAAAACAAAAAACCGCCCAGTCCACGCCACATAACCCCTGCTACCCGTGTAGCCGCCTGCTGCGTATAGTGGATTCCTGACCTTCCCAGCGGAACACGAAACCCCACCACCCTATGGCGCAAGTCGAGGAATCTGCAGCCCACGTGGTCGCAGAACCGTCTCAGCCTCTGATTCAGACCCTTCACTCGGCTCTGTACCAAATGTCCGCAGTCAGTCCTGTCGACGATGCTGCAGATGGTGAGCTCTGCAATCATCCCACTAGCGAGACTGGCAGTCTTCACCAATTAGATAGCCGCTGGAAGCCAGAGAGGATTTCCTCCGATCCATAGCGACACACATCATTGGTGCCGACATGAGCGACCACCTGCAGATGGGTGCACACTCTAGCCTTCATGGCATCCCGAAGGACCCCTTCCACATCTGGAATGACTGCCCCCGGTATGCACACGGAGTGCACATTGGTTTTCTTTCCCTCTCTTGATGCCATATCCCTATGGGGCCCCATTACGCGCCTGTCGTTGGAGCTTCCACCTAACAGTAAGCCCACCCTCTGCGACTGCCCTGATCTTGCAGACTGAGGGGTAACCTCTGGAACAGGACAAGGAGCCATGTCCGGCCGAAGATCAGTACAAGCCGTAGACAGAGCCTAAAACCGGTTCGTCAGACAAACTGGAGAGGCGTTCAATTCAGCCCTCCAGAATGTCTTTCGCCTCCTGCCCCACCTCGAGACGACCTCCCACTGTACCACAGGTGAGATGTCAGCCTCAATGTGAGAAGTATCCAAGGGAGCCACAGCCGTAGTCCGATCGGGGGATGCGTGGGACGAGCTGGCCGTCCCCGACAAACCCCTATCCAGACCACCACAGTGATGCCAATTGGCAACAGCCTCAAGCTGTGTGGCCGAAGCCAATACTGCCTGAAGGTGGGAGCGAAGGGATGCCAACTCAGCCAGCATCCGAACACAGCAGTTGCAGTCCCTATCCATTCTAAAAAACTGTTGTGCAAAGAACGTCTGAACTAATCTACAGAGAGCACAAAATTTAAACAGTTATTAAAATACAACATATCCTAGTAAATGCAATAATGCTGCTACTTGCGCACTGCTGACGCACTGTTCCGCGGCGGAAGGAGACTACGCAAATTTACACTATTCAGGTACTAAAAATCGATGCTACAACTCTCAAGTACTATAATTCGCCAGAAATTTATGAATTAAACAATGCAAGTACCCAAAAACACGCAAAGAAATTAGGAATTAAACCATGTAACAAATAATTCAGCTAAGAGTATACGACTTGCTGCTGGCAGCTGCTTATCCAATGGCTCCTTATCACATCGACGTTTGTCAAGCTTGTTTTACATAAATGTTTCAAGATTATAAGCAAGACATTAATAAAGTTTGTAACGCGTGACATTTTGAAAATAATTGCACGTAGTGCCTATTTTATGCTTCTGATAACAATTAAATTTGTTTTGTTAACTGGCACTGCTTTGCACTTGTTTTACATATTTGATTCCTCTTAATTGAATATTTGTTCCATTTCAGTATTATTTCTCTTCGAGGACTATTTCCTTCAGTTCATTTTGGTTCTGTAAGTATGGGCGGAGGAGTATTTACATGTCACTGCATTTACAAATGGTAAAAATCTTTAAACATAATTTCTTGAAATCGTTGTCCACAAGGCACAAGGAAGTCACGACGTCACCGTGACTTCAGCGATAATGTCAGAAGGAATGGATATTGTAGCGCTTCTGGTGTTGGCCACAATACTGGATTGACGCTGGTGATGCTGTAGTGAGGGGATTCTCAGGGCCTGGGTTAAAATTCCTAGAGCTGAACTAAGTAATCACATAGATATTTTCACATGGTAACAGAGCGATTTCCTGTCTGCCCTGCAAATAACTGTATGGAAACCATCTGATACGGGAGTAATAAATTTACGTGAACATAATTTAAAACATATCAGCTGAAAATTGGTCATTTTATTTGGATTAAGTATATTTCTGGTTTAAATATCATTTCACCATGCTCTATAAGCACAATTACAGAGTGTATGTACCGAGTGTGTATATGGAGGACAAAGCAAATATGTGAAGAAACTTCAGTCGGACAACACAGTTGCCTCACCACGCGGCAGCAATGCTGTCTGCTTTGTCTGATTGTTGAATAATAGTCCTGTCAGAACCACTAGTCCACTCAATCGGAGTCTGCGTGTGCCAAAATACGTTTGTCCTATCATGCCACTGTACGTTCCTCCGTCACATATCGCACGAGAGCCTTGTCTCCTTCAACATTAAGTGCCAAGGCAGCATCGGAGGAGGTAATTGATAACATTAGCAAGCAGATGCATGGTAATACGGTTCTCACGGAATTTGCGGTAAGGTCTTATGGGACCAAACTGCTGAGATCATCGGCCCCTAAGCTTGCACACTACTTAATCTAACGTAAACTAACTTACGCTAAGGACGACACACACACACCTATTCCCGAGGGAGGACTCCAACCTCCGACAGGGAGAGCCGCGCAGACCGTGACAAGACACCCTAGCCCGCAAGGCTGCCGCGCGGTCTGCAATGTGTTTCACATATGCTACTGTGGTATTTTCCCTGTGAAATTATTAAGTATTGGTAACCAATGATGTCAGTAGTCGTAAAATTGTGACAGAATGTGATATTCGTACGTTTCTTAGTGATCTGGGAGAGCAAAATAAGCAAACATTACGTGAAGTTTTGTTTGCTATTCATTTTGTGACGTAATATAAAAATAGACTCAGAGGTCAAGAGAAATCGTGGAGAAGTACTTATATATATTCCTACGGGAGAGGATCGGAAAGCAACGCATATTAATTTTCTCCTCCCCTTCTATTGCAGCTCGACTGTTGAAATTACACGACGATATAAAGTTTTATAGCGAGAGGCGCTTGAACTACGAAACAACCATTGCGCACTTGTTACTGTTGTCAACTTGTGAGAAGTAGAGAAGTGTTGTTCGACATTTATGGGCCAAAGGGCAGAAACTGAGTGACATTCAAAGGAACTTGCGTGGCACATGTGGGGAAGACTATATAGACCGTAGCAATGTCTCCAGGCGGTATTCATTCTGCCAAGTGGAAGGTGTGAACCTTAGAGATTGGCCATACACGGGCGGTGAGTGGCAGCTGCAACACCACACAATATCGGTGTCATTGATGCACCAATTTTGAATTTTGGCATGGGAAATTGCGAACATTATCGCTTATGGTGCCCTGAATGACAAAGTTCAAGACACGCTGAAATTCCGTAAAGTTAGTGCTCGCTGGCTGCGTAAGAACCTGACAGGGGCCAGCGAATGATGACAAGCTCGGATCACGGAACGCGTTGCGCCGCAGAAGGGCGTGACATCCTCAAAGGAATCGTCACTGGTCATTAGTCGTTTACGTACCACTACGCTTTTGAAACCAAGAAGGCCTCAATGGGGTGAAAATATGCTGCTTCCCCAATACGAAAAAAAAAATCAAAGTTACTCAATACGCTAGGAAATCGTTTGTGACAGTGTTCTGGGGCACACATTGTGTTACATTGGTGGACTTAGCTAATCACGAGACCACTGTGAATGCTGCAGTCTTCAGTAAAACTTTGATTAAGTAATGTTTTGGCCTTCGGGACAAATGCCGCAGCATTAACATTGACTTCATGGCAACGCCCGCCCCTTAGTTGCTGCTCCTGTTCGTGAGAAAATCGCCAGACTTTGGTGGAAGGTGCATCCACCAAAGAGTCTGGACCTTGGACCGTCAGACATTCATCTGTCTGGTCTCATTCATAAATTCTTAGCGGGTCAACGCTTTGCAACAAATGCGGGAGTGAAATCAGCAGTTAGCGGATGACTGCACTAGAACCAAACGTACTTATAGGACAGAGCATACTGAAACTGTTACCGCGATGGCAGAAATGTGTTGAGAACGTTGGTGACTATGTAGAACAGTAGATAACAGACGAAAGTTCATTTGTGTTTTCTTTTTTGTTTTGTTACTTGTTAGACATTTCAGTGACAAAATTACTGTGCGTTACTTTCCGATCTTCCCTCATTACTCCATGTATGAGTGTGTACAACACAGAGGCTCCGTGTACCAGCTACTCATGAGGTTTGGAGCCTTTGGTCTGAGAATGGACTTGTAGACCGAAACTAATTACCAACAGTTGAAAATAATGAAAGTTTATAAGGATCTGTGCTGCTTTCCTGTCCTGCGCGAATAGAAATACTCGTTATTAAGTAGTCTGCAGGATAGTATAACGTGGTGATGCATTAATCAGAAAGAATATACATTGGTATACGCTGGTCTTCCTATCGGGTGTAATATTTTTAATCTGATTTTGGCAATTACCAGAGCTAAAGTTAGTCATAATCAACATTTGACGATGATGCTGTTTGGTTTGTGGGGCACTCAACTGCGCCATCATCAGCGCCGGTACAAAGTCCCAATTTTTAAACAGTCCATTCTCTTTTCACAATCCAATGGAATCTCTCTCTCACAAATGATGATGATGATTATGATGATGATGACGATGCCATGATGAGGGCAACACAAACACCCAGTCCCCTGGCAGGGAAATCTCCAATCCGGCCGGTAATCGAACCCGCTTAAGAAACATTTGCTTATCAAAGTGCAGATCCTGTGTCGCTTACAGAAAGTGATCATTAAAGGTTATAAAAAACTGTCCCGTACCGGATAGAAACTGAGTGTATCACACGGAATACACTTAACTTTCTCAGTTTTCGTCAAGGTAAAAATGATTAAGCATTCTGACCTAAACTGAGTGACATGGTAGGTTGTTAAATCACAAATGTGAACACCGGGAAATACTTGTATTTTTATTTGCTCATAACAATTACATTGCCTGAATCTAATACGTAGCTAACTCAGATCGTACGAACAGGAAGTGGGAATCAGAATCGTAATAATACTATAAATCAGAATCGCAAAAACAATGAGCATTTTCAGTTTCTGTAGTCTGTGTTACCAAGTCATGCAACCAGTGAGAATTACAGAAAAACACCCTAAACTTGCATTGGAGCGCACCACGTCAAGGCATAAATAAAACAGTTCCGTGAAACGCAAAATTATAATGGTGCCTTGTAACAGATGTCTCATGATGGAGAGACTGGAGAAAGACATAGAGTGGCTTGTGCGGAAGGGGGTTGTTTGCGTTACGTACGACTACAAAGATTGACACGCAAGTATGAGAATAGAAAACCTTCTTCTAATCTAATTAGAAGCCTCAGATTGTAAACTTTTTTCCTAGCACAGACCTGTTATCAGATAATCTATTATTCTGTATCGAAAAAGGACGCGCTGACAATTTTCCATGACTTTTCGGGTGTGCATCTGAGACAGGAATATTTGTTTTCCTGATATTTCGGTTGACAACTTTATAGCTATCTCTCGGCGATTTGGTGACTCAATTAACACCAGTTAGAAGGAACATTCCCAGGTGTGAACAAACGGTATGATGAAACTTGGCAGGTACATAAAACGGTGAAACAGTGCAATACGTGATAAAACACAGAAAGGTAAGTTGACACATAAGGTTCAGAGCGATTATCTTCCATATAACGTTATATAAAAAGTATTTTTCATAGAGAAGTTGAAACGCTTTTAACGTTTTTGAAAATTGTGTAATCAACTTTTATAATAATTAGTTAATTACTTTTCAAAAACGAAAACTTTTGGTACAACATAAACTGAAAAATCCATGCACAAAGAAGGTAGTTTCTGAAATACAATTTCCGGAAAATAAGCTGAGCACAATATACTGTTGGAGTATTTTGAACACCATTAAAAAATCTAAAATGTTGGTACTATTCTAATTATTAATGTTACTGATTTATTATGTTTTAAACCGTTATTTCTCTTTTTAATCCATGGATTTTTTCTTTCTTCGTTTACCATTTCGCAAATCTGTATTTTGTTAATAATTATTACATTAATGACAATCTGTAAAGAGTTGCTTAAAACATTACCTTTTCTAAACTATGCACGCGAAATAGACGAAAGTTCTTTACATAACACACACGATGGACACATAAATATAAAACAAAATTCCACAGGCTTGGTAACTGGGGCTAGTGATCATCTAAATATCCTGATTTATGTCATTACAATGGAAAATCTTGACGAAGACAACTCATATTTACTAGTAACTGCTGCTTCATCACATTGTTCCTCAGGTGAACACTGACAAGATAATCATTCCATAGCACTAGTTCTGAAAATCTTGGCATAATGTCCTTTCAACATTGAATGACATATACGTTCAGCAGTATAACCTGCCGTGTAGAGCCTTTTGGCAACACCACATGAACAAGTTCCTTGTCCTCAGGTACGATGTTCAACATGGTTCTTTCACATTCACTACCTGAAGTATCTGACAGCAATACAGTTTTCTCTCCAATAGTGGGAAACGAAACTTCTGTCAAATACCTTTTGACGTGGTCAGAAGTTACTTCACAAGATTTCAATACTGTAACAAGAACAGCTGGATTTCAAAAAGAGATTCTCCAAATGTCGTTCTAATGTTCTCTTTAATTTCTTTCAAAACTGTGAAAACAGGACCGTGTGAAAAAATTTTAGCACCGTACCTGAGGACAAGAAACTTGTTCATCTAGAGATCGCAAAATTCTCGACGTTACTGTTACAGCCGGTAAAAGAATATGGCTTTCAATGTTGGAAAAATTTTGTGGGATCAGTTTCAAATCTCGTTCTGCTGAGTGATTGTGATGTCAACCTCCACTAGACAAACCACACTGGCTATAAAAGGTGTAAGTACAGATATATTTATATGTGTTGTAATCACATTAGTATGGCAATGTTTTGTCACCGTATCAAACTGTCTTTCTGCAAACACGTCACATAAATTACTACATGATGTTTCCTGCACAGTCGTAACTGCTTCACTAAGTCGATAAGGCCTGTAGAGTAAACAAACATTTTCGTATCCAAGAGTCCACACTTTAGTACCTAAGGTGCTGCCCAGGGAAAAATGAGCGTTAATGCCTTGCACTTGACACGTGAACTTGAAGGTGCAGACCAACCGAAAAATCTACTAATGCTCGTAGTTACAATTACTTGTCTGTAAAGGAAGTAAATCTGATACGTATAACGTTTCTCAGTACACTGTCTTCATTCATCAATACAAATACTTGCACTTATGTCCATTATACCCTGTGTAATCGCCGGCCGGGTTGAACGAGCTGTTCTAGACGCTACTGTCTGGAACCATGAGACCGTGACGGTCGTAGGTTCGAATCCTGCCTCGGGCATGGATGTGTGTGATGTCCTTAGGTTAGTTGGGTTTAAGTAGATCTAAGTTCTGGGAGGAGGGGGGGATGATGACCCACTATGTCCCATAGTGCTCACAGCCATTTTAACCATTTGAACGCTGTGTAATCACACTGCAATCACTGGTGTACAATCACTTCTCTTCTCCAAGGTTTTGCAATGAACAGAAAAAGTCTGACATAAATCAGGACGTTTAGAGGATTGTCTGTCACGGATCCTGCTGAATTTTGTTTTACATTGTGTTCTCTGTCGTGTGTCTTATGTGAAGAAATTACTTTAATTTTATGTTTATGATTTAAAAAAAGTAATGTTTGAAGCGTTTCTTTACAGATTATCATTACTGTAATGATTTTGTATCATAATAATTAGTTCCTTATTATTTCCAATTAACAAAATACAAATAGGTGAAATACTAAACAATAACAACGAATGCAAAAAGTTAAATAACAGTTACAAATATTAATCCAAATACGAGATAAATAGAACAATAGTGAACTTTTAGATATTTGAAATAGCTATGCTGAAAATCCTTCGACAACACGTTATATACAGCTTATTGTAAAAAAATGATACTTCAAGAGTTTGCTTTATTACAAGTGGATGCATGTGGTGTGAAAGCTTCTTTGATTTACAGTATAACAAAAGCTTTTATTTTTCAAATGAAATTAACAATGGTGGCGTACTTTCCAAAATTTCAATTACAATTTGTTACAGAAGTTGATTATACAGTTTTCAAGAACGATAATTATGTTTCAACTTTCAACTTCAACATGAAACACATTATTATACACCATTTTTTCTAACATATTCCATTTTTTGAGGCACCAGTTATCCCACTGCTTTGATGTGACCTACCATGAATTCCACTTCTCTTAAGAGGTGCACTTGTTATCTATGTCATCAACTATTTGCTGGATGCATTACAGTCTCTATCTTCTTCTGCACTGTATACAGATCCCTCTAATACAATGGAAGTTAATAGATGTCCTGCCATCCTGTCCCTTCTCCTCTTCAGTGTTTCCATGAATTTCTTTCCTCGCCGATTTCGACCAGAATCTCTTCATTCTATGTCTTATCGGTCTACCTAATTTTCAGCATTCGTCTGTAGCACCACATCCCAAATTCCTTTATTCTCTTCTGTTTCGGTTTTCCCACAGTCAGTGTTTCTCTACCAT
This sequence comes from Schistocerca gregaria, assembly GCF_023897955.1. NCBI lineage: Eukaryota > Metazoa > Arthropoda > Insecta > Orthoptera > Acrididae > Schistocerca > Schistocerca gregaria. The sequence continues at coordinate 648,159,082 of NC_064922.1, read as the reverse complement.
ATGATGCTGTGCTTCAAACGTACATCTCGGAAATTTCTTCCTTAAATTAACTTCTATGGTTCATAGCGACTTCACTTGGTAGGAAATGCCCTTTCTTCCATTATTGGTCTGCTTTTTAAACACTTCTTATTCCGTCAGTCATAGTTTACTTTGTCAAATAGGCAGCAGGATTCATTAATTTTATCTACTTTCCGTTCACTGAATTCTAATATTAAATTTCTTGCTGTTCTCATTTATTTTACTTCTTGACACTATCATCTTACTTCGAATTACTCTTTGCCCATATTATGTACCCAACAGACTGTTCATTCAACATATCCTGTCATTTTTCTTCAGTTTCACTGAGGATAGCAACGTCATCAGTGAATCTTTTAACTAATAGCCTTTCACCTTTAATTTTAATTCCAGTCTTCAACGATCGTGGTTCATGGTGTGGGTTCCTGTAGTCATGTCCCAGTTCATGAACCACGGGCAACGTATGAGTGGCCAAGTAAGTGGCCCCGACAGTCGGTATACCAATTACTTTGGAATAAGGCTGGGCATCTCGGACATATTCTGAGCCGTGGTCACCTTTATGCTCATACGACAAAGACTACCAAATCCACCGGTTAGTCCCTCAACCGTTAGGGGTAAAATTCAATGGGACTCAGGGCAAGTAAGGCTAGCAACCTGCTTTCCTGGTACTTTAAATATGATGCTGGCAACAATCAGAGCAAAATGCCTCGGACCTTTGGAGGTGACGGAGTCCCACCTCTAACTGACAAACCAGGGACTCCTAAGATACGACTTGGCAAACAAATGGTAATGAGATGGGGAGCTATTAATATCAATGGGGGCTACTCTGGGAAGAAGGTAGAGTTGGCAGAGGCTGCAAGTAAGATGGGGCTGGACGTTTTAGCTGTTAGTGACATTCGGGTAAGGGGTGAGAAAGAAGAGGAAGTGGGAGAATACAGGAGTCAAAGCAGGAATAGCGCAATGGGGTGTAGGGCTTCACATCAGGAAAGAAATGGAACCCAGCGTATTTGCAGTGAGGTATGTAAACGAACGACTGATGTGGATAGATTTGACAGTGTCTAGTCTAAAATTAGGATTGTGTCAGTATATTCGCATTGTGAAGGAACAGATCAAGATAAGATGGATAGTTTTTATGAGGCACTCAGTGATGTAGTTGTTAGAGTAAAGGACAAGGACAGTGTTCTGCTCATGGGTGATTTTAATGCCAGGATTGGAAATCGAACAGAAGGGTATGAAAAGGTTATGGGTAAATTTGGAGAGGATATGGAGGCCAACAGAAACGGGAAACAACTCTTGGATTTCTGTGCCAGTATGGGCTTAGTAATCACAAACTCCATCTTTAAACATAAGAACATTCACTGGTATACTTGGGAAAGCAGGGGAACTACATCTGTCATTGACTATATAATAACAGATCAGGAATTCAGGAAGGCTGTGAGGGACACACATGCATTCAGGGGATTCTTTGATGACACTGATCATTATTTAATCTGCAGTGAAATTGGGATTGTGAGGCCGATAGTGCAGGAGATCAGGTTCATATGTAGCAGGATAAGAGTGGAGAAACTTCAGGATAAGAAAATCAGGCACAAGTACATAACAGCGATCTCAGAAAGGTACCAGTTAGTTGAATGTAGTCAATTACAGTCATTGGAAAAGGAATGGACAACGTACAGGGACACAGTACTAGAAGTGGTTAAAGGATGTCTTGGAACAGTAGTATGTAAAAGTAGGATGAAGCAAACAGCTTGGTGGAATGACACAGTCAAGGCAGCCTGTAAAAGGAAAACGAAGGCATATCAAAAATGGCTACATACTAGAACTCAGGTAGACAGAAAAAGTTATGTTCATGAAAGAGACAAAGCCAAACAGATAATTGCAGCATGCAAGAAGAAATCTTGGGAAGACTTTGGAAAAAGGTTGGAGACTATGGGTCAAGCTGCTGGAAAACCAATCTGGAGTGTGATTAGCAGACTTCGAAAGGGAGGTAAGAAGGAAATGACAATTATATTTTGGACAGCGCAGGAAAACTGCTGGTGAATCCTGTGGATGCCTTGGGTAGATGGAGGGAATATTTTGAAGAGTTGCTCAATATAGGTGAAAATACGATCAGCAATGTTTCAGATTTCGAGGTAGAATGGTATAGGAATGATGATGGAAATATTATGACACTTGAGGAAGTGGAGAAAATGGTCAGTCAATTGCAGTGCAATATAGCGGCTGGGGTGGATGAAATTAAGTCGGAACTCATCAAATACAGTGGAATATCAGGTCTTAAATGGCTACACAGGATAATTGAAATGGCCTGGGAGTCGGGACAGGTTCCATCAGACTGGACAAAAGCAGTAATCACAACAATCTTTAAACATGGAAACAGAAAAGATTGTAACAACTACAGAAGTATCTCTTTAATCAGCGATGTGGGTAAAATCTTCTCAGGTATTGTTGAAAGGAAAGTGCGAGTATTAGTTTAGGACCAATTGGATGAAAATCAGCGTGGGTTTAGGCCTGTTAGAGGTTGTCAGGACCAGATCTTTAGCTTACGGCAAATAATGGAGAAGTGTTATGAGTGGAACAGGGAATTGTATCTATGCTTTATAGATCTAGAAAAGGCATATGACCGGGTTCCTAGGAGGAAGTTATTGTCTGTTCTACGAGATTGTGGAACAGGAGGCAAACTTTTACAAGCAATTAAAGGTCGTTACATGGATAGTCAGGCAGCAGTTAGAGTTGACTGTAAATTGAGTTCATGGTTCAGAGTAGTTTCAGGGGTAAGACAAGGCTGCAAACCTGTCTCCACTGTTGTTCATATTATTTATAGATCATATGTTGAAAACAATAGACTGGCTGGGAGAGATTAAGATATGTGAACACAGATGACTTAGTTGTGATGGCAGAGTTGATTGAAAGTTTTCAAAGGAATATTTCAAGCTAGGTCAGAAATGTAGGGACTATGGTATGAAAATTAGCATCTCCAAAACGAAAGCAATGTCAGTAGGAAAGAAATATAAACGGATTGAGTGCCAAATAGGAGGAACAAAGTTAGAACAGGGGGACGGTTTCAAGTACTTAGGATGCATATTCTCACAGGATGGCAACATAGTGAAAGAACTGAAAGCGAGGTGTAGCAAAGCTAATGCAGTGAGCGCTCAGCTACGGTCCACTCTCTTCTGCAAAAAGGAAGTCAGTACCAAGACTGAGTTATCTGTGCACCGTTCAATCTTTCGTCCAACTTTGTTGTATGGGAGCGGAAGCTGGGTAGATTCAGTTACCTTATCAACAAGGTTGAGGTTACGGATATGATAGTAGCTAGGATGATTGCAGGTACTAGTAGATGGGAACAATGGCAGGAGGGTGTCCACAATGAGGAAATCATAAAAAAACTGGGAATGAACTCTATAGATTTAGCAGTCAGGGCCAACAGGCTTAGATGGTGGGGTCATGTTACACGCATGGGAGAAGCAAGCTTACCCAAGAGACTCATGGGTTCAGCAGTAGAGGGTAGGAGGAGTCGGGGCAGACCAAGGAGAAGGTTCCTGGATTCCGTTAAGAATGATTTTGAAGTAATAGGTTTCACATCACAAGAGGCACCAATGTTAGCACTGAACAGGGGATCATGGAGGAATTTGATAAGGGGACTATGCTCCAGACTGAACGCTGAAAGGCATAATCAGTCTTAAATGATGATGATGATGATGATGATGATGATGATGATGATGTCTTCAACGATCTTCGATGCACAGATCGAACAGTAGGGGCGCAACACTACACACTTATCTTACACTTTTTATCTGAGCATTCCGAAGTCGGCCTTGCCGTCGTATTGCTCGCTCTTGGTTCTTGTACATATTATATATCACCATCTTTCCCTATAGCTTACGCATAGGATTTCAGAATTTCGAACGTCTTGCAGCATTTTTCATCATAGAGAGCTTCCTCCAGATCGACAGATCTATGAACGTTTCTGGATTTTTCCTCAGTCTTGCTTCCATTAGCAACCGCAGCGACAGGACTGCCTCTCTGGTGCCTTTCCCTTTCCTAAAGCGAAACTGATCGTCATCTAACAGAATTTCAATTTTCTTTTCCATTCTTCTTTTAGTCGTTCTTGGTAGCAACTTGGGCGCATGAGCTGTTAACAAGCTGATTGTGTAATTATCCTAACACTTGCCGGCGCTTGTAATCTTCGAAATTGTGTGGATAAGGTTTTTGCGAAAGTCGCCAAACTCATACATTCTGCACACCACAGTGAACAGACTTTTTATTTTCTCTTCCCCCAATGATTTTAGAAATTCCGATGGGATCTTATGTGATTCTTCTGGCTTTTTTGATATTAAGTCTTCCAAAGTTATTTCATATTCTTATTGTAATACTTGATACGATATGTCTTCCATATCGACTCTTCTTCTATCTAGTTCCCAGAGAAGTCCTCCCCCTTCAGTTTACTCTTTCCACTAATCTTTTCTCTCCTCTGCATTTAACAGTGGAATCACTATTTTTGCACACTTAAAGTTACCACCGTGGCTTTTAATTTCATCAAAGGTTGTTTTGAATTTTATATATGCTGAATCAGTCCTCCGACAGTAATTTCTTTTTCTGTTTCTTCCCATATTTACGCAACTATTTTGCCTTAGCTTCCCTGCGTGACTTGCATAACATATTCTTGAATTTCCCCTGAACATTTTTTTACTTCCTTCCTTCTGTCGGTCAACAGAAGTATTTCTTCGGTTACCTATGGTTCCTTCCGTGTCACCTTCCTTGTACCTATGTATGTCTTTCCTAACTTCAGAGATTGCACTTTTTGGAGATGTACATTCCTCTTCAGCTGAACTACGTAAAGAGCTATTCATTATCGCAGTATGTATAGCCTCAGAGAACTTCAAGGGTTTCTCTTTATTCCTTAGTATTTCCGTATCCTATTTCTTTGGGCATTCATTCTTTCTGACTAGTCCCTTAAATTTCAGCCTACACTTCATTATTACTAAAGTGTCATCTGAGCTATACCTGGTCCTATTCCCGCTTACGATTCAATACCTGGTTTCGAAATCCCTGCCTGAGCCTGATGTCGTAACAGAATGTTTCTGTATCTCCCGACCTCTTCCAAGTGTACCTCCTTCTCTTGTGATTCTTGAACAGAGTATTCACTTTTACAAACTGAACTTTATTGTGGAAGTCTGTCTTTCTCCTCTCTCATTCCTACAACCATGCCCATATTCTCCCTCAGTCCATTCTTCTACTTCTTCCCCTACAACCGCATTTAAATCCACTCATGACTATTATATTTTCATCTCCCTATAAGGACCGAATAACCTGTTCAATATTATCATATACTTTCGCTATATGTCAATTTTCTGCTTACGACGACAGTGTGTATACCTGAAATATCGTTGCAGATAATGATTTTCTGTCGAGTCTGATGGGAGCAACCCTATCACTGAAATGTTCACAGTAGCTCACTATCTGTCGTATCTTCCTGCTCATAACGAATCATACTCCCTCTCTGCCATTTTGTACTGCTGTTCATACTGCCCTATAGTCATCTGATCGGAAATCCTTGTCTTCTTTACATTTTACTTACAGACCCCCACTACATATAGAGTGATCCTTAGCATTTTCCTTTTCAGATTTTCTAGCTTTCCCACTACGTTCCAGTTTCTGACATTCCACGGTTACAAAGTTACTCTCTTGTTAGTTATTCAATCTTTTTCTCATGGTTACTTCCCTATTGGCATTTCCCTCCCGCAGAACTGACTATTCCCGAATCTTTTGCAATTGGATAAATGAACATGATTTTTTTTTTTTTTGAATTAATTCCGTAAAGGCAGATAATCTGTCACAGATCTCAGAAGAGCTGCCGTCTCGGTCAGTGGGCGGAAATTTCTCATGACTTAGTGCTTATTCATCATACCTGTAACTTCTGAAGAAATAATTTCCCATATACGATAGGAAGGCAGAAACATTTCTCTTCTCTTGCTCTTCCTTTGGTTTGTCTGCTCTTTTCCTTGGCACAGCTCTATTAATCTGATGAGGTTGCACATGATAAGGATATTAAGTTCCTTGAATTTTTTTATAAGGACTACGGAGTCGTGGTATCACACCACCATTTCCCAATGTGTTACATTTCATTAATGCTGACACTGGTAACACGATCACGTGTAAAGCGAGATTTGCACTGGTTAAAGACTCGGATAGGTATACTCGTTGAAGCCTGGATCTGATATAAAAGAGTTGTATCACTTACGTATGAAGATCGTAGCAAGTCTCCCTCTATTTTTTAGGGATTGTGCTGATGCCGAAATTTCAGTAATATGAGACTGTAAGTGTCAGAACTCACACGCAATGCAAGTTACAAAATTTGACCGCCAGACTGCTCGGTCGCAGAAAAAACTACTTTTAAACGTCTCTTTTGGATTTCATACATAAGAATCTTGACAATCGAACTACGGCTGGTTTACGACTTGAATTTTTCTCCTACACTGGAACCCTTCTCGCTAATATCTTTTGTCGAAGGCACTGAAGAACCCTCAGGGAACTACCTGGTGATAATCTTGAAGAAATAAGACGTTTGGCATGCAAAGCACTAACAAGATATCATCCACGAAAATGTAACGGATTTATGTAACAGAGTCTCAGTGAAGTCAGCTAAACTTGGCAAGAAGTAGAACTATTCCCTGATGGTACTTCTATCAAAGGTACCACCGTTTTGTTGCTGATAAATATCAACACTGAAAAGATGAACAACTCACTTGAGAAATACATCGTAAGGATACAACTACCTTTATTCACAGCAAATCTGCTTCGCTTCTGAGCTCCAGCTCTGTAACCAACAGACTGAAGGAACGCAGCTCTGTGCCTCCGATATTATTCGATATTCCCATCGTCCACAAAGTTTTACTGTAACAAAAATGTAGTTAAAAGTAAATGGAAGTAATAAACCATGCTGGGTTCACCTAGTCACTGCTTTGTTAGGTATGTATCCTCGTTGACACCAATTGTGGGTAGATATGAACGTAATATCCGCTGTCCAGCAAAATATATTAGTATAGGGACTCTGAAACATAACAGCCCTGATTTACTTGCTACCTATGATACCATCTCCTGTTTTTTCTAAGTATCTATGGTCGAATCTCTATCACCGATTTTTCTTCTCATCTGTAGTTTCTCATCGTAACTAGGATAGGGAATGCTAAAATATAGCTTCACAACGTGCGAGTGGGATGTACCGGCTTTACACGTAAAAGAAATCACGAAGAACTTGTTTTTGCTATGTGGAACTTCTTCCTCGAAACACGAGAGATGAACTATCCAGACATCTCGGGAATAGCACTGTTGCCCACTGGAGAGACCTTACTGTGAAAGGCTTATGACTAAAGAGTGGGGCCGTCGTTGGCGTGCTTCTTGCACCAGGAAAATACACACTTTCGCGAAATGTACGCCGTTTTGAGTCAATACGAAAAACGAGGTTCTTTATGGTAACTAGTAAGCACAAGAAAATTATTGTAGTTTGTGGTTGCATTCAATTACTTACAGAATCTTAAAATTCCATTGGTTACAAAACACACAGGTAACTCTAATCACAACAAAATTTATTCTAAATTCCTGAAGTTTCAAGATTTTCAATATGCACCCTCAAAAATTTTGTCGAGTCCAACGAGCATTTATTTACCCAATAAAAGTGGCGTTCTAGCTGCAGAATACCTGGCACCCAATCACCGACAAAATACCCCTGAGCAGATTTGTTTACTCCCGACATCTACCACCGTTGGCTTACACTAGGTCCTCGCATTGGATGATTTGGTGGTTCACACTCGACTGTACCATTTATGCTGCCAGTATAATGTACTAACTGTTACGTAGGTGCAACTAACAACTGTGGATACAATTTCGTGCGACGTTTCAACGAGACGGCTTTATGAACAATTAAGATATCATATAATTTGTAATTAATTTAGTGTAACTTATTTCAAGTGATCTCTCGTTGCTTTAAAATAATGGAGTTATTTCACTTTCAAAATAAAAAGTCAATATGTTAAAATAGAAGGCTATGGCGTTTGGACATAACTGTCTCCCCAAGGCGAGAAATAGAAAGAGCCACGTGAAGGAAAGCAAGAATACGTTTACTCCTCCACAGCGGAAAGTGAACGTGTTAAGAACTTCGTGACGTCATGACTGCTGAGCTCAATTTCTGCACTTAGAAAATAGCCGCAGCTGAATCTTAAAGACAATTACGTGTAACTATCACACACTAGTACATAGAGAAGATTCTTACTATCATTTTGAGACATTTCAGTGAAACAGCTAAATATTATTAGCAAATATATGAAGAAATTACACTAACGCAGACTTATATCTGGTCATTCGAAGTGTTTAAGTTCTATTATTTGCCGTTACAAATACTTCTTAACTAATATGATTTTAATTGCTCTTATACTTGGAATGTTGGACACCCATCTGGTATACGTTACGTACATGTGTGGAGAACTCGTAATAATGGCACGATTTCTGTATAAATTTGGTAAATTATGAATAATTGTTTATGTAGGAGCCTGAAGTAAAGCATTGATGTGATGACTGGCCTTATCACCTTAGCTATGACGCATCGTAAGTGCGTATTTCTTCGTTGGTTGATTTGTTACTAATTTTCTTAGCCATCGGAAACGAAACTATATCTTTTAAAATATGGAATTTGCAATTAAGCTTAAAGTTCCCGTCAGCTAGTCTCATTGTCGTGATATTTCTGGTGCATCTAATTTTTGCGTAGGTTGTCTATAAGAGATGTTACGTATTTTTTGTCGAAAGATATAACATTCATTCTCTTTTGGACCGAATATGCACACGACACACAACCCTGGTTGACTGGAGAACAGCCTTGCTCCCTTTGTCTGGGATATTGCCCCTAATCCGATGTAGTCAGTCATGACCTGCATTTTTGCAACCCGTGATTCCTCTCGCCAAGCTGCCTCACCTGCTTCGGTCAACCGCTGCCTGACCAAATTCGTGGTCAAATACTCGTCACCACCCCTTGCCCGGCGGGCCAACCTCCGTAATGGTCCAGGTTCCGCAAAGAAAATGTTACGAGACCCATTTCATCCTGTTCATCCACAAGACTCAGAAAGCAGGTAACAGCTGTAGTGCTTCACTTCCGCAAGCGGGTCGGTACAATCCTTCACTATTGTGTAATGAACCAAATAAAGTTTTATGGAAAATCGGATCATATTCGCAAATGAACTGCAAAGCTCCTAGAAAACAGAAAATTTAATTCCTGCAGGAGGAGATCTTCAGACGTAAAAGTAGGGGATACTCCAAGTGAATGTTATAGAACCATTGTTTTTGGAATTATATATAAATGACCTAGTTGATAATGTCGGAACCTGCACAATGCTGAGCGCGTATGACGCTGTTGTATTCAGGGAACTCGAAGCGCTAGAAATTTACAGCGAAATCCAAGAAGGCCAGTAAGGGGTAGACTCTTGGTGCAGCCATTGCCTGTTTATCTTCACAGTACACAAATATGGTAGGTGGCACATAAGTAGGCAGAAGAACCCATTACTCTATGGTTATAAGATTTCTAAAGAATCATTGGAAGCAATTAAATCCATTAAACGTCTGGCAGTGTCATTTAAAGCCTGATACCCACATAAAAGTAACCGGAGGAGTGTCAGATGCCATACTGAGACTTATTGCAAGGATCGCCAGACGATGTATTCCACCCATGAAAGACGTAGCGTACAAAACCCGCGTTCGATGAAGAGTTAAATGTTGCCCTTCAGTCTGGCATCCGTAGACGATAGAACAGACAGAGAGGATCCAGAGATGAGCAGTGCGTTTCATTACTGGTTCATTTAGTAAACGCAAAATCATCATGAATATGCTCAGGAAGTCCAGTGGCAGACACAGAAAGAGAGATGTTGCACGTCATCGCGTGGCTCACTGTTCAAATTCCGATAATATAAGTTCCTAGAAGGATGTAAGATATGGGAAATGTAGCACATAGACCAGTACAGTTTAGTATACCTGAATGTTAGCAAATAAAACCCCGAAATAAACAAATACGCATCACATTACTATCCTTGATATTTATGCTCACAGAATTACACAATGTCCATTTTATATTATCGTGTACTGATAAAAGATCATCTATGTATGAAGTGTCAGTGGAGCAAAAAACCCAGGCAAGTAGCTTTTTCCCGCAATTGAGTTATTCTTACAGCTCGATTCCGACTAACCATCCGCATCTGTTGAGAATCCAGAGATCTCAGTACTCATTTCTGTTTTAAGGGAAAGAACTAGGTAAGACAGTTTTTCAGGTGAAAGATGCATACAAATCAGTGGTGACTCATCCGGCCATGAAATGGCAGAGCAAGCAGTATCTCTCTTTCTCCCTCACCCTTCCCATCAAATTAGAGGCAAGGAAAAACAAACTATTGACGCACAGACTGCAAAAAATTAAACCCTGTCAAATATACCAACCTACAACGTGTGCCTTAAGCTGCAACTTTCGGTGTATTAGTTCAGTATCCAAGTTCTTGCAACAAGCGACTTCGTTTTTATGTTCTTTTATGAATGAATTATGAAGAAGGATGCAAATGAAATGTTCTGGGATATGACTGGAACGCTCGTTTGAAGCAATTGTGTCTAGTATACAAGAGCTTTAAAATTCGTACCTTAAGTGCTATGAGCACTCATTCATCTTTGACACTGTGGAACAAATCTCTTCTACTGAAATGTCTTTGCTTTCCATACTTTGGGAGTAAATAATACGGACAAAAACAACGACAAAAATTTTATAGTAAATGTGCGCTCTAAAATGCCTACTGTTACCTGAAAACATGGGAGCACATGATCGGTAGAAGTGATGTGTTTCACAGTAGTGAAGACAAACACGAGCTCTAGTTCCCAAGGAACCGGTATGCGTTTTAGAACCCATACTGACTAGACTTCTTTGCCTCGAATGATCATTTCTTCTCACATCCCTAAATACAGACCATTCCTTCTGAGACAAAAAAATGATTCAAATGGTTCTGATCACTATGAGACTTAACATCTGAGGTCATCAGTCCCCTAGAACTTGGAACTACTTAAACCTTACTAACCTAAGGACATCACACACATCCATGCCCGAGGGTGGATTCGAACCTGCGACCGTAGCAGTCGCGCGGTTCCGGGCTGAAGCGCCTAGAACCACTTGGCCACACCGGCCGGTCCTCCTGAGATACCCTGTATATTTAGTGGTACTGCTGGTGGTCGAAATAAGAACTTCACCAACATTCCCTTGTTTCATTATCTAACGACGAGTCAAATTAATGGCATGAAGAAGATCAGAATTACACTTCTTGCGCGTGGCCATGGACACAACTGAAAATTTGAAGGAAATTGAATAATGGAAAACACCGTTAGACGCAATACACATTGCAAACTGCCCTTTCCAAATTCAACCTATAACTATAATTTCGTCTGAATCTGGCCATTGCAGTATACTGAAATATCAAACCATTCATCACGGAAGAAGTGTTACTGGTGTCGTGAGGAGACCATGACAATGTGCACCAACGGCTGAACTCTTTGAACTGCCCATGCCTGTTTGTAATGATGTGCTTTACTTCAGAATGACTTACTTTGCAGTTGTCTCCTATTCGTTGTAATCTAAATCGAACCATTGCGTTGTATATTCTAGATCTGCTTCAAATTTCCAAGCTAAAATAAAAGATTTGCGACGCGTGAATAGGTTTTTCCAACCTGGTGCTGTCAAGTTCTTCAGTCAGCTGCCCCAGAGCTAAACACAGGGTGAAAGTTAATAAAACCCCAAACTGCTGTGACGCATTCACGACTGGAAATGGAGGAAAAAAGGTCGTATGAACATGTGCCCGGAAAAGCGAAGTAGATGGCGCTGACGAATGACAATTCCTCTGACGACTTGCCTCGTGTTCCTTGTGTGTGGCAGGCTGTGTGGTTAACGCAGCGCACTGTAAGCAGTGAAATAGTCCGGTATTCATGTCGGGAACAAGCCGAGATTGGTTTTTTGTACAACCAAACAGATGGAAGTGGTCGAGGGACAGCACAGGTATAACGAAGCAAGTACCCTCGTAGACACGAACCACATCATAGAACATTTCAAGCCCTTTTTAGGTGTTTCTGAGATTATGCATCCTTTAAAGCCGACACCCAAAAGTGTTTTGAAAAGTTTGATATTATTGGTGTCTCTGAGCTTATTTGCACTGGTGCAGCGGAGCTTTCCACCTGTTTGTCCGTACAGAAATCCTATCTCGGCCTGTTCCCGATATGACTACCGGACCATCCTGCTGCATCAGTAAGCTGCATGAATCACACAGCCTGCAACACACAAGGAACGGACTGCACGTGGTCAAAGGAACTGTCATTCGTCAGCGCCGTCTTCTGTGGTAACGACGAATTACCGTACACGTTCATAATACCTTTTTTCCTTCCACTCCTACAGTTTGTCGGTTTTATTAGTATTCACCTATATACGTAATATGAGTACTATTACTTATTATTGCAACCAGAACTTCGTTTAGTGGTGATTGTAAAGGAATTGTTGCATCTGCTTCGTTTGACTTACCTGTTTCTTTCCCATGACAGAAAGACATCTGATGCGACTGCTACGGTCGCAGGTTCGAATCCTGCCTCGGGCATGGATGTATGTGATGTCCTTAGGTTAGTTAGATTTAAGTAGTTCTAAGTTCTAGGGGACTAACGACCATAGCAGTTGAGTCCCATAGTGGTCAGGGCCATTTGAACCATTTTTTAGAAAGACATCTGACTACATTTCGGGGAATTGTTTAATTCTGAGCACACTCCAGATGCCACTAACACTATATGCACATTAGATGCACTCAAGACGTCTTATATTTATGAAATAAGAACTATGTTCTTTTATGTTGGTTTAATCACAGTTAAAACGTTAAAATCGCTTTCCTTCTCGGGTTTTATAGAAACAGACTTACCTAGTTTTCTTCCACGGCCCTTAATATAGAAATAAGATATCTTCAGAAGCAGTTCAGCTGTGGTTAATACTTGATTTGTATAAACAAGGACCACGTCTTATGTAAAAACCTAAACGCCAATCATCTAATAAAGGAGATGCTTAACAAACTCTATTGGCAGACATTATAAGACAGGCGTTGTGCATCACAGAGAGATGTACTATTAAAATTTCGAGAGAGCCCTTTCCGGGATGAGCCGGGCAACGTATTACTTCTACGCACTTAGGCTTCGCGTAATGACCACGAGGAGAAGACAAGGAATTAGAGCCAATACAGAGGCTTACCGGCAACCATTCTTTCCATGCACTATTCCAGAGTGGAACAGCGCTGGATGGCTCACTTCGTTGTACAAATAGTAGCCTCTGCCACGCACCATCAGGTGGCATGCGGAGTATGACTTAGATGAAGATGTAGATGAATACAAATTAATACCTATTCTGAAAACACTAAGCTTCGAAATTTACAAATTTATTAAAAATTATCAGCTTTTGTGTCGATTGAGACCCATACCGTTGTCGACGGAGCATGAAGTGCGTAGGAGCAGACCATTTGGTTCACTGGGTGCTAATGACGTGAAGTAAGCAGCTCAACAATTTATTATACTGACGATTACAATTTTATAGTCTTCTCTATGACAGCGTCCACGTCAGTGCCAGCGCAGGGTACGACGTTGGAGAGTTCTGATCCTGCCTCAGGAAGTTTTAGAGGACATCTGTCAATGTAAGCATAGAGTCGGGTGGGTAGCTGGTCTCACCCGTGGCTGGCGTAACCTGTACAGTAGGCGTTGTAGTCCATATAAAGACTCAGTATTACCAGAATACTCTCATGGACTTCGACGTGGCGTGTTCAGGTAATCCCTTTGCACCTCTGGATGGTCCCAAACACTGCGACAGGTCGGCGGTGCGCCGGACACCCTCTGTTCGGCTCAGCAAGCTGAAGGCAGAAGTCTCTCGAACTTCTCATCACTCCTTGAAAGGTCTGCAGCTCACAGCGACCAAGTGCAGAAGACGAGAGAGGTGACAGTTTTGAAGGCAGAAGTCATCTTGCCTAACATAAGCAATGCATCACACTATCGGTCTCCTAGTTGACATACTGCAACTCAGAAGCCAGAGTATTTATAACTGTTCGTCTGAGTCAATGACGTTACACCTGTTCCATCAGTGGTCTCCGCCAGCCCTCTATATCGCAAGAATGGCGTCTAGGGCTTCATCGTTTTGCCTTTCCGCCATATCAGCTAGCTGATGTCCGCCCCCGGTAGCTGAAGGCCCGGGTTCGATTCCCGGCTGGGTCGGAGATTTTCTCCGCCCAGGGACTGGGTGTTGTGTTGTCCTAATCATCATCATATAATCCCCATCGACGCGCAAGTCGCCGAAGTGGCGTCAGATCGAAAGACTTGGACCAGGCGAACGGTCTACCCGACGGGTGGCCCTCGTCACACGACATTTCATTTCATTTTTCAGCAAGCTGATAGGTCTTAGAGGAAACATTTCATCTGTCTTACAAAATCAATCTGTCTTTCAGACTGACGTCATGCAGATGTATGAATGCATGAGCTCACAGCAATATGGATTGATAAAACCTTCTCAGACATACAGCCGCGTTACGTGATTAAAAACCCATGAACTTCTGACCGAGCTCATCCCAGCCATTCTCAAGTGGTAAAGGAATGCCGCTGCACCGTTTTGGTTGCAACGTCACAGGCACTCGCTTCCTCGTCAGATATGGTTATGTTATCGTCCCGAGTCCGTCCCCCCAGCTTCAACCTCGCGATGTTCGGATTCCACGCTCTGCTGAGCTGTAAACCACCGTCCTCATTGATGGCGTTTACCAGATGCTTTTATTCTACAGCTTCGTCTATAACACATCACAAAATCATTCGTTCTCATACTGACAGATGTTTCCTCCAGTATAGTCCGGTTCAATTTTATAAAGCGTGTTTGGTCGGATAGTGTAGGCGTAAGCACCTTTCGTGTTCCATCCAGCGCTACTCCACAGTATGTACTTTTCGCCAGACTAAATAGCAGACACACTGGCATGGTATCGTCCTTTACAGGCGACATGAGCTGTCATATTTTTGCAGGGCGCTTGAACACTGATGAAACGTTGTGTCTCTTCAGGAGCCGGCTAATCTTTCCCGACATTGTGCCACAGAAAGACAAAAACGCACGTTTCTTTCTCTCTGCTTCGGTAGTGTTCCTCCTGCGCGTCTCACCAGGAGTGGTCTGTGATACCTGGTGGTAATTCTAGCTATATTCCTGGAAGACTCTTCCCAGGTGACTTAGTTCCAGTGGCAGGGCTTCAGCATCTGAGACGATTTCCGGACGATTTATGAGTGTGTTCAGAACGCCTAGCTATTGAGCAGGATGGTGGTGACTGAGAGCGAGCAGAGACTGATTCGCTTGTGTGTGAGCTTCCTGTAGACGCGGTAGATGAGGTATCAATTGGTTTTTCACTTCCATGGGACCAGATGATGAATGTGTAGTCAGTGTAATGATAAGAGCAACGTAGCTTAGTTAGAGATGTGTCGTAGATGATATCTCCAAATTCCTCCATAAAAAGTTAGCTATGAGTAAAGTTAAAGGGTTTTCCATAGCCACGCGGTCCAGCTGGTCGACGTATTGGGCACCATATAAGAAACATGACGATGTTAACGTATGCTTAAGCAGTTGTGCTTATAAATACTGGGAGAGGAGATCTGTACAGTCTTTGATGCATCACAACTCATAAGGGGTAGGTGGTCTTGGGGCCTGAGGGAGGAGATTCTTAGTAACGACCTCCTCTATTGACAATTGCTAAAGGAACTCTGATGCCTTCCACGTTATTTTGACGTCTGGTTCAGTGGCAGTTTCCTGTAGGTGTCCTACTGGAGAGAGAAATGCATTTTAGCGTCATAGCCAGCCTTATTCAGAATGAGAGATGGATTGCCCTTGTGAGCTGAGCAGATGGTGCGCAAAGAAAGTTATGATCGGCCCTAGCCAGGTTAGATGACGGTGGTTTTGTAACCTCCCCACAGTTTAAATTCCGTAACCTCGGAATAAAAATGTGACTAATCTCTCAATAAAATTGTGACTCAGATATAAACTTTCAGTAACTAACTGACTGTGAACCTAAACT
This sequence comes from Schistocerca gregaria, assembly GCF_023897955.1. Taxonomy (NCBI): domain Eukaryota; kingdom Metazoa; phylum Arthropoda; class Insecta; order Orthoptera; family Acrididae; genus Schistocerca; species Schistocerca gregaria. The sequence goes on along the minus strand of NC_064922.1, from coordinate 648,142,955 downwards.
GGTAAATCTGGACGTCAGCAGTGCTGCGTTATGGCCCTGAAAAAATCATTTTGAACAAATCGAAAATTCTTACCTCAATGAAGCTGCCGGGTAACGTACATATATCTGCTCCTATAAGAGATTTTTCTGGCACAGCCCAGTGCAATGATGGCCGCTAGATTTATAATGTATAAAAAGAAACAACAGATTTTTTTCTTTATGATAATCGGGATAACGATGGATAGGGGAAATTAGTAAAATCTTTAAATTCAGTTGAATGATTGTCAAAAGTTATTTTACAAGAAAGATTATTATTAAAATATGTTTTAAAGACATTTACATGGAACTTGATATAACAATAGTACAAAATCAGTTGTTACAAATTGTTTATGCGTGTGGCTATAAATAGTAATTTTTGGTTTTACCTTATACTACATCGCCCAAGCACCGCCATGGCTCTCCACGACCGGGCCCGTAACTCCATACAAGACACAAGTGCTCTTTGGGAGCTATAAAACTTGACAACTGCTCTCTAGAGCGACCTGACCCAACCGCCCAACTGCGAGCTACTACTACTACTTCTACTACTACTGCTGCTGCTGCCGACACTGCTCTCTGGTCTGCGATTCTATTGTATCTTACATATCGCAGCCAGCTCGTGAGCAATCCATCGGAGTTCCATCTGCTCGAGTGGCTGCTCCTTAGTGAATTCCTTAGTCGTGGACCTCTTACAGTTTGCACACTACGAAGTTGAGTGCTGCAGACGCGAAATTTAACCGAAGGGGAAGAAGATGCTGTGATATGCAAATGATTAGCGTTTCAGAGCATTCACACAAGGCTGGCGCCGGTGGCAACACCTACAACGTGCTGACATGAGGAAAGTTTCCAACCGATTTCTCATACACAAACAGCAGCTGAACGGCGTTGCCTGGTGAAAAGTTGTTGTGATGCCTCGTGTAAAGAGGAGACATGCGTACCATCAAGTTTCCGACTTTGATAAAGGTCGGATTGTAGCTTATCGCTATTGCCGTTTATCGTACGGCGACATTGCTGCTCGATTTGGTCGAGATCCAATGACTGTTAGCAGAATATGGAATCGGTGGGTTCAGGAGGGTAATACGGAACGCCGTGCTGGATCCCAACGGCGTCGTATCACTAGCAATCTCGATGACAGGTATCTTATCCGAATGGCTGTAACAAATCGTGCAGCCATGTCTCGATCCCTGGGTCAACAGATGGGGACGTTTGCAAGACAACAACTATCTGCACAAACAGTTCGACGACGTTTGCAGCAACTCGGAAACCATGGCTGCGGTTAACCTTGACGCTGCATCACAGACAGGAGCACATGCGATGGTGTACTCAACGACGAACCTCGGTGCACGAATGGGTAAACGTCATTTTTGCGGATGACTCCAGGTTCTGTTTACAGCATCATGATGGCCCCATCCGTGTTTGGTGACATCGCGGTGAACGTACATTGGAAATGTGTATCTGTCATCGCCATACTGCCCTATCACCTGGCGTGACGGTATGGGGTGCCACACACATCTAGGTCACCTCTTGTTCGCACTGACGGCACTTTGAACAGTGGACGTTACATTTCAGATGTGTTACGACCCGTGGCTCCACCCTTCATTCGATCCCTGCGAACCCTACATTTCAGCAGGATAGTGCACGACCGCATATTAGAGGTCCTCCACGGGCCTTTCTGGATACAGAAAATGTTCGTCTGCTGCCCAGGGCCAGCACATTCACCAGATCAATCTCCAACTGAAAACGTCTGGTCGACGGTTGCCGAGCAACTGGCTCGTCACAATATGCCAGTCACTACTCTTGATGAACTGTGGTATCGTGTAGAAGCTGCATGAACAGCTGCAACTGCACACGCCATCCAAGCTCTGTTTGACTCAATTCCCAGGCGTATCAAGGCCGTTAATACGGCCAGAGTTGTTTTGGGTACTGATTTCTCAGTATCTCTGCACCCAAATTGTGTGAAAATGTAATCACATGTCAGTTGTAGTATAATATATTTGTCCCATGAATACCCGTTTATCATCTGCATGTCTTCTTGGTGTAACAATGTTAATGGCCAGTAGTGTATTTTGAAATGTTGCTGAGTTTGCTTGTTTGTGTGAGGTGAAGCAATATTTTCCACGTTTGCTCTGCTTTTCGCAATGTCGGCTCTCTTCCAGTTTTTGGTTCGCATTGTGACATAAGGCAATGGCTCGGCTTGCCTTGGATTGGAGCTGGCCGGAGAGTGAGAAAAATTTATATTTTCTCATATCACATTGTGTACCCCAAATGTTCTTGGGAATTAACGAATCCGTAGTAGCGAACTCCCGTCGAGCGTGACAGCACACGCAATTGCCACGAAGACGTTGAGAGATGGCCACAAGGGACAATCAGTTTACTGCTTCACTGTATGCGCGAAGGGCGTTCGTCAAGTATTGCAACACATGTTTCTCGGAAATCAGGTTGGTTTTATTCAGAATTCCAAAACACTATACTATTTCGTAAAGTGCAGGGGTCACAGATGGTTCTTATGGACTTTCTTTAGGCGGCGGTGAACATAGTGGGCACACAGCTTTGACTACTCCAACAGGTGTCTGAGTGTGTTAGGACTACGAACAGAGACATCCAGTTGCGCACCGAGGTGTTCAATTGTGGTCTGTCGATCACCTCTAATGAGAAAGTCCACACTTTCCAATACTGCAGGAGTCACAGTTGTGTGCGGCCAGCCGGACGTAAGAGAACGAACAAGCTTGCACGACCTCATTGAGATGATGACAACGCTTCGCCCAACCACTCATCGTGCTCTATATCACTGTCAGGTCTCGGTAAACATTCTGCAAGCGACTATGAATACCTATGATGCTCTGGTATTCCACCGAAAGAAACTCAGCGGCAGCTCTCTCCTTGGAACGGAACTCCATTACAAACTCGATAGACTCGATTTTGAAGGCTACATATAGCTCTGCCATTATTGGAACTTTATGAAACTGTAGCAGCTGAAGCGTCAAAAATCCACGACGTCCCAAGTAGCTGAAGCGTCAAAATTCCACGACGTCCCACAATAGTTTGTGCATGTTTTCAACGTAAATTGGAGTAGAAAAGGAAAGTGTTACGTTACTTATTGAATGCCCCTGTTATAACTCATTAAAAGACCATAAAGCTTAAATTAGAGAGATTCTGGTTCACAACAATAACTGATCCTCCCGAACAGTACCTGTAATTGAAACAGGAAAAAGTGGCTGGGAGAAGATGACAGTAATGTTGCTACCTCACTTACTAACCATCCAAGAGAAAGCCCACAATAGACTAAAACTATATAACTATTAGCTGGACAGACTTTAGGATTACCCCCATTCTATATTCTCCACACCTACAAAAACCCGATCCGACCCATCCTCTGCAATGAAAATGTTGCACCAAAGCTCAATGAGTTCCTCCATCCCTACGTATCCAACTCCACAACAGGACTCCTACCTCCTGATCCTTAAATGCCATATACTCCAATTCGCTTTCCGCATTTGTTTACCTTCCCCATATCAATCTTCCACCTTCTTATCTAAATCCCACGCCTCCTCACCCGCATCGAATACCTCCGCGTCTCTTATACTATCCGCTAACTAGATATCAGTAATCCCATTGTCTGCCGCGCGGGATTGGCCAAGCGGTCAAAGGCCGCTGCAGTCATGGACTGTGCGGCTGGTCCCAGCGGAGCTTCGAGTCCTCCCTCAGCCATGGGTGTGTGTGTGTTATTCCTTAGGATAATTTATCCTAAACCGGGCGCGGGAAGCGCGAACGCTACCGCACGACCGCGAGTTACGGACGATGACCTGAGCAGTTCAGTACCATAAGATTTCTCTCTCTCTCTCTCTCTCTCTCTCTCTCTCTCTCTGTCTCTCACACACACACAATCCCATTTTCTCGCCTGCTGCCCCTTCACAAACACATCCCTACACTCACTCCATAAAATGTCAACAAACTCCCTTTCACAGACAATGAGATCCCGCCCCTCCCCCCCCCCCCCCCCCCAATCTTTTCCGTCCTATCAACTTTAGCCCTTGCCCACGTATCCAGCTCCACATCAGGACTCCTCTCTCCTGTTCCCTCTCGACTGACCGCTTGCCATTTATTCTTGTACCACTACGCACCACATACACACCTTTACTCGTCGTCACCGTCTGTTTTTCCAACCGTCTGTACTCCCACTATCCGCTTCACATCCTACCTATCATCTACATACCTACACCATCCAACCATTATGCAACATACTCTCTCCTTCCACAATACGTCTCACCCAGAACACGTCCTTTGGATTTGGAGTGAAAGTACATTGCTGTAGAGTTTTCTTTGTAGAATATATATTTTTCTTCGTTTTAGTTGTCCACATTTTTTTAAATTTAGAACGTAAACGCTCATTATATATTTTTTCTTCTCTATCATCTTTGTTATATCTTTATGAATACTGTTGGGTGAGTGGAATATTGGTTCAACTGGCTCTGAGCACTACGGGACTTAACTTCTGAGGTCATCAGTCCTGTGCAACTTAGAACTACTTAAATCTAACTAACCTAAGGACATCACACATAACCATGCCCGAGGCAGGATTCGAGCCTGCTACCGTAGCGGTCGCGCGGTTCCAGACTGTAGCGCCTAGAACCGCCCGGCCACCCCTGAGTGGAATATTTTATCACTGACAGGCTCCATCCCCAACCCTCTTCCCGGTCGTGGGGAGATGAAATAACAGTAATGAAATATAAAGGGGATGGCGGGCAGTACCCTCACTACACCACAGCACGGCTTGCCGAAAGTAAATGTAGGCTAGCTGAACGCTGCAAAAAGTTTGCAGAGGGAGACGGCCTGGCCTGCGAGGGGAACGCCAGGGCCTCCGTCCTCGGTGCGGGGTGCTGGAGGCGCAGACAGCTTGGCCGCGGAGCGTGCGTGCCGGGCGGCGGCTGCTGGTGTTGACTCAGGGCAGGCAGGCCGTGTAACGAGCCACTGCCGCCGCCGCCGCCGCCGCCGCCGCCGCCGCCGCCGCGTATTGATTGCGACGCCGCTTCCGCCCCCGCACACCCGGGGCGCCGGGGTACAGAAATAGCCTGCCAGCCTACCCCTGCTTGGCCTACCTCCTCGCCCCCGAGCGCACCTGCCGCCACCTAGGCAGGTAAACATTTACTTTTTCCCGACTTCAGCTCATTTGGTATTCTCTGTCAGCTGCGCGTGGGACATCGAACTCCTTAAGGCCAGGATTCTACTGTTACCATTGTATCGTTTTCACCGGAAGCACAGTTGTCAATAAAATGTTTTCTGAAAATTACGAAATTCATATGAGTTCCACACTGCTGCACCACGTGGAATACTAGAATACCTTTAGTTGCTTGGGACTTTCCGAAATTAAGTTCCGTCATGTTTTTAAAAGAGACGATCGTACATCATATGACACAAACAAAAGCCATATGAGTCGACTCCCGTTACTGGTTCAACGACGGAAGGGCGTCAATCGATGAGGAAGGTGCAAAAGAGGAATGATGCAAAAGAGAGAGTAACAACAGACTGACGTTACCGAGGTTATTCGAGTATACATCATAATGACAGACGGACGTGTACTGAAGACGTCTTCGCCAATAGAACTGCGGGCTGGTACACGGTATGAATGGGTACGTGTGACTGGTGTGACCGTCACCCATGAACGCTTACAAACTGCATATGGTGAAGATTTCATATCTGATCACATGCTTAGTCGCTGGTGCAGTATTCTCAGAGAAGAAGTTTCATCTGTTTCCTTCATTGAAAGGTCCACTCTCGGGACGACACTTCCAAATCAGAGCGGAAGTGGAGCAGGCTGTACAGTAGTTCCTTGCATCGTAGAGCACCGAGCCTTTAAAATAAAAAAAAAAAAAAACATCCGGCTTACGGCATCGGAACTTGTTTATCTGTCCCCTTAAAGTGACGCAAAACAAAACGGAAAGCCTAAGTCCTTACCGCCCACCTGGCTACACGCCAGGGTGGGCGTAAACCAAAGAAGACAAAGCTTGACTGTCAGCCTCCAACCCGAATAACATCGCCAGAGCCTCTAACTCCTACGCTGAATACTTCTGAACGAGAGAAACGGCTCTCGAGGCATAGCCAATTGGCCATCCTTCGCCCCCGTTTTCCTAGAGGAGAACCGCGGAAATTCCCGAATTGGAAGCGTCATCTACATAATTCTACAGGCTCTTTCAGTGACCCAAACAGAATACAAAAGACCAATACCGCAGCATCTCGAAGGTAAACCAAAAGGGACGCTGTAATATTGAAACAGTTTCCAGTTCCAGCAGAACGTCATGAAGGACTCTGACACCTCCGTTAGGGATACTTGATGATACGCTAGTTTCAGATCTAGCACCGAAAAATACAAAGTGAAACAATCAGGTAAATGACGGAGGGAAACTGGCCCTAAATCAAATCTCTGATTCAACTGACGGTAGTTAATAAACAGACGATACCTCCTGACCACCGGCTTTATCCATTAAAAATACAGGAGATGCATAGGGAGGCACAGATGGCCCTGTTACACCGTCAGTCCGTTGCTGATCAATTATCTAGCGATTTTCTTTCATTTTAGAAAGGGATAATCGATACGGCGGCTGACGTACCGGAACGCTATTAGTCAACTGGATAGCGTACTCAGTCTTATGCGTTACACCCAGCCGATAGGTTAAGACCTCCCGATATTGGTCTAAAACCTGCTCCGGTTCCAAATGTGAGTTCAAACGCAGCCCAATTTTCTTTAACGGAACGTATCCCTGGCGATATTTAAGACCACACGAAGCACAATTCTATCCATGACAAAACTTGAACGTAATTTCCTGGTCAACATAAAAGAAGTCATACCCTAATAACTCATCGGTACTCAAACCCTTTCCTCAGTAAACCCAGTGAACCGTTAAAATTTACTTTAAAAATCTTTTCTTATAGAATTTACTTTATTTACTAGCGATTCATCAAGAACATTAACACACTATGTGAGCGTGGAAGTAGTTGCCAAGGAGTAACTGATGGACACACATTGAATTTCAACCAATGGAAATTTTATCCGTAAAGCCTTTTCAAAAACAGGTTTAAAATTTATAAACAGGAAAGCACCCCCAAAATATCAAATATAAAATTACAATGATTCAGACCTAAGATATTATTAATATATGTACGAGCCTTCGGGTAGAGAAACTTCCGCTTCCTTTCAACACGGCCTTAGTCACGACCGCTCACTGCGACCTCTGAAAAACTACACTGGTGCAATTCTGCAACACACCAGTTTACTTTAAACTAAATTTTTTAACAACTCACACGAACATATTAACTATATACCCCGTAAGAGGGATGGAAATGGTACAAACACTCACACTAAGAACTTCTTTTCCACCAAAAGTGCAATTTGTTTTTAAAAGGGCTCTTACGGTGGAAGGGGGCAACTTTGTAAAAATGACTATTTAAATAAAACCCATGAAATTCAGACATACATAAGGTGTACAACATGCTCTACATTACACATATACCGCCTCGCAAGATGATATGCAAAATAACAACGTATTTCAGGAATTCTGTCTTTACCGTAATTCTATAAATTCCTTGGCACCGAATTCGACAAACATGCCAGAGGCAGCTATTAACGTATGACAGACCGACAGACAGACTGACTGACTGACACTAACTGCCTAACAAATGCGGACAAGAGACGAACGAGCAAGCTGGCGACGAGAGACTGACCAACAACACAAGTATAATTTAACAATTAACTGAAACAACCTATCACTAATCACTCAGCTTCTAATAACTGCGATTTCTCGCGAAGACCTGGCGCAGCACCCCCAAAACGCTCTCCCGAACTTTCCACTGCCAGCCGCTTCAAAGGGCGCAGGAAGGCGCGCCGATCTACCGCCTCACGGCGTCGCAGCTCACCCCGGCCAGACCGATTTAGTGGGTTGACCCCTGTTGTTTTCGTGTCGGCCGCGAAGCCACTACGCCTCGCTATACGGCGCGGCCACTGGACTCACGTGGCGACTTCATATGCGCCGACGCTCCAGGCGGCCAGGTCATCTTGTGTCCCAGTGCGCGACCGACCAACGAACAATCCAACCGTCAATGACCATTGCCCGAGCAACTCGAGCAGACTGGTGGCCTAACGCGCAGACTGAGATGCAGGAACTCAGCCCCGACCGGGCGACCACTAGCTGAGTTCTGTTACTGGCGGAGTGGCAAGACTCTCATTTTCGGGCTTTAAGGCTTGATCCAAACGACAGACATAATATCACTCCAACGACAGACAGACACTAACTGCCGCACACATGCAAACGAGAGCCAGACCAGCAACTGGTGACGAGAGACTGACCTAGCCTCACTTCGACTGACCGACCTACTAGACTCGCCGAGACTGACAGACTGACCAAAGAAACATGTAGAATTTAACAAGTAAATGACACAACATATCTCCAGTCACTAAACTTCTAATAAACTGCGATTTCTGGCGAAGACCTGTCGCAGCACCCCTAAACGCTCTCCCGAACCGTCCGCTGCCAGCCACTTCAACGGACGCAGGAAGGCGCGCCGACCTCCCTTCTCGCGGCGTCGCAGCTCGCCCCGGCCAGCCCGATGTCGTGGGTTGACCCCTGTTGCTCTCCTGTCGGCCGCGAAGCCACTACACCTCGCTATACAGCACGGCCCACTGGACTCACGTGGGGACCTCACATGCGCCGACGCTCCAAGCGGAGAAGTCATCTTGTGTCCCAGTGCGCGACCGACCAACCAATCGATCCAACCGCCAATGCCCATCTCATGAGCCAACTCGAGCAGACGGGCGGCCTAACGCATATTAGCACTCCGGACGACAGACAGACACTAACCGCCTCACGAAAGCGGACGAGAGGCAGACCCAGACTAACTTGGCTGACCAACTAACCAGACTCGGCGACTCAGACTGCCCAACTGCCGAGTTTTTTTTTTTTCTTTATTGTGATTTCATTCCCCTGACCCATATGGGCAGGGGAGGGCTTCCAGCAGCACAATCCGCCGCTCTTCAGCCGACTGACATTACAACTAAAACAAGAATAAAATGATACATACATAAGGAGATAAAAAAAGGGGAACATAAGACAGAGTAAGGGGAGAAAACGGAGGTAAAATATACACTGACATGGAGACGTTCATGGGGGACAGGTAAAACAAGTCACCAGAAAGTTAAAAAAACAGAATTGGCGATTCTTAAAACACAGAGAAGACACTGAATGCGCAGGCACAGGTTAAAAGTCGGCCACAGCAGTAAAAACACTCCGGAACAACACACTTAAAACCCACTTGGAGCACACACGACGAACAATAAAACTGTCAGGTGGGACCTGCCGAGGGAAAAGGTCAGAGAGTATGGAAAAGGAGGGGAGAGCACCAGCTGCCGAGCTCATAGCGCCCCTTACATACACGTGAACAGGCAACCTTTCCCCTTTTCCACCAGAGTGATACACCAAAGCTGCGATTACCACAGCGGTGCCACCGCCAGAAACGGAGGGCATCTGCTGTACACTTCGCGCTGTGGCCCGCTCTTGAAAAAAGCAATTTCTACCACGGCTCAATCAGTCAGTCAAAACCAGTGCTGGATCTTTAAATATATTATCACATGCCCAGCACCCGGAACGACAACCATTGACACACTGACACTGGCACTTTTGAAGTCTAGAGAATTTGCAAACTGAAGCTAACCTACGATACCAGAATTCGCTAATTCGTGAGAGGCTGCTCCCTGAATGTTACAGAGCAAAAATGGGTTCATTGGCCAGTTGTTGCACACACACAAGGCTAATTAACTTGAGTGAATGCTCCTTGTAATTAATCAGTGCAGACCTGCAGAATAATCTGCGCTCTTGTGGCGTCATCTCTGCTTTTCTTACTCTCGAAGCACCGGACAATCACTCACAAAATGTCCCATCTTGTTACAACGAAAACATACCCTTCCCGTAGGTGGTCTACATTCTGACTGATTCTGGCTATCTGCAGCTCCTTCAGTCAGGGTTACTACCAGTGAGAGCCTCCTCTCTCATCGCTGGAAGGAAACTCCTCAAAATTAGCTCCGAGAATCTTTGTAGCCTATTAACAAACAGGACTCGTGACCGGTTCTCTGGACGCTACCGCTTAATAACATCGATCACGATTTCAACTTCAGGCTCATTAAGACACAACGTGGTAACTGCGGTTCTAATATCCTCAACGTATCGGACCATACTCTCCCCATGTGCGTGGACATGGTAGACATAACGCTTCACAAGTTCATAAACAAACTAACAGGGCAAACATCCTCTGACAGTCTTTGCCAGAGAGCCCTTAGTGATATTCCTACCACATTATCCCCCACAATTACTGCACTAAGTTTATCCTGAGCCAAAAGATATTTCACCAGAAAAATCATGTCACCTGTTAACTGCAAGATCATTGCCTGCATCTACAAACGGATTGTTAATCACTGCAAATCAACAAGGATCTTATCGACCACCTTGACACGCAATCACTGAGAGAGAGAAGCCATCCCCAATCTGTCATCGCCACTGGGCTTCCCTCTGGCGGCGGAAAAGTGCTCTGACTCTCCCACCACCGGTGATGCTGACAACCATAGCGATCGATATTCAATCGCGCCTAGATGTACCCTCACAGCACGAACATGTTCTTCAAATATCTTCGCACAAAACTGTCATGTCGTCGAGATGACAACGACACATGATCCAGTTAATGTGTCGAATCTGGTTGTCCGTCACACATTTGAAGGTGCCAAGAGCTGGACTGTTACAAAAGGATAACATTGAACTCATAGAGGCAGTCAGGAATTATGAAGACTGTCTTTCCCCATTCAGCATGGTCAACTTAAATGTGAGAGTACCCCGCCTGCAAGACCATGGTTGAGGAATAGTTTCTTCCGCTCGAGCAGTGTAGGATGTCATCTGTATGCGGCAACGTGTAGACATCTTTCTTCATGATTTTGTTCAATCAATCGAATTTTTCACAAAAACCTCAAGAAAGGACAAAGCCTCTCTGAAAGTTCAGTGATGTCATCCTGAAGCATCTTACCCACTTCTTCCAGAATCGACGTTCAGGCGCCGACACTCCGTAACAGGGCTGGGTAGTTAGTAGTAGATGTAGTGTTTTGCCACTGGCTGCCACGTCTATTTCTTACCAGTTCCGAATCTGAAAGCATCCAAAAATTGACGCATAACGGACAGCGCTCGCCACGTTGCTCCTCTTTCAGGCAACGCGCCATTGGTAATTCTATTTTAGCTTTCTCCAATGCTGTATGTAGCAGCGTAATACGATTCTTCGACGACGGCATTGAACTGCAGCTCATGGACTGGTCAGACAGACTTCGTGTGTGAGCCTTATCGAGTTTTTTCAATCAACAAAGCTTAACATTTTCACAAAGCATCTAGAATGTCGGTTGGAACTCATCTCCTTCACGGCAGCGGGATAATAGCGAAATTCGGAGAATGCTCAGGAAGCAAAGGCACAACGCGCGCTGAAAGAAAGATCGGGAGAATGCGGACAGACAAAAGTTAGTTGTGTTGTAAAAAGAGCGATGGTTGAAGCATTCAACCACTACCACCGTCATACCTTAGCAAAAGATCTTGCTGAAAACCCAAGGAAATTCTGGTCGTAAAATCGGTAAGCGGGTCCAAGTCTTCCGTCCAGTCACTCACTGATCAGTCTGGCCTGGCAACGGAAGGCAGCAAAACGAAAGCTGAAATTTTAAATTTAGAATTTGAGAAATCTTTCACGCAGGAGGATCGTACAAACACACCGCCGTTTGAGTCTCGTACAGATTCCCGTATGGAGGACATGGTGATAGTCATCCCTGGGGTTGTGAAGCAGCTGAATGGGTTGAAAATAAATAAATCGCCAGGTCCTGATGGAATTCCAATTCGGTTTTACACAGAGTATTCTACTGTATTGGCTCCTTACTTAGCTTGCATTTATCACGAATCTCTTGCCAACGTAAAGTCCCGAGCGACTGAAAAAATGCGCAGGTGACGCCTGTATACAAGAAGGGTAGAAGGACGGATCCTCAAAATTACAGACCAATATCCTTAACATCGGTCATAACATCAGTTTGTTGCAGGTTCTCAAACATATTCTCAGTTCGAATATAATGAATTTCTTTGAGACAGAGAAGTTGCTGTCCGTGCATCAGCACGGCTTTAGAAAGCATCGCTCCTGCGAAACGCAACTCGCCCTTTTTTCACATGACATTTGCGAACCATGGATGAAGGGTATCAGACGGATGCCATATTCCTTGACTTCCGGAAAGCGTTTGACTCGGTGCCCCACAGCAGACTCCTAACTTAGGTTCGAGCATATGGGATTGGTTCCCAAGTATGTGAGTGGCTCGGAAACTTCTTAAGTAATAGAACTCAGTACGTTGTCCTCGATGGTGAGTGTTCATTGGAGGTGAGAGTATCATTTGGAGTGTCCCAGGGAAGTGTGGAAGGTCCGCTGTTGTTTTCTATCTACATAAATGATCTTTTGGATAAGGTGAATAGCAATGTGCGGCTGTTTGCTGATGATGCTGTGGTGTACGGGAAGGTGTCGCCGTTGAGTGACGGTAGGAGGATACAAGAAGACTTGGACAGGGTTTGTGATTTTTGTAAAGAACGGCAGCTAACTCTAAATATAGATAAATGTAAATTACTGCATATGAATAGGAAAAAGAACCCCGTAATGTTTGGATACTCCATTAGCAGTGTAGCGCTTGACACAGTCACGTCGATTAAATATTTGGGCGTAACATTGCAGAGCGATATGAAGTGGGACAAGCATGTAATGGCAGTTGTGGGGAAGGCGGATACTCGTCTTCGGTTCATTGGTAGAGTTTTGGGAAGAAGCGGTTCATCTGTAAAGGAGTCCGCTTATAAAACTGCTCGAGCGAATGGGATCCCTATCAGGTCGGGTTGAGGGAGGACATAGAAGCAATTCAGAGGCGGGCTGCTGTATATGTTACTTGTAGGTTTGGTCATCACGTGAGTGTTACGGAAATGCTTCAGGAGCTCAGGTGGGAGTCTCTAGAGAAAAGGAGGCGTTCTTTTCGTCAATCGCTACTGAGGAAATTTAGAGGACCAGCATTTGAGGCTGACTGCAGTACAATTTTACTGCCACCAACTTACATTTCGCGTAAAGACCACAAAGGTAAGATAAGAGAGATTAGGGCTCGTACAGAGGCATGTAGGCAGAAATTTTTCCTTCGCTCTGTTTGGTAGTGGAACAGGGAGAGAAGATGCTTCTTGTGGTACGAGGTACCCTCCGCCACGCACCGTATGGTGGATTGCGGAGTATGTATGTAGATGTAGATGTAGATGTAGAAGTCGACAAGCGGCCTGACAGGCTGTCCGTCAATAACGACGTCGATGTGGTTTCCTGACATCTTGGTAACTTCCGTTCAGTGAGGGTTTTCATATACGACGTTCTCACCTCCAGATATTGTAGCATCGTTCAGTTTTACGGAATTTCGTCACTAGGACACAGCTGGTATTTCTGTACGGCAATGATGAACGACTATGGCAAGTTGGAGAGCGACCTCGTCCACGCTGCCATGGTGTTTGACATCTTGAGGCGTAGTAGTCACCGAAAAGTGGTATACTTTCTCTGCCTTTGCGTACAACGTGACCACGTCCTCTGCGATCGAAACATGCTGTTTCGTTATCCTCTGTCGTCGAAATGTCTGCTCTTTTTCAGGTCGTTATACATGTCGAAGGAGTTCACTGTCCCACAATTGGTTGTGCTCCATGTTGTCGTTTGACGGCTGTGAGTCCTAATTTACCCATCCCATTCTGCTTGGTTGCGGAGATTGGTGCCAAAGACCGATAAACCTTCTATTCGACAATTATTATCTCATGTATGGGGTCAGCATTCATGTATTCTGGTTCTTGCTTACTCGGTCCGTCAGTCTTGACTGCCATTAATAGCTGCTTGGCGTATAAGGAGGGACGAGGTCTTGATAGTGTTTCACGACAGTTAAAGAGGGAGCATTAGGAGACGATCATACTTCTTTCGCCTGAGTCGCTGGTGATGCATTTCCACGATGCTTAGGAAGCGTCTCATGTACTCCTTGGACATTACTCACGAGCAGAGCTAGGTATAAGTCTTCTGCGTCTCCTTTCATTAACTGCGAGAGGCTGTCGTTTTCAGTCATATTCGGATTGACATTGTGTCAAAGGCCAAAAATATACTACGTGTAAAACTGTGTCGTTTCCCGTGACGTTGATCTCGGTTATCCACATCTTCAAATAGCTCTGAGCACTATGGTACTTAACATCTATGGTCATCAGTCCCCTAAAACTTAAAACTACTTAAACCGAACTAACCTAAGGACAACACACAACACCCAGCCATCACGTATTCACTTGTTCTTATGCTAGGAATTCTTTCTGTTGATTGTCACCAAATATTTTCTTCTTTTCGGCCTGAAATTCGTCAGATAACGAGCTTCGTTGTTCTCGAACACTGCTGAGCTGTGCCGTCCAAGTAAAAAGATCTAAAGAGATCATGACATCCTACCTGTTGCATTTAGCTTTTCAGTGGAATTATTGAAGCCAATTCGTCGGGTCTTGACCAGCGTCTACAGAAAACACTGATGGCTGACTGATGAGCAGCTGATGAGTTGCTCTTTTGGAATTCACTGGTCTCCGGAATATATGGACCATGTGAACAACGTTCTACTTGTATTCCGTTCCTGTGCGTGTAGATGAACATTTTTGCTGTGCGCAATTGAATTCACGCTGTTGTAGATATTTCGAAGTACCCACGGTCTCCATCAAATAATGTTATTTCGTAGCAACAATGAAGTCCAAATCCGAAATCAGGGTCGGCAGTACAATGCTCAGCATTGAAAGTACGTTTATTACGAATAACAACATCTACATCTACATGGACACTCTGCAAATCACATTAAAGTGCCTAGCAGAGGGTTCATCGAACCACCTTCACAATTCTCTATTATTACAATCTCGTATAGCGCGCGGAAAGAATGAACACCTGTATCTTTCCGTACGAGCTCTGATTTCCCTTATTTTATCGTGGTGATCGTTCCTCCCTATGTAGGTCGGTGTCAACAAAATATTTTCGCATTCGGAGGAGAAAGTTGGAGACTTGAATTCCGTGATAAGATTCTGTCGCAACGAAAAACGGCTTTCTTTTAATAATTTCCAGCCCAAATTCTGTGTCATTTCTGTGACACTCTCTACAATATTTCGCGATAATACAAAACGTGCTACCTTTCTTGGAACTTTTTCGATGTACTCTGTCAGTCCTACCTGGAAAGGATCCCACACCGCGCAGCAGTATTCTAAAAGAGGACGGACAAGCGTAGTGTAGGCAGTCTCCTTAAGCATATTACATTTTCTAAGTGTCCTACCAATAAAATGCAGTCTTTGGTTAGCCTTCCCCACAACATTTATTATGTGTTCCTTTCAATTTAAGTTGTTCCTAATTGTAATGTCTAGGTATTTAGTTGAATGTACGGCTTTTAAATTAGACTGATTTATCGTGTAACCAAAGTTTAACGAGTTCCTTTTACCGCTCATGTGGATGAGACTGTGCTACGTAGTGAAGCGGCCTTTACCCAGGGATGCTATGGCTGTTGCTGGAGGCTTATCCGTAAACAGAGAAGTGGCTTCGTTGATAAACAGTTGCTTCAGGTAATGCAGCAGTTATGGCACGCCCGCGAAGCACATCCAAGCCCTCCCTGTATATGCTGCACTTAGCCAGCGATGCTAACGAGCAGCCACAATATATGCAGCACAACCCGCAGCAGTGTAATATGTAGTTTTAACATTTTTCTGAACTTGTTACAATATGTATGTGATTACAAAGTTTTTGCCTCAGCATAATAGTAATAATAATAGTAAATAATTGTAAAGTAAAGGTATAAGGTATTTTTCTGTTTAGTAAAAATATTAACTTAGAGAATACCTGCGTCCGTATTGGCTAGTAACAGATAAAGCAAAAACTGAAAAGATAAATGAATACTGGATAGACAATATTTCACAGTGTAAGCCATTTTGTTAAAAAGTTGAGTTTCAGGCAGAGAGGAACGTAATAAAAATATGAGTGCATATACACGGTGTAGCGGGTATAAGTGAAGATATTTCCATTGGTGACTGTGGATGATGTACTGAACAACATTACATCGGTATTTAGGTCTTGTTTATAAGCTGGGTACTACTTCAAACTAAATATGGTAGGATCAAGCCACTAATAATTATTTTTCCCTCGGCAGCAGGTCAGCTGTTGTAGTGTGGATGCGTGGACACAAAGCGGTTAGTCTACACTGACAGGTGTATCCCACTTAGGGTGCTATTTCGACCATGCAGAAAACATCAGGTCCTAAAGTTAGTGCAGTGTTTGCCGCAAGACGATTCCACGCAGATAACAAACAGCCAAACCATCATATGTGTATACATTGAGGCACCACTTATAGAAATACTTGCATTTATACCCGTTACACCCTGAATATGTGAATCACTTTTTATTGTGTTTAAAAACGCTTTCGGAATAGCCTCTAGACGGTTTGTGGTATCGCATTACACGCCATGTGTTGTTCATCTCCTTGTCACCGACGCTGAGGTGGGACTGGATGCTTTATCCACGTAGCCTCATGTGGTACTGCCGGTTCTGCCTCATGTGGCCCTGTGATCATAGTTGCACACACACTTCTATAACGCAATACGCTAGTTGGCATTTTTCACAACCACAGATGCACTCGTTAGTATTTCGTCATTTACGTTCATGTTCCTGTGCTAATGGTGTAGATGGTAGGAATTTTGTGACTGTCGTATCTTGATGTTGTTGTTTTTGATGTTGTTGTTGTGATCTTCAGTCCTGAGACTGGTTTGGTGCAGCTCTACATGCTGCTCTATCCTGTGCAAGCTTCTTCATTTCCCAGTACTTACTGCAACTTACATCGTTCAGAATCTGCTTAGTGTATTCATCTCTTGGTCTCCCTCTAAGATTTTTACCCTACATGCTCCCCTCCAATGCTACATTTGAGATCCCTTGATGCCTCAAAACATGTCCTACCAACCGATCACTTCTTCTTGTCAAGTTGTGCCACAAACTCCTCTTCTCCCCCATTCTATACAATACTTCCTCATTAGTTATATACTCTACCCATCTAACCTTCAGCATTCTTCTGTAGCACCACATTTAGAAAACTTCTATTCTCTTCTTGTCCAAACTATTTATCGTCCATGTTTCACTTACATACATGGCTACACTCCATACAAATACTTTCAGAAACGAATTCCTGACACTTAAATCTATACTCGATGTTAACAAATTTCTCTTCTTGAGAAACGCTTTCTTTGCCATTGCCAGTCTACATTTTATATCCTCTCTACTTTGACCATCATCAGTTATTTTGCTCCCCAAATAGCAAAACTTTTTTACTACTTTAAGTGTCGCATTACCTAATCTAATTTCCTCAGCATGACTCGATTTACTTCGACTACATTCCATTATCCTCGTTTTACTTCTGTTGATGTTCATCTTATATCCTCCTTTCAAGACACTGTCCATTCCGTTTAACTGCTGTTGCATGTCCTTAGCTGTCTCTGACAGAATTACAATGTCATAGGCGAATCTCAAAGTTTTTATCTCTTCTCCATGGATTTTAATTCCAACTCCGAAATTTTCTTTTGTTTCCTTTACTGCTTGCTCAATATATAGATTGAATAACATCAGTGAGAGGCTACAACCCTGTCTCACTCCCTTCCCAAACACTGCTTCCCTTTTACACCCGTCGACTCTTATAACTGCCATCTGGTTTCTGTACAAATTGTAAATAGCCTTTCGCTCCCTGTATTTTACCTCTGCCACCTTTAGAATTTGAAAGAGAGTATCTTGATAATTTTGGTTTTTCATGCCGGCGAATAGTATTATCCCCAATGGCTACTGTCCACCATTCCTAATTTCTTAAAAGTTGTTTAGTCAGTGGTTGGTCTCTGTTTCCATATAGGCATCAAAGTTAAGAATAATGATACCGGCATTCCCGTGCGGAATCTTTGTTGCTAATGGATGGCGGTCTGTTATTTGTCTTCCTAATGGTTCAAATGACTCTGAGCACAATGGGACTTAACTCCTGAGGTCATCAGTCCCCTAGAACTTAGAACCAGTTAAACCTAACTAACCTAAGGACATCACACACAGCCATGTCCGAGGCAGGATTCGAACCTATCACCGTAGCGGTCGCGCGGTTCCAGACTGTAGCGCCTAGAACCGCACGGCCACTCCAGCCAGCTGTTGCCCTAATGTATGACAGACATAGCCTACCTGATTCATACATAATATGCCGACAGTATATATTCAGAACGACGTGTGTCTTCTTCCGTTTTTTAACAGTAGTTCTATTGATAATGAGGTTGTGAAGCTCAGTAACTTCCCAAATCGGTCTCTTTCCACGATGTTGGTACGGATATGTTCGTTCACTGAACGTGATTTTGAAGTAGGTGCCATGCTGATGTTGGCAGTGGCCAGTCGTCTTGGACAGTAGCACTACCCGTGCGCTCTGATAGCATCACTAGCATTCTTGGAAAGCTGCGTGTTGCTCTGGATACATTGATGTACTTTTCATAATTTCCAGATAATATCTGCTTAATGTTGTTGTCAAAAATATCGTCTTATTTAGAGTTCCGTGCCTCAATCGGTAGAAATGAAGTCCTTACTGGACTACTTTGTTGTCCGTCTGTCTTCGTGTTCAACTGTTAAGTTCCCTTTTTCTCAGGAAGCGGTAGAGGCACCACACTGAAATTTATATCTACAGTCTGCTGGCGATGTAAAGAATTTAAGTTTACAAGTCACTGGTCGAGCTGTCATCACACTGTTAAGTAGCCGAGCGTGCAGTTCTGCCTTCCAGTTCGGCCTTTTGCGCCGAGCGAGAAGGTCGTATATGTATTTTCTCAGGCGCAGCGTCGCAAGTGTTTGGGAGGATATCGCTTCCGTGGTGTTTGTCCCTTTGTGTCTGTGACATCGTCCTTGTCTCGTCTCGTCCTTTGTTCGGTGTGTGTCTGACAGCGACCTAGTCCGCTACTGTTTGTTTCTCACCGCGTCAAATAGTGTTCCACGGAAAGGTACTGTGAGTTATTCGTTTGACAAATCGACAAATACAGTGCCGCATGGTACTTTAGAAATTCATGACTGGCAGCTGATACTTTTAACTTCGGATCAAGTGCATGCCACCTATTAGATACCGAGAACGATGTGTTGGTTGTGAATTTTGTAGATTCTCTTCAAGAAGACAAGCCCCTGTTCAAGCATGGTACTCAGGTTACCTTCCGACATAGAGATGTTTCGGTCAGTACGGTGCTGCTTGCGAATGCGGATATTGAATATACGAGCGTTCAAATATTCTGTCTTCCTCCTGAGGTTAAGGATATTTACAGTAAAGACGTGAGAGGCATTCGCCGTGAACGTTCGTCAAGTCAACAATGTTATAGCGGCATACGTTAGGTGGAAATGCAAATCAAAAAGAACACTCCGCCTCATTTGCAAGTTTGTGGCTATCGTATTCATGTTACGTACAGCGGACATGTGCCCACCTGTTTTCTGTGCAGCGAAAGTGGCCATCTCCGAACTAACTGACCGCGGAGAGTTTTTGTTTTACGGTCTTGCTCGGAGCAGCGCCACAAGTTAACGGTTGCTGACCTTGTCTCCCCTAGTCACGAATTTGGGCTACATCTTCCTTCAGTTTTGGGGATCATCCCACAGTTCCCACTATCACTGATGGCGATTTTCCGCCGTTGTAAAAACAAAGCCTGATCCATTCTTGCTGCTGCTTTGACGGCGGCACGCGCGGTTCATATTAAGCCGCAGTGTGGTACCACTTGGCCCTGGCGGGGTGGAGATCGGGGAGGGGCATTATCGGGTATTCCTGCTGCTGCAGAGGTGGATTCCATGGCAACGCCCAGAAGCGAGTGTGTGTCGGACACGCGTCCTTCGCAGCCTCCACCACAGGTGGAGCCGGCAATGCAGCAATGCCTTCCTGTTCCTCTGCCTGCTCTCGGCGAGGGAGGTCGTGATTTGCAGCTTATTGCGATTCTCGTTGCGGAAGCTGTTACCCCGGAGTTGCCTGCCGCATTCTCTGAGATTCACTCTGGTTGGCCCTCCATTGGGAGTAGGCATGCCTTGCTGACGGGGAAGGACTCGGATACTGGGCAGACACAGATTGACATGGATTTGTTGCAAGATCCGCTCACGCCGCCTTCTCCAGACGGTATTACACGTCGCAGCCGTCTTAAAATAACGTGTACAGCCGGAACGTGCAGCGGCGTGAAAAATAACCAAGGGTAAAATATCTGTTGCCCCCATTCTCTCTCTCAAATCATTGGCCTCCGCTATGGACTGTGCAGGAAAATTGGTGTAACAGGCATGCTAATCCGTTGTTCTTTCTCTGCTTTTCTGCTTTGACTAATGGCTCAGGTGTATAAATTTGCCACAATAATTGTGGTGTCACCGCCAGACACCACACTTGCTAGGTGGTAGCCTTTAAATCGTCCGCGGTCCGGTAGTATACGTCGGACCCGCGTGTCGCCACTATCAGTGATTGCAGACCGAGCGCCGCCACACGGCAGGTCTAGAGAGACTTCCTAACACTCGCCCCAGTTGTACAGCCGACTTCGCTAGCGATGGTTCACTGACTTCTACGCTCTCATTTGCCGAGACGATAGTTAGCATAGCCTTCAGCTACGTTATTTGCTACGACCTAGCAAGGCGCCAGTATTCGTACTATTGATATTGTGAATCATGTACCATAAAGAGCGACGTTCTCCATGAATGGATTAAAGTTAAGTATTCCGCCAGCTACGTCCGTTTTTCTGAATTCTAATTCCCTTTTCATGTTCCAGACCTCACGCCAGCCTGCGTGACCTAGAACACGTGCATTTTGGCCTCCTTTAGAAAAACACGGTTGGCTCTCCTGCCAAACACAACAATCATTAATAACAGAGTGCTTTGAGAGCTGCGCAAAATTTTGCTGCATTAGTTTGTATGTGACTGCTGTGGAGATATAGTGTTAATGTGAGAGTTTCTATTTACCAGTTTCCCTCTTCCCGGATTTCGCACTGGTTTTAATGTGGCACCGGAATTTTCGACGGGTATCTTATTCTTTCGAGAAGGCATTCCCAGAGATGAGATACAGGTTCTTCAGTCTGGTAGAGGAAAGGAAGTAGACTTTCTGACCTCACTTTGGTTGTCTTACTTGCTCCGTCTGGTTCTGGTCAGACTGCAATGTTCGCTTTTTTATAAAAAGGATATTATTTTTGGTTTACCTAGGACTCCTCGGGGTCTGTTGGGTGGTGATTTTAACTGTATTCTGCGCCCTGTTGATCAGTCTCACCTTTTAATTATTGTCAATATTTAGACGAGATGATACGCTCGATGCATTGAGAGTTAAATATCAGATGACGCTTAAATTTATGCACTTTACTGCGACTTCCAAGAGCAGGACTGACCGATTCTATCTATCGCATTGGATGCACGATCACATTCTTGCAGTCGACGTTATCCCTGCTAGCTTTTCTGATCACTGAGCTTTAACCGCCTCTCCCCAACTTAATCGGTGAAACTAACCCATTCCCCGTGTTAAATGTCGCTCACTTGGCAGATGCTTCCCGAGATAATGTGATACACAATGTCTGGGAGCGTAGCCTTCGATCCGCTCGGAGGTACTCCACCACTCTGGAATGGTGTACTGTCTTGGATAATCCGAAGCTCCGACAAATTTTGTTATTTATTGTGCTCCTCGGGCTAGGGATTTTTGGAGAACTCGTGCATATTTTATTCTCTCATTCGCGATTTGTATGACGATGCGGCCGGCCAGGGTGGCCAAGCCGTTCTAGGCGCTACAGTCTGGAACTGCGCGACCGCTACGGTCGCAGGTTCGAATCCTGCCTCGGCCATGGATGTGTGTGATGTCCTTAGCTTAGTTAGGTTTAAGTAGTTCTAAGTTCTAGGGGACTGATGACCTCAGACGTTAAGTCCCATAGTGCTCAGAGCCCCCCCCCCCTCCCACCCCCCTCTCCACAGCCTGCCGATCAGATATGTACGATGTATAAAAACAAAATTGTTGCAGCTGAAGCGCTGGGTGAAACGTTTGCGGGTACAATCGAAACCACGATCAGTAGTGGCGGAGAATTGCCTCCGTAATACCATTGTCTTCGACATCTAGCTCGGCGTCGCCGCTCTTGCGCTACTTCTCTTAACGGAGTTGATGTACTTTACGCCTTCCACCAGTACTGTGTGGATCCTTACGAGACGAAAACACCTAGCGACTTTCTCTTAGACCCAGCTATCAGACCTCAGGTACGCGACTCACGCCTGTAGAACACCACCGCCTTTCACCCAGATGATGAAAACGATCTTACTGTTACTTCTACCTATTACAAATTGTAAGGTATGAATGGGCTCCCAAAGGAATTTTATCTGCGTTTTTGGACTTTCTCGGCCTTCAAACCTACGTCCATCCTGAACGAGGTGATCAGGGGGGCAGCTGTGCCAGCTCCAATCAAGGTCGGGAAAATTATTTTGGTACCTAAACATCCCGGTCGTAATACTGTCCATAATTTTCGTCCTCTGAATTTTGATTATCATACAGTGGCGAGGGTGGTAAATTGCAGTGTGTCTGCCTTACTGGCAGCTGTTGTCGGCGAAGGCACCACTGGAACTTGAACGTTGTTCTCTTACCCATCTCCAGAAGGTACGAATTTTGGATACGTATGTGTTATGCAAGGCTTATTACATCGCACAACTGAGCCGATCGTGGCTCATGTTCTCGAAATCGTGTATTTTACACCATGTTTTTAACGTACTTCCACCTCAATACGTTAATTTAAATTACTACTGAGCTGCTGCTTTGCCTCACCGTGACCGGCGCTAGCACCACGTGTCGATATATCCCCTCTCGTAGTATTCTTGCTGGACTGCTGTTACTTCCCGGTCGTTTTCTGTCGTAAGGCAGTTCAGATCGTGAGTTCGGGTTGCGAGTTCGGTCTGCCAGTGAGTTGGAACGCGTCTGGAATGCAGTCCGGACCTGCCAGTCGGGGAGTTGCAATGCGGCACTAGTGCAGTCGGGCTGCAGCATCAGTGAAGTTCGTGTTGACATGGCTCGCCCGACCATTGCCACCGCACATCAATTGACTCGGCCACGGTTTTGGTTGATCGTCGGTCGGTCGTCCTACCGGACGACGCATTTTGGCTCGCCGATCGTTCATGAGTCGGCTGTGTGTGTGTGTGCCTCGACTCCCGATTTGTCTCCGTACGTGCTTAGTGACTGTTGGGTATCATTCAGGTCTTTGTGCAAGTGTGCGTCAGGTTGTGTGTGTACTTCGTGTAAGTTCCACTGGCGACTATTTTAGATGTTGTCGGAATTCTGAGAAGAGTCGGTCGGTTGCTGTGGACCAGGGAAGTTATCTCCGTGCGGTTCAGTCGGCTGAGTCCGCTGACTGTCCCTGCACAGTATTGGAACGTATGTGGAGCTGTCCGATCGCTATGAGCTTCGTGGTTCACCGACCCAAGACGTTAAAGCTGAGTATAAGTTTCTACTACCCAAGCCACGTCCATTCATGTTGTGTGGTTCCTTTCAGTGTTTCGTTGTTGGGGAGGTTTTTCTCTGAGCAACACCGAGTGTTTCTATTGCTGAAATTTAGCCGCCATGCGGTGCAGTTATTATATTGGTTGACTACAATTCGAGTGCACCAACAGAATTTTCTGCCTTGTGGCCGTTAGTGTTCTGGTTACCTGCCCTGGCCATTAACATAATTTCAGACAGAGTCCGTTCCTCACCGGTTGCCGCTGTCCAAAATGGTGGGTAGTTTTGACAGCTATACATACTTCATTGTGGCTTATCACGTTCGTAATTTTTAGTGTTTAGGTTCTCATGTACTGATTTGTCCCAAGGAAGTCGTTATGTCAGTCGGTCCGTGGCTGTCCCCTTGTTGGGTTCCGACGGATTAAGTGTAGTTAGGCTCACCACCTGTCTCGCCTAAGTGAGCGAGGGCAGACCGCCCTCCCTGAAGTGTTCTGACTGTCTTCCCCACGGGTGTTTAATTATATATTTTCAGCTACTTAAAATTTAACGCTTATGGTTTTTTTTTCTTTTTTTGCTTAAAAGTTTTGAAAATTAGCTGTGGACTCACAGTCTTGTAAACTTATTCTTGAAATTATCTATCAAGCTTTAACATTGCGGCCTTCTGCCTTTAAAATATTATGGTAATATATTTTCAAATTTTGAAACTTAATTGTGGCTGTCATCCATTTATGGACCTTGCATATGTTTGTTCTATCTACATTGCTTGGAGGCCTTCCACTTAGCTGTGATAGATGTTTTTTTAATTATTTCACTGCTATTTTAATTGGAAATTAATCTTGTTGGTTTATTAAGATTTCTTGTTAGGAGGCCTTCAGCCTTGAAAGAGTTGCATTTGGTAAAGGTTAAGCTATGTGCCGCTTTGGTTGTAAATGTGTTCTTAAATTACAATAAAGTAAAATTGGAAGGTGAAACTGACCTCGACCTTACTTGGCCCTTTTCAAAATCCAATTACCTGTTCTGCCCAGAGGGTTTAGCAACCATTTCAACAACTTTTCCCGCTTCCCTCTTTGATGACTAAGCAGTTGTCTGGTCGCTTCTCACGGAAGCGTCATATCTTTAGGTTACCATACAAAATTGTGACGAAGCCACCTTTCCTCGGTAGACTGGCCTTTCTGACGCTAAGAGGAAAGCGTCTGTCTTACATGTTCGGCAAACCTTTCTGACGATTAGTCAGGAGTTGTACTATACACCTTTATGCTCTTCTTACTATTCATCTTACTGGGTCCAGCGAGTTCTGATCCGCCTGTTGCTGTTGGTCTTCTGCATTTTAAGCAGAGATCTACCTAGACATGAGCTATTTGGAGGCTGACATGTTGCAGCGGACGGTGGTGACCACGTAGTATTTGTTGACAGTCTGGGAAGGGATTCCACGCCCAAATCCGGTTAGACAATTATCACCTTATATTTCCCGGAACATTGTGTGGACTAACATCAGCCTCCCAGTTCTAGCAATGGCAGAGGCCTCCTCCCGGTACAGGAATGTCAACAACTTGATTTCCATCAAAGAGCATCTACATCGTATCGACGTTAGTGGCACGGATAAACGTAGTAGGTGTTTACAGAGGCTTAACTGTCGTGGTCACCTAGCAAACTGGTCCTGGCTCACGAAGCATTCGGCTTTCCACACTCGCTCTGCTGAAGCTACATATTCTGCTGATATCATTTGCGGCCAGCTGCTTTCTGCGGAGACAAATACGGTAATTTTGCTGGTTGGTCGTTTGGAACAAAATGGTTCAAATGGCTCTGAGCACTATGGAACTTAACATCTGAGGTCATCAGTCCCCTTGAACTTAGAACTACTTAAACCTAACTAACTTAAGGACATGACACACATCCATGCCCGAGGCACGATTCGAACCTGCTACCGTAATGGTCGCTTGTTTCCAGACTAAAGCGCCTAGAGCCGCTCGGCCACACAGGCCAGCATTTTTTTTTTATATGAACATTTTGTCGTTGCTGGTGAAGATGATCTTTTTGCCAGTTTATGTCTGCGGCTTACTGGTTACGCTTGTTACTGTCCCGATTTAGAGAACTATTTACCAACATGCTCACTCTTACCTTTCAAAGACAGGGCGTTCAATAGTTCCAGCAGCAGCAGCTCCTGCCTACTTTTGCTTTCTCATCTCCGATTTTATTTTCAAGCTATTGGCATTATTTTTGCACGAATATTGAGATACTTCCGTTGAGCATTTCCTAACTGATTCACATTTCCTACATATAAACTGTGTCATACTTATGTTCATGATGATTATTTCAATGTAAGTTAACTTTACGTGATACCTACCTAATAAATTCCTGTTATTAGAGAAAATAGTAGTGTTTTTCGTTAGTAATCAAAACGTCCTCGGTCCCAGTTTCGGATCTCGCCACCTTTAAAATTTTGATTAATAAATACTATTGGCTGCCGAAGACTTGCGGCATAAGAAGTCACCCTCATTCTGTCAACGGAGTTCCCTTGAGGTGGGAAACTGGCCCTAAAGGCAGAAATAATCAACGATCAGCGGCAGGAGGTTGTAGAAGGCAACGGAACCCACTGCGTTAAAAACGCATAATCTGTGTCCAAAAGGACTTGTGGTCTGTAATTGAAAAAGTATCTCAGCTGGCAAAAGATTCCGGAATAGTCCCCTTTTCGGATCTCGAGGAGGGCAATGCCAAGGGGGAGGTGACTGTGAGAAAAGACTGAATAAGCAACGAAAGGATGTTCTATTAGTCGGGGCGTAGAATGTCAAAAGCTTCAACGTGGTGAGAAGCTATAAAACCTGAAAAGGGAAATGCTAAGGCACAATCCATACGTATTCGGGGTAAGTGAAGTGTAGTGGAAAGAAGACAAGGATTTCTGGTAAGATGAGTATAGGGAATATCTATCTTCATTACTAGATGGGCAATCTGTGAGTAAAAGAGTGAATGGACTTTTGAGACCATGATGCACAAATTTTAACACTAAAAGGCTTTTTTACTCAAACACACGTCACATATAATTACAAACAATGTAGAAAAGTTAATCCAACAGCAATAGAGAGTTTTTCAAACTTTGTCAAGGAACAAGAGTGGCAGGATATTTATAGTGCCGATAACGTAGATGATAAATATAATGGCTTCCTCATCACATTTCTCACACTCTTTGAGAGTTGCTTTCTATCACAACGTTCTAAACGGGGTACTAGCAGCAATAGGAAGCCCCAGTGGCTGACTAGTGGGATAAGGATATCATGTAGAACAAAGTAGGAGTTATATAAAAATTTTAGAAGTAGTTACAATGAAGCTACTGTTGCCCATTACAAACAGTATTCGAAGGTTCTTAACAACTTTATTAGGAAGGCAAAGAGTATGTGGTATGCAAAAAGAAGAGCTAATTCATAAGATAAAGTTAAAACGATCTGGTCAGTTGTGAAGGAAGCGTCTGGTCAACAGCACAAGGTCGACTATATAAAGTCAGTTCGTAGTAAGTATATTTGTTACTGGTAAATGAGATATATGTACAGAATATAAACAATCATTATCTGAACATTGTTGGTGAATTAAATATAAATTTAGTTTCTACAGGGAAT
Source organism: Schistocerca gregaria (assembly GCF_023897955.1). Taxonomy (NCBI): domain Eukaryota; kingdom Metazoa; phylum Arthropoda; class Insecta; order Orthoptera; family Acrididae; genus Schistocerca; species Schistocerca gregaria. The sequence goes on along the minus strand of NC_064922.1, from coordinate 648,115,778 downwards.
CATATAAGTCTATTGGCAAATGCCTTACCGAGATTGATGTCTCAAATACTCTTCTATGATACAGACAAGGGGAAGGTTGAGTCAATAATTAAATCACTGAAGGCCAAGGACTCTGATTGATATGATGGAGTGCCTATCAGAATATTAGAGCAGTATACTCCACATGTTAGCCCCGTATATAGGCATATTTGTAATTTTTCCATTAGGAATGGTCAGTTTCCTGAAAAGTACTCAGTAGTAAAGCCACTTTATAAAGAGGGAGAGAAGGCTGACGTAGACAATTTTAGACTATTTCTGTGCCATCAGTGTTTGCTAAAGTTAATGAATAGGCTATGTATGTAAGGATAACTGAATTTTTTTTATCACACGATTTGCTATCAAATCTACGGTTATGCTTTAGAAGTCGTTTAACAACTGAAAATACTATATTCTCTTTTCTCTATGAGGTACTGGATGAGTTAAGCAAACGGTTTCGAACACTTGGCACATTTTTTTTTATTTAACTAAAGAATCTCATTGTGTTGATCACCAAATATGCTCCAGAGGTGGCACCTTTACGGAATACGGGGAGTAGCTCAGAATCGGTTCACCTCTTGCCTTAGCAACAGACAGCAAAAACGCATTATTCAGAATGTTGAGAATGACTGTGATTTGGGGTCTGAGTGCGGTACAGTCAAGCGGGGGAAGCCCCAAGGATCAGCGTGGAGGGCACTAATGTTCCTTATTTATATAAATAACATGCCCTCTGGTATTACGAGTAACTCTAAATATTTCTGTTTGCTGATGTCACTAGCTTGGTAGTTTCAAAGGATGTTGTGTGCAACATTGGCCCTGTTTCAAATAGAGCAGTTCATTACCTAAGCTCATGGCTTGTAGAAAATAAACTAAGGCTAAATCACAGTACGATTAAGAAACTTCCTGGCAGATTAAAACTGTGTGCCGGACCGAAACTCGAACTCGGGACCTTTGCCTTTCGCGGGCAAGTGCTCTACTAACTTTTTTTTTTTTAAATCTCATTTTGTTTGCTTTTTGTTCGTTGAATCTGCTCGGGGTGGACGTCGTAAGACATCCGTTTAAGTTCGTTATCGATCGATTAACTCCGTTTTTTTTATTCCAGAGGGCATCTAACCCTCTGACCAAACACGCTGAGCTACCGTGTCGGCACCAACTGAGCTACCCAAGCACGACTCATGCCCCGTCCTCACAGCTTTAATTCCGCCAGTACCTTGTCTGCTACCTTCCAAACTTGACAGAAGCTCTCCTGCGAACCTTGCAGAACTAGCACTCGTGGGAGAAAGGATATTGCGGAGACATGGCTTAGCCACAGCCTGGGGGATGTTTCTAGAATGAAATTTTCACTCAACAGCGGAGTGTGCGCTGGTATGATATTTTAAGTTCTCTAAGGCGGCAAATACATCAATAAGGAGTAGCTCAGTAGGCATGACAGTTGAAGAGGAATGGACATCTCTAAAAAGGGGAATCACAGAAGCTGGAGAAAAAAAACATACGTACAATGGAGATAACTGCGAAGAGACCGTGGATAATAGGAGACCCCCTTCAGCTGATCGATGAAAGAAAGGAGTACAAAAATGTTTAGGGAAATTCAGGAATACAGAAATACAAGTCGCTGAGGAATGAAATAAGAAGGAAATGCACGGAAGGTAAGACGAAACGGCTGCATTAAAAAGTGTGAAGAAATAGAAAAAGAAATCGTTGTCCGAAGCGCTGACTCAGCATTCGGAAATCAAAACAACCTTCGGTAAAACTAAACTCAAGGGTTTAACATCAAGAGTGCAAGAAGACAGATGGAAAGAGTATTTTGAAGGCCTCCATGAGGGGAAGACTTGTCCAAAGTGATAGAAGTAGGAACAGGAGTCGATTTACAAGAGATAGGGGATCCAGAATCAGAATCATAAATTGGAAGACTTAATATCATATAACGCAGAAGGGATAGATACCATTCCATCAGAATTTCTTAAAGTCATAGGTGGAAGCGGCAACTAATCGACTGTTCACGTTGGTGTGTAGAATGTATGAGTCTGGTTCGGAAAAATATCATCCACACGATTCCAACGGCAGCAAATGCTGGTAAGTATAAGACACAGAAGCATGGAAAGGAAAACAGAGGGTGTGTTACATGACCATCAGTTTTCTTTTTAGGAAATGTTAATGCACCTGAGAAGCAGTACCGAAGCTGCGGTTGATAATGGAAGCAAGACTAAGGAAAAAGCAAGACACATTCGTAGGATTTGTCGATGTGCAAAAGCGTTCGAAAATGTAAAATGGTTCAAGATGTTCGAAATTCTGAGAAAAATAGGGTTAATTTATAAGAAGAGAAAGGTAATATATAATACGTACGAGCTTCCCTAGAAAGTTATTCTGATAATCGAAAAATAGGAATGCCATGGGTAATTAAGCTACTTAAAATCTCATGTAGGAAGAAGAGGAAATTTACTAAAGGTCAGAATAAGTAAAGATATGACATTATTTGCATAGTTCAAAGAATACTGCAATATCTTAAGGAAAGTCATTAGAATGTCCAGAAATATACCTATCCTTAGAGGAATTAATTAAAATAGTATTAAAGCTACATGGGATAATGTTAAAAGGGAGACAGGAAGCTCAGTCATTGTAAAAGTTACTATAACATTTAAAATAGATGACAGTTTTGTGACTGATAATTCACAGTTTGCAAGTACATTTAAGAAACTAGCAATAGTAGGATTAATCTGTTTAGTTGAAGAAGCCAGAGACTATATTATACACGTCATTGTATTAAACTGTAAGTAACTAGAAACAGCACCAACAGTCTTCACTGAAATTAACAGAATTATAAAAATTCTGTAAAACAAAGGTACATATTTATTCCTTCATGGAGATACACAACGTACAACGCATGACACGATTGTAGTTCATAGTAATTCTTCAAAGCGACGATCGCCGATCTTGATGCATGTATTACAAGGGGGCAAGCAATCCTGCCACACTCTCGCAGAGATCCCGAGTGTCTGTTGTACACTGTATTGTAATACATCACTGGTACAGAGAACAGTTTCAGACAGATTGAAATTCGCTATTCTTACACCTAGTTAATAGAAAGGTGTCAAAATAGACCGCCGAGTATCCTTACGGATATTTACTCCTAAATATTCAAAAAAATTAATTTGTTCAATAGTAGTCTCATATTCAAGTAGAGACAACTTACTCTTCAAACTGTGGTTTGGACTCGAGAAGGGTTGCTCGAATGGGAACCCTACTTATACATTCACAAACCAAATATTACAAGCCTTAAATAACAAAATATATTCACTTTAAATTTTTTGTGGGCTTTCCAAGGTATTTGATTTTGGAGATAACGTTATACTCTTCGTAAAACTCAAGTTATATGGACTTTATGGCTTTACATGCAATTGGTTTCAATCACACTTAACAAATATAATGTACAACTGTGTGCTAAATAATTCAAAAGATTTTGGGTACCTAAAAGGTTGTAATGACTGTGGAGCAATCACTAAATGCGTCTCATGTAATTCAATTTTGACCCTTTTTACATTTGAAAGACATTCCATCCAACATTCAACAAGCAAAATTGTTCTTTCTGCGAACTATATTATTGTTACAATAAATCCCGTCAGAGAGGAAGCAACAAAAGAGATAGTACATGATATTTTTAAATGAACTTTTACGTGCTTCTCGGAAAATGGACTTTCACTATAATAAAGTCACACCAACAATTGAAGTATTTTCAGTTCTGTACGACAAATTGAGATATATCAAAATAGAATAGAATAGAATTTTCCAAATTTTTGGATGTAAATATTGATGAAAACTTGTAATGGAAGAAGATTATTACTGAACTGTTCAAACAATTAGGTTTAGAAACTTATCTTCATGTTATCTGCTGAGCTCGGAAACAAGCAAATCAGTCTCTTGACTTGTTTTTCATATTTTCACTCATTAGCGTCTTATGGAAAAATGCTCTGGAGTAACTTGTCACTTAGAATATACTGATTACAGAAAAGGGAGCAGAAAGAATAATACGTGGTATTAACATGTAATCGTTAAGTGGGTTCCTCTTCCCTTTAACTGCACCATCACAATACAAATATCCGCCGATGAAATTCATCATAAATAATCCATCACAATTTGAGAAGAATAGTGATGTCCATACCTACAACCATAAAGGAAAATATGACCTTTGCGATGCATTATCAAAGCTGTCAGTGGCTCAAAAGGGAACTGAATACGCAGAAGTAAAGATTTTTCATTTTCCCAATAACATAAATTGTCTGACAGGTATAAAACCAAATTTTAAGTTTAACCAAAAGCAATTTCCTTCTATTACACGGACAAGTTTCAAATTGAAAATTGCATAAGACCGACTAAAGAACAATGTGTTCATTATTGTTAACACTAATCGTGTATTGATACTCTGTAAACTAGCTCGTTCCACAACATTTCGATAAAAGAATCTTTCAAGTAACCTACCGAAGTTGTAGTTACGAACCAACTAATAAATATCGCGGGGTTAGTGTGTGAACAAATTGTCCCAATTTCAGTCCTGTTCTGAAGTGATGTTTCTGAATTGATGTCCAAGAATTGCAAATAAGTTATGAGGCACCATCAACGGTTTTCAGGCTGCTTCGAGGTTGCCAAGGATTCTGTAGTGCAAAGCGGAATCCAAAAGCCATTTTTACGCCGTTGAATTTTGAAACTCAGCATCAAAGTGCAAGCTCGACTTACAAGAAACGGCCGAACCTTGTCACTCCGCCTGACTCAACTAGTTTCTACATGTCGCACGGGAACACTCGGAAGTACGGTGGGGTGGTAGTTACAGGCAGCTACAAGAGTGCCGGTTTAACCATAAAAAGTACGATATAGGCTCCATGAGCAGGGTATACGTGCCAGAAGACCTCTCAAGTCTCTTCCACTAACTCAGACCTGATGAGGGGGCTCTTGGCGCTTGGGCACGTAATCACTCTAGGTGGACCATACAGCACTGGAAACACAACCCTCTTTTTTGATGACAGCTGTATCTGTCTCCACCCGACAATACTGAGGTTCATGTAAGCAGGCAAAGCGGACAGATCTTAACTCTTACTGTATCGCAGACCAACACATTTTTCAAGGCAGTTCAGTGACTTTTGGGATGGAATCATGTACAGCCGCAGGACACCCCTTGTGCCAGTATCCGGAAGACTTCCTTGCTCGTAATATGGCTCCATTACTGAACATATTGGAGTGGCATTCTCGCTGATGGACGACAATACACACCCTCATCGTCACATTACTGTGAAAATTTTACTATTTGAGTATAGAATCAGTTGGATGGACTGGCTCCTGATTCTGCAGATCTCACCTGCGTTGAGAATGTATGGGCCATGATAAAGCGAGAGGGTTGCAGTGTCCTGTCGCACCAGAGGCCTTACAGTGCATCGCAGGAACCGCTGTGGGGGAGTGAGGCAGTCTGGCTTGTTGAAACAGTTTGGAATGTCTAACGCATTCTAAAGTGTCTCCTATTACGAGGAGGCCAATTGCTTTATCAATAATGTATTACGCAAAATGACGGTGAGAAGAAACTGCAGTCTTTGCAGTGGAATCCCTTGTAAGATTTAACTTTTTTCTTTGTGTCTGTGAAGTCGAAATGTATTCATATCCTTTGTTTTTGTTTCCTTATGACTGTACTGGTAGAATCCGACCTCGGGGAAGATCAGTTTGGATTCCGTAGAAATGTTGGAACACGTGAGGCAATACTGACCTTACGACTTATCTTAGAAGAAAGAGTAAGCAAAGCCAGGCCTACGTTTCTAGCATTTGTAGATTTAGAGAAAGCTTTTGACAATGATGAGTGGATTACTCTATTTCAGATTCTAAAGGTGGCAGGGGTAAAATACAGGGAGCGAAAGACTATTTACAATTTATGCAGAAAGCAGATGGCAGTTATAAGAGTCGAGGGGGATGAAAGGGAAGCAGTGGTTTGGAAGGGAGTGAGACAGGGTTGTTGCCTCTCCCCGATGTTATTCAATCTTATATTGAGCAAGCAGTAAAGGAAACAAAAGGAGGCCGCGGTGGTCTCGCGGTTCTAGGCGCGCACTCCGGAACCGTGTGACTGCTACAGTCGCAGGTTCGGATCCTTCCTCGGGCATGGATGTGTCTGATGTCCTTAGGTTAGTTAGGTTTAAGTAGTTCTAAGTTCTAGGGGACTAATGACCACAGCAGTTGAGTCCCATAGTGCTCAGAGCCAAACGAAAGGAAAATTCCGAGTAGGTATTAAAATCCATGGAGAAAAAATGAGGTTTGCTGATGATATTGTGATTCTGTCCGGGACAGCAAAGGACTTGGAAGAGCAGTTGAACGGAATGGACAGCATATTGACGGGAGGATATAAGATGAACATCAACAGCAGCAAAACGAGGATAATCGAATGTAGTCGAATTAAATCGGGTTATACTGAGGGAATTAGATTAGGAAATGAGGCACTTAAAGTAGTAAAGGAGTTTTGCTATTTGGAGAGCAAAATAACTGTTGAAGGTCGAAGTAGAGAGGATATAAAATGCAGACTGGCAATGACAAGGAAAGCGTTTCTGAAGAAGAGGAATTTGTTAACATCGAGTGTAGATTTCAGTGTCAGGAAGTCGTTTCTGAAAGTATTTGTAAGGGGTGTAGCCAGGTATGGAAGTGAAACTTGGACAATAAATATTTTTGTACAAGAAGAGAATAGAAGCTTTCGAAATGTGGTTCTACCGAAGAATGCTGAGGATTAGATGGGTTGATCACAAAACTAATGAGGAGGTATTGAATAGAACTGGGGAGAAGAGGTCGTTTGTGGCACAACTTGGCAAGAAGAAGGGACCGGTTGGTAGGACATGTTCTGAGGCATCAAGGGATGACATATTTAGCATTGGAGGGCAGCGTGGAGGGTAAAAATCGTAGAGGGAGACCAAGAGATGAATACACTAAGCAGGTTCAGAAGGATGTAGGTTGCAGTAAGTACTGGGGATGAAGAATCTTGCACAGGATAGAGTAGCATGGAGAGTTACATCAAACCAGTCTCAGGACTGAAGACCACAACATTTCATGAGTGTACATGATAGAGGTAAGTCAGTTTTCTTGCGGTTTACGTTCAGTACTGACAATACAGTTACCGCAACATTTACTTTGACCACTGAATGTCAATGATTATGTAGAATTCTACGAATCCTTATGGCATCACTTCGACGATGCTGTTCTCGAAGTGTTTGGGGAAGTGTGTGACATCTTTGCTTATTTTTGTAGAGCTCACATGTTAGTAATATATGTGAAAAGATGCACTTCCAAGTTTTATTCACTGAGCACCTAGCCATAGGGTGGAAGGTCACACTCGTCAAACGTTAGTGGGAAATGCATATTTTGTCACTTGAGCGGTGGTCTGACGTTATGTCTTCAGACTTTCTCAAAGTAATTTTCATATAACAAATATACACATATCTTTACTTTCTAGTTGCAGAGGCTTTATTATTGCAATTACATTATTCAATTTCAAAATCATGATCATCGTGAGCATCAGATTTTTCGGGATAAACACTTTCTCTTGACTTTCCATGCGATACTTTTTGGAAGGATCTCCTTAAGTCTTTGAATGCAGCATCCATTCGCTTGGTTTTACGCATTCCTATATCACTACCATAAACATCACAGTTGTGTTTATAAAATGGCAATGCCTTTATTTTCTCTATTTTTGTTTTCTCATCACTGTATCTGATGGAACGGAATCAGTTTTGTTTCCTTCTACGTCAGTACTGACAATAAAGTAATATGCAACATTTATTTTATTCCCTGTCTCTCCTTGCAATACCCAACCTCCACCCTCCATTCTCGGTGTGCAAACCTGAGTTTCTTTACTGGGGTTTCAATTCTGACAGTGCGCTTTTATTGTAAACTTTAAAAAGTTGTCAGAAGTGTAGTGTAAAGAAAAACTGTGTACTATACGTGTTTCCCACGCGGTTGTGTTTATTAAAAAAAATCATGAAGTAGCTCTGTAACTTCGTTATTTACTTAGACAGCTGTTTTTATCTTTTTACGCTGTAGGATTACAATAACGGATTCCTGAGATTGCAGTCAGTACTTTTGTAATTCGCTCTTGCAAAACAGATAAATTTATTTATTCTTAAGTTGGAGGAATATCCATTAAGCTAAAGCTCCCGTTTGTAATAGTGTCAAGTAGCTTCCACACCGTTCCATCGTTATGTAGATTATTAACGGGCTACCATCTGTATGAAGGTAGTCTTACGTATTACATCATTCTTGAATAAACTTCTTGCCTCCATGACGATGGATAATGGGGACGTCAGCCATAAACTATTTTGTTTGGGAGCACACAGACTAATTTAGTACTAATTTTGCACTCAGCTGTGTTCGATGTTTACTTTATTTGAAATCGATTTCAAAGTCTTTTATAGCTTCACTAGCTGTTAATCGTGGCTTTGCTTGCGTATCACTGTTTTGTTGTGATGAGTGATGTTGGGTAAGTAAGCTATTGGAAGTGCAATAACGTCAGCTGCTCTCACACTGCATGTTTGGATAAGCACAGCCTGTGATGTAAGCGCCTCCGCATATGATGCGGTGGCACGCGCAGCCTCGCTGCCGAGTGATACTTGCAGGAGGACGGATCTATGTATTCTACTAGTGAACTAGGTATACGTGATACAACAAATGGGGTATACATCAAACTGAATAACTTTAAACTCTTTTCCAGTTCACTGATGTAAAGAAAGATGTTCCATCCCTTCTTCTCCACCTTTTCGTGGTTTTTTTTATCTTCTAAAGAAGCCTGTGAACTTTCTTCATGTTTATGCTATCTCCATGCTAAGTGTAAACTTAGTTGTGTAAACTTATCTAACACACTTTCGCATTTTGAGTGTTAGCATCGAAATTCAGGCCAGTAGACAGAGTGATCGAAATTTAACAGTCGCAAGTATATCTTGCCGTATCACAGACTCTTAGAATGTAGTAAATACAAGATTATCAAGTTAATCTAAAATAGAATTCTGGAAGAACTTGACGGTATTATTTTTATTACGGTAAAGTGTCTGCACAACGTTTTTCTAATTTATTAAAACAACAGTAAAAAATTTACAGCGACATAATTTTGCAAAATAATCACACTGATGCTCAGTGCACCTGGTCCAACGTTGTGCAAGGTTTTACATACTTTGAGGAAAAAATGTTTCTGTTGAGCGGTAAGCCATGTACTCAACATTTTGTTGGAGGTGAGTCAACCCTTGAAGCCTCCTTGAGTAAAAAAGACATGTGGAATCCTGACCGAGTGAGATCAGGACTAAATGAACGATGCTCCAAAATCTCGAAATGCATATTCGAATAATTAGAACTATGTAAGCCGTGACACGTTATTGCGCATTTTGGTTGGAAATGCAAGTGGTTTCCATTTTATGCCCTGGTTTTTGCTCTCAGATTCAGTGAGATGAATCTATTTTTTATCCTCAATGGTGAATCGTTTCAAAAACCATAAACATTTCATCTTCATTAACATGTCAGTGCTTTATCTACTCAGAGACTCCCACATGAACAAATTTGTGCTCCTCGTCCAATTACGTTGGGACCAATTTCGCATAGATCACACAATCTTTAGGTTGTGTTGGATGTCGTGATATGCAGAACCATTTATAACTTGCCTTTCGACACCGTTTCATCAAAGTTCACCTCTTGGCTGTGCCTAATCAGATAACTTTGTCATCGGCAGTGGATATGGCCTACGTCCTGTACTGTCCTCAACTTTGACATTTGTTCGGTCGTTTTAGAAAGATTCAGTCACTATTTAATACTTCGCCGTGATGAAACATAGCGCCCGGATCGTCCTGAGCGTCTGGGATAAATTTCAGCTTCTGATACACAGATCGTAATTAACGTATTACAGAACGCTGTTCTTCACTATTGCAAGTAAACGGTCGTTCTTAAATAAATCCAACGAAATTAATGATTTTATATAATATTTTTCAGAACTGAGATTACTTGTATTTCATATTTTTGAGGTTAAGTTAAAAATCAATATTAGAGACCTAAATTTCAAAAGCCACTCTGATTAGAGATAATGCCTTGATGTATATGTTACACATCGCATTTAGACAAAGTCTTCAGCCACTTTCGGTTACTCTTGGAAGCCATATTATGAAATGTCTTTGGGTCACAAACTCCTCGAAAGTGCTGTTCGCTGTTTCTAATGCGTGCTTGAGGTAGTGTCCTGTTGAGAAGTAATTTCAGACTTGCAGTAGGTAGACTCCTTGTGACAGGTAAGGGCCTTCCCAGAGTCTGTTAAGGGACAGGCTGCGGGCAATGGCCGTACTTCACAGAGCCACAGCTGACAAGTTTCCTCTGGAGAGCCCTTTGGTCTCGTCCACCACTACCATGGCGCCTCTGTGTCTGGCTTCCTTCCTCGAGAACCAAGTATGAAGCGCCCATGGCGGCATTTAACATTTTACTACTAAATTCGCTTGCTGTTTTATTGATGTTTAATAGACACAGAGCAAACACCCACCACAAGAACAAGTTTACAATCCCGCTGGCTGTATAGATGACTGAAAGATTGAAAAATGTCTTATGAGATAGATAACATTATTCCGGTCTTAAACGGATACAGCCTTGAGTAATTGGTTAGAAAACCAACTCGAGATGGGAACATATTAGATATCTTGGCGACCAACAGACCTGATCATTTTGAAGAATTTAATCTAGAAGAAGGTATTAGCGACCATAATGTAGTTGTGGCTTCTTCGCCAGTGGAACTCGTAAAAAAGCCAAAGAAACGGCGCAGAGTTTTCTTGTTTGGGGAAGCAAACAAAAGTGTCATTAATGAATATCTTCATACACAGCTCCAAGCAATCCCCGCGGGACACAAAGATATTGAGCATCTTTGATCGGAATTTAAAGGTATTATTCACCAAGTGCTAGAGAATTGTGTGCCTAGCAAAAATATCGGGGAGGGAAAGGATCCACCTCAGCACAACAAACATATTAGGAAGTTGCTAAGAAAGCAGAGAATTTTGCACAGTCGTTTCAAACGTAGTCAATGCCCCGCTGAAAAAAAAAAAAAAAAAAAAAAAAAAACAGAAATTATGCGAAATGAAATTAGCTGTCGAAAGGTCAGTGAGAAGTTCTTTTAACGAATTTGAAAGCAATATTTGATCTGCAGATTGTAAAACTGACCCCAAAAAATTTGGTCGTACGTAAAATCTATGAACACTACAAATAATTCAGTACTTTCTCTTGCTGACAGTACGGGTAATGTAAGGGATGATTATAAACATAAGGCCGAAATTTTAAACCTAGATTTAAAAAACTAATTTACAGTAGAGGACTGCAGCACCATTCCCCCTTTCAATTATGGAACAAACGCAAGAATGGCTGACTTAGTGTTTAGTGTATCTGGGACCGTAAAACAGTTAAAATCCTTAGACGCCCAGAAGGCATCTGGCCCAGACGGTATCGCCGTAAGATTATAAGTTAAATATGTTACAAATATAGCACCATTCTTATCCATCATCTATCAGAGATCATTGGAACGGCGGAAAGATCCATGGGGCTGGAAGAAGCCCAAGGTCATAGCAATCTATAAAAAGGGAAGAAAATCGGACACACATAGTTACCGACCAATTTCACTGACGTCGATTTGTTGTAGAATCGTGGAACATATTTTGTGTTCAGACATAATGACCTTTCTAGACTCTGAGAAGCTCCACTGCAGAAACCAGCACGGTTTTAGGAAACAGCGGTCACGCGAGACACAGCTGGCCTCTTTGTGCATGATATACAACAGGCTCTAGATACCGGCTCCCAGGTTGATGCCTTATTTCTCGACTTTCGAAAGGCGTTCGTCTTAGTTCCGCACTGTCGCTTGCTTCAAAACTTGAGCGCTTGCGGTCTATCCAATGACATATGCAGTTGGATAGAAAGTTTTCCGACATACAGAGAGCAGTACGTCGTCCTGAATGAGGTGACTTCAACAGAAACAAGCGTAACTTCATGTGTGCCCCAGGGCAGCATAATAGGTCCGCTGCTTTTTACGATTTACATAAATTATCTGGTTAATGGCACTTACAGCGGCATTAGACGGTTTGCCGATGATGTTGTAGTCTACAGGAAAGTAGTATCACTCGAAAGTTGTGAACAAATCAATGAGGATTTACAGAAAATAAATGCGTGGTGTAATGACTGACAGTCATCTCTCAGTATTAGTTAGTGTAACCTACTGAGTATAACAAGGCGATAATCCCCATTAATTTACGAGTACAAAATAAATGCTCAGTCTTTGGAAGCGGTAATATCCGTCAAGTACCTGGGTGTGACTATTCGAAATGATCTAAAATGGAATGATCAGATTACACAACTAACGGGCAAGGCGAACTCTAGATTGAGGTTTATTGGTAGAATCCTGAAGCAATGGAGTCCTTCAACAAAGGAAATTCAAGAGATTGAAAAGGTCTAAAGAAGAGCGGCAAAATTCGTGACTGGTGCATTAAGCCATTGCGAGAAATTTTGAAGTGGGATACGCTTGCAGATAAACGTAAGGGGCTGCTCACTCAATTCCGAAATAGGATCTCGGCCGAGGATGTAGTGCATATATTATTACCACCAACTTTCAAATCGCCCAATGATCGTCATTCAAAGATAAGGGAAATTAGATCTCGTACTGAGACGTTCAGACAGTCGCTTTTCCATCTTGCGATCCGCGAATGGAACAGAGGGGGAAATATGACTTTGGCGCGTATTGTGCCCTCCGCCACACACCGTTTGCTGGCTAGCGGAGTATATATGTAGACGTACATGCAGAAAATTGAATTGAATTTGGTGATTGAATTTTGATAGAACGTGAAAGGAAGAAAGATACTAGTAGGGAAACATGGTCCGGGGGGAGAGGAATGAAAAGGTTAACTGCCAGGTAGAATATTAATGAAATCACATTTTAGTCATTGCTAATAGTTGATTTAAGAAACGTGTTCGATGGTTGTATGCGTGACAGACATTGGCATGTTTCAGATAAATTACATATACATATTTAAACTGAAGAAATTCCAGAAATGTAGCAGATTAAAGAGTTGGGATCTGTATCAACTGAAATAAATAGGATTTTTGAATTATAGGAAGAAATCACTAGGGAACAGTGCTGTTAGAGCACCAGAAGACGAATGAGAAGATTCGAGAAATGAAATACTGAAGGCAGCAGACTGTAAAATAGGTAAAAAACACAGAAGAGATCCTTGAATACTAAACGTGACACTGAAAATAATTAGCTATAGAAAAACATACAAAAAAGCCGCAAATGAAGCCAGCGAACGAAAATACAGAAGCCTGAAGACTTTGTAGTGCCATAACGTGTAAACGGAGTGCGATAGTACTTGAAAACAACGACACCATCATTCGTGAACACTATGGAAGCGCTCATTACTTATGTATACGCCACTACAGTGAAAACTCACTCACTGAATTAAGAAAAAATTTCAAAGTGCAGATGGCACTAGAATATTTTTAAAGAAATGAGATTGACAGAAGGTATAAAAGGGTAAAGTAGAGTATAACACCTGTATGGATGTAAAGAAATCAAATGGCAAGCCAGTATTAAGCAAAGAAAGAAAAGCTAAAATAAGGAGGGAGGGAGGAAGGAATACACAGAAAGTCTACGTAAAGTAACTTCAAGGGAAGAAGAAGTAGGGGAACATGCGATGGGATATAATACTGCAGAAGAATTTGACGGAACACTCTCATATCTGAATGGAAATGTGGTACATAGAATAGACGAAATACCCAAAGAAAATAGTTTAATAAGTCATGACTGCAAAATACTGAAACAAGTTACTGGTAGAGTCAAACATTGGGTGCAGTTAGTTCGGGTTACAGAGAAATGTAGAAACAAGCATGGCAAAACTGACCCTATGATATATCTTAGACGATATGCTTAACATTGTAATAAGGTAAAATGTCCATGCAGTGATGGTGAGAGTTGTACCTGTCACGGATGGTCCCCGAATCAAGAAACGTAGATGAAGGGCAACAGGACTCACAGAAATCAAGCATCCCAACGATGAGAAGGAAGGAAACTCCCTAAATCAAGCATCCCGATGAGAACAGAAAGCTATTAAACGTACACTCCTGGAAATGGAAAAAAGAACACATTGACACCGGTGTGTCAGACCCACCATACTTGCTCTGGACACTGCGAGAGGGCTGTACAAGCAATGATCACAGCCACGGCACAGCGGACACACCAGGAACCGCGGTGTTGGCCGTCGAATGGCGCTAGCTGCGCAGCATTTGTGCACCGCCGCCGTCAGTGTCAGCCAGTTTGCCGTGGCATACGGAGCTCCATCGCAGTCTTTAACACTGGTAGCATGCCGCGACAGCGTGGACGTGAACCGTATGTGCAGTTGACGGACTTTGAGCGAGGGCGTATAGTGGGCATGCGGGAGGCCAGGTGGACGTACCGCCGAATTGCTCAACACGTGGGACGTGAGGTCTCCACAGTACATCGATGTTGTCGCCAGTGGTCGGCGGAAGGTGCACGTGCCCGTCGACCTGGGACCGGACCGCAGCGACGCACGGATGCACGCCAAGACCGTAGGATATTACGCAGTGCCGTAGGGGACCGCACCGCCACTTCCCAGCAAATTAGGGACACTGTTGCTCCTGGGGTATCCGAGAGGACCATTCGCAACCGTCTCCATGAAGCTGGGCTACGGTCCCGCACACCGTTAGGCCGTTTCCGCTCACGCCCCAACATCGTGCAGCCCGCCTCCAGTGGCGTCGCGACAGGCGTGAATGGAGGGACGAATGGAGACGTGTCGTCTTCAGCGATGAGAGTCGCTTCTGCCTTGGTGCCAATGATGGTCGTATGCGTGTTTGGCGCCGTGCAGGTGAGCGCCACAATCAGGACTGCATACGACCGAGGCACACAGGGCCAACACCCGGCATCATGGTGTGGGGAGCGATCTCCTACACTGGCCGTACACCTCTGGTGATCGTCGAGGGGACACTGAATAGTGCACGGTACATCCAAACCGTCATAGAACCCATCGTTCTACCATCCTAGACCGGCAAGGGAACTTGCTGTTCCAACAGGACAATGCACGTCCGCATGTATCCCGTGCCACCCAACGTGCTCTAGAAGGTGTAAGTCAACTACCCTGGCCAGCAAGATCTCCGGATCTGTCCCACATTGAGCATGTTTGGGACGGGATGAAGCGTCGTCTCACGCAGTCTTCACGTCCAACACGAACGCTGGTCCAACTGAGGCGCCAGGTGTAAATGGCATGGCAAGCCGTTCCACAGGACTACATCCAGCATCTCTACGATCGTCTCCATTGGAGAATAGCAGCCTGCATTGCTGCGAAAGGTGGGTATTGTCTAGGGCTCTGTGTCTAGGGCCCTGTGTGCCTCGGTCGTATGCAGTCCTGATTGTGGCGCTCACCTGCACTACTGTACTAGTGCCGACATTGTGCATGCTCTGTTGCCTGTGTATATGTGCCTGTGGTTCTGTCAGTGTGATCATGTGATGTATCTGACCCCAGGAATGTGTCAATAAAGTTTCCCCTTCCTGGGACAATGAATTCACGGTGTTCTTATTTCAATTTCCAGGAGTGTAGTTTCTAACAAGTGTTAGTAAGCTGTTTAGGTTTTTTTTTATTGGTAACGCCACGTAGCGCTCTGTATGAAGTTCACTGGCTGTGCTGTGTGCAGTCTGTGGGTGGTTGGCATTGTTGTAATACTTGCCATTGTAGTGTTGGGCAGCGGCAGCTGGATGCTAACAGCGCATAGCCTTGCGCAGTTGGAGGTGAGCTGCCAGCAGTGGTGGACGTGGGGAGAGAGATGGCGGAGTTGTGAAATTTGTAAGAATTGGTGTCATGAACTGATATATATATTATGACTATTAAGGTAAATACATTGTTTGTTCTCTATTAAAATCTTTCATTTGCTAACTATGCATATCAGTAGTTAGTGCCTTCAGTAGTTTGAGTCTTTTATTTAGCTGGTAGTAGTGGCGCTCGCTGTATTGCAGTAGCTTGAGTAACGAAGATTTTTGTGAGGTAAGTGATTTGTGAAACGTATAGGTTAATGTTAGTCAGGGCCATTCTTTCGTAGGGATTTTTTGATGTCAGATTGGGTTGCGCTAAAAACATTGTGTGTCAGTTTAAGCACAGTCTTGTATAATTTTTCCAAGGGGACGTTTCACAAGACAGTTAAATGGCTAAGCATATTGTGCTGTGCAATCAAATTTACAACACTCCAGTGATTGTCGAAGACAAACATCAAACGTTAGATCACAAAAGTTGACATTTACATCAGAAATCAAATTTAGAATGAAATGCCTTAGTTCTTAGTTGCAAAAAAGGCACACTGGATACTTGTCGATTACAGTTCCATCTACCACGAAGCGAAAACAATAATTTGAGTAAACTGTAAATATTTTTGATGGTACCCGAATATGAAATAAAAATAGGGGATATCTCTTTGAATATACAAAGTTGACCGCACCCATACAGGAGGGGTGGTTAGGAGGTGTCCAGTTGCAGCACAGAAAAATGTTCCCTTTACTAATATTATCTTTTCACTTAGAACACCGTTTCTGTTTCCTTTCGTAAGATGTTATAGCTATTAACCCGACAAACTGCAGGAATGGATTCCTTACTGGAAATGGATGGACAAAGGTCCTATGAACATGTGTTCGGAAATGCATCGTTGCCACTGTAGATGGCGCTGACCAATCAAAATTCCTCTGACCACCTTTAGTCTGTTCATTGTGCGTTGCAGGCTTTGTACTCGAAGCAACGTATTATAAACAACAGAATAGTTGGGTATTCATGCCGGGAACAAGCCGAGATCGTGTTTCAATACGGCCAAGCAGTTGGGAACGCTTGAGAGGCAATATGACTATAACAAAACTAGCACCCTTACAGACACTAATCACATTACACAAGATATCAAAGCCCGTTTTTGAGCATTTGTGTTATCATGGGTACTTTCAGTGGGATGAACGTGCAACGAGGCGGCGGACTGTGCGTACACCAGCTTCTGCAGGATATTGAGACGCACCCTAGCACCAGCTTCAGCAAGTAGACCGCCACCATGGCGTAAGCCAAAGTACGATTATGTGTATTTTACTTGACAACCTCCACTGTTGTTACGTGGATGCAGTACAGCTGTGTACTGTGTTCCGGGACGATTTGTTGTCGTTGCAGGCACACCGTCCATTTCCTGAAACATAAGGAGAGGATTTATTTCCCTCCATTTACAATCAGGAATCCGTCCTTGCAGTTTGACAGTTTTGTTAACACTATACGTGTGTGTGTGTGTGTGTGTCAGTTTTGTTAACACTATACATATAGGGTGTTACAAAAAGGTACGGCCAAACTTTCAGGAAACATTCCTCAGAGACAAAGAAAGAAAATATGTTATGTGGACATATGTCTGGAAACGCTTTCTTTCCATGTTAGCGCTCATTTTGTTACTTTTCTTCAAATCACATTAATCATGAAATGGAAACACACAGAAACAGAACGTACCAGTGTGACTTCAAACACTTTGTTACAGGAAATAAACGTCCTCCGTTAGCGAGGATACATGCATACACCCTCCGTCGCATGGAATCCCTGGTGCGCTGATGCAGCCCTGGGGAATGGCGTATTGTATCACAGTCGTCCACAACACGAGCACGAAGAGTGTCTACATTTGGTACCGGGGTTGCGTAGACAAGAGCTTTCAAATGACCCCATAAATAAAAGTCAAGAGGGTTCAGGTCAGGAGAGCGTGGAGGCCATGGAATTGTTCCGCCTCTACCAATCCATCGATCACCGAATCTGTTGTTTAGAAGCGTACGACCACTTCGACTGAAATGTGCAGGAGCTCCATGGTGCACGAGCCACATGTTGTGTCGAACTTGTAAAGGCACATGTTCTAGCAGCACAGGTAGAGTATCCCGTACGAAATCATGATAACGTGCTCCATTGAGCGTAGGTGGAAGAGCATACTGACGAAACTAAAATGAGCTCTAACAATGAAATTAAGCGATTCCGGACACATGTCCACATAACATCTTTTCTTTATTTGTGTGTGAGGAATGTTTCGTGAAAGTTTGGCCGTACCTTTTCGTAACACCCTATATATATATATATATATGATAGCGTCTGATGAGTATGTCATTCATAGGCTGAAAGTGAAACTGAAATGTACATGACTGCTTATATATCAGTGTACCATTTATATTCGAGTACGTGTATTTCTAGTCTAGATAACTGAAAACCTGCACTTATACATTCAATTCAATCAGTGGACGAATATGAAGGGTGATGTAGAAATGAGGTAACCTAATCTAATCTATACTTGAATCCTATAGATTGATATGAAAAATAAATATGAAGACAAGATTACGTCAAATAAACAGTGATACAGAGAGAAAGGCACAAGGTCATGAGTTGGTGGTCAGATCTGTAGGCTGGAGTAAGCACAGTTATAAATTAACCTTTACTGTTCAAACCTTGTTGCATTATCAGAATTACAAAGTTGTACCATCTGCACTCCTGGAAATTGAAATAAGAACACCGTGAATTCATTGTCCCAGGAAGGGGAAACTTTATTGACACATTCCTGGGGTCAGATACATCACATGATCACACTGACAGAACCACAGGCACATAGACACAGGCAACAGAGAATGCACAATGTCGGCACTAGTACAGTGTATATCCACCTTTCGCAGCAATGCAGGCTGCTATTCTCCCATGGAGACGATCGTAGAGATGCCGGATGTAGTCCTTTGGAACGGCTTGCCATGCCATTTCCACCTGGCGCCTCAGTTGGACCAGCGTTCGTGCTGGACGTGCAGACCGCGTGAGACGACGCTTCATCCAGTCCCAAACATGCTCAATGGGGGACAGATCCGGAGATCTTGCTGGCCAGGTTAGTTGACTTACACCTTCTAGAGCACATTGGGTGGCACGGGATACATGCGGACGTGCATTGTCCTGTTGGAACAGCAAGTTCCCTTGCCAGTCTAGGAATGGTAGAACGATGGGTTCGATGACAGTTTGGATGTACCGTGCACTATTCAGTGTCCCCTCGACGATCACCAGAGGTGTACGGCCAGTGTAGGAGATCGCTCCCCACACCATGATGCCAGGTGTTGGCCCTGTGTGCCTCGGTCGTATGCAGTCCTGATTGTGGCGCTCACCTGCACGGCGCCAAACACGCATACGACCATCATTGGCACCAAGGCAGAAGCGACTCTAATCGCTGAAGACGACACGTCTCCATTCGTCCTTCCATTCACGCCTGTCGCGACACCACTGGAGGTGGGCTGCACGATGTTGGGGCGTGAGCGGAAGACGGCCTAACGGTGTACGGGACCGTAGCCCAGCTTCATGGAGACGGTTGCGAATGGTCCTCGCCGATACCCCAGGAGCAACAGTGTCTCTAATTTGCTGGGAAGTGGCGGTGCGGTCCCCTACGGCACTGCGTAAGATCCTACGGTCTTGGCGTGCATCCGTGCGTCGCTGCGGTCCGGTCCCAGGTCGACGGGCACGTGCACCTTCCGCCGACCACTGGCGACAACATCGATGTACTGTGGAGACCTCACGCCCCACGTGTTGAGCAATTGGGCGGTACGTCCACCCGGCCTCCCGCATGCCCACTATACGCCCTCGCTCAAAGTCCGTCAACTGCACATATGGTTCACGTCCACGCTGTCGCGGCATGCTACCAGTGTTAAAGACTGCGATGGAGCTCCGTATGCCAGGGCAAACTGGCTGACACTGACGGCGGCGGTGCACAAATGCTGCGCAGCTAGCGCCATTCGACGGCCAACACCGCGGTTCCTGGTGTGTCCGCTGTGCCGTGGGTGTGATCATTGCTTGTACAGCCCTCTCGCAGTGTCCAGAGCAAGTATGGTGGGTCTGACACACCGGTGTCAATGTGTTCTTTTTTCCATTTCTAGGAGTGTACATCGATATTCCGCAGTCCACCTTCCGGAGGGTGGTAGAGTGTGCCCCGTACTACTGCTGGTAATTTTCTTTCCTATTTCACTAAAAAACATAACGAGAGAAAAAAGACTGTCTGAGTACCTCCCTACGAGCCCATATTTCTTGCATCTTGTCTTCGTGCTTCGTGCAGTGTATGGGGGCAACAGAATCGTTCTACCGTCGGCATCTGGCGCCGATTCTCGAAATTTTCTCAATAGTGTTCCTCAGAAAGAATATCGCTTTCCCTCCAGGGATTCCGACCGGAGTTCCCGAAGCATCTCCGTAATATTTGGGTTTGTTGAAACTTACCAGTAAGCAGTTGGTTTCTGAACTGCTTCGATGTCTTTCTTCGATCTGGCCTGTTACGGACAGCAAACACTCGAACAGAACTCAAAAATCTTCTAATAAACCGAGATCCTTACACGCTCCTTCGATTTTATATTGCTTTGCAACGTTACGCCCAGATATTTAAACGACGTGGCAGTCTCAAGGAAGACGCTATTAATGTTGTATCCGAACACTGGATGATGTATGCCAAAATTCTTCATTGGTGAATGAACGAACTGTTCAGTATAGCTGCTTAATTCTGATACAGGAATATAGAAACTGAAGTTCATTTATGCATGGAAAGTAGGAAATTCTAGTGAAAGTTGAGCAACAGGAAGTGTTAACAATTCCATCAGATGTAATGCTAAATTAACTAATGAATTGTGAGGAACCGCAAGATGAGCGAGGAAGTTCAGATTTGGCTTCCAGTCTGAATTCAGAGTTGATCTAATGTTTTCCATTTGGTTTCGTCTACTTTATCTGGAGGCCACTTGTTTCTTTCAACAAGCTTATTACTAGTGGAATCAGTATGAAAGATTATAAATAAGGAACAAACGCCCTTTGAATTTTCCGTGTCTGTACGAATGTACTAAACCAACATGATGCCTACCCGGACAATTTGAAGCATAGGTGCTAGTAGAATTTAATAGATTCTAATGTTACGGTTTATTTATTGGGATGGCGGTTTAGAATGATCTTATTGTGACTATGCGATATAAATAAATCAGAGTGATTTGCGATGAATACCACTATGAACATTTAAGTGCTATGTTGTACAGTCACTGCTAAAGGAACTAACATTGTGGGTATTTTCAGGTGATAAACAAAGGAAGATGTGCTTACTGTATACACGTAAGTGATTCTTACTTTAAAACAGCATTTTTACGTAGAATGTTGTGAACATCTAGTGCCGCGCTGCTCAACCGCTTTTTTCTTTGAGTCGCATCAAAGTATGTTTGAAGCTTTCGCTATACCCCTACAAGTGACTACTTTTCCTAGGAGGAAAAATACAAACATATGAAGTACATGAAATATATTTCTTTTACTGTGGGACGGCTATGAGATGCAAATTTTACAAATGAATTACGTCAAGAAACTATTTTACAATTTTTTTTTATCTTCAGGATATTTTATCTGTGGAGCATTCGAAGACATTAGAAATTTTGCGACATATCTGACATTAATTAGCGACACACCAATGTGTCACCTCATGGAGGTTGAGAAAGGCTGATCTAGACTGAGGGTTACGCGGGGAAGTAGTCCGAGATGTGAACGCTACTGCATGTAGGTATCAGGGAAAACCATTGTGCATTCCTCACATGAACGCATTCCTAAACGGATTGGGGTTGAGCGGCGTCGGCGAAGCTACAGTCAAGCTCGCCAAGTGTGACGTTGTACACACCAACCAGCGTTACGCTGTGGTATACACAAAATTTAAATGTAACGCAAGGACCACGGAGACTATCAAAAAGTGCTTGTGGGTAATATAAGTCTTGAGGCCTTACAAAACCAGACAACTATGCTCAAAAGTATGTGGATACCTGACTTAAATGACTTACAAGTTCGTGGCGCCCACCATCGCTAATGCTGGAATTGAAGATGGTGTTGGCCATGCTTAGCCTTGATGACAGCTTCCGCTCTCGCAGGTAAACGTTCAGTCAAGTGCTGGAAGGTCCCTTGAGGATTGGGAGCCCATTAATCCCGAAGTGCTGCACTGAGGAGAGGTATCGATGTCGGTCGGAGAGGCCTGTCACGAACTCAGCGTTCCAAAACATTCCAAAGGCGTTCCAAAGGATTCAAGTCAGGACGCTGTGCAGGCCTGTCCATTACAGGGAAGTTGTTGTCGTGTAACCACTCCACTACAGGTCGTGCATTATGAACAGGTGCTCTATCGTGCTGAAAGATGCCATCGCCATCCCCTAATTGCTCTTCAGCATTGGAAATAAGGTACTTAAAACATCAATGTTGGCCTGTGCTGTGATAATGCCACGCAAAAAGACAAGGAGTGCAAGCCCCCTCCATGAAAAACACGACCACACCATAACACCAACGCCTCAGAATTTTACTGTTGGCAATACACACGCTGGCCGATGTTCACCGGGCATTCGCCATACCCACACCATGTCATCGGATCGCCACATTGCGTACTGTGATTCGTCAATTCACACAACGTTTTTCCACTGTTCAATCGTACAGTGTTTACGTTTCTTACACCAAGCGGGGCGGCCTTTGGCATCCATCGTCGTGATGTGTGGCTTAAGAGCAGTCGCTCGACCATGATATCCAAGTTTTCTCATCTCCCGCCTAATTTTCGTAGTACTTACAGTGGATACGGATGCAGTTTGGTATTCCTGTGTGATGGTCTGGAAGGATGTCTGCCTATTACACATTAAGACCTTCTTCAGCTGTCGGTGCTCTGTGTCAGTCAACAGAAGTTACGTTTCCACTTAACTATCACATCAGAAACAGTGGACATACGGATGTTTAGGAGTGTGGAAATCTCGTGTACAGACGTAACACACAAGAGACATCCAATCACCTGACAACGTTCGAAGCCCGTGAGTTTCTGCGGAGCACCCCATTCTGCTATTTCACGATGTCTAATAACTTCTGAGATCGCTGATATGGAGCACCTGGCAACACAATTGACCTAATATGAAAACGTATATTTTTGGGGGTGTCAGGATACTTTTCAACCCATGGTGTATGTAAGCAGCGCAGCAAAAGAGAGAAACTGGTGTGACAAGAAGCAAAACCTAAAGTAGAGTCATTATAAAAAGATTTCTTATGGATCACTATTATCTAACCTCCACGATTCAGGTACTGGGTAAGAATCATTATGAGTTGTAGCCAGAGAAGACACCTCTGTCTCCAGTTTATATACGATCTTTTCTGCATTTCTTTCTCAATAAGTCCATTATTTTACTTGTTTTCAATAATTTTTCATACGATTATTTCGTGTTCACGGCCATTCATAGCGGCCTGGGGAACCAAGCAGCACCTCCTTCTTCGCATAAAACCCAAGAGATGTACAAACCAGCCACACACTTGGCTGAGACGAAAGCCGGCAGTTCCGTGCGTCAGCTTGAGCTGTCTGCCCACCAAGATTAAGCCAAGACAGTGTGCTTAGCAAACAAAAAACAGAGTGCGACCTACCTGTGTCAATACTTACGGAAGAACAAATTCACTGATAGAACAACTAAATTCTGTAAAACGATTTTCTAGTATATACCTTTGCAGTCAGTGGATAAAAGTATAAACGTGCGACCAGTATTGTAGTGAATGCAAACTACAGTAGCAAAAGACTTTTTACCCGAACTAAATAACTTGATTCTAAACTAACATTTCCTGCGCAAAAATCTGAAATAATTTGAAGCATAACTCTTGAAAGAAAATCGTGCATTATAAAATAGACACCTCACGAGGCTGCATGCATTTTTCGCGATTTTGCTGGTTTTCCCAAGGGGCAAGCCCAAATACGACGGCATAAGTAATAAGTACATCTCGGATAGAGAAAGCAGTCCTACTTAATTAGTAGAAATCAAATAGACAGCGCTGATGAAATATATTACAAAGTATTTCCAGTGTAACGAAATAAGAAGCAAAATATTCCTATGCAGGCCCATGTTCAACCGATGAAAATACCATGTTAAATATAAATGCATGGTCTAAATCTAATTTTGTAAAATTAATACTATATTATTCCAAACAGAAAAGATGAAACTTCTTTTGAGACAGGAATACTTATGTAAATATAAACCCATATAACAAACGAAAAAGTCGGTGTTTAATGAAAAGCCTATCCTGGAATACGTATAGAGGCAGCCAAGGTAAAATCTTGTCACTACTGAAAATACATTTTAATCTGTAAAAGTGAGCGGAATAAAATGTCGTCATACTTGTGTATGTTGCAAATAAAGTTTGTCTCCATTAAGGGCGACATAATAGAGTAAAGTGCGACTCCATATTTGGCACAGCTTTAATCTCTTCTGGTGCGAGAGCGTGATTCCAACTACACTACACGCTCAGGAATGTAGGACTCCGTACGCTTTTATTTTCGATTCTCTAAAATGAATGAAAAATTTAATGATATTCGCATATCAAAAACCTACTCTGTGTCGATTGGTCGAGCACATGTAAAGGTGCTGTGATTCTGTCATTCAGGCATGAATAAATGACGCTCAGTTGAATTTTACTGTATCATCGTACATAATTTCATTTAACGTAATTAATATCAAAGATCGATAATTAACTAATCATTTTCAGTAACTGAAAGGAAGTCACGATCTTATAGTGTGTGACACATTATAATTCTAGCTGGTGGGTTCATTTATTAAATCTGTATACCAGCGTAAAGCTTCTTTCTCTAAGCTGAACCGGCACTTTGGAGTAGGTGTTTCTGTTCATAGATTAACTTCTTTTTCGGATTACAATAAGGTCAGATTTATGTATGAATATTACCTTCACACAGGACAAGTAGAAGCTTATAAACGAACGTTATATTCTCCTTGGGTAATATGCGGCAAATTATGCAGTGACTTGTGATAAAGATTTTCTGTGAAAGCCACTATATATCTGGGCTTCACACAACATCGTGCCATTAACATTAAATACTAGTTTACGTATTAAAAATACGAGTGGACTTCTAATGAAGATGTTTTCTAAGTGTACTTAATCACCACCTTGTCATTTCACCATTAATACACTCCTGGATATGGAAAAAGAACACATTGACACCGGTGTGTCAGACTCACCATACTTGCTCCGGACACTGCGAGAGGGCTGTACAAGCAATGATCACACGCACAGCACAGCG
This sequence comes from Schistocerca gregaria, assembly GCF_023897955.1. NCBI lineage: Eukaryota > Metazoa > Arthropoda > Insecta > Orthoptera > Acrididae > Schistocerca > Schistocerca gregaria. Next base: position 648,090,638 of record NC_064922.1, on the reverse strand, counting down.
GACACACCAGGAACCGCAGTGTTGGCCGTCGAATGGCGCTAGCTGCGCAGCATTTGTGCACCGCCGACGTCAGTGTCAGCCAGTTTGCCGTGGCATACAGAGCTCCATCGCAGTCAACACTGGTAGCATGCCGCGACAGCGTGGACGTGAACCGTATGTGCAGTTGACGGACTTTGAGCGAGGGCGTATAGTGGGCGTGCGGGAGGCCGGGTGGACGTACCGCCGAATTGCTCAACACGTGGAGCGTGAGGTCTCCACAGTACATCGATGTTGTCGCCAGTGGTCGGCGGAAGGTGCACGTGCCCGTCGACCTGGGACCGGACCGCAGCGACGCACGGATGCACGCCAAGACCGTAGGATCCTACGCAGTGCCGTAGGGGACCGCACCGCCACTTCCCAGCAAATTAGGGACACTGTTGCTCCTGGGGTATCGGCGAGGACCTTTCGCAACCGTCTCCATGAAGCTAGGCTACGGTCCCTCACACCGTTAGGCCGTCTTCCGCTCACGCCCCAACATCGTGCAGCCCGCCTCCAGTGGTGTCGCGACAGGCGTGAATGGAGGGACGAATGGAGACTTGTCGTCTTCAGCGATGAGTGTCGCTTCTGCCTTGGTGCCAATGATGGTCGTATGCGTGTTTGGCGCCGTGCAGGTGAGCGCCACAATCAGGACTGCATACGACCGAGGCACACAGGGCCAACACCCGGCATCATGGTGTGGGGAGCGATCTCCTACACTGGCCGTACACCTCTGGTGATCGTCGAGGGGAAACTAAATAGTGCACGGTACATCCAAACCGTCATCGAACCCATCGTTCTACCATTCCTAGACCGGCAAGAGAACTTGCTGTTCCAACAGGACAATGCACGTCCGCATTAATGCTGTGCCACCCAACGTGCTCTAGAAGGTGTAAGTCAACTACCCTGGCCAGCAAGATCTCCGGATCTGTCCCCCATTGAGCATGTTTGTTGGGACTGGATGAAGCGTCGTCTCACGCGGTCTGCACGACCAGCACGAACGCTGGTCCAACTGAGGCGCCAGGTGGAAATGGCATGGCAAGCTGTTCCACAGGACTACATCCAGCATCTCTACGATCGTCTCCATGGGAGAATAGCAGCCTGCATTGCTGCGAAAGGTGGATATACACTGTACTAGTGCCGAAATTGTGCATGCTCTGTTGCCTGTGTCTATGTGCCTGTGGTTCTGTCAGTGTGATCATGTGATGTATCTGACCCCAGGAATGTGTCAATAAAGTTTCCCCTTCCTGGGACAATGAATTCACGGTGTTCTTATTTCAATTTCCAGGAGTGTAGTTTACTAATGTAAAATATGTTTTATTAAACCTTGTGTACGATGTTACTATCCTAATTAGAGAGAGCACTATTCAAGGAATAAAAAATTCAAATTCCTTTTTATTGCTTTGTCTCGCATCTGGTCAGCGTGGCGGAATGCCACGCCATGGGGCCTGGGTTCGATCCCCGGCGGGGCAGCAGATTTTCTCCCCTCAGGTACTGGGTGTTGTATTGTCCTCATCATCATTTCATCCCCATCTCCAAAGCGGAAGTTGCCCGATGTGGCCTGGAATGTAAGAAGTACTTGCCCTCGGTGGCCGAACTTCCACGAATGGAGGACTCTCGGCCCACAATGCCGTACGCTCATTTCCATTTCAGTGAGTATCTTGTGAAATTCAAGTAGTTAATTGTCGGATTTTTATTAATGAACTACACAACACTCAACGTGACAGACACACTTAGAAATTCCTGTCTGTTTCAACAGTTCTGGATGTGTATGGTCGTATCCCACACCTGGTATCGTAGATACGGGCATTAACTTGAACAGTATAAAATAGATATATACATTTACTAATGTAATACATTATTATGATGTGCTTGCTTCTAATTTAAAAATTATAAATTGACGTTAAACAAACATATGTGATGCCTTTTAGTAACACAATTTTTGTTTCCATCTCGATAGCAAAGTATTGTATCAGCACATGGTCGGTGCCAGTGCGTTATGACACTGCAGTTCACACTAACGTGTTATTCGAGGCCGAGCGTGTTATAACTGGCGGTGGTGCACAGGAAAGTAAAAACAGTCATATGTTAATAAAAATGCATTGCGATCGAGACAACATTGACCTACTGACAGCAACGCCATTGCAGTATTTCATTAATGATATTAGCATTTAAAGCGACCACTACTATTATTAGACATATGAAGATAATATAAAAAAGTTTGTACCTTAAACTTCTACAAATTTTCTCAACACTCTCCACATTTTTTTCCCTTAGAAAACTGTTTTGGTCGTTTTTGAGTTGTAGATAGCATAATTGAGACATAAGGGCTGAATACAGTCGCGCAACACGGCAAACATATCGTAAAAATTCCTTTTAACTAGACAGGGCTGGAGATATAGATCGTTGCAATTCTTTAGTTAAAATCATCTGTCACAAGTGATAATTTTGGAACGTGGCTGTAATTTCTTTGTCGTCAATTACATTAGGCATCTCTGAAGGCCAATATTCAAGGATAAAACTGGAACGATCTTTCGAAACGAAAACGTATTAACTCTCCAAAGACATGAGAGGCAAATTGACGACTAACCGAAAATCATAAAATTCTACGAAATAATGCTAGTAGAATAACTGGCTCGGTTTTCACATCTTCGCGATTGTGAGGAGTTTTGAATATCTCAAACGCTCAATATTGTTCACTCTTACAAATCGGTCTTAGCAAGTTAAATAACAAACATGTTCTGAATAATTGCTACAATTCGTAGCCATCTCAATCATGCGGTAGGAATGGCTGCCAAGCGCTTTTTTGCGCTAAAAGAGAAAACCTATTAACAGGATACAAAGGATATTACAAGTGCGAAATAATAAAGTGTTATACAACATACGAAATCAATTTTATGGTTATTGTTGTTCAGACACGCTTACTTCAACCTATACGTTTTAACACAAGCTAGGAGCAAGAGAGGTGAACAAGGAAGTGGCAGGTGAATGTTAGCAGGCTAAAGACGAATATTGATTTTACACAGCTGTTCTCGGTTCTCCCTCCATTCCTCCGAAGTTTTACCGATTCCATTTTACGATTTTTATGTTCTAAATTCATAAGTTATTTTCTTATAATAGGTAACATATTCCACAGTCAGACCATTACACTGAAGAGTCAAATAGACTGCTACACGTGCCTAACGTCGTGTAGGCCACCATGATGTGTCTCGCCTACGTAAATGTCAAAATATTTTCAAACAATGTGGCACAGTAAAAAAAAAAAAATTGTTCAAATGGCTCTGAGCACTATGGGACTCAACTGTTGTGGTCATTAGTCCCCTAGAACTTAGAACTACTTAAACCTAACTAACCTAAGGACATCACACACATCCATGACCGAGGCAGGATTCGAACCTGCGTCCGTAGCAGTCGCACGGTTCCGGACTGCGCGCCTAGAACCGCGAGACCACCGCGTCCGGTAATGTGGCACAGTAGGAAAATCTTGGAAATCTGTGGTAAGTTTCTATGGGACCAAACGGCTGCGGTCATCAGTCCCTATGGTTACACACTACTTACTCTGACTTAAACTAACTTACGCTAACGACAACACACGCACGGACACACACACACACACACACACACACACATGCCCGAAGATAGACCCGAACTTCCGATGGGTGGAGCCTCGCGAATCGTGGCAAGGCGCCTGAGACCACGCGGCCGGCGGCAAAGTAGGGTTTTGTTTATCTCCTCCTCTACTAGCTTGCTTCCCATACCTTGACAGGCAACAATTGTCTAAGAATATAGTACCAGCTTCGACGTACAACGAAGTGTTACGAACGAGTGTCACTATTGTCTAGGTCTCAGAGGGGAAATTTTTCCCAGAAGGTGAAGTTAAAATTATCACTTGTCCCGCAGTTCATGTAAGCAGTCTTGAAAGCCCTCTCGACTCCTGCGGCGCATCCTCCGAGGTAAGAACCTTTCTCTCCAACTGTCTTAATTATCAGGCATTGGACTGACTTAGAGTGTGTTGCACCTATTTTCATTCTCAGTTTTTTGTTTCGTAACATTTCCAAAACTTCGCTTTCGTATTTATATACTAATCAGTAAGAGTCGTATTTTATTAGAATTTGGCCCTAGATTGTGTTAAATTTTTCATTTTTCAACACGCGCTAGTAATAGCAGAAGGATTTTTCAGTTACTCTTTAGCTGTTCACTAGATTCCGTACAGTTGCTTAGTGAAGTCTCCTCCCTCAGTCGGTTGCTGTACCGTTACTTCCAGCTTCAACAATGTATTATATGAATAACCGTTTAGAATCTACCTCCAGCCGACAGGAGTGAGCTGTAGGTACGAGTGCTATCCACAAAGTACATTACGTTTTGGAATTAAAAATAAATAAAGTATTGGAAATTTTTTATTGTATGCAGATGAAAGCCACACTTAAATACTACTTTTCTACGTAGTTGCCATTTAAATTAAGGCACTTATCGTAGCGATGGACGAGCTTGGAAATTCCTTCGTCGTAAAATTCGGCCGCCTGCACCTTCAACCACGTGGTTATCTCTTCGTTTTGGACAGAAAGGGTGTGATTTTTGTGGATTTCCTGGAAAGAGGAACTACAATAAACTCTCAAAGGTATTGCCAAACTCTGCGCAATCTCAGAAGAGCAATACAAAACAAGCGCACGGAAAGTTGGGCTCAAAGATCTTGCTGATTCACAAGAATGCCCGGGCCCACACGACAAATGCCACTCGTGAAGTTTTCGAATCTTTTAAGTGGGAGTTGTTTCCTCATCCGCCGTATAGTCCCGACGTGGCACCGAGCGACTTCCACTTATTTCCAGCAATGAAGAAGTTGTTGGCTATGTAGCGTTTTGATGACGACGCACAGCTTCAAGAAGAGGTAACCACGTGGTTGAAGGCGCAGGCGGCCTAATTTTACGACGAAGGAATTTCCAAGCTCGTCCACCGCTACGATAAGTGCCTTAATGTAAGTGGCAACTATGTAGAAAAGTAGTATTTAAGTGTGGCTTTCATCTGTATATAATAAAAAAAATTCCAATACTTTATTTATTTATAATTCCAAAACATAATGTACTTTGTGGATATCCCTCGTACATTACCGTCTCCCTGTTTTCGTGCGTTATGGAGGTTAATGCCTGCTTTTTAAAGTGTACAGTGCTGTATTCATCAATTTTTGCGAGACTGAGTTTGTTACGGAAAATAGCCACGAATCTAGCAGTTCACGGGCGCTTGAGACGCGAGCTCATGTTCAACGTTCACCCACCTGACGAGTGAATATTAGCTTAGCGTGTTTGATAACTTTTTTCGCCTGTTAATGGTTATACTTGATTCCTTTCTGCCAATATGAAAATTATCGATATGTTAATACTTTTGATTTGATGCTTTTTTTTTTAATTCTTCCCCGTGTAGACTGATTTCCGAGGTCTTAATCCATCAGAGTCGCCACACTGGTGACCATCCTTCTGGGGTTTGAAGACAGCTTGCTTATCCCTTAGTTTGATTACTGCCTTCACTATACGGCCTATGAATCACGCCTTCTCTCAATTTGGCTATCCACGATCATGTATTATGTTATGGTTCAAATGGCTCTAAGCACTAACATCTGAGGTCATCAATCCCCTAGATTTAGTACTACTTAAACCTAGTTAACCTAAAGGCATCACACACATCCATGCCCGAGGTAGGATTCGAACCTGCGACCGTATTAGCACCGCGGTTCCTGACTGAACCGCTCGTGTGTTATGCCACCTCTATTGAGTATATTATACTCTGTCTGTACAGAGTAGGAGTACCTGTGCCGATTTCGTGTAATTGATAGTATGCGCTTAACAAGTCCTTGAGAAAACCACCGCGTGATAAGCTCCTAACGAATATGAGACTAAAGTCACAGTTGTACTCCTGGTAGCTTTTGTTGCCATTAATGGTGAATAATATAGTGAATGTGCGTTATAGTTCAGTCGGTGATATTGGGTCTCACGTAATTAGAACTTCTGGTACTGTCATTTATCATGTTTAAATTACCTCATGTATTATTGAAAGAGTTCAGTTACTATTGCTGAAGTGCACCCAGTAACTACTTGTTGCCTTATTACCTGCTGCGTAAGTGCTAGCGTTTTCCGTTGGGCGATACTTATCCAGATTTGCAGGGCAATATCCATTATAAAATTACGATTACGCGACATCAGGGAGAAGGTCTCCTTTTACACATTTTTTTTATGCCGAAACCAAGAGTTCGTTCCGAACACGTATCTGAAAGAATTATTGAATAGTGGAAGTATCAAATTTTCTTAGTCCTGTTTGTCACATGTAGGAGGATAATCAAAAAATAAAACTTCTTTTATTGCACAAAACTTATTTGTATCCACAAAATTGGGAAGTTATTCTGATACCAAAGAATTATGCTGCTCATGTCATCATTGCAAAAACATAATGAGACAGATCAGAAAACGCATAATGTATTTTGAGTGTTTAGGTACCATGCCACAAAACTGATATTCTAAGACCCAATAAGAATGATTTTGTTTCAAATGCCGTTAATACTGCTGCATTACATTTTATTAGTGACCATGAATGTAAGATCTACAGAAATACAACAATTATGTTTTAACTAGTGTAGCTACAGTCAACAAAAATAATTTTTCATATACTTTAAATTCTGTAGAAGAACAGAATGAAATACAATTCAAGGAAAAAATCTTTCCCAATTGATTTCCGTTTCTTACACAACTCCTTTTTTGATCTCAGATGTTACATAGTTTTTTTATACAAGTTCGTCTTGCTGTTAAGAACGATAACCTTTTTATAACATCTTCCAGACACCAATTGTTCCTTCGGTTAACTTTCAATTGAGGGTTCTAGTGTTTGGGAGTGGAGAGCTGGGATTTTAGCAACTGACGAGGTTCAATTGAATAGCATTTATTGAAGAATTCATTTGCGACAGTAATGTCTGTGGCTGCAGTGGAGAGTCCGTCATGGCTGCAGGACCACCAGCTTGGGAGGTCACGCCACACACCACCGATCCCTAGGTAATGAGCAACAGACTCCTTCCTGTAACTGAGATTATTATAAGAACCAAGGCCGACTTATAACGTTACCACCCTCCAAACACGACAGAAAAGACCAGAGACTTTGTATCGAAGATATTTTCACAAGATTTTACTTTTCAAATTCCGTAAGAGCAATATTAACAAACATATGCACACTCTTAAAAAAAGAACTTTCTAAAATCGACAGATTGTCATCCAATAAGAAATGTAGAACTGACTGCAATTTCTACTATTACTTGAAATGTTAACTTTAATCATGTGACAGAAAAAACTCTATTTAAATTATCGGTATCAACAGTTCACTTTTTAAGATGTTTCCACCTTAAGATAATTAAAACGAAGCAATTTACAATTGCATTCTATTTGTCCTAGTCGACAAGAGCTGCCCACCATAATTACACACCATTAAACAGACCATAACTATTTACTCTACGTATAACAGCTAACGAAATTCTGGGCACCAATCACCACAGGATAACACAACATAGAACAACGAATACCAAATCCCCCACCGTAATGGAAAAGTGTTACGCATTGAGTTTTCTATATGCAAAAGCATTAGCTAGTTATTTCTCTAGCAGCAGAATATAATCGGATTAGCTCATCTTGAGATGGATATATTTTCAGCCAGGCCAGCTTAGCAGCGCCATATTTGCATAGATCGCAATTCTGCTTAACTAATCAGTAAACTAGGCTATGTGAGCTTGGTGCACCACATCTAACCTTGAATTCGGGGACAGCCCAATTGGGCACAAGGAAATTTATTATACTCGTACTTCTAATTAAACATACATTGCCAACCAATATCAAAACGCCACGCAGATTGTGACTTATCACAAATTACCAGACCATCAGTTCTTTGGCTCACACTGAATGTGGCAAACTGCCAGTACAATTCCTAGTATATTTCACCGGGGTGAGTAACACGTAGAATACCTTCACAGGCACTGCCACTAATGGGGCAGTCCTTCAGTTTTATCTGGCGTATGGTGCCTTAACAAATAAATCTTAGAACAAGAATGCCAAATGCACCTCGAGCAATCAACGCTAATTGATAATTCTGTAATCGCTTCTCGCCGCAGAAGTGTGCAACACCGTGACACATTTTTTGCTACACTGCAGTGAGCACAGAGAGGGAGAGAACTAACGATCCACAATATGCTATTAACCTTAGATCAGACAAACAGAATATGCAAGACCGTGCGACAACGCTGGAAGAACAGGGATGCACTTCCGTGATAGCAACTGCCATCAGGCACATACAACACTGACATTGTTTCACAGCTGTTGATGCTGTACATCACCCACCACGCAAGGGTCGTTGTTGATTTGTAGCGTCTGCTGTCCAGGAGTTCCCACAGAATTCCAATCCTGAGTGCTGCACACGCAGCACAAACTCTTTTCGCTATCTTTTCTCTCATCACTAGCGAACACGAGCAGCTTGCAGTAACCGCAACGCTGGATAAAATCCCAACTGCACGCCACTCAAAATTTCGCCGACCAGAGCGTCCGTATAGAATACAACAACCTACTAAGGCAACGACGCTGAACGAAAACAATAGGAGATCCAAGATACGACTAAAAGACATACAACTCAACATTAATGAAAGGTTTGCGGACAATAACTACTTACCTGCCTTTTAGGTCAAAGACCAGAACTGATCAACGATGTGGTCACTGACACCATCCATTAACACCTTACTCCATAGCCGTACCACATTACTTTCGTGATGAACAGGAGTGTCTCACTCTCACAGTCGCCGTGCCAACAAAGAGCTCCTCTCCTCGGCCGTGCACCGCGTGTTCGCAACACAGGGCACTCTCTAGATTGCCTTGAAGCTAACTGCCGACCAGCGATCCCATGTGCCGCAGCCGCTATGCATACCCGCGAATTCAAATCGTCAGACATTCGGCACAATTTCTCATACTTCTTTTTACTATTCTTTATGCCGAAACAAACTCTTCCCGTTACAATGATACTTTACTGATACAGACAATAGTTTAAATGCGCTCTGCTTACCAGACAAACTGTGCATAAAGTACCCTAACCTTGGAACATGATACTTGAAAATCCAGCGGTTGCATCGTTAGGCATAAGGACAATGTGTAATCTAGTAGTCAATGTTTTAAACAATTTGTCCGCGATTTCAAAATGAGATTTTCACTCTGCTGTGGAGTGGGCGCTGATATGAAACTCCCTGCCAGATTAAAACTGTGTGCCGGACTGAGACTCGAACTCGGGACATTTGCCTTTCGCGGGCAAGTGCTCTACCAACTGAGCTACCCAAGCACGACTCACGCCCCGTCTTCACAGCTTTACTTATGCCAGTACCTCGTCTCCTACCGTCCAAACTTTACAGAAGCTCTCCTGCGAACCTTGCAGAACTAGCACTCCTGAAAGAAAGAAAGTTTCATATCAGCGCACACACCGCTGCAGAGTGAGAATCTCATTCTGGAAACATCCCCCAGGCTGTGGCTAAGCCATGTCTTCGCACTATCCTTCCTTTCAGGAGTGCTAGTTCTACTTGGTTCGTAGGATAGCTTCTGTAAAGTTTGGAAGAAAGGAGACAAGGTGCTGGCAGAAGTAAAGCTATGAGGACGGAGCGCGAGTCGTGCTTGGGTAGCTCACATGGTAGAGCACTTGCCCGCGAAAGGCAAAGGTCCCGAGTTCGAGACTCGGTCCGGCACACAGTTTTAATCTGCAAGGAAGGTTCAATTTATACTTGATTTTGCACTTGAAGCTAGTCTACAGTCTTGTAATAGTGTACCGAGAATGCCACATCGCTGAAATTGTTTTTTGTGAAAGAGTGGCACGAAGCACGTTTGAGATTTTTATTCTTCAGTTAGGTGACACATACCTCAAACTGTCGAAGAGTAAAATTCAGGAACAGGGAGTACGGTCTACACACACACACACACACACACACAAACGTGCCCGTGCGCTCGACAGAGCATCAAATTTCTCTCTTCAGTGTTGTCCAAGATAAATGACGACAAAAACCAACTGCTAGATTTCAGTTTCTCCTGAGTCTGACCTTACCATATACCAAACCACATTCCTGACAGGTGGCGACAATTTATGAAGTGCTCATTCGAGTTTTCGTTTTATATTACCGTTCACTTACAATAAAGTGACAGGAGTCATGGGACATCTCGTAATATTATGTCGGACCTCCTTTTGTCCGGTGAAGCGCAACTCCATGTGGGATGATCTCAAAAAGCCCCCCCCCCCCCCTCACCAAGAAACATTGAGCCTGGCTGCCGCTACAACAGTTAATTATTGCTGTGCATGTTCGATCGGATTCATGTCGGGCGATCTGGGTGGCCAAATTATTCGCCCGAGTTGTTCAGAATGTTTTTCAAACCAGACACATCCAACTGTGGCAGGGCGATATGGCCCATTATTATCCATAAAAATTCTGTCGTTATTTGGGAACACCAAGTCCATTCATAGCTGCAGTTGGTCTCTACGTGGCCGAACACAACCATTTGCAGTCAATGATCCATGTAAACATTGCTCACACCATTATGGAGCCATCACCAGCTTGAACAGTACCTTGTTGACAACTTTGGTCCATTGCTTCTCTGGGTCGGCGCCATACTCGAACACTACCATCAGCTCTTAGCAACTGGAAATCGTGACTCATCTGACTAGGCCACGGTATTCCAGTCGTGTAAGGTTCAACCGACATAGTCACGATCCCAAGAGAGGTGCTGCAGGCAACGTGCTGCTAGCAAAGGCACTCGCGTCGGTCTTCGGCCACTATAATCCATTAACACCAAGTTTCATCGTACTGTCTTAATGGATGCGTTCTTCGTACGTCCCACACTGGTACCAGCTGTTCTCCCACGCAACGTTGCTTATGTATTAGCGATGACAACTCTACGCAAACACAACTGCTCTCGGTCATTAGGTGAAGGCCGTCGGCCACTGCGTTGTTCGTGGTGAGAGGTAATGTCTCATATTTGGCATTTTTAGCACACCCGTGACACTGGATTACGGAATACTGAATTCCCTAATGATTTCCGAAGTGGAATGTCCCATGCGTGTAGTTCCAACTGACATCCCGCGTTCAAAATATGTTAATTATTGTCATGTGACAGTATCGAAGTCGGAAACCACTCCACTGAAGTACTTTAGTATAAATGACAAAACTGCCAATGCGCTGCTCTTTTATACCTTGTGTACGAGATACTAACACCATCTGTATATGTGGGTATCTGCATCGTATGACGTTTGCCACCTCAGTGTAATTTTAGTGCTTTGAAATTAGTTTGAATGGTTGAATTGCCTCTAAAATTTTTCTGTTTTACAGGTGCATACGTTCAATATTTTCGAGTTAGCAGAGAGCATAGTAATTTTTCATATTGTAACTATTGCAGTACAAACGATTGCTGATGAAGGTATGACCAGTTGCAACTTCAGCGTCCCAAATTGCAAAAATACCCCTTATGTGATGGAAGATGTGAAGTATGTGAAGTATGATCTGTTTACTGGAATTAGTAACTATAGTGATCTTAGCGGATTACCTTTTAAAAGGCTCGATATGGGTAGTATTTGTGTGCATAGGGAATTTTGTTATATATTTCATGATGAAAATAAATTACTGCTTCAAGGCAAAAACAGTCAGATCTATGTTTCGTGTGTGCAGTTACTGCATCTACTTTTGCTGTAATGCTGTAGGACGCTTCACATATCTGCAGGGTGGTCAGAAAAGTCATAAAAAGCTTGTAGGGATGTTGCAGGGTAGGTAGTTTTGAGATATAAACGTTAAGGGGAAAAATCGATACGTTGCGCCATTTTCGAGTTATTTGGCATTGAAATTAGCCAACCGAAGAGTAGTACGCTCAGATTCAAGCGGTTTGCCAAGGGTGATGTTGCCCAACGAGTGCTTTGTTTGGTTAGTTGAAACTTGAATTTGCGGACGCGACTACCTGACTGGCTAACTTCAGTGCTAAGTATTTCGGAAACGGCGCAAAGTATCGAATATTTTTTTTTCGTATTTATGTATCAGTACAAACCGCCCTGCAACTTGCCTACAAGCGTTTCAGAAAGTTTCTTACCTCCATATATGTTAGACATTGTCTGGAATATTCAATGGAGCAAGGGATAAGTTATACTTGTGTGGCTGCGTACGCGATACGATGTGTCTTACATTTCTATCCTAATCTGCGTAGGTGGAACAAAGTTTATGAACACTCACCTACTGGTCTTAGTGGAATGTACAGGCGGTAGCTGCATTCGATAACAGCAGAGATCATGAAGAGAACAGCCAGCTAGAAGCAAAGTCCAGAGATCAGCGAAATTCATCCTAAGAGTGCATAAAACAGTCCAGCGAACGAGCCGAATCGAAAAACAGTAACACAGGCACTATTGAGCTGTGCGCGAGCCAGTGTTCTGTCGCGTTCATCGAATATCGATACCTGCGGACCCTTTTGCACGTCTTTTTCCGTTGCGTAGGAACGAGACCATGCCGTCTCAGGACGGTCGTATTCCGATTTAAGGCTGTCTATTGTCTGAGGCAATTGATTTGATAAAGCGACGAAACTGATGCAAAAGCTTGCAATTAAAAATACCGCACGATTCAGGGTGGTCCATTGATAGTGACCGGGCCAAATATCTCACGAAACAATCATCAAACGAAAAAACTACAAAGAACGAAACTCTTCTAACTTGAAGGGAGAAACCAAATGGTGCTATGGTTGGCCCGCAAGATGGTGCTGCCATAGGTCAAACGGATAGCAACTGCGTTTTTTAAAAATAGGAACCCCCATTTTTTTATTACATATTCGTGTAGTACGTAAAGAAATATGAATCTCTTAGTTGGACCACTTTTTTCGCTTTGTGATTGATAGCGCTGTAATTGTCACAAACGTATAATACGTGGTATCATGTAACATTTCGTCAGTTCAAACGGTATTTGCTTCGCGATACATTACCCGTGTTAAAATGGACCGTTTACCAATTGCGGAAAAGGACGATTTCTTGTTGATGTATGGCTGTTGTGATCAAAATGCCCAACGGGCGTGTACTATGTATGCCGCTCGGTATCCTGGATGACATCATCCAAGTGTGCGCACCGTTCGCAGGATAGTTACGTTATTTAAGGAAACAGGAAGTGTTCAGCCACATGTGAAACGTCAACCATGACTCGCAACAAATGATAATTCCCAAGTAGGTGTTCTAGCTGCTGTCGCGGCTAATCCGCTCAATAGTGGCAGACAAATTGGGCGAGAATCGGGAATCTCAAAATCGTCGGTGTTGAGAATCCTACATCAATATCGATAACACCTGCACGAATTCTATTAAGCGACGAAGCGTTAACGTAAACCGCCATAATATGCACTCTTGGGCAACGGAAAATCCACGATGGCTCCGACAAGTGGAACATCAGCGATCTTGGCGGGTTAATGTGTGGTGCGGCATTATGGAAGGAAGGATAATTGGCCCCCATTTTATCGATGGCAATATAAATGGTGCAATGTATGCTTATTTCTTACGTAATGTTCTACCGATGTTACTACAAGATGTTTTACTGCATGACAAAATGGCTATGTACTTCCAGCATGATGAATGTCAGGCACATAACTCGCGCGCGTCTTTTAATTAAAAAAACCTACCTGTTACCAACTGTTCGTCTAAAATTGTGAGCCATATGTTTGTGACTATTACATAGCCATCTATCACAAAGTGAAAAAAGTGGTCCAACTAAAAGATTCATATTGCTTAACGTACTACACCAATATGTAATTAAAAATGTAGTTTCCTACTTTTAAAAAACCGCAGTTGATATCCGTTTGATCTACGGCAGTGCCATCTAGCGGGCCTACCATAACGCCATCTGGTTTCCCCTTCAAGCTATACGAATTTCATTCTTTGCAATTTTTTCGTTTCATGCTTATTTCGTGAGACATTTGGCACGGTCACGATCCATGGACTACCCTGTATAGACTACGTGTGAAGACGATGTGAACGCAACACACAGCTTTCTTGGAAGCCACAGCAGGATTTGCAAGTGCATGGGTGCATCATCTATATCTGGCGACCTATAGAAACACTGTGAGGCGAGGATATAGGAGCATACAATTTAGGATATCGGGGGCTTTTGGCATCAATCAATAGATGCCTTCCACGTGTTTCTTGGGGACTTACTCCATCGACATCACTATCCGCCACACAGCGGCGGCGTTCTGCAAAAGAGGGGCAGACACGACAAGGTTCTGAAAATGACAGCGGAAACATCGTTGACATGCGTCAATTAAACAGCAGGCGCCTTGACACCAGGCAACGGGAGCGGGGAACCACCGACAAAGGCCGGCGCGTCTTCTCCTTCTTCCCTAATATACGGGAAAGGCAAAAGCTGAAGAATGGCGTGATTCACTTTTTGATTGTCCACGACCCGTACCCAGCACATCTGAACCGCGTGAGCCTCAATCAGAACGCTACGTGCACATGCCCGGCATGTGACTCCACGACCACGTGCAATACATTGAACATCCTGCCACACGTAAGATCTGTAACAGAATACAACGACATCGAAGAAATGTTACGCAACCCAGATAAATGATGTGCTCTAGGTAACATCTCTGATAAGTTTTCAAGAAGACTGCATGGCATCTATGGACGGATCTGAAACAGTCTTACAACAAACACAACATGGTCCTTGGGAGGACACACACTCTGACTCAGCCACAGACACTGGTGTAGATGCAGACACAGAAAATGACACAAACACGCTAACAACATTAGACACAGACTCATAACCCAAGGAGTATAATACATAAAATAGATAAGGTACTTATAACAAAAGCACACACAGCACGCAATTGGTCCTTATATCTAAACTGAGTTTTAAATATGATAACTAAATGATCTAAAGGAACATGACTAATGTAAGCATCGAGACAATCTTTACATCTAAGGAATACGCTATACAGTAGGCGAGGATCGAAGTTTAAGTTCCCAGGCGTCCCTCCGCCTATGGAACTGGTCATACACACAAACATGCAATATAAAGGCACACAGACAACATAAAGAACTACAGCTATTTATAGTAACAAAACCAGTGGGATAGGTAAGCCGTACATAAGCACTTAAAAGATGTAATAAGTAGTACTTGTTATTTCGACAGCACAGACAAATATCAGACACTCTCCTCATGTATTTCATTCAGTAATGTAGGAAAATATCATTTTGTACGCAACTTCAGGGGGGCGATGTTCCTGCCGTGGCCCTCCCACCAGAAGCAGCAACACGAAGCCATGATTTATATGTTATATTTTGTTTTAATAATAAAAAAAGATTTGTAGATCGCCTCTTTATTAGCTTTCTTTTATTTTCTTCAAAATTATTAACATTTCTTATTTCAACATTCCATTTCCTAAAACTAGTGTAATTTTCTTTGTAACTCATTTTTATTTTTCATTGTTTTATTGCACAAAACAAATTTTACTAGTACTGTGGAACAAAGTACTATTAGATAGTAAGACTGCATAATGTAGGACTTGCTTTTTTTTTAAAATATCAGGCAGCAGGCCTTAAATATGCAGTAAATGAAATGAAATTACTCGAGGTGCTCGGTGCTTTTGATGAATCGTGTTGGCCGTTCCATGCTTTCCCTGGCTATACACTGTGGAGTACGGAGGAAGTAATGGCTTGGCCCCGTGTTCGTTGCTGTCAGCCAGTGATCTGGATTCGACTTGCCGAGCATCTTACACTCTTGCAGTGCTAACTGCGACATAGAATTACCTTATTTTCTCAAAGCGGTGTAATTGTTAATGGTGATCGTTGGCTTTAGCATTATCTGTAGGTTTCCGCAGTAAGGAACTCACGAACTGCTGCTATGGTTCCAATAAGCTGTACAGTATCTCAGAATAAATGAAAATTTTTCCCTGACCTGGTCTCGAATACGAATTTCCCACTTTTTATGAACGATTCCACTTTGGCTATCTACACCTTCAGGAGCAGTCCAAATCTCCATCTGTCCTGGTGTCTACTCTCCTTTGTGCTTGCACTTTGTCACCTTGATTCCCAACAAGGGTGAGACATTGTTTTCTCTCGTCATTACCGTGCTATGGCATGAAATATTGCAGTGCTGAGACACACCGTTGATGATCCACAGCAGCATTCAATTAATAATGGACCCTAAACATCATTTATAGTTCCATATCAGCTGTAGAAGATTTCTGCCTCTTCCTCAAAGCTTATTGCTGACCAGCTTCTTGGTTACGTGTGCTTTGTGCTATTTAGCCTTACTGTGTGGTCGCTTAAGTTGTCAAATGTTTTCTGCTGTGCTTAATGGAGCCCCACATTGTGATTCGTTCTGTGGCTGTCCAAGAAGTTAAATGTCAGGTTAAGCACAACCATTGACGAGCTATCAAGACTTATTAAGCTCTGATGTTTTTTAATGCTAATTTGTTTGACGTGTCCATCAGGCAGCGAGATGTATTTAATTTATATGTTTAAACCTCCTGTGCATGCCATCGTTATACCTCATGATAGAACTGTTGTTTGATGTGTAGCGTGTATCTCTCTCTTTTTTTAATGTGTGTATCGTCTCTTGTCTGTCTCTGCCTCTCTGTCTCTCTCTCTGTCTCAATCTCTCTTTTTATAAATGGAGGTTTCGGTTTGTAACGTTTGAAATCGTGGATGAAAATATTTATAAGTCATGACGTCACGCACATTTCGCACACTCGTAGTAGCTGCTAAAATATACGCTAATAATCGTAATGCTGCTACGTAGGCAGATAATTCTGAGTGAAGGTACTAGGGTGGGTTTTAACAATAGACTTAGGTTATCAAGAGAAACATCTGTCTCAGAAATAGGCGTGGTTTGTTTAAAATTATAATAGTTAATACCCGATAAATAAATATTGTTGCAGAGAGAGACACGATATAGTCGCCTACATAGCTGTAGTATTATTCTCAATGTTACGTAGATTCTTCATTAGACACTGACCTTTTATACTCTTAATAATGATGTGAATAATATTTATAACAGTGAAGACAAAATTTTTACCAATCATCGACTTATTCATAAGGAAACCTAAGCCTGGTATAATTATTTATTAATTATTTATTATCTTTGCCATCGTTTTGTGTATTTTATGAAAACTTTTCTGAAAAGAATATTTTCTTTTCCTGATATAAGAAAATTTACTTTTTTCTGTTGTCTCGTGGGTGATGCCCAAAAATCGTGCGATTATATGTATTTCAACTAATGGCTGCCAATGCGCCATTACAACAAAAGAATGGCAGATGGCCAATGATAAAACTTGAAAACTAGCGATAATTAATATTATTTCCAATTAATTACATTCACGTGGTGGGGGAGGTATGAAATGAGATTACAAGAACAAGCAGTTTTTATTCATATATATTCTGAAAACACAATTAACAATGTCGTACGTTCAGAAGCAACTTCTTACAGAATCGTCCAGTAGGTTCGAGAGCTGTCACCAGAGTTATCATTTTATTCATCCAAGTCTTAATCACACAATAATATAGAAATTCCTTGACATGATACACTCATAGTCCTTGCTATTGTTAGTATTTGTTACATAGAAATATGTTTATTATTAATATTTTTATGTTCTAAACACGTAAAAGCAGAGAGTTTGTCACATTAAAAAATAATATTCCATCACTGATAGCACATTTACATACAGAAACACTCATAGTTTTGTGCGTTATTGACACTTGTGATTACCTTATCATTGTACCATGTATAACGATATGTTTACGTAACGTCTATACATAAACATACAGTTATAAATGTCCCTGTTCGGGCGCCAGTTATAACGATATGTTTACGTAATGTGTATACATAAACATACAGTTATAAATTTCACCGTTCGTAGACGCTAACTACAACGATATGTTTACTTTTGTGTTGTAACATATAGCTATAATCAGCGGTGGAAATATATGTGTGAACGCCGACCGTGTGCGGCTGTTTCTTGTTGGATCGTCTGATCAGTCGGAAGTTGCACTGCAGAGTAGAGTAGATGCCTATTTAAAATATAATTATTTTTTGATAGCTCAACATGAATTTCCTAAGGGACCGTAGTTTATCATGCATTTACCAGTAGAATATGGCGCGGAGAAAATATTTCGCCGCATACAACTTCCGTCCGATTTCGACGAAAGAATTCGTGACTGTGAACTATATGGCAGAAACATAAAGAACATTAAATAACTTCATGAAGGAATGAGCCATAGATTCTCTATTAAACAAATAGTCCATACACCAGTTCAATTTAATTCTGAATTTATGGCAATTAATAGATGAACTTACACTTCAATGACGGATTTAACACGGATGCCGTTTTGACTGGCACTTCTCGTAATGAAAATAATTCCTTTGACGTTTTCACATACACGTCGTACAATAAATTTACTGCTATGCAGTATTGCGCTTTTAGTATTGCATTTTTACTTTACACTAAAATAATATTATTTTTAACGACAATAATACGGTGGAAAGACATGCGCGTCCGACACAAGTTACAAGAGACAAGAGAAGAATGAGTCACTGTTCATCGAGAATATCTCGTACATAAAAAAAAGTGTAAAAGTATTCGTCTTCTGTCCGTTTTTCGCGCCGCGGTTTTCAAAGTCAATAACTCACTGCATCTCTGACGGGGCTTCGACAATAAACAAGTTACGTCACAGGTCGTTCACCTTTTACATTCTCGCAACATTATTTGCTAACTGTAGCTGTTGCCGGGCGACTGCTCGATTAGTGAATGATTTAAAATGATAAGGCAATCACATAATGTTACACACGATGAACGTAGTTCTGTTCTACAACACCCGTCAGTTGTATCCTAATGGGAGCTACTATTCCCTATTTCAGAGGCACAGCCAAGTTGGTGCTTGCGCTGTTAGCGCGCAGGAAGTATTTATATTGTTAGTTACACACTACAGCGCAGCTACCCTTTGCTATTCTAGGGACTGCGACAGCCTGGTACTTCCACTATTTGCATATCGGGCGCCTTTAGTTTGTGATGTCCGTTAGTAGCACGTAGTGTGTGGGTGTTACTTCGTAATAGACGCTTCGATGAGCTCGTGCTCGCGCATTTGCGAGTAGGATGTAGAATTTCCCTTCCTGTTTTGTGTTTCTACGCTTCCTACTCCGTTTAATGCTTCTACAGAGCAGCTGCTTTGACCCGTGTCGGGTGTGTGGAACACTGGTACTTATTTATCAAAATTTTCTCAAGTAAAATCCACATGATTTGGTTTCCATCCTTATTTATAGACTATTTAAGTTACGTGATACGCAAGCTCACGTGAGTGGGAAGTGTACTAATGAAGTTTACTGCGTTGCAGGCAGCACTTAGAATCACTATCGTTAGTGGGTTGTTCACGTATGATGTCGTATCCTGTCTATACAATGTCCACTAGCAATTTGATGTGCTTGAAGGCAATGTGCCATTAGGTATCTTTATTCATGAATGTGTTTAGCTGGCCAGCTACTTTACATGATGTCTTACTTTAATTTGCTGTACACTTGATTTACTTTATCAATTTTAACTTAGTTTCGTGCTTGGCCATATTTCTCTGTTTTGTCTGTTTTTTGTGTAAGTTGTTAGTCGTTTCCATTTTTAATATTCTAAACTTGTTCGGTACTGAAGCTGCAGCTATAAAGTTTTACTTTTTCAGTGATTATATCTCTTGTGGGTGAGTACCACTTAATTCTTTTATTACGCTGTAACGAAGTGTTTCGTCTTCAACGTGTCTAGTTCCGTAATCAGTGTTTCAAGAATTTTCTTATTCTTGGGTGCTTTTTGTAATTCCGTACCTCAATAGGTAGGAACGGAACCCTTACTGGATCAGTTTGTTGTCTTTCTGTCTGTCTGTCTGTCCAACTGTAAAATACCTTATTCCTCAGAAAAGAGTAGACGTGTCAAATTGAAATTTATGTCACGTACTGAAGTCTACTGTTTTTGGAGGAGCAAGCTTCTAAGTAAATGCAGTCAAAAGATACGGAATTTCTGTCACGTTATCTGATACTCGCAAACTCACTTATTAAAACCAACAGGGTACTTACCGTTTACCTAGCAACATAAAATTGTTGATTTCTAATAATGTCAATGCAAAAGATGTATTTTTGTTATTTATCAACCGACACCAAAATTAAAATTAAATCGTTCTCTGAAGTCTTGGAATTCCCAGGGCTGATATTTACCAGTATTAGCGTCAATAACAGGCAAGAATCGCCGAAATTCTCGATTCCCGGGATGGATGAACTGTCTGTATACGTATCTAAATTTGCACGGAGCGCTAAGAGAGCGAGATCTACTCATGCCAGACCTTTTTGTTCACTCTACAGTGTTGCATTTTACAGCTAAAATTAGCATTAATATTGTCCTCTGTACACGAAATGATTTTGTATTTAGATTTCTTCACGGTCAACTATGAAAACTTTAACAGGAACTATGGGTAAAATGTACATCTAAGTAATCTATCCTGGATTTTTTTTTTTATCTTATCTTCCACATTATATCTGGTGCCTTATACATTTCGCTTCAAGTCAAAACCGCGAATAAGAAAAATTGTCATTTGGCCAAATAGTTCTTAAATGTAGGGTGCCTCCCCTCACGAGTTCAAGTTACGCGTTTGTAGGGTAGTAACTTTGTCCAATTGTATGGTCATTTTCTGAATTGATACTGAAGTGGATATTCAAGTGTTAGTAGAATGGTAATACATTTTCTTCTCAGTAGTTGACGTTGCGTAACAATTACAAGGACCACCAACCCATACATAAAGGTCTTACTTGTTACCTGTGTTGTATTTGTACTTATTACCACTTACTCGTTATTACTGTAACAAAATTCGTCTGTTTTAAATTGTTTACGAGGTGCGACAATAAAGTAATGAGACTGATTTTCTTTGCAAGATGTGGCAACCCTGCAGGCTTGCATAGGCACAATATCTTTGACCTTGGTCTATAAACTGCTTCTAGTCCAAGCGACACGTCAATGCACCTGCTCAGTCGTGAGTTGTGCTGTAATAAATTAACTCCTGTTTGTGTTTCTCGTCACGGAAATGGAACCGCATAATATTGAGCAACGATATGCCATTTCTTTTTGGGTTAAATTGGGTGAAACCGCTACGACAACTTACGGTAAGCTTCAGAAGGCTTTTGAAGAGGAGGTTATGTCAAGAGTTCAAGTTTTTCGTTGGCGTAAAATGTTTAGTGAAGCAGAACGAATGTTGAAGATGAACACCGCAGTGGACGACCATCAACCTCACGGATGGATGTCAACTTGGCCAGGGTGCGTTAACTCATACGATATGATCCAAGATTATCCATGAAAATGATTACAGAACAACTGAACATCAATCGAGAAACGGTTTGTCCAGTAATAATTGAAGATTGAATTGGATTCTGCATCACGATAATGTGTCATTCCATACTGCTCTGTCAGTACAGCAATTTTTAACCTCAAAACAAATTTCTGCACAACCACAGCCAACTTGTTCACCAGATATCACTCCGTGCGACTTTTTTCTATTTCCAAGAGTCAAAATGGCGGTCAAGGGACACCATTTTCCAACAACACAAGATGTCCGAAAAGCTGTGACTAGGGTCTTGGAGGAGATTACAGAAGACGAGTTCCAGAAATGTTACCATCGATGGCGCAAGCGGTGGAAAAAGAATGTGCAATCAGAAGGGAACTACTTTGAAGAAGACAACACTAAGCTTGACTAAAACGGCAAGCAACATTTTTTTCACATCAGTCTCATTACTTTATTGTCGCACCTCGTATATTCCCTGACAACAGTAACTTAGTACTCCCCCAACCAGATCCCCGTCTTTTTGACGTTCAGTGTCTTGTACCGAAGGCTTCAGCGTACTGGGAAGAACTGAAGGAGAAGTGCGGAGACGCGCTGTTCGCGGATGCTCCCGCCTCAGCGGACTGGCGCACCTAACTTTCGGGCTGCAGTGGCTCCCTCCGTGGGAGCGAGTTGTCACCGTGCTGAGAATCCGGAGTATCTTTGACTTTCCCTTCTGATCTGATAGGTGAGGAATCCGAATCTATGTTGTATACTAAACTTGCTTACCTCATTGTCAAGATACCTGACTTAGATTTAGGATATGTGGATTACAAGTAAGTGTCAGCGTAGTTCGAACATTGGCTCTCTAAATTTTCCCAGTAGTATTTCAAGAGAAAAGCGAGCACAAGATTCCCATTGCGCTTTTCACTATCATTTTCATATTTCTGCCAACAAGTGAAAGGTTTCATCTTTCGTTCTTTATTACTGATTTTCCATTTTAATTCTATTATACATAGTTTCTCTAACGTACTGCCTTGGACATATGATACTATGCTTTATTACTATTTACCTGTAAAGTGTAATAATTCCCAATACTCAGTTTCATGGTATATTGGTTTCCAGTCGCAGTTGTGCGATGTCGAACGAGTTTCTTACATCTATGGAGACCGAATCTACCTCTTTACAAGCGTACAGACTTGCTCGCTCACAGTGGATGTAATACCAAACATTCAGCTACTTGAATGGCCAGAGACGTTGAGTTCTTCCGTCTCCAGTAATAACTGTCACACACCCATTGTATCCCGCCTAGTCACTGGTACTAGGAATAAAGATTAGAAATGCACAGTGGGTGGAAAATAAGAAATTATTGTGCACCACATCTTGAATTTATTAGGTCTATAATTTTACTAGTAGTGGTGCAAGTGGTAGGTCGTAAGTGTTACACAGTAAGCTTAGACATTTGTTAACACAAAGCCATCAAAAGATTAATCGATTTGTGAGTCAATCATTAAGTTAGTCTCGATTGAATATATCAGTTTACGAACCCGATTCTCGCAATTTTCTGGATCTTTTTTCTGCTTTAACATGAAGAAATCTGCGGCAGAGGCTCATCATAAGCTGGGTAAGACCTGTGATGAGCCACATGTTACCGACAGACCGTGCAGAGAATGGTTTCAGCGCTTCAAGAACAGCGATTACAACCTCATAGATCGGCACGACGGTGCTAGAGAGAAGGTTTCGGAAGCTACTGAAACCGACGGATACAGTCACAAAAGATTGTTGTCAAAAAGGAACACTGAAAGATAAATGGCCACAATACAGCGACGGACAATACAGCTCGACTCTCTGTCGCAAAACTCTTCAAAAGGCACATGGAAACGTTGAATTGGGAATTACTAGCGGACTCATCGTATTCTCCATAAAATTATCCCTTTGACTACCACCTTTTTCGATCAATAGCATATGGCGTGGCTGACCAATACTTTCGGTCGTATGAACAAGAGCTAAACAGGATCGATCCACGGATCTCCTAAAAAAATGTCCAGTTCTTCCACCGCTGGATTCGTATTCTGCCTCTAAGATGTGAGAAAGTAATTGGTAGCGGTGGCTAGTGCTTCGATTGGTAAACTTTTTGTAAATTTTTACAATAAAGTCTTGAACGTCAACAAAAAACGAAGGAAGCAGAATTCTACACCTAATATCTACCGTATTTATTTAGAATATAATTACATGCCAACTTAGAAAAATATGTGACTGGAACAGCTATGAAAGAGAGGAAAATAACAAAAACCGAAAAATATCTTTAACATCAACAAAACTAGTAATTCGTAATGGTAAACACTCTTCGTTACACATGTTTGATAGCGACGTGGAATGAACCCCGTTACCATACAGTGAGTAGAGGTATGCTGGAGAATGGAAGAGCTGTTAGTAGCAACTACCTGGTTGCAATTCATCTCCCGAAAACCGCCCAGACGCATACTCTTTACCTCTTGGGAGGTACCTGTCCAGTTTGTCTTCATTCATTCGTGGTTCAGCTTCGTTTTTACTGTCTCAAACACGGGCATTTTATCGCACTACTGTGAATGGGACAATCCTTGACGGACGGCTGGATTATAGACCTTCTACTATGTGGGCTACATAGCAATACACCGCAATACATCAGAGGATCATTATGGCATAACAGAATCTTCGCGTCACTCTTGTGAGCTAACTTTGTAAACGTCACCAAAAAACTTCTTAGTGTGCATAATAAAAGCGAAGGAACCATTGTGAGCCCAAGTCACTACTTTCTGTACTCAAAATCACGTGACTGCTGGTAGCAGAGCGAGTATTTCTTCACTTAGATCTTGAAGACCATTTACAATAATACTTCACCATTTACCCCATTCGGTTATTTCTCTTTTTACCATTATGTTTCGTCACCGCGTAAGGGAGCTTCTAACGCTTTCAAAGTCGTACGATACGTCACTCTTCTGTTTCTCTACAAATGTCCTTGTGTATCTTCTTATGTAAAGAAGCAAAAATTATATTGTAACAAATAAGCCCTCGGTCACAAATATTAAGTCAGAATTGACCTGGTTTCGACGCTACTATGAGCGTCGTCTTCAGTATTAGACTAACTGTACTAAAACATTAGGTATATAGTACATTAATAAAATTAAAGTTTGTACTGACTCGAAAAGATGCAGTACTTACAAGTCACATATTAAAAAAGACCTAAGCCGGAAAGCCGACGTCATGAACACTTGTGAGATGGCGAGCCGCTAAGAGCTGCTCGTGCTGTGAACAAGGGTTGCAACAAGACTGAGGTGTCCACTTTAGAAAGTGTGGGCAAGTAAACATTGTGTTGCTACGAGCGCCATCTAGTAGCCACAGAAATAACTAGGCTACTGTACATTGAAAATTAGACACATGAAATTGTGATGCAGCTGATTCAGGCATAACGTAAACATTAATAATAACAGAATGAAGTTACATATTTATCTGCTTTAAAGAGAGGTACATTTTGAAAGGTAAAAACGTTAGTTACGACATACAAGAAAACTGCAAAGATGTGACAGGAAAACATTTTGGTAAACTGCATGAGGAAATCTGAATCAAAGATCAAGCAATGGTTTTATACAGTCAAAAAAGTTTTTATTTCACAGTTGCAGCTGTTCGTTGAGAATGAGGCCATCATGACGAGTGGGATGTTTGAAAATCTCAAATTCCTCTAAGACAACTAACCTACGCCCCTTTCATTTCGGTATGCAGAATATTGTTATCGCCTATGGCTTAAGGCACGTGTCCAGTAATTAAGAGATGATCGGCAAAGGATGAATTTAGGGGACTGGTGCCGTTCTTTCTCAAAAGATGTTCTTTATATCTGATGGTGAAAGCACGTCCGGTTTGCCCTATATAATAGGAGGAGCAGGTATCGCAGATGATCTTATAAACGCCAGAACTTTCTGTTGGGGAGCGAATGGATTTCAAATTATTAATGAAGTTTCTCTTTTGATTATTATTAGTAGAAAAGGCAACATTGCAGTTGTATTTGTTGCGAAGCATGCGCTGAATCTGATAGGAAATGGGTCCTATGAAAGGAATAGAAAAACTTTTTTTGGGTTAATTTCAGTGCACGATTTGTTGAGCGTGGTGGTTCTTGCAGTTTTCTTTTTTTAGGATATCGTCCACTATGTTAGGCGTATATTCATTATGGACTGCTATTGTTTTAAGTAAATTAATCTCCTCATTAAACCTTTCTGTTAAAAGTGGTATGGAGGTGGCTAGGTGGACGGCAGAGTGAAAAAAGGCCATATTTTGAGACTGGGGATGAAAAGAGGAAACAGGCACGATTTGGTCAGTATAAGTTTCTTTTCGAAATATATTTAAAGTGATGTTATTGTCTTCTATTGTAAGCGTCAAGTCTAAATAATTTAATTGGCGGTTATCGTTTTCGAGTTCAATAGTGAAAGAAATTTTTTCATGGAGGTCGTTAAAAAGTTTAAATTTATGATCAATTCTATCGACGGGTCCGTTATAGATGACTAGAATATCATCAACGTATCTTGTGTAAGAAGCGGCTAAAACACGGTTAAACAGATTTATTTCCAAGGAATTGATAGAGATGTCGGCGATGATGCCGGCTAAAGGGTTGCTCATAGCGAGCCCATCAGACTGCTGGTACAGTAGTCCGTTGAATTCAAAGTAATTGTACTTGACAACGACATTAATGAGATTCATAAAATCAGTAATCTGTTCGTCTGACAGATCTTTTTTAAATTGACGTAAGTTTTCTTCCACAATGATGAGCGTCTCATGAACCGGGACATTGGTATAAAGATTTTTAATATCTAAGGAAAAAAGCTTGGTGTCTGAACTGCATTCTAAGTTTTTAATATTATGGACCAAAACGTGGCTGTAAGGAACGGAATAATTATTTTCGAAAACGAAGGATTTTTCAAAGTTTCGTGTATAAATTGGGCCAAATCGTGATACGCGTTATTCATGCTATTGGAGATTGGACGTATTGGATGATTAGGTTTATGAATTTTGAAACAAAAATGTTCATTGGCTCCCCTGAACGTAACCTATGTCCTCTATCCCGACAGTCAGACACAACAAACCCTCTACATGAACTTTTGCTACAGTTCCGCGCACTTTGACCTCTATTCGGAACATATAATTCAGCATACACGAATGCTGCTACCACAAAAACAACGTCGTATACACAGCAGCCACAGCAAACTAAAACAGTGTGTTCATTCAGTTTTACCACCAACGCAAACCGAAACAAGCAATGCAATTATAGAACAAGACAAATTCATTCATCGACCGTTACGCTGCCAACGAAACCAAATCAGACAACACAAACAGACCAGGAGTTTAACTGCCTACATGGATATATTTTGCTCTGAAAGGCGTCACTGTGTGTTATTTCCAAGTGCTAATCAGGTCCATCTCATAAGCAATATTTTAATATGTAGAAAACACCCTCGAAAAAACACGAGCAACCCAACAGTGATATAGTATTTTACAAGTTACAACGGTAGTAACGATGAACCAACGTGAAACATATCTGCTGGATTACAAAAGTAGTCTACTTTCTCAGTGATCTGCCACAATACAGTGTTCATTAATAAAAAGGATTTTAAGATTTTAATTCATATTTCCATAATAATTAAGTAGCTTTCTCAGTTTTATAAATTGGTGGTCAAGTATGTTCAGGGTATGACCTGTGTCAGTTTTTCCTTCGTTGACAAATATTTAAAAACTATTTATATTTGGGAATGACACGGTAGCAGAGCGGGGTAACGCAGTGGTTAGCTTACTGGACTCGCATTCGGGAGGACGAAAGTTCAAACCCGCTTCTGGCCATCCTGTTTCAGGTTTTCCGTGATTTCCCTAAATCGATTACGAAATTGCAGGGATGTTTCCTTCGAAAGGGCACTGCCGATTTCCTTCTCCATCCTTCCCTAATCCGTGCTTGTGCTCCGTCTCTCATGATCTCGCTGTGGACGGAACGCTCCTCAGCATCCCCTGCCTGTGAGGCGATGAGTCTTTCAATAGGCTGACAAACGAATGTACGCAACTGAGAGGTATGATCTGAATATTTAGTCAGTGAGGGACGACGGCATGCTATGGGGAGCACCATTTATTGCGACTGGGATATTCACAGCACGCACATAAGCTGCATACCTGGAAGTTGGTCATTTTTTACAAACAGTCTCTGGTGATTTTTGACCTACTACTACTCTACTAACTGCATTTACTAATGTAATTTCTGTATTTACCCCACAGCCAACTTTACTGTGTGCGGTAGAGTGTATTTTCCATGCCAATATCATTTGTCCACTTTCCTGATCCTTTCACGGATAGCAGTAGAGGCAGGAGGGAGATGCTGTGCGGGTTGGGTGGAACACCGTCCGTATAAAGGGTGTTCATTTTAACTGAAGACGTTGAAATATCTCGAAAACAACACATAGGATAAAAAAAAGAGGTAGTTCTAATTTCCGGAATAAGATTTTCACTGTGCAATGGAGTGTGCGCTGATATGAAACTTCCTGGCACATAAAAAATATGTGCCGGACCGAGACTCGAACTCGGGACCTTTGCCTTTCGCAGGCAAGTGCTCTGCCATCTGAGCTACCAAGCAAGGTTCGCAGCAGAGCTCCTTTAAAGTTTGTAAGATAGGAGACGAGGTACTGAAAGAAGTAAAGCTTTGAGGACGGGGCGTGAGTCGTGCTTGATAGCTCAGATGGTAGAGCACTTGCCCACTAAAGGCAAAGGTCCCGAGTACGAGTCTCGGTCCCGCACACGGTTTTAATCTGCCAGGACTTTTCTTAGTTCTAATTGGTTTGTCTCGGCGGGGGACGTCCAGTGATATCATACTCGACTTCCATCCCATCGTTAGTTGGGGGAAACTTTGAAATCTTCTACTGGAATCTTCGATCTGTATTGCAAATTACGATTCTACGGCAAAATCTACATACGTTTTGTCTGAAACACTTTTCTTCGATTTGCCAGAGAGTGCTATAATCAAAGGAACAGAAATAAGCACACAATTGTAATATACAATTTGCTACTCAATGGCCTTTTGGTATCCAATTGCACGTGGGACCAAACCTCCATGATGCGACGGTAGGACAGGCCAGTGCTTCATAAATTCTAATTGGAAATCCCATGCGCATCGTTGTATTCCTCTGACATATCGTCCAGGGGAGTATGCTCTTGTATTTTACCGATTAGAGTAAGTGTTCAGAAGTAGTACGACTTCAATAAGTGTAGTCATCCGCTTTTCAAATGACGCTACACAGGACAGCAGCACACTCGTATCTGCGAGAATATCACCATAGGCGTTTCTGATGCAATCGACCATCTCTTCACGGCCTGTTGGCACTTGCTAGTATATCATATCTTCTAAATATCCCCACAGAGAGAAGTCCAGCGACATCAAATCAGGCGACCTAGCGAGCCATTTAATAGTGCCACCTCTGCCGATCCAACGACCGGTCTAAACACGGTCTAATACTTCCTGTGCTTCAGTTGTATAATGCGTTGGGCAATCACGCTGAAACCACATACATTGACGAACGTCGAGGGCAACATCCTGCAGTAACACCAGCAGTTCCTCTTCCAAAAACGTTCGATATAAGCGTCTATTCAACGTGTCGTCGAAACAATACGGACCAATGAGTTTGTTCCCATGATGCCACACCACACGTTAACTGACCAAATACGTTAATGGGCAACCTGCCGTAAACAGAGGAGATTGTCTGCTCTCCAGTAATCCATGTTATGCTGGTTAACGCTATAATGGTTTGTGAATGTAGACTCATCACAAAATAGTACCACGGCAGAACACGTGGGGGTCGTTTGCATTTGTTGACGTGCCCATTCAGAAAATACTACCTGGTTATGGAAATCGGCGCCGTGAGTTTCGTGATGCAGTAACACGTGGTACAGATGACACCTAATGACGATGCTGACATACCGGAATCGCGGTGTAATTTCTGGTGTGTGTGAAACCTTAGGGGTCTTAACTGCTAAGGTCATCAGTCCCTAAGATTACACACTACTTAACCTAAATCATCCTAAGGACAAACACACACACCCATGCCCGAGGGAGGACTCGAACCTTCGCCGGGATCAGCGGCACAGTCCATGATTGCAGCGCCTCAGACCGCGCGGAGTAATTGCTGGGCGCTTGTAAGTGGGTTGTGGTGCACTTGCTATTACAGCTATTTCATTAGTCTCCCCTTGAATACATTTACTTCGTTTTCTTTTGCCGGTCTGCACGGTGCCATAAGACATAAAGGCCATCACATCCTTGTAAAAGAACGAACGAGAGCGAGCTCTCTCAGGGAAATGCTCGGCATACAAGGCAACAGCAATCTCAACATTCTCCACAAATAAGGATCATTTCAATTTCTTCTTCTGTGATTGTAATTTTCATCGTCCACTTGCGCATCTATTCTCCATATGATAGGTAGGCGTACAGGGAATAAACACTGCGCAAATATTGTGATATTTCAGCCGCTACCTGTTCTTCGTCATCACGATACGTCAGCTCTGCTCGTAGTGTAATGCCTGCTACGATACGTTAGTTGCGTACACGGCCTAAGTGGCGAGTCGAGTACTCTCGCGCCGGCAGCTGTGACCGAGCGTTTTTAGACTCTTCATTCCGGAACCGCGAGCCTGCTACAGTGTCAGGTTCGAATCCTGCCTCGGGCATGGATGTGTATTACGTCCTTAGTTTAGATAGGTGTAGGTAGTTCCAAGTCGAGGGGACTGATGACCTCAGATGTTAAGTGCCATAGTGCTTAGAGTCATTTGAACCATTTTTTTCGAGTACTCCCCTGTTCGATATGCTGAGGAATGCAACGTCGAGAATGGGGGTTTACAATTAGGAGTTCTGTGACAAAACGTATAAAATGGTCCAGATAAACGGATGCAGATTTTTTTGTAGAATCGTAATCTGCAATACAAAACGGGAGTTCCCATTAAAGATTTCAAAGTTGTCACCCGCCCACCACGCACCGGTTGGTGTGGCTGTTGGAGTATGATATCGTTGGATGCCTCCATCCCAGAAAAATTAGAATTTTATCTGTTTTTGATCCGATGTGTAGTCTTCGATATATTTCAGTGCCTTAGGCTAAAACGAGCACCCTGTATATGGACTACAATTTCTATGATTTTTCCATCGTGGTCATTTTGATATGTCTATGTGGGGAGAAGTGATATGTTACTTGACTGTTAGTAGTAATGTGTGGTGATCATGGTGTACTTTGCACTTAAATGGCCATGAAATGGGCTAAGTTCGCCAGAGTTCCTAAGTCAATAGCATTTCAACTTTTATCTTGTTTTTCACCTTGTCATCGTCCTTAGCCATCACCAAAATCTTGTCATCGATGACCTTGATCTCAAGATGTTATCAGTTAATTAATTAATATTTAGAAACGAAAAACCTACTTCAATCCCCCATAACTCCCTGTTCTCCTTCTTCATCTATCTCCAGACATTCATAGAGCAATGTTAAATATGTAAGAGCTACTAAAAATCCAAGATGGTAGAAATGGTCTAACTGCTTTAGTGGAAAATTTATAACCCCTAAACTTTCCTCTGTCACCAACCAACTCCAATACTCGTTATCTCTAGCCAATCATACTGCCAAGAAACCTAGATGGCAGAAATAGTCCAATGGCGTTAGTGGGGAAAATTAAAATACAGCTCCCGTCTCCCTATTTCCAGCCATCCACGCAGTGCATACTCCTTGTCTGCAGCCAATTATTGCATAGTAATCTAAATTGGTGGAAACAGACCAATCAAGTTCATTATATCAACCCCCACATCTTTTTCTAACTAATCATAGTTCTGTAATGATTTGTTATCATGACACGAAATCAAGCTATTTCTGATGTACACTCCCTGTCTCCAACCATCACACAATAGTATCAAATATAGCGTCAACTAGCAGCAAAAAATTACCTAGGTTTCACATTAATGTCAAGAGCATGTGTAAGACTTCTACACTGATTACGTATTTGCGGTTCTGATTCAGGCGTAATTCGGCAAAAGAAGAACCTACCTTCTTTAATCTCCAGCTTCTGTGGCGTTCTCTGAGACCAGTTGAGCTTGACCTTCCAGTCCCTCCATTATGGCAGTTCTAACACCCCTGGCAGATTATCCTATGAACTCTACTTTTCATGGTGACGGGTTCGTTATCTTTTGGTCTGAAAAATCTTGTACCAAATGTCTATGGGATACAGAAAAACATAAATGAATCTTTGGCCTATAAAATGCTGCGTATCCTTTTAGAAACTTTAGCTACAAAAGGAAAACTATGCACTTTCCTTTTAGGTTTGTGTATGCTGGTCACCGGTGACAGTAGCGATCTGGCTCGCTTTTTCAGTTCTTTTATTGAGTATGTTGTGAGTAACGTTGAATGTAAACGCATTATTTGTAGTTATTGGTTTTATTGTGTTAAGTTCATGGTCATAGTCTTCCTGGGATTTGGGGATAGAAAGAACACTGTGGATCAGGTAGTGGAAGCTTATATGTTTGTAGGCTGTTGAATGCTGAAAGAAAACTGGGACCGATGGATCAGTACAGGAGACTAGCAAGTATATTTTAAATCTATCTTAGCTATTTTCTGTTGGTAAGGTGATGTCTAGGAAGTTTATGGTGGAACCCCCTATCTTCATTCTGGCCTCTATGTTAGTATGCCGCTGATTCACATTTTCCAAAAACTTAAAGAGTTGTCTAGTAGAACCTTTCCACATCTTAAAAAGATCAGTCTCCCATTAGTCCATTCACATTTTTGCTAGCTATGGGGGTGAATGTGAGCTCTCTGTGTGATTATCTACTCCCTTAAAATAGTTTTGCTGGAAGCAGAAACAATTTTGATTTAAACTACATTCTACTATGTTATGTTCTGCTGTTCTTTTGGATTAATGTCATATATGTACAATGACTGTGACACAATATCTATACACTGTTTCGCAGGAAAGCTTACAACCAAGCTATGTATTTCAAACGAGAATGTTTTTGTATTTGTTGGAATATTAACATCTTTTGACCTGTTTACTGAATCTCAGCTGTTCTTAACGCTGTATTTCCCAATGAAGTTCAGTTATTTATTCATGATGAAGTTAATGCCCCTGGTAGCATTTTACGCTGTTGCCTGTATTAAAGAGAGCACTGATCAGCTTGTTTTTTTCTCGTTTGTGGAGACTGGGTAAACCGCAAAGCTGTCGGGCTGTAGGAGTCATTTGAAGACTGCTCTCACAAATAGATCCAGAAAAAATATTGGAGCACTTGTCTGCTAACTATTTAATTTGCTCTCCGTGTTTACCTGTTGGATATCTCTGTAGTTTCAGTAGGTGAGCTGAATGCCAAATTCTTTTCCCCTTTGTGTGTATAATTTGGTATAATTTGCTCACTGTGTTTACCTATTGGATATCTCTGTTGCTTCAGTAGGTGAACTGAATGCCAAATTTCTTCCCCTTTGTGTGTGTGTATATAATTTGTTTTATTTAACAGCATTTCAGTCCCTCCTTTACATGCTCTAGTCACAATCACGTTGCTGCATTCAATCGTGTTTTAAGTTTCTTCATGACTAAGAACACACTACTCTCCCAATACTGAAGTTAGTGTTATTTCTGCTCCTGCACCTGCTTAGTGGCCTCTGCACGCTGTACGCTCTTAGCTACATCTTTCTCTAAAGCTCTACCTCTAGATCCACTTTCAGATGGTCTAATACATTCTTTGTTATTAACCTGGATATAGACTCAATCTTTTCTGATTCAGCTGTTTGAAATTGAATCCTCATTGTCTAAATCCAGAGTGTCGTACAATAGAGCTTGAAAATATATACAAGGACGTTATTTGTATTCAAATAAACTTAAGTTGTAACTGACAATTAAATATATGAAGTAAAAATATCTGTAAACTTGAGACAGTTTGGATAACAACAAAAACAGCTGACACAAAATACCACACTCACTCTCTTCGAAGCGAAGGAACACTGAGGAAACTTTTAGAAAACCTCATTGTACTTCGATGCCATCCAAACACTTAGTTTTCTTCAAAAAATTTCATATATGGTCACGTCAATGAATTTATTGCACTGCTTTCATGCTCACCATTTTATTAACGTTGAGTAGCTTAAGTAAACTGAAAAAATATATTTTGCGAGCTACATTCTTTTTGTGGATTAAGCAAAATGTACCCCGGGACAATATATGAACGAAGCACGTGAGAATCTATGAATACCACCCTAAAATTGGCCGGTAGAATCAGACATATAACAGCCTAGGACTGAACAATGGCAGTCTTCATGTCTTCTCTTTGGGGCATTTAAGTGCAGCCATGTCAATTGACTATAAATTTCGTCGCTCTGTCACTGAGTTCGGCGCTATGTAGCACACAGTCCAGGACGGATTATCATTTATATCTCAAATTTCAGTACTTGCTCTGTCTTTTCGTGCAAGAAATGGTATATGTATATACCTATGCTAAAGCACTGTTGTCTTCTGATGATGGAGATATTCGTTTTATGTAATTTGTATTTGTTAACTGATTAGTAATTGTTAATTATCTTAGTTTCCAGTGTAAAGTTGCTGCATGTTTATTTACCGGTATCGTTCACACAAACATAAAATGTTAATGACTGCATCATGCTGTACGAAAATTTATTTTAGACGTATTTATTTGCAAAAACAAACATTTGCCATATAAGTTTTCGTAATATATGTTGTTATATACTATACCAATTAGGTAAAAATTAATATCTCTATTTTTACTCTGTGTGGGTGACGAGTGATAATTTCAAATAGAATTGGACTGATGGAAATTCTTTATGGTGCGGACAGGGATGTAACGCGGTTAAGAGGAAGTATTTTCAAGTAATGTATTGACTGTGACGTGTGGAAAGAGGGTGGAAGGAAAGACTGTAACGAGGAGGAGCTGAATTTAAAATATTTTAAGATATATCCAAGGTAGTGAAGAGTGTTGTCACCTCTCACGGACGATAATGGCCTTATTTTGGTACAAGGTAACGATCTGTACGCTGAAACATCGTTTATGTAGTCTTTAAGACTGTAGAAACACATTCAGAGGGCAGATGAAAATACGAGAATGTGGTAGAGATAACAGAAATTGCTTACAGAAGACATTCCTCAAGAAATAATTGTAGACATCAGGATTTGTTTACTGGCGGACCGCAGCTACATTTAGTTTTAAGAAGATTTTTAATTGTTGAGCTTTTACTTAATATATGTGGGTGAAAATGTGTGATACAGGAGTATAGTGGCAAGAACACTGAAAAATACATTTATTTTTCAATTAAGTGAAGGACGTGTGTATAAACTGAAAAAATGCATAGTCTGTGTTTCGAAGGGATAAATTAATCTTTACAGTGATGGTCAGTATTTAGAAACAAGTTAGAGCTGTTTCGTCATTTGTGAGTACACCGTAGTGTTTTGTTGTGGAAAGAGAAGTATTCCTAGAGAAAATATAATAATAGTTTGGGTGTGTGTTACCAGTACTCCAGTATAGTACCAGCACTTACTTCAGAACTGCATCTCTGCCGCTGTTGCAATTCCTAAAGCAAAATTGAGCGTCATCTAACACATGCTGAATTTTCTGTTCCATTCTTCTGTTTATTATTCTTGCCAGCAACTTGGATGCATGAGCTGTTAAAGCTGACCTTGTGATAATACTTGCACTTTTTAGCTCTTGCAGTCTTCGGAATTATGTAGATGGTATTTTTACGAAAGTCAAATGGAATGGCGCCACAAACATGTTTTCTACACACTAACGAGAACAGTCGTTTTTTTGCTACTTCCTCCAGTATTTTATAAATTCAGAGAATGATTTCAATCCCTTCTGCCTTGCTTGATCTTAAGTCCTCCAAAGCTCTAATACTGGATTCCCTATCTCATCTAATTAAACTCCGGTTTCTTCTTATGACACGTCACACAAATCTTCCCCTTCACAGAATCCTTCAATGTACTCTTTGTACCTATCCGTTCTCTCTTCGCATTTCAGAATGGAATTCTGGTTGCACCTTAATGTTACCACCCTTGCTTTTAATTTCACCGAAGGTTGTTTTGACTTTGGTGTATGCTGAGTCCGCCACTTCTTTCATGCAGCCATTTCATCTAAGCTTCCCTGAACTTTTTATTTATTTCATTCCTTGGTGATCCTGTTCCTGAATTCCCCTGAACATTTTCGTACTTCCTTCTGTCGTCGATCAACTGGATTTTTTCTCCTGTTACCCATTGTTTCTTCGCTGTTACCTTCTTTCTACCTATGTTTTTCTTTATAACTTCTGTGGCGTGCCCTTTCTAGAGATGTCCATTCCTCTTCAACTCTCCTGCTTACTAAGCTACTACTTGTTGCTGTATTTATCGCCTTAGAGAACTTCAATTGCATCTTGCCATTCCTTACAACTTCCGTATGTGACTTATATGCATATTGATCCTTCCTGACTAATCTCTCAAACTTCAGCCTATTCTTCACCACTACTATACTGTGATCTGAGTCAATATCTACTCCTGGGTACGCCTTACAATCCAGTATCTGATTTCGAAATCTCTGTTTGACCATAAGTATTCTAACTGAATTCTTCCCGTATCATCCGGCCTTTTCCAAGTATGCCTCCTCCTGTGATTCTTGAGCAAAATATTCGCTTTTACTAGCTGAAATTCATTACAAAACTCAGAACGTTCTCCTCTCTCATTCCTCGTCCAAAGCTCATACTCTCCTGCAACTTTTTAATCTACTCCTTCCTCTACAACTGCATTTCAGTCCCCCATGACTATTAGTTTTTCATCTCTCCTTATGTACTATTTTATCTTTTCAATATCCTCATATACATCCTCTGTCTCCTTATCTTCAGCGTAAGACGTTGGCATGTACACCTGAACTATCGGTGTCGGTGTTGCTTTGCTGTCAGTTGTGATAAGAACAACCCTATCACTGAACTGTTCATAGTAACACACTTGAACCATGAATTTATTTTCAAAACTTTTTATCCTTAAGAATTTACTTTATTTACTAGCGATTCATCAAGAACACCATGTGAGCGTGGAAGTAGTTGCCAGTGGGTAACTGATGAAAACAAATCAAATTTCTTTCAACAAATGGAAATTTTATTCCTAAAAGCCTTATTTTTTAGAGACATATTTCAAATTATAATCAGAAAGCACCCTCTAAATCTCCAGTTACAGTTTATTCAGAGGCAGAAAGAACAAATTTTGTACAGTATGAGCTTTCGGGCTGAGAACCTTGTCGCTCCCTTTTGACATGGCTGTAGTCAGGACCGCTCACAACAACCTCTGAAAGACTACACTGGTGCAAATCTGCAACGCACCAGATTACTTTAAACTAAAAAATTTTAACGACTCCCACAAGTATATAAACTAGGCACCCCGTAGGAGGGATGGAAATGGTACAAATCACTAACATTAAAAGTTAACTCGCTACCGAAGGTGCACCTTGATATTTCTTTAAAAAAATCTTACGTTGCAAGGTGGGAACTTCATATACTAAAATGACCATTTAAATAAAAACCCATGGAGTGTAGTCTTACATAAAATATACAAGGTTAGCCAGACACGCTCAATATTACACATATACCGCCTCTCAAAATGATAGGCATGATAAAAATATATTTCAGGAATTCGGCCGTTACACTTCAAGCAATAAATTCGTTATCACTGAATCCAACAAACATGACAGAGGCAGCTATTGACGTACGGCAGATCGACAGACAAACAGACAGAAAGACACTAACTGCCGAACAAATGCGGACGAGAGACAGACGAGCAAGCTGGGGACGAGAGACTGACCAAGAAAACAAGTAGAATTTAACAAGTAAATGAACGACCTATCACCAACCAGTTAACTTCTAATAAACAGCGATTTCTGGCGAAGAGCCGGCGCAGTACCCCCAAAACGCTCTACCGAACCGTCCGCTTCCAGCCGCTCCAATGGACGATGGAAGCCGCGCCGATCTCCCGTCTTACGGCGTCGCAGCTCGCACCGGCCAGACCGATGTCGTGGGTTGACTCCTACTGCTCTCGTGTCAGTCTCGAAGCCGCTACGCCTCGCCATACGGCGCGGCCTACTGGACTCACGTGGCGACCTCACATACGCCGACGCTCAAGGCGAACAAGTCATCTTGTGTCTCAGTGCGACCAACCGATCGATCCGACCGTCAATGACTGTTGCCTGCGCAACTCGAGAAGATTGGCGGCCTAACGCGCAGACTCAGATGCAGGAACTCAGCCCCGACCGGGCGACTGTTACTGGCGGAGTGGCAAGACTCTCATTTTACAGGTTTTAAAATTTGATCCAAACGATAGACTTACTATCACTCCGAACGACAGACAGACACTAACTGCCGCACAAATGCGAAAGAGAGACAGACCAGCAACTGGTGACGAGTGACTGACCCAGACTCACTCCGACTGATAAACTGCCGAGGTCATAGCGCCCTTTAAATGCACGTGAACAGGCAACCTTCCCCCTTTCCCACCAGAGCGAGACACCAAAGCTGCGACTGCCACAGGGGCGCCACCGCCAGAAACGGAGGCCGACTGCTTCACACAACTCTCTGACGCCCTCTTCAAAACAGCAATTCTTACCACGGCTCAACATTCTCTGCCCTACCTTCCTATTTGTAACGGATGCTACTCCTGTTATACCATTTTCTGCTGCTGTTGATGTTACCCTACACTCATCTGATTAGACATCCCTGTCTTCTTTCCATTTCACTTCACTGATCCCTTTGAGCCTCAGCATTCCCCATTTCAGAATTTTCTAGCTCCTCTACCGCCTTCAAGCTTCTAGCATTCCACGTTCAAACTTGTAGAATTTTAACCTTTCCTGATTATTCGATCTTCTTCTCATGGTCAACTCCCCTTGGCAGTCCCCTCCTGCAGATCTGAATGGAGAACAATTCCGGAATCTTCAATTACAGGCCACATGTCCTCTGGATGTACGTTACGTGTCTTTAATGCTGTGGTTTACATCGACTTCTGCATCCTCATGCCGTTGATCTTCCGCCTTTAGGCGCAGTTGCCCACCCCATCTACAAGAGAGTGCCCTGAACCTCTGTCCCCTCCTCCATGAATGAGAGTGACTTATTGTACACGGAGACTTCGACCACCAATGCTGCAATGAATAATCAAAATTGAATTGGTGGTGGTGGCGAGACCAAGGACGTTTTGATTACTAATCAAAGACGCTACAGCTACACCACCGCTGCCTTCATTGGATGGGGTGCAAAAAATAGTGTATAAAATAACAACAAATCAACACTTACTGAAATTCCTATGTGACATATTTGCATTAAATTCTAACATTGATTGGAAATTAGCAAATACTTACATCAAGCCGGCCGCGGTATCCGTGCGGTTCTGGCGCTGCAGTCCGTAACAGCGGGGCTGCTACGGTCGCAGGTTCGAATCCTGCCTAGGGCATGGGTGTGTGTAATGTCCTTAGGTTAGTTAGGTTTAAGTAGTTCTAAGTTCTAGGGGACTGATGACCTAAGATGTTGAGTCCCGTAGTGCTCAGAGCCGTTTGAACCATTTTAACTTACATCAACTAAATGCGGTAGTGTATTATTATTATTATTATTATTATTGTAATTATTAACATTATTATAATTATTTTTTGTCTGTCATGAGTGTGTGAACGATGGTTCATACTTCTGTTGTCTACATAGAAATAGTGAGACAACGCAGCATCAGAGTAGCTAAAAAACGGTGTGAAGTTACTGACTAGATATGTGTGAGGGAAGGGGTGACATTATTTTATTGGATTACTGCTTCGTTCTAAAGATGAACATAGTGTGATGTTAATTGGATGCTCCAGTGTACAACATGTGTATCAGACGTCGTAGTAAACAGTACACTGAAAGAGATTCACAGAAATAGGCAGCTTGGTATAGGAAAAGACCAGGATAAGCCAAGAAGATATCATCAAGCAAGCCCAGAGATCGAACAACATTTCCGATCTAACATCCCAAAGCTGTTCGGGCTCATATGCAGTTCCTCTTCTTCGAAATGTCTTGGATCAAACTCGTCTAGGGTCTGAACCACACATGTCACATTACACGCCCTAAATTAGACACTTGCGACCCTTCGGTAAAATTATCTGGCTGATGGCAAGTTTGCGATATACTAAGTTAACGTAACATATAATAACAATAATAATAGTATCGGGAACTAAATATCGACCCATAAATGATGTAGGCCACACAGTTGCGATTTGGTAAGAATAATGTTTATTCAGAAAGCAAAGTAATTTCGAAAGTGACCGTATTTAGATTTAGTAATTACACTCGACGGCATATCTATTTGACACAGTTCGTTCATTCACAATGTTATCGCGAAATACAAGTTTTCTACGCGAAAAGTTAGAGTTCACGAAACCGGGCGCGTGGCTGCTCACCACTCAGAGACTAAGTCCCGCGATACCAAAAAACTCGAAATTTTAAGTCGTTTCACTGCCTAACTGCCTAAAGACCGATGTCCGCTTTCGCGTCTCAATTAGAACTGTCCCCTTTGGTGTCTCCAGCCAAACTGTCCGCTTTCGCGTCTCAATTACAACTGTCCCCTTTGGTGTCTCCAGCCGTTCTGTCCGCTTTCGCGTCTGCACCAGCTCTGTCCCTCTGCCCGTCGCCGGCCGCTTTTCCCGCGCGCCGATTATCCTCGCTCAATTGACTAGGGCAGTTCCGTTTCCTGAAGCCATCCATCTGATTGGCTACAGCTTGTCCTAGATTGTTTTAGATTTTAACATATTTAAATAATCAAAACTTGATAACTTTCACGTTCTAAATAAAGTAACAATAATATCAATTACATAACAAACGTTACATTCTTTTACATACAATCAGTAAAATTTCCTTCTTAGCTCTCAATGCCACGGCCAGTAGCCTTGCACCAATGTGCTTTTTGATAAATAAATAAAGAACAGAAGTAGCTACTATGCGTTAAACTTTACAACAAATATCCTATTACCTAACGATTCAGTAAGGTGTCATTGTGCCATCGTTCAATGTGTTTTGTGTGGAGACAATGATGACCAAATGCTCAACTGTAAATAGTGATAATTTAAATTTACTATATCTTTTAAATAAATAAAGTTACAGAGTTGATATTTACAACGTTTATCATTTTAATAATGCGCTTCTGCATGAAATGTCCATCGTTGAGATCGACCACAAGGTTCAGATTTTAGCATTCAGGTCTTGCAAAACTTGTTAATTTCTCTTTAAAAGTATACCCTAAATTATAATAGATATGATCAATATTCAAGTTTTATTGGGATCACCATGAAAATTTATGGTGGATGGTGGATTAAATTTCTGTGGCTTTATTCCTTGCATTGATACGGAATTAAATAGCTTTCATAAATGTTATCCTGTATGGTAGATCTTAGGTTCTCCATATTTTACACTGCTACGTCTGCTTGGCCACAAATTGCTTCTACTGGGTTTCCTTTTGACGTAGGTTCTCGTCTGTCTCACTTGCACACTACAGCGCTTAGACCTCAATAGACAATAGACGCCTGTGAGTTTCCCTAGCTCGTGGTGGATCTGCGCCCTTTGTGGCATGCTGTCCTGGACGAAAGGCTTCGTTTCACAAATCCTGTAGACTGACTCTTCCGGCCATTAGTTTAAATGAGAGCGCAATGCTTGTTAACTCACACATTTTATATTCAATAATATAGGACAGACAGATTGCTATTTACCATAAACAAGACACTTAGAGCTGCAGACAGGCACAACTCAAAAACACACAGAGCTTTCGCCCACAGCCTTCGTCGGTAAAAGAGACACAAACACACCATACACAAACACACACACTAGCAAGCACACCTCACGCATAAATGACAGCCAACTCCAGCATCTCGCGCCGGAATGCGACATCACGTGAGACGTAAGCAACAATCTGTAGGGGGCAGAGTAGGGGAAGGAATGGTAGTGTACGGGTGATGACAGAGGCGAGCGCCGTCTGGTGGAGTGTGCAGGGACAATTAAGTGGCTGGCAGAGCATTCATCGAATCACCTTCAAGCTAACTCTGTAACGTGCTCTCACAAATAGCGCTGGAAAAATAACATCTTTCTGTGCGAGCTCCAGTTTACCTTTTTTTAATATGATGATAATATATACCTACGTAGGTGGATGCCAACAAAATATTTTCCCACTATGAGCAGAAAGATGGTGAAAACCACCCGTGTATCATATCCGTGGCACTCTATTCCTTATTTCCTGATAATATAAAACAAGCGGCATTTCTTTGGAATTTTTTCATATCCTCCTTCTGTCCTATCTAATGTGGGTCCCACAAAGCACAGCATTACCGCAGAGGAGGACAGACAAGGGTCTCCTTAGTAGACCTGTTACAGTCTTTGGTTTGCTTTTCACACAACGTTATCTATGTATTCGTTCCAACTTGAGTTATTGTAATCTCTAAGTATTTATTTGAGTTTATAGACTTTATATTTG
This sequence comes from Schistocerca gregaria, assembly GCF_023897955.1. NCBI lineage: Eukaryota > Metazoa > Arthropoda > Insecta > Orthoptera > Acrididae > Schistocerca > Schistocerca gregaria. The sequence continues at coordinate 648,048,783 of NC_064922.1, read as the reverse complement.
TGTGAGTTATTATGTAAACGAAATTTATCAGGTTTTATACCATTTACTATTGTAGATTACTTGGAATTTTTAGTAATTTAGACCAATTGCCACCTTTTGCACTTTATACACTCATGCTCATAAATTAAGGATAATGCTGATACATGGTGAAACAACGCTCTCGTGGGCGGTTTGAGGGTTTGAATCAGCTCGGGGTATGACCATGCGGTGCATTTGACCTGGCACTGGCAGCAGTCCACATATGCAGAGGTGTGTTGGTGCATGTCACAGTGTCGTACAGCGAGTAGGTGTGCAGACGTTTTCAGGCCTGATAATGGTGACCGTGTGTTGAAAATAGCTCAGATAACACATACTGATGACATTATGTGGGGTAGAATACTAGGGTGACTGGAGGCTGGTCACACACAGCAGGTCATAGCACGGGCCCTCCGTGTGTCACAAAGTGTGACCTCAAGTTATGGCAACGATTCCACCTGACAGGAAACGTGTCCAGGCACAACAGTACGGGACGTTCACAGTATACAGCACCACAAGAAGACCGATATCTCACCATCAGTGCCCGCAAACGGCCACGGAGAACTACAGGTCGCCTTGCTCGGGACCTTACCGCAGTCACAGACACACAGTCTACAGAAGAATGAACAGACATGGTTTATTCGCCCAAAGACCTGCAAGGTGCATTCCACTCACCCCTGGTCACAGGAGAGCCCGTAAAGCCTGGTGTCAAGAACACAGTACATGGTCGTTGGGACAGTAGTCCCAAGTTATGTTCACAGACGAGTCCAGGGATACTCTGAGCAGTGATTATATACGGGTTCTCATCTGGCGTGAACCAGGAACCAGATACCAACCCCTGAATGCCGTTGAAAGGGACCTGTATGGAGGTCATGGTTTGATGGTGTGGGGTGGGATATAATTGGTGCACGTATACTCCTGCATGTCTTTGACAGAGGAACTGTAACAGGTCAGGTGTATCGGGACTTCATTTTGCACCAGGATATCCGCGTTTTCAGGGGTGCAGTGGGTCCCACCTTCCTCCTGATGGATGATAACGCACGGCCCCACCGAGCTGCCATCGTGGAGGAGTACTTTGAAACAGAAGATATCAGGCGAATGGAGTGGCCTACCTGTTCTCCAGACCTAAACATCATCGAGGACGTCTGGGATGCTCTCGGTCGGCGTATCGCTGCAAGTCTTCAAACTCCTACGACACTGCAGGAGCTCCGACAGATATGGTGCAAGAATGCGATGCTATACCCCAGCAGCTGCTCGACCACCGGATCCTGAGTATGCCAACCCGTTGTGTGGCCTTTGTACGTGTGCATGGTGATGATATCCCATACTGATGTCGATGTACATGCGCAGGAAACAGTGGCGTTTCTTAGCACATATGTTTCGGGACGGTTTTCAAACCTTATCACCAATACCGTGTACTTACAGATCTGTGTCATGTGTGTTGCCTATGTACCTATGCTATTAGCGCAAGTTCTGAGAAGTGCCACGTTGTGTGGTACCACATACTGCAATTATCCTTATTTTTTTAGCATGCGTGTAGACACCCTATCTCTATCGTTGTGCAATTCATTGTGATCATCTGATGACTTTACAACACCCTAAATGATAGCATGATTTGCAAACAAACTGAGAGGGCTACTCAGATTGTCTCTCAAATCGTTTATGTAGTTCAGGAACATGAGAGCTCCTATAACACTCCCTTGGGGAAAACGGCAGTAATAATTCTGTTTCATTCGATGACCTTCCTTAAGTTACTACTACCTCCCTGACAAGAAATCACGAATTCTATCGCACACGAATCCTGTAGGCAAGAAATCTGATTCGAAGTCGCTTGTGAGGAACTTCGCCAAAAGTCTTGTGGAAATATAAAAGTATGGAATCAATTAGACGTCCTTTGTCGTTAGCACTCATTACTCCGTGAGAATAAAGAGATGGTTGTGTTTCACTAAAAAGATATTTCCTGGAACCTTGTTAGCTGTTTGTCGATAAAACGTTTTTTTTTTTTTTTTCGAGATAATTCATAATGTTCGAGCACAGTATATGCTCCAAAATCCTACTGCAACACGGCGTTAGCGGAATTGGTCTGTATTTCTGCTGATTAGTCCCGTTTCCATTCTTGGGTATAGGTGTGACTTGTGCAACTTCCCAGTTTTTGGGTTCAGATCTTTCTTCTATAGATAAATTATATTTGGTTTCCAGGTATGGAGTTGGAGGACCCTGACTGGTACAGAATCTGAACGGAGCCTTGTTTTTCGTATTATTTTAAGCTGCTTCGTTACACCAAGGATATTTACGTCTAAATTACTCATATTGGCAACTGTTTTTGATTTCAGATCTAGAATATTTACTTTGCCTTCATTTGTGAAGGAATTTCGGAAAATCGTGTTTAGTAACTCTGTTTTAGCGGAACAGTAATCAGCATTATCACCATCGTCATCACGCAGTGAACATTTTTGTTTGCATCTTGCCACTGGTGTACTTTACATACGGCCAGAATGTCTTTGGGTTTTCTAACAGATTCTGAGACAGATTTTCGTTGTGCAAATTATGAAAAGTATCTCGCGTTGAAGCTCGTGCTAAATTTCGAGCTTCAGTACAACTTCGGCAATCTTGGGCATTTTGCGTTCTTTTAAATTTGACACGTCTATTTTCGTTGCTTCTGCAACAGTGTTCTGAACTGTTCTGTGTGCGATGGCGGATCAGTGTCATCTCTTATTAATTTATTTGATATATATCTCTCAGTTACTGTCAATACTGTTTGTTTGAATTTAAACCACATCTGTTCTACGCCTAAGTAGTTAGATTGGAAGTAGTGGAGACTATCTCTTATGTAGCTGTTAGGAGAAGTGTTATATGGTTTTTCCCACTGTCAAATGGTCAAAGTCCACTGGCCTTTTTCTATCTGTTCAGGACGTATATTGTGCCTGTGACTGACATATTGTAGCAATCCAAAGAAAGAATTTCTTAAACATATACAGAAACAAGCACCTTTTTAGAAAAGTATAGTTAACCTTCCGAAAAGAGGGACTTTACATCATATACGAGTATGTTGTTACTTTAGTGCCGGACAGCTTTAAGACTATGGTACATTCTACTTTCAGGTGTTCCAGATATACGGCAGTATACTTCTGCATACAACAGAATTATCACCGTCAGATTTAGAACTATATTAAATGTAGTTTCAACAACGCTATTGATAATGTCGATAGAGGTACGTACAGCTTTCAAACATTCGAAAGTTTGCAAACTCAGGGCATTTCGTAAGTGCCGTTAAGTACTGTTCGCTGGAGAAAAGGACAGTGAGTGGAATGTGGGACATCCACTTTCAATAGGGAAATAAGAAAATCGTATTTTGTAATTGTAAGCATAAACTAGGATATAGAGGTTACTTTTTATCTGCAGAATGTGTATCCTTCTAACTAGCTGTACACAACTTTTTTAACTCATGCCAGAACTGTTCATGTGTCGACAAAATTATTATACAACTTTTAATATACCTTCTCTAGTTAGAAATTGATTACCATTATAAATAGCTCTTATTATGTCCTAATATTTGGAAACTCTGTCTCATATAAAGCTTTGAAACACATAATTAATTAATGTGCACAGTCTGACTGCAGCACGAGAAATAAAATTTATCGGAGCAGTTCACATTCACGTCAATAACGCAACGACAATTAGCAAACTGAAAATCTTAAGGCAGTAGATCTCAAGAATTGTTTACAAATGTACTGCTGCAAAGGCAGTGACTCAGTCATTCACATGTGACATCAGGCATCTGAATATCATAAAAAATCAGCTCTAATATTTCAGGTGTAATCAATGTATTTAAGCAACTCGACCCGTAATTGGTTACCGAGCACTAGAGATGTAACCCACATTTAAGGCTGTAACAGTCAAGTATGAAATATTGAACATACACAATTCCGTAGAATTACTTATAGCGTCTCTGCATCTTGGTCTCGCGTCACACTCCACTTATATATTACAACTGCATAGAACAGGATACTTGATATTTATGTGATGCTGTATCTGATATAGAAGTAGAATGCAACAGTGCTACAGTGAATTACTCACTTCAGTCAAATGACATACAGGGTATCCCAGAAAGAATGGCCAACATTCAATGATATGACTGGATCGATCATTCCAGGCAGAAAAGCCTAGTAAACGTGGCCTCTAAAACGCATACCTTTGGAGCTTTGGAACTGTGAGCACACCACCTTCGTTATTGTGAGAAAACTATCTTCTACTGCAAGCTTTTCGCTTTCCATATTTTGAGAGGTGGAAAAATAGACCAAAACTAGGAGGAAATGGGCTCGAAATGCTTATCTCAAGAGTTACGAGCGCTTGTTCATCTTGGCTACTCTGGAACACTTCTCTGCTCTTGAGCAATTACACATGTCTTAAGGTATTCATTTTAGAGCCCATATCACTTCACAATTATTTCTGATTTTGGTTCATACTCGCAAAATATGGAAAGCGAAGAGCTTGCATGAAAAGGGATTTGTTTCACAGTATCGAGGACGAAGAAGTGCTCATAGCTCTTAAGGTATGAATGTTAGAGCCGAAGTTTACTGGAATTTTTGGGTTCGAAGGATCGTTTTTGTCAAATCCCTGATTACTGACCATTTCTCCAGGGACACCATGTGTATTGCATTGTGCTATTCTATCATGGATGCTAATCATCAGTCCTGTTAATGCAGTGAAGCACTAATAAAACACAAGAGAAAATAAGGTGAGAGCATTGATGCATCAATGCATATGATTAATCGTTAATTGAGTTAAGAACTGCTGAAGCTACCAGGGGAAGTGAAATAATGTGAGAGTTTTTATGTACAGCTGCATTTAACTGAACTGTTAAGACAAATAAAATAGTACATGTCCTCTGAGTCCAGAGACAAGAACAAAGTTTTCATCACAATATAAAGGGTTTAACACGCTAAATTGATGGAAAAAGTGACAGAGTCTGTCTTTGACTTCAATACCAAGTCCAGTGGCTTCTGGACACACAAATGGATTAGCAACGGCTCTCGGAACGTAAGTCCATTCGTAGTATTAATAGTAGGTCCGCATCGTGAATGAATGACATCTCAGCCGTGTAATCCAGTCATCTCATGAATGATTAACGAAATAAGTTTCCAGACTGGTAATGCCTACAGACAGCCCTAGTGAAGTAAACCAACTCATCAAACAGAAACCCTCCGACAATCTGCATTCGACACCAAGCCTTTTCGCTTGAACGTCGTCCAAACCAGGCCAGCTAACAGCAGAGTAGCGAACAGAATAGATTTTAATCCAAAATCCACCGTGCTTCCAGAGCGGTCAGCCCTCTGATGGGTCCGCACTACCAGGAGTGCCCAAAAGCATGCTTCTTTCAACTACAACTCCAAAGATTTCCGTCTTTGTTACTGATGATTGTACAGAATCATCTTAAAAGTAATAATGTCACAAACATTTCGAAAAGTAATGAAAATACAGAAAAATAAAATTGAGCACTAAAACTGGTGATTTAGCAGCCAAGTTTCAGACTGAAAGCATTTTTCTTTATCTCGTCCTCTATACCTTATCTCTAACATTATTTAATGAACCCTCCGGTGACCATATCGCTTCTAAATGCCATTAATACCGACATAACTGGCAATGGAGAACATGTTCTAGCATGGAAATATTTCTGTCTAATATTATGCCGTATACAAAAGACGATATCAACTTGCCGTATGATGCATCGCTGCGCAGGTGAAAATTAGAATATACGATCGGTTAGATGCCATGGTAACGATATTTAAGGACATTTGCAGCATAATAAATACATATTGATGTTGTTGCATCAATCAATGTTTATTGCAAATTTGTTTTGGCTGTTGTAATTCAGCTAAAAACACAGTGTTAAACATAAATTCCCCTGAAGCTCTCAACCCAATAGGTGTCTTGGATTGACTACGAATGTACTGCTGCAAAGGTAATGTAATAGTCACGTTCACATACAATCGATCAATGTCTTTTATTAATAAATAATGTTTCATTTGAGACACGTATACAATAATAATAAATAAATCTTTGGCATGATGTGTTTCTTCCTGAAGTAAACTGCCGCCCTTTGGACTAATATCCTGAGAATCTAGGAACAGTTCTCACGTCACGCCTGAGTTCAATGAGCAACAGGAAGTATCAGCAGCTACCTATACTTCCAACATTGTATTCAGACGTGTGTCTGAAACAAAGTGGTAGACGTCATCATTCTTCTCGTTTTTCATGTCGAAGAAAACACAAACAAATAAATACGATGTCATTCACTCAGCAGAGTTTTTCAGTCTCCCTCAGCTTATAAGAATCTGGAAAAAACAATAATGAATTACAGAATTGTTTATATCACACACAAAATGCTTACTGCTTATTTCATGCAACAATTTTCGTAGTCCATTGTCTGTAAAAGACCCAATCTTTCTAAAATCTGTCCCACTCTTCAACGCACAGATGACTTCTCGTAACGGTAAAAGAATCGCCTAAATATAATTGATTATAATTAATGATCATTGATGATAGTGTTACTATTTCAGTTCAGAGATCTACGTTAATCGATAAGACCTGAGAAAGCACTTTTTTTTACCGAATATTTGCCTCTCTGATGCTATATGTGACCTAGCTATTTGCTCTGCTGAAGCTCCAACATGGAAACGCTCCAGATAAGGTAAGAACGCAGTACGATTATTAGTGAAAGAATTTTAAAAATCTTGGTACAGACTGGAAAGATAGGTTAATAAAGGAGATGTACACAAACCTAAAAGTGCCAGTTACAGTAGTGAATGAGGAGACTTAAGAGATGAGCATTGTGTGGAGTGTAAGGCAAAGCCGCTCACCGTCGCTGAAGCTGTTCATCTTATGCAGAAAAGAACTGGAAGGAAAGGCCACAGAGGACGCAACAAGTAGGCGAAATCAGAACAGGAAATACAGCAGAGTTGAAGAGTATTTCAAGAAGGAGTGAGGTTTATGAAAAGAAGATGAATACAGAAAAAACAAAAATGACGAGAAAAAGCAAGAAGGAAGCACCAGATAACATATTCTTGCAATGGATGTACACAGAACAATTAAAATCCTTTATGTACTAGGCGAGTTTAATGAAATGGAAGGGAAGGTGCACAGAAGAAATATTAAGTAGGATATCTGTGGGAAAGAGAGCATTTGAAGATGTGAAAAATGTCAGTGCAGACAAGAAGAAGATGTTTTAAATGCTGTGTCTGGATTAGATTGTTATACAGCAGTGAATCATTTAAAAGAAAGAATTAAGACGCTTACCAATTTCGGAAATATGGCTGTGGGAAAAAATATTTAAGACGACGAGGACTGACATAGATTTCGTACGTGTAGTTCAGTGGTCTGATGCAAGTCATTCAATCGGACACCTCTCTGACGATCTGCGTGTCGCTAATCAACCCCGATTATTCAACCAGGGAAATGAGATCTACAGGTTAACGCGGAATCAGAACCAAACGTCGTTTGTGGCCATCCTTCGCATTATTGACAGCTGAAGATTAAATGAAAGGCGGACAGAAAATTTCCATGGTCCGACCTGGATTCAGTGCTCTGACCTCTGTGTTTCAACGAACGCGCCACAAGACTACCACACCGAATTTCTTCTGAACTCAAAATCAAATACGGGTAATACAGGAGTAGGTCTAACAATCAATGAAAAAACATAAATGCAAGAAACCTCTTCGAACAGCATAGTGGACACATTAGCACCACGTTCAGATGAATGTAAGTTAACAGAGTCCTGGGGTGATTGGTTTGAAGTCTACATCATACCAGTCTTCGGGTCGAAGAAGGCAACAGCAACAGTAACAAAGTCAACAATAACAGTTTATGCAAAGAATGAAAATGTGAGCTCCGCGCTCATTATTAAAAGAGAAAAACTTATGCTGAGACAAAACAGTCTGTGTGAAATTTTGACAAATATTGGAGAAATTAATGCAGATTGTCCACGAGAAATGTAGGCCCAGTTTTAATCGGCCAGCAGGTTTCTCTATACTGTACACTGTGCTGTGAAATAGATCCAGTGAAGGCAAAAATCTTCTTAGTTCGGCCACGTTATATTGCTCTTCAAACTTCTAGAATGTTCGACGTTTCGATCCCTCTGAATGGACCATCTTCAGGAATCTTGCACTGACCACAAATGGCTGAACAAAGTCGGCAGCATCGCCTCGACTTGTGAAAGGGTGTTTTCCCGAACCTTTTGGGGACAAGTTATGTCACTGGTTGTTTAGCTACCTGGGACACCAATTGAATCCAGAAGAAGATTCCTGAAGGAGGATCTAAACGTTATCCTAGAAGTTTGAGCAGGAATGCGGCACAGTCATGGATGACAATGAACACAAAAGACTGCAGACTTAAATAAAAGACCTGTTATCGAAATTAGGGGTCCATGTGTGGTGTTGGAAGTGCTGGTTGGTACCTACTACTGTGCCTGGGTGCCCGCCGTGGTGGCCGTGGCCTGCTGCGGCTGCTGCTGCTGCTGGGAGTAGTACGCGCTGTAGGCCAGCTGCTGGGGGTCCCACACCCGCGCGTATGGGTTCCCGTTGCCGTTGCCATTGCCGTTGCCGTTGCCGTTTCCGCCTCCGGCAGCGGACGCGTCCCAGCCCGTGGGCGCGCCGTACTGCGTGCTGGGTGGGCCGTACTCGTTGCTAGGAGGGCCGTACTGGTTGGTGGGCGGGCCGTACTGGTTGGTGGGTGGCGCGGCCGGGGCCGGAGGTCCGTAGGGCATGGGCGGGGCGGGCGCCGGTTCCATGGACATGGGCATGGGCATCATCATGCCCGCCTTTTTGCACAGCTGCACCACCAGGAAGCCCACTACCAGCAGCAGCGCCAGTTTGCTCATGATGAACGCCTTCAGCGACTTGATGCCGATGATCGCGAGGAAGATCGGAGTGAGAGCCTTCATCTTCAGCTTCAGCAGCAGCAGGAGGGGCATCAGCAACTTCTTCTTCAGCATGCCACGGGCTGCGGAGAAATAGAAAAATAACCTGAAAGCGGGTGCCACCAAGCAGTCACAAACAGGCATTTGCTTTTAGTGCCGTTATTATCAGGGAAATGGGAAAGCCGACATCGGGGAAGATCAGTTTGGATTTCGGAAAAATGTGCGACCATGTAAGGCAACATTGACCCTGCGACTTATCTCGGAAGATAGGTTAAGAGAAGGCAAACCTATGTTTATAGCATTTGTAGACTTGGCAATGATAACTGGAATACTCTCTTTGAAATTCTGAAGGTAGCAGGGTAAAATAACGGAGCGGAAGGCTATTTAAAATTTATACAAAAGCAGATGGCAGTTATAAGAGATGAGGAGCATGAAGTGGAGTGAGACAGGGTTTTAACCTATCGCCGATGTTATCCAGTTTGTACACTGAGGATGCGGTAAAGAAAGAAAGGAAAACTATGGAGTTGGAATTAAAGTTGAGGGGGGAGAAATATAAACTCTGAGGTTTGCCGATGACATTGTAATTCTGTCAGAGACAAGGAAAGACTTCGAAGAACAGTTGAACGTAATCAGCAGTGTCTTGAAACGAGTATATCGGATGAAAATCAACAAAAACACAAGAAGGATAGTGGAATAAAGTCGATGGAATGCAGCTCAGTTAAATCAGGCAATGCTGGGGGAATTAGATTGGGAAATATTTGAAGTAGTGGATGAATTTTGCTGTTTGAGCAACAAAATAACTGATAATGGCCGAAGTAGAGAGGATATAAATGGCAGACTGGCAATGGCAAGGAAAGAATTTCTGAAGAAGAGAAATTTGTTGACATCTAATAGAGATGTAAGTGTTAGGAAGACTTTTATGAAAGCATTTGTCTGGAGTGTAACCATATATGGAAGTGCAACATGAGTAATAAACATTTTAGACAAGAAGAGCATAGGGGCTTTTGAAATGTGATGCTGCAGAAGAAGGTTGAAGGTTAGATGGGTAGATCACGTAACTAATGTGAAGATAGAGAATAGAATTGGGGGGTGGGGGTGGGGAAAGAAATTCGTGGCACAACCTGACTCGAAGGAGGATTCACTGTTAGGACACGTTCTGAGACATGAAGGGATCGTCATTTTGACATTGGAGGGAAGAGTATAGGGGAAAAATCGTAGAGGATACCAAGAAATGAATACAAATGCAGAAGCATGTATGTTGTATAGTCATTCGGAATGAATAGTGTTGTAGAGGATAGAGTAGCATGGAGAGGTTCAGCAAACCAGTCTTCGATCTTAAGACAACAACAACAACAACAACAATCATGAGACCGAAACTAAACAATGTACATTTACACAGTCATTCGATTGTGTTCGATCATGGAATCTATAATAAAACATAACCAGACAACATCTAAAACTTCGAGGTGAAATGTGTGAGTTGGAGTTTCACCCGGTCCTTCATGGTGCCTTTTTGAAGGTGATTTTATTACCAGATCTGTTTCCCTGACTCGGCTCACGCTGCACTTCGTATATTTCTTTGGCTGTCTAGTTCATGGCTATGAGTGTCATTATAAAGTCCGCTCTGCTGTGGCAGCGAAAGGTTCAATTTGGAAATATATACATTCCTTAACCGCAGTGTTTTTCCCGAGTAATGTCATATTATTACTCCACAAATACAAAGGCGGAAGACTGGACGCGAATGTACAGGGTAATTCCGTGACGAAGTTACAGCTTCAGGGGTGACGGAGAAGGGTAAACGTATCAATATGTGGTCCATGGTCCGGCTACAAATGAGTCTAAAATCGTTAATACGTCTGATAGTAATCTTGTTCTACTGCAACTATTTGCTTTCCATATTTTAGAATGAGATGGGGTGGGCCAATAAAGTAAAAAATGTCGAGGAAACATGGGCTATAAAGTGCGTTCTTTAAGAACTATGAGTACTTTTTCATCTTTGTTCGTGTGAAAGGCATGTCTTCTACTGATCAATTGCTCCTAATGCTTAAGAAATGCATTCAGTTACTCATTTTTAATAGACAATTATTTCTTGTTTTGGCCCACAGTACCTCCTCTCAAAATACGTAAAGCAAAGAACGTAAGTAAAGAGGCTCACTGTCAGATATAACAGAATGACTTTAACCTTCAGCTTACGAGTCGGTCGTTTCTAAACCAGGATGCCTTACCTCAAATTGATACATTTACCTTTGTTCATCATCCCTGAAAGTTAATAATATCTTGACAAAATCAGTTAGATTAACTTTGTGCCATTCAAATATATCGTTGGTGCAAGCTTGTGGTAGACCATTTATACTATGTTGTCAACTACCAAGATTCTGCGCAACACATTTACGGATTAGATACAGTAGATATTACATTACGAATGGTACTCTATATTTACGAGGAAAGGGTGGTGTTGTTCTACAGAAGAGGAGAGAAAATCGGATATGATTCTGTAAATATTTTCTCGCCAACTCAGCTACTTATCTTTTTACAGAGGTTACTGGAAAATGTTTCTCATGTGCTGGAGCGTAATTCATCTACAATTGCTTTGAACTGAAAACAAGACATCTAGTTTAGTTCCATTTATTAATATCACAGACGCCTTCGCAATGTACTCTTGTTATATTAATTTTCTGCATTAGTTCTCACATTTAATAAACGATCGAGAACTTTTATTCTGGTTGTGAGACCCTTACACAATTCGTTCCTTGTCAAGAGAGGGTGTTCAGGTTTTGTGATACCTGTAGCCTAGGAGAAATCTGATGGTTTATTGCTGGGGGGTTGGTACATTCTCACAGCTACCTTCTCTGACCTATAGTCAAGATCTTTTATTATCATTATTTCCTAAATTAATTTATTGCTTGCTCTTCCGTGAGTTACTGTCTACAGTGGGTCTCCAAAGATGTCTGAACACCTGCTCTAAATGTGATAGACATTCCTCATCCAGTTCATAATAGCCAGTGAGACATATGTTGACGGAATCTCTCTAACTCTGACCGAGGGAGAAATACGCCACACAGCAAGGAATAGGTGCGTTTTAGACCACATTATTCGAGTGTTATCTTCTCATGTGTGGAACGCAAGTGAACTATATTTTTGGTGTAAATGTAGCTAAATTTCTTGTGAGTGTGAAATTGTTTCCCTACTAATTATTTCGCGTAATTCATCGACCAGTCATTGTGAAGTCAATCATTAATTCGAGCCATAGCTCTTACTCAGTGCGAAGTCTCTGTCACAGCACTCTACTAGGTGAACAAAAATTTTGAGCCATACAGTGACTGATATGCATATGTGCAGCTGATAGTCCGCTTCTAGATGCCTTGTATCTACATCCACTTCTACTCTTCATTTCATAACTGAGTGTCTGGCAGAGGTTTCTTAACCACATTGAAGCTATTTATCTACCGATCCAATCCCGAATAACACAACACACTCGCGAAATACACATTTAAATCTTCTCTAGTGCTAATTTCTGCATATGAAGGTGAGCACCAACGAAATATTTTCGGATTCGAAGGATGAAGTTGGTGACTTGAATTTTACGAGAAGGCCTTAAATGATGACATCATATTAATTAGAATAGAATTTTTGTTTTAGTTTTATTGGGTGCCGCGGATGTAAGTGAATGTTTGTTCATGTTTGTTTTGGGAAGAATGCATAATCTAAATCATCGCACCTGGGCATGTCTAGTCATGCACTTCATACATGTAATGAAAGTTTAACCTACAGATAAACACCCATATTTCGCAGTTTGATTTATTTGACTACTTTCAATCATCAGACGTGTGCGTCATCGAGCACTGCTCAGCAGAATCGTCACAAAACATCGTGGATGATTAATGAAAAAGCCAAATAAATCGAACGGATCGCGATATGAGCTGTTTATCTGCACATTAATTGCAACAGTCGCAGTGTCTCCTGCGAGTGTTGTCTGCATTTGATAGACAGCGAACAAACGCCAGTCTAATTTCACATAAATGCAACGCTACATACCTTCGGATAGCGACCTCTCAGTTTCATTCTCCGACTCCGACCTCTCGGTGGGGAACTTGACGTCGAAATCCGCGAGTCCCTTGGAGGGCCTGAAGATGAGTTCGGCGCGCCCGAAAGCGAACTCCGGCAGCTGCAGCTTGAACTGGTGCGTCTCGAGGAACCTCTGAGCACGGCTGAGGATCATGGCGTCCAGGTGCTCGGCGTCGGCGTCGGCGTCGGCGTCGGAGGCGGAGCGGCCGGTGGCGGCCGCGGGACCGGAGCCGGTGGTGGCGTCCAGGTAGTCGAGCACCTTGAGGCGCAGGCAGGACATGGGCAGGCCGCGCGCGCCCAGGCACTCGTCCACGACGGAGCTCAGCAGGTCTTCCGGCGTGGCGGTGGAGGAGGAAGAGGAGGAGGCGAGCAGCAGGGACAGCAGCAGCAGCAGCAGCGCGCTGGGGGCGCCGGTGGTCGGCGACGGACGGGCCATGGCGCAGCACTCGGCACTGGGAAGGCGGCACTGGATGCCACACCTCCTGGCGCGCCGCTTTTATCGCGCTGGCACCGCCGCCATCAGGGTCACGGGAACGCACGCGCCGTCACGCTCCACACGTCCGTCGCATCCTTTTGGCAGCAGGCGGCGCAGCGCCACTCCGGCGTCGTCGGGCGCCTCCCGCTGAGCGCGCCGCGCCGGCGCAGCCGCAGCCAGAGAGTAGAGCCTCTGCGGCGGGCTGCACGAGAAGGAACATTGTATCGGCTCCCAGTATGTTCCAAAACGCCGCTTATAAGCACGGGATTTTTCTGGTGCACATACCTACGTTTCTCTTACTGATAGAAGGGTAAGACCAAGTGTTCCACATAACTCGCGGGCCAGGGACCTTTTGTATACCTAACAGAAGGATAGTCTTACTGTAATTATGCTACAGTACCGGGAGAAACTCTGATTATTACTTGCTTCCTCCAGCTTAGTCAAACAGAGCATATCCGTTTTATTTTCTTTTATTTTAATTGTACATAGTCAAGCCTTCAGGGGCTTCTGGAGACACTACTTAGTTTGTGGGCGGTTCCTGAGATACCTCGAAAAACGTGATTTCTAGGTATTAAAACAGAGCTGCAGATTCCAAGACAGCTACGCATAGTAAAGCCTGTAATCTTTACCATGTGCTCCTGAGACTCTAATCTCTAAAGACCTTGAAAAATTTCTTGATTTATTTATCCGTTTACAAGGTACAGAGATTCAAATTTTTACTACTTGTACACTTAAAATACGCACGTTGTATTCGTTGTGAAGCGAAATAGCAGTTTGTAATTGACTTAGCTTGGAGAAATATGATTTAAAGCGTCTCCGTCGTCAAAGGATAGGATCTGGGAACCAATGTTGTAGTACTGTAGTACTGTGCACATAAAATCCGACCTGAGGTGTAAAAATAGTTTCGCGTTATGTCAGTTTCAGTACGCAAACTATCAAAATTTCGCTAATCCATGAAGTTAAGTTCATATAAGTGACAAAATGGGAAGCAGCTGAAGAGTACACCTATTGGAGGACAATAAAGACTACATGCTCCTGTTTTAGAACACTCTGATTCATAATAATTTTACTAGCTGGGTCATTCTACATTCCTCAGCACCTTTTTCCAAAAATTTTGACGTCTGAGTATATTCCTGCTTTTTTATGCAGTATGAGGAAGAGACAGTGTCAGTGAGGAAGAAATGGAAAAGTACTATATAATGGAAGAGAGTAGGCAGTGGTTTTGGTATAGGAAGAGGGAAGGACACTATGGCATTGTGATAGAAAGAGACGGAAACAATGGCAGTGGAAAATAGTTGACAGTGACACAACAGTAATGGGGAAAGAATGAAGGAGAGGCTGTCCATGGGAGAGGAATAAAGAGAAGGAGAAAGTGGAAGTGAGTGAGAGCCAGTACTAATGAGACACAGAGACTATGACAATAGTAATGAGCAAATGAGAGATAGTAACATCGGGAAGCAGCAGTGAGAGGGAACGAATGAGACGGCAGCAGTAAATAAGCGTAAGACGGAGAGAGTGACAGTGAAAGGAGACATTAGTAGAAGGACAGCAAGAATAAGACTGTAGCTCTGACACAGCAGACAGTGACAGTTACACACCAAGAAATCATGACAATGAGTTGGCCCGAATGAGTGAGTAAAAATAGGCAAATGTTGTTGGATACGTATGTACGATTTACGTCAATGGATTAGTGGATGTGAGAGAGTTACACTTACGGGAGCCTGTGGCAGTGACATGTGAGCTGCGTGTTAAAAAGAGGGCTAATATGTTCGCATGAAAGAACTTCAGGAAATATTTTTAAAGGTGATGAGGAAGATAGAGTGAGACACCTCGTACGCTACTTTTTGTGTCAGAGTCTTTTAAAACTTCAGCATATTAGCCTTTTTGTGCTCCGATAGGAGCATTTTTCCGCTTACAAACAGGTAATTGAGTAACTTTCGAAACTACCTGCACATCACAAAGGAGAAATGTTATACACTGCGCTTTCCTCTCCCGAGGTTACATACAAGGGTCGGACAAAAATACGGTAACACCATGACAAATACACGTTTGAATATAAATGAAAATGGTAACTAAGACTACAGGTTGCGCTATTGTATTTGGCCGCGAACGGCACCTGTGCTACGTGGTTAATTCGTTGCAAGCGTCAGTCGTGATCAGAGATGTTTTTTGTGTAGCTGTGAATACATTATTGTGGAGCTAAGTGAGATCCAGCTTGGCAAAATTTTTGGTGCTCGCATGGTGGGTGCTTCCGTAACAAAGATAGCTAAAATCTTTTCAGCTTAAAGAGGCACCTAATCGAAAATTTATGTAGGGAAAGCATCATCCGATAATCTATCCGACACGACTGGAAGCTGTTTTGAATGCCATCTGGTTTCCTAAACGATATGAGGCATGGTAATGTCTTGTGTTCATCTTTAAAGTCGATGAGCAAAAACAATATGAGCACCTGCGTCATGGCGTCTTACTTCACCTTTCGGACAAGCAACAAAGCAGCGATTCAATCTGCGATGAGTTCGCCAAGGTTTTACTGACTTTTTATATATATCATTTTGTAGGTTTCAGGTTATATGTGGCTTTAGGCGTCTAGGCACATGTCACACCATTCCCGTAAACGTCGAACTGCTGGCGCCCAATGCTATCCCACATGCGTTCCATCGGATCCATATGAGACGAATCTGGTGACCAAGAAATCATCTCAACTACAGCATCCTCAAACAGCTGAAGCACCTTATGATACTAGCAATCATTCTGCCGGAAGATACCGTCGTCCCCATGGAAGACATCAAGCGGGAAGGGATGCACATCACGTAATCCACAGCTGCCATGGTGATTTCGATTACTACCACAGATTCCGTGGACCCCCTGGTGAACATCGCAGATGTGTGTGTATCGAGAAGTTGCTCGCTCGGATGAAGGCGTATCCAGACATTTCCATCGTCAGGGTGTATTACAGAACTCCGTTCGTCCAGCCTGCCGACTGCATGGTTCAGTCTCACTGATCTCGTGCCCACTGCAATAGTAAATGCCGACCGGAGTGGCTGAGCGGTTCTAGGCGCTTCAGTCTAGAACCGCGCGACTGCTACGGTCGCAGGTTAGAATCCTGCCTCTGGCATATATGTGTCTGATGTCCTTAGGTTAGTTAGGTTTAAGTAGTTCTAAGTTCTAGGGGACTGATGATCTTAGATGTTAAGTCGCATAGTGCTCAGAGCCATTTGAAAGATTTTGTTATCGTAAATGAAGATATTGTTGGGTAAACATAGAAACACGTTATCCTCATACGTTACGCTAATGGTTGTCCCAGAAACACTAGTGCCTAACTACTGCACTCGTCACATCAACTACAGATCACCGCGTATCCTGCTTTGTGGAGCTGGCAAGCCTCCACCTTCACTTTCTGCGACAAGACGTGGGCATCCTACGCCTTGTCGCCTACTTGTGGTTTCACCGACCTTCAGCCACTTTCCATAGATGCTCACGACACTATCACGCTAACAGCTGACCAGATTCCCCGTTCTCGAGATGCAGGAATTTTTAGTTTATATTATCTACATGGTCTCTTCGAGTGTCTGTTGTAGTTGTTTCAAACATGCGTAGTTTATTTCAGTTACCAAGAACGAATGGTCTGAGAATGGACGCAACGTGCGAAATTGATCCCCACCAGTAAATAAAGGGTACTTCTCAACGCAGTCCGCCCCGATAGCTGAGTGGTCAGCGCGGTGTTCTGTCGAGCCAATGGGCCCGGGTTCGATTACAGACTAGGTCGGAGATTTACTCCGCTCAAGGACTGGGTGTTGTGTTGTCCTCATTATCATTTCATCATCATCAGTGGAAGACAACGGGAAACCACCACTGGAATCACTTCCCTAGACGCTGATGCGGTGGAACTCTCTGACGAGGCTTCCCCCATGCCGTAAGGCAGAACACAAAGTTTGAGTTCTTAACGCAACTTACGACAGGATTCGAATCGTTTATTTCAACAAAGAAATTGTTATCGTCTTATTTCACCTTCAGCATGCTGGATATTTTCAAATCTGCCCTTCATCGAAATAGTTTATTTTAGTGAATATCCCAGTTTGTGTCACGTATCGGCACCAGATGGTTCCCAATTTGTCTCTGCTGAGCTTACGTACTTTTTTATGTGTACTTTCCTTACTGTATCACGTGCCCACAACGCCACTGGGCGGATTAAACCTCGCCGTGTGCACCAGTCATTATGTATTAGCTCATCATCTAATGCGCATACCTAACAACAAAACAAAAAACTTGAAATGCGGCATCGCTAACGACTCTGAGAGTCTAAATGTAGTATAAGATTTTATTGGCTGTCATTCTGCGAATTTAATAATTTGGCACCCTAATGTTCCGTATCGAAGTGCACTGGATGTGTGTGTGTGTGTGGGGGGGGGGGGGGGGAGAAGGGGGGGGGAGTGTAGAAATTGATCACCGAATTTAAAATACATAACTGATGTAAACAAAAGTAATAACTCGTATCTGATAGTGATTACGTACACTGTATTGAAAAATTGTCACGTTACGAAAAATATTAAAAGCATTCTCTCAGTACAGTTAGTAATGCATTGAACACTCCTAGAATTATAGCATATTGACAGGAAGGTTACCATAAAAGGCATTTTTATTACATGCTTTAACTTGCTGTCAGTTCTGATCCGTAAATTTTATTAAATAAACTTACATTCATACTTTATAAATCGCCATTATTTTGGAAGCTGTAGGCGCTCAGAAAATTTTACTCCTTACAGAAATATTGAAATGCGCGGTAGGTGAAAAAGGTATGAACATACACTTAGATAAAAAATAGAAACGATACACAACGAAGGAATTATCCAAATGGGAAGGAAATCAATAGAAATGATGTACATGTGCAGCCCAATGATTACAATTTCAGAAAAAAAGGATTATGTATTCCAGAAGAAGAAGTTCACAAATTGATCAATTCAGTAACACATTGGTCCATCACTGGCCCTTACGCAAGCAACTATTCTGCTTGCATTGGCTTATAGACTAGTTGGATGTCCTCCTGAGGGATATTGTGCCCAAATTCTGTCCAATCGGCATGTTAGATTGTTGTACGGTCCTACCTGTAATGCTACAGACAATGGGGGAGATATCCTTGCTGGCCAAGGTAGGGTTTGACAGGCACGAAGACAAGCAGTGCGGGTGGACATCATCTTACTGAATCGTAAGCCCAGGATCGCTTGCTATGAAGGGCAACAAAACGGGGCGTATGACTGTTCTCCTGCAAAGGTGCTACAGATAGTACTGTGGGTACAAATGTCACCCTTGACCATCATTCCCAGTTCTCGGGCCACATGGAGGGCGACAGTGAATTTGGTATCCTACTGTTGTCTATGTAGTCTGCAAACTCGTTTTCTTTGGTCATTGGGGCCTAATTCCAAGCGGGGCTCATCACTGAAGACAATTCTACTCCAGTCCACGAGATTCCAGGCCGAAGACGTGTCTGTAGATGTACTGGACAGTGTTGGGATACCAACTTGCCAGTCGCCCGCCACACGGCCTGGCAACCCTGAGTGATGATCTGGGATCCCACTTCTTTTCATGTCGGGGCCCGTTTAGTTCGCATCCTGTTTCCCTTCACGGCAAGCCATCCTCGGCTTATATTTCAGCAAGATCAGTCGAGAGCTGGTAGAGTTTGTCTTCGTGCTTGTAAAACCCTGCCCTGAGCAGCAAGTTCGCCGGACCTCTCCAGAATTCAGAAGGTCTGAAATGTTATGGGCACGGTGCGAGAACCAGCTCGGGATTTTGACCTTATACCGAACCAATTGGACAGGATCTGGCATGATATCTATCAGGAGGACAGTCAAAAACACTGTAAATCAATGCCAAATCGAGTAACAGCTTGCATGAAGACCAGAAGTGAACCAATGCATCATTGACTTGCTCAGTTAATGAAGCTCATTCTCTTGAATAAATCACCATTTTTTTCTGTTTTTCTGTTTACGTACATCACATCTATCGCTTCCGTCTCATCCGAATATTTCCTTAGTGCGCCTTTGTTTCTTCTTTATTCTTAACGTGTACATTTCACAATTAAATGTTTCCCTACGACTTGTAAGTCTCTTCATTATCCACGATAATGGCCGAAGCAGGCAGAAATAAAATACTACACAGGACAAAGCTCAACATTGCTGCATGAACTACCTAAGTTGAGTGCCCTCCTCAACACAAACTTCAATTCGTATCTTCTGCTTACTTTCCCTTATATGTCACTACTGCCAGGGCTCTCCGACAATGGAATAGCTCCCAAGCTTTGGACCTATTGGGCATTTAATTATAAGATCCATAAGATCACCTATGGTACAAGACTTCCCATTACGTCAAACGCTGGGTTGTTATTCCAGTTTCGGAGAGCCCTGGCAGTTGTGACACTGTAAAGGAAAGTAAGCAGAAGATACCGAATATTTTTTCCCAGTGAAACAACAAATTACCTGGAAACAGAAATTGTAATAGCCCACAGCTTCTTTGATGTACATCTACATCTACATCTACATCTACATGACTACTCTGCAATTCACATTTAAGTGCTTGGCAGAGGGTTCATCGAACCACAATCATACTATCACTCTACTATTCCACTCCCGAACAGCTCGCGGGAAAAACGAACACCTAAACCTTTCTGTTCGAGCTCTGATTTCTCTTATTTTATTTTGATGATCATCCCTACCTATGTAGGTTGGGCTCAACAAAATATTTTCGCATTCGAAGAGAAAGTTGGTGACTGAAATTTCGTAAGAAGGTCTCGCCGCGACGAAAAACGTCTATGCTGTAATGACTTCCATCCCAACTCGCTTACCATATCTGCCACACTCTCTCCCCTATAACGCGATAATACAAAACGAGCTGCCCTTTTTTTGCACCCTTTCGATGTCCTCCGTCAATCCCACCTGGTAAGGATCCCACACCGCGCAGCAATATTCTAACAGAGGACGAACGAGTGTAGTGTAAGCTGTCTCTTTAGTGGACTTGTTGCATCTGCTAAGTGTCCTGCCAATGAAACGCAACCTTTGGCTCGCCTTCCCGACAATATTATCTATGTGGTCCTTCCAACTGAAGTTGTTCGTAATTTTAACACCCAGGTACTTAGTTGAATTGACAGCCTTGAGAATTGTAGTATTTATCGAGTAATCGAATTCCAACGGATTTCTTTTGGAACTCATGTGGATCATCTCACACTTTTCGTTATTTAGCGTCAACTGCCACCTGACACACCATACAGCAATCTTTTCTAAATCGCTTTGCAGCTGATACTGGTCTTCGGATGATCTTACTAGACGGTAAATTACAGCATCATCTGCGAACAGTCTAAGAGAACTGCTCAGATTATCACCCAGGTCATTTATATAGATCAGGAACAGTAGAGGTCCCAGGACGCTTCCCTGGGGAACACCTGATATCACTTCAGTTTTACTCGATGATTTGCCGTCTATTACTACGAACTGCGACCTTCCTGACAGGAAATCACGAATCCAGTCGCACAACTGAGACGATACCCCATAGCTCCGCAGCTTGATTAGAAGTCGCTTGTGAGGAACGGTGTCAAAAGCTTTCCGGAAATCTAGAAATACGGAATCAACTTGAGATCCCCTGTCGATAGCGGCCATTACTTCGTGCGAATAAAGAGCTAGCTGCGTTGCACAAGAGCGATGTTTTCTGAAGCCATGCTGATTACGTGTCAATAGTTCGTTCCCTTCGAGGTGGTTCATAATGTTTGAATACAGTATATGCTCCAAAACCCTACTGCAAACCGACGTCAATGATATAGGTCTGTAGTTAAATGGATTACTCCTACTACCCTTCTTAAACACTGGTGCGACCTGCGCAATTTTCCAATCTGTAGGTACAGATCTATCGGTGAGCGAGCGGTTGTATATGAGTGCTAAGTAGGGAGCTATAGTATCAGCGTAATCTGAAAGGAACCTAATCGGTATACAATCTGGACCTGAAGACTTGCCCGTATTAAGCGATTTGAGTTGCTTCGCAACCCCTAAGGTATCTACTTCTAAGAAACTCATGCTAGCAGATGTTCGTGTTTCAAATTCTGGAATATTCCATTCATCTTCCCTGGTGAAGGAATTTCGGAAAACTGCGTTCAATAACTCCGCTTTAGCGGCACAGTCGTCAATAACAGTACCATCGGCACTGCGCAGCGAAGGTATTGAATGCGTCTTGCCGCTTGTGTATTTTACATACGACCAGAATTTCTTCGGATTTTCTACCAAATTTCGAGACAATGTTTCGTTGTGGAACCTATTAAAGGCATCTCGCATCGAAGTACGTGCCAAATTTCGCGCGTCTGTAAATTTTAGCCCATCTTCGGGATTTCGCGTTCTTCTGAACTTCGCATGCTTTTTCCGTTGCCTCTGCAACAGCGTTCGGACCTTTTTTTGTGTACCACGGGGGATCCGTTCCATCTCTTACCAATTTATGAGGTATGAATATCTCAATTGCTGTTGCTACTATATCTTTGAATTTGAGCCACATCTCGTCTACATTCGCATAGTCAGTTCGGAAGGAATGGAAATTGTCTTTTAGGAAGGCTTCTAGTGGCACTTTATCCGCTTTTTTAAATAAAATTATTTTGCGTTTGTTTCTGATGGGTTTGGAAGAAATGGTATTGAGCCTAGCTACAATGACCTTGTGATCACTAATCCCTGTATCAGTCATGATGCTCTCTATCAGATCTGGATTGTTTGTGGCCAAGAGGTCAAGTGTGTTTTCGCAACCATTTACAATTCGCGTGGGTTCGTGGACTAACTGCTCGAAATAATTTTCGGAGAATGCCTTTAGGACAATCTCGGAAGACGTTTTCTGCCTACCACCGGTTTTGAACAAGTATTTTTGCCAACATACCGAGGGTAGGTTGAAGTCCCCACCAACTATAACCGTATGAGTGGGGTATTTATTTGTTACGAGACTCAAACTTTCTCTGAACTGTTCCGCAACTGTATCATCGGAGTCTGGGGGTCGGTAGAAGGAGCCAATTATTAACTTAATTCGGCTGTTAAGTATAACCTCCACCCACACCAATTCGCACGGAGTATCTACTTCGACTTCACTACAGATAAACCACTACTGACAGACACAAACACTCCACCACCAATTCTGCCTAATCTATCTTTCCTGAACACCGTCTGAGACTTCGTAAAAATTTCTGCAGAACTTATTTCAGGCTTTAGCCAGCTTTCTGTACCTATAACGATATCAGCTTCTGTGCTTTCTATTAGCGCTCGAAGCTCAGGTACTTTTCCAGCGCAGCTACAACAATTTACAACTATAATTCCGACTGTTCCTTGATCCAAGCACGTCCTGTAATTGCCAAGCACCCTTTGACATTGCAGCCCATCCCGCACTTTCCCGAGGCCTTCTAACCTAAAAAACCGCCCAGTCCACGCCACACAGCCTCCGCTACCCGTGTAGCCGCCAGCTGAGTGTAGTGAACTCCTGACCTATTCAGCGGAACCCGAAACCCCACCACCCTATGGCGCAAGTCAAGGAATCTGCAGCCAATACGGTCGCAAAACCGTCTGAGCCTCTGATTCAGACCCTCCACCCGGCTCTGCACCAAAGGTCCGCAGTCGGTTCTGTCAACGATGCTGCAGATGGTGAGCTCTGCCTTCATCTCGTAAGCAAGACCGGCAGCCTTCACCAAATCAGATAGCCGCTGGAATCCAGAGAGAATTTCCTCAGATCCAAAGCGACACACGTCATTAGTGCCGACATGTGCCACCACCTGCAGCTGGCTGCACCCTGTGCTCTTCATGGCATCCGGAAGGACCCTTTCCACATCAGGAATGACTCCTCCCGGAATGCACACGGAGTGCACACTGGATTTCTTCCCCTCCTTAGCCGCCGTATCCCTAAGGGGCCCCATTACGCGCCTAACATTGGAGCTCCCAACTACCAGTAAGCCCACCCTCTGCGATTGCCCGGACCTTGAAGGCTGAGAATGATCCTCTGAAACAGGGCAGGGAGCTGCATCTGGCTCATCCAGAGACAGTGCCTGAAACCTGTTTGTCAGACGCGCCGGGGAGGCTTTCTGATCAGCCTCCGGGGACGCTGTGGGTTAAGTTATTTAAAGGGCTGATAATTACAGACTGTTTATATCAGTCAGTAAAATTGATACAGACAAATTATAGTAAGGAAGGTGTAATATCACTTACGGTATTGAACATTGACTATTGTAATAGCCTGGAACAAAAATTATTGCCCCAGAGTAATCATTATATTTACTTCCAAAACATGTCACATCCAAACTAATTTGCTTACGAATAGCTGATGAGAGACTAGAGGAAATTGCCACATTCGAAATGGACTGTGGAAAAAGAGTCCAAACATATTCCATTGCTACACCTATAAGTGTGAGCTTAATTGTAGTCGTTACTGTATGTCTGTGTTGTTTAAAATATTTTGGTAAGAAATTATGTGATGAACCTGAAGGGCTAACTTTTGCGGTGTCTTAGCTTGAGGACAACTGTAGAGACACCTAGACTGATGTTGGGAGTAATAGAGAGAGACAAGATGAAATGCTGATATCTGAAATATCAGATGAACAAGTGGTTGCGACAGACAGATGATAGTGTATAAAAAGTCATCGTTTCTTTTCAGTGTAATACCAGCATAAGCAAAGTATGTAAAATTTTAATTGTATTAGTGCCACTTTGTGTGGTACACATTAACGTATTTTTGAGAGAGGTATCATGACAAGGGAATATTTTAGTTAAATGTAATAAAACAAGTGGAACAAATCTGACAGAGCCTCTTAGAAGACGCCCATGGACGTTTGCTGCCAGGCACCACCAGTATT
Organism: Schistocerca gregaria; assembly: GCF_023897955.1. Lineage (NCBI taxonomy): Eukaryota > Metazoa > Arthropoda > Insecta > Orthoptera > Acrididae > Schistocerca > Schistocerca gregaria. The sequence continues at coordinate 648,024,468 of NC_064922.1, read as the reverse complement.
TGCAAACAATAGAGTCTTCGAAAGCAGCTGACTCTCATTTATCGCTTGATGGCATGTCAGGACTAAACCATGTGAATAACACTTTTCATCACGCCAAATGAGTAGACGGCTGAGGCCGAACTCGTGACAGGAGTAATCCAGCTCTGGATTTTGGACACCAGGTGGGGATTAAGATGATAGCTTATAGATGGAATGTTCCATAAAGGTAATGAAGTGGGTCATGTGCCACGAGACCTGAGTGGAACAACATTTGGAAAATGCTTAAAGGGCCAGCTTTGCGCATTAGTGAACAACTATAGAGTCAGTGATAAGTCAGTAGTAATGGGAGTCAGGAGAGTATAAGCAAAGGCGCCAGCAACCTGGACAACAGCGGCAGCTGATGGAACAGTAGTACTTCAGCCATGAGAATACAATACAACTCTGAGAGACACAATAGCAACTGATAGATGAATAGCAGTTTTACAAGTGTGTTTCATCGAATGGTATTGGCCATAGACAGTCTGTATCGATCAAACAGTGTACTGTATTTAAATTGCTAAAAGGAACTAGTAGTTGATTAGTACTTCTGTGAGATAGTTCAAAGGCTAGAGATATAATAATTAGGCCATGTGGGCGTGGAATTACTAGTTATCGAAAGTGACTATGTACTCAGTAGTTGACAGAACAAGTGGCTTCACTTGCCCTTGTCTCTGAGGTAAACACCATGCATAGTGACTTTTATATTGATTAGAACAAAGAGTCAGACGGCTCTTACCTTTAATAGTGTAAGCCCATGTGTAGTACGACAGAATCACAGTGAAAGCAGTATTAATAGTAAAATGTAGATAAAAACTGTAGCTCATATAAAGGGTGTCTCACCCAGCTCTGCCACCTCAATTATCTCTGGAACAACAATAGATATTCAAAACCGGTTTTCACCAGCATGAACATACGGCAGGGACTTGGGAAACCAAATACTTTTGAAAAATTTTAAAACGTAAACAAATACTATTTTCAACTCTAATTTGTGTATTTTTAAATGGACACCTCCTATTATTTCGTATGCAATCCACAGCATGAAAAATCATAAAAATAATGGACTTGGTTGCATCGCAATACATCAACTACATTCCGAGAAATTCCGAAGCTAAGTTGTCGCTTGAAATATATACAGCGCACAGCTGGGGCATATCCTGAGACTCAAGCGTGCTCCTCAAGCTGCCTGTGTCAGGGGCTCACACAATGGAAAGGTATGCACAGTACACAAACATAAAAAAGTAACACGTCCAGCGCGAAGTTACGTTTTTCAAATTGTGCATGTATTTTTATTCTAGCGAAATGACAACTAGAGCTACAATTAGAGATAACTCACTTTGCTAAAGACTTTTACTAGTGCACCGTGGCCACAGAAACTGTATTGTTGTACGTTACATGCAGCATAGAAAATACACTCACATCTTGGCCAATGAAACTTTCATGTCAACATATGTCCGAGGTGCTTTCCGTTTGAATCAATACACGTTTGAAGACGGGTTACGAGAGAGTGTTGCACAGATTATAGAGCTATTACAGGTATGGCCGTACATGCTGCAGTAATATGATGTTGCATATCCTCTACTTTCGTTGGGGGTTCTTGATACATTCTGTCTCTCACTGCGCCCCAGAGAAATAAGTCTAATGGCGTCATGTCGGGGGACCCTGCTGGCTATCGCACAGCACCTCCCCGCCCCATCCACCTATTTACATATGTCGCGTCTAGAACGTCACTGCAATTTTTGCATTGTGTAAGGGACATCCATTATGTTGGAACCACATTGATAGACGAGTTTCCAATCCTAGATCCTCCATGAGAAGCGCTAGTATGTGTTGAAGAAATGATGCATATCGTAGTCCATTCAATGTTACACGGTAAAAATACGGACCTACAATACAGGAAGCGAAATGTAGCGTGAGGAAGGCTATGCAAGAGGCTTTCAATGAATTCGAAAGTAAAGTTCTATGTACTGACTTGGCAGAAAATCCTAAGAAATTTTGGTCCTATGTCAAAACGCTAGGTGGATCAAAACAAAATGTCCAGACACTCTGTGACCAAAATGGTACTGAAACAGAGGATGACAGACTAAAGACCGAAATACTAAATGTCTTCTTCCAAAGCTGTTTCACAGAGGAAGACTGCACTGTGCTTCCTTCTCTAGACTGTCGCACAGTTGACAAAATGGTAGATATCGAAGTAGACGACAGAGGGATAGAGAAACAATTAAAATCGCTCAAAAGAGGAAAGGCCGCTGGTCCTGATGGGATACCAGTTCGGTTTTACACAGAGTACGCGAAGGAACTTGCCCCCTTCTTGCAGCGGTGTACCGTAGGTCTCTAGAAGAGCGAAGCGTTCCAAAGGATTGGAAAAGGGCACAGGTCATCTCCGTTTTCAAGAAGGGACGTCGAACAGATGTGCAGAACTATAGACCTATATCTCTAACTTCGATCAGTTGTAGAATTTTGGAACACGTATTGTGTTCGGGTATAATGTCTTTTCTGGAGACTAGAAATCTACTCTGTAGGAATCAGCATGGGTTTCGAAAGAGACGGTCGTGTGAAACCCAGCTCGCGCTATTCGTCCACGAGACACGGGTTCACAGGTAGGTGCCGTGTTTCTTGACTTCCGCAAGGCGTTTGACACAGTTCCCCACAGTCGTTTAATGAACAAAGTAAGAGCATACGGACTATCAGATCAATTGTGTGATTGGATTGAGGAGTTCCTAGATAACAGAACGCAGCATGTCATTCTCAATGGAGAGAAGTCTTCCGAAGTAAGAGTGATTTCAGGTGTGCCGCAGGGGAGTGTCATAGGACCGTTGCTATTCACAATATACATAAATGACCTGGTGGATGACATCGGAAGTTCACTGAGGCTTTTTGCAGATGATGCTGTGTTGTATCGAGAGGTTGCAACAATGGAAAATTGTACTGAAATGCAGGAGGATCTGCAGCGAATTGACGCATGGTGCACGGAATGGCAATTGAATCTCAATGTAGACAAGTGTAATGTGATGCGAATACATAGAAAGATAGGTTCCTTATCATTTAGCTACAAAATAGCTGGTCAGCAACTGGAAGCAGTTAATTCCATAAATTATCTGGGAGTACGCATTAGGAGTGATTTAAAATGGAATGATCATATAAAGTTGATCGTCGGTAAAGCAGATGCCAGACTGAGATTCATTGGAAGAATCCTAAGGAAATGCAATCCGACAACAAAGGAAGTAGGTTACAGTACGTTTGTTCGCCCAATGCTTGAATACTGCTCAGCAGTGTGGGATCCGCGCCATGTGGGGTTGATGGAAGAGATAGAGAAGATCCAACGGAGAGCAGCGTGCTTCGTTACAGGATCATTTAGTAATTGCGAAAGCGTTACGGATATGATAGATAAACTCCAGTGGAAGACTCAGCAGGAGAGACGCTCAGTAGCTCGGTACGGGCTTTTGTTAAAGTTTCGAGAACATACCTTCACCGAAGAGTCAAGCAGTATATTGCTCCCTCCTACGTATATCTCGCGAAGAGACCATGAGGATAAAATCAGAGAGATTAGAGCGCACACAGAAGGATACCGACAATCCTTCTTTCCACGTACAATACGAGACTGGAATAGAAGGGAGAACCGATAGAGGTACTCAGGGTACCCTCCGCCACACACCGTCAGGTGGCTTGCGGAGTATGGATGTAGATGTAGATGTAGATGTAGCAATGATACCGCACCAAACATTGACACACCACGCTTGTTGATGAAAAATATGTTCAAATGTGTGCGAAATTTTATGGGACTTAACTGGTAAGGTCATCAGTCCCTAAGAGTACACACTACTTAACCTAAATTATCCTAAGGACAAACACACACACCTATGCACGAGGGAGGACTCGAGCCACCGCCGGGACCAGCAGCACAGTCCATGACTGCAGCGCCTGAGACCGCTCGACTAATCAAATGGCTCTAAGCACTATGGGACTCAACTGCTGTGGTCATAAGTCGCCTAGAACTTAGAACTACTTAAACCTTACTAACCTAAGGACTTCACACACACCCATGCCCGAGGCAGGATTCGAACCTGCGACCGAAGCAGTCGCGCGGGCTCGGCTAATCCCGTGCGGCCTTGTTGATGAGCAGCTTGACGAATCCAGTGGAGATTTTGCACGGACCGCTAATGCATGTTCCGCAGATTCATATTACCATGATTTGTAAATGAATCCTCGTCCGTAAACAACGTATTGTTCAGGAACAATGGATTACCTTGCAACTGCGCAAGTGCAAAACGACAGAATGCAATGAGGGATTCAAAGACGTTCCCGTACAGTTCTTGGTGCAGTGAGATATGGAACGGATGAAACCGATGACGATGCAAGATCCTGCTCACACTACTCGGGCTTGTTCCTACACCTGTTCTACACCTCGTGCAATTTCTCGTAAACACACCTGAGGATTGTGCGCTACAGCAGCCAGAACAGCAATTTAGTTTCCATTGCCAGTGGCTGGCGTTGTACGTCGACGTTTTGTGGGAGCCCACCTGCCTGTTTCCGTGAGTGTCTTGTACTTGTTGCCAATGGTTCGACGTGACGGACACCGCCGATCTGGGTAGCGTTCAGCATACAGTGTCACAGCTGCGGTGGCATTTCTGTGACATTCACCGTAAATTAAAATAATACCTAGTTTTTCTTCATTACTTAAGGCCAGAGAGTTGACTAGATGAATGCAAACGTAACAAGCCACAAGAAAACAGGTTTTAATGTGGCAACGTATGTGAATTACATTACGATATGAGAGCAGTTCAGCAAACCAGATTAGACGACATTTGTACACTGAAGGTAGAGCGTGCCATGGTGATACTGGTATGTTTACGGCAGGATACGGGCGCTAGAGCAGGCAACCCCTGCTCTGAGCACAGTAGTACATGCGATACATTAGCCTTTGCTATCCTTTATAAGCCACATATTTAAGAACTTATGAGGTTTAGAAACGTGAAACCAATTGTGTTACCACTAATTTTACCTCTAGTTCTAATTTCGCAACAACAAACATTATGCTCAGGACATCCAGAATTCTGATACTGCATTATTTGACACATTATAAGAGGTGCAGCGCTTTAAGTAAGGTACACCTCAATAAGGGGCTAAATTATCCCCCTTTAGGAGTGCCGTCAATGAAATATGGGCCAATTATGTGCTGTCATATAATACCACATCATACATTAACAATCCACTGACGTAGTACGTCAATCACACCACCATTACCGGCAGTGTGAGGTGCACGCTTGAGTCTCAGGATGTGCGCTAGCTGTGCGTTTCATTTATTTCAAGCGTCAACTTAGCTTCGCAATTTCTCAGGGTGTAACTGATGTATTGCGATGCAACCAACTCAATTATTTTTTTGAATTTTCATGCTATTGATAGCATACGAAATAACAGGGGGGTTTCCATTTTAAAATACAAAATTTTGTGTTGAAAATAGTATTTGTTTACATTTTAAACTTTCGCATTGTATTTGGTTTCTTAAGCCTCTGTCGCACGTTCATGCTGGTGAAAACCGTTTTTAAATATGTATTGTTGTTCCAGAGATATTGGAGGTAGCAGAGTTGGGCGAGACACCTTGTATACATGTCATTTGGAGAGACAACTCGCATATAAATATGCCATATGATAAACGTAATTTTGTAACGATTTGATATCGTTCCCCTACTGCGACAGATCACAGTCCCTGTCAAAGCTCCCTCTGTGTTACCCACACCAACCCTAAAACAACGAAGGAAGTCTACACCCCGTCGACCCCTTCATAAGCGTTTATTAGGGGAAAACACAACGAACTGTCCAGAATGAGATTTTCACTCTGCAGCGGAGTGTGCGCTGATATGAAACAGCCAGGCAGATTAAAACTGTGTGCCCGACCGAGACTCGAATTCGGGACCTTTGCCTTTTAGGGAAAGTGCCGAACTGTATTACGATTGCGCTACACAGGCTGCACAAAATTATATTCGTAGCTGAAACCTACTCTGGGACGTGCCAAGATTTGTTTTATCTTTATTTATTGGCGTACCAATCTTATCCAAAGTGTTGTGTTGGAATGAGTAGGCATCAGAGTGCACATGATGAACTGCAGTATATGAACAGTTGCACTGCAGATAAGGAGACATAATCTTAAGAACTGAGGATTTCTCCTTCTTGTGTCATATAAAACTTGTGGAAAGATATAACCACCATTCGACTGTATGAATATATGATTTATCAAGTGTATCATACAGTCAAATGACAATTTGACCATGTGCGGATGGACTTCGAGGATGCAGGACCAACAGGTAGATCAGCAGTTCTACTCAATCACCCTTCGCAAGATTCCACTTCGTGGTACAGACAGTTTGTTCCGTAGTAAGTTGTTTGAAATTTGCATTTTTTTCTCTCCATACAAACAAATGTATTTTGTTCTGCTTAGTGAGAAAACGGACTAAAACCAATGAATGTCTAATACGAGAGGATTTAATATGTTCTACAGGGTTGTAGCCTATTCCTGGTGTTACTAAGTCTTCACACTGAGGAAGGAGGAAAGGAAACAAGAGGAAAATTTGGAGAAGGAATAAAAACTTGAGGCTTGCCGATGACAGCAGCAAAAGAGTTCGAAGAACAATTGGACGAATTGGATAGAGTCTTCAAAATATCATATGAGATGAATATCAACAAAAGCAAACAAGGATAATAGTATGTAATCGAATTGAAGCTGGCGCTGCTGAGATAATCAGAATAGGAATAAGACACTAAAATAGTACATGAGTTTTGTGATTTGGGCAGTGAAATAAGTGATTACACTGAAGGGGAGAGGATAAATAAACTGAAAACTAAAAATAGCAATTAAAGTATTTCTCTAGAGGTGAAATTTGTTAACATGGAGCATGAACTTGAGTTTAACGAAACCTTTTTCTAAAGGTAATTTTCTGTTTTTCTGAAGAGTAGCTTTGTATGGAACGGAAACTATGAGCAGAATAGGCGTATTTGAAATGTGATGCTGCAAATCAATGGTGAAAATTAGGTGGGCAGATCACATAACTAATGAGGAAGTTCTGAAGGTAATTGGGGAGAAAAGAAATTTAAGGCAGTATTTCTCCAAAAGAAGGAATCCATTGATAGGATGCATTCTGTCACTTCAAGGAATCGTCAGTTTAATACTAGAGTGAAACGTGGGCGTAAAAATTCTGTAGGAAGACAAAAAGGTGAGTACAAGAAGCAGATTCACATGGATTTAGCTTGCACAGGGTAGAGTAGCATGGAGAGCTGCAACAAATCAGTCCTCGGACTGAAGACTACAGTGACAACATATAAATCTATACCCAAAATAATTCAGGCTCTTTTGTTTCCATACTGTGGTGCTGCGTGTTAGTGGGTGGTGTAAATATTATTTTTTAAGTCTCTGGATGTGACAAGTACTTGTAGCATTAATTAGGACTAACTTTTATATGCATTACAAGATGGAATACTAGGAGCTGTAGCGGGTGTACGATGTTGAAACTTATAGAAAATGTATCTTTCACATTAAATCAAATTTACATCCGAAGACGCAACACATGTGTAAAGGCAACTTTCTGCTTCTCACCAAATGTACCTCCTCCATAAAATAAAAAGCCGACGAAAATGAAGGGAATTTACGTCCAATCGACAAAAAATACACTGCTGATGAAAGCACAAATTTTCACTGTCAGTAGACATTAAGATATACACTGTCAGTTCAAAAATAATATTCGATGAGGCAGTTTAATCGTCCAGGCATACCTTTGCAGCACACTGAGGTACTGTATTAGTTTATTGGTCTCCGGAGAATCAGTGCACACCACATAGACTTTCCTTATATCAGATATCCGATGAGCTAATGAGAATTCAATCTGGGTGTTATATCACATTGTCACTTGTGTAAAAGTTATGCTACCTGTGAGTACTCACCTTAGCTACTCGTACATGGTGTGATGGTGTGTAGAGTCAGTGAAGTACTTGCAAGACATAATGTTTGTACGAAAGGTAATTATACGTCAACGTGACTTATTGCTCCAAATGACATGAAATCAGAGGGACAATAGATATTCTATCGTGTAACGCTTTCGGCACAAGGTATAGTAGTAAGGTGGTATTCGAGAGAACTTTACTTCAACACTATTTGAGAGAACTTTTATACAAGAGAACCGCGCAGTTCAGTTGCCTTCTAGACGTCAATTAAGGATACTACAACTAAAACACTTTCTTACTTAGTGTTGTCACTAACTGTTTATAGCCAAAGGAAAAGAATACCTTTGACGACAGTAGGTCTGAGCATCGGCATTATTGGTTCAAATGGCTCTGAGCACCATGGGACGTAACATCTGAGGTCAGCAGTCCCCTAGAACCTAGCACTACTTAAACCTAACCAACCTAAGGACATCACACACATCATGGCCGGCTCGCGATTATCCCTACACATTTTCAGACACTTCACTGATTCTTCTTCCGTTTTGTGCAGAGATTCATTTGGAATTACAGAAGTCCCAAATGCGCATTCTCGACATCTAGCCTGTCTTTGTTAACACAACCATCTTGATTATTAGATTACCATATTCCGTTCTCTTTGACCGCAGCTCGTGGTCGTGCGGTAGCGTTCTCGCTTCCCACGCCCGGGTTCCCGGGTTCGATTCCCGGCGGGGTCAGGGATTTTCTCTGCCTCGTGATGACTGAGTGTTGTGTGATGTTCTTAGGTTAGTTAGGTTTAAGTAGTTGTAAGTTCTAGGGGACTGATGACCGTAGATGTTAAGTCCCATAGTGCTCAGAGCCATTTGCACCATTTGAACCGTTCTCTAAATTTATCGTTCTCGAATGTGTTCAGAAATGTACACACTGTAATTTTGTGTTTAATGTATGTTAATCAAAGAAAATTGTGTTAGTTTGTCATTACTGAGCAATGGGGAAAATCGTAAATAAAGATATGTTACCATAACACGACAGGTCTAAGTCATTACGAATACCGTGCTTTATACCAACCATACACGTATTTTCATTGTATTGTAGTAACAGGTATCACGCTGCACGTAATGAAACTTAAATTACGTTCAATAAATAATGAATATTAGTGGACTGTGTCCCTGAAATTAAGCGAAACACAGAGGTAAACTTTGTATTAACGATGATGTACGCAATAACATACGGCGTTCACTTTGAATAAAATTTAAGGATAGCGACCTGAACAACTATAGATGAGGTAAGGCATCAATAATGCAGCTACAAAGAAATGTAGAAACAGTCTTATATCTACAACACCATTTATTCAGTGATTTTTAAGTAATAATTCAGAAATAACTACATCAAGAAGGTCCATTCTTGTGAGACCGTTAGTGCCAGATATTTAGCGAGGATCTAGAAGAAAACTGAAACTATTCTATGCAAAATTATTCCAGAAATGCAGGTACTAAGCTTATTGTATCCTCAGAAATAGTAATATTTGCCTTTTTGCCAGCAATAATCGTCTGATGAAGCGATACAAGGCGTACGCTAGAGCCTAAGCTGTGGGCATCGGTCATAATGATCAGAACTACGCTTCTTGATAGAGAAAGAGAAGCACACAAAAGACGCGGACGGATGTCAGTCTAGATTCGTGTACGTACACACCACCGGCACCATGTGAATGTTTAGTGAACCGCCCTGAAGAAGACCACAGAAAACCGGTATTTTAACCAAACTGATCCCAGTCATGGAAGCCTGCGAACTTAAATGAATGATTAGAGCTGCAGTTCTGTGTGATAGGCACAACGGCGACCATAGGGCATTAGTGTTCTTCGTGCTTAGCGTTGTCAGCAGGCGTGTTACGGTATATAAGGGCGCTGAAAAATGTCAGATGTTGAGAGACCGTTGTGGAGGACACGAAGATGCCGCGTACCCGTGTGAGACAGCGTCATCAGCACCTGACAGAGTCTGAATGGGGCCTCAATGAGAGGACTTTACCTGTCCAGTGGCTACGACATTGACACACGCTAATAAAACGGCAAAGGTGCCTCTAAGACCCCATTTCGGTAAAACCCAAGATGGTACCTGCCCGTCATTATCACGATGGTCCCAGCCACTTTTTATTGAGAATTTTTAAAATAATTGTGTGCAGAAATAACCCGTAAAGTGGGCAGGTAGGAAACTCATTGATACCCCTGAAAATACACTTGTCTGGTTGCAGGCACTTCTCACTACGTTACAGATTGCATCTGGACGTGTTCATGTTTAAAATTCCCAATAAAGATGGGCCGTGCCACCAACAGTTTTAGGTGAACAGCGGCATGTATATGCCGTTGGTGAACGTCAGAAACCCCTCCTCGCCCCCCTTCCCTCCTACATTTGATCACGCCACAGCAGAACGCGAAATAGGAGAGACGACAAAGCGTTAGAATCCTTTGCTTCTTTCAATCATGAGCAAATTTCCCCGAATGGTTTTGAACGTACCCTACTTGTGCTTTCCTGTACACGAGAGAAGGAATTTCGGTCGCGTTGCACCCCAGTGGGGTCGGGTCATGATGAATGAGGACACAGCCCCACAATGTCCTTAGATAAAGGTAGAAACGTCCAAGAGTGTCTGCGGTCATATTAACATAATTTTAATATTAACATAATTTTACTGAATGTGCCTAGTGTAGCGTCTATTTTAATTTTATTTATTGCAATTCTGCAAAAAAGAAAGTCTCTAGTAAAAGCTGTAAGGTTTGAAGGGGCTAATGGTGTGGTTACCTCGAAATGACCTTGAATCCTGTTTTCAAGGTTAGACCAAGGTCAAGTTCATTTTTGCAATCGGTAACCTCCGTTGTTTATTCCATACTCGTACGTGAAAAAATACCCATTACTTGTAGGGAAAGTTTTTTTTTTTTTTTTACAACAACCAATGGTTTGTCGCCAGAGAACACTTAATTGTAACTTTCCCGGGTTACCAGTATTTCTAGAACACAGCGAGATCGGGATAAATGTTCAATGAAAATTTTGTATGGTTTCTTAACTCTGACCACTGGTGAAACTTTCGTGAACTTAAAATGCCCCAGAAATTCTTCACTAGAGATTAACCTGGAACTAAATACCGTAGGCATTGGTGGAACCCGATGTACAACACGTGGAGGTTGCCGAGCGGACTTCCCACATCGTTAGCCCCGAAAATGGCTGATTAACGTGGTTCCTACTGGAACTTTAGGATCTCAGATGTTCGATCAACTGCCCATTTTTCTAATGTACATCTGCACTCTTGTCGGAAACTTGTCTCGACATCGTTAAATCTCTGATGGCTGTTTGCCTGGAAATTCGTTATAATCCTTGCTCTCATATCTTCTGGTGTCGTTGAGGGAGTGGTGTACACTTTCTGCTTCACAGCTCCCCATAAGAAGAAGTTCAATGGTTTTAAATTTAGCGTTCTTGGCGGGGTTCACAAATTACACTACTGATACCAATCCATCGATTCGGGTACGTTGCATTAAGGTACCATCTGGCAGGCTACGGCCTAATGTTCAAGGATGACGTCTTGTTGAAACCAAGTAAGTGCTCGTATGCCTAGGGGCATATTTACTTCTAAAGGGAGCACCAGGTTCTGCAGAATATGAAGGCACCGCAAACCATTCAACATTTCGCTATAAGGAACAGGACCTATCACATAGTCTCCAACAATGCTCGCCCAGACATTGATTGACCACCGTCTCTGTGTTCGGTAATCTCGTTGACATCGAGGATTTGTTTCCACCCAGCAGTGTGCGTTATGGAGATTTATTCCTCCCCTGTTGTCGATGTCTGACTCGTCTCTAATGAGAGTGAGCGCGGAGAGAAAGAACTCACGACATACTTGCGAATCGGCCCATCGGCAAAATGCGAGTCGTTTCTCAAGATCCTTTGGGTCAATTTCTTGGGTGATATGTAAGCGATATGCGTGGGATTTAAAGTATCTTGAAACACGAGATACCGGTGATCGAGGCATGTCATGTATTCGCTGAATCTGACGAGTCGAAAGGTGTGGATCTTCAGCGACAATAGGACGAACTCCCAGCGCAATAGCCTCTCTGGAACCCATCTTTCGTTTCTGCCTTTTCAAAGTTCCACTTCCAGGTCGTCTTACCAGAGACTTAATTGTAACCGTCATAAGATTATGGGTATCGTAATACCTTCCGGCATACAAGCTTTGCACGGTTGCATAATTATAGCGACACTCGCCAACAATTTTTATCTTTCTCGTTATTTCTAACGGCGGATAATCAGCCATTTCAGACAGATTGGAGTCGAGAAATAAATTGTAATGATTACTTTTATTGTTATTGGTTTTCTTAGGTTTTTCCTTCAACGAAATATCCGGCAAGCGTGTTACAGGACAACTGACTTATTACAGTGTACGCGACCCGTTTGTTTACATATGATCGCTGTTGTTTACTCCACAACGTGATGTTCATTCAGAAAATTACTTACGTATCTAAATGTATTAAGAAGGCACATTTACATATATCGATACTGACGTAAACAATAAAATAATGAAATAACCCATGGTAATCCGTCCTTTTCAAATATGGAGAGAAGGCAGAAACGACAGACGGGCTAGAGAAAGTCGATTGCGAGACAAGATGATTCAAGATAAATTTTGAGAATAATTTTGCTTTACGGATTTGGAAAAATTTCACTTCGCTGGAACTCATTAGTGTCTAAAATTGCAATGAACTGAATACCCCAAGCTGCATACAGGTGTTGATATAAGTCAACGGAGACAGTTGAAAATGTGTGCCCCGACCTGGATTCGAACCTGGGATCTCATAATTACACGGCAGACCTTCTATCCACACACACACACACACACATATATATATATATATATATATATATATATATATATATATTGTTGCGTTTGGCCTGGGTGGACGTCACAAGAGATCCGTTAGTACTGAATGCTTTATGCTGATGCATAAATTTTTCTCTTCTTACAGAAAAAAGTGTGTGCAACATTAATTAGTTGCTTCTTACTATTTTTTGTCCAAATTAGTTCCTCTAGTCATTTATAGCAATTATGCTCTTTTGTAAACGACAACAATAACGTAAAAAAGCAGAACTAATGATTTTATTTACAATACTTCTCCTTTACACGTGTACTTTAAAGATATACATACAAAATTGAAAATATGTTTTATGAACTTTATACATGTGTATATTCCACTGTGAGGAAACAAAAATATGGCTTAAGTACAGCAGTGAAAATAGTTTTAACATTTTTTTCACTTGAAAAAAGATTATGTATATACTATTTTAAACTAATTAAACTGCATGTCTTACGGTACCACAACCAATAGTTTATACTTTCTATCTTGAAGTCTTAATATATAATACTTAAACTTTAATAAAAGATTTCGGAAATGATTTTTACAATAATAATCTAAAATACTACTAAAATGGTTTTGTAAACTATTTAAAGTTTTCTGTATATATACAATATTTACACTGAATGGAAAACTATCAGCGCACTGGCAGAAAAATACACATAGCAGACATAATTTGCAATCATTCTCACACATATAAATACACCTACGCTGAAACACTTCATCTATCTAGTCCAAACACACATGCATATGTACACACACCCACACACACATATAGTGTGGAGTCTTAATCACTCTCAAGTGTCTAGTGTGCACACAGATGAATCATTTGTCATCATGGCGTGTCAGGCCAACTTTTAGCCACAGTGCAGTATGTACCTAATGACCCTGAAACTGAAAGACCTTTTGGTACACCACATACCGATATTCATCTGTACTAGCAGGCAAGCACTCCTTGTTGTCCTCAGTCGTGAGAACCGCCAAACTACACACACACACTTAGTCCAACATTGGATGCACCTTCATTTATACAGTACAAATACACTTTAAATCTCAGATCCACAAACTCCACAATTTGTGCGCCATTCGTCTCGTCTTCAACAGGGCCAATAACTTTCTGGTTCGGATGTGTTATGCCATAAGGATTATCAGTCAGATATGGAGATATGTCGTATTTCTGGAGGATTGTACCTAATTACCTCATACGGTTTGCAGCCTTTTACCCAGCAAATGTAACTGTTCGTATCCATATAAAGTAATTGATAACAGGAAAGTTTGGTTGTCCATTCATAGTTGATTCGGTACATGTAGAGTTTCGTTAACCGTAGAGAGGTCGAGAATACACATACTGATAAAGACATGCTTCGTGAACTCCACCTTAGCCTTCTTCACAGCGACTAGTCCTTCACTGAAGATTGTTACATGCTTAAAATTTGGCCTGATGGTGTAATCACGCCCATTCCATCGATAAACTAAATGAATGTTGCAGTTGTATTAACGTTCTGCATGGATTTTCCACAAACAGAGTTATTCATTAGTTTATAAAAATCTTCTCGAAGTCATACACTGTGAGGGTTCTCCTATTGGTATTAACATCAATGAACTCCTTCAAGCAGGGATGCTGCTAAAGAAGATGCCATAGGTGATTCTAATAGGTCATCCCCCACCTGGGACATTATCGGAGGCTCCGGTAATGTAGAATGTATCTTCCAACAATGACATCAGCTTAGAGATGGAACTATTCCATGGGACTAAGAACTTTGGACAATGTGACAAGTTGCCTTGAACATCATGCAAACTGCCAGGATATTGCAGGGCAGCCTTCAGGTCATATCCATCACCCACATCTCCAGCCCCATATTGGTTTCTTTTTCTAATCTGGCTGTTTAATCTACAGACAGTAATCCAGACCCTGAAAATGACCCTGACTGTTTCATGGCATGCCCATGGCGATTGTTTACACCCAAGTAAATAATTTAACCAAACCGTCATATGACTTGTACTCGTTCTCAGTAGTTCATGGCTTATTCACCTTGGTGTACCGTGCATATACTAGCACATGAATCCTGCACTTTAAGAAACCAAGATGTCAACATCACTCAACAGTTGTATGTTGATAGGTGTCTTTTTTTAAATTGTATCGTACAAGAGCTCTGGTAAGGCATAACAGAAGGCAGGATCCAGGCATACACTCTACAATTTCTCAAACACGTCTGTGAACTTTTTTACATCTGTTAAGATGTACAAGTTAATATATCTCTCTAAATTAAAGATATCGAACTCCTGCCAAACATTCACTTCATGCTATACTCTGCATCCATTATGGCAGAGCCTATGAGTCTGCTGGTGATTGCAGTTACATCAGGCAACTTGGTTTCATGGAGTATGTGTATAAAATTCACGCACTCGTATGGAAAGCTCCATTTATTTTCCACAAGAAGAAAATATTCATCATCAGGTTCTGCAGCTCTGGTGATGTGCATATGCTTCCCTCAGTAAGCTTCTGAAGAGGTGTGTGAGTTTGACAGTTCTCACATGACTGGGTGAGCAATTTGTCAGTACATCTACATCTACATGACTTCTCTGCAAATCACATTTAATTGCTTGGCAGAGGGTTCATCGAACCACAATCATACTATCTGTCTACCATTCCACTCCCTAACAGCTCGCGGGAAAAACGAACACCTAAATCTTTCTGTTCAAGCTCTGATTTCTCTTATTTTCTTTTGATCATCATTCCTACCTATGTAGGTTGGGTTCAACAAAATATTTTCGCATTCGGAAGAGAAAGTTGGTGAGTGAAATTTCGTAAAAAGATCTCGCCGCGACGAAAAACATCGTTGCTGTAATGACTTCCATTCCAATTCGCGTATCATATCTGCCACCCTCTCTCCCCTATTACGTGATAATACAAAACGAGGTGCCCTTCTTTGCTCCCTTTCGATGTCCTCCGTCAATCCCACCTGGTAATGATCCCACACCGCGCAGCAATATTCTAACAGAGGACGAACGAGTGTAGTGTAAGCCGTCTCTTTAGTGGATTTGATGCATCTTCTAAGTGTCCTGCCAATGAAACGCAACCTTTGTCTCGCTTTCCCCACAATATTATCTATGTGGTCTTTCCAACTGAAGTTGTTCGTAATTTTAACACCCAGGTACTTAGTTGAATTGTAGCTGGTAATCTATATTTGACAGCAGTGTACGCGACATCTGAAAAGAAAAACTTTCGTGTGACAGCATGGTCTCCGGCTAGCTGTAACGCCACTTGATGACAGTCACGCATCTTGATGCAGCCATTATTGGAGGTGCCGTAGTATATGTGAGACGTGTGCTGTAGCAGTCCTGGCTGTTGTGCCAATGCAGAGACCAGCCTGCGCCCAATACAAGAACATCATTGCGACACCTGTGGTGTTCACGACGAAGCAAGGGGTATGTTACATAGTATCTTCTTAACTGTTGTATTTTTTCATAAAATTCAAATTCAAACATAAATTTCTTTTTGTCGTGCAATTCAACCCACTCTGAGCAATTTATAACATGAAATTGTGTCTTGATAACTATTTTGGTATGGAATATAATTACATTACTGCACTAATTCATATATTTACACATCATCTCAGTATGTTGGAGCCTGAGTTGTCTCGAATATCCTATGACATAACACAAACTCTAAGTGTAATATCGATGATTTTCCTCGGTATATTATCCGGAACTTCAGGTTTCTCAAAATAACGCACAGCAATGTAAAGAAATTCATTAATTTTTTTTAAAATTTCAACTAGCATTGTAGGATATACAGTATGTATATGACGTAGTTCTTTACCTACATCATGTAGTCATGATGAACCTTATGTACTGCATACATAGGCACACA
Source organism: Schistocerca gregaria (assembly GCF_023897955.1). Lineage (NCBI taxonomy): Eukaryota > Metazoa > Arthropoda > Insecta > Orthoptera > Acrididae > Schistocerca > Schistocerca gregaria. The sequence continues at coordinate 648,007,758 of NC_064922.1, read as the reverse complement.
ACATATCAATTTTTTTTGCGAAATCTTCCTTAGAGTTGTTGTGGCTAATGAATTCTGTAAGTGCATTCCGTATAATTCCTAAATTTCCATGCACATACACCTCCTAAGACACTAGTTCACAGCAGTCAGAATGGCTGGCACACACAAATTACGTCTGTAAATGCTGATTCCTAAATGTCAGTGCACTTCACCATATTGTAGTTGCCATATGAGTTCATCTTAACTGTATTTGAGTAGTTGCCAACACATACAGTCGTCTAGTAACACAGGAGGTGCTCAACTGCTGAACATTGGACATACACCTGAGAAGTTTTTACATAATACACGCCAGTCATGCTGTGAAAGCAATAAGTTTTCAGTTGTCAGCATGCACATTTGGACTGTACATTATACAGAAGAACGTCACCTTAGCAATTGTAATATCAACGACTATATTTTATTCACAATGATATTCACGACAGAACTGTGTGTGGAATTTGATCGAACATTCTCGTGACGTTAATAGAAAAGGACTTCTTCGATACTAAAATAATAATACATAATTATTCTCAGCGACATAATTTAATTTTCTGTGAAAATCATATCTCTGACAGTACTTATGGGAAAAGGTAATGGAAATCATCATCTTTTGTTACCTGTGTTTCTTCTAGAAAAATTCTTCTTACTGTTCGAACTGTTTTATTGATCGGAGGTGACTGATGTAACACTGAGGTCTGTAAAAACTGTATTATATTGTTAATTAATATTTGGAAAATAGAGTCTCTATGTCACTGAAATGAATTTTCTTTGCTTACAGTTTTATTTTATTGTAATTCTAGTCCTATATAAATGCTGAGTTTTCAGCCCGCCTACAAACGAGCGCAGCCATTAGCGCTTTTGATCTACAGTGCGGTTTACTGGTAAATGCTGAATAATAGGCGATTAGCACTGGGAAATATTTTCAAATGTTAATGCATATAGTGAAGGTAGAAAAAGATTTAATGTAATAGATTTTCTATACGGTTGGTCATAATAGCCATAATAATTGTGGTTTGGTGGCCCAGAACCCACTCTGTGAAAGTAAATTCGACTTAGATTGTGAATAATCTTTAAATATAGTGCAACTAGCATCTTACGTGATATAAATTTTTATCTGATTATGTATAAAGCCAGGTTATTTCGATACAATTTTTATAATATATTTTGAAAGAAAAAATACATAAGTTTTGTGTGAGTGTGGTATTGTATGACAAAACTGTTCATTTTGCTTAAAGAAAAGTGCTGCCATCTCAAATAACAGTAGCGTTAAGTTCGATAAACGATCTGCAACATAGTGCCATTTACACCGTTCCCAGGTGGAGATTTCGTTAGAAAAATAACGATCACTAGCCGGAAAATCAGTGTTTAAATAAAAGCTCTTGTTACTTTCATAATAAGTAACTAGTTTTATTGTAATCTTGTTGAAATTGTACAACATGCAATGAAACCACAATACTCGGACGCCACACAGATGAGGTACGCCAGAGTTAGGGCTCGGACGAGTGGTGCTTATGAGGGTGATAGTGAGAAATCATTTTCTGGCAACAATCAATGTATATCACTGTGCTGTGGTACAGAAAAGTCAGATGAATCTGTAGGCTCCTGCAGTTCAACTGGGGTGCATTGTGTAGCGGGAAAAAGGCAAAAAACTACCGAAAGCATGATAATAATAACGTCACTGTTTTTAGTTATTTCAGTTCTTTGACATAGAAGAGGTTACTCAGTAATATTAACATATTTGTTTCAAAGTAATTCAGAGCAACTTAATTAAGAGCAGAGGGTGGAGCGTCCTTTTATTGATATTATTGATACAAATACATGTCTTATTTTAGCCTTCTTCTGCTGTTTGGAGGTGATCAGTGGTCCCTGCCGATAGTGTTTTGTAGTGGTCTCACAACGGAGCGCAGGCTGCAAATGTCCCCTGCTGAATGAGAGAAAAATTGGAGGGTGGGTGGGTGTAATTGATTCCGTTTGGTCAGCTACTGCCCACAGACCTAAAATGGCTGATATCTCTTCTCCTCCCCCTTCTCCTCCTCCCCCACCATCATACATAACCTCCCCCACCCTGTGGGGAACCTTACACATACCACGCTTCAAAACCACTTTTAGAATTTCATCAGCTGTAATATGACACCAAAGCTCATGTGATGCTTGGCTCATACGCCCATTGGTGATGAATGATGGATGATGCTTTGAACTGCAAATGCACATGTGTGGAGTGAAATGTGTTTTGACACATGCTGAAGCGATGGACATATCCTGTTAAAAATGCTGTATGGTGCATGTAGTGCCCTGTTCCACGTACAAATGCAGCATCAACAAAATCGTCACACTCACGAAGCATGCATGAAGATCAGCTGATTCTTACCAAAATGATTGGACATATTTTTATTCAATTCAATCACTGCTTGAGTGACTGAGGAAAAAAGTTACATTTGAAGTGATGTTACTGTTTAATAGTAGGTATCATCTGACCACCAAAGGCCCAATGCATGTTAATGTTCTGTTCGAACGCAAATTCATAGAAAATGTGTAGAGTCATGATATTGTGTTATTTCCCTTGCTGTATCATGCTTGTGGAACGAAGAGTAAATAAGTCATCTGACTTTCTCCCATGCACTAAGGCAGGCACAATCTGTGGTGCACAATTCTGGACAGTTGCTGTTGCTGTAGTTTTAAATACTACATTCTGCAGTGACTAAGCCAAAGCTACAATGTTCGAAAAGTAGATGCTACATTCTTTTTGTAAAGTAACTGCTATCTGGATACTGGAGGTAATATAATGAGATATATTTAATCAGTGATGAGGAGGAGCCTGTGTGTAAAATGACCAGATTTTTTTAAATTAAAGTCCGCCAACAGAATTTTTCTGTATGTACAGCGTAAAGTGAAGAAGAATTGTGTGGCATCCTTACCTGGCACTACATACGCTGGAGAGCCATTGGGTCGCGTATCACAACACGCTCCACGAGCCGTGACTGTGTTGCTTCTCATCATGCAGTGTATGTGTATACATGATGATGAACAATTAATACAATGTATTATACAGGTTGAAAAGTATTTAAACCGAAAAACTCTGGGAGGTTGTAGCGAACATCAAAACAAATACTTTTCACTAATGTCATTTTTTCCCATGAGGATTATTTAAACCGGTGGAGGCCGTATTACGCTCTTCCGTTGTTAAGAGTTCGTATTACGATCTTCAATTGTTAGAGGGCGTATTACACGATTCAGTTGCAGGCAACTGCTGTCCACCAGTGTAGTAGTGCATTGTCTCTGTTTACTAATGTAGCGATACACCTTGAGTGAGTACACTGATATGATTGGTGCGTACTACGTAGCGCACCACAACGGACGAGCTCCACAGCGGGTTTATCAACAACAGTCTCCTAATCGCCGTATCCCGCATCATACGATCGTTGCTGCTGTGAACCAACGTCTGCCTGAGACCGGTTCATTTAGCAGATTACCTGGACAGTGACATCGTCGCACGGTGAGAACGCTGCAATTTGAGGAAGCTGTCTTGTAGCATGTGGAGCGGGATCCTTCAATCAGCACTCATGCAATTTCACGTAACATGGTGAGTAATCAGACGAATGTAAGAACAGTCCTCCGAGAGCAATTGTTACTTCCATTTCAATTACAGCGTATCCACAACCTGGAACCAGTTGATTATCCAACCAGAGCACATTTTTCGCAGTGGCACCTGGAACATTGTGAAATGTATCCAACATTTCCAACCCTCTGTGTTGTTTACCGATGAAGCAACGTTCGGGGGTGATGGAGTCTTCAACATGTACAACTCGCATGTTTGGAATGAGGATAACCCACATGCCACTGTTACTAGCGCTCATCAAGTGAGGTTCTTCGTTAATGTGAGGGTCGGTGTTGTTGGGGGCTGTTTAATTGGGCCGTATCTGCTACCTAGGCCATTAAATGGCAGGCACTATTACAATTTTCTCTCCAAAGCATTGCCATAATTGCTGGAAGACGTCCCTCTCCCTACAAGATAACGCATGTGGTTACAAGATGACGGGCTGCCGGCACATTTCAGAGGTATTGTGCGACGATTCCTTGACAGACGGTTCCCAGAAAAGTGGATTGGCAGAGGTGGTCCTGTACCATGGCCTGCTAGATCCCCAGATACGTCCCCTCTGGACTTTCTTGTGTGGGGAGAAATGCACAACCTTCTTTACACAACTCCTGTCGCATCAGAAGAGGATCTGGTTGCCCGAATAGTAACAGCAACAGGACCAATTCAGGATACCCCTGGGGTTTTTGCCCGTGTCAGACAGAACATGATTCGACAGTGTAACCTTTGTTTACGTGTCAATGGAGGAATTTTTGAAAATCTACTGTAATTGAAATTGGGTTGTGTTCAGGTGTTGTCTCTTGGTCATAAAAAAATGGAAAAGTATTCCTTGGTTTAATTAATTTGTCGCCAGACAAATCTTCCTCTACCGATTTAAATACTCCTCTTAGGAAAAAATTACATTATGGAAAAATATTTGCTTTGACGTCCCCTACAACCTCCCCGAGTTTGTCGGTTTAAATACTTTTCACCCTCTATAAAAACATTACGATGGTATCAATTGAATGTTCGAAAAAATAATTCAAATACGTTGACAGTTTAAGATGAACAATTTTTTCTTCACACTGGTTCTCTGTACTGCCACCACCAGAAGAGGCAGCAGCAGACACTGCATGTATCGTACGTCAGTGGTGCATGTATGACCTAAACAAGGCCACTTTTCTCCCGGTCACCGCGAGTCTCTCAGAAGTCAGTCCACTGGCAAAATGAGCACACATTGAGCCCCGTTGCAGAAAGATTGCTACACAATTACAGCAATTGTTGCTGCAATGTTGGAGCAAAGTTGCAGGAGAGCTGCGCCGTCGCCACAGAGCTGGTACATCCCATCTGTTCTGGTAAGTGCTATTATTTGCCGTCATTTTACTGCATCGTCGCAAGTTCAGTCCCATGTAGTAAACTGATGGTGCTGTCAGTGTACTTGTCTTCTAGCATTCAGTCCCACTAGTCACAGACATTCTGTGTTAACGCGATACAGCTATAAGAACTGCACTGTACCACCAACAGAAATTCACATTTAGAAGGCTCTGGCACTGCGCAATCTCTCCAGAATTTCTTTTAAAAGTTCAGTTAGCTTTTTGTGCTGCACACAAAGGATCGTACTTCAATGTTTGACATTTATCAGTAGTTGTGAGTCACGTGTTTCCCTTATAACTTAATTTTATTAGCATACGTCGACCGCTTGCAAGAACAATGAAACAGGGGTTTTGGGACGTACTACATTGTCTCGAGTTTCATTAGGTCGGGGTGCGACGTAAATTGACTGCTGTGTCTGTGTGTAGTGTCTTCTAGCATTCAGACCTATTACTCTTATCTATGAGAGTGGAATCCGTTCACTTGAACAATAATCCTCTTGATTCCTTGGGAGTTCAAATAAACTCTCGTGCCTTGATGTTAAAGGCTGTCAGTACTCACACATGGGCTCCTGCTGCTGCTGTGACGTGTACATTAGTGTACGGAACATATTTATGTCCTTCTAGCATTGTTATAATAACGAAGCTCCAACTATAACGACATAAATACATAATAACAGTTAGAATGTTGGAATACCTAGTGAAAGGTATAACAACTCATTGTTTTGGAGGGCTCATAATTAGTTATCTTAATGACTGGCTGTACACATTTATGTTTTGATCTATTCTACCGTCTGTACAGGCAATATTTTTCAACCAATTTATTTATAGTTCGCTATTGATTGTCCTGGTCATCTCTCTAGACTCATGCAACCGATCTTTTTCACTTCTGCATACGTACAAATCGTCCTATCACAAAAATTGTTACAAAACTGCTAATTACTTTGTTTCATACGTGGTATTTACTGAAATTAAGGAAACGTGGAAGCGAGGACCATCAGTATAAATTTCTTTTCGCACAACCTCTTTATTTAACAATATATAAACTGTGTTTTACAGATAATCGAAGAATTTAACGATAAAATTTCTTCAACAACATGAACAAATTTTGCAGAACTCTTTTGACGTGAAACTTTAAGCTGAATAAGCTTTCAGCCTTTGCAAAATAAATCTGAAGTGCTATATTGCAAAACGGCAAACAATATGGCAATGATTACAAGACGGCCGGACCTGAAGCCCGACTGTTAGCGGGTGAAACAGCGGTGTTTACTAGCGTACTGAACACAGTCTGTCTTATTAAATGCCCTTCTGCAGTACGTGAAAACTATATAAGCATCATTGGTGACAAGAGTGATTCAATTGTTCAGAACAGATGACATAACTTTTAATTTGAAAGCTGTATGTCGAAAGGTTCGGAGTTAAGGTGCGCAGCTCTGCTTAAAGATTAAACAGATTAGCAAACAATATGACAATTACAAGAAAACGTACTCGGAGGAACCACAAGATCCAGCTAAAATACACCATTAATGACCCGGTCTTTCAAGCACAGAAACGAACAGTTTAGTACAACAGGTTGTTCAGATTACAGCTAATGACTGAGAAATGCAATTACAATGAAAGACTCAAAGACTTGAACCGGTTATCAGTTAAGTCTAACCACAAGGCCCCTCTTTTGTTTCACGGTAACCTGTGCCTTAAAACAAATGTTCCGGCTGTAATTGCAACCAAGAGCTGATTAATTGGAACATTAATGATCGGGTACAAACCAGAAAGGAAAGGCAATATAGTAGCGGGACAAAATTTCAAACAACGACTAGGGTCTTAGTACAATAACACTGCCTATATTTACGACCAGAGAGCCGTCCAAATAAAACTCTGAGGGTCGGGTACAAACCAGAATATAATAAGGAGAGCAGGTAGGCAATTAAACAAATGACAACTAGGATTAAAGACTGTTACTCCCATTTATCAGCAAGCAGTTCCTTGGACCCACAGTGCGTCGTAGCGGTTGAGTGGTGAAGATTAGAGCCAGTTAGAAGAGCGCAGCCAGGCCTCGAACGGTCGTCCGCCACGAATGTTGCCCATCAATCGACGAGATGTCGGCCTGCTGCTTGTATTCGACTCTGAGCCAGGTGAACTACTCCGGTATCTTCGCTCTGCACAGACCCTCCTTGCGCAATTCGTGGCTTCAGCCGCTCGGACCTCCACCTCTTGTCGTGACGCTACCGCCAATCCCTAGACCTCGTGTCTCACTCTCGACCCTACGAAACCCGTACATATATCGGCAAGCAAAGACCTTCTAAGGACATAGCCCAGAGATACCAACTCTTCTTCATAGATATTGGCAAATTTGGCCGCAGAGGCATAGTTGATACTACACCTGAGCCAGTGGGGCCAGACGGAACAGTTTGCTAACTCAATGGTGCCACGGTACATTGTTTTTTAATTCTTCATGCTTTCCCAGCAAGGCGTTGTCATGTTAAACAACCGAGTTTTTACCGATTATTCGCACAATTTTGTATGAATAGTTATGTATTATTATTATTTTTCGATACAACAGTAAAAACCATGAATTGGGTGCAATAATTCATAATGTTTAAAAAACGTTCAGTGATTCTTTTTTTTCAGTGATTTATGGTGATAATGGGAAGAGTTTCTGTGGCAATGCACGTCCTAGCTCTGGAATTCTGCTGGTGGAAAAAAATAGCGTAAGTGTAAACGAATATTAATAATAAAAAATGGTTCAAATGGCTCAGAGCACTATGGAACTTAACATCTGAGGTCATCAGTCCGCTAGAACTTAGAACTACTTAAACCTAACTAACCTAAGGACATCACACACATCCATGCCCGAGGCAGGATTCGAACCTGCGACCGTAGCGGTCGCAAGGTTCCAGACTAAAGCGCCTAGAACCGCTTGGCCACTCCAGCCGGCTATTAATAATAGCGATAATAACAATAACAATAATAATGGACAGAGTGAGCTACCTACTTTCCAGATGTGAGTAGGAGCTTCTGCCTGTGTTGCACAATTCAGTTATTTCATAAGGTAGAGTTAGATTCAGCAAATGTACATAATTTTCTTGGGGAATCTTCATGCAAATACAACTCTCGACTGCTAATCAACCAGAATAAACTGTCTCTATTACTTCATTCCTTTTTCAGTGTACTCACTGTCACTTCTTGTATAGTGGAAGAGGTAGATTTGGTGGAGATTTCAGAAGGGCAAGCAAATGCATCTAATGCAGCTGATTGTCTTGGGAAGCCTAACAAGGTAAGGCATCTTCATAACACACTGTTGCATTGCAGTTATTTGCCGGACAATATTCCTGCCAACAAACTGCCTGATGCCTTTTGCCTCGGGTTCTTCGGCCGACGTTCTTCTGATGATTTTTCTGACGTTTCGCCAGGACAAGTGGCTGCCATCGTCAAAGATCCATCCTCCATTGATGGTAGTGGACTGATGCCGAGCTTGCGGCCGCTGACAGTATGTACCTGGTTGTTTCCCGTGGAATGGCTATTTCTACGAACAGCTGGAAGGCGTCGCCATGGGTGGTCCTCTTAGTCCAGTGTTGTCTGACTTCTTCATGGAACATTTCGAAGCACATGCATTGGACTTGGCAGCTTGTAAACCTAAGGTGTGGTACAGATAAGCTGATGATAGTTTCATTGTATGGAGCCATGGTGAAGAACAGCTCGGTGACTTTCTAAGACGCTTGAACAGTTTCCATGCCAACATAAAATACACCATGGAAGAAGAAAAGGACAAACTCTGTCATTTCTAGATGTTCTGGTAACAAGGGATGGTGAAAACCCTGGACGTAGCGAGTATCGAAAACCGACACACACGGACCGATACCTGCACTAACTGTCAAACACCACCCGAGTCAGGAAAGAGGCATGATTAATACGCTCGTAACGCGAGCAAGACGAATACGTGAACCGCAGCAACTCAGACGTGAAATGCAACACCAGGAAAGTGTTCTGAGGAGCAATGAGTACTTCACAAGTTATATTAAAAGTGTAGCAGAGCCAAACAGTCGGTGAAGTGACAAATCAGAAAAAGAAATGTCGGTCTCGGCCTTTCTGCCATATATCCCCAGACTGACGGGCAGAATGGGCAGTACATTGCGCAAACATTGCGTAAATACTACTTTCAGACCCACAAAGAAGATCAAAGGGTATTTTAGGTCGACAAAGGAGGAAACGAACCCACCTGCAACGTCGGGAATATACGGCATGACATGCATATTGGAAAAGTTTGTTGGAATGACTAGGTGATCAGTCAACACGAGGCTCACAGAACATAAGGGACATAACAGGTTGGAGCAGGTGGGAAAATCGGCTGTCGCAGAACACGTGCTATATGAGACCGACCCTGCAGAAAATTCGCCTACACGGAAGTACTTTCTGTAGGGAAGAACGATCACACTCGCTTGTTCAGAGAATCTATAGAAATTCACAAAGAAGAGAGCAGCTTCAGCAAGAAAGAAGGAAGCCTGAACGTACACGGATCCGCCTTTCCGTGCTGCAGTGAACGACTGGCGCAGGTAGCAAGACAACCGCATCGGAAATGGCAGCGGAGAAGCCTTAGGAGATTGGCGCACCAGGTACATACAGTCTGCGGCCGCGAGCTCGGCTCCAGTACACCACCAACAATAGAGGGTGAAACTTTGACAATGCCAGCCACTCGTGCTGGCGAAACTTCAGTAAAATCAGCAGACGAACGCCAGCAGAAGAACCCGAGACAGAAGCCAACGGCAGTTTGCCACGAAAGCCTTAACAATTCTGTGATATCCCTGCTTATACATCTTTCGATTATTGGATAATCTGAATAAAGTGTGTCAGACACTCTTCCATTAGCATGTCTTTGCACTCTTGATGCAGCTGGCTGTGAATACGTTCCTCTGATGGATGTTTACAGGAATTACACTTTTTAAAGTCTCCTCTATTCGACACAAGTACGTCATTAATTGAGCACTTGAGACCTGGGCGTGCATACAGACAGCGAACAAATGATGAGCCTCGCGCAACTGAACTATAAATACTTAAATTGGTTGAGGGATGTAGGGGCTGACATTGCACGTCATTGGGCTAAAAATTAATGTCCCGTGACCCCGCAGTGATTGGCAGACAGAATGATCATGTGGACACAACACGATTGGATGACCTCTGCTCCCTTACCCAGCATCCTCTTCCATTCCCTCACCCTCCCCTTCCCACTCCATAGGGCAGGGGCCTTGATATGTACCGCTAATTACCTTGAATATCATGTGCACAACTACGTCGGCTGAAGTATGACCCTACAAAAAATATCCTGACGGACCCTGGATCAACATTTTTGGCCTGAACGCACAGTGATGTTATACTGAGAAGAACAATTAGAGACAAACGTGCAACAGTTTTGGCTGTTTACAACCAGAATTATCCCAACAGAGGAGATATCGACGTACTGATAATCTTGACGTAAAGGATACAGGAAATATTTGTCTCATTCACCTTTTTGTAGAGCAACATCATGGAACTGCCAAACGCTCTGTATAATGAATATATACCTTCAGAAAATTAGTTCTTTGAAGTAACAAGGATAACGGTTCTTTAGTAGCATCATCTGTTACTTACAAGTGTAAGTATTATCTCATTTTCCAAAAGTCACCAAATGCAATAACCAACCATGTAAAACAGTATTAAGCATTGTGGCTGGCCTCTCGTACCATAAATTCTCTTGTGTGAAGGAGTCTTTCTCCAGTAACAAAAAATGGTTCAAATGGCTCTGAGAACTATGGGACTTAACATCTGAGGTCATCAGTCCCTTAGAACTTAGAACTACTTAAACCTAACTAACCTAAGGACAACACACACATCCATGCCCGAGGCAGGATTCGAACCTGCGACCGTAGCAGCTGCGCGGTTCAGGACTGACTCCAGTGACACCTGAGTCCTCTGACGAATGATAAGCCTTGCACTGCCTGTCACTCAACGCACAGATGCACTAACGACCTGCAATCCTAATATATGCAGTGTGACGCATAGTCCAATGACACGCCACAGGAAGCTACACACTGGAGAATCCCCTAGGGCCTGCGACAGCGGACTAATGCCATTGACGGACAGACAGCCATCGAGCCATCCCCTGCAGTCCACACACAGGTTGGTACTAGGTCGCGAGTGATACAAAGGTGATACAAAGAAGACTGGAGCATCGCCTACTGATCTTCCAAAGAGCACGTCATCCACTCATAATGGCCGTACCTGGGACTATTGTTACCTGCTTCATGTTGTGCTATACGAGATGTTAGTGACTATGTATCAAGGTCCTTATCAAGCCATCTAGATACTTCTTTTTTGAACGTTAAAATGCAGTTTCCGACTAAAATATCAATATGTAATGAGTGATAGAGACTGAGCTTTAAAAACTTTGCAGATATTTGACAGTTTCAGATGTAGTGCACTTATATAAATACTAATGTGAAAAACATTATTACTACTCCTCACCATTACACTGAATGCTTATTGGTAGTTTTGCTGGCGCACAGTGAGGAAAGTAACCTGGTGTACAAATCTCTCAAGAGCCACGTATCGCCTTTTGTGCTCGTAATGCCCAGGGACCATCAAAGCTCGGCGACTTTAGTGTAATTATTCTCATTGAAGGTAAGTGTCATTCTCGTTTGTTTCATTGGGTGTTTGTTTCAGCTAACTTCCGTACTATGATAAAGCAGTCTTTTCTATGTAAAGTCCAAGTTTCATCGATTTATGTTAATTGGTCGCGACACACCATGCGAAAGTACATACTGGCACAGATGTGACAGCTTCCTAGGTGATGTTCTCAGAAAAATGCTGTCCAATCTTAGATCTCATGATTCCTGAAATAGGACTTAACATCGAACTGGTTAAAAGATTTTCTAAAAGAAAAAGGAACCAATACCAAAGTTTTGAAATGACGGCACCAGTCTATGCAACGTATGGAATAGATGCCTCAATATCGAGTGTCAGTGACTATTAGTCACTAATCTCTGTATATCTGGGCCTTAAACATCGAGATGACTTCCCCTGTGAGCGTTAAAGTGCAGTTTCAACTAAAAGGTCTATTGTCCGTGTAAGTAGGTTTAAACATATTTGAGAAAGGGTGGATGCATTTCTACAAGTCCCAACGATGGAGTCTGGGTGCATGAAAACGACGAAAAACGACAAAAAGCGTATATCAGTGGACAAGCACGATGCGCATAGCCTACCCTAAGCACTGAGGTCACGCGACAAATACTAGTATTTCAGTTCAATTGTGTTATGTCCAAGAGCTGTTAGGGATGTATTTTTCATTTCTTGTTTGTGTGTATCGTGAATCTAGACTGGTTATCGTTCGTTGTTACAATTGTGCATTGGTTAAGTCTTATTTCTTAACTGTTTTGTTCCGTGTACGCATTCTTGAAGAAACGAATGAATGACGGAAGTTCCTTTCCTCAGGTTGCGGATCAACATAAACAACCGTATGGATTGTGGCAATCCTGATGTTGCTACATGTCATCAACGGAAGAGCAACACATACAGTACGCGTTCAACCGTCAGGAGTGTGATTTTCCCGTTAATCGGATGTGCTACTGACCAGTCATCAGTGGTCACTGAGGCTCACAGTTGATGTGTGGTATATAAGGAACTGTGTTCGCAGTTTTCAAAAGCCATTTGTGGAGCTGCACAGGGAAGCACAGGGTATAAAAATTCTCAGGTGCAGAGCGTATATCAGGAATTGATGCTATCGTTTGGCAGACTGAGACCTCAGCTGATGTACATCACTGACATTGCACAATGGACGCTATTTTGTAGGCAAGCAGGGTTGTTGGACGCAGAAGCAAAAACATTAAAAACAGTGTATGTAACGGTGGGTAACTAAGATATCTAAGAGCTGAGTAATTCAGTTAGGCAACTTTAAACGATGGTAGACTCTACCAAAACCACAGTAGAGGGCATACCAAAAAATTTCTTGACACACTTCCATCTACCATAAAAGGAGCGTCTTGAGGAGCCTCAAAACACGACTGAGGTGTCGAGAAATAACTTAGCCATTCTCTAGGAGGAGGAGGAGGAGGAGCCTAGTATTTAACATCCCGTCGACGACAAGGTCATTGGAGACGGAGCACAAGCTGGAATTAGGGCAGGATAAGGGAGGAAAGTATACGTGCCCTTTCGAAGGAACTATGCCATAAACGATTTAGGGAAATCAAGGAAAACCTAAGTTAGGATGGCCGGAGGCATGTTGAGCCGTCGTTCTCCAGTAAGCGAGTCCAATGTAGCGATGTTTTGCCGCACACTAACCGTGCAAGCGGGTACGGACAGAGCGAAGCTGTACGTGTTGGCCCGATTGCCAGTGGCAGGGGTTAGCGTGCACTATCGGTATTATACCGTTCTCTGTTATTCAGTAACATACTGATTGGCGGCAAAATGGGTAGAAGTAAAGACGAGAGAGTTTTTAATAATTTCTGAAGATGGAGAAACTCACCCCGTTATGTTACTAGGGGACCTACTGCAGTGTCTGCAGAAAAATATCACCATCTGTCCAACCAGAGAAGTGCAGACTGACGCACTGAGATACGAAACGTGCAACTTTTTCTGGGGCAAGCAGAGCCGACAGATTATCAGAAAGAAAGATTGGCACCACAATCACATTTGCAGAAGGTAGGAGCGCTTTGGATGTAGTCATCATTTGCACCGGAACCTGTGTTCACGAATTGCTGTAACAATGGAAAATCTCAGCACATGGCAGTGTTTAAGTTACTTAATAATGATCTTTTAATGAACGGCGCAACTTGCGAGGTAGCTGGGACGAACCTCCTCCTCCCATCTACATTCACGGGTATGACCGTACTCAAATGAACCCACACTGTATTGTACTGGCCAGGGAAATCGTTAAAAGTATGTATAAGCCAAAACGTAGCCTGTGTCAGCAGCAACCTGACTTCTGACACATTATGTGATCAAACATATCCGGACACCCCCAAAAACATATGTCTTTCAGATTAAATGCACTGTGCTGACACCTACTGCCAGGTAATCCATATCAGCAATCCCAGTGGCCATTAGACATCGTGAGAGAACAGATTGGGCACTCCACGGAACTCACGGTCATCGAACGAGGTCGGGTAATTGGGTGTTACTTGTGTCATTCGTCTGTGCGCGAGATTTCAGCACTCCTAAACATCCCTAGGTCCACTGTTTCCGATGTGATAGTGAAGTGGAAACGTGAAGGGACACGTACAGCACAAAAGCGTACAGGCAGACCTCACCTGTTGGCAGACAGAGATCGCCGACAGGTGAAGACAGTCGCAATGCACAATAGGCAGACGTCAATCCAGACCATCACACAGGAATTCCAAAAAGAATCAGGATCCACTGCAAGTACTATGGCAGTTATGAGGGAGGTGAGAAAACTTGGATTTCAGGGTTGAGCGGCTGCTCATAAGCCACACATCACACCTGTAAATTCCAAACGACGCATCGCTTGGCGATTGAACAGTGGAAAAAAATGTGTTTGGAGTGAGGAATCACGCTGCACAATCTGGCGATCCGATGGTATGGTGTAGGTATGGAGAATTCCCAGTGAACGTCATCTTCCAGCGTGTGTAGTGCCAACAGTAAACTTCGAAGGCGGTAGCGTTATGGTGTGGTCGTGTTTTTCGTGGCACTATCACAGGACAGGCCTACATTGATGTTTTAAGCACCTTCTTGCTCCCCACTGTTGAAGAACAATTCGGGGATGGCGGTTGCATCTTTCAACACGATCGAGCACCTGTTCACAATGCACGGCCTATGGCGGAGTGTTTACACTACAGTTTTTCCAAGATGGCCGCCGAATGAGATCATAGATATTTTCTTCGTCCCCTAAAAGAACTCATTTAAGAGGAAAAAGTGTGAAATTGAAATTTTGTTTGTTACGTATACATGCTGTAGTGTCTGTTCTTGTCACACAACTGAATGTTAGCGTCCCAACACAGCTTGTTCTTGGAAAAAAAGTCCCGATAATCGCGAAATAATTAGAAATTTTGAGTGACATTATGTCAAGTTTTCTTGATAGAGTAAAACGGGTGAAAACCCTTTCCATGACAAACACGACCAAACCTTACACCACCGCACTACACACGCTGGCAGATGACGTTCACGGGGAATTCGCCATACTCACACCATGTCATCGGATTGCCAGATTGTGTACCGTGATTCCACACTCAACTATTTTCCACTGATCATTCATCCAATGTTTACGCTTCTTACGCCAATTGAGCTGTCGTTTGGCATTTACAAGGGTGATGTGTGGATTATGAGCAGCCACTCGACCGTGAAATCCTAGTTCTCTCACCTCCCGCCCAACTGTCATAGTACTTGCAGTTGATCCTCATTGTTTGGAATTCCTGTGTGATGCTCTGGATAGATGTGTTCCTATTACACTTAATACCCTCTTTAACTGTCCGCGGCATCTGTCAGTCAACAGACGAGGTCGACCTATACGCTCTTTTGTGCTGTACATGTCCCTTCACGTTTCCACTTCACTATCACATCAGAAACATTGGACCTAGCGATTTTTAGGAATGTGGAAATCTCGCATACGGAAGTATGACACAAGTGACACCCAATCACTTGACCTCGTTCGAAGACCGTGAGTTCCACGGAGTGCCCATTCTTTTCTTTCACGATGTCCAATGACTACTGAGGTCACTGATACGGAGTACCTGGCAGTAGGTGGCAGCTCAGTGCACCTAATCTGAGAAACGTATATTTTTGGGGGTGTCCGGATACTTTTGATCACATAGTGTATATGTGGCATCCGAATATTGTAATGATACTAATTAAAACTAAAATGAAACTGTTACATTGTAAACGAAGTACGTCTCTAATGTGCTCTATAAAACGGATCGCTGACTACGCACGACCACAGAGCCAAAGTTACTGCATCTGATCTGAGACTGTAGTGTTGGAGTAAGAGAGCGCTTGGCACACAGCAGTGAGTGTGTATCATTGTGTGAGCGAAAGAGAATGTAGTAGACACTTTTTTTGGTGTGCTCTGTAAAGCCACCAAGTAACTGATCATAATGTAGGAATTTTCTCATACCAGTATTTTGTGTTACACCGCAAGTAAAAATAGTGATTTTATAATGGGATGTGAAATGAAATCATGAAATGAAAATTTAATTGTGACAAAAAGTGATTACTCGATTGATATTACACAGACGTTTTACGAGTACTTGTATTATTGGAAATATGAATGTGGAAGCAGTAGTCTTCTCGCAGTTAACGTAAAGAAGTTAATTCTTTACTGCTTTCCTTTTGCCAGGGTGTTGGTGTAAATGAGTTGGCTGATAACCGGTAATAGTGAGTGCTATGTTGAGTAACCCCAGAATGTACGTAAACAGATTTGATGGATAGGCTAGTTAGATATTTGCCTTTTGTAATGTTTCTAAGATTTGTTAACATAGATATACGCAATTGATGATTTGTCTTTATGCTTTTTCGTGATGTTAGATAATACTTGCTGTACAGATCTCATTGTTTGTGTGTACGTCAACAAAGAAAGGTTTCCAGTTAGTAAAAAGAATGTAATTTTTCTGAGTAATGTAATTTCAATTGTCAGATGTTTCGAAAAGCCAAACTATCGTAAAACTTCACTATCGTAAAACTCAGTGTTAGTAATTCACCTAAATCACTACCGCCACCCTGTCCTGGTCATATGTCTTTTAAAGACATTTAATTTTTCTTAAATGTTTTCATTTATATGCCAAAAGAATTTCATGGATATTTCAAAGTGTTACGGCCAGCATTGCATACCGCTGAGCCTGTAGCTAGTACATTTTATTCTTCTTCATGAGAAACGCAAAACGTAACGCGATCCACCATTGTTCCTTCGGAGGTGAGACAATTTTATTTATTTGTTATATACCCAGGGAACAAAGCTATCAGTTTTTAATAGGGCCAGAGGATTCAGTACGTAAGGGACTGAACGTATTTTGCAGTGACTACATTTCTTTAATGGTACTGGGAGTCGCATTGCTCAATGAGTTCGTATAAAATTTTGATAACAATAACACAAATAACGAGAGTAAGCGCACGACTTACAGTTACAACACGATACTCGATAACCCCAGCATTGTGTGCATTCCCATTTCAGGCATTCATTTACGTATTTCAATAATTATATAAAGAACGTTACAAAATTAAGCAGACACCATCAATTTACCTTCGTTGAAAGTTCGTAGCGTCTGACTTTAATATATACCAATACAACACCATAATGGCGCACGCTTCCAGAGATGTTGTCGAAAGAGGACATATACAATGCATATCGCTATTCGGTATACTGTTTCCACGTGAACCTTCAGCATTACATTCTAAAAGTCGATAAAACTGTTGTTGTCATACCATTTACTAGACAATGCCATAGGTCGAGTTAACACATACTTTCTAAACCACGAGAACAGTATGTATTAAATTCTGTTTCTATACTGTATAACAAAACACAACAACTCATACTTAACCACGCACACAGGCCGTTACATTACTAGAACCGACATTCTCTCTCCACTGAATGATGCTTTGTTAACTGTTCAACTCTGCAAATAGGGACACTGAGCTATGCTAATTCAGCGTTTGCTTTGCGGCTGCTGTCAGTCAACGTATCGAGTGTATGGCTCATATAATTCTGTATGCATAGCACCAGTTTCTCCGTTATTTGCTGTTCTTCGTACAATATGTCGTCTGTCTGACCGCATCTCTCACTTTCAAACTCTGTTGAGATGTGACCTACAGTTGTTTTTCTTTTTAGATAGCATGCAAACCTCACACCTTCCCATCTTCGACGTTTGTTGTCCTGCTTTGTTCAGTTGCGTGTAATATTAGGGAATATTGTTAAATTTTACTTGTTGATCGTGTAACTACAAATGAACGAAATACAATTTTCCTTTCACGCGCGTTTCACTTTATTCTCTCTCTGCAAGGCATCTGTAATATGGAATATGTATATATTTATTCTGTTTGGTTTACAATTTGGAACAACGGATATATAGGTTATAGATAGTTCTGGTGGTTGGTTTTTTCTGTGGCGTTGACCACTTACAAAATGGTAAGATAATACTGACCACTTACAAAGTGGTAAGGTAATACTTACAGAGGACTTGATGAAGTCCACTTGAAATTGTGTCAGATGACAATTGCAGCTATAAGAAAATGCTGAAAAAAGCTTTTATGATACTTTTTCAACAAGCAAAGCAAAGATTATAAATGAAGGGAGAGATTCAGATACAGGCAAAGAAAGAAGAGCAACAAATTTTGATAGTTTCCTAAAGCAGATGATAATATTTTTGACTGGAAGAACAACTTCAATAGTACTGTGTGGGCTGTTGATTTAAAAACTATGTACTATTTTCATAGATATATTACACTGACTATGCTTACATGAAGAGATGTTCCACAATGTGGAGACAATGTTTTGTTAACAACATAAAACTTCTATTTCAGCGTATAAAATCGTGTAACTGCAGTCAGAAACCGCTACGCAACGAACCAGCAACCATTGTGGAACATCAGACTGTGCAGTCTCTGGAAAGTGTTGCGTACAACCTAAATGGACTGTTACGTAACTCAGAAAATGTGTTTTGTAGCGATCTATTGTTATTATTTTTTTTAGAGGTTGATGAAACACTGAAGTTAGCTGTAGTGAACACAAAGTCACTAATAATGGTTATTGGATCAAAAAGTATGCTATCATAAGGCTGGTGACAATTACGATGGAAGTTAAGAAGAAGTAGTCTTAATGGAATTGTTATTCTTACCAAGTGTAGGAAGATAAATGCCAACCTCCTGCTACTCAGAAGATACCTAGTACTTTGTGGAGAGTAAATTGACTTGTCTTAATGTAAGAAACTTTCGTTTGATATTGTAAACTTGTCTTCAAATACAGGTTGTGTGATTCATTATCTCGATTTCTCTGAAAAAAAAATTGATGTTATTATCTGCAGCAACAAAATCTGCGTAAGAAATGTGAAACATGTGAAGAAATGTGGAGTGTGTATACTAACTCGGATATTCTGTATGGTTGATGAGTACATTTAATTTTGGAAACAGATAACAGTCTACCGAACAAACCAGAAAAATGTTCAGTAATGATTGACAACAAAAGAAAGGTAGTGAAAATGGCTAAATGCCATTGCTTCAGCTTAGTGTCAACGGTAGTCCTACTGGAACTGATCAGTACATGTGAGCGGCAATATGTTTGTATGTGTTTTAGAGAAAAGATTAACTGTGCTAGTATCGTTCGAACACTACACTCAATATCTTCAATATTACACATTATCATAAAAATTGTGGTGGGCATTACAGTTGTTTAATAAGCAATTACAAAATATTAAATTCAACATTTACTAACAACACAGCTGAATAGGCGTCACGATGAGGCCATCTTGGTCTATAAATTGAAGTGGAGAAGGTAGAAGTTCCATACTGTTATGTTATGACTGACGAACACTCATCCTGCGACTCTTTATAAAATAGGAGTGAGAGGGCCGTGAGGGGAACGGTACAGGATTTTCATAAAAATTGCTGCTCCTTCTTCAGCTTATTTCCAACTAAGGCCACACTTTCTCAGAGGCTGTAGGCACAAAGAAGGATGACATAAAAAAAATTCCATGAGATACATAAGTATTAGTACTACCTGTGTCTCACATATTGGAATTTGTACATTTGTGAGATTTCTTTCTTTTGTTCCAGTGTCGTTCCTTTGAGGTGGGCGTTTGCTGGAGAGGCTAGGTTTATTTGAGAGTTTTGCAGGTTCTCGTCTATACCATTGTACGAAATGTGACTTTAATTCATCACAGTCGCATAGTCTGTCATTTTATGGAATATATGATGTGTTTATCCCCTTGCTTGGGCTCTATGGGTGTTAGTAAGGGTGTTTTACCAGAAATATGTTTCTGCTCCTCTTTTTGCCTGCCGTGAGGGTGTACGCTTCTTCTCGATGTTATTACTGCCACTTTTGTTGTACGCAAAAGTGGTGAATGTTTGTAGCTACATTTACGATTGCAGTTGACTGTGCTCAGATCATCTGTGCATTTATTTGTGCCTACACCAGTCCTTGATACAGGTGGCTTCATTACTGAGACAACCTATTTCAGAGGCGTGGGCACAAGACGATCATAGCTGCGCACTTTACTTCAGGGTAAAATGTTTTACATAACCTATGTCTCCCGGATTTTCTTCCCTTCTATGACGGTGGAGCCGACACGGGTACCCTTGGGAGCAGTTAACGCACAGGCGTGGCGTGTTGCAATGTATACCTGATTCGTGAGCTACTGAACAGCATCTTCAGCACTAGCCTGGCTTTTCGACTCCATGATGGTGTGACCGAAGAGTGAAGCTTGATTTGCACTACGTAGGGTTAGATAAGTAGATGGGTAGATCACGTAACTTATGAGGAGGTACTAAATAGAATTGGGGCGAAGAGGAATTTGTGGCACAACCTGACTAAAAGAAGGGATCGGTTGGTAAGACACATTCTGAGGCTTCAAGGGATCACCAATTTAGTACTGGAACGAAGCGCGGATGGTAAAAATCGTAGAGGGAGGCCAAGGGATGAATATACTAACCAGATTCAGAAGGGTGTAGGTAGCAGTAGTTACTCGGAGATGAAGAACCTTACACAGGATAGAACAGCATGGAGTGCTGCATCAAGCCAGACTGAAGACCACAACAACAACAACAGGGTTAGCTACATGGGCCTTTGAGACGGATAAATCTCATTTGGCTAGTTTATTTGCGTAAAGATGAAAATGACAGCGGTTTACTTCAAAAGTTCACAATTTTTAAACGATTTCTACAACTGTCTGGGAATAGCGATATTTGTGATACCACCGCAGATTTAATTCCTATGAAGACAATGTAGTGCCCACTGTTTATGCTATATAAGAATTTGTTTACCTATGTCTCGACAAGGAATGTGCCGTTACGCTACCCTTTGATGTCCGTTCTTTTTTCCAGTCAGTTCTGACTAGTTTCAGGGGGTCCTCGACGAACTCCTCTCTTGTACCAGCCTCTCTAACCCACAGTAGGAATTGCAACCTACGTTCTCAGTTACTTTCTGGATGTATTACTTTATTGTTTTTGCCCTCTGCAGCTCCGTCAATTACCATAGAGATTCCTTGATATCTTTTCAGACGTCCTATCATTTCTGTCCCTTCTTGTTGACAACTTTTCCCATATATTCCTTTCCTCGTCGATGCTACGGACAATGTCCTCGTGCTACAGCTTATCAGCCCATGTTATGACATTCCAATATATGAACCCAACTTTAACTAGTTTCACGCTGTAATCTTTGAGTATAAGCTCTGTACTTTAATGTGAACAGGTTCAACCGTCCTTTCCGCTCAGTATTAATGAATGTTGTTCTAATGTTCTTGTACAATCAGACTTGTTTGTCATATTATAGGACATTTCATGAAATAATAACAACTAAGCGAGAACGACATTGGGCAGTAGCGTGAACGCTCATGAATTAGAGCACGTTACCCAGTCAACAAAAACTATTGACGAGTAACCTGGTGCGCACTGAGCAAACGTAGCGATCATAGCAGTAACAGGACAAAGGAGCCAACACTTACTGGGGACATAAACAAGAAACTCGATTGAATTCACGGAGCATCAATCACCACCATTGCCATAGAATTGTAATGAGTGCAAACATTAATTCCATTTTTCTGTTTAAAATGTCGAAAGGGGGAGGATGCACCCTGTCACAGCTATGATGAAGCACATATTTCTGGCAAGAAGCCTACTCGGTTTGCTACCAAGCAGTAAGCTTCTGAAACGGTAATGCACTGGAAGTTAAACATACTTTTATTCTCAGTCAGGTACGCAATATTTCGATGAGGCAAGGAAAGTAACTAAAACGCAAGACAAAAAAAAGGATGTTGCACCATGGAGGCACTATCCGAACGGAGAGGAAATCAGTTGGCATGATGTACATGTACAGCTAACCAAATGATAACAATTTAAGAAAAACTGGGATGATTTATTCAAGAGAAAGATCTTCACAAAATAAGGAAATCAAGAACGCCCTAATCCACCTCTGGCCCTTATGCGGCTTGGCATTGATTAATAGTGTTGTTGGGTGTCGTTCTGAGGGATATCTTGAAACATTCTGCCCATTTTGCGCGTTAGATAGCAACAAAATTCGAGGTGGTTGGGAGGCCCTGCCCATAAAGCGACAAACTAAATTGGAGAGAGATCCGGCGACCACACTGCAGGCCAAGGCATGATTTGGCAAGCACGGAGACAAGCAGTGGAAACTCTCGCCGTCTGCGGGCGGACATTATCTTGCTGAAATGTAAGTACAGGATGGCTTGTGAAGGAGGGCAGCAAAATGGGGCGTAAAACATCGTTGATGTACCATTGTGCTGTAAGGGTGCCGCCGATGACAACCAAAGGCGTCCTGCTATGAAAAGAAATGGCACCCCATACCATCACTCCAAGTTGTCGGGCAGTGCGGCGGGCGACAATAAGGTAGGTATACCACCAATGTCCGGAGCATCTCCAGAGACCTCTTCGCTGGTCACTGGGGCTGAGTTTGAAGTGGGGCCCATGACTGAAGACAATTCTACACCAGTCTAAGCTCCAGATCGAAAGAGTTTGACGATCTAATGTGCCAAGTGGACAGAAATTGGCATGATAACAAACAGGAAGATATCCAACAACTCTATCTGTGCCTAGCTGAATGACTTTTTGCACTAGGGCCAAAGTTGGATCAACGTGTTATTGACTTGCTTAGTTTTTGAAGCTGTTTCTCTCGAACAAATTTTCTAATTTTTCTGAAAATTTTATTACTTTTTTGCCTGTACATGAAAATCGCAACTACCGATTGGCGTCCTATTCTTTCATAGTGCGTCCATTTTTTTTCAGTAAAACATCACTTGCGAGTGGCGCACGCTTGAACAGGGTAAAAGCTATTTTTGTTTTGTTATTAAGGCAATTTAGTGAACTTTAAATCTGGGTTACTGCAAGATCTCTCGAGTTATTATTCTGTTCTAAGAATTACTGGAATAATTACCCAGAGAGCCACGAAAATGACAAGACAATAACCAAGGCATGAGCTAGGCGGCGGACAACTCATGCTTAGTTTCACGTTGAATGGAGAAACTGTTTTGAGATTTTAGAGATTTTACGACAAATGGCTGTCGGTACATTTGCTACTAGTAAGTATCTATCTCAAGTCTACCACTTTCATACACTGAAGTGATAGGTCGGTCTGCGTGGCGGTGCAAGATCAGAGTTGGGTTTTTCGAGGAAATTTTGATTTAGCTGACACTCTCATCCCCTCCAGCCATCCCGGGGTTACGTCGGCGGAAATTTCAACTCTTGTCATGTATAGTAAGGCTTTACTAATGTGTGACGGTTTCAACAACTTTTGTACATTTGTTAAGCACTATTCTACACTTAAGTCAAAGGTCATTATATCCTAATAATATCCCGAAGAAATAGCAAATATCAGTAAACTGTACTGCCATGCTTTAGGTACTAATACGTAGATCAGAACTATGTTTTGTCTTAATATTTTGTTTCACCATCTGTGTTCAGCATCTATGGTTGCTCGGTAGCACACTGATGAACCGCAACACATGGTTAAATTCTGTAATATACTGGGTGGCTACAATTAAACCGATGGTGTTCCAAGTGCTACAGTTCAGGCTTATGCACCGCAGCACGGTGAAACATAGTAGGTATGTTTATTAATCGGTACACTCGCGAAGTGTGCTGAAAACAAGTTATAGTTCAGTTTTGCCACCAGGTGAAAATATGGCACTGTAAGCAGTCGGAATGTGGTGTAAGTGCAGGAGAATCGGAGGAACGGTCAAGCACGTGATATGTTGATTGTGGAACCTTTATTAAGATTTGGTCACAACATGTGTTCACTATTGTCTCCCGACTCAGCAACATGCTGCAGCTATAACACGGCATGGTTGACAGTTGCTCACAGCGTATTTGCTGTAATCATTGTAATATGTCGTCATACGCTATCCTTCAGATCAGGAAGGATCGGGATGCATCCCTGGTGCACACGAGTTTTCAGATATCCTCACAACCAGAAGCCACATGGATTTAGGTCGGAGGATCTGGAAGGCCATTCATCAAGGAACTGTCCAAAGATGATGGGGTCGTTACCGAAGGCTTCTTGAGGCAAATCTTACACCTTGCAGGCGATTTGTGGTGCCGCTCGATCTTGCATGAAAATAGTGGTGTGAACACAGTTGCGTTCTTCCAAATCTGGAATCATTTGTGGGACAAGGAGGTCCTTATAATGTGCAGACGTAACTCTACATTTAACTGGCCCTTGAGATATCATCTCCTAGAAGTATGAAACGTCCCCTTAGAAAAATTATACAAGACTGGGCTTAAACTGACTCACAATATTTTAGCGCAACGCAATCTGACTTTCAATAATCCCTACAAAAGAATGGCCCTGACTAACATTAACCTATACGTGTCACAAATCACTTACCTCACAAAAATCTTGGTTACTCGAACTACTGCAATACAGCGAGCGCCACTACTGCCAGCTAAGTACAAGATTCAAACTACGGAAGGCACTAACTACTGATAGGCATAGTTAGCAAATGAGAGATTTTAATAGAGAGCAAACAATGTATTTACCTTAATATCATCAAAAGTCATAATATATATAGCAGTTCATGACATCCAGTCTTACAGATTTCAGAACTCCGCCATTTCTCTCCCCACATCCACCACTGCTGGCGGCTCACCTCCAACTGCGCAACGCTACGCGCTGTTAACATCCAGCTGCCCAGCACTACAATGGCAGATAACAATGCAAACTAGCCACAGACTGCACACAGCACAGCCAGTGATTTTCAGAGCGCTACGTGGCGTTACCAATATAAAAACCCTTCAGCCTACTTACAGAAGAAAATTGGACCAAGAATGAAGGAGCTTGTGAACCCATATCACACAGTCACACAAGCTGACTGCAGTGGACGCTACAGCACAACATGGTTAAGGAGTAGAAGGCAATATACGAAAGGTCCGTGCATTAATACTACCGTTCAGAGTAAAATGTGCCTCGTCCGTCCAAAAAGTATTCGCTGGCCACATGATATCCATTTCCATGATTACCAATGCAAAGTCTAGGCGTTGTAGACTATCGTGGAGTTTTATCTGGAGCACATTCAGAAACCTATGGTGATGCCAGTGTAAAGTGCACCAAAAAAGTTTTGAACTGTTCACCCTCAACTTAGCACGAGCAGTGGCTACCTAATTTGAAGCATGTTGTGCATGGTCGGCTATAGCTAAGGAAGCTTCATCAACTGCCGTCGGAATGGACTGCCGCCCTCTCCCTACTGCACCTCTTAGTTCATCTATTTCTTCAGATTTTTTATCATAATCTTTAGCCCATTTGTTGACATAGGGCCTCTTTGCAATTGTTTTGGTCGGCAATATTTCCGCGACACAGTGCTGCTATTCCTACCGTTCTGATCAAAGAACTTTACCAGCAGCGCTCGATCTTTCTTATATCCATAGCATTTCGACGGAAAACCCTTTACACCGATAATCACTTCACAAAAGAAATAAACAAACGTCATCATGCGACAAACAACCTACTGACGTCAAAACAAGAAACATTTCACATTCTGACTGCTAGTAGCACCGTATTTTCTTCTAGTGTGAGAGGGTGCAACTATTATTTTTTTCAGTATACCTCTCCCGCGTACCTATTACTGAACATTCCAACGATTTTTTTGCCTCCTGTGATGTATATGGGTACACTGCATCAGTCGGAACACTGAAGTTTAGTTATTACCACTTGGTGCCGCATGTAAAGTTAAAAGTGTCAGAGCATTTAACAGATGTAGGTGAGACACTAGAGTTGGTTCCCTGAAAAAGCATATGATTCAAAGGTACGCTCTTTTTCAGTTAAGTCAATAACCTTTCAGAAAAGGAAAAGTTCGAAACAGTTATAACAGGGCACAGACGCAGATGGAGCGTTACGATATTCGTGCTGAAATTGCGTGAAATTCAAGATTCAGCTACTTTTTAAGTCAACAGGTATTCAGATCAGCAAAATGGAAGACTACAACTACAAGAGGGCAAAAAGAACTGATAACTCGTTACAGTTCGCTATTGTTTGAAGTGATATCTCTTGTTTACTACATTTGGTTTGCGAAATATGTCGAATATAAGATTTTTACTGCAAGATAATAGATGAGGAATGAAATGAAACTAATAAAAATATTTATGGCGTAAAACAGAGATAAATTAACTGCTCTACTAGGCATTTGATGTTTCGTTACTGGCCACTTTTGCTCTGGTAATGGAAATTGTTAATGACTGCGTTTTATTTAGTTTATACGAGTTTGCACAATAACTATTTCTTTTCAGTTGTTCAACAGTTCTTCGAGTTCCCCCTAGCTGCCCACTTCTTTCTTCATAGAATAGAATAATAATTCGTCAGATTGTTTACTGTAAAGCAACGGAAAATATAGACAGTATAGTACAATGTGATGATAGTACAGTAAAAATAAGAATGTGTCAGTTGTTTAAGTATATCATCGTAACAAATTACTTATTTTATGTACTGCAACAGCTGTGCCGTTTGCTCGCATGGCAGAGGTCTCAGAATTGCTGACGGTTCAGTCCTTTTAGGTTGTAAGAAAACTGTTACTGATTTCTGTAACAAGGTTGGCACCAGTGTGGAGGTATGCGTCGCGTCGCTGAGCAGGTCTAATGTATTATATCTCTGACAAAGAGTAATAGAGAGGATTCCGAGCACCGCCGAGGAAGTCCGCTGTGAACAGAGCTCCGGCCTTTTGTCTGCGAAGCGCTCGAAGCGAAGGGCGCCAACAGCCGGGTAGCCTCGCGTCCACACATGGCCTTTGGCACATGTGGCTCAACGGTGCTGAGTGTGCAGTTACGACTGAAATGTCTGGCATTTTGGAAATAGTACGCTGTTGCGAGTCCCTCATTGAAATGTCAGTACCATGCGCCTATAAAGATAGTGCGCCTATCAATCAGACTGCATACCAAAGTGAAGGAAGTTTACGTTGCGTGCTAGTGGGTGCAGTTATTCAGAATCAGTTGTTGTTTAAATTAGTGTTAAAATAAGTTCATAGTGGCCAGTGGGCACTGATCTAAAATTATTACGTGTGATTGTTTTTTTTCTTGTTGTGGCGTCTTGTGTCTCATATGTAACTATTTCACATAATCCTTTGAGAAACGGTTAAATTTGATTCTGTGCACGTATGAATATGATTGTTCATCCAAGAATATGAAGTAATCAGTGAACATGTATATGGGAACCAAATGGAAGTTCAGTGCAGGCAGATTGGGGCGAAGTTGTCTGGGACAAAAAACTGGAGTTGTCGAAATTCGTTACCGAAGTGATAATATCATTTCTTAATGTTTGATTTTTATGTTTGTGTTATACAATTGTCAGCTTTCGTAATATTTCAGAAGTTCTGACCCTACGACTTATCTCAGAAAATAGATTAAGGAAAGGCAAACCTACGTTTCTAGCATTTGTAGACTTAGATTAGGCTTTTGACAATGTTGACTGGAATACACTATTTCACATTCTAAATGTGGCAGGGGTAAAATACAGGGAGCGAAAGGCAGTTATAAGAGTCGAGGGCACGAAAAGGAAGCACCGGCTGGGAAGGGGGTGAGACGGGGTTGTAGCCTCTCCCCGATGTTATTCAATCTGTATGTTGAGCAAGCAGTAAAGAAACAGAAGAGAAATTCGGAGTAGGTATTAAAATCCATGGAGAAGAAATAAAAACTTTGAGGTACGCCGATGACATTGTAATTCTGTCAGAGGCAGCGAAGGACTTGGAAGAGTAGTTGAACGGAATGGATAGTGTCTTGAAAGGAGGATATAAGATGAACATCAACAAAAGCAAAACGAGGATCATGGAATGTAGTCGAATTAAGTCGGGTGATGCTCAGGGAATTAGATTTCGAAATGAAGTACTGAAAGTAGTAAAGGAGTTTTGCTATTTGTGGAGCAAAATAACTGATGATGGTCAAAGCAGATAGGGTATAAAATGTAGACTGGTAATGGCAAGGAAAGCGTTTCTGAAGAAGAGAAATTTGTTAACTCGAGTATAGATTTAAGTGTCAGGAACTCGTTTCTGAAAATATTTGTATGATTGTACCCATGTATGGAAGTCAAACATGGACGTTAAATAGTTTGGACAAGAGGAGAATAGAAGCTTTCGAAATGTGGTGCTACAGAAGATTAGATGAGTTGATCACATAACTAATGAGGAGGTATTCAATAGAATTGGGGAGAAGAGGAGTTTGTGGCACAAGTTGACAAGAAGAAAAGACCGGTTGGTAAGACATGTTCTGAGGCATCAAGGGACCACAAATTTAGCATTTGAGGGCAGCGTGGAGGGCAAAAATCGTAGAGGCAGACCAATAGATGAATACACTAAACAGATTCAGAAAGATGTAGGTTGCAGGAAGTACTGGGAGATCAAGAAGCTTGCACAGGATAGAGTTGCATGGAGAACTGCATCAAGCTAGTCTCAGGACTGAAGACCACAACAATAACAACAGAAGTTCTGTCTTAAAATTAGTTTTTCCTCCATGAAGTTCTGGGTTTTAAGCAGCATGTTTTCACAGTTTTTAAACAGCATTACAAATCATAAGACGTTTACAATGCTTGTGAGCCTCGTTCTTCAAGTGTTGGTTATTTTAATCTAGCTTCTACTTGCTAGACATTTTGTGGTATATCTCTGAGAGTTTAAGCATTTAGTTACTGGAGATCAAGTTAAATTTCGAGACAGAGAAGTGTATTGTTGGGTCACTTTAAAGAGTGAGCTGTCCCAGTTATTGTCACTTGCAAGTTCTAAGATGGCTGTTTAAATAAACTTACAAATTTTGCAATTGATATCCAAGCTCAGTAAACCCGCCCCACCTTTTCATCTTACTTTGCAGTACTGCCACAAAGCTACATTCATATGTATCGGATGTTAACAGAAGTGAACAAGTCTCTTGAAATACTCCTTATGCTACAACTTTAATGTTCATTGCACCACAAACGTACGTATCGACATTTATCTGACTAATTTTTCTACATTTCCACACATAGGAAAGACTTCAAAGAATAAGTTACGTGTGTAGTCTCACCCTAAGACCATCATGCAACAATAGTGGTACATTGAGAGAAGAGTGTCGCTACAGACACATTTCTGATGCGGTAACAGTTAGCAGATGCATTACAGCGTGAGTTATTAAACGTCACAAGAGCTGTAAAGATATTTCAAAGCTGAAGTACGTGGGACCGCACGATTCTTGGGGGCAAATTTTCTAACTCCCAGACAGAGTCACAATGAAATTCTGGCGGTATGTGGGCCAAATGATATCCCACATCTGGCCGTACCAGAATGGTGCAAACGATTTGGTCTAGTCCGCACAGACGTGAGTAATGTTGACCGCAAAGGAAGGTCATCGCCATGGACCAGAGAATCAAAGATCTGAATCGCAGCTTATATAGCCCGTGCTGTGTTCCACGCAGATAAACTAATTCCTAGGTAGGCAATGTGAAGCAAGTTTAATGAAACGAACATAAAATTTCAGTATTTCTTCTTCCGAATGTAAGTACACAGGACAAGAAGTTGTTCACAGTAAGGTCACTCGGAAGCCTATCTAATGTATGACGCGATTCATTCAACGAACATGAATGTAGTGCAAAACAAGAAAGAAATGCCTGTAATATTATAAGTCATTTTGTCGAGTGTTATACTATTTTGTGGCAAATATTGTAAATATTTTCATTTAATAGCAAAGATAAATAATGCGACAGTTCAATACTTTCTATGAAAGAATTCAACTACAAATGTAATATATATACACAACAGCCATATTGCACGCCACTGTTTGTTCTCTGTTTTTTTCCTGTTTGGTCTCTCTCTCTCTCTCTCTCTCTCTCTCTCTCTCTCTTGTGGATTGATTTATATTTAACTAGCTGTCTGTATGAGCTTTAAGGTTACAAAATATTGGTAACTGAAAGTATCTTACGTTCCCTTTTAAAAATATCTCTCCCTTCACGTGAAATTTATTTAAAGATAATAATAATATTGCTGTCGATTGTGCATCGAGCTTCGACTGTTCCGGTGGCGGTGAGTCCACCATTACGTGTACTAAAGAATATTTCAGTATTTGCAAACTTCACTTGCAAAGTTTTCGACGTTAAAGTAAGTTAATATTTTTAATTACGTAATTTATTAAGAGATTTAACACCGCAATGCTTAGGCGAGGCTTCACCTCTAGTTTAAAATATTTTCAGTTAATTCAAAGAATAAAAAGTTATTTCAAGTCTTTAAGAGATAAAAGAAATTATTTGCAATTATTTCAATAATACGGAGGTGTTTGTACCACTTTTTTCTTTCTGTGCAACATTAGATTGTTTTGCTGGGAAAAGAAATTATTTCATGATCTATGTTATCGCTGGTTTAATTGCAGGTTACTTTACGGTGTCATTCACTGAAATAGAGCGGAATGTTTCCATTAATAATAAAGAAATTTTTACCTGCGTACTGAGATTAAGTCACACTACTTAGATTTAAGACGCATTTGCTCGCGCTCAAAATATACGCGGCGTTCCAAAAACAGTATTCAGAATTTAAACTGGTACGTTACATTATCATCGCTGTGGGTTGCGAATGACGCCTGCGTTCGTGTTTCAAACCACACGTAGCAATCGGCACTGACTTATACTAAATAACAAAATTGAGTCTACACCACAACAACTACGTCGAAAGGAAGCAATGGTACATCTGGGCCGGCCGTGGTGACTGAGCGGTTCTAGGCGCTTAAGTTCCGAACAGAGCGACTGCTACAGTCGCAGGTTCGAATCCTGCCTCGGGCATGGATGTGTGTGATGTCCTTAGGTAAGGTAGGTTTAAGTAGTTCTAAGTTCTAGGGGACTGATGACCTCAGATATTAAGTCCCCATTTGAACCATTTTTTTTTTGTACAATCCAAGTGGTACCCTTTTGAATAACATAATCATAGTATGGTTAGTGTAATTTTAATGTGTTTTTATTGTAATTTTGTTGTATTTATGTGTGTATTAATGCAAGATTGTCTTTCCCTTCATTTTGTGTAGAACTTGTTGCGGGGTTACAACCTGGCCAGCATATGCTGTGTATTGCCAGCATATATCACAAGAATAAAGCCACACACAGTTAGTCATGGATCTATTGCAGACTGTATAGAAGGTAAGGGCACCACTATGTGTTGTTTTACTGTTTTGTGTGAGTTGGTCCTATTTTTCGCTTGATACGGCAAGGTGCACAGAAATAAAGTGTGACAGGTACTATTTATTTTGTATATTGTGTTTCATACAGCAATAGGCTGGTTTATGTGTGTGAAGTTATAACTAAATTTCTTCTGCACCTGGTGTTGTGATAGATTTTACCGAAATAAGTGCTGGTAAAAATACCTCTGAAAGTTGTATAATAATTTGTAACATGAGTCGAGCAAGAACCACACAGCAGATTAGGAAAGAAACTGAGTACTCCGATCTGGAGTCAGTCGACAATAAAACTGAGCTGCCAGTTCAGAGTGAAGCTATGGCAGAATCCAATATACAAACAATCGTACCGGAAACCGAAATGGAACGTCAGCTAATTCTGGAATCCGAAATGAATGTATTAGATAATGCAGAAAATACAGAAGGTTGTGTCTCTGCTGAGATCAGATCCGAGTCTAGTCTAACAAATATTTCATTTCTGAAGAAGTACGCAGAACAACAGAAGAAAAGGATAAGCTTTTGATTGTCCAATTTAACGAAAATATGTAACAACAATTAAAAGAAAGGGGTGAGCATTTGCTTACCCATTTTAATGAAAGTATACAAGAAAGAGAAAGAGAGAGAGACAAGTACGAGGTGTGACTTACTGCTTACTGTTTTGCTTTCAAGTACACGGAGGGTAGAGTGAGTTATTGCCTTGTCCTTCAACGCCCTCTCACAGGAAACTGCATTTCGTTTATTTTGTTCGTTGTGGCAGCTTGGCGAGTGCGGGTCTGTTAGGGCTTGTTGCTGGTTTCTGTCTGCGTGAAAATGGACGCAAAAACGGAGCAACGAGTTTGTCTGAAATATTGCTTTAAAACGGGGAAATAAGCTTCCGACACTTACGAACTATTAAAATTAGCTTTTGGAGATAATTGTATGAGCCAGTTTTGTCTAGTTCAACAGATTTAAAACTGGCCGCGAATCATTTGAAGATGAACCGCGGTCTGGCCGTCCTTCCACCTCAAAAACGAACGAAAATTTGAACGTTCACAACACAGTGCACCCTGATCGTAGACTTACAATTACGGAGATAGTTGATGAACTTAATTTGAAGTTTCTAAGCAGTTCTGTCAGTTTTAACTTAAGATCCGAACAAGCGTCGAGTGTCCGCAAATATTCGTTCTAAAAGTGTTTTCAAGTGGCCAGAGACAGTACTGACTTGAAGTGCGCAAAGAACTGATTTGTTAAATGGGATAATTACAGGTGACGAATGGTGGGTATGTGGATATGGTCCTGAAACCAAAGTGCAGTCTTCGTAGTGGAAGACTCCATGTTCACCACGACCGAAAAAAGCACCACAAAGTCGATCGAAGGTGAAGACAATGTTCGTGATTTTCTCGATTCTGCTAGTATTGTGCATCATGAATTTACCACTGTAGGACAGACAGTTAACCAGGAATACTACAAATGTGTCCTCAAGCGCCTGCGCGAAAAGGTGCGGAAGAAAAGGCCTGCATTGTGGAAAGACAGGAGTTGGGTGCTATACCTTGACAATGCTCCAGCTCATCGCGCCTTCTTCAACGTTGAATTTTTGACCAAATTAAAAATTCCTTTGCTTCTACAACCACCACGATCTTAAAAGCGAAATCAAAGCCATGAAAGAGGATCACAGTAGCGTACTTGAGCTGGTTAATAAAGTTACTGACCAGTTCCCCTGATTTGGCTCCTGCGAACTTCTACCTGTTTCCTAAACTGAAATTTTTACTGAAAGGGAAGCAATTTGATTCTATCGAAGACGTTTAGGCAAACATGTAGAACATCCTTAACACACTTCAGGAAAAAAAATTCCAGGTATGTTTGCAAAAGTGGAAACACCGTTGGAATCGGTGTGTTCAGTCAGAAGGGGACTGTTTGGAAGGAGACGCATCACAGTAGCATTTAAATACCACCATTGTACAATTACAAGCCTATTCTTAAAACTTTACAATCACATCCCGTATATGACTACGCAGCTAAATAAAATTTGATCAAAACGAGATGAAACTTTACTTAAGAACTTGGATGATCAGTTAGATCCGATTAAAAGTGAAATCACAGCCATTGAAGAGGGGTACAGTAGCGTACCAGAGCTGGTTAACAAATTTACAGGTCAGTTAAAAAGTACCAAGATAACCAAAACGATCTAAGCACTAAAGTAGATGTTACTGCAGAGCTAGACCATTTATCACTGGAACTGTACAGCATTCAACATAAGAATAAACCTGATGTAAACAGACACAATCACGATGATTGGTCACCAAACACAGCTCTCGTACACTTGTGTTGTTCCGCCCGTGGAAGTAGGTCCAACTTATGTATTAGATACCTTATTAGTATGTCACTGTAAATGAAACTTAAAGACATTCTAATTTATTGTCAGCCTTCAAAGGTTTTCTTAATCATACTTTACCTACGTAATTTTTAATTTCAAAACCCGTGTACAGTCACAGTCTCGGTAAGTGCTACTTGTGCTCTGATTGTCTCGCCGTTCATTTGTACTGCAAAAATGGATGATACTGTTTCCTGATTCGTAGTGAAACAAGGAAGCAGAACATCGTTAATGACTAGAAACAAGTTGTTCTTAATGTTTTTCACGCATTGCAGAGAAAAAACAGCGTTGACGCTTTTTTCGAAAAATTGCTTGCATACGCGGCGTAATCGGTAGAGTGGGAGTTTGATAATCGTAGAGACTAATGGGCGTCAGTTCGAGCCCCGTCATGGGCCGTAATATCTTGCTTCCGTTTGAATACCTAATCATCTACATATGAAATTTATCAAATATATTGTAATCAATTAATATTTAACAATTATTTCCTATTCGACCATCATTTTTTCAAGGAAAATTCATGTCTTCCAGTTCAATTACATACTACGCGCATAATTATGGTTTTCATTGCAAATACACATTCTTAACTATCGATGTTTTATAAAAGAATGTTAAAAGTTTTGAAGTTAACAAAACATTACATAATTAAATTTTTGAGAGAAAAGTTATAAATTAAATACTCTTTCTTTGAATATGCTCATTGTTTTATAGGACAGATGTGGTCTCACATGAGCCAGAGCGATAACCGTAGTTGGAAGATGGAAAACAATAGTTTTCACGGCGTCGAACACACAGAACTAATAATCCATTTTTTACGGTTGTCTCCTTAACACTGCAATCTGAACCCAACAGAATCGATCTGGAACTAAGTTAATGGATTTGTCACGAGAAACAACAAAACATTTAAGCATCCAAACATAGAGGAAGTAACGCAAGAATCTTTGTTACCCGTCACATGGTGAAATGGAGAGTAGCACGTGATAAAAGAGGAGGAGAAAATGTGAGCTTTCTTCTGGCTTGGTATTCTCTTGCCGATCGCCTCGTTATCAGCGTACCAATACTGAAATGTGCAGTATTCCTCGAATTCCGATATCGAAGAAGTTCAGAGATTTACCAGACGATTGACTATAATTCCTTCAGTGGCCTCAATATTTAACTACATAGTGAAATCCCTACAGTGCGCTTTTACGCAGCACATTGCTCATGAAGAAAAATTACCCTTGTTAAAGTCAGGAATTTTCATCACTCTCTGTGCTAAGATCGAGAGCATGATATGTTTTCCATTAGATCACCTAAGAAGCGTATCGCTTGAGTTTTACCGTTATTTCCTTCTGTTCCAAAATTAAATGACATTCAAGAGTACGTTGTTCTCTGCTCGTCTCTTTTTTACGTCTTTGCTACAATTGTTCATATCGCTGCAGGTTATTTGGACCAGGTGGCTGGCCAGTGCTGTTCACGTTAAATGTGAAACATCTCCTTAGAAAAATTGAGAATGACAGTGTTGGTAAACCTCTTACATTATTTGATTTTCGAACAGCTGAGCAAAACTGAACGTATTCCGACATTTCTCTCTTTACTTATTCTGATCAACACTAAACTGACACACAATATTTCTTTTAGCGCAACGCAATCTGACTTTCAATAATCCCTATAAAAGAATGGCCCTGACTAACAATAACCTATACCTTTCCTGAATCACTTACCTCACAAAAATCTTCGTTGCTGAAACTACTGCAATACAGCGAGCGCCAATAGTGCCAGCTAAATAAAAGATTCTAACTACTGAAGGCACTAACTGCTGATAAACATAGTTAGCAAATGAAAGATTTTGATGGAGAACGAACAATGTATTTACCTGAATAGTCTTCAAAAGTCATAATACATATATCAGTTCATGACATTGTCTTACAGTTTTTCTTTTTCTACGTGCGGATCGTCCGCTCTCAAAACTCCGCCATCTCTCTCCCCACATCCACCACTGCTGGCGGCTCACCTCCAACTGCGCAAAGCTACTCGCTGGTCACATCCAACTGCACAACACTAGAATAGCGAATATTCCAACAAAGCAAACGAGCCACAGACTGCACACAGCACAGTTACTGATTTTCATACAGAGCGCTAAGTGGCGTTACCAACATAAAAACCAAAACCGCCTACTTACAAATGTACCGGTAAAGCTGTCGTCCCGTATTTTCCCTCAGCCGATGTACGCGTCACACAGCATAAAACGTATCCTCGTTGTCAGACTTGACTGTACTCTCGACAGCTTGGCTTCCACTCCACGTGAAATGAAATCCAATGAGGTTCCAGCAAACGCGGAACACATAACGTAATGTTTATAGAGGTTTATCCTTATGGTGAACGAAGTATAACTGAGCAAGTAGACAAAGTTTCAAAACCCAAGGAGAAAAGATCGAAAGTAAAGTAACCAAGGGGTTACACCTACAAGATGAGGAAATACGTCAACATTACGGAATTAAATAACGTTGTAGAAAGTGTCGCTATAGAAGCACTAGCAGCTACCGGCAAACCTATCGAAAGTTTGCGTGAGGAATTAAGCCAAGTCCAGCAGCTACTCACTGAGGACAGTTCTCAGTGGAGAAAAGAAGTAAAAGAGAACTGAAGCTGGAACGCAGAGAATCGATCGTGCAAAATACTTTGCCCGAGACGACTCCGGAGCATAGGCAGTACGGTAACGAGAATTGTTACGTACAGACCTCTCTCCTGCAACCGAATGTTTACCCAATCGTACCAGAGAGCGTCAACATGATAGCTGCGGAAGAGAACCCAAATCATGCAGAAAGCAAACTTTAAGGAAGCCTACTAAAGCACAGTCAGTTTCAGACCTTCTCTACGAAAAGGAAAGTAGTACATCCCGTGATATTTATAAAAGGTTTTAAACACGTTCTGCCGAAAGTGTTGAGACAGCAACAAAAAAATACAATTCGTCACGTCGCATTGCTGGCGAAGCAGCCCCGTGGGCTATGGAAACAGCGGATAGCTCTAGGACACTTGACGAATTTGGAAAACTATTCTTAGCTAATTACTGTAGTACATGCACTCAGGAAAAGTGGCGTCGGGAAGTGCATAACCCGGCGATGTACTCTACTGGCCATTGAAATTGCTACACCAAGAACAAATGCAAATGATAAACGGGTATTTAGTGGACAAATATATTATACTACAATGTGGTATACTTGCAAGTCACCTGTTTATATGTTTGTTTGTTGGCAGCGCTTTAGAGCGCATTAATGTCACTGACAGCGCTGGGCGCCATTTGTAAGATACTCTGTGGCTCGTCGGACTCGCAGTTAGAAGTTAATATTTAGCAGTGATGGAGGTTACAAACAGTGTTAGTGGACGGTCTGGACGTATGTCCATCATGGAGATTTAATATTGGTTGGACATGGATTGTAAAATGTGGGTAATAGAATTATTGACGATTATACAATTTTTGGAACTGGGTGTCACGAACGATAATATAATATTTTGAACTGGATGTCACATGATTAAAGTAAAATCTGCTAAATAGGTTGTCTGCTCTGCAAAAAAATCTTTACTTTGCTAAGAACATGCCTGCTAGTAGTTAGAGCCTACAGTAGTTGAAATCTTTTTTGTTTAGCTGGCTGTATACTTGCTATATCTGCTGTAGTTCGTGTCATGAAGATTTTCTGTGAGGTAAGTGACTTATGAAATGTATGGGTTATTGTTACTATTTCTTATAATTCAGAGCCATCCTTATGTGTTAATTAATAGTCGGATTGCGTTATCAAAAATGGTTCAAATGCCTCTGAGCACTATGGGACTTAATATCTGAGGTCCACAGTCCCCTAGAACTTAGAACTACTTAAAACTAACTAAGCTAAGGACACCACACACATCCATGCCTGAGGAAGCATTCGAACCTGCGACAGTAGCGGTCTCGCGGTTCCAGACTGAAGCGCCTACAACCGCTCGGCCACCTCGGCCAGCGATTGCGTTGTCCTTGTATATTGTGGGTCCTTAACAAATAGAACCTTCCCCATGAACCATGGACCTTGCCGTTGGTGGGGAGGCTTGCGTGCCTCAGCGGTACAGATGGCCGTACCGTAGGTGCAACCACAACGGAGGGATATCTGTAGAGAGGCCAGACGAACGTGTGGTTCCTGAAAAGGGGCAGCAGCCTTTTCAGTAGTTGCAGGGGCAACAGTCTGGATGATTGACTGACCTGACCTTGCAACATTAACCAAAACGGCCTTGCAGTGCTCGTACTGCGAAAGCCTGAAAGCAAGGGGAAACTAAGGCCGTAATTTTTCCCGAGGGCATGCAGCTTTACTGTATGGATAAATGACGATGGCGTCCTCTTGGGTAAAATATTCCGGAGGTAAAATAATCCCCGACACGGTTCTCCGGGTGGGGGACTACTCAACAGGACGTCGTTAACAGGATAAAGAAAACTGGCGTTCTACGGATCGGAGCGTAGAATGTCAGATCCCTTAATCCGGCAGGTAGATTAGAAAATATAAAAAGGGAAATGGATTGGTTAAAGTTAGATATAGTGGGAATTAGTGAAGTTCGGTGGCAGGAGGAGCAAGTCTATTGGTCAGGTGAATACAGGGTTATAAACACAAAATCAAATAGAGGTAATGCAAGAGTAGGTTTAATAATAAATAAAAAAAGTAGGAGTGCGGGTAAGCTACTACAAACATCATAGTGGACCCATTATTGTGGCCAAGATAGACACGAAGCCCATGCCTACTACAGTAGTACAAGTTTATATGCCAACTAGCTGATGAAGAAATTGGAGACATGTATGATGAGATAAAAGAAATTATTCAGGTAGTGAAGGGAGACGAAAATTTAATAGTCATGGGTGACTGGAATTCGAGAGTAGGAAAAAGGAGAGAAGGTGACATAGTAGGTGAACATGGATTGGGGCTAAGAAATGAAAAAGGCAGTCGCCTGGTAGAGTTTTTCACAGAACATAACTTAATCACAGATAACACTCGGTTCAACAATCATGAGAGAAGGTTGTATACATGGAAGAATCCTGGAGATACTAGAAGGTATCAGATAGATTATATAATGGTAAGACAGAGATTTAGGAACCAGGTTTTAATTTGTAAGACATTTCCAGGGGCAGATGTGGACTCTGACCACAATCTATTGGTTATGAACTGAGATTAAAACTGAAGAAACTGCAAAAAGGTGGGAATTTAAGGAGATGGGACCTGGATAAACTGAAAGAACCAGTGGTTGAACAGAGTTTCAGGGAGAGCATAAGGGAACAATTGACAGGAATGGGGGAAGAAGTACAGTAGAAGAAGAATGGGTAGCTCTGAGGGATAAAGCCAAGCAAGATCGTAAGAGATGGGAAAGAGCCACCGTGGTACAACAACCGAGTTAGAAAACTGCTGCGGAAGCAAAGGGAACTTCACAGCAAACGTAAACATAGCCAAAGCCTTGCAGACAAACAAAAATTACGCGAAGCGAAATGCAGTGTGAGGAGGGCTATGCGAGAGGCTTTCAGTGAATTTGAAAGTAATGTTCTATGTACTGACTTGGCAGAAAATCTTAAGAAATTTTGGTCCTATGTCAAAGCGGTAGGTGGATAAAAACAAAATGTCCAGACACTCTGTGTCAAAATGGTACTGAAACAGAGGATGACAGACTAAAGGCCGAATTACTAAATGTCTTCTTCCAAAGCTGTTTCACAGAGGAAGACTGCACTGTGCTTCCTTCTCTAGATTGTCGCACAGTTGACAAAATGGTAGATATCGAAGTAGACGACAGAGGGATAGAGAAACAATTAAAATCGCTCAAAAGAGGAAAGGAAGCTGGTCCTGATGGAATACCAGTTCGATTTTACACATAGTACGCGAAGGAACTTGCCCCCTTCTTGCAGCGGTGTACCGTAGGTCTCTAGAAGAGCGAAGCGTTCCAAAGGATTGGAAAAGGGCACACGTCATCCCCGTTTTCAAGAAGGGACGTCGAACAGATGTGCAGAACTATAGACCTATATCTCTACGTCGATCAGTTGTAGAATTTTGGAACACGTATTATGTTCGAGTATAATGACTTTTCTGGAGACTAGAAATCTACTCTGTAGGAATCAGCATGGGTTTCGAAAAAGACGGTCGTGTGAAACCCAGCTCGCGCTATTCGTCCACGAGACTCAGAGGGTCTTAGACACGGGTTCACAGGTAGATGCCGTGTTTCTTGACTTCCGCAAGGCGTTTGACACAGTTCCCCACAGTCGTTTAATGAACAAAGTAAGAGCATACGGACTATCAGATCAATTGTGTGATTTGATTGAGGAGTTCCTAGATAACAGAACGCAGCATGTCATTCTCAATGGAGAGAAGTCTTTCGAAGTAAGAGTGATTTCAGGTGTGCCGCAGGGAAGTGTCATAGGACCGTTGCTATTCACAATATACATAAATGACCTGGTGGATGACATCGGAAGTTCACTGAGGCTTTTTGCAGATGATGCTGTGGTGTATCGAGAGGTTGCAACAATGGAAAATTTTACTGAAATGCAGGAGGATCTGCAGCGAATTGACGCATGGTGCACGGAATGGCAATTGAATCTCAATGTAGACAAGTGTAATGTGATGCGAATACATAGAAAGATAGGTCCCTTATCATTTAGCTACAAAATAGCAGGTCAGCAACTGGAAGCAGTTAATTCCATAAATTATCTGGAAGTACTCATTAGGAGTGATTTAAAATGGAATGATCATATTAAGTTCATCGTCGGTAAAGCAGATGCCAGACTGAGATTCATTGGAAGAATCCTAAGGAAATGCAATCCGACAACAAAGGAATTAGGTTACAGTACGCTTGTTCGCCCAATGCTTGAATACTGCTCAGCAGTGTGGGATCCGCACCAGGTAGGGTTGATAGAAGAGATAGAGAAGATCCAACGGAGAGCAGCGCGCTTCGTTACAGGATCATTTAGTAATTGCGAAAGCGTTACGGAGGTGATAGATAAACTCCAGTGGAAGACGCTGCAGGAGAGACGCTCAGTAGCTCGGTACGAGCTTTTGTTAAAATTTCGAGACCATACCTTCACCGAAGAGTCAAGCAGTATATTGCTCCCTCCTACTTATATCTCGCGAAGAGACCATGAGGATAAAATCAGAGAGATTAGAGCCCACACAGAAGCATACCGACAATCCTTCTTTCCACGTACAATACGAGACTGGAATAGAAGGGAGAACCGATAGAGGTACTCAGGGTACCCTCCGCCACACACCGTCAGGTGGCTTGCGGAGTATGGATGTAGATGTAGATGTAGATAAAATAGTGAAGGCATCAGAGGATCAATTAGGTAAAAACACAAGTGATAGTAGATCTCCTTGGGTAACAGACAGGATATTGAACTTAATTGATGAAAGGAGAAAAAAAAATAAAACTGCAGTAAATGAAGCAGACAAAAACGAATACAGACGTCTCAAAAATGAGATCGACAGGAAGTGCAAAATGGCTAAGCAGGGACAATTAATGAGACCTTTGGAGAAAAGAGAACCACTTGTATGAGTATCAAGACCTCAGATGGAAACCCAGTTCTAAGCAAAGAAGAGAAAGCAGAAAGGTGGAAGGAGTATATAGAGGGTCCATACAAGGGCGATAAACTTGAGGATAATATTATGGAAATGAAAGAGGTGGTAGATGTAGATGAAATGGGAGACATGGTACTGCGTGAAGAGTTTGACAGAACACTGAAAGACCTGAGTCGAAACAAAGCCCTGGGAGTAGAAAACATTCGATTAGAGGTACTGACAGCCTTGGAAGAGCCAGTCCTGACAAAACTTTACCATATGGTGGGCAAGATGTATGAGACAGGCGAAATACCCTCAGACTTCAAGAAGGATTCAGGTGTTGACAGGTGTTGACAGATGTCACAATTATCGAACTATGAGTTTAATAAGTCACAGGTGCAAAATACTAACGTGAATTATTTTCAGACGAATGGAAAAACTGGTAGAAGCCGACCTCGGGGAAGATCAGTTTGGATTCCGTAGAAATGTTGGAACACGTGAGGCAATACTGACCTTATGACTTATCTTAGTAGGAAGATTAAGGAAAGGCAAACATACGTTTCTAGTATTTGTAGACTTATAGAAAACGTTTGACAACGTTGACTGGAATACTCTCTTTCAAATTCTAAAGGTGACAGGGTAAAATACAGGGAGCGAAAGGCTATTTACAATTTGTACAGAAACCAGATGGCAGTTATAAGAGTCGAGGGGCATGAAAGGGAAGCAGTGGTTGGGAAGGTAGTAATACAGGGTTGTAGCCTCTCCTCGATGTTATTCTATCTGTATATTCAGCAAGAAGTAAAGGAAACAAAAGAAAAATTTGTAATAGGTATTAAAATCCATGAAGAAGAAATAAAAACTTTGAGGTTCACCGATGACATTGTAATTCTTTCAGAGACAGCAAAGGACTTGGAAGAGCAGTTGAATGGAATTGACAGTGTCTTGAAAGGAGTATATAAGATGAACATCAACAAAAGCAAAACGAGGATAATGGAATGTGGTCGAATTAAGTCGGGTGATGCTGAGGGAATTAGATTAGAAAATGAGACACTTAAAGTAGTAAAGGAGTTTTGTTATTTGTGGAGTAAAATAACTGATGATGGTCGAAGTAGAGAAGATATAAAATGAAGACTGGCAATGGCAAGGAAAGCGTTTCGGAAGAAGAGAAATTTGTTAACATCGAGTATTGATTTAAGAGTCAGGAAGTCGTTTCTGAAAGTATTTGTATGGAGTGTAGCCATGTATGGAAGTGAAACGTGGACGATAAATAGTTTAGACAAGAAAAGAATAGAAGCTTTCGAAATGTGGTGCTACAGAAGAATTCTGAAGATTAGATGGTTAGACCACATAACTAATGATGAAGTATTGAATAGAACGGGGGAGAAAAAGGAGTATGTGGCACAACTTGACAAAGAGAAGGGACCGGTTAGTAGGACATGTTCTGAGGCATCAAGGGATCACAAATTTTGCATTGAGGGCAGCATGGAGGGTAAAAATCGTAGAGGGAGACCAAGAGATAAATACACTTAAGCAGATTGAGAAAGATGTGGGTTGCAGTAAGTACTGGGAGATGAAATAGCTTACTCAGGATAGGGTGCATCAAACCAGTCTCAGGACTGAAGACCACAACAACAACAACAACAAATAGAATAAGTTTGAGCTGTATTTGTCAGGGAAAGCTCTGTAGGTCAGTGTTGAAACGATATAGACAAGCAAAGTGATAGTACGTTCTTTAGCATTTAGTTCAGCAATTTCAGAACTAAATAACGAAGTTTCCCCAAGCAACCCTTAGGCGACGATACTTTCCGGGAATCTTCAGATTTTCTTGTAGTTTAATAATTAGTACATGATTAGAAATTAGTTATTGTCTACTGGTAGAGCCTAATTGTATATAGAGAATTTCCTTTGTAGTTGTAGTTTCTTATTGTTGTTCTGTATTGTAATGAACAAATCAGTTGTGGCATGCATGTGGTTTTGCACCAGGTATCTCACAGTTGCTTTTGCAACTACTTACTTATTATTCTCAGTGCTACTTTAGTGTGTTTTCCTATTTTTGCTTTTAAAATTGTGTTTTTTCTGTGTCATACTATGAAATACTGTGACAATCATAGCGTGTGAAAAGCATATAACTAGGCAGGAAAGCAAACTGAGAATTGGCAGTGATAATGAGTGTAGCGTGTTATCACCACCTTGTAATGAAGTGACAAATGTTCAACAGAATAATTTGGTTATTGTAAATAGGGACATGGACCAGGCAAGTAATAACGGTGTAAACAGTGAAACAGTCAGCGAACAGTGAGGTATTTTCGATCGAACGGTCGGTAACAGTTCACCTCAGGAACGCGATATAACAGAACCAGATCTTGCAAATACCGCAGATTCAGGTTTTGCGTCATTACACTTTCCTCAATCAAGTGAAGACATATTGTCTCCTTTTCAAAAAGCTAATATTGCCGGAATAAATGCACTGCCGAAAGCAGAGAGTCACTGACCCATTATTATGGCAATTAATTCAAAGCGTGGGAAGCTAGAATGCTACCACACGACCACGAGCTGCGGACTTTTGACGGTAATTATCGAGTCAAGAACCCATCTATTTTATTAAGTCAGTAATATTACGAGTCCACTTTTATGGGGAACAGACGACACAGCTCTTATTGTGTGTACATTCCTGCGTCTTAGTTGCACTATTACGTCACGACTATAAATCCCACATTCTCGGAACATGTAGTGATAATGAGGCTTTACTGCAACATTTTGGTTTACTTGAAAAGGCATTTTCATTTTAATATACTTTCTGAGGATCCACAGATGATAGAGTCTTGGGTTGTTTGACAGCTACACGATTATACTGCGATGGCACTAATGAGTCATGCAATCTCCGTTATAGCTTTTGCGTTGTATCTGTTTTATTTCTGCACAGTTTTTCTTCGTTCTTATAAAAGTAAGATATGTTTTGGTAATGACGTTCGTGGCACAGCTACAATGTGACAGTTATTTTCGTAACACAACCATAAATTACAGTATAGTACTTTCAAGGTCACGCCAATGAATGTAGTAACTACGAAATTTATACGCTTAGCACTTTACATTTATACATGACAAAGGCAAGTAACTGATTTTTGGAGAACTTTGTTTATGATCGACGATAACTATGACACTGGTTACATTTCGTACCGTTAAGCAATGACAGTTATTTTCTTACAGCAAAAACTATAGTTTAGCGCTACATGACACGCATTTGAGTGATTACTTTCTGTATTTGGAACATTTTTAGAAATATTCTCGAATTTCAATGATAAAGAGAAGGTTTTCGGCGATACATTTCATTCCTCAGTCTTAATCTGTAACATCTGAGGTGTAATTACATTATCCCTTATGAGGGTATGCCTGCTTTGTGTCCCATGCATGTGGCAAGCGCAAGGAGTCCTAGCTAATAAGGTATTTGCTTATAGCGGTTTATACATCGGTATCATATTTCTCAAACAGAGAAATACACAGCTATCCAGTCATTTAACTGAGAGGAGTAAACTCTCTCATGGGGGTATGCCTACATTGTGTACCATGC
Organism: Schistocerca gregaria; assembly: GCF_023897955.1. Taxonomy (NCBI): domain Eukaryota; kingdom Metazoa; phylum Arthropoda; class Insecta; order Orthoptera; family Acrididae; genus Schistocerca; species Schistocerca gregaria. Next base: position 647,963,069 of record NC_064922.1, on the reverse strand, counting down.
GTGTTTCAAGTGCAAGGATCCGTAGCCAGTACCGTATTTCCTTATACAATTTTAAACATTGGTGCCATATATCTCTAACACAGTATTACACGGATATCTGGTCATTTAACTGAGAGAGAAAAACTCTCTCATGGGGGTTCGCCTACTTTGTGTGGCATGCGTGTGGCAAGTGCAAGGAGACCTAGCTAATATGGTATTTGCTTATACAGTTTTACACATCGGTACCATATTCCTCTAACACAGAATTACACAGGTATCCAGTCATTTAGCTGAGAGGAATAAAGTCCCTCGTGGGGGTACCTCTACTTTGTGTACTATATGTGTGGGAAGCACGAGGAGGACTAGCTAATATGGTATTTGCTTAAACAGTTTTATACATGGGTACCATATTTCTATAACTAAGAATTACACAGATATGAGGTAGATGAAAATACTAAAATGAACAGAGGGAATTTTTTACAGGTTTTGAGTTTATTAAAGGAAGCTATAACGATTTTGAAATCTGATTGATCTGTTACGATGACGTTATTATCATGACAATGTGTATTATGGTGTTGAGATGTGTTCATGATCAATAAGGCGATGCTATATGAGGAATGTGATTGTGCAACATGTTTATTATTATGAAGTATTCAAGCAGTATCGACGTATATGTGTATGAAATAATGAGAATTGGTTAGCGACTCTGGTTATGGAAAAGAATGTTGGAAACCAAGAATTGTACTTATGTATGCGATGTAAGTATATATGTGAATGTTATTTGGACACTGTTATTGATGAGGTTTCGTTTCTACACACTTCTACTGTAACATTTTTGACTGCGAAATGTTTTATTTATATCAAACTCTCATTGTAGTGGAAACTGCTGTCGTCATTATGTTGGTAAAGGGTGTATGTGATCTTCACGTAATACACTGCTGCATCCATCTGCGCGCTAGCCGCCTGGAAAAACCCATTGCTGTGTTGCCTTTCTATACTGGTGCCGCTTAAGCCGCTTTGAAGCATGGCGCACTCACGCAAGAGCTCGTATGGCTGTAGAAAAGAGAGGCTTTTGAACTCGCTACTGATGCTTCTTTGCAGAACGCACCACCCCAAACACGACACATTATTACTTGGAAACATATGATTACTCTTTGAAGCTCATACTTTTCGCTACTTACTGAAATGCTTATGAAGTGATGAGAAATATTTTTATGTCTACACACCTGATTATAAGTTACTTTCTACGAGAGTTGGAAGAATTTTTACTGACTTTTGAAATGCCGTATGACTATTGAATGGTGTTTTTGTGCTTTGCTTGGTACTTATTGCTTATTTTATTTTATATCTAGTTTCTAACTGCGGTGCTATATTGGTTTTATGAAACAAAATTTAAAAGATTTTCTGTCAACAGATCTATTAAATAATAAGTCTATGATCCACATTCTTAATAAAGAGCACTCGGAAAGGAAAGAACAATAAGAAGGTGAGGACTTGGTAATTTTTTGGTAGAATAAGTTGTTGTGGTGCACCACTCTAGTGTTAAGATGTGACATTGTCATTAAGTTATGACATAGACAATAGGATGTGAATAGACATTTCTCTTATCTGCATTGCTGTATTTACGGTAATATTTTTTCTGTTTATGCTTTCTCAGGATCAGGTATAAGTTATTGCATTTGCAGCTGTTATTTTTCGGGCATTGTCATACTGAATTTTACTTTGTTTTACTGTGATAATCCAGTTTTACCACTGGTTTATCTTTCTTGTTTACTGCATATTGCATGATATTAGTTGTAATGTTGTACTTTCATTGCTAATTTAGATATACTGCTGCCTGCTTTGCCAATTTACATTTTTGTCATTGTTGGTATTAATTGTTTTATGCTGCTGCATTGCCTTGTTCTCTAGTTTATGTATCTGAGCTCGGTAAATTTAAGTTAGTTTAAGAGGGGGTATGCTATACAAGAAAATGAGTTATGAATTCTTCGGAAGAAATGTATTGAAAAGCTTTAAGAAAAAGGTTTGCCCAACGAGTATTGTACAATGGGGAACAATTATTTTGAAAAACGAAATGAACAGATAAGTAGGGTATAGTGACAAGAGGTTTAGGTAGGATCTTTTTGGAAATAAATGATGAGGTAAGGATATAAATGCAGAAAGCATTTAATGTTTTTAAAAGATACTGCACATGGTAGAACCCATCTTTTCATGTAGGTTCGACCTTTTATTAAAGATTTCAAAACGACAAATTTGTATCTATTGTAGTTGTTTTTGATTTAGCGGTAAGTATGATTTTATGTGTGACTACTATTAAACAGACTTGTGGTCATGGTGTACTCGATATGAGACACAAGATGCACCAAGGAATTTCAAGTGGAAATTATTTAACTTTTGAATGAGATTAGCATTTTCTACAGTTGTTGTGGCAAATTTGCCGAGTTTTTAGGGTCGAATGTTGTCCTTCCGACAATGTTAATTCAGTGCAGACGCAAGTAGGGTATTCCTCGTTGTATTAGGAACACAGACACACTGGTGTCCTGAGACAAGGTTACGTTTGTTTGGGCATGCCACACATTACACTTGCATTACTCTGTAAAAGTCGAGGCAGGGCCTTGTTTTTTTGGAATCGAAAATGTAGGTGGTCAGTTGATCACTAACTGCGAGAGAGAGGAACATAAAACACTTTGTCAGCCAAATTAGGTATCATATTTGCAAGAAAGAAACACGTGTCTCTGTATAATTGTGAGTTTGAGAGCGACAATGTACAGAGAGACGTGCACATTGGACAAACATTTGTTGAAAATACAGATAAGGTCGTTAAATAGTGACGCTAGTGAAACTGTAAAGACTCCATGAGAGGAGCAACAGTGATGCTTCAGTGTCAGGTTCAATAGACATCGTGACAGTGTACTCAAATACCCGTCGAGTGAAGCATTCCGAACTGCTGAGAAGTGAAGTGAGCCAGAACTTGCGAGGAACCCTGTTACACATCAACGCAAAAGTGTGCCGTAACGACTGAAATAACGGCAAATCCTAACACTTAAGACATTTTGTGTTAAACAATGTTTTCTTCAGAGTGGACAATCTCTACATTGCCACAGTCGGGATTATTAAAAATAATGATCAATGCAGAACAGTATAGACTGTGAGATAAGTTCATTTTGTAAGTGATGTACAGCTAAGATTACCTCTCACAGACGGGTAAACTGTCTTCACGTACAAAGGCGGCTATAGACAACATATGAAACAATAAAAGAACACTAGAGATATTTTAAGTGTGCTAACCAAAAACTCTTTTCAGCGGACATTTTACAATGACTTATTGCTAATCTTGCTTGAATTTTTTCATGTTTTTATAACCTGGCAGAGTGCCATCCTGATCCCTAGCACCAGGGCTGGATCCTCGTAGTCAGCCGGAGGGGCAATCCAGCACCAACGAAAACGTCACCAGCTGCCTACGGTGGGCCGCTGTCCAGACGACTACGACTCAATTCTCGGCGGGGCCCACCGGCTTCGCTCGTCCTGTCGAAATACGCCGACCTACGACCAAACACCAACATCGATGATCCGTGGAGGGTCATCTTCCATGTTTACACTGAAACATTTAACACTAAAAAGGGAACTTACAACCAAACTAACTTGAACTACGTTCCATAAAATATAATACAACTACTTTACATTGCTGACAATGATCTATGCGAAGAAGCACATCTTTCAAACAAATTTCCATAAAATAGTGCACATAGAGTACAATTTTCAGTGATGTTTTCTAATGTTTGATTCCAAGTGGTAAATTTGAAAACATGTAATTGAGTTCTGTAACAAGTTTCAGGTAGTAATAAAGAATAATCTGTTCAAGAATCACAAGAGGAGGAGGTATACTTCGAAAAGGCCGGGTAATACTGAAAGATTTCAGTTAGATTACATCATAGTCAGACAGAGACTTCGAAATCAGATACTGGATTGTAAGGCGTACCCAGGAGCAGACATAGGCCCAGATCACAATATAGAAGTGATGAAGAGTAGGCTGGAGTTGAAGACAAAAGTCAGGAAGAATCAATACGCAAAGAAGTGGGATACGGAAGTACTCAGGAATAACAAGATACGGTTAAAGTTCTCTAAGGCTATAGATGCAGCAATGCGGAATAGCTCAGTAGGCAGTTCAGTTGAATGGTCATCTCTTAAAAAGGGCTATCACAAAATTTGGGAAGGAAAGCATATGTCCAAAGAAGGTAACTGCGAAGAAGCCATGGGTAACAGAGGAAATACTTCAATTGATCGATGAAGGGAGGAAGTACAAAAACGTTCAGGGAAACTCAAGAACACAGAAATACAAGTCGCTGAGGAATGAAATAAATAGGAAGTGCAGGGAGGCTAAGGGAAAGTGGCGGCAGGAAAAGTGCTGACACATCGAAAAGGAAATAATTGTCGGAAGCACAAACACAGTGTACAGGAAAGTCAAAACAGCCTCCTGTGACAGTAAAAGCGAGGGTCATAACATTAAGAGCGCTACCGAGAATTCCACTGTTAAATGTAGAGGAGAGAGCAGATAGATGGAAAGAGTACACCGAAAGCCTCTATGAAGGGAAAGATTTGTCTGATCTGATGGAAGAATAAACAGCACTCGATTTAGAAGGGATACGGGATCCAGTATTAGAATTAGAATTTAAAAGAGCTATGGAGGACATAAGATCAAATAAGGCAGCAGGGATGGATAACATTCCACCAGAATTTCTACAATAATTGGAGGAAGTGACAACAAAACGACTATTCACGTTAGTGTGTAGAACGTGTGAGTCTGGCGACATACGTTCCGACTTCCGGAAAAGCATCATCCACACAATTCCGAAGATGGCAAGAGCTGACAAGTGCGAGAATTACGGCACAATCAGCTTAAAACTCATGCATCCATGTTGTTACAAGAACAATATACAAAAGAATGGAAAAGAAAATTGAGAATGGGCTAGATGACGATCAGTTTCGCTTTAAGAAAGGTAAAGGCACGAGAGAGGCAATTCTGACGTTCTGGTAAATAACGGAATAAATGAAGCAAGACAAAAGAAATACCAATACACGTTCATAGGGTTTGTCGACCTGGAAAAACCGTTCGACAATGTAAAATGGTGGAAGATGTTCGGAATTCTGATAAAAAGGTAAAGGTAAGCTGTAGGAAGAGACGGTTCATATACAATATGTACCACAGTCAAGAGGGAATAGTAAGAGTGGACGACCAAGAAGGAAGGGCTCCTATTAAGAGGGGTGTAAGACAACGATATAGCCTTCCGCTCCCACTGTTCAGTCTGTACATCGACGAAGCAATGATGGAAATAAAAGAAAGGTTCAGGGGTGGGACTAAAATTCAGGGTGAAAGGATATCAATGATACGATTCGTTGATGACATCGCTATCCTGAGTGGAAGTACATGATCTGCTGAGTGTAATGAACAATCTGATGAGTACAGAGTATGGGTTGAGAGTAAATCGAAGAAAGACGAAGGCAATGAGTAGTAGTAGAAATGGTAACAGCAAGAAACTTAACATCAGGACTGATGGTCACAAGGTAGATGAAGTTAAGAAATTCTGCTACCTAGACAGTAAAATAATCAATAACGGACGGAGTAAGGAGGACATTAAAAGCAGACTAGCAACGGCAAAAAGGGCATTCCTGGCCAAGAGAAATCTACTAATATCAAATATGGGCCCTAATTTGAGGAAGAAATTTCTAAGAATGTGCATCTGGAATACAGCATTGTATAATACTGAAATATGGACACGGAAAACCGGAACAGAAGAGAATCGAAGCATTTAAGATGTAGTTCTACAGACGAATGTTGAGAATCAGGTGTACTGATAAGGTCAGGAATGAGGAGGTTCCGCGCAGAATCAGAGAGGAAAGGAATATGTGGAAAACAGTGATAAGGAGAAGGGACAAGTTGACAGGACATCTGTGAAGACATGAGGGAATGACTTCCATGGTACTAGATAAAGCTGCAGAGGGCAAAAACTATAGAGGAAGATAGAAATTGGAATACAGGACGTAGGTTGCAAGTGCTTCTCTGAGATAAAGAGGTTGGCACAGGAGAGGAATTTGTGGCGGGCCGCATCAAACCAGTCAGAAGAGTGATGAAAATAAATAAGAAGAACTCTGATGCGATTTTGGATGTGAGCCTGGCTGGAACTAACTGTCATTGTGTAGGTCAGACAAGGATATTCCAAAGGCTACTGTCCAGGTTTTCAGCTGGCGTTTACCTTGGGCCTTTCCAAATTGGGAAGATAAGTAATGATCCCTGGGAATACCATCTTTTAATTTGGAATATCCAGAGGGAAATAATATCAGAGACAACCCTCTACTATAGTTACAAGTACGTTTACTCAGTAGTAACAAGTGGCCTTCAGCCCTGAGTAAGCAACCAACTGACGAATGGATGTAACTGCCCACTGTTGTGCCTAACGTGAGTTCAGTGGAAAGTTTCAAGCAGATTACCTCACTTACAGCTTCAAGCTTTGCAGGGGGAGTTGTGGCGCCACCAGGAAACCTACCTAATGAATGATGCGATTGATTCAACTGATATGAGTGTAATGCAAAACAAGAAAGAATTGCCTGTAATATTAGTCTATGAGTTATTTTGTCGGGTCTGATATCATCTTCTGACAAATATTTTAAATATTTTCTATTAATCGCAAAGATAAGGGATATGACAGTCCAATGCATTCCATCAAAGCATATGACTTATATAACTTCAGATGTAGTATGTATATACACTACAGCCATGTTGCACGCCACTGTTCCCTTTTAAAAATACCTTTGCCTCCAAGTACAATTTATTTAAAGATAATAATATCTATCTAGCTTCGACTGTTTCGGTGGCGCTGAGTCCGCCAGTAGGTGTAGTAAAGAATATTTCAGTGCTTTCGAGCTTCACTCGCAAAGGAAAATAATTCTAAGTGCTTTTATGAATTTTTACAGTCAGTTTCCGATATTAAAATAAGTTAATATTATTGATTACGATACTTATTAAGAGATTGAACATTAACATTCTTAGGTGAGGCTTTACCTCCAGTTGAAAATATTTTTAGTTAAATCAAAGGATTAAAATTTAACTCGAGTCTCAAAGAGATAAAGTTAAAGAAATTATCTGAAATTATTTCACTAATACACAGGTGTTCTTACCATTCTTTCTTTCTGTGTAACATTAGATTAATTTCCTGGTAAAAGATATCATTTCATGGTGTATATTATTGCTGGGGTAGTTGCAGGTTACGTTACGTTTTCATTAATTGAAAGAGAGAGTAACACTCCCATTAATAATAAATAAATTTTTGCTTGCTTATTGAGATCAAGTCCCGCTACGTATTTTTAAAACGTATTTACTAGCGCTCAATATATACGCGGCGTTCCAAACATAATACCAGAATTTAAACTGCTACTTTACATTATAATCGCTTTGGGTTGCGACTTACGCCCGCGCGCATATTTCAGACTACATGTAGCAATCGGCACTGACTTATACAAAATAACAAAATAAATTTTACACCACAACAGTGACGCAGAAAGGAGGTAATGATACCTGTCTTTGAAGTGAGATGAGTAAGTCTGGTGGAATGTCAACCATGTAAAACTGCATCACTTTTCTTCTCTGGATATCAGTACACAGTGCAACATTCCAACAAGGACCTCTTACCTCCTCTGCGTGTGGGAGAAGAACCCGCGTTTAGCATGGACGTTGTACAGTGGTAACCGATTCTCATGCACCGTTGACTGGATAAATCACTGTCCATACACATAATAGTGAAATTTCTTCAATGCGAAAGTGATAGCTAAGGCTTCTATTTCGATCTGACTGTAATTTTGCTGGGTCTTCATTAGTGTCTTGGAAATAAACGCGATCGGCTGTTCAAATCTTTCGACTTTGTGTTAAAGAACGACCCTCAAGCTGTAGTGGATGGATCTGCCGGTACAATCAGGGGTATGGAGGTACATTGGGTATACTAGTGCTTGTTTGAGGTCTCGAAACTCCTCCTCGCAAACAGAAGACGTTGGCTACTTAAAATTCTTCCAAAGGAACTGATGCATTGACTCGGGAATAGCGGACATATGAGGAAATAATTTTCTGCTTCAGTTGAATTTACACGGATATGGGTTATTTGGCATTTCTGGAAACTGATAGCTTTTATATGTCGTCGAACATGCCCTAGATATAGTACATGTGGCATGAAGAAACTGAATTTTTCCTTATTGCAATTCAAATTATCTGATTTGAAGCGCACTAAACGAGGACTCCAAAGTGATTGAAACGTCTCATAATTAGAGACTGCTAGAAGTGATCTATAATTACTTAGAACAAGCTGTTGATAGCCAAGTTCGCATTCACTGCAATTTATTCCTGATAACCGGTTTCAACAGTAAAGTATATAGCTTATTGTTATACGTCATGTTCCATTATTATTGTATCACGCATGCCATGCTGACGTTTTAGTGTACAGTACGCAGCACATTCCACACAGGTTTGTTAAAAATACTAACACGTATGTCGGAAATTAAAAAAAAATGATAAAAACATCTTTTTAACTAGATATGTCCACACACATATCATTTCAGTAATGATTGTCAGATGTTGATCTGCAGAACAGTGTACATTTGTGCACATGTTTACGTTTACGCATTAAATACATCATGGTTGCTGATTCAATGGAGCTGAGCTGTATACTGCAAAGAATGTGTATATTTAACTGTGTTTGGATTGTGACCATTTCTGCATAGGCCAGATAGCTAGATTATTTGAGATTAGAGCACATGGCGGACAGTACTGAAAAAGAAATACCACACTTCGCCAATTGTCAACCACCTGCACGAAACAAAACACCATGCTAACAAGTATCAACGTCCTATTTTTCCAAACCCAAAGGCAAAGAACTAAACGTCCTTCAAACACTCCAAATATGCAAGCGCAGAAGAAAACAACCCTAGAGCAACCTAAATGACAAAATTTACAACAGTATCATCTCTGTTTTTAACAACAATCAACCTTATTAAAAGTTCACACACACACAAACACACACACGAGCGCGCGCGCAGGTATACCAATAGTTTGTACCTCAAGTTACCAGGATATATATATATATATATATATATATATATATATATATATATATATATATATATATATATATATATAGAGCATTGTTTAGCATATATATATATATGACTGGAATATTCTCTTTCAAATTCTGAAGGTGGCAGGGGTAAAATATAGGAAAATATAGGGAGCGAAAGGCTATTTACAATTTGTATAGAAACCAAACGGCAGTTATAAGAGTTGAGGGACATGAAAGGGAAGCAGCGATTGGGAAGGGAGTGAGACAGGGTTGTAGCCTCTCCTCGATGTTATTCAATCTGTATATTGCGCAAGCAATGAAGGTAACAAGGGAAAAATTCGGAGTAGGTATTAAAATCCATGGAGAAGAAATAAAAACTTTGAGGTTCACCGATAACATTGTAATTCTGTCAGAGACAGCAAAGGACTTGCAAGAGCAGTTGAACGGAATAGATAGTGTCTTGAAGGGTGGATATAAAATGAACATCAAGAAAAGCAAAACGAGGATAATGGAATGTAGTCGTATTAAGTCGGGTGATACTGAGGGTATTAGATTAGGAAATGAGACACTTACAGTAGTAAAGGAATTTTGCTGTTTGGGGAGCAAAATAACTTATGATGGTCGAAGTAGAGAGGATATAAAATGTAGACTGGCAATGGCAAGGAAAGCGTTTCTAAAGAAGAGAAATTTGTTAACTCGAGTATAGAATTGAGTCTCAGGAAGTCGTTTCTGAAAGTATTTGTATGGAGTGTAGCCATGTATGGAAGTGAAACATGGACAATAAATAGTTTAGACAAGAAGAGAATAGAAGCTTTCGAAATGTGGTGCTACAGGAGAATGGTGAAGATTAGATGGGTAGATCACATAACTAATGAGGATGTATTGAATAGAATTGGTGAGTAGAGGAGTTTGTGGCACAACTTGACTAGAAGAAGGGATCGGTTGGTAGGACATGTTCTGAGGCATCAAGGGATCACCAATTTAGTATTGGAGGACAGCGTGGAGGGTAAAAATCTTAGAGGGAGACCAAGAGATGAATACTCAAGCAGATTCAGAAGGATGTAGGTTGTAGTAGGTACTGGGAGATGAAGAAGCAGGATAGAGAAACATGGAGAGCTGCATCAAACCAGTCTCAGGACTGAGGATCTCAACGAACCATATATATATATATATATATATATATATATATATATATATATATATATATATATATATATATATATATATATATGCTGAAGTTTTAACAGTATATGTATCTTTATATCTTTAAATCTTTATCGATGTATTATTTCCTCATTTATTTAGTAATAACATGCCACAGATGTAAGTTTAACAACTCATACATCTTACATAACCAAATCTTTGGTCTCCTTCTCCCACACGTTTCAAAATGTATGTCTGAAATCAATCCTAAATTGTTATTTATGTATTATTTTGCCACTGTTGACAACATAGTTATTGCTTTTAATACTTTTATCTTGTCTCCTGATTACATAAATGTACTTGTGTACTTTATCGAAAATGATTTGTGTACCACCTGAGATATTTACCTCAACATATATAATAAACAACTCAACCGAAGATCTCCGCAATGCTAAGACTTACTCTAAAATAATGGTATTGTCTGCTATATATCTTTGTATTTTGAAATAGAGTTTCTGTTTTTGATATATGTTCTTTGTATCTGATAGTCTCTAAACATCATCTTTGTTTACGAAAAATGACAGTTTATGTATGATGTAATAAGACAGATAAAGGATCTGAGACCACTGGGGAGTATTCCGTTCTAGTTGTTTTATTTTCATAGTTACATTTACGTTAGGTTTTTGCCACAGAGCATTGTTTCGCAACTATTGTTTCGTTTCTCGGCTAGACAATGCTAGACAACGCCAAAGTTTTAACACAAAACATAGGTCATATTAACACATATAAATCCACTTGACGATGGCGACTTAAATCTTTGAAACGCGTTGTGAATATAAAAAAAGTGGCTGGTAAGAGTGAACTTGTTGTTTCATTCAACTTGTTGCTTGCTTTTTGAAATCCCCTTGTACAAATAAGGTAACAAGTCCGTTCCCAGACTAGGTGCTGCTCTCTCATTCTTGAAATGATCGCAAGATGCTGGTCGTGAGCATCGACTTAACTTTTCGATTTTTTTTCTGATGCCAGCTCGACCTTGAGGCAGTCAGAGCGCTGCTCATTTATTCAGACACGTAATTTAAAATCTGCGTAATGGATGAAAGAGAAATGAGAATCATAAATGAACAATGAGTGATGACTTGCAAAATTAAACAATAGGAGTAAGTGTTATTTAGCTGCAGAATAAAAAGTCAAGTTACTGATCAGTCTATTTAGTCTAATAAGCACACACGTGGAAACTGAAAACAGAAAATTTAAAAACAGACCTAAATCATCAGAATTGATAGGAATGTATAACGTGTATTGATCATACATAAAGTTATTTCCAGGGATAGAGTTAGAATATGCGACGCCGCAGAAATAAGTAATTCCTTGACAATTTTGTGAGACGGATGTGCTGATGAGGCTTACAAAGGAATTAAAGTCACACACTTGGAACTGTAATGGGCAGTAACGTGGAAGATGTGCACAAAGTTCCCCCAAGAAAAGTAATGAAATCAGTAATGCAATACTAAACATATCAGGAGTCAGTGAAAAGCCTCTAAAATCAAACGATGCTTGATGTGGATTACATCCTCTCCGTTTTCGGTTAAGTCAACAACACAAGCGAAACAGCTCTTACCAGCTGAACGTCCAGAGTCAGAGACCCAGGTAGAGCGCCCCGCGATAAAAAGAAGCATCTAGATTAGCATTTACATTGGCCAAACAATGTGACTGGCTTGTTGTCACCGAACGATATGGACGAACGCCGGTGTCCCATTTTTCCATCCTAAGAGAAAAATTCGAAATAACTACCAGGTTTCTCCACCAAAGAAAAGACAGGCTTGATGGTAAGACGCTCTGCCCAGAAACTTTTGTACACAACCGTCAAGTCATCCCCGCAAAAGAAAAGAACACAACTTAAATGCTTGACAGCCAGGCAAAGAATCTTGAAACGTCGCCACTCGCTGGCGTGAGAGGGGACGAAGCTCAGGAATTACTATCCCCAGAAAATTGAAAACTTGTCTGACTAGGCACGCTTGAGTAAGCAACCGTCAGGCTAGGCACTGAGCCCTGACCTCCCTATGGCCTGAGAAGCGAGTGCACTCAGGCGTTATTACCTGAGTATGAACCAAAAATTGCTGATTCATTGCCTCTACGAGCAGTGCATGTGTTTACTAAGAAAAAAGGGATATGAAAGTTGCTTTTGCTATTATTTCTATTATGTTCTGCGGTTACTCCTTCGTTCGTCTTATCAGAGTGGGAGATTGTAAGGGGACGTCCATCAGTAACGTAAGCCCAAAATTGGGGGTGGGCGGGGGGGGGGGGGGTGATGGTGGAGAGATCCGGCAAAATCTCACCAATTCTCACATAAAGCGAGGGGGGTGGGGTGGAGAAGAACAAAAATCTCACTTAACTATTTAATTCACAGGTTATACATTGTCATAACGGATAAAATTTCGTTTTACAAAATTAATCCCCAGAATATAAAGCATTAAAGTGTCTAGATTATACTGAAGATACCTTAAGGTATAAAGCCGAAACGGGTCAGTAAGAAATAAAATACATGGCCTCTGTGAACTGAACTGAATGCCTTAGACGTGTGCATGCCCTGGACTTTCTGATTTGAAGCATCTGCGGTAAAAGTGTCAGATTCCATTCACGGAGTTCTCTGCTACGCCCGTCGAAATCACTGCGTCTCAGTCAGCGTAACAGTCGCGATATTCTGCAAATGAAGCCGATACTATTGTGTTCAACGTTAATTGGTAACAAACCTTATACAACGTGCATGTTAAGCGCATGGTGACAAGTTAAGTCGGCAGAAGGAAGCTGAACTGAAGTTGATCAACAACAATTCTCGTAGTGATGGTGTAAACCCATAGATTCAAAAGAAGATACAAACCAAATTGTTTTTTATTTGCAACGTAGATAAAGTTTCAATAATGAATAATGTATATAATATACCAATACAAGGTCAGTATTTTATGGATGCGTCAAAACAGTTAATTCTATATTCATGGTGCCTTTTCGTCAGTCTGTCTCTGTCTGCCTATCAGTATAAATATTACATATGGCAGACATGTTCAAAGTAAAAAACCTTTTACAAGTTTCCTTACGTGGCCATAATCAGAAGTATGCACAGAAATTTTCGTTTTGTGAATAAAAACCGCCTTTTCTTGCTGAAAAGTATTTTATTTCTTCCACACGCGTTTCGCATTTAAGGCATATCAAAACAGACCTGTATCATTCTAGATTCCACTGAAGATGGATATCAAAACAAAACTTTATCACTCTAGATTCTACTGAAGATACCTTAAAGTATAAAGCCGAAACGGGTCAGGAAGAAATAAAATACATTGCTACGAGAAAAGGCGGTTTTTACTTAGTACTACACTTTCTAAATAAAACATGGTTTATATTAAAGAGCTTTAATCAATAGTAAAACAGCTAAAAATTTCACTTTTACGTGTTTTTATCAGACTAAGGAGTAAACCTCAAGTTGGGAGGGGGATGGTGACAAACTTATTTATTTATTTTTAAGTCGTCGCTTAATTATTGGACATCTTAGTACCTCATGAAACGAATCGGCCAGACAACCAGACAACTAACAGATGCGTTGCAGTATTTCAGAGTCACATTACTGTTGCTGAGTATCCATGAATTCCTTCTGCCTTGGATAAAAAGGCATGTGAGATTTCTGCTGATTTCTGACCTAAAAATGGAATGAACTTCTAAACTGCGCCCTACTTTATGTGAAAGTATTTTAATATCTGAGCTCTTCCTAAAGTCACTGAAGGCATTTCCCTACAGCTCACCCCATTTTTAATCAGAATTTCGAACATGTAGCTCCAGTTTCCATTACCGAACGCTTTTTCCGGATAGATAGTTCATACGAACTTGTCTTGATCTTTCTTCAGTCTTGCTTCCATTATCAAGCTGAACATCAGAATTGCCTCTGTGATACCTTTACCTTCCTTAAAGCCAAATTTATCCTCAATTTTCTTTTCCATTCTTCCGTGCATCCCCCTCGTCAGCAATTTGGATGCATGAGTTGTTAAGCTGATTGTGCAATGATTCTCACACTTGTCAGCTCTCGCGATTTTCGGAATTGTATGGATGATATTTTCCGAAAATCAGATAGTATATCGGCAGACTCATACTTTCCACACTCCACCGTGAATAGTCTCTTTGTTGCCACTTACCCCAATGATTTCAGAAAATCTGATAGAATTTTGTCTATCCCTTCTGCCTCATTCGATCGCAAGTGTTCCAAAGCTCTTTTAAATTCTTATTCTAACACTGTATTCCCTGTCTCTTACATATCGACTCCTGTTCCTTCTCCTTTTACCTCGTTCTCAAGTCTTAGCCCTTATAGGGGCCTCTCCACCTGTCCGCTCCTTTCTCTGCATTTAATGGTGGAATTTCCATTTTACTCCTAATGTTATCACACTTGCTTTTAATTTTACCAAAAGTTGTTTTGACATTTCTATAACCTGAGTCAGTCTTTCCGACCATCATTTCTGTTTCGATTTCTTCACATTTTTTCTGCAGCAATTTCACCTTAGCTTCCCTGCACTTCCTGTTTGTATCATCCCAAATCGATTGTATTTTGTATCCTTGAATGTCCCTGAACAATTGTGTACTTGCTTCTTTCATCGATCAACTGGAATATTTCTTTTTTTTCTTGTGTTGTCCATGGTTTCTTCGCAGTTACCTTCCTTGTTCCGGTGTTTTTTCTTAACAACTTTTGTGATTACACTTTTCAGAGATGTCCATACCTCGTCTATTGAACTGCCTACTGAGCTATTCCCTATCCCATTGTTTATGGCCTCAGAGTACTTGAAGCGTATCTCCTCATTTGGTAGTACTTAACTATCGCACTTCGTTAGTATTTGCGCGTTAATTCTTCTCGACTAGTCTCTTAAACTTAAGCCTATTCTTCATAACTACTGAATTGTGATCTGAGTCTATATTAGGCTCATGGGTTCGCCTTAAAAAACAGTATCTGATATCGGGATCTCTGCCCGGCCATCATACAATCTGACGGAAATCTTTCCGTAGCTCCCGGACTTTTTCAAGTATACCTCCCACACTACCGAGTCTTGAACAGAGTATCCGTTATTTTTCCTCTCTCAATCCTAGTACCAAGCCCATATTCTCCCGTAACCCTTTATTCTACGCCTTTTCCTACAGTCGCATTTCAATCCCCACTGACTTCTAGATTTTCATGTCCCTTTACGTACTGAATTCCCTTTCCAATATCCTCATATGCATTCTCTGTCTCTTCATCTTCGGCTTGTGGCGTCGGCATGTATACGTGAAGCACCACTGTCGACGTTAGTTTGCTGTTGCTTCTGATGAGAACAACCGTGTTGCTGAACTGTTCACAGTAACTCACTCTCTGTTCTACCTTGCTATTCATGACGAATCCTCCCTTCGTTATACCACTTTCGACTGCTATTGATATTACCCTGCACTCATCTGACCAGAAATTCTTGTCTTCCATTTCACTTCACTGAGCCACACTATATCTAGATTGAGCCTTAGTATTTCCCTTTCCTGACATGGTCAATTTCTGACATTCCACGCCCTGACTCGTACTTCTTTACCCTTTCGTTCGTTATTCAATCTTTTTCTCATAGTCACTTCCCCCTTGGCATGTCCCTCCTGGAGATCCGAATGGGGGGACTAATCCAGAATCTTTTGCCAGTTGGGAGTCATCATGCCGTGTGGATCCAGCATTGTCTTCTGCATCCTCATGCCGTTGATCATTACTGGTCCTTCCACTTTAAGGTCAGTTTCCAACCCAAAGGGCAAGAGAATAACCTGATCCTCTGTCCGCTCTTCTGCGCTCTTTGACAAGGCCGTTGGCAGAATGAGGATCTCCTTTTATTCAGGAAGTGTTCGGCCACCATTGCTGAAGATTTTTATTCTAAATTTAAGCGGTGGTGGGTTCAACCCAGAACCACGATTTAGGTAGCAATTGAAGAAGCTGTCTCTATTTTGTTCGTTACTCGTTGTGGAATTTGGTCGGGGCGGACGTCACATGAAAGCCGCTCATGTTCCTCGTGATTCCTGCACTCAGGGTTTTTTTATTTTACTTTTTTTTATTTTACAGAGGGCAGCCAGCTCTCAACCGAACACGGTGAGCTACCGTGCCGGCACCATTAGTCCACAACAGCGTATTTATCTTCTGGATTTGTGTTTTCCCATGGCCTACTGGTTGTTGTATTTTCTAATTACTTGTTCTGTTTTCCGATAGGAGTTGGCAAAGCATTTAAATTTTTACGTGCTTGATATGCTTGACATCTACTATTACGCTTCCTGCATTTTCTCCACAGCGTAGGTATTCTGTCTTTTGAAAATTTTACTTCAGTCCCAGCTTAGCATATTTCTCGATTGATTCTTTCAGCATAAATCAGACATCAGCATCTTCTTTACCGGCTGGTACCTGATCACCAGTGAAGAACAATGAGTAGATACTCTAATCCGTTTTTGTTTTGATTTCCATTCCTGAATATTTCGTACTCTAGAAGTATAAGGCTTTCTGAATGTGTATTTCAAGCAATGTAAGAGGTAAACAACACTCTTGCTTCTGTACATCTATAATTTTGGAAGGTTGTGACGAAATTGTTCTTCCCACTTTCGTTACACACTCTGAAGCATTGTATAGCTTCCATATAGTTCTAAGATATGTCTGTCCAAGCACACTCCACCTCAAGACTTTGATTTCTTCAGCGGCACCGCGTCATAATCGGTATATGTAAGAAATTGAAGCAACAGCAATCTCTGTTTAACGCACTTCGGCTTACAGCGTATCGTAAGGTTTGGTCATAACGGATTACTGCCATAACCTTATGGAATTTTATTTATTGGTTTTGTTTTCGAACTGTGACATAATGCAACCGAAGGCAAGTCAATAAATCAACTGTCGCGGGTTCCTGAACTTTACTGTATGTCAAACTGTCATCACTTCACCACTGATAATGGAGACAAGAAGTGTAAATACGGTACAGAATGGGACCGAAAGCGCGCATGTATGCACGAACAGACCTCAGTTAGGTTCTTAACCGGTCACCCGTGAGACAATGACCGCAGGTAACAGCAGTTCACCACCACAATGTCAGCCGGGCGCTCCGATTACGCATGTGGCTCTCAGGGAATCTTTCCGCTTCAGTATTCCCGCATCTAATTGCGACAGCACCACCGCTCATCGCTTTGCCGCGGTGTGCAGTGTTTACCCTCGAGCAGCCAGTAATCTCGTCGCTTCCCAACACATGCAGGATATAGCTCAATTGCTTTAAATCCATTAACTTAATTGGATGTGTTTGGCGCACCATTATAGTTTGTTCTGTTAACTTTGTGGGCACACAGAGGTACTGTCGATAGTGCGTATGTTTTCTTTTCTTGACTCGTATGCCGGAGTCACTCATTTGCAAACACGCGGCCACATCCACACACACACACACACACACACACACACACACACACACACACACACAAACTGAAGCAGTAACGAAAATTATCATTATCACGTGTAATTAACGATCAGACTAAAATATTATAGTCACTCCCCAAGCACTGTAACTGTTAATCAAGCAACTGTTTCAGTTTATTTTTTCTTTACTCATTAATTTGGGCATGCTTAACCCCAGTGATTTCTGCCTCAGACCGTAATTTTATTATTACTACTTTTTTAAAATTACCAGTACCTTTCTTGTGACACCAAAGAATCTGTTACAAAACACAGACTCCAAGCATGAACGTGGTGCAACGCAGCAGTCGCTTACAGCGTTCACAGCAACAGTTGGCACTGACTGTTTGTTATATGAATGTGGGAGATTTAAGTCTGCAAGTTTTATGGCATAATTTAAGTGACGTGTGATTTTAACAAAGTTATCATTTTGAAGAGTTCATTGAGAGGGAAAATAAGGAAATCTAAAGTTACTGTAACGTAGATGTGACATTGTATCACAGCTTTCATGATTCGTTTCGAAGGAAAGCGCTGGGGCTGCATGCAGTTTTATGATTAATCGTGTAATTATGTGTATATTTATGAAATATAAAACCCGTTTTTTGCATGTCATTTAGCACTGTAATTTCTTTTAACGTAATCTATTCATGGAAGTTTCGACACGTCAGCTACGATCTAAACATCCGTCTTTTAGAACAAGAAATTCCTAGTGATTTCGGTTCAGATACGCCTGAGATAGAAACTGACCCTGAGTATGTTTCTCTGAATGTTCTCCATCAGGCAAGTACATCAGGAACTTCCTCTGATAGGTGCCAAACAACTCATTGTAAATGCATTTCATGTCGATGACAACAGTGAAGCCTGCCATGATAAACTCACACATACGGTGTTTACATCCTACAAATCAGCAGCTGCGCATGACTTCTCTCAAGAGGTCGGACTAAATATTCAGGAAAGCGGTGAATCTCTCGTGTAAATGTTCGTGAGTTCGTGAGCTTCTTTGTACAGGAAATAATTGGAGCTCGATAACTATATCTCTCGTTGGTTCCAAGGTGAAACCGTCTCGATAAAACAATCGGTTGTTTGCTTTTTGACGATTGCTTGTTGTATTCGTTGCTTACAAACACAATAAAAGTTAATTCTGTGAGAAATTTTAAAATTATATTTTTCACGATGTTCGGACTCAGAGGGTTCAGATGCAACGTAGGTGTTTCTTTTACAAATTTCTGAAATATTCTGTGTAGCAACGGGCTTTCTTTCTCGTCTACATAATTGTACGACAAACAAACAATGATGTGTTCAACTCGAAGAATGGTCCTATGCAACTATACGTGGGAGTCTTTCCTGCGTACATTTCTTCATCCTTCTTAATACTGTAGCCACCATCCATTTACAATGATTTCTCTATCCAAGCCTTGGGCTCTTCCTGCAATTGTTACCTCCTATGGAATAGTTATTCGTTTGGGTTATGTCCAGTACGATATAAGCAGGTGTATATGTGTCTTGTTTGTGTGCGATAGGGTATATGTATGCTACACTGAGGCTGACACGGGAGAGAAATTCATGGCAGGCCGTGTCAAAGTAGACGTAAGACACGACAGAAAAAATTTGCTGGGCTGGTCGTGGAAGATACTCCCCAAGAAGCTGGCGAAATATTGACTGTACTTAGGGTTGAAAATACTACAGTGGAGATCGTTGTTCATTAGCTGTGACTACACTTTGAATTGTATCACAATGTTTCCCGCATAGTGTAATACGTGACATAAACACCCCATTGAAAACGATTTCTGCTTAAGAGAATATCGGCGTACCTTCTGTTTCTTCGAAGCCTAACTCAGAAACAGGTCCTGGAAATGTAATTCTTTAGTTCAATAATGTATTGAAGTGAGCCTCGCACGATGGGGAAATAAGAGAATAAAATCGGAGCTTTTGAACTATGGTACAACAGAAAAGTGTTAAAAATTAGGCCGAGATCTGAGAGTAGGTAAGCAGTGCCGGTTTTGTCATTCCCGTAGCGTATGGAGGGACATGTGAACAGTTCACCCAACAGAACAATAATCGAGAAAGTGTTGCATATTATGTCAACGAACACTGACTACTGACCATTGGAAAAACAGATATACGTAGTGGAGAGCGTCTAACGAATTTACCAAGTTGATGACTACAGGGAGAGAAAGAATTTGGCCAAACAAGTTGCTCCTCAAGAGAGCAGATTGGATTTTTTGGCCATTGACGTCACAATTTAACTTAGGTAGAAGAGATGAAAAAATGATAAGCAGCGTTTTTATTATTGTGGATTATCTCATACGACATTAATGTCACTAATAGTTTATAGCCGTACGTTAATCAAAATTAGATAAATGTTTCAGAGTGTATACAATGATACGACACAGTGGAAATACAAAAATCTCGCTTTATTTGGAAGACACCCAATGCAGTATAACAAAAGACGCTGAAAATGGCCGACGGATTCTGCAGTCTCCATAACAGTTTCCTTTAAAGCGTTACAAGTGACGCAATTTTCCGGATACGTACAAAGTGCGTGAAAAAGAAAACAGGCAACAAAACTGAAGAGAACACTTTTCGAACTTGAACATTCTAACGGAACATACACTCCTGGAAATGGAAAAAAGAACACATTGACAGCGGTGTGTCAGACCCACCATACTTGCTCCGGACACTGCGAGAGGGCTGTACAAGCAATGATCACACGCACGGCACAGCGGACACACCAGGAACCGCGGTGTTGGCCGCGCAGCATTTGTGCACCGCCGCCGTCAGTGTCAGCCAGTTTGCCGTGCCATACGGAGCTCCATCGCAGTCTTTAACACTGGTAGCACGCCGGGACAGCGTGGACGTGAACCGTATGTGCAGTTGACGGACTTTGAGCGAGGGCGTATAGTGGGCAAGCGGGAGGCCGGGTGGACGTACCGCCGAATTGCTCAACACGTGGGGCGTGAGGTCTCCACAGTACATCGATGTTGTCGCCAGTGGTCGGCGGAAGGTGCACTTGCCCATCGACCTGGAACCGGACCGCAGCGACGCACGGATGCAAGCCAAGACCGTAGGATCCTACGCAGTGCCGTAGGAGACCGCACCGCCACTTCCCGGAAAATTAGGGACACTGTTGCTCCTGGGGTATCGGCGAGGACCATTCGCAACCGTCTCCATGAAGCTGGGCTACGGTCCCGCACACCGTTAGGCCGTTTTCCGCTCACGCCCCAACAGCGTGAAACCCGCCTCCAGTGGTGTCGCAACAGGCGTGAATGGAGGGACGAATGGAGACGTGTCGTCTTCAGCGATGAGAGTCGCTTCTGCCTTGGTGCCAATGATGGTCGTATGCGTGTTTGGCGCCGTGCAGGTGAGCGCCACAATCAGGACTGCATACGACCGAGGCACACAGGGCCAACACCCGGCATCATGGTGTGGGGAGCGATCTCCTACACTGGCCGTACACCTCTGGTTAACGTCGAGGTCGTATGCAGTCCTGATTGTGGCGCTCACCTGCACGGCGCCAAACACGCATACGACCATCATTGGCACCAAGGCAGAAGCGACTCTCATCGCTGAAGACGACACGTTGCGAATGGTCCTCGCTGATACCCCAGGAGCAACATTGTCCCTAATTGGCTGGGAAGTGGCGGTGCGGTCCCCTACGGCACAGCGTAGGATCCTACGGTCTTGGCGTGCATCCGTGCGTCGCTGCGTTCCGGTCCCAGGTCAACGGGCACGTGCACCTTCCGCCGACCACTGGCGACAACATCGATGTACTGTGGAGACCTCACGCCCCAGGTGTTGAGCAATTCGGCGGTACGTCCACCCGGCCTCCCGCATGCCCACTATACGCCCTCGCTCAAAGTCCGTCAACTGCACATACGGTTCACGTCCACGCTGTCGCGGCATGCTACCAGTGTTAAAGACTGCGATGGAGCTCCGTATTCCACGGCAAACTGGCTGACATTGTCATTGTCGTATCACGAGTTCCACAAAAGTTCCGTGGCTTCCCACAAATTAACAGCTGGGTTCTTGATCATAAAAATTCAGTCTTCTCATGATGAAAAATCGGATTCAAACTGTATATACTACTCCTACATAGGCGTTCAATTTAAAAATCATAGTGGATTAACAAACAGTGTGTCACTACTACCGAAGCTATAGATCAGTCGTTTCGTTTACGATATAGATCGTCCATTTTTGTGTTTGCAGCAGATAAATGAAACCATTATTTCTTCTTTTATCAGAGGACGATAACAGATGTCGGCAGAATCTTCTCCGTGCGGTGGTCTTCGCCGAGCGGACAAGAGCTGTCAGTTTTCTGCTTGGCTGCAGCATTGAAGACGCTGCCGACAAGGTGTTACGGCACTGTGCCTTGACATGAAACACTTAAAAAATCATTTAAAGACAAAATTCAAAGATTATAAACACACAAATAACACTAATAATAATCCTGCTAAATATGTAACGTCACTCAAATTTAATACATATATCATTACCTGAAAACTGAGCGGCAGGAGAGATGGTGTAAATGTCTTGATATCTGGATACAGAACATTATCATTCAGGTCCAGCGGTCCCACAGCTCTTGAGCGATTTTAGTTGTTTTTGTATTCAGTGGCATGTTTATCGATATCTGTCACTTTGACGTTCGTGTGACAGTTTAAAGGAGGAACTACAGTGCTATCTTCCTCAGTGAAACAGTTTTGGAAAAAGACGTTTATTACTTCGGCCACCTCTGCGTCATTCTCCGTTTCGATGCCACTATTGTCACGAGTGTCTATGCAGACTGCATCGATGCGCTTACCTGTTTGTGGAAGCCCAGAAATATGCTGCAACACGCCTGTATGACAGAAAGCGTGTCAACGCGCAGGCCAACGGCACAGACCTGCATCGGTGTCGGACTAATATCAAGCAGAGAGAGCGCAGGAATGGTTCGGCGTGCACGCACAGGCACGCATCCGCCTGCTGGCGGACGCGCTAGGAGGTGAGGTGTCCACCGGCGCCCCAGTTGCGTGCTTCCTGGCACTGCGAGGCGACGCAAGGGGAAGGACGAAGGCCGCCCAGTCGGGTCACGGGGCTACTTTCCACCTTCACGCTCAGACTTTCTAGTGTGAGAGTCTCCGTGGAGAGCTCAATAATGTTAAGAAATTAATTAAATTTCAAAATAATGGTACACTTTACTTGAGCGAATGCACTGTTTGCTGACAGATGGAGCTCGTAATTTTACAGAAACGAAACACTGTAATGGGTGGTGTAAGTGCACCGTGGCACTCTATTCTTGGCTATGTAACTTAAAGAAAAAGTGGTAATGTGGTTAGAGGAATGGTTCAAATGGCTCCAAGCACTATGGGACTTATCATCTGAGGTCATCAGTCCCCTAGACTAGAGCTACTTAAACCTAACTAACCTAAGGACATCACACACACCCATGCCCGAGGCAGCAGTCGAATGTGCGACCGTAACAGTAGGGCGGTTCCGGACTGAAGCATCTAGAACCGTTCGGCCACAGAAGCCGGCGTGGTCAAAGGAGTGTAGGGGATATGAAACAGAATTTCCCAGATTCCCATAGGTAGGAAATGAACTATTGTGTAGCACTGGCCATGACTAACATTCAGCGTCCAGCAGAGTGTGCAGTGAACATAAAATTATAGACCTGTATCGTTGACTCCACCATATTGTAAAACTACAGAACATGTTTCATACTCAATAATTGTAATGTTTTTGGAGAAATAAAATCTCTTTTGTAATAACCAACATAGGTTCTGCAAACAGAGGCCAGCCGGTGTGGCCCGAGCGGTTCTAGGCGCTTCAGTCTGGAACCGCGGGACCGCTACGGTCGCAGGTTCGAATCTTGCCTCGGGCTTGGATGTGTGTGATGTCCTTAGGTTAGTTAGATTTAAGTAGACCTTAGTTCTAGGGGACTGATGATCTAAGATGTTAAGTCCCATAGTGCTCACAGCCATTTTTATTCCAAACAGAGATCTTACGAAAATGTGTTCCTGCATGAGATCGCCAGCGCTGTATACAAAGAGGTTCAGGCGGATGCCGTGTTCCTTGATTTCAGGAGTAATGAAATATATCAGCTAATGAAGTAGTCCACTATCACCCAGCAATTAAAAAGTAGGAGACTGCAATGGGCTGGACATGTGGCTAGAAAGGAAAACAACAGAATTACCATTTTAAAGAACTCTCCAGGCAACAAGACGACTGGGTTGACCTCGCACAAGGTGGAAAGATCACACAGATTCAGTCTGCAGCCGCGCGACTCCTACGGTCGCTGGTTCGAATCCTGCCTCGGGCATGGATGTGTGTGATGTCCTTAGGTCAGTTAGATTTAAGTAGTTCTAAGTTCTAGGGGACTAATGACTTCAGAAGTTAAGTCCCATAGTGCTCAGAGCCATTTGAACCATTTTGATAACACAGAGAAGAACATCGCTGCATTAGGAATTTCTCGACTACGAGAGACAGAAGGCGGTGGAAGCAGATAGTTGATGCAGCACGTGGTCTACAGGGCCTGTGATCCCTGAGGAGAAGAGGAGAAGAACAATAGATTTGACACAGTGCTGCAGTGCCACTTAGTGAAAAATATACGAGCTTATCAAGTGTCGGACCAGACTTGAGACTGATTTCTAGACTTCCTTGCAGAAAGATGTCAACACATCACTCTTAACTGAACAAAACCGTAAAATGTCAAATTCAATTCCTGAGTACCACGAAGAAGTGTGGTAGGACCATCACTATTTACAGTGAATGTAAATTATGCAGTAGAAAGCGTCTGATGCCCTGTCTGTAACAAAGTAGCGGCTCCAGGAGATAGTATCGATTATCAGAATGACCTGCTGAGAATTGATGAATGGAGCAGGCTCTGGAAGTTGATTCTGAAATTAAATAAGAAATGTGAGGAAGTGCATATACAGAATTTCACACAGGCTTCGTTTAAATTGCCTTACGATTGTGACACAATGCGCATAAATAGGATAATAAATCCACTACTGTACGAGTATACTACTTGTGTCAAATACCCGAAAACAGTATCTACCGCAAAATATCTAGAAGTAACTACCCAGACTGATCTTAATTAGAATGACCATACCAGACAAGTCGTGGGAAAACGTGATGCCAGGTTGGCATTCATAGGAAGAAAATCAAAGAAACGTATCTCATCCACGAAAGAAGTGCCCTACAAGGTGAACAACACTCAAGGTGCGATTCTTGAGTGCTGTTCATCGATCTGGGGATCCTTACTAGGAAGCACTCGTAAGAACACTGTAAACATCTAACGAAGAGTGGTGCCTTTCGTCACCCATTCGTTTGATAGGCACTTCGTGAGCTTTACAGAGATGCTCAACAAACCCCAGTGGCAGACGTTACAAGAGGGCCGTTTTGCATCACCGAGATGTTTGCTATTGGAATTTCGACGGATCACTTTCCGGTAAGAATGACACTACATATTACTTTCTCCCACACGCATGTCATCAAATCACGGCCACGAGAAAATTCGTCAATTTAGAGCTAAACAGAGACTTAGCGACAATCATTCTTACCTAGCGCCACTCACGAGCGGAAGAGTGAAGGCAAGATCAGTTAATGGCACCAGAAGTACCCTCTCCCTCATAGCGTTATGCGGCTTACGGATTATGATGATTATGATGTAGGTAGGTGTACCCGGTGGAGCAGTTCCGCCTGAGTAAGCTGCTGCTGTGTTACACGTTGGTGGTTGAATTCTGCTGTAGTTGTCGTGTTCTGTTCATTCCTGCCCTCTACACAATAGTAAAACTCGAAGCACGTCGACTTACAGTACTCCAAGTTTACTATTTTAAATCCGTACTGTTTCTGCCAGACAACTTGTTATCTCAACAAGTAAATGGCACTAATGTACATTAAGCGTGGTTGATTTATTGTTCAGTCTTCATCCAGGGTACAATCACGTCTAACGTAATCATCCATATGTAAGAAAAAGTTTGTTTAACTTTTACGAACTATTATGTTCAGCTGAGTTATTTGCTAAATGTGAACATTGGTATAGTGGGTACCAGTGAGGGCAACTTAAATGAACAGACTCAACCGAACTCGTCACTGATTGGCTGCAGTTTTATGACCGTAACACCACAACGATTGATTGCTTATTAATGGTTAGATTTTTGGAAATTTCACCTTAGTTCTAAGTCCCCCTTCTCTTTTCTAACATGTTTCTCTCACTGTTCATGTACGTTTTTCAACGTTCTTTCACCTATAGCTTTATCAGGCTATCAAGGAATGGTTCAGGCGTTATAAATTACTCACTCTGGACAGTGAGAGTTTGTGTCTTTTAACTAAAAGAAAAAAAAACATTTAATTTATCGACATAGTTGCTCTTTAGATCAATGCATTTCTCCAACGCTTTCTCACAGTAGGCATAGTGCATCCATGAAAGAAGCCTCCATATTATACACCGAAAGGTATTAAAATTCCTTCATTGGTCTTACTTGTTTCGAATTATCACTGATGAATCATATGTAATTTGGTGTGTCACTGTCGTTTTGTAATTCATGGTTTGTGATATTTAATTCGTTTACGGCAATAACTGATTCAAACCTCCGTAGGGTCTTCGTGATTTAGGCACGAAGTGGTTTACACGAATCATATGCAGTAAATACCACCAATGTTTCTTGGTCAATGCCACATCCTACTTCGTTCCAAATCATTGTTCTATCTTTTGTTCTATTTCTACTGACGTCGACGTAAAACTTTCCTCTCTCTTCCTTCCTTTCATATCACCATTGAGTGTGACTGTGTGTTGATATTTACCTGTTGACCATGCCAGTAAAAATAGTGTGTTTGGAGCTTAACTACTCTTGTTGTTTGCTAATGACCTGGCAGAGAATATTCTTAGTAATCACGGAACTTTTTACATAAGGCGCAGTTGCCCGTAATTAATTACTGTCCGAGAAAAGATGGTAAATTATCCAATCAGACATTGATAATATTTCAGAGTAGTCCAAATATTGACAGTTATCTTTAAATATTCATAACTGAAATACAGTGCACTTTTGCAAAACGCAGAATAGTTGTATTATGAGACTATACACTGAAAAGAGAAAAGTCATAAGGTAGCGATATGCATACATACCGACGGCATTGTATTGGTAGAGGTATCACTTATGCCCAGATGATTCACATGGAAAAGTTTCCAACATGATTATGGCCGCCCGACGGGAATTAACAGGCACTGAACGTGGAATGGTAGAGATCGGTGGATGGGACATTTCATTACTGAAACAGTTAATTTAATATTGCGAGATCCACAGTGTCAAGATTATGCTGAGAATACCAAATTTCAAGCATTTTCTCTCATCATGTGTATCACAGTGGCCAACGACCTTCGCTTAACTACCGAGAGCAGCGACGTTTGCGTAGTGTTGTGTGCGCTAACAGACAAGCAACACTGAACGAAATAACCACAGAAATTAATGTGGGGCTTACGACCAATGTATCTGTTAGAACAGTTCAGTGAAATGCGTTAATGGGTTATGGCAGCAGACGACACACGGGAGTTCCCTTGCTAATAGCTCGACATCGCTTGCAGTGCCTCTCCTAGGCTCGTGACCATCGCGGTTGAACCCTAAACGACTGTAAAATCGTGGCCTGGCCACATGAATATCGATTTCCAAAATTAAGAGGTAATGGTAAAGTTCGAGTGTGGCGCAGACCCCAGGTAGTCATGGACCGAAAATATCAACAAGGTACAGCGTAAGCTGGTGTTGGCTCCATAGTGGTGTTAGCTATGTTTACATGGATTAGTCTGGGTTCTCTAGGCCAGCTGTAAGGCTCATTGACTGAAAATGTTCGACTACTTGGAGACCATTTGCAGCATTCATGGACTTCATCGTCCCAAACAACGATGTGCCCTGTCACCGGGTCACAACTGTTCTGAGCAATTGGAGCGAATGATTTGGTCACGAAGATTGCCCGACATGAATTCCGTCGAACATTTGTTTCACATAAAATCCTGCAGCGGGAACACTTTCACAACGGGTACAGAGGCAGCACGGCTGAATATTTCTGTAGGGGACATCCAGCGACTTGTTGAGACCACGCCACGTCGAGTTGCAGCACTACGTGGATCAAAAAGGGTCCATCACGATATTAGGGGTAGCCCATGACTTTTTTTCTCTTCATTGTAACGTCAGTGGGTCAGTATTGGTATCAGTCGACCCATGCAGATACCTGGGAATTGTTAACGGTGATATGAAAGGGAAGTTAATTGATATGAAATTCAATGATCACACCGTATGTTATATAAGGCAGCCTGTGGTTCATCCATCACGTTCTGCGAAAATGCTGTTAAGCCTACAAATGGGATTGTTCACAAAACACTCCTGCGACCCATCTTAAAGTTTTGGCATGTGTGTGTGGAGTCCATACTGATAGAACTAACGGAAGACATTGAATGTTTGCGAAGAAGAATAGCACTAACTGTCATAATTAAAAATGCTGAAAAACCTGAATTGGAACACGATTCGAGATAGATGTCTGAGAAGCTTGAAAATAAATGTCCTTGAGGGTGAAAAGCTTCTGTCGGTAAATTAGCAATGATTTAGAAAACATCTCTCGCGCGAAACGTGTCGTTTTCTCGCACGATATTTTGCGAACCATGCGAGAGGCAGATTCCATCTTGCTAGAGTTCAGGAAAACATTTGGCAAAGTAGCGATAACGCAGCTCTGAGCGTACAAAATAAGTTCTCAGATGTGTAGGTGGTACAAGGCCTCTTCAGGAACAGAGCCCATCGTATTGGCCTTGTCAGCGAGTGTTCATCAAAGGTGAGGGTATCACGAGAGTACAACGCCACGGGGATGTGGCAGGACAGATCTTGTTCCCTACGTACGTAAACGACCTGACGAAGAGAGTGAGCAGCGATCTGCGACTGTTTGCTGGTAACCAGGTAGTCTACGGGAAAGGGACAAGGGACGGTACACCTTAATAAGTGCTATAAATATAAAAAGAAGGCCTTAACAGTAGGACAGGGAAACAGATAGACAAAAGGGCAACAAGGGAATCCTATAAGGGTTCCGTGTTTAGCGACTGACGTACGAAATCTTAAAACAGAATGAAGTGAGGAAAATAGGAGTATACTACAGCTCCCTACTAATCGCTCCCTTAGGGACTGCGAAGACAAACATAATTTCAGTGTCATTCTTCATATGCTCCGTATGCGACTGGAAAGGGGAAAACCCGTGAAAAGTACCATCTACGATGATACTTTTCACTGTATTACTACACAGATTGAATCTACATGTAGATGTAGTGGAGACGTCACGGAAATTCCAGAACCACATCCCTCCACGTACATCTTACGGTCTCCCCAAATAAAACCAATATTCACCGCTAAAGATATCACTATTCCAACCCGTAGACCTTTGCTGTTCCGTTTCAAGATGCCCCCGTGCTCAGAGGCGATCGTAGGTGGGTGTCACGACAGGATATGAAAGGTCACCAGGACACACGTACTTCTTCCAAGTATTTTCCACTGCTATGTACAGCATTCAGCACCCGTCGCATCATTTCCCTCTGTGTCTGCACCGTGAAGCATGAGAAGACTGATGCCGAGTCGGGCACTCTTCCTCTCCAACAACTGTCACACGCCCACGGGTCTACCAGTGCCAGTATGTGACCCATGCTTCGATTTTTCCCCATATGAAAGACATGATGTTAGACGAAACTTCAGACTACTTCCGTATTAAAACAGCGTAGGGTTTATACTAACACCCTCTAACTTTTCTCGTAATTATTAGCGAAGTCTCTGATGGAATGGTAAGGCAGTACGTTGAAGAATTAACTGCAAATATGCATAGTCGCCTGAAAATTAGAAACACTGGTAATCAGTCGGCGGGCTTATCGTTGTGCTACGCGAGCTAGTTATCGAAGGCAGCTCGTTGCGGAGGCCGCAGTCACGCTTATACGGTGCACAGAAGACTCGACGGCAGCGTTCAAACTCGTTACCACTCCGTTCTGATGTATTCAAATCTGGAATAAAAAGGCAGAGAATTCAAGTTCTCTCACCATCAGTTTCGCGGGTCCGACTTTTGTTATAATATTCTTAATGTTCCAAATGTTGCCATTTATAGTACCTAATGATTCTTCTCGACATGTAACAATTCATTAGTCATCTAGCGGTACTAGTGACTCGACTAGATGCGGTCTTCAGTCTCTTCAAAACTCATCCCGATTCCTACTTCTCTACAAAGTTAATAAGTCACAATAAACGAGGGATAAAACGCGTAGCGCATGGTGTTCATATCAGGCTACACCGTAGTCATATTCAAACGTCCCCTTTGAAAAATTAATGAATTACTGTGCTGGTAAACCCCTTACGTTATCTGATTTTCAAACAGCTGAGCAAAACTGAACGTACTCAGACATTTCTCTCTTTACTTATTCTGATCATCACTAAACTGACACACAATATTTTTAGCGCAACGCAATCTGACTTTCAATAATCCCTAAAAAAGAATGGCCCTGACTAACAATAACATATACCTCTCGTGAATCACTTACCTCACAAAAATCTTCGTTACTCGAACTACTATAATACCGCGAGCGCCAATGCTGCCAGCTAAATAAAAGATTCTAACTACTGAAGACACTAACTGCTGATAGGCATAGTTAGCAAATGAAAGATTTTGATAGAGAATAAAAAATGTATTTACCTTAATAGTGTACAAAAGTCATAATATGAACATCAACAAAAGCAAAACGACGATAATGGAATGTAGTCGAATTAAGTCGGGTGAGGCTGAGGCAATTAGATTAGAAAATGAGACACTTATAGTAGTAAAGGAGTTTTGCTGTTTGGGGAGCAAAATAACTGATGATGGTCGAAGTAGAGAGGATATAAAATGTAGACTGGCAATGGCAAGGAAAGCGTTTCTGTAGAAGAGAAAATTGTTAACATCGAGTATAGGTTTAAGTGTCAGGAAATTGTTTCTGAAAGTATTTGTATGGAGTGTAGCCATGTATGGAAGTGAAACGTGGACGATAAATAGTTTAAACAAGAAGAGAATAGAAGCTTTCGAAATGTGGTGCTACAGGAGAATGCTGAAGATTAGATGGGTACATCACATAACTAATGAGGATGTATTGAATAGAATTGGGGAGGAGTTTGTGGCACAACTTGACTAGAAGAAGGGATCGGTTGGTAGGACACGTTCTGAGGCATCAAGGGATCACCAGTTTAGTACTGGAGGGCAGCGTGGAGGGCAAGAATCGCAGAGGGAGACCAAGAGATGAATACACTAAGCAGGTTCAGAAGGATGTAGGCAGCAGTATGTACTGGGAGCTGAAGAGGCTTGCACAGCTTGGAGAGCTATAGATATACACTCCTGGAAATGGAAAAAAGAACACATTGTCACCGGTGTGTCAGACCCACCATACTTGCTCCGGACACTGCGAGAGGGCTGTACAAGCAATGATCACACGCACGGCACAGCGGACACACCAGGAACCGCGGTGTTGGCCGTCGAATGGCGCTAGCTGCGCAGCATTTGTGCACCGCCGCCGTCAGTGTCAGCCGGTTTGCCGTGGCATACGGAGCTCCAGCGCAATCTTTTAACACTGGTAGCATGCCGCGACAGCGTGGACGTGAACCGTATGTGCAGTTGACGGACTTTGAGCGAGGGCGTATAGTGGGCGTATAGAGGCCGGGTGGACGTACCACCGAATTGCTCAACACGTGGGGCGTGAGGTCTCCACAGTACATCGATGTTGTCGCCAGTGGTCGGCGGAAGGTGCACGTGCCCGTCGACCTGGGACCGGACCGCAGTGACGCACGGATGCACGCCAAGACCGTAGGATCCTACGCAGTGCCGTAGGGGACCTCACCGCCACTTCCCAGAAAATTAGGGACACTGTTGCTCCTGGAGTATCGGCGAGGACCATTCGCAACCGTCTCCATGAAGCTGGGCTACGGTCCCGCACACCGTTAGGCCGTTTTCCGCTCACGCCCCAATATCGTGCAGCCCGCCTCCAGTGGTGTCGCGACAGGCGTGAATGGAGGGACGAATGGAGACGTGTCGTCTTCAGCGATGAGAGTCGCTTCTGCCTTGGTGCCAATGATGGTCGTATGCGTGTTTGGCGCCGTGCAGGTGAGTGCCACAATCAGGACTGCATACGACCAAGGCACACAGGGCCGACACCCGGCATCATGGTGTGGGGAGCGATCTCCTACACTGGCCGTACACCTCTGGTGATCGTCGAGGAGACACTGAATAGTGCACGGTACATCCAAACCGTCATCGAACCCACCGTTCTACCATTCCTAGACCGGCAAGGGAACTTGCTGTTCCAAAAGGACAATGCACGTCCGCATGTATCCCGTGCCACCCAACGTGCTCTAGAAGGTGTAAGTCAACTACCATGGCCAGCAAGATCTCCGGATCTGTCCCCCATTGAGCATGTTTGGGACTGGATGAAGCGTCGTCTCACGCGGTCTGCACGTCCAGCACGAACGCTGGTCCAACTGAGGCGCCAGGTGGAAATGGCATGGCAAGCCGTTCCACAGGACTACATCCAGCATCTCTACGATCGTCTCCATGGGAGAATTCCAGCCTGCATTGCTGCGAAAGGTGGATATACACTGTACTAGTGCCGACATTGTGCATGCTCTGTTGCCTGTGTCTATGTGCCTGTGGTTCTGTCAGTGTGATAATGTGATGTATCTGACCCCAGGAATGTGTCAATAAAGTTTTCCCTTCCTGGGACAATGAATTCACGGTGTTCTTATTTGAATTTCCAGGAGTGTATAAGTTCATGACATCCAGTTTTACAAATGTACTCTCTCTGATGGATACACGTCCAGATAATCGGCTCTCAACACTCCGCCATCTCACTCCCCACATCCACCACTGCTGGCGGCTCACCTCCAACTGCGCAACGCTACGCGCTGTTCACATCCACCTGCCCAACACTCCACTAGCGAATATTACAACAATGCCAACAAGCCATAGACTTCACACAGCAGAATCAGTGATTTTCATATAGAGCGCTACGTGGATTTACCAACATAAAAACCAAAACACCCTACTTACAACATATAGTCTTTGATCTACATAGTCTGTTTAAAAATACCTTTAATTACAAGCGTAGTCAGATTTCACACTCAGGGAGAACGTCATATCAGACCATCAATGTTACACTCCTGGAAATTGAAATAAGAACGCCGTGAATTCATTGTCCCAGGAAGGGGAAACTTTATTGACACATTCCTGGGGTCAGATACATCACATGATCACACTGACAGAACCACAGGCACATAGACACAGGCAACAGAGCATGCACAATGTCGGCACTAGTACAGTGTATATCCACCTTTCGCAGCAATGCAGGCTGCTATTCTCCCATGGAGACGATCGTAGAGATGCTGGATGTAGTCCTGTGGAACGGCTTGCCATGCCATTTACACCTGGCGCCTCAGTTGGACCAGCGTTTGTGCTGGACGTGCAGACCGCGTGAGACGACGCTTCATCCAGTCCCAAACATGCTCAATGAGGGACAGATCCGGAGATCTTGCTGGCCAGGGTAGTTGACTTACACCTTCTAGAGCACGTTGGGTGGCACGGGATACATGCGGACGTGCATTGTCCTTTTGGAACAGCAAGTTCCCTTGCCGGTCTAAGAATGGTAGAACGATGGGTTCGATGACGGTTTGGATGTACCGTGCACTATTCAGTGTCCCCTCGACGATCACCAGAGGTGTACGGCCAGTGTAGGAGATCACTCCCCACACCATGATGCCGGGTGTTGGCCCTGTGTGCCTTGGTCGTATGCAGTCCTGATTGTGGCGCTCACCTGCACGGCGCCAAACACGCATACGACCATCATTGGCACCAAGGCAGAAGCGACTCTCATCGCTGAAGACGACACGTCTCCATTCGACCCTCCATTAACGCCTGTCGCGACACCACTGGAGGTGGGCTGCACGACGCTGGGGCGTGAGCGGAAGACGGCCTAACGGTGTGCGGGACCGTAGCCCAGCTTCATGGAGACGGTTGCGAATGGTCCTCGCCGATACTCCAGGAGCAACAGTGTCCCTAATTTGCTGGGAAGTGGCGGTGCGGTCCCCTACGGCACTGCGTAGGATCCTACGGTCTTGGCGTGCATCCGTGCGTCACTGCGGTCCGGTCCCAGGTCGACGGGCACGTGCACCTTCCGCCGACCACTGGCGACAACATCGATGTACTGTGGAGACCTCACGCCCCACGTGTTGAGCAATTCGGCGGTACGTCCACCCGGCCTCCCGCATGCCCACTATACGCCCTCGCTCAAAGTCCGTCAACTGCACATACGGTTCACGTCCACGCTGTCGCGGCAAGCTACCAGTGTTAAAGACTGCGATGGAGCTCAGTATGCCACGGCAAACTGGCTGACACTGACGGCGGCGGTGCACAAATGCTGCGCAGCTAGCGCCATTCGACGGCCAACACCGCGGTTCCTGGTGTGTCCGCTGTGCCGTGCGTGTGATCATTGCTTGTACAGCCCTCTCGCAGTGTCCGGAGCAAGTATGGTGGGTCTGACACACCGGTGTCAATGTGTTCTTTTTTCCATTTCCAGGAGTGTATATTACAGGTTTCATGACCAGACTCCATATCAATGAAATTCACTGGGTGTATGACGGCTTCGGATCTGATAAGACTAAGGAGGTTTCCACTACTATTGCTGCCGGCCTTCAGTGCTGATACCGAGTGCAAGGAGGTTTGGTGAAATGGGCTCGCTGCATGCAGTATAGTTTACAATAATTCGCAATTGAATTATTACACATTGCAAAAAAAATAATTGAAGTATTTATGCCAGCTCGCCTTCTTTTCACAAAATTGCTAATTTAGTCTTTAAAGTAATCCGAAATCCGAAAAATTCTAAGAAACACAAACTGATTAAACAATCAAAACCAAATTTTGAAAAATTTGATAAATTTCCTGGGTGTATAGTCAGTTTAATAACAAAATTTCCTGGCAAATTGAAACTGTGTGCTGAACCGAGACTCGAGCACGGGGAGTTTGGCTTTCGGCGGCAAGTGCTCTGCCGACTGAGCACTTGCCTGCGGAAGGCAAAGGTCCCGAGCTCGACTTCCGGTTCAGCACACAGTTTTAACTGGCCATGAAGTTTCATATCAGCACACACTCCACTGCAGAGGGAAAAATCTCATTCTGGAAACATCTCCTAGAATGTGGCTAAGCGATAACTCGCAATATTCTTTCTTCCAAGAGTGCTAGTTCCGCCAAGTTCGCAGAAGAGCTTTTGTGAATTTTGGAAGGTAGGAGACGGGTAATGCCGACATTAGACGTGTGGGGACGTGTCGTGAGTTGTGCTTGGGTAGCTCAGTCGGTAGAGTGCTTGCCTGCGAAAGAAAAGGGCCCCGAGTGCGAGACTCGGTCCAGCACAGAGTTTTAATCTGCCAGGAAGTTTCATATAAGCGCACTCCCCGCTACAGATTGAAAATCTCTTTCTGATAGTTTAATAATGTTTCATGAGAGCAAAATAAGCCTATGCACGAGATCAGCTTGACCGAGAACAACAGATGCTGTTAAAAATATGAGCGACGACATGAAGAAATAGCACCACCAGAACATTATAGTGAGGAAGAGTTTCCTACAAAAGCTGTATAACTCGTGTCTGTGGTGACACAACGAAAAGTACTTAAGCATTAAGATTACTTCGAACGACAACCGACTGGAAATACGTGTAAATGCCGTGGGAGAAAGCCAAAGTAATTTTGTAGCAAGAACACGACACACAGATGTCGGCAGCGTCAAGTCAATCTGTTACCCACGAACCAACGCCGTGAAATCCCTTGAGGCACCCTGAGCTGCTTCTTACTGCCCTGTAGAATACTATCCACGGGTGGCGCTCATCCGTCCACATAGACCAAGGCGAAGGCAAAAGCACCCTACATATAGCCCGACTACCTCACTAGATAGCGCCATCAGGAAATTCGTGTTACGAAAGATAGTAATTAGATTTTAATTACCACAACGAAAAATTTTACAACTGCGTCTACATCATATGCCGCAAGCCTACTAATGCTGTGTGCCGGAGGGTACTTTCGGTACCACTGTCTGATCCCTCCAACCCTGTTCCACTTGTGAATAGTGCATGGGAAGCATGATTATTGGTAAGCCCCTGTGTTGGCACTAATTTATCGGATTTTCTCCTTGTGGTCAATACGCGAGATATATGTAGGGGGGAGTAATATGCTGTTTGACTCCTCCTGTGAAGTGCTGCCCCGAAATTTGAACCCTAAATCTCTACGTGATGCATGGCGTCTCTCTTGTTACGTCTGCCTGTGGAGTTTGTGTAGCATCCCCGTAACGCTCTGTCACCAGCTAAACGATCCCGTGACGAAACACACCTCCGGTCTCCGGCAGAGGACATCGATGAAGTGGGTTATTGTGTGGTAACTTGCTTCTTGATTATAAAGTGGAACGGCGCTGCAACGATCTATGCTGAGTTGGTGGACGTGTACACCGACAATGCTTCATTAGACACTGTCCAGTCACATTAATGTGAAAATCACTCATGAGCCTGAATAACAATCTTTTGCAGCACCGACTGCGGCTAGACGTACGGAGAAAGAGTCAGTGGGGTTTTGGAAGGTACAGCCAGGGATTTGGAGCCACGCCCACTCCAGTACCTTGACCAGCTGGACTCGGCTGACGATACATGGTGGGAACAGTCCGATTGAGATGGTTTAAATTAGGGAAGTTTGGCTGCCGGGGAAGTTGGACAAACTCATCCTACTGCTCTTCGAACCACTCACGTACACTGCGAGCTGTGTGATACCTTGGATTGTCCTGCCAACAGATGCCGTCGCACAGACGAAAAACTAACAGCCTGTACGGGTGGACATGGTCCTCAAAGACAGCTGCAGGTTTGTTTTGATCTATTGCGCCTTCCAGAATGACTAGATCACCCAGGAAATTCCAAGAATCATTCCCCATACCATTAAGTTCCCTTCTCCGGTCTGAGTGCTTCTGACGATTGTTGCTTTCAGGCGCTTCACACCGTACATGCCATAAGCCATCTTAACGATGGGGAATAAAAACGTGATGTGTCTGAAAAGATCTCCAGTCGCCACTTAGCGGACTTAAAAATGCACCACTGTCTTGCAAATTCCATTCTTCGTCGTCGATCAACAGCAGTGAACCAGGTGACTGCAGTGGAGGCCCACACGCAGCAACGTTCGCTGAACGGTCATTGAGGAATCACCTTGAGGTAGCACCTAGGTTCTCCTTAGCGGTGAGCTACTCAAGAGCTGCGCGTCTGTTTGCCCGTACACATTTTCCGTAGCTGTCGTTCACATATGTCGTCTATGGCCCATGGATTGGAACAGCGTCATTTTGCCATACACGGAATACTTTAACAACGGCAGCATGCGCAGGGTTTACAATATTAGCCGTTTGAGAAGTACTTCCACCCTTGGCCCAAAAGCCAATTCCGGATTCGTTTTCAACATTAAACAGGACATTTTGAGTGTGAGAAACGTCGCCGGCCTCCATATTCCGCTACTGCTCCCGCCCAGTCGAAAAGCACAGTAAGGCAAACCAGCAAGATAATACAGGTGACTTCCATAACAGCGTAATCCTATGGACGAGTGCTGCGTGTTTCACTAATATCGCGAGCCAGTGGAGCAAAGTAAAGTATGTAAACACGCCCATTAGCCACAGGCGAAAAAAGTGAAGACCCAATCCTCATCAGACAAGATGATGTTAATTGCTTTTTGGGAATGCCATTTTCTGAGACTAACAAATTACTCTCAACGAGGCAAACTGCCACAAAAGCGTATTATGAAAACATTGTGACGAGTTTAAGGGAGGTTTTCTAGACTAGAGATCACCAAACATTTCTTACAGCTGGCTGGATAACCGCTCAGCTGACGAGCGTGGTCCGCATCATCATTCTACACAATACTAGCATGCCTGCGCGAAAGGCCTGCGAGAAAAGACGAGAAACTACGAAGTTCAACATTCTGAGTTAATCACAGCTGAGTGACATAAATAGCACAAAAAAGACGTTGGTGTGATTTCTGAAATCGACGTTGGATTTCCCAATATGATCAGTGTTTGGTTTTGTGTTGCTGCATCAATCAAAATATTCCTTTCAAATGTTCATCACTTGAACTCGTTCGATGCTCTACCTCAAATCTCATTTTTGAAAATTTTTGGTCACAGACATGCGTTTTGCAAACACTTATGCCACATTATCGGCAAATTTCTTCAAATTTCGAAACTCGGCTTCAAGTAACTAGCGGTAAAATTCATTAAGTTTTCTTCTCTTTGCGTTTCTTGCAACACGTCATTCGCTTACAAATCAATAAGCTCCAACTGTAGTTCAACTGGCATATCATCAGCGTTCCATTCAAACGCATTGTGTAACAGAAGAGTGTCACTTTTTCTTCCATCAAGATTTCAAAATCCCTGCAGAAATGGTGCATAGACTTAAGAGCAATTTTTTCGGGGAAGCCAAGATTGATATCCTCTGGGATTGTAGCACAAATCTATGTGAAACAGAGAAAATTAGGGCAGTATTGTCCTTCCAGTTGTCCTTTAATCAATCAAAACTTTCTCTGAAATCCTTTGAATATTCTGTGGAGATCGCAGATGATGTTATCGTGTCCCTTAAATATTAAGTTCAGTTCATTCATGGGGGTTGTGAAGTCAACCGAAAACGACGAATTTAGCAGGCAGATAGATTATGACAGATGTGGATCAGTTCTATCTCTTTGAATGTGAACGATTCTATTTCGTTTCGGAGAATGTAAAAGGGAAACAAATGAGCAGCCTGAATGCCGTGTAATAAGGAAAGTCACAAAATTAAGACTCAGTTTGTTAGAGGAAATCCTGCAACATAATGATTAAATTCATGTCCCCGGATGAAGCCCACAGCAGAAACAACTGATTTCAGTACACAAAAAATATCTAAGTCTTTTCTACAGAGATGGGTATGAAGTATATGAACAGGGCGCTCAGAAATCGAAAAATCTTTCACCTAAGTCCTGATCATCGACCATAGTGAATTTAAGGCACATAAGAGCCAGGAGGTCTCCGTACGTGTGGAGATTTCCTAGAAATCTAAACGTAATCCAGTAAAACTTACTCAAAACGGAATCGTATGGAGGTAAAATAACTTCCAAATTGAACAAGTTTCCGGATTACACAAAACACACAAGTGTACGTAAAATTTGTCAACTACTATGATCAAAATTATAAATTTGAAATTACACACGTATTTACAATCGTTTACTCCGGTACTGTAGATGTTTCTTACTGTATATTGTACAACAGAGCACTAGATTATTACTCTAATTTCTACATGGTACTTAATGCGTGTATTTTTACCGTAGCTTTAAATTCGTTTTTGTTGTACAAACATATTATTCCTGTAGCTATTTGCTTTACATTCCACTTATCAAAGAGGGAAACATGTTTCAATTTTCTTTTCAAATTTTTTCCGCACAATTTCTTGCGTTGTCTAATATTCCTAACCGCTTGAGATAATTTTTGTGTGTTGCAGATTGCACAGCATCGTTTACGCTGCAATAGGTTCTTGTTTCCAGAATGAGATTTTCACTCTGCAGCGGAATGTGGGCTGATATGAAACTTCCTGGCAGATTAAAACTGTGTGCCCGACTGAGACTCAAACTCCGGGCCTTTGCCTTTCGCGGGCAAGTGCTCTACCATCTAGGCTACCGATACACGACTCACGCCCGGTACTCACAGCTTTACTTCTGCCAGTATCTCGTCTCCCACCTTCCAAACTTTACATAAGCTCTCCTGCGAACCATGAAGAACTAGCACTCCTTAAAGAAAGGATATTCTTGTTTGTCTTCATTTGCCCATTTCCTTCGCTCTTTTCATAACGTATCTTACCCTTGTTTCTTAAAGTTTCATAAATTTGTTTTTTAACGCAATTAAAACCAATATTGTTTCGCGCACAGAAAGAGTGTCTTTCTCACCCGCCTCGATTATCTTCCTCTCTCAGTTAAATATAGCGTTAAATGTTAGCGACAAATACCTTCTCTTCCTCAGCATGTTGCCACTTGAAGTGCTGCAAGTCAACTGAAACTGGCTGTAAATAATGTAGGTCGTGCATTTCTTTGGAATGTCTGTCCTTGTCGGGTAAAACTACTGCTTAACGGAACAACAGTCATCTCCTTCACGAAACAGCATTGTAAGGGCTGTGCAATATTCGTGTCAAAAGCATCGCCTTCTATAGAAGTGAATGTCTAAGGTATACTGTATATCATTAGCACTGTACGAGTTTTTTTCGTATCATACTATGAGTTAGTACTTACATCTTAAAATTTTAAAGCACGTTCCTCATTATACTAAAAAAAATCGGCGTATAAAAGTGTACTGAATGCACCTGAACTCAAATAATAGTATGGTTTAGCCAGATTTCAGAATTACACACGTTCCTCTTTGATCATGTTTTACTGTATTTCAATATAAACCGTATCACAACGTCTCAGATTCTATATATTGTGTCAATCAAACTGATGTACTGTCGGCGGTCTGGATGAACTGACGTAGAGTGTCCGATCCTGCCCACGAGCTGCAGTTTGATGACACACAGTCTAGGCGAAAGGCAGTGAAAACCTGTCCATCACGTGTTTCGTTCCACAACAAAACCCCAAGTTATTCTGCAGAGGGCGCAGTCAGATACGCTGCATTTTCGGTCTGTCAAATTTGGTCTCATTTGTTTTATCACGACGTTGAGTCACTTCTTCCTCTTTCCCCGAATAGACGCGTTGCATGGCAACCCAAAATAACGACGAGGCGATTTTTGTGACTAGGTAGTTTTTCTGTAGGGCCAAATTAACCAAAATCTCCATCAAGTCGTCCGCAGTTGGGAAAACTGTTTGTCAATGTGAAAGGTGAATTTGCAGAGAGGGGCTAACACTACTACCATCTTTCGTGGTCGCAACACGATCTTCCTAAACTGACTGACTTGCCCTCGTTAGTGAGCGATAGAGATATCGATAGGCCATCGCGATCTGGTGTTATTTTTCTACCCAATATCAGACCGTGAGGAGGCATGTACTACGACCCTACTTGCAGGGAGTTACTGATTTTAATGGATCTGGGTGAAGGTGGTAGAAATCACAACACAAATTAAACATTAAGAAACTAGACCAAGGAGGTACACTCTGAAATCAGCATAGAACAACGTACTCTTAACCGAGAGGAGCCTCCACTGAAATATGAACATTCACAGATCAACGTATAGAAAGAGCATTGACCTTTAACCAAGCAAGTTTAAGTCGAGAACGGTTCGGAGAGAGAATACTGAACCATGGGAGCTAGGTTTTGGCAACAAGAAAGGGAGTAGCAGACTTCAGTGAACTTTACCACGTGGCTGACACAACTGTTCTCCCATTGCATCGCAGAATGCTCACGATCGCCAAAGGACTGACGACGAAATCCGAGCGTCATTATTAACCTGTGCCCAAAGTACAGCACACTTGAATTTTATTGTAACATAGTGGAGCGTGCCTATAAAGATACGGTCGCGGGTCGCGAAGGCAGGTAGTGACCCTTCCAAGAAGATGCAAATGTGCTCAGGATCTTTTTTTTTTTTTTTTCCTGGCCAGTACCTCATACTCTTACGCCTACGGCGGAAAGAACCGAACGGTTGGCCGTGCGGTCTAAAGCATGGCTTTCCGGGCGGGAAGGAGAGCCTGGTCCCCGGCACGAATCCGCCCGGCGGATTTGTGTCGAGGTCCGGTGAACCGGCCAGTCTGTGGATGGTTTTTAGGCGGTTTTCTAGCTGCCTCGGCGAATGCGGGCTGGTTCCTCTTATTCCGCCTCAGTTACACTATGTCGGCGATTACTGCCCACACAAATTCTCCCCGTACGCGTACACCACCATTACTGTACCACGCAAACATAGGGGTTACACTCGTCTGGTGTGAGATGTTCCCTGGGGGGTCCACCGGGGGCCGAACCGCGCAATAACGCTGGGTTCGGTGTGGGGCGGCGGAGGGGTGAAGTGGTCTGCTGTAGTCGTCATGGGGCTGTGGACCACTGCGGCTGCGGCGGGGACGGAGCGTCTCCGTCGCTTCTGGGTCCCCGGTAAACATACAAAATACAACGGCGGAAAAAACTAGGCAAGCGCCTAGCTGTTACCTGCTGGGCCCTAGAACTGGCCGCTTCCTTTTTGTCACAGAGGTTTCCTAATCTGGCACAACTTTGGCTTTTGAAAAGTCAGGCTTTCTGTGTTTCTGCGCGAGTTAAGACGAAGAATACGCCCCGTTTAAACTTGAAGTTTGTAACGGCCGCGGCCAGTTTGAACAGTTCATTAATTCCTCTCAAAATGATGGCAGCCGAGATCTGTTTAGAGATTGTTGTTCTTCTATGCATAGCGGATTATTATCACAGTGTTTCTTTCGTTTCTGTAGTTATTCAGATGTTTTATTTGGCGGATGAACCTTTAGAGACTTCGAAATAATGTTGATACGCAATTAAATGGTAGATAAGCGGTTTATTCCTCGTGAAATGTAGCAGAATTTGTTTCCTGATTTATTGTTTATTAGTAACTTTCGTCTCATCCTTTACTTGCGGCCTTTCGCGGCCTCACACGCGCCTGTCATGCACGTGGTGTTCTTGGGAGAGTTCGTAACACGATGCATTACATTACACTTCTCGACGTAATAATTAAATTATAGCAATGCCTCGTACGTCTACGATTATTGTGGAAGTCTGCAGAGAACTGTTTTACGATCAAAACACTACATACAACAAATAATTAATGCATGTTCTCACGGGAATAGCACAGAAGGGAGAGCGAAGGAGAATTCAATTAGTGATTGTCCAACCAGGAGAGATCGTGGAACAAAGGGTTTCATGAATTATACGGGTGAGGAAGCAGACGAAAGTCTAGAAACGAGGTGGCGTTCTGATTAATAAACTACTCTCTCCCCTACTCGCTGGAAGACGTCGTGTTCATTGCGTCACGCAAGAAGGCGATGCTAACTCACCGTGCAAGCGGACGGCGCCAGCGTCCTCCCGGGCGTGGGGGCCTCGCTGCCGGAGAACATCTGCAGCGGGCTGCCGTCCGGTTGGAAGTCAGGGAGGCGGCGGCGGTACTTCAGAGAGATGACGGCGCCATCTCCGTGGCGGCCTCCACGTTGCAGGAGAAAGCGCCGCCGTGAGCCGACTACCAGGGGAGGGACGCCGGGCGCGAGGCGTGCCAGGTCGACGTCACAAGGGGACGGCGCCAGCAACTGTGCAGGCGGCCGTCCCCTGCGTGCAGATGCTACGAGCTCTCCCCGGCTACACGCGTCGGTTTCCTCACTGTTCACATATGCAAGTCTCCGTTTCTCTTCAGATGGCTTTTTGCGATAGCTTCTACTCACCTGTCACTACGATGGAAAAACAAGAAGTCCCCAAAAAAAAAAAAAGACACAAATGTAGCAGACGTATCTTCAAGGTTTATTGCTCAAATTTACTTTGAAGTCGTGTACATACCTGCACGTTCAGAGACAGTGCACAGTTACAATTGAAAGAAAATCAGCCCACGGTCACTATTTATTAACAAACTAACCTGGTTTCGACACTGCCAGGAGTGTGTTCATCAGAATTTAATGGTCTATATTCTATAACACGGTCACAGAATTATGACTAAAAATGTATGATAGAGTATAAGTACGGAAACACTGGCAGTACTTGTATGTCATTTATACAATAGTAAATATGCCAAAAGGGCATTAGTCACAAAGATATTTAAGATAAAGAAAAGTGTGATGGCGAGCCACTAAGGGCTGCTCGTTACTTGCGTGGTGCAGGTTGCGAAACGGACTATTCTTTGAAACTTCCTGGCAGATTAAAACTGTGACCCAGACCGAGACTCGAACTCGGGACCTGTGAGGACGGGGCGTGAGTAGTGCTTGGGTGGCTCAGTTGGTAGACCACTTGCCCGCGAAAGGCAAAAGTCCCGAGTTCGAGTCTCTGTCCGGCACACTGTTTTAATCTGCCAGGAAGTTTCATATCAGTGCACACTCCGCTGCATAGTGAAAATCTCATTCTGGGACTATTCTTTGTTTTAAATTCTGATGAAGACACTCCCTAGCAGTGTCGAAACCAGGTCAATGTGTTAAAAATAGTGACCGAGGGCTGATTTCCTTTCAGTTATATTTACTTTAGTTTCTCGATTACGAATTTTAAAATAATGATGGGAGAAAGTACAATTGTCCTCCCAAGAAGAAAGTGTGAGGTCAGTTTTTGAGCAATTTCTTCTTCTTGATCTTCGAAAATATCTTGCTTATCAAAGGTGACGTCTTTGTAGCAGGATTATAGCAAGCTGAAAAACCTAAGGAGCATAGGCAGGTAGTGGCATCAATGCGATCGTATTGGCTCAGCCATTCACGACGGCATCTGTTACATTCACTTTCGAAATAATTTTAGAAATTTACAACAGAAGGTGGCACCAGTCAAGAGGTAGGTCTCCAGACGTCCG
The DNA here is from genome assembly GCF_023897955.1 of Schistocerca gregaria. Classification (NCBI taxonomy): domain Eukaryota; kingdom Metazoa; phylum Arthropoda; class Insecta; order Orthoptera; family Acrididae; genus Schistocerca; species Schistocerca gregaria. Next base: position 647,918,917 of record NC_064922.1, on the reverse strand, counting down.
TACATTATTATCATACGAAGTGAGTCCAGTTTTCGAGCGATAGGTGACTCGCGAGTCGGGAAAATCGCGGCCAGAACTCGACTCCGGCAGGATCGTTTTATTAGTGAAGATCAGTAAGTAACGCACAATAGCTTCTTTTCTGCTCTGGTGTTGCATCTGGGATGTTAAAATTTGACGCCGATATAGTCTGAAATTTGTGTTACAGATTTTACTTTGTTTTCACGGGCAGCTCCATCGAGAGAAGCCTGAACCACGAAAAATGTTAAGGGCATCAGCTTGCGAAGAGCAGCGAAGTGTAGTTTGATATTTATGGGCCAAAGGGCATAAACATAGTGGGATTCACAGTGACATGCAGAGCGCGTGTGGACCGTAGCAATTGAAACCTCCCCTTAGAAAAATTATAAATGACTGTGATTAAACTGATACACAATATTTTTAGCGCAACGCAATCTCTACAAAAGCATGGCCCTGACTAGCAATAACGTGTACCCTTCTTGAATCACTTACCTCACAAAAATCTTCGTTACTTGAACTATTGCAACACAGCGAGCACCAATACTGTCAGCTAAATATAAGATTCTAACTACTGAAGGCACTAACTCCAGCCTTACAAATTCACTGTCTCTTATGTACACACGTCCAGATCATCCGCTCTCCAAACTCCGCCATCTCACTCCCCACATCCAACACTGCCGGCGGCTCACTTCTAATGCGCAACGCTATGCGCTGTTAACAGTCAACTACCCAACACTACAATAGAAAATTCCAACAATGCAAACGAGCCACAGACTGAACACAGCACAGTCAGTGATTTTCATATAGAGCGCTACATGGCGTTACAAACATAAAAACCTAAACATACTACTCACACAATGTCTCCAGGTTGCGTCCATTCTTCCTTAGAGGGCCGTGTGAACCTTAGTGATTCACCACGCTCCAGGCCACCGTTAACAGCTACAAACCTGTAGAATGTTGGAGTCGCTGAGGTAGCAATTTTGAACGAGCGCAGTGTGCAACTGCGAACCTTATCGCAGCAGTTCAACTTTCATATTGTCTGAAGTACGTTATTGTTATGACTAGCTGAAATTTCGTAAAGGTGTTGGTACTCGAACCATTCATTGCGTCATTGAACGTCCCCTTGGGAGTTTTTCAGTAGGTTGAGAATGGAGAACTCGGTTAGGGAGGGATCCATCAAGCCGAAAGATGTGGCGAAACCACTGTAGCCTCTCCTCGCATAATATTCGGCCACTACGTGGCATTGCAAACCGCTGGTGTAAATCTTCTTTCGTTCTTCCGTTCCGTTCACCTTTCGTGGTATTCCAGACAGGTTCATAGATCTTTTGATGTACCTTCATATCGAAAGAATAGATTGCGTCTTGAGTAGATACTGATGTCACGCCGTTTGCCCAGCCACATAAAATTACCGCCGTACTAATGCCATGTACACCTGAATTTTATACTTCTGTGATATTGGATGTGACAGATTATTCAGACTTAAGAACATGTGACTGGCGTTTATGATTCGTTAATGTACTTCTCTCGTCACTTCGCTTTCATTAATCACTATGGTCACCAAACGTTTGAATTCTTGAACTTGTTCAAAGGCAAGCCTGTCAGCAACAATGAATGGAAGTAGAGCATTATAGCGTTAAACAACGAAGTATCTTGTTTCATCATTCTTCACCACCAGCTTAATTTTTTCCGTGCTGTGGAAACTCGCGAAGTGTCAGCCCACACTTGCTCCAGTGTATCGCCCAAACTCACAAAATCATCAGCAAATAACAGGTTTGCGTCTACTTGCATCATCTTCGTTTTTCTGATTGGACAGATAGCACGGCTTACTTTTTAGAACATGAAGTTTAATAGTACTGGCGCCAGTCTACATCTCCATCATAATCCACAAGCCATCAAGCTGTGTATGGTGAAGGGTATTTCTGGAACCACTAAATGATCCCCAAGTTCCTTGTCCACCCTTGAATGAATCTCCTTGTCCCCATCTATTTCCAATACCGGATAGTGACTTCATTGGTTCCGAGAGTTACTTGAGAAGTTGGATGATACTAGTGAACACCAATTAGCCGGATCTCGGATGTATTTCAATGAGACGTCCAACTCTTCTAACGTTTTGCATGACTTAGGGTGGTCAATGTTGTCAAAAGCTTGTCGAAAATCAATTAAAATGTTGTGTAATTCTCAATCGAACTCGCAAGATTTTTCTATCAGCTGTCTCACAGCAAATATGTGATTAGGAGTCGACCGTCGTTAGACTAAGCCACATTCATAGCGGTCTATAATTCTTGAAAACCAATGGTATCATGTGGTTTAGGTCCTTTCCACCCTTGATTAAACAGTGTATTACAAGTTCAAAAACATTTTATTACAAGTTCTGAAGATCAGTTAACACAAGCCATATTTTACGGCAATGAGTGGCCGCAATTGTGTTACGGTAACAGTACTCCGAACTGGCTGCAATATACCGCAATACTGCAAAACACGCGAGCAGTGTTTCTGATACAGCAGGCTGTTGCACGCAGTTGCCGAGATATGGCTGGTTGTCGGAGTTTCGCAATGCCGATCCATATCGACCGCAGTCCTTGCCTATGAATGCATCCATCTCACTCTCAGCTCTCATTCCTCTTTTGCACACAGACAGCTTGGAGTAGTGGAAAGGTTTGGCCTCTGCAAATGTCTTTAGAGCGCATTAACTGCCATCATATGCAGTGCCAGTAGTGAAGTGCGGAGAAGGTGGTGTTGGCAACGATTTCTTCAATTCTCTGTGATTCTTTTTATGATACAATATTTAATTTTAGTGGTTAGAATGAGGTATCATTCTTGCGCTTAAAGAAAACGTTAAATGCGGCAGGATACGAACGTATTTCACAGCATTGTGTGCTACGTACATTAGACGAATTGTTTGGAGACAAACCAATGTTATAGGTATGACAGTTCATCATGTCATAAGCAACATTTGTGGAGCAATGATTTGTGGATAGAAACATCCATGAAATGGACTGGCCTGCTCGGAAACCAACCTGAACTAAGTGGAAAACCTTTGGATGAGTTATAACACCAGATGCGCTCCAGACTCAAGCATCCAACATTACGTACTACCTTCTCTGGTTTCGATCCTTGACGAAGGCTGGGCTACCAGCACTCGATAGACATTCAGATACCTCACTGAAAATGTCCCCACTTGTGTTCAAGTGCTCCTCAGGGTGAAGAGTAGACACACCCCATATTAATGTCTACTGATATGTGTCAGGATACTTTTCATCAGACTGTGTACATAAAACTTTTTTATGAATCACCAACAACCAAAACCCGTAAGGAATCCACCAATCGGCTTGTGACTGGTGGAGAAGAGTCTTTGATACTGGTGTTGGTCTTACAATTCTAGAACGATTAGCTTTTAAGGTACATTCAAAATCGTGTTTCAGTATTCTGGGAAAGATATGTACGGGTATGTAGCATCAGATCACGAGTTAAGCTTTCGGCAGTAGTGCGCTTACTTAAGAGAATAACGCATCCATTAAAGCCAATTTCTCTTTCCTTTGCCAACTTTTTTCTTATAGAGTAAAAAACATCTCAGGAAGCTATTGCAACAAACTTTCTCGGGCAACATGCACCGGAAATTTTGCCGTGCAACGTTGGTGGTCTATACTGTCCGCAACATGCGATTATATGGCCCTCGTAACGTATCTCAAGTTCTCTGATTTCGCTTCTTGGGAGAAGAAGCAGATAAAATTAGATGGTTTGGTCTTAAGTACTCGGGCACCTATTGTGTAAGGGTAGTAGTACTTGACCCAAAGCATGCACTCTAGAAGCTGTTACGAGAGCAGGAAGTGATTTGATACATAAAATTGTGAGTAATCAGTCGTTTTCTCCACTTTCCTGACTTGACACACACGAAACTCCATCGACAGTTGAGCGAGTGGTGTGATGATGGTGTCATGAACGTTACTGAGAGCGAGATTTCAAGGAAGTTGCACATGTTGTGATAACATACTGAAAATCTCGTCCACGCACCTGCAGGTTTGACGATATGGCCATGCTAGTGAAGACAGTAGTTTTGGAGGATAGTAGAATGAGTGAGATAGATACCGTCTCCACAGTTGATATTTATGTGGAATTTGGGCACAAACCTCTACATGCTGGCCTGGAAATGTGGAATGGTCCTCCATGTGGATGCCACGAATGCTGACAGATGACCTGAAGACTGTGGACGTGGTAGTTTGCCAGATGGTTCTGATACATGATGACTGCTTCAAGGCGACTTCCCTTTCGACACTGTGAGAGTGGATGAGAAAGGGATGTCATTTTTCAGTGTAAGTGCTATTATGTCAGTGGAAGGACACTGACTCTGTGCCACCATAAAATGGCCCGTAAGGAGCAGTGTTGACAAAATGATAGTGCCCATGGCGCACTCCTTACTGTGTCCCAAACAGAACTACAGTTACGAGGGCGAGCTACTAAGATGTCTAGAATAACAAACTACTCCAGGATTGCGTGAATGACGGCAGAAAAAGGACGTATGTGTGGTGTTTCACAAAGTCAGTGCAGGAACGCAACTGCCGAACGCGAATCAGGAGCTTTCTTCTTCAAAACAATATTTCTGATGGTTATTGCTCACCTGACACGGCTCCTAGTGATTTTTGACTTTTTACAACTTCGGAAAACACGCCCTGAAGCCGCACATTCCCAGTTGTTCCGTAATAACCTTATTTTTAGGAACTTCAGAATCCCTGAAGAGGTCATAGAGTTCTCCCCTGTCATCTTAAAAAATCTCTCAAACTGGATGATTTTCCATCTTCATTTTAGGATTAATTAGAGTTCTCAGTATCGATTTCTTGAGGGTGGGTACAGTGTAAAGTGCAGTGCATACATTAGGTCACATAATTTTTGGGATTATCTCTGTGGAGCGGCCATTTTTATACGAGAAATCATGAGTAAATAGCATTCATTGGTGTCATTATTGGGATTCCTCAAATTCATTGACAGTCCAAGTGGCATATAGCGCCCATTTCCACACATAGCAAAAAATGTTTTGCGTCACCTCGGTTCCGAGAGTTGCGGAGCCTGTGCAGAAAATTGGAACAGAGATCAACATTAACTTCATTTCCGCCCTTTTTATTGCTCAAGAAAACCACACATGGCAGGTTGCACCTCCACACAGAGACACCTTCACAGGTGGTGGTCCAGACTGCTGTACACACTGGTACCTCTAACATCCAGTAGCACGTCCTCTTGCATTGATGCATGCCTATATTCGTCATGGCATACTATCCACAAGTTCATCAAGGCACTGTTGGTCCAGATCGCCCCACACCTCAACAGTGATTCGGCGTGTATCTCTCAGAGTGGTTGCTGGGCCACGTCGTCAGTAAAGAGCCCTTTTCAATCTATCCCACGCATATTCGATAGGGTTCATGTCAAGAAGCCACTCTAGTCGAGAGATTTAGTTATCCTGAAGGAAGTCATTCACAAGATGTGCCCGATGGGGGCTAGAAAAAAATGGTTCAAAAAATGTTGAAATGTATGTGACATCTTATGGGACTTAACTGATAAGGTCATCCGTCCCTAAGCTTACATACTACTTAATCTAAATCATCCTAAGGACGAACACACACACCATTGCCCGAGGGAGGACTCGAACCTAAGGCAGGACCTGCCGCACAGTCCATGACGCCAGCACCTGGGATCGCTCGGCTAATCCCGCGGGGCAAAATATGGTTCAAATGGCTCTAAGCACTATGGTACTTAACATCTGAGGTCATCAGTCCCCTAGTCTCAGAACTACTTAAACCTAACAAACCTGAGGACATCACACACATCCATGCCCGAGGCAGGATTGGAACCTGCGACCGTAGCAGCTGCGCGGTTCCGGATCGAAGGGCCTAGAACCACTCGGTCACAGCTGTCGGCATGGGGGCTTCAATTGTCGTCCATTAAGACGAATGCCTCGCCAATACACTGCCGATATGGTTGCGCTATCGCTCGGAGGATAGCATTCACGTAGCATACAGCCGATAAGGCGCCTACCATTACCACAAGCGGCGTACATCGGCCGCACATAATTACACCCGTAAACAGCAGGGAACCTCCACCCTGCTGCACTTGCTGGACAATGTGTCTAACGCGTTCAGCCTGACCGGGTTGCATCCAAACACGTCTCAGACAATTGTCTGGGTAGAAGGCATGTGCGACACTCATCGATGAAGAGAACATGATACCAATCATCAGTTGTCGATTCAGGATGTTGTTGGGACCATCTGTACCGAGCTGCATGGTGTCGTAGTGGCAAAGATGGACGTCGCGTTGGACGTCAGGAGTAAAGTTGCGCATCATGCAACCTATTGCGCACAGTTTGAGTCGTAGCACGATGTCCTGTGGCTGCACCGAAAACATTATTCAACCTGGTGGCGTTGCTGTCAGGGTTCCTCCGAGCCATAATCCATAGGTAGTGGTCATTCACTGCAGTAGTAGCCCTTGGGCGGCCTGAGCGAGGCATGTCATCAACAGTTACTGTCTCTCTGTATCTACTCCACGTCCGAACAACATCGCTTTGGTTTACTCCGAGACGCCTGGGCACTTCCCTTGTTGAGAGCCCTTCCTGGCACAAAGTTACAATGAGGAAGTGATCTAATCGCGGTATTCACGGTCTAAACATGGTTGAACTACAGACAACACGAGCAGTGTACCTCCTTCCTGGTGGAATGACCGGACCTGATCGGCTGTCGGACCCCCTACGTCTAACAGGCGCTGCTCATGCATGGTTGTTCACATCTTTGGGCGGGTTTAGTTACATCTCTGAACAGTCAAAGGCACTGTGTCTGTGATAACAATATCCACAGTCACCGTCTATCTTTAGGAGATCTGGGAACAGGGGTGATACAATACTTTTTTTTTTGATGTGTGTGTTTATCCACACATTGCAATTGTACGAATACGTAGTACATCAGCCGTGTGGTGTCTTGCTTCTGTCCTGGTCCCCTATGTAAATGCCAAATACCAAATACACTTTCTCGAAGCAAATGCCACCTCACTACAGCTGCAGCAGATGTTTCCTGTAATACTTAGACATCTGCGAGCGTGCTGCTGTACCACAACAGAATTCTAATGAAATCAGTTTCAGAATAATCAAGAAACGTCTCTTTATTAGAACAGTTTTAAGAAGTGAATACCTGCTCCCATCACTAGTGATTACTGGATGAACACATTGATAATCATGTTACCTACTGGAAAAACTAGATGCTCAAGAAGCTCTGACTGTTCATGTATGTGAAGTCCTATTTTTGTGAAAAAGCGCAGTTGCAAGAAGTTCCTCCAAGTCGAAAACTATAGCTAATATTCCAATTACAAAATCAGGTTGGAATTCAGTGGCATCAGATTAACATTTAATCCGCATGATAGTTTATTTTGGAACATTCAACCATGAAGGTGACAGTAAAATTATACAAATGCCAAACAGAAATTACGGACACCGCACACATTAGAGACTGCATGATGGAATTTCTAGATTCATATGCTACTATTCCCTGGATACACTCATAAGGACTTGACTATCTGTCACCGCACCAACTCTCAAGTAGAAAATAGATATCACAGCAAATTTCCCCCACTCATCTAGGAAGAAAAGAATTACAGATTAGTTGAAATGCATGAAACAGAAGGGTCCAATCGTTTGTTCACTAACCATCTTCAATTTAGTGTAAATTTCGTTAGCCATTTGGTGATTCAACAACATTTAATTTAAAATAAGATAGAAAAGAAAGTGATAGATTGTGTTACCCGGTTGCTGAGTCGGTAAATAGTATGCGCCCGGTTGTAGGACGACGCCTACACTAAATCGAACAAGTTGTTCGTTACGGTAAATGATAAGACAATGACAGGTTTCTTTACATTTTCGTATTATAAGGTCGATAATAGAACGTTGTGTTGCTTGTTTGTCTTCCGTCTTTCATCGCCTGGAACTTTGCTTCCGGACAGCTTAATAGTGTTACTTCGTCTTCACACAGGAGGTCGTTCGAGACTTTGTTGCTCATCCAGACTTTTTCGGTGGCTGGGGAGACAAATTACGTAGTCTCCGAACCCTCGCTGCGGCTTCATAAAGTCTAAGAGGAAAACATGTTGCCTCATATTCTGCACAAAATTACCATGTCACAGACCCCTCGGTATGCAAATGATGGTAATCCTGTTGCGAGTCTTCGTATACATGCGGAAGATGCAACAGAGACACGAAAGTTTTATGACATGTAGCAGCATTGATCCTTTACGTCCTGTTCTGAAATGCGCAACAAGAAGTGTGCGAGATAGGTACTACAGCTCTTATTGAGCTTTCAGAAGTCTGTTGAAACGAAACTTCAACTCCTTGCAGACGTATTCTCTATAATCCTGAGCTGTTCTGCATCTAATAGAGATGGATGCGTAAACACTGGTTAAAAGAGAAGATACGGCAATCCTCAGTTTGGGATATTATGCGAGAACTGAAAGGTGTTCGCACGCAGTGACATAGTCTGCAGTTCTACAGTGTTCAAAAACTATAGAATCTGAAATATAGGCTGCGGATAAGACTCACAAAGCCTGCGTAGAATAGGAAACGTACTGTATCTAAAAGGAGAGAAACAGTTAAGGTAAGCTGTATTATACCCGCCCAGAACTTCAATCGTTTTAAGGAAGCTAAATAGGTTCACTAACATTTGTTGATCAATTCGATGATTCGAAACTAATACTCATATCTGAAATATAATAATAGGTAATAGATCGGCATTTACAACCAAGACACTGTAAATGATCACGAAAATTGAAGGAGCTAATTGAGCTGCTGTGGGCTGTTGGCTGTGCTGTTTAGCATAACAGTAAGATGCTATATTTCACTCTCTGGTGACCTATAGTGAAAGGAAGCACCACATAATACGAGCCAAATTTTAGGGGGATCATAATGCTGCGAAACGGAGACATCTTATTTATTTGACAGTTAATAGGAGTGGCCCAATCGAGCAAGAAATTCGGGAATGGCAATACACATAAGCATCACCAAGAACGAGTTGTGCGATACAGATGCAAACTGGGGGGCGTGTTTTTACATCTGCAACATGATATTACTCGTATTTCGAGCCAGTTAAGAGTGGCGCTGTTGATGCCTCTGTGACAATGCAAATCAGGTTTGCTTTAAACACACGATTTAAAGGTCGTTAGCGTTAGTTATCTCTGAGACTGGGATGTTAGTCAAGAATGCCCTTAAAGCGACAAATATGACATTATCAACTCATCATTGAATTTCAACGAGGTCGTATAATATGGCTACGAGAAGCAGGATGTTTCCTCTGCGATATTGAAGGAATAAAGGCTTGATTTCTGATAGCGGTGGCCACAAGAATGTACAGTCGCAAGAAGATCGGGACCTGCGGGCCACGTGGCTCTCTCGCGTCGTACTGCATGTCTAGCAGCAGTTTCAGCAGCAGCTGCCGCCACAGTGACACAACGAACCCTTAGAAATTTGCTACCTCAAGGACAGCTCCTAGGCCTGTAGCGAGCACTCCATTGACCCAAACCACCACCATCTGCTACTTCAGCGGTGTCAAGCGAGAGCTCACTGGAGGTCAGGATGGAGATCTGTTGTGTTTCCTGATAGAAGTTGGTTCTGCCTCGGTGCCAGTGATGGCTGTGTGCTGGTTAGGAGGAGGCCATTTGAAGGCCTCCAACCAACCTGCCTGTGTGCTAGACACACTCCACCTACACCTGGAATTATGGTCTGGGGAACGATTTCGTCTGACATCAGGACCACTCTCGTAGTGCCCTAACGGCAAATATATACGTCAGTCTGGTGATTCGACTTGTTGTCCTGCCTTTCATGAGCAGCATTCGAGGGGGTGTTTTCCAACAGGGTAACGCTCGCCCACATATAGCTGTTGTGACCCAGCATGCTCTACAGAGTGCCGATATGCTGTCTTGGCCTGCTCGATCACGGGCTGCAGTGGAGCACATATGGAAAATCATCGGACGACAACTCTAGCGTCATCCACAACCAACATTACTGTCCCTGCGTTTACCGACACAAACTGAAGGCCAGCAATAGTGTAACACAATGCATGCATGTATGCATTCAACATTCTGACGGCTACGCCGCTTCTTAATGTACCACCATTTCATACTTGTAATGGCTTATCTCGCTCATACATACATTAGCCTGTGATCTTGTAGTATTAATCACTTATAATGTTACCTAGAAAAATGTATTCTGAAAATCTCATTACTCTGCATTAATTATACTTTCGTGTTGCGATTATTTTCCATCAATGTATTAATGACAGATAGGTTGTAATAAAAAGTGGCCACAGTAGCAATCAGGTTTAATCTCATAAAGTATCAACATTTGACTTACTGATATAAGTGAATGAACATTAAATAAAATGAATACGGATTATAATTGTGTTATCTAACCGTGGCACACGTCGGTGAGCGTGACAAAACATAATTATGACAATAATCTGCGGATACGGCCAGTGACTGCAAGTGTTGTTATCGTTAAAGAATAAATCAGAAAATAAGTACTAAAACCAGTAACACTGCTAAAGTACATGATGGAAGCAACTAGCTGGCTGCAAAACATTAAAACTCTACAACTGGCTCCAGATGGAAGATAACTGAAACGGCATCCATACGATATCGATGATTTCATTGCCAGCCCATTCTGACCACATTCGCGCAGCGTGAATGTAGAAGGTGACGGCGGCAGTGCAGGAGTTTCCGTGCTCATCTCGTCTTCTTAGCTCAGTACTAAAGTCTAAACATTCTTTTATACTACAGAAAGACTTGTCTAGCAACCAGTCTTTGCTCTGTGGTCACCCACTGACATGTCTTCTTTATTAATGGTCTGAAAAGTGATTGTTCCTTCCAAAGCGGGAATTTCGCCAGCAACAGTGGCAGCAATTGTGTGTTCTGCCAAGTAATAATTTTATGGTAAGGTTAAAGAATCTCCAACTACTGCAGATTTTGTTAATATTAACAAGTATTCTGTGGCATGGAAAGAAGGCAACAAAACCTCTACCATTCATTGGTACGACCCTTAAACTGACAAACAGAAAGGCTTATATACAGGCATGCATGAGCAAGCGCATATTCTAGAGAAAGTAGCACTATGAACTATTGAGAAAGCCTGTTCCAAATGGAAACGCTACACCTGGCATAGATTTTTGTGTCTCTATACTATTTTTGACAGACAACTGTCCCTGTCTATTGTCAGGAGTGCCGATTTCCGTCCTCAGCTATCTTGCAGGGAATGAGCTTTCGGTTCAGTCACGTTTGTTATGCTTCTCCTCATTCTTTCTAAGAAAACTCCTTTCTCGTTCCAGCCATCTTAGAATCTTTTAGCTCTGCAGAAAACTGCCAAACACTCTTTGTACTAAAAGCAGGAAGGAGAAGTTAGCTGGGCTGTCATTGGTGGTACTGAATATTGCTTGCAGTAATGATACAATGAAAAAGCGTGATTACACAGATCAAAGGAACTGAACATATCATATCACGAAATAAATTGTATGGCAGTTTTGGGGAAAACTGTCACATAGCATAACCTCCCTGTTGCGAATGAAACTGATGCTATGAAGTTGCACTATGATTCATCTGTAGCACAGGATCCTCAAGGATATCTGAACTGGATAGGGGAACTATTCTTGTTTCTTGTTTCAAATGCCCACCAAATGATGAGTATTGTGCCATTGTGGAAAAGATACAGACTAGTGGCAAGGTAGACAGCTTGAAAATAAACACACTTGCATACCAGCCACCTCACACTCAATGATATGTACTAGTGCACTGGGCTATTTATTTGAGGAAACATGTAATAATAATAGTAATAATAAATAATGAGGAACGCCAGCTCATATTACACACCCATAGAAATTAGTCCTACAATATTTGTATATGAAGGCAGTGCCATGATACATTCACACACACACACACACATGCACACACACACACACAAACATGACTTGCTGTCAACGTCTACACATACTCAAATCAATCTATGATTAATTACTCCATTCACACTTATGATATTACACCACCAAAGCATTCACTCAATTATAACTGTAACAACCACATAGTATATTATACAGAACAACAAGAATAACATTAAATGGAACATGTGTACAGTAAATCATATCAAACGCCTACCACATACTATATTACAATGAAGAATAGAATGACATTTATAAAGCACTAAACAGTAAGCATGACACTTATAGAACCACTTCTACAATATATGACTCCGAATAACAAATGAATATTAGGACTATGGAAACACATGTTCAATACAAACAACATACCAAAAAAATGAAATGTGTACCATTCTGCTTCACACTGTCCTTTGTGTGATTCGATATTGTGTGTTTGTTCAAGCTAGCATGGAGCAGCATTCCAGTACTTATTTTATAAGTAACCTTATCAAAACTAAACAAAAACCAAAAACGGTTCTGAGCACTTTGGGACTTAACATCTGAGGTCATCAGTACCCTAGAACTTAGAACTACTTAAACCTAACTACCCTAAGGACATCACACACATCCATCCATGAGGCAGGATTCGAACCTGCGACCATAGCGGTCGCGCGGTTCCAGACTGTAGCGCCTAAAACCACTCTGACACTCCGGCTGGCAACTAAACGAAGTGTAGCTTCCTTTATTGTATGTTCATTTACTATACATATAAACTTACGCTTGCCTGCTGCTTGATCTAAATCCACTGTATGCATGCATCGAACTTATATTTTTACATGTTATTATTTCCAGTTATTTGTATGGCGCAACTGACTACAATAAATGTGAACTTCTTTTATTTTTTAAAACACTGCATTTTAATAATCAGTTGTACAAATGAAACTTTATTCTTTGCTTAGAGCAAAGCATTAACTCAATTATAACTGTAACAACCACGTAGTATATTATACAGAACAACAAGAATAACATTAAATGGAACATGTGTACAGTAAATCATATCAAACGCCTACCACATACTATATTACAATGAAGAATAGAATGACATTTATAAAGCACTAAACAGTAAGCATGACACTTATAGAACCACTTCTACAATATATGACTCCGAATAACAAATGAATATTAGGACTATGGAAACACATGTTCAATACAAACAACATACCAAAAAAATGAAATGTGTACCATTCTGCTTCACACTGTCCTTTGTGTGATTCGATATTGTGTGTTTGTTCAAGCTAGCATGGAGCAGCATTCCAGTACTTATTTTATAAGTAACCTTATCAAAACTAAACAAAAACCAAAAACGGTTCTGAGCACTTTGGGACTTAACATCTGAGGTCATCAGTACCCTAGAACTTAGAACTACTTAAACCTAACTACCCTAAGGACATCACACACATCCATCCATGAGGCAGGATTCGAACCTGCGACCATAGCGGTCGCGCGGTTCCAGACTGTAGCGCCTAGAACCGCTCTGACACTCCGGCTGGCAACTAAACGAAGTGTAGCTTCCTTTATTGTATGTTCATTTACTATACATATAAACTTACGCTTGCCTGCTGCTTGATCTAAATCCACTGTATGCATGCATCGAACTTATATTTTTACATGTTATTTTTTCCAGTTATTTGTATGGCGCAACTGACTACAATAAATGTGAACTTCTTTTATTTTTTAAAACACTGCATTTTAATAATCAGTTGTACAAATGAAACTTTATTCTTTGCTTAGAGCATAAAGTATAAAACCAATGATTAGTAGTTGATGTTTGAGTTACATAACGATGTAATTTGCCATTCTTCAAATGTGGTCATAGCTGTTATAACATCTTTTATTCTAGTTTCCTCACTTAAATAGTTGAAGCTCTTTCATAATGAGTTAATTTTCTGAGTGTCAGTCTTCAAACTCTGATGCATCAGAGATTGCCATCTACAATCCCTATAGGCGTTGTTTAAGATCTCTACCCATACCATAAAAAGTTTTATATTCCTTTCCTACTTACACAAATTATGGTCTTTTATGTTGTTAATATTGGTATACCTGATGTTTGAGGTATTCTCATACTGGGAACGAGATTTCTTTAAATCACCATTTGTCAAAGCTAATGTCTCTCCAGTGAAGACACATGCATATAATAAAATTCAGTTAACATAATGTATCGTTGACATTATTGTGAATGGATATAACATTGTTACACTTGATTTCATTTACTGCATAGTATTATCCTACATTGTATGACACACAGTCGTTTGTCACCTGTATACTGACGTTTTGGCTATTTGTTATTTGTGTCTGTGATTAGAAGCTGAGATATATGTAATATGACCATTGATGATAATTTTAAGTGTAACACATTTAACAATTCAGTTTATGTCTTGCATGATTGCCATGTACTTAAATCATTCAACATCTTTCCTCATCTTGTTGACGTTTTGTGTACTTGCAATGTCTGTGCTTATATCTTATGTATGCTAAGGTCTAGGTTACATTCATATTAGTGGTGTAATAGGTTACTACCTGAAGTCTACTTTTTCTGCCGATGTTCAATGTTACATGATATGATATTTTCATTGGGATCATTATTGGTCATCTTTAGTGTTCTCTCATTGATGTTATACATATATTTCTCTAATGTATCTCAAATATTATTGTCAATGGGCATACCAGTGTTGTATGTGACTACATTCATGGATTCTGTATCACATATACAGTTCCTGTATAGTATTATCCCATATGGTATGGTACCCAACGTCTTATTATTTCTATGCTGAATTTCACAGTTGAATGTTATTTGTGTCTGGGACTAATTACATAAGCGTTTGAGGTATAAGATATATAGCGATACATTGTTTGGTTTTTGTATGATGGCGAATTTTCTGTTTCAACATACTTTTTCATGTTGTATGATGTCAACTGTGTGTATACACATGTTGTCTGTAAACGGAGGTCCGTTTTAAGGCTTGTAGACTAATGTGTTTGCCCTTGAGTGGCATGTTTTAGATGCCTGTTGACTTTTGTGGCCTCACATTTCTAACATTGTAGGTTTCTGTGGTTTTATGAGGGTTACAATCAATATTTCAACATATCTGTGCATGTTGCTGACATTAAATGCTATCGTTCTATACCTCATCCATTTACCAAAGACTTAGTTATAACTATGACCTTCCTCTTGTATTCCAAATCTAGTGACATAATACATGATGTGCTTAAATGTATTTTATCATTCTTGTGATATATAGTTATGAGATCTAAGTCATTCAGTGACTGAGACCTTCGTTAATCAGTGTGTAAGATTATCGTCCAGGGTCTATGTCAGGTAATTACTGTCTAGCATTTGTGTTTTACATTGTTTAAAGTTATGGATTCTGATGTATGCTGGTTGTGAATAGTATGGTTCCTTATAAATAATGTGACATTTATTTATGTTTATTTATACCTGATAGCATACTATGATGTTCCAGATTTAAGTGAACAGCAATGCAATCAGTTTCCACTGATAGACAAATAAAGTATATTATTTAATAATGTAATTTGTATTTGGTGTTCTTTTTTTATGATTTTTTAAATTCTCAGGGGTAAGAGGCTGGTGAAGTGATCCAATGGTGTTCTCCTGATGCAGAAAGTAGCAGTGCTCGTAATGAAACAAAAGGGCACTGTTGTTTCATGATGGTGAGAACACCACATCATCATTGTCAAATCATCTCTACACATTCTTCTTAAATGAACGTTAGAAACTGACTTATGTATGCTTTAGATCACAAGAGCTATTGAACAATTAATGATCAGTGCATCTTAGGTCAAGGTATTATTAACAAGTTGTTTGTGCATTTAAATGTGTATCAGCTACATCTGCTAAGTAGCACGGTAATCCCATCAAGAAGCAAAGAGAAAAAATTTTAAATTTTTCTGATTTTTGAGTTACAAAGCGACATATGTATTTAAAGGAAAAGCCTTCGTTTTTACCTTTGGTGACTAGTTAACACTCCTTTAGCAAGCAGTCTATTTGGGAAAAAATAGGCGTGTCAGAAGATATGCTGGAAGTTTCATCTATGGGCAGTAAATCATACACTCCTCATTGGAGAAAGAGAACATATGGTTTTAAATCGGGTCCACATTGAGCTAAACACAATTTTGTTTTTTATCCCAAACACTGCAGTTGCAGCATCTTCAGTTAGCTTTTATTTCATGGCTGTACTTTACTTTTGGTTTACATGTAAATAAACACATCAAAAATGTTTTCCATCAGTCTGGTTCCCAGAACTCCTCAAGATAGATGTTGAGTGTGGATATTGTATCACAAACACAGTCCCATTGACTTTTCAGACTCAGACTCCACCACCTTTTGTAAGGTTGTAGATGGTAATGATCTCAGGTTTCTGTCTGTCACCTGTTGTAGTGTCAATATTCTTAGGTTTAGGATGAATTTTTGAGAGCAGTATAACATTTTTAACTATTTGAGATGCATATGAAAGGCACTCCACTGCAGAGTGAAAATCTCATTCTGGGAACAATTAATTGGTTAAAATTCTTTCCACAGTATTTACAAACAACTAATGCAGAGCATCAAAGAACAAGTGGGGGAGTTGCATTATATGTTGACAATATGATATACACTCCAAATTTACCAACATTACAATTAATTTTGGAATACCCAAATTCAATATCTAGAACAGGAAAAGGTAAAAAATTTGTATTAAATAGTGTACTCAATACCTACTGAGGCAGAAACTCTTTACATTGTAATTAAATTTTCTATATGGAATTAGATGAATGTTATTTTACATATCAGTCACAAGGATTTGCAACTAGACACTTTCCAGGATTACCTACTAGAATGAATTCTACACTCAGATGCATTAATGGATAATATTATTTTTTCAAGATTAGTACTTTCTACAAGTATAATTAATTCACAAAAAAGTAGTTGGAGCTGGTACAGTTGATTTACTTTTATTTGGCTTAAATGTACAAATATATTAAAAGATACAGTTAAAAAATTAGGAAATTTTACTTTTACACAAACCTAATAATTTTTTCTATGTAAATGGCCGGAATGAAAACCATATTGTGTAAATATTGTAACACTGAGAAGCCAATTCATAGTTTTACTTCATGGAGAAACTGAAATGATGGTTATTGAACGATGTGTAGGCAGCGTGTAAATGAATATCATGTAAAAAATTACAACAGAAAACGTATCTTTGTGTATATGGAAAAAAATATTTCTACATATTACTATCAAAAACATTTACAATGAACTTGTAGTGAAGAATATGGAATATGGAATTTATTGAATATATAAGAAAAAGAGGTTGAAAGAACAGGAAGAATGCAATCTGAAATTGGAGAAATGAAACCATTAGCTCCTGAAGAACGATCAAGACATAATAAACCAAAAGTTTGTACACTGTGGAAGGGTCGTTATTCACAGACAAATAAAGAGGTTCATCATCATGATGACTTAAATGGAAAATTTATAAACTCATAATATAAATGCTTATGATTTAGGTTCTTCTTGGTATTTCATAGCACCTGGATTGTGAAGGGATGCAATGTTGAATACAACTATACAACCACTAGAATTGCTACATGACTGTGACATGATTTACAGTCAGAACATCTGAGTTTTGTGTCTGTTAAGTTATATAATTTATCTGGATTTTACTCACACATAATTGTGAAAAAATTTTGGAATAATAAGAGAGATATAGATTTAACAACAAACTTTGAAGATAGATACATCAAGAATACAGAAAGTTTGAAGATAATGATTCATTTAAATTTATGGTTTTTCACATGAGAAACATTCATCAAATTTGCAAAAGAATGAAATGGTAAACATCTGAAAAAATTTCTCAGAAAAATTATTCAGTCAAGTGGGCAGAAACGTTGTCTGCTGTATGATTATATAGATACTTGGAAGAAATTTGAAGATGCTCATTTACTAACAAAAAAAATTTTTACAATTATCTGAATGTCTGTGATATAAGTGATGATGGTTATAACATGTAAAATTGGTGTGGGAAAAATTTGATATCAAAAATCTTGGTGACTATCATGATCTATATATCAAACCGATGTATTTTCATTGACTGTTGTGTTTGAAAATTTTATAAAAACTTTTATAAATGCTTATGATTTAGGTTCTTCTTGGTATTTCATTGGGCCTGAATTGTGAAGGGATGCAACGTTGAATACAACTATACAACCACTAGAATTGCTACATGACTTGACATGATTTTAATGTCTCAAAAATAAATAACGATGGAATATCCAAATGTTATAAAAATAAGTGAAAGCAAATATTAAATGTCTTAAAAATTTTTGGAAAAAATACGATATCGAATTATTCAGCATGTTTAGATCCAAATAATTTATATTGTTATGTTATGAGTGGATATTTACCTTGTGCTGTATTTGAATGGGATGAACCAAATAATTTTGGGTGTATAAAAATTAGTGAGATTTCAGAATCTGCTAAAACTGGATATATTTTCAAGTATATGTAAAATACCCACAATAATTATATGATTTTCATAAAAGTTATCACTTGCTCCTGATAGTGAAATAGTATCTCTAACTAGAAAAAATAAGCTAATAACTATTTTGAAAGACAAATATGATTATGTGGTTCACTATAGAAACCTTAAACAGTACATGGGTCTAGTAACGAAAATAAGAAAATACATAAAGTGCTAAAATTTAAACAATGTGATTCATTGAAGAAAGATATAGGTTTGAATACTAAAATGAGGATGCCTTACGACTTTTAAAAACGTTTCCACAAATTGAATAATTCTGTGTTTCGTTAGACAATGGAAAATGTAAGAAACATAGTGGATATGAAATTCAT
Organism: Schistocerca gregaria; assembly: GCF_023897955.1. Taxonomy (NCBI): domain Eukaryota; kingdom Metazoa; phylum Arthropoda; class Insecta; order Orthoptera; family Acrididae; genus Schistocerca; species Schistocerca gregaria. Next base: position 647,900,071 of record NC_064922.1, on the reverse strand, counting down.
CTCAGATGGTACAACATGTGATAAATTGATAGCTAAGCCAAACGTTATAGCAAAAACTATATTTAATGAAAATCTTGATGTCATCTAGAAGAATTAAAGAAAAATCACATTTAATAATGCCATCTATGCTGGTATGAGTATACTCGATTTATCAAAGAAACAAATGTATGATTTTCACACTGGAATAATGAAACGGAAATATTTTAAAATACTGAGTTGTGATATCAAGATATGGTCAGTTCTAGCTACAATATAAATTTTGAAGATATCTATGAAGATATGAAATCTATCATTCATTACTTTGATACAACTCACTACCCAAAGATAATATTTATGGTATTCCACAAGTAAACAAGACAGTCTTAGGAAAAGTGAAATATCAGTGTAATGGGAAAATAATGAAACATTCCATGGTTTAATAGCAAAAATGTATGCTTATAAAGCTGGTGTTAAAACAGAGAGATTCTAAACAAATTAAGATATGTCTTGTTAAAAATAGAAACAGCTCAGAAGATTATGAGGATTGTTTGTTTGACAATGTAAAATAGTACAGAAAGATTAGTATGGTAGGAAATGAGGCATCAAGGGATCACAAATGTAGCATTGGAGGGCAGCGTGGGGGTTAAAAATCGTAGAGGGAGACCAAGAGATGAATACACTAAGGAGATTCAGAAGGATGTAGATTGCAGTAACTACTGGGAGATGAAGCTTGCACAGGAATGAGTAGCGTGGAGAGCTGCATCAAAACTGTCCCAGGACTAAAGACCACAACAACAACAACAGGAAATGAGAAATGCGAAATATACACAGTTACAAATAACAAAAAAGCTCTCTGTTCACATGATGATAAATGATATATTTTGGTAAATAAACTAGAGTCATTACAATATAAACTCTATAAATTGTAAAAAATTATAAAAAGTTTTTCTATATAAATGGAGACACTAATCAGGAAGCTCAACAATGCAGAAGTGTCAAAAGACATTAAAAATATGTTACTCAAAAATAAATGTTTCATGTAATATTACTTGATCTGAATTTTTAAATACTAGATTTGTATAAAAAATTGTATGGAGCTTAACAATGAGTTTAAAATTATTTTACCAGATATATATTCTAAATTAATTACTGCTTGGGATTTTCAGTAAGTTGAAGGACAGATAAAAGTGATAAGGGAATGAAGAAACTGAAATACAAAAATAATGAATTTCATAATCTGGAGCTCACAGTATGAATTTGATAAGAGATCAGTTTTTTCCTGTTAGATTGTGTAATTTTTAAATGAACAATACCAAAAAGCTAAAGCAGTGTACTAATTGCAGGGCTAAAAAATTGAATACTTTCAATAAGATAAATATCTGAAATATGGATAATGTAATATATCTAAAGAATGTTTAAAGAATATCAGAAGACTAAAATTACATGCAAGTGTGATAGAACTATAGTCATGAGGCATCTCAAAGAATATGAAAAATCGTAGATTCACAAAAGTCTGATGTCTACTTACAAAGAAAGAATTAGGAAAATTTTGGATATAGAACAGAACATATAAAAATTGTTGTTATTTTCTTACATTCACTTTTTATATCAAAATACACTGAACTAGTGAGGAATAGAGTTAAAAAGGGTTATTTATTCTGCATTAACAATAATACTTTTATTTTTTCTTATGTACACCTTACATTAAAAAAAATTATATTTTTCCTGCTTTCAACTTTTGTGAGAAAAACTATCTTTTTTATAAAAAGCGAATGTGATAAAGAAGAATATCCATTCTTTCCTTAGTTTTCTAAGTAATATATAATGAAACAGAGATTTTTAAATGAAAATAGTCAAGTTAGACCTGGAATTTGAACTACAGATGACAATTACTGTAGGCTCTGGGTAACATTTTACAAGATAACGAACTTTTTTATTCACAAAGTCAGTCAAAAAGTGAGCTAGCTTGGGAAAAAATGAGCCATAGCCTACTCTGGGGCAAATCTTGAAGTACAGAATCGATTTCATGAAGTTTCCGAAGTAATCCTTCTCAGTTATGCAGACTAAAATATCTTTTTGTGTACAAGAAGATTTAGAAATCGATTTTCCATTAAGAAGAAAGTAAAATTAATAAGAAGAAATATTCATATTCATTTGATTAATGAGATCACTTATGTCTACAAAATAAGTTAGCTGAAGTATATTAACCACTTCCTAGTATGACCAGAGGAAGAATAGTGTCTATTTATATCCAGGAGAAACATTTTCACCTCATCGTCATTCTTGCAATGATGAGTGCTCAGCTGCATGGGACACAGTAGATAAGAGAATATGTGATAATCCATAGTCTACCGAGCAACAGAGTACTGAGCCGGTGGACTACATCATCGAGACTCATATCAGGACAGGATGAATCAGTACACAATGTAAGATTAAACAGTCTTACTTTAAAGTTTTGGCATGTCCCTTTTGGCCAGTCGTGCAACAAGGGTTACTGCAATAATTGCATCAGTAATTGAGCATGTGGCCACAAATATAGTCAGGGAAAAATGTGATCTAGCTGTACAAGATGTAGGACAATCACATAACAACACTAACATCAGGCACCGATTCATTCCCTAAGCTAGAAGTCTACAAACGACACCTATCAGAAATCAAAGTAGAAGCTTTTTCAGAAGAACTATTAAAACAAAGCCGTGGTGAACTGTATAAGGAAACTAATGTGAATACGAAATTCTCTAAATTCCCCCTATTATTTAAGTTGATCTTTGAAAAGGCATTTCCAAAAGTATGCACTTTTGTATCAGCATCTCACAAAACAGATGGCTAACAGCAGGTATTAAGAAGTCCTCCCAAACACTTAAATACCTCAGTTCCATGAAAAAGATTTGCAATGTGCCAGAATTCTTAAATTTCTTTCATGGGTACAAAAAGATCTGTAGGAAGGTGCTAATTCCTGCAAAAAAGTCATTTAATGACCAAATAATATATAATGCAGAGAATAAAAGCAAATCAGTCTGGGATATTATAAAAAAGGAAACACAGAGAACGACACAAACACAGAATAACATACTGCTAAGGTAGGGGGGATAAGCAAATAAATGATCAACGACACTTAGCAAAATATGTAAACGAGCATTTTGCAAATATCACAGAGAAGTAACAGCAAAAATGCCAGAAAACAAATATAACACCTGTAAATAATGCTGAACTAAATACAATGACGTTACTTCCAACCACAGAGAACGAAGTCAAGAAAACTGTTGAAAAACTTAAACCAGTCAATTGCACACATCAAAAACAGCATTGTTAATTACTGCACAAACAGCTCTGTCTGTGACCATGGAACAGGAGCTAGACTCAACTTACATTTACCAAGAAAAAATAAACTCAAAACAGCATTTTCTTCCAAGGAATAAAATTGTACAATAAATTACCAAAAGAGAGTAAAGAAATTGCAAAACTACACTTTTCTCGAAAAGCAGCTAAAAAGTACCTGTTATGCAATACATTTTATACATTGAAGGATTACCTAGGTAAAATACAAGTAGGAGTTTGGTAAAAAATGTAATACAAATAAGTAATAATAACGGTTATAAAATATCCAACATTCCACATAACACCTTCACACTATGTTTTCTTCCTTTTTTTCCTTTTCTAGAAGTATTTACCCCCAAGCTATGCATAGCACAACACTAGCAGCTCTTCCTCTTTCTGACCTCAACATCTCACTCATTACAGAGGGATGCTGACTCAGTTTTTCAGGATAGCAAAGGAGAAGTTGTGGTTCAGAAAATGGCCCAGAGTTCACCAGTGTGTGTGTGTGTTGGTGTGTGTAGTGAGGTAAGTGTTACGAAACAATGTGTGTATAGTGTGTGCAGTACTGATAAAAGATATGAGTGAACAGTGTGGCATCACATTATATAATAAATCACTTGTAAAAAAGTGTTGTATACCAGCAGTAAATCTAATGATTATCCACAGCTAGAAGTCTTATTTTAAATTGGTCTAAACTTGTAAATACTTTGATGTGTCCTATATCCCTGTATATAGAGATCCTTGGGTGAATAAAGCTTCTGCTACTACTAGTACTATTACTACTACTACTACTACTAAAAAGGTGGCTGGAGCATGTCAACTTTATTTTTGACTATACAGTTGATACTTTTGTACAAACAATGTATTTTCGTGATGTGCATGTTGGGTTAACAAGGTTTGCTATTGACTATTTAGAATTCAAGCAACATTTTGTTTCACTTTGCATACATCTACTTCATTATATCACTCTGAATGACGCTGTAAACTTGATTTAACGTGTGTTATGGGGCTTCACACTGTTGACAACATTGTCACATTGCCTCTGACCGCTGACAGTGTATTTCATTGTACTGGGTGATCAAAAAGTCAGTATAAATTTGAAAACTTACTAAACCATGGAATAATGTACATAGAGAGGTAAAAATTGACACACATAATTCTAATGACATGGGGTTTTATTAGAACCAAAAGAAAATACACCCAATATTCCTAGATGCGTGAAAGATCTCTTGTGTGTGTCGTTTGTTGATGATCGTGTGCTCAGCCGCCACTTTCATTATGGTTAGCCTCCCAGAACCGCTCAGTCAGTGCGATTATTGGCTTTGGGGTTACTTGAAGTCGCAAGTGTATCGTGATCGACGTACATCTCTAGGGAGACAACATCCGACGCCAATGTCTCACCACAACTCTGGGCATGCTTTGCAGTGCTGTTCACAACATTATTCCTCGACAACAGCTATTGTTGAGGAATGATGGTGGACATATTGAGCGTTTCCTGTAAACATCATCATCTTTGCTTTGTCTTACTTTGCATTGCTAATTATTGCTATTCTGATCAGATGAAGCGCCATCTGTCGGACATTTTTTTCTTCTAATAAGACCCCATGTCATTCCAAGCATGTTCTCAATTTGTACCTCTCAATCTGCAATAATGTGTGATTTATTCAGTTTTCAAATGTATACTGACTTTTTGATAACCCATTATACTACCTATTACTGAATATGGCAGAACATTCTTTGCATTGTACTCTTTGGAGTTCTTTGTAATGGGTGATCTGTGGTGTTCTCAAGTCAACAGCGACCTTTCTTTATGACAGTTCCTTCACATTCAGTTGTTTGTTATCATGAGACTATTTGATGCTGTGTAAGGTCCTGGTATATGGCAGACAGTCATTTGTACTTATTGTAACAGTGTGGTCTTTGGAATCATCTAACACACCATGAACTGCTTTTCCATCTCATGTTTTTGTCCTTGTAAGTATTTTATACTCCTCTTTATGCTCTGTGGACATAATGTGTACAGTGCGTTTTTCAACTTCTCTGTTGCTACTCTTCCTGTAATGATGGTCATATGATGATTAAAAATGCAGCTGTATAATGTCACTAACTAAAATATTAATGTACAAATGTATGATTTGTTGCCATAGGAGTGTAACGTAAAATATCATGTAAAAATATGATTCTGGATTGCAAAACATTCACAATATTCGAATGACAGCAGTTTTGTTTGCAGTGTTAAGATTCTGTTACACGAAGTTTAAAATTTTCTTTTAGAAAGCCTCCCATCATATTGTGTAGAACAACATATAGTACACTACACTTTTTTAAGACTTTTCAAAACAGTCCTTTCATATGGGATTACAAATTTGTCTCTTATAACGTGGACGAATAATTATCAACCACTAAAAAACTGAAATAAAATAAGAACCTCGTCTCAAGATCATTTGTTAACTTCAGCTGAACCGTAATAATCTAGTTTGTTCTAAACGTAATGTAATATGGTTAAAATGTGGTAAGTCGATTTTAAACATTCTTTAATGAAATCACTTTGATGAGCTTCAACGTCAAGTCTGAAAAGCTTGAAAATTCTTCCACAGTAAAATCTCCGATTATAAAAAAAGTATGAGCTAGACGGCTGCTTTTATTCTGTATACGTTTTATCGTTTTGTCTTTATCGCATGTCACATTATAAGTAATGTTACACTGGGATTAGAGACACTCTCTGTTTCATCGCTTATTAAATACATATGTGTTAGATTAGTGTTCTGTAGACAACAACACGATGGGAGCAAAACTTTTGTGTTTCAATACTTCGCTCAAGCAAAAGGCCCCCTCTTCAGTGTTAAAGAGTTACAGCTTACATATTTTGTCAACATTACCATTTCTGTTAGATTTGAGTTGCAACCGAAGAAAATAATAAATGTGGAGCTACTACAGTGTGAGAATACTGTATGTAAAGTTATCTGCTGTTCCTATAACCAAGTCGCTGTAACTATTCAGGCGTTCTGTACCTACTTTAATCCTTGCTGCATTTAATATTTAAAGTAGATACAGAAGGCCCGAATAGTGACAGCAACTTCGTTCTAGAAACAGTATATAATTTTACGTACAGTACTCTCACACTATAGTAGCTCCACACACATTATTTTCTTCGGTTGCAACTCAAATCTCACAGCAATGGTAACGTTGACAAATATTGACAAAACGTGCACCCTTGACGACTGCACGACACAAAGCTTTAAGCCTCGCCTCAGCCCATCGACACCTACATTGGACTATTGATGACTGGAAAGATGTTGCCTGATCGAACGAGTCTTGTTTCACATCTTATCGAGCGGACGGACGTTTACGGGTATGGAGACAACCTCATGAATTCATTTACCCTGCATGTCATGTCAACAGGGGAAGGTTCAAGATGGTGGAGGCTTTGTAATGGCGTGGGGCGTGTGCTTTTGGAGTGATGTGGGACCCCTGATACGTCTAGATACGACTCTAACATGTGACACGTACCCAACATCCTGTCTGATCACTTGCACCAGTTCATATCCATTGTGCATTCCGACGGACTTTGGCAGTTCCAGCAGGACACTGATACAACCCCCTACTCCTCCCCCCCCCCCCGACCATAGTTGCTACAGAATGCCTCCAGGAGCACTCTTACCGATTTACACACTTCCGCTGTCCACAAAACTCCCCAGACATCAACATCATTGAGCATATCTTGGACGCCTTGCAACGTGCTGTTCAGAAGTCATCTCCACCCGGTCGCAGTCTTACGTATTTAGAGACAGCACTGAAGGATTCAAGGTGTCAGCTCCCTTCAGCACTGCTTCAGACATTAGTCGAGTCCATTCCACGTCGTGTTGTCGTGTTTCAGCACTTCTGCGTGCTCGGGGGGAGGGGCTACTCGATATTAGGCAGGTGTACCAGTTTCTTTCGATCTTCAGCGTAATGTATCATTTCTTTCGAATTAGCTACCGTTTGAATTTATTGTACGCTATCTGCACGTATCGTTCCCGTCCAATAAGAGTTATCTTAGTATATACATTGATGAGCCAGAACATTATGAACACTGCCCACTGCGACGCTCGACGTCGTCTGGTTGCGTTGCGAGCAAGAGACGCGGTAACAAAAGTATGTAAGCGGAACATACACGGATGGGGGATGCCCTAGCGAAGATACGGGCTGCAAATGGGGAAGTCCACTGACATAAAGGACTTTGACAAAGGGTTACTATTATTACGTATAGCCAGCAAACGAGTGTCTGGAAAACGGCGAAGCTGGTCGAATGTATATTTGCTACTTTCCATCTATGGAAAGAGGCACAAGGAGAAAGTACTCCAGCCTCTAAATGGGTGGACATTGACGACTCTACACAGAGCATGGGGTTCGGAGGTTTGGCTACTCTGTGAAGTGGGATATATGCTAATCTATGGCATCTCTGCCGAAAGAGCAAAATGTTAGTGCACGCACAAGTGTTCGGAGAGCACCATACACCGTACATTATTAAACATGCAACACCGCGTCGGATAAGCCATACGTGCTGATATGTTGACCAAAAGGCATCGTCAATTACAACTGCATTGGGCACCGGACCATTGCGATTCGCCCGTCGATAAATGGACGGCGCTTCGGGTGAATCACATTTTTGCTACACCGGGTCGATGGTCGCCATTGAGGCGAAGGGACCTCGATACGCGCAGCGCGTCACAGACACAGGCTGGTGGGAGCAGTATCATACTACGGGAGGCTTTCTCGTGTGCTTGCATGGGACCTGCGGTAGAAATCGAAGACACGCTCATGGCTGCGAACCACCTGAATTCCTTCGTGCTTGTTATCTTGCCTGGCGGCGATGTCATCTTTGACCGAAGTAACTGTCCACATATCGGAGCCAGAACCGTGTTACAGTGATTTCAGGGGCATTATAGAGAAATCACGTTGATGTCTCGACGACCAAATTCACCTGATGTCAGTCCTATGGAACTCAACTGGGTCGATATATGGCGCGATCATTGCGCTCACAAATCAACGACCCATTATTTAAGCGAATTACAAGACCTGTGCGTAGAGATTTAACGCCACAAAAAAGAGTCTTCTAATAAACTGTCGGATCCCTGATACGCAGAATCAGTTATGTATTTCGTTCCAAGGGCGGGCGAATAAGCTGTTACGCAGGTGTTCATAATGTTTTGGGTCATCAGTGTAAGTTATCTGGTGATCTGCATTCGTCGTTAACATTTGGTCCATTGTGTTGGCTGACACAGGAAGAAGCCTAAGATTGGGAAGCAACTGTACATTATAACTGCCTCAGATGCTGCAGCGTCTTCTTAACTCTGCTTTGTGAATAAACTTAATTTGAAAGAAACTATTCAAGATGTTCAAATGTGTGTGAAATGTTATGGGACTTAACTTCTAAGGGTATCAGTCCATAAGCTTACACACTACTTAATCTAAATTATCCTAAGGGCAAACACACAGACCCATGCCCGAGGGAGGACTCTAGCCTCCGCCGGGACCAGGCGCACAGTCCATGACTGCAGCGCCTGAGACCGCTCGGCTAATCCCGCGCGGCGAAACTATATCAGTAAATACTTCTGATCAAGTGTAACTTAATATTCATTTGTATGTTTTTCAGATGTTTGTCACTATTATTATGCCTAGTAACAAAGTTATTGCTGTTGGTTTATTTAGACAAGTTATCGTTCAGTAACATAATAACTACTCTTTTTTGTGTAAAGCAGTTCTGGATATACGATGACGCCTTACACGGTCAAACATTACAGACACATCAATAGAAGGGAGAAAGTCGTGAACTGACAGTTATTAATCACTGTCAAAATCCGTGCTGTTATTCAAACTTACGTTATTGGGTCAAATGGCTCTGAGCACTATGGGACTTAACTTCTGAGGTCATCAGTCCCCTAGAACTTAGAACTACTTAAACCTAACTAACCTAAGGACATCACACACACCCATGCCCGAGGCAGGATTCGAACCTGCGACCGTAGCGGTCGCGCGGTTCCAGACTGTAGCTCCTAGAACCGCTCGGCCACCCCAGCCGGCCTTTCTTTATTCACGATTATAAAGTAGCGTTATTCATTCGTTGATCAGAGAGAATAGTCATTGCTGGCCACTAAGTGTGAAAATTACCAATGTTTAGTGAAAAAAATGGAAATTAAAGTTACGTTCTTTGTTCATTTACTTTATTTCAGCTGGTACAAAAATTTAAGGTATTCAACTTTTTTTTGCATTTCTCCAAATGAAATAGTATAAAAAAGGCTAAAACAAATTAATCATCAATTTTGTTGAAACTTCAGTTATAACGGTAGCACAACAGTATGACTTGATTTATATACGTGAATGTACAGCGTATGAAATACGTAACAGGTACGTCAGTTGGGTAGTGAATGTAACTAAACTTAGATTGGTTTACAGCGACATTATTTGGTACTACAATAAAGGTCAGTCTACAGGTTTCGACTAGGATTGCTACAGCTCGAAGAAAATTAAACAAAACACGCTCCGAGTGCTTTCGGGTCAGTTTGCTCGTCAGCAAAAAATTGATTTCATTTTTTGAACGTAAGACATTGTGTCGCCGTTCTAACTTGGCGCGAACGACGGCAAGCCTGAGTAGAAGACGACATCCCTGGAGGCGGGCACATGATTCACAATAAATACTGCAATAAATTAAGAAGAGCGCGGAGGTGCCCGCGCGGCCTAGTCCTCGGCGTAGCCCCGGTAGGCGAGGCGCTGCGCGTCGTCTTCGGCGGGGGAGGCGCGGCCCCACGCCACCTGGTGTCCGGCGCCGGAGGGCTCCCACGGCGCATGCGCGGACACCGTGGCGGCCGCGGGCCACGCCGCCGCGTCAGACGCGAGCTTCTTGCACAGCTGGAAGACGGCCAGCGCCACCGAGATGATGAACGAGAAGAAGGACAGCTGCAGGGCGTTCCACGCCTTGAGGCCGAGCGCGCCCACCAGCAGCGGCACCAGTGTGATCGCCTTGAGCAGCACGAACACCAGGACCGGCACGATGATCTTCTTCAGCTTGCTCTTGCGCGCTGTAACGCATGCCAGCCGAATCAGTAACGTGAAAGACGAGCCTAAGGATACTTTATGCGTGTCGTACCACACACTTCGTATTTGAAAAGAAATTAAGTATCACAGGGCCAAGAGTTGCTGGTAAAACAATCATTTACAGTCAGTTTCGATTTTCATATCATCTTCAGGTACTACAAAGTTATTTACAACAGCTTATGTGGCACTATTATAAATCAGATTGGAATCCGTGTGATCCCGTTGTGCACAGTGATCGCTGAATACAGACAATGGCGAGAATAACAAGAATCCATGGCGAAATCCGTCGTCGTATTACAGGAATTCTAGATTTGAACTATTACACAGTCTTCTTAACATATTAAAGGAGACGATATTAGTCGAAAAGTCATTAGTAAACAATATTGGTTGCAACAGCTTCAGTTCGTGTTAGACTCCTGAAGTTCAAAAATAGTTCAAATGGCTCTGAGCACTATGGGACTGCCGGCCGCGGTGGTCTCGCGGTTCTAGGCGCGCAGTCCGGAACCGTGCGACTGCTACGGTCGCAGGTTCGAATCCTGCCTCGGGCATGGATGTGTGTGTGATGTCCTTAGGTTAGTTAGGTTTAAGTAGTTCTAAGTTCTAGGGGACTAATGACCACAGCATTTGAGTCCTATAGTGGTCAGAGCCATTTGAACCATTTTGAACTATGGGACTTAACATCTAAGGTCATCAGTCCCCTAGAACTTAGAACTGCTTAAACTTAACTAACCTAAGGACATCACACTCATCCATGCCCGAGGCAGGATTCGAACCTCCGACCGTAGCGGTCACGCGGTTCGAAATTGAAGCGCCTAGAACCGTACGGTCACGGCGGCCGGTGGACTCCTGAAGTTACGTCAGCTAATACGTTACATACACTGAAGATGACAATGCAATAGTTGAAATCTAGATCAGCTGTAATAAAATGACGGGTTACGCCATCGATTGCTGCTCACTTCCAATGTCTGTGTCCTTAAAGTAGCGCCAAATAAAATAAAAGCAATTCTGCATCAACAATTACTCAACGTGCAGAGTGTCGCCACCAGAGAAGGCGGAATCTGATTATAACAGTACAAGAAACTTGTTTTGCTGTTGACAAAAGGTGGTTTCTACATTTTTGATGCAACACTGAGAAATTCGTCTTAGAGCCTGCTGTAAATAGTTTTGTGATACATGAAGATAATAGGATAATTGAAACCATTATTTAACAGTTATTTATTAAGCTTTTCCATTATTAGTGACCGTTCTTTCAGTATAAATACAGAAAACAGCAAGCAGTCACTTTTTTAAAATAGCTATTCATTCCATAAACAGGTTTCTGAAGATTAGCCTTAACAGGTTTGAAAACCGGTTTATGATAAACAAGATGTTCCAAAAAAAAGTTACCAGTCAAACTTTTCTGTAATAAAAAAATATTTCATTAGAAACCTTTGGTGGTTTGAAGCACGACATTTTTTGTTTCAAGCTCATGGAGGGGCTTTCTTCATTAACACTAACATTTACTGTTACAACATTTTAGCATCTTACTTCAAACTTTGAATTACTAAGCATTTCGTAAGAAATCAGTTTCGTCGAAGTCATGGCCACTAACAATCCATATTAACTAACCTTAAGTTTTCAGAATGAATCTTCACTCTACAGCGGAGTACACGCTGACTTGGAACCTTCCTGACAGACTAAAATTGTTTTAATCTGCCAGAATGTTTGAAATCACCACACACTACGTTACCGACTGAACATTCTTTCTGGAAAAAATCCTGTAGCAGTGGCTTATCCCTGTCCCCGCAGTATCCTTTGCTCCAATAGGGCTAGTCCCATAAGGTATGCAGGGGAATTCCAGTGAAATTAGAAATTTGGAAGGTAGGAAATGAGTCGTGCTTGATAACTCAGTCGGTGAGTACCTGCCCACGAAAGACAAACGTTCCAGGTCAGAGTCCCTGTCCAGCACACAATTTTAATCTCTCAATAAGTTTCAAAGAGCTTAAGCTTTCGTTTACTACAGCAGAAAAGCATTATATCGTATGAGTTCGTGACTGTAAGCTGCAATTGGGCCAAAGATTAGCTATCATGTACACGTATCTCCCACACCTTAAGACCGTCTGTATTTCAGAGAATTCGAAACCACAATTGACGAATACAATTTAATTAAGACCTAAAACAAGTTGCCTTTCATGTAGGACCATTCAAGGCAGAGAAAAATTTATTACCTCAAATAACTTCTGAAGATATTTGTGTGTTGTGTAGCCTTGAACAGAAGTGAAAAGTGATCGTTAAACTGTTCAGGCAGAAAGATGATAGACACTCATGAAGCCACAGTAGACTGTTCAAGATTAGATAGCTAAATGGGATTACTAATATGGAAGGACTGAATCGAAAAGGGGAATAGCCCAAAATCAAGATACAATTTGAGAAAAGACAGTAATCGGTTGAAAGAAGACCTAATGAGGAATGAAGAATTCATTGGTTCGGTAATTAAGGGAACTGTTGAATGTAGAAATTGTACAGAAAGACCAAAGGTTCACTTTTGCAACCGGATACATATGAATGTAGGTGGCAGTAGTTGTGTACGGATGAAGAGGCCAGCCTAGGATTCACCAGCATGAAAAGCTGCATGAAACCAGTCTCCCACCTAAAGAGAGCAAAATAACAGTAATTAACAATACCAATTTGCTGAAAAATCTACTTGGGGCAATTCAGGATAGACAGAAGAACTTAAAAAGAAACGCGGAGTACTGAAGAAGGTATACTGCGAAAAAAATATGTTCGAACGTGCTCCTCATGTCAGCACAACGAAAAGAAAAGACAGATATCAAAAATGCAATATGCATTTCATTTTCGTTCTCAGTCAATAAATCATCTTCTAAAATTACAGTATCTTTTGTCACTTCCTATTAAAGAGGTCCAGGTATTGAAGAGAGGACCGTGTTTATGAAGTTCTGATAGGGGACCCATGTCAGGAAATATGCCATTTGAATATGGAATAAGTTTAAAACTGGTTCACTTTCAAATCTCCCACTTCACGGTGGTCACATAATGCATGTAACGTAACACTTGTATCTGGAAGGTTTCGCCATCGCTTCATTCCTTAATACTCGTATGCCACTTTCGTCTTACTACAACCACACAAGAAACTGGTATGTTCATATCTAGAAGGACTGTCTTTACTGCTTCACAGCCTCATACCATGGCGAGTGGGCCGTGTGTATGAAAGCATACTTCGCAGATACACCTTGTGAAATGAACAGCAGAATCGGCACGGTGGGACAACTGCAGTCTGAGCACAAAGATCAGAGCTCATTGTCTCTGTTGTTAACGATGAGTGTGTGAGAGAGTATGCCAACGTATTTACCCCTTTTAAACATACTCGTTTCCATTAATATTTGTAAGGGTGCTGATAATCCCGCCGTTGGGCGCCTGTACACCGCGACAACAACAACATCTGTTGTGTGCGCGCCATGAAACTTCTTTACACTAAATCGGTACTTTACAGACATATATTCCTAACTAAAACTTTTTCTAAGCCCACTCCACAACCCGTATCACTTCTCTCGAAACTGCACTGGAACAAGTACGAAAAGCAGGTTGGGTATTATGCTGATGAGAGACGGACCACCAGTTCGAATTGGGGAAGGATGGAAAGGACATCGGCATTTTCAGTTCAAAGGAAACACCAAAACATTTTACCCTTGAGGCGTTTACCACGGACAGATTAATTATGGATGACCTGTCGAAAGCGAGTACAGTGATGAATTATTCGACGCGGTTTGCAATTCATCACAAGTTATCAGCGCTGCGCATTCTCCACTGACGGCCGAAAGGAGTGCAGCCTGGGTGCTCACCTTCCTCGACAGAGCGTCCCTGGAGGGCGTGGTTGTCGAAACGCAGGGTGGCCGACACCTCTCCAGCCGAGTCGAGCGCTCGCGGGGAGACGACGAGCGTGGCTTCTCCAGGCAGCTGGACGCGCAGGTCGTGCCCGGTGACCAGCTCCATGGCGGCGTCGACCCAGCTGCTGGAGCCGCGGGCGGAGCCTCCCTCCTGCGTAGCTGGCTCCGCATCGTTCTTCACCACCGTCACGCCGTCCGACACCTGCAGCCACAGTATGTTCTCACGTCTGTCCCAGTAAACACAGTCAAATACATCCTACTGTCGATTAAACGAGGATTTCCATGACCCCTACATTCTGTTCCGAGACGTTTACCTGACAATCCGCAACGATCAGTTAATCTCACTAAAATAATGAAACATTTTAAACTAACACTTGGATCACCGACCTGCTAAACATCCTTAAGAGAGCCCACAACGTAATAAAACTACTAAAATCGCTACCAAGCAGGACATGAGGATTAAACACGAAGACCCTCATTCATAAATAACAAACCCTCTTCCGCCCAATCCTTATCGATGTCGACGTAACATGAGCGTCCGCTGCTCCGTTCATTGTTTCCTCTAAATTTTGGAACTCTATACACTGAACCCCACATTCTTTATCCCTCTTCTATTTCTCTTCTGTACCAACACATAACGTTCCCTCACCTCCACAGACACCCACAACAGCTTCACCTCTCCTACAAGTCACGTAAACTTCCCTTAACATCCGAATCGTTCAGAACCCTTTTCTGCTCCGTCGCCCCACTTTCCCTTATCCGAATATTTCACATGCTTCCACATCCGTAAAGCGACCCACAGTAACCCAGATCCTCCAACATATCACACTGATAATAAACATACTGAAGATTATATCACCCTCTTCCTATCATAAAAATCGTCACCTAGCTTTCCTTCTTAATATTTTTATGTTAAAATTGTAAATTTTACTACTCAGTGACTGGAAAGCGGCAGACTGGCTGCTGCAGGGGGTATTCAGAAAACTATGAAACACAGAAATAACAATAAGATGCCGTTTAAGTGGGACATGCAATCTTTTGTTGAACATGAGGAAAATAAAAGACATCTTCATGGGGTAGATTAAAAGTCAGAATGAAAGGGGTACCAATGACAAGATTCATTGTAGTCACTGTAGTCCTCTGTCTAAAGATGAAGAATTACAGGGCCTGTGTAACGGACGCACATTATACCAATTTAAACTAAATGAAAGGACAAAAGATATCATGTGCATTACCCATCTGGGGGGCCACGTAATACACGCAGTGATGAAATATTCCTACTTTAAAAGCTAACATGACAGAAACAAGGAGGACGTAAGGCAGCCTAACATAGAAAAGAATGCAATCCTTGCCAAAAGGTACCGAATGGAATCAAACATTTCATTTAATATCCAAAACTGTGCCTCTGCGAGAACGTTACAGGGGAACGCAACAACCGAAGAAAAGAGACTCGAACGATTCACATATTGAGTCAGAGAAGGAGTGGATTCGTAGTAAATGAGGTTCTTTGCAGAAGCTCTAGGAATTAAATCTGTGGGAGGAATAATCGGAGACGTGTCACGATATCAGGGAGTAACTTACACTGAATCACAGACTGCCACAGAGGACTAAAACAGTAGCAGAAAAACTGATATGTGCATATATCCCACAAAAAACTGAGAATAGTGATCATGGCATCTGCTCTGACATGAAGTGATCTGGACAGAACACAAAAACGGGGTGGGCTACATGTAATCCGTCGGAAGACTGGCGATCCGAAAACAAGAGAAGGTGTGAGAGAGGAGTAGAGACTGAGAGAGACAGGGAGGTCGTAGAAGAAAGATGGACAGAGGTATCTCCCACATCTCACTGCGGACCACGTTTTAATGTCATGCTGAATAACTTCAGTGAAATACAATTGCAGCCTTCTATGCTATTCTGTTTGAAATAGAGTCACTCTCATTGTTACCGACTTCTCTTCAGTCTGAAATCTAATTAAGTAATTCCGCGGTGAGGCTGTGCCAACCACCCACAGATGACCGGCCGCTCTGGCATATTCCGCCAACGATTTCATTTGATGTGGTATGGAGAGGCCTGTGGTTGGCACACATCTGGCACAGCCCTTATTAGCTTTACGCCCGCAAGTCTGTAAACTACCCCTTCCACTCGAATGGCCTCACTAGGCTGTGTGAATTCCTTCCAGTCCTTCCAGCAAATAAAAATCTCCGGCAACACTTAGATTCAAACGCGCCCCTTCCGAATATCAGACACACTGCCTAATGAGTCTGACTATTCGAATTTATTGTCTTAAAATGATACGTGCTACGATTATGAGCATGGACTTTACGGCACACGTCTTCCGCCATGTATCATAATGTAAGATGTTCCAGCTTTTCGACTACATTATACAACGTCACTCTGACGGCAAGTGCTAACAGTAACTGATGCTTCGAAACATTTTATACCGGTATTCGGTGACAAACACGCAGATAACTTATACTGTGCTGGTTTCAACATTTAGCTCTTTTTCTACCAAGACGTTTAACTTTCTGTAAATAGTTATTATAACTATGAGCTACATACATTAGTCATTAAATCTTTCATTAAGACTTATTTTCGTTTGCATTTGTCATTTATACTTAGATCATTAAGTATGTTCCGTCATCTTTCCTAAATTTTGGTGTGCGCATGTCTCTAGTGGTCGACTACAGTTTAACAAATGCCGAGTGTAGCTGTCTTTTCTGTGTTGTTACAGAAGTCTAACTGTGATGTTACATAGCCTACTAATCTCAATTAGTGCAAAGGACATCACAGAATTTAATGTCACTATCAGAACTATTCATTAACTGATGAGTGGTTCGGAATGTATCGTAGAACATTTGTGCATTCATCTATGGTTGCGAACTAAACAACATCACTTCTTCCTTATTTGTACACCAAATACTAATGATGTTTGTTTTCTTTCTCCGAAATTCGAACAGATTACCTCGACGTAGAAGTCTGCCACATTTTCCTGTGTTAGATACGGCGTGTTCAGAGGCGGATACATTTCGTATGTGTCTCCATTTAAGAAACAATACTATGCTAAGTATCTTCCAAATGGGAATACATCAGATTTGCCGTGATGCTTTCCCAGCTTAATTTATTTCTGTACTAGACACCGAGTCTCCTTCGTGAGAAACTGCAGTACGCTGTTACACAGTGATATGTTTACAAAAAAAGATGAATGACACGCACTCTGCCCTCTAATACGGCAATTCAGCGTATAACCATTTATTTTATGTAAGAGTTTTTGACAGTTTCATAATTGTGTTTCTCCACAATGATAACAGAAAACGTATGTGTCAGAAATGAAAAATCAGAAAGTAGAAGTGAACAGAACAGAAGGTATAGAGGAAGAGATTACTATGCTGTCCCCATTTAGAATGACTGGAATTCAGTAATGACCGAAGACGTTCCGGGAGCGAAGCCCAGTGGAAAAATCGAAATTGATGGGATTCTATGTGTGCGAGGTACTTGAAGGAAATTAAAGAAAATAGATACCAATAGCCGAATTTTATTTAGCTGCCCCGCTTCGAGAAGAAGTTTACGGCAACCAGTTGGAGACAGTGATCCTTATAACGACACAATCGTTTAGATTTATCTAGCTAATTTGGCACCAATGAGGCATCGAAACTGGTAACTACATTTTTTAAATAGAGCTACGGCTGTTGGTAAGTGTATTCTTCAAGTCTCATTCCAACGACACAAGATGGAATTACAGATAGATCAAGGAAGTTTTAGGCGGACTCGAAGACCGCAGACTGTGGAGGTTGTTTACTTATTGACGTATTTTCTTGTTACTCGTTGCAAAGAGGCGGAACCCGTCCCCAGTACCTCCCACGACTGACCTTGAAAGATTCCTTCCTGAAGAGCTGCTCGATGACGGTGAGGACCTTGTACTTGACGCAGGAGAGGGAGTCCTTCTTGGCGTCGCACTCCGTGCTGAGCATGGAGAGCGTGTCGTCCATGGCGGCGACGCCCTTGAAGTCCCTCCTGGGTGTCGCGGCGGCCGCTGCCACTAGGACGGACAGGATCACCAGCCAGGTCACCGAGCTCGCTGAGGCCGCCATGGTCGCTTGTGTTGCGTCGCCGAACTGCCGGACACTGTGCGGTGAGCTGGGTGCGCCGCGTCTTATACCGCGACCCCTTCCACTGCCGCGCGGGCCTACTTGCCGCGCGCAGCCAGAATTGGCAATGGCCGCCCCTTCAGTAAGAGTGAGGGGCGCCGCGAGAGGGGCAGCAATGCTCGCCGCACCACAGGTGAAACTGCTGGCGCGCTTGCATGACGGAATCCGCCACCTTGCGCTACAAACGGTTGTTAATTGTTACCTGGAATGTGTTAGTGAAAAACCGAGCCCCTGACTCATTTCATTCCGCTCGAACCCCAGAAGAATTCTCATTAACTGTGCTTGCGTCTATACAGCCACTGCATAAAACACGTCAGTTCGAAGACGGCTTTAATGCAATTATTCACGGTAGTGTGTTCTGTGTGAATACCTTTATCGCTGCATAACTATTGCAACCTATACAGGGTTAGTCAGGAGGAAAGGTACGTGCTTTGAGAGGTGACAGTCCTCATGATTCTGAATAAAAATCTGCAAATGAACATATGTCCTTCTCTTAACAGTATCCGACAGACACCGCTGCGACAAAATTCGTCGGATATCTCCTAATATCTTATCGAACTTCATTTTGCCGAGCATAGGTATAGCAAATCGACGTGGCATGACATCAACAAGTCATTGGAAGTCCTTTTGCATCAATACTGTGCCACGCTGCCTCTAAGCCGACGGTCCCTGGATTTTGGGCAAGAACTGACCTCTCAGCTGTGTCCCATAAATATATGATGGAATTCATGTCGGACGATTCGGGTGGACAGATTATTCGGTCAAAAAAAAATGGCTCTGAGCACTATGGGACTTAACATCTGTGGTCATCAGTCCCCTAGAACTTAGAACTACTTAAACCTAACTAACCTAACGACATCACACACATCCATGCCCGAGGCAGGGTTCGAACCTGCGACAGTAGCAGCCACGCGGTTCGGGACTGAGCGCCTTAACCACGAGACCACCGCGGCCGGCGATTACTCGGTCGAAGTGTCCTCAACGCTCTTCAAGCCGATCGCGAACAGTTGTCAGCTGGTGATATGCTTCGCTGTCATTCGTAACAAATCTATACTTGCTTTGGAACGTGAACTTTATGAATGGCTACAAATGGTCTCCAAGTAGCTGAACATAACCAGGACGCAGTCCATTCGTTTTAAACACGTCCTACACCACAATAGAGCCACCATCAGCTTGCCCAGTGTCTTGTTGACAACTTGTGTCCAAGGTTTCGGGCGATCTGCACCACGCTCGAATTCTACCATTAGCACTTACCAGCTGAAATCCGACTTATCTCACCAGGCCACTGTTTTCTAGCTGTCTGTGGTCCAACCGATGTGGTCACTAGCCAGAAGAGACGCTGTAGGTGATGTCTTACTGTTTGCAAAGTCACTCACGTCGGTCGTCTGTTACCACATCCCATTAACGCCAAATTTCGTCGTACGTCCCACATTGATTTCTGCGGTTATTTCATTCGCTGTTGATTGTCTGTTAGCGCTGACAACTCTACACGAACGCCACTTCTCTCGGTCGTTAAGTGGAGGTTGTCGGCCACTGGGCTGTTCATGGTGAGAGGTAACGTCTGAAATTTGGTATTCTCGACGTACTCTCGACACTGTGGGTCCCGGAATATTGAATTCCCTCACGATTTCTGAAATGGAATGTTGCAAGCGTCCAGTTCCAACTACAAATATGCGTCCAAGATCTGTTAATTCCCGTGGCGCCGCCATAATCACATCGGAAACCTTTTACCACGAATCGCCTGAGTACAAAATTCAGTTCAGCCAGTGATTGCCCTTTTATACTCTGTGTAAGCGGTATAACTGCCATCTTTGTATGTGCATATCGCTATCACTTGACATTATCACCTCTGTGAAGGGCTGTCTGAAAATCACGGTTGTCTTTCTTCACCAGCAGACACATGCGAATATAACCAAAGTGAAATGAAGCAACGTAGTGTGGTCTTCACTGACCATTTAAGTATGTACTTCATTTGCACATGGTGGGGCGACGAGTCCTGCAGGTGTACACTTTGTTTACCTCGCGTCTGAGTACTACAATGGTTGCACCAGCGTTGTTGTTGCACCAGCATTCTACAGCTTTGTTACGTGGACAATAAAAACAGTATGGGTCTGTGTAGTGAAAATGCCACACATCTTCACACATGCAGAGTATGGTGAGATGATCTTTGTCTATTGGCTTTGCAGTGGGAGTTACAGGGCTGCTGTTCGCGAATACGAAAGACAATCGAAGAGTTCCGAACAGCAAGATGATTATCAGGCTGTTTGACAGATTGAGGGACCGTGGTACGCTTCCCTGCGTGCATGTTGTATCTGAACGTGATTTTCAACAAGGCGTTAGTGAAGTTGAGAAAATTTTTGAAATGGTAGAACGCACGAGGACTACTAGCTCTAGAAGAGCTTGGTATTCCACAAACACGAATGATGTGGAAAGTACGTGAGCAGGTCTGTATTCGTATCATCGGCAGAATGTGCGGTAACTGCATGTAGGGGTCGATGCCAAATGAAATGAATGTTGTCAACAGATCGTTGCCAATGAACGCTGTATTCTCTTCACCGATAATTCAATATCTACCAGCAATGAGATCAATAAGACGCGCAAATCACATGGGCAGATTAAAATTTGTATGTTGCGCTAGAATCAAATATCAGACGATGTTTCTCAGTGAACGTGCTATTCAGTATTATTGATGGCCAACTCATCGGTCCAGTTGTTTTAGACAACTGCGTTAATTGAGTACGGTATCTTGATTTCCTTCAAAATGTTTCTACTTGGAGGATAATCCGCTGGCAACACGACGTTTTGTATACTTTCAGGACGACGGAGTTCCTGCATATTCCATATGGTCAGTAATACAGTAACTCACTTAAACGTAACCTGGGCGTTGTATCGGTTGCCATGGAATCATCTCTTGACCTCCAAGATCACATGATGCTACTGCTCTACATTACTGTTCGTAGGATTGGCTTAAGAGCGAAGTCTACAAGCACAGAGTGGACACAAACGAGGAATTTCTCGTTCGTATTTTACATGCGTGTGCTCGAGTAAAGGACTGTACGAACAAGCTCAGATCATCTACACAGCAGCAGTATACAAGAGCTGCAAAATCCCTTACAGCTGATGGTGGACTTTTTCAACATCCTTTTAGAGGAAAAGTACACACATAAACAAATAATTAGATCATGTTTCATTTACTGACACCAGCATTCGTCTGGTTCCCCAGTGTTTGGATTAGTTTCTTCATGCACTGTTAAGAACACGGCATATTTCGATACGGGTAAGTCTTCAGGTCCAGATTGTATACCGATTAGGTTCCTTTCAGATTACGCTGATACTATAGCTCCCTACTTAGCACTCATATACAACCGCTCGCTCACCGATAGATCTGTACCTACAGATTGGAAAATTGCGCAGGTCGCACCAGTGTTCAAGAAGGGTAGTAGGAGTAATCCATTTAACTACAGACCTATATCATTGACGTCGGTTTGCAGTAGGGTTTTGGAGCATATACTGTATTCAAACATTATGAATCAACTCGAAGGGAACGATCTATTGACACGTAATCAGCATGGCTTCAGAAAACATCGCTCTTGTGCAACGCAGCTAGCTCTTTATTCGCACGAAGTAATGGCCGCTATCGACAGGGGATCTCAAGTTGATTCCGTATTTCTAGATATCCGGAAAGCTTTCGACACCGTTCCTCACAAGCGACTTCTAATCAAGCTGCGGAGCTATGGGGTATCGTCTCAGTTGTGCGACTGGATTCGTGATTTTCTGTCAGGAAGGTCGCAGTTCGTAGTAAAAGACGGAAAATCATCGAGTAAAACTGAAGTGATATCAGGTGTTCCCCAGGGAAGCGTCCTGGGACCTCTACTGTTCCTGATCTATATAAATGACCTGGGTCACAATCTGAGCAGTTCTCTTAGATTTTTCGCAGATGATGCTGTAATTTACCGTCTAGTAAGGTCATCCGAAGACCAGTATCAGTTGCAAAGCGATTTAGAAAAGATTGCTGTCTGGTGTGTCAGATGGCAGTTGACGATAAATAACGAAAAGTGTGAGATGATCCACATGAGTTCCAAAAGAAATCCGTTGGAATTCGATTACTCGATAAATAGTACAATTCTCAAGGCTGTCAATTCAACTAAGTACCTGGGTGTTAAAATTACAAACAACTTCAGTTGGAAGGACCACATAGATAATATTGTCGGGAAGGCGAGCCAAAGGTTGCGTTTCATTGGTAGGACACTTAGAAGATGCAACAAGTCCACTAAAGAGACAGCTTACACTACACTCGTTCGTCCTCTGTTACGAGTAGAATATTGCTGCGCGGTGTGGGATCCTTACCAGGTGAGATTGACGGAGGACATCGAAAGGGTGCAAAAAAGGGCAGCTCGTTTTGTATTATCACGTTATAGGGGAGAGAGTGTGGCAGATATGATAGACGAGTTGGGATGGAAGTCATTACAGCATAGACGTTTTTCGTCGCGGCGAGACCTTTTTACGAACTTTCAGTCACCAACTTTCTCTTCCGAATGCGAAAATATTTTGTTGAGCCCAACCTACATAGGTAGGAATGATCATCAAAATAAAATAAGAGAAATCAGAGCTCGAACAGAAAGATTTAGGTGTTCGTTTTTCCCGCTCGCTGTTCGGGAGTGGAATAGTAGAGAGATAGTATGATTGTGGTTCGATGAACCCTCTGCCAAGCACTTAAACGTGAATTGCAGAGTAGTCATGTAGATGTACATATGATTGTTTTGTTCAGGAAACTAATAGTATCACACCTCAAAGTATATACTGTTCCTCCTGACTCACTATGTATGCGGCGGATCTGTGATTATGTCACAAACTTTCACAAATGGTAGAGGAGGAGAAATGTATCAGTTTTAGGTAAGGGACCCGGGTCCGGTGACGACCGATTCGAAATTTACAATCAAAAGTTGTTGTCTAGCCTCTGACAGTGGGCCTCTTCTACAGTAAGCCCTTTGCTTTCTATATTTTGGACTAAAGTAGGTCGGGCAGTGAACAAGTGCTCATAGTTCTGAAGGTATACATTTTAGAGCCCATGTTTATTTGACAATCTTTTCTTGTTTTATTCCATACTACCTCTTCCTAAAGCCAGCGGAGCAAAGAGCTTACAGTAGAAGAGCTCCATCATCAGCGGTATCAGAATGATTTTTTCTTATAACTTTCGACCACTTGTGTCCATTACTTCAAATTGATACATTTACCCTTCTCCATCACTCCTGAAAGTCTGTAACCACATAACGGAATCATCCTATACGAAAGAAACACAAACTCCGCCGGCCAAATATGAACGTTGTACAGGGTTATCTCTTGAGTAATTGGGTTTGAAAGTATGTGCGGTCAGATGAAAGAGAACTGTAGATAATTGGGGGAGATGAAAAATGAACTGAAGTGAGAGACTGGAAGTTGATAGTATATAAAGCAAAAGACGAAAAAAAAGACAACGTTGTCAGGGGGAAAGGACCAAAGCGGCAGCTGACTGGTACTATTTAACACAAGGTTTTATTTAGCAATTGCTGTAAGAAGAATGTATGCGTGGAAGAGACCTAGAAATGTTGGAAGGTTTCAGAATGATAACGTAATAGCACTACAGAGACTTCGAACCAGATGGTAAACTGTAAAACATAGATGAGGGCCATAATTTATTGATTACAAATTGCAGATTAAAATCCAACAGATTGCAAAGACGTAGAAAATTATAGTGCTAGGACCAGGAGAAATTGAAAGAACCAGATTATGTTGAAAATTTCAAAGGGGTAAGGAATACAATAGAAAATGGTTGTCTACGTTTAAGGATAAAATTACAAGGCAGCAGAGGATCGTACAGATAAAGAGTCAAGAACTTAAAGAAATCAATGGGTAACTGAATTTAATTAATGAAAGATGAAAATATAAAAATTCGCTACGTGAAGCTGGCGGAATGGAATAGAGGCATCTACAAGCTAAGATTGACAAAAAGCGTAAAATTGCCAATAAGGAATGGCTAGAGGACACATACAAGGTTGTACAAGCATGCGAACTATGGAAATGATAGAAGGCTCTTATCAGGTAACTGAAGATATCATTAGAGATAAGAGAACCAACTGTATGATTATGAAAATCTCAGTTGACAAGCCAGTACTAAGCTAAGAAGGGATAACTGGAAGGTGGACCGACTATATGGTGGGGCTGTACGAGCTAAATGAAGACAGTATTGTTCTACCACACACAAGTAATCAGTAAGTGAAATCAAATTAAAAAGTAATATTATGAAAAACTGATTACAAGTTAAAAACATTTTGAAATAGGACATATTGGCAGCTAGCATCAATTTTCACTTTCGAGAATGGAAATATTATGAAACTCAGTTCATCTGCAAATATCACTTGTTCCGTGTTAGACGACGTTCCATTCCGAGCTACAAGATGGTGCATGATTGACAAAGGATGCGTTAAGCATTCACACCTTTTGTAGCTGGTTTTAAAAAGTACGTGATGTTACTCACGATAAAACCCCATAATTGAATAATTAATAATTGCAGCGCTTTAGTATGTAGAACTCTCAAAATTTTACAAGCTCTGAATGAAACGCAATCTCGTACCTCTTAACATCAGAAACAGCATAAAATGCCGAAAACCATTTATGGCGTTCTGCAGTGAGCGTGTCTTCGTGTGATTGTAAAATGGGTCGCTACATTGAAACACCGGCTAGGAAACATCATGGGTTCTTAGGCACATTATCTTCCAGGTACAGCACTATCTCCCAAGACTCTTTTCTTACCAACTGGCTTCTGTACCTCGGTTACACAGTTAAGCCATCGACACATCTGACATCTCCTGTAGGAAAATATTCGACACAAAAACGTACATTCTCTGTACTATGCTACTTCCATCTAGCCAAATACTTTCAAAACTTCTCATTACAAATGAATTTACTTTCGTATTTAGCGTATTTCTCTTCCTCAAAAAAAGCTAACATCTTTGTATAAACAATTTCGAAGCATTCTTTTTTACTTCACATTAATTGTTTAACATGGTCTTTGATCTTTCGCATCTTCTAAGGGAAAAGAACCACAATTTTACAATTCCTGTTATCGACAGTGCTCTCGAGGCCATCGTAAACTTCAGCCTTATTTAGTTTACTTGACGTTCTGCACAGGCTCGATGGATGCCCATATTCAGTACAACTGATAATGTACTATATCGCTTGTTTGAAAGTATGTAGTATGTACCAGTAAGTCACTGTATACCTAAATTTCAAGACTAACAATTCCTTTTGGTTTACGAGCATTTTTTAGTATAATTGGATATGATAATGCTCAGCTATGTAGAGGGTTGTTAGTAGACCAGCACATCATTATTTGATGTGCTGCATATGAGGACCGAGAGAATAATGACTATTAATGAAAGTGTTTACAGTAGTTTTCTTCTTTGCGCACTACGCCTGAAGTTCGTCATATCAGATGTCACTATGTTTATAAGACAGCTGTTTTGTGGTCATGTGTAACGTCGTTCTGAATATCTACCAGCTCAAAATCTGTCTGCCATTAAGTCACATATAGCAATATGAAAATCTGTCATGTAAATGTAATTTAATACACATGAAACTGATGATGGGCTCACTTATTCGAAATGGGGAGTACCAATCTACATTTTAAAAAGGTGGCCAACAGAATGAACAAATTTATATTTGCTAGAAAGTGTAATTTACCTGCACGATCTTCCCATAAGAATCAAAAGTTGAGCAATAGTTTCTACGTCACTCTTAAGCATAAATTCAACAGAATAATGACTTAAAATTCCTTTAAAAATACAGTTTTGTCTTTTCGTTTGGAATTTTACTAACTAAGTATTTATGTCACTTGCAGGTGACTTTCTCTCATAATTAAGAGCCGCGCGGTGTGGCTGCGTGGTTTGAGGAGCCATGTTACTGATTGCGCTGTCCCTCGCGCCAGAGGTTCCCGACCTCCTTCGGGCATGGGTATGTGTGTTGCTCTTAGCGTAAGTTAAAGTTAGTGTAAGTCAAGGCACCCATGACCTCAGCAGTCTGGTCCCTTAGGAATTCACACACATTTCAACAACATAATTAAGACAGACTGGTAGAACCGTCACTCTTTGCTTCCTCGACTTCCCTTTTTGCTTGATACAAGTCTATAACATCGTGGTTTTTAACAAGCTTCTAGGTACCAGTATGCGAAATTTTACTTATCTCTCAAAAATAAATCTATACTATGCCCTCACTTTAATGTGTGGTTTCACTGAATACTTTGCATCCGGTTGAAAAAAAAAATTCAACTTTGTCACGCATGTGATAAGTTGGTAACAGTTAATTCTCTTTGATGAACATAGTATATGATGCTAATATAAGAAATTTATGAAAATAATACAAGATTTAACAGACATGTGAAAATTTCGCGTGGGCACTCGTTTTGTATGTTGCACAATAGTGGAATAAACACACGTAGTTTTTAGACGGTTTTCAGTATAATTTGGTTTTACATGTAAAGTGCATTTGGTTCCATTATTGAGGATGATGACGCAAATCTACATCCGATTCACTGCTATATAGGTGATAATAGCTGCCCGCAATGTTCACTTAGCGTTAATGCATGAGTTATGGAAATAATTGAATTTCATATTGTGAATGAGCAGATCTAACTGTGCTGGTGCACAGATATACCTTTAGCCGCTTGTATCCATAGTCAGGGCCAATTATTAGCAAAGTGTCTATCGGACTATGGTCCTTTTGGGCGAAAGTTAGAGACTGTAAATCCTTATGTATGTGATGTTAGTGCTGATTCCATGAACTGAGCAGCTGGTCTGGAAAAGAAATATAGTATTGATTACAAAATTTCATTAACATTTCCTCGAACAGTCAATTTTAGGAACCACAGGGGCTGAAAAAATAATAATGAAGCTAAATAGATTTTTAAAATTACCAAGTAGTTCATTTAACGAGCTAATATGTACCTGTTCCTGTGTTATATTCTTCTACAAGCAACTCCCGATTCTAAAAAATCATATTACACATCAATTCCTTTGTAATCAAACGTTTGAATTTATTTCATACAAGTAAGTTCGATTCCTTAAAAAGATTCTTCAAAAATATTCTTTAAAACGCATCGAGCTTCCTTGAATGAAACAAATTCAAACGTTTAATTACAAAGGAATTGATGTGTAAAATACGTGACTTATTTTACTTTAACCATGTAAGCGAAAAAATAAATTAGGAAAGGTTTGAAATCGTGCTTAAAGTTTTCTGAAAGCCGCTAAGAGCTCCCATAAGCGATATTTCTCCATTTTAAGCAAAAGAGAGTATCTCACACATTTAAATGTTTATGATATCATATCTCCTGAATACATGTTGTGAAGTGTTGTACATTTGCAGGTACTCCAGTGGTATATGCAGTACTGTCTACAAACTGTGTTGCGAAAAGAACTGGTAGTAAAACAGCGATAAATTAAAATGTCTTGCCTGGTGCTGGAGTCTGACTGCATAAACAGCGGAAATGTAGTAGACAATAAACCTTTTTGCTTTCATCACTTTGTGGGAGATGGGGAGGGGAGGGGGGGTGTCTGTCAGCTGGAATAAGTCCCGCCGCTTAGTTTTGAAATTATGTGTAAGATCAAAGTCGCTAAATACCCTCTTTCTCAAATATTTGATGAGTATAGTTCGAGTATTTTCAAGACGTCAGTTTCACATCCTGAAGATAAACACACAGTTTCTAACTGAAATACTTGTTTTATTGTGTTAACTTTTAACATAAGATGGTATCACTTAAACAGTAGATTATGACAGCATTTTAAATTTTTATGTTCGGTCAATAACTGTGAGAAATAATGGAAATCAAATTATTGTTGCACTGGAAGACGTTTGATAGGCAACCTAAAACAGGTTCCGAGTCCTGGGTTGGCAGTTTAAGAACACAGAATTGCCAGCATGATATTCTGAAAAAAAAATTACCCTTGGTGATTCGACTAAGGTATTTATGTCAAATACACACATCAAAAATGTTTCGTATCGCCTCGGTTCCGGGAGTTCCGGAACCTGTACAGAAAATTGGAATAGAGATCAACATAAACATCAATTCGGTCCTTTTTATTGCTCATCAAACCCACACATTAAATGTTGTACCACCATACACCGAGGCCTTCAGAGGTGGTGGTCCAGATTGCTGCACACACCGGAACCTCCAATACACAGTAGCACGTCCTCTTGCACTGATGCATGTCTGTATTCGTCGTGGCATACTATCCACAAGTTCATCAAGGCGCTGTTGGTCCCGATCGTCCCACTCCTGAACGGCGATTCGGCGTAGGTCCCTCAGAGTGCTTGGTGAATCACGTCGTCCATAAACAGCTCTTTTCAATCTATCCCAGGCATGTTTGATAGTGTTCATGTCTGGAAAACATGCTGACCACTCTACTCGAGCGATGTTGTTGTCGTGAAGGAAGTCATTCACAAGGTACGCGCAAGGGGGGGGGGGGGGGGGTGAGGGGCGTGCGAATTGTCGTTCATGAAGACGAATGCCTCGCCGATATACTGCCGATGTGGTTGCACTATTGGTCGGAGGTTGGCATTCACGTATCGTACAGCCGTTATGGAGCCTTCCATGACCACCAGTGGCGTACGTCGGACCCATATAATGCCATCCCAAAACAGCAGAGACTTTGATGCACTCGCTGGACAGTGTGTCTAAGGCATTCTTCCTGAGCGGATTGCTTCCAAACACTCCTTCGACTATTGTCTGGTTGATGGCATATGCGACACTCATCGGTGTAAACGTAATGGATAGCCGTAGCAGTCCATTCGACATGTTGTTGGGCCCACCTCTACCGCCCTGCATGGTGTCGTGGTTGCAAAATGGACCTCGCCATGGACGACGGGAGTGAAGATGCGCATCATGCAGCATATTGTGCAGCTTGAGTCGTAGCACGACGTCCTGTGGCTACACCGATAGCGTTATTCAACATGGTGGCGTTTCTGCCAGCGTTCCTCCGAACTATAATCCGTAGGTAGCGGTCATCCACTTCAGTAGTAGCCCTTGGGCTGCCTGAGCAAGGCATGTCATCGACAGTTCCTGTCTCTCCGTATCTCCTCCATGTCCGAACAACACCGCTTTGGATCACTCCGAGACGCCTGGACACTTCCCTTGTCGAGAGCCCTTTCTGGTACAAAGTAACAAGGCGTACGCGATCGAACCGCTGATATTGACCATCTAGTCACGGTTGAACTACAGACAACAGGATCCGTGTATCTCCTTCCTGGTGGAATGACTGGAAGTGATCGGCTATCAGACCCTCTCCGTCTAATAGGCTATGCTCATGCATGGTTGTTTACATCTTTGGGCGGATCCACAGTCAACGTCTATCTTCAGGTGTTCTGGGAACCGGGATGATGTGTGCATTATTGGAATCGTCGGACATATCGTAATTCTGTTTTCACACAGACAATTTCTGAAAAACGTTTTGCCAAAGGACGTATAGCAGCCCTTCCTATTCATATGAAATGTTGTATTAATGAAGGAAATATTTGCATCAACTTTACCTTATCAAAATATTGTAATTTCTTCCGCTTTTATTTTCATCTAAAAGAGGAAAAACGAACGACCTTTTAGTATTCAAAATCCGATTAGTACTTTCAAGAGAGTTAGAATATTTAGAACTGACTGTTTCCCCGAGTAAGAAGATTCATCATGACACCTAAGGAGAACACAGACTTGTATTTTCAGAAAAATTAATGTCTTCCACAAACCAAGACTAACTACTCTTTACAGAGAATAAGTAAGAAACGCCAGAAGATGCATGGAAGTCTGCCAGTTGGTTCTGATGCGATCTTAGAACGGTCTGTTCTCTCTTCAAAGAGCCATTTCTTACCGATGAAGCTACGTTTACAATCAAATTACGGACAACTGTGAACTGTCTCTCTCTTTCATGAACACACAGAACATGAAAAAGTGAAAATTTCTTGAAACTGATATTGAATTACCTACAACTTGCATCGTAAATATTTCTGAAAGTGATGGATTGATAGTCAGGGGCTCACTTTGTTAGCCGATAAACAGATTGAATTAACACTGAGAAAGTGTATTTTCTGTGCAAACATACAAATTTTTCAATGGAACAGTGTCTACTGACATTACAGAATAAAAGTAGGGTAAATTAGACTGTCAGCGTCATTTGTTGCAGGATTCTATGTGAACAATGCAGGAATCGATAGACTGCTACTTACCGTAAAGAAGACACGTCAAGTTTTGATTTAAAGACACTCACTTTTAGCTTTCAGTCACAGCGTTCGTCAGTAAACAGAGGCCGAAAACTACACGTCCGCAACTTGACGTATCTTCTTTACTGTAAGTAGCAATCTCTCTTTTCGTACATTATTGATTCTCTTACCTGGAGTTTCAATTGTAGGATTCTACGTGAGTCGTTTACGAGACGTTGAGTTTTGAATAGCTTCCACAATGGTACTCGTTTGTGCCATTTAACCTGTGTAATTTGTAGGTACAATGTCATGTTTTATAACAGTGTGCTTGTATGTGCCTGGAATGAATCGCGACTTGCTAGTCAGTGTGTGTCAGTTCAGCCAGTGGGTCATGGGTGGGCTATGGGGTTTATCATTCCAGTAAAAGTCGACATGCTCATGGTGCACAAAGGGTGTAGGAAGAATGTAGTAGCCGGCCGCTTTGGTCTCGCGGTTCTAGGCGCGCAGTCCGGAACCTTGCGACTGCTACGGTCGCAGGTTCGAATCCTGCCTCGGGCATGGATGTGTGGGATGTGCTTGGGTTCGTTAGGTTTAAGTAGTTCTAAGTTCTAGGGGACTGATGACCACAGCAGTTGAGTCCCATAGTGCTCAGAGCCATTTGAACCATTTTGAAGAATATAGTTCGTTCTTGTACTATGTATACGGCAAGATATCCCAACTGACGCCAACCATCTCGGCAGTTATTTATCATCCTCCTCAATTATTTACTTGAAAGTGGTAGTGTAACACCAAAACAACGTAACTGAAGGAAACAAGTAACGACAGAAGAGCAGGAAATTAATGTTGATCCGCTCGTTAATTCCTGTGGTATAACACGAGGGAGTGGTATGAGTCAGGAAAGTGTCTTATGTCTTCCATTCCTATCACATCTCTCTCTATCAAGTGCTGCATGGAAACGGTTATGAAAATCGTGTTAACTTCTGTACATGGACATCAGAACAGGATCCCCAGCTGTATCTTGTAACTTGGTTAGTGATGAAGCCACATTCACCAACCACGGGCAGGTAAACCGTCGAAACATGCACTATTGGTGCAAGAGTGCAGTCACGTGGCGGAATCTTTGAATAAAAAGCTCTCGGGTTTTCAATGGCGTCAAGTACCTAAAATTTCATGAGCCTCTGGCCAAGTACGCCTTGTCCATTGTCAAGAGGTATGGTAGCTAGTTGGCTGCTGGTACGCTCCTGATATAAATAGCTATCGGATGTGACGTCACTGCTGCCTCTGCATCGGCATATTTTGACTCGGTGTTCGATGCGCCCTTTTCAACCGCGCGATCGCTCCATGCCACGCCGTGCTGAGCTACACGCCACCGTCTCTATTTAGTGTGTTATTCGGGTGTCATATTTCAATGGCTTATTGAATTGCACAATCACAGAAGTCGTTTATGAGCGCAAGGCGATAGAACCTCTCATGCTCCATCTTGCGTTGATCCAAAGTGCGCACTGTTTCTATGAAATGAGACTGGCCACACTCGCAAGGTATCCTGTATACCCCAGGCGTTCTGAGACCTGCTGTGTTTTTAATTAGTCTCAGTATCTGACAGATTTTTATCGGAGGTATGAAGATCGATACGATCTTGTGTCGTTTCAGCAGGCGACTTATCTTGCTCGACACAAGAGTCACGGAACGGAGGTCTGATTGTGAAATTACTTCATTTATTTGATGGCCGTTATGGTTCAAATGGCTCTGAGCACTATGGGACTTAACATCTGAGGTCATCAGTCCCCTAGAACTTAGAACTACTTAAACCTAACGCCGGCCGCGGTGGTCTCGCGGTTCTAGGCGCGCAGTCCGGAACCGTGCGACTGCTACGGTCGCAGGTTCGAATCCTGCCTCGGGCATGGATGTGTGTGATGTCCTTAGGTTAGTTAGGTTTAAGTAGTTCTAAGTTCTAGGGGACTGATGACCACAGCTGTTAAGTCCCATAGTGCTCAGAGCCATTTTTTGAACTTAAACCTAACTAACCTAAGGACGTCACACACATCCATGCCCGAGGCAGGATTGGAACCTGCGACCGTATTGGTCGCGCGGGTCCAGAATGAAGCACCTAGAACCGCTCGGTGATTGCCGTTATATTCGTTGTTCCAGAAGATCTACACTGCTTACAGGCGTTGGACAGTTGAAAAAGTGTACCCCGACCGGGACTCGAACCCGGAACGTCCGAAAGAACAGATACCATCTTCATGTGGATAAGGCTTAACGGCCAATGATCTTCATCAGTGCGGATGTACTCACATTGCCCGAACTCTTACGGGAATCGGTAGATTGACTACCGCGAGTAATGAGTATAGTGGGCAGGGGCACAACAAATGTAGTTTGTGGACAGTAAGCTGGGAATGTGGGTCTTACGGGGAGCGTGCCAGAGATAAGTCCCTGCAATTGCACCACCGTCTATGTCCTCGGTGGTTCAAACAGACAGTGCGTCTGCCGTGTAAACAGGAGATTCCGGGTTCGAGTCACACTTGGGGCACACATTTTCAACTGTACTCATTGCTATTTATCAAAGCCTGTAAGCAGTTAAAGGTCTAGCTTTCATTATAATTTCACTAGCCATTGAAAGCTCGAGAACTTCATTCGAATTGACGAGGCTTGAAAACGGAGATTTTATTCAGACATGCCGCCGCGAAAGATTCCGAGGGCACTTTTCTAAAATTATTTATTCCATAGCTATTGAGAAGTTTACTTATATTCAGGATTAATTACAGTTAAGTTAGTTTTCTTTCTGCTGTTTTCGTTCAAGTCCCTTGTGCGTCGTTGTTAACTTTTATTTATACGTTCTTTTATAGAATTAGCTTGAGTAGTCTCAAATAAAATTAAGCTGTGTTCCACGATACATTCTCTCTTGACTGAGATCTGTATTCTGCTTAACATAATACTTCACTATTTTATCGAGACAACAGCTACCTATTGATGAGCGTTCAAATAATATTTCTTTAATTTACGCAAATGCTATATTTCACGTTGTTTTGTAGTCGCTCATTGCTTGTTCTTATCTGCTGTGATTACAGGTGTTACTTAAACTGTTAACTAAAAGTGTAGTGGTGTTTGATGTACCTTTTTTGTTTTTGTTTTTGAGCATGTGTTAAGTGTACTGTTTTTCTGCCTGTTGTAGTAGTATTGTAATTAATAATGGCATTTATTGAAATTATTTTGACGCATTGTCATCGATAGTCAAGTAAAAAAGGCCCAAATTTCAAATATTAAATGTTTATTGGTGATTTTCTTGCATTCATATTTATTTCTAAAATGTTATGTGTTAAAGGAAATTCATAATCGCAACTTGGACCACTTCTTAAATAAATTTGTCTTTTATGGGTGCAGTGCTTTGTTTTTTGTGGCGTGGCACAGAACCACTCGCAGCTCTTTGCTTGCTAATGTATTTCATTATCCTTTGCAAGAGTTTTGAGGTCTATGGAACCTGAAAAAGAAAAAATAATCCAAGGATGCAGTCCCCGAAAACGAGGGTGAAAATGGCGTGTTTGTGACATTATGTTCTAAACGTCACCAAACAATAGCACGAATAAGACCTTGTGGGTCTAATACATTGGTTTTCATTTTAATGAAATGCATATTCCAAAACAAAGAGATCCCAGATCGTCTACATCACTGCTGGTTTGTTGGGAAATCCTTACTGGGAATTCACACTGATTGCTTAAGTCTTCCCTATGCGTTTTTCTTCTCCAGGTTGCGCTTCAGTTTGTTTTTAATATCCTGTGAATTATGAATGAAAGGCAAAAGACACATTCCGTAATATTAGAATTCTGCACTGCAGATAGTTACGGAATGCAGGAGCATACGGAACTGGTTCGGAGGTGTGTGACCGGCTAGAAGACTTGGTACCTAATAGAACCTTGAACGTCGTTCTCGATGCCGAGTATTATCTGAGACAAGGGTATTGCCAGACGTGTTGCAGAGAAATGTGATAGCACCAGCCTCGTTCTCCACATACATATGATATGACGGATAGAATGAGAAACAGTCTGCAACTGTTTTCTCATGACGCTATAGCACATGGGACCTATCACAGCTGAGCGATTGTGAACCAATAGATGACTTAGAATTTCTATTCCATATCATGAATGGCGACTTGCACCATATGTAGAACAATGCACGGGGGGAAGCAGCGTGGTAGAACGCGGGGCTAGCTGGGCGGGCTAACACAAGCACTTACTGTCTGCCTGGACACATAGATACTGACGTTGGTACTTACATAAGCATATTTTATACTGGCTGATACGCTTTGCTGTTAATCATGTTATTTTTCTTTTCTTTTTCTTTTGTGTTACTAGATCTGTTGAACATTTTGCTTCAGCTAACTGAGCTTTAAGGTTGATACACGACTGTTTTTCTGTTCGTAACAGATCTGAAGATGACTATGTCCGAAACCGATAATTATGAATTATACGATTTATATCATGAATATAGGCACGCGATCTCGAGCTCATTTGCAGACCTTATGTCTTCAGTTGAGAATGTATTGCTTCTACTACCGGTTTCGACTCCTCCGCAGTATCGGCTCCTCTGCAGTACTTCTTTTCAGAACCACCTGAGAAGGGCCTAAAGTAAAGGGTGAAACCTGTAGTGGACGCAGCGGAAGTCTCATCATCAAATGGGGTTGTTTTGGTTATTTAAATTTGCATGAACTGTTAGCCCATACAGTATCAGTGAATGAAGTAGTTCCAGACAGTCGGATGGGTTTCAGATTCTGGGTGCTTGTGGTGCGTCCGGTGAAAGATATATTGAACGTCAAAGGTAAATGAAAACTATATAAAGTACTCCAAGATTGTATGCGGGTGTATGTAAAAAATATGTGAAATCAAATGGTTCTTTTGAAAACGAGTATTTTACTGACTTACGCCTTTGTCAACATTAACGACAAGTTTCTATTTCACATTCATATAGTAGCTGTAGTCTCGCAAAATCAGAAGAATCTTTTTTTTAGACACCGTCTTCCCTCAATACTGGCGCTTAATGGATCCGATACGCTCGTTTCCATTATCTTTGAATCGGATGCTTTTGAAATGAGACAGTGCTTCAGTCCATTCCAGAACATGGCGTAATGTGAGACATCTTGAAGGTTTTAGAGTTATGTGCCTCAGTTTATAAAAACGGAACCCTTATAGGATCGCTTTGTTGACCGCTCGTCTGTCTGTATGTATGTCCGACAGCCACGAAGCCTTTTTCTCAGGACCGGATAGACGTATCAAGTTTAAACTGTGTCACATATTAGTCTATGGTCCCTTGGAGGTGTAAGAATTATAAGCTTCTCAGTCAAAGCAATCAAAATATATGGTCACTTATTACAATGAAATGAGTAGCCCTGGCAGCATACAGGTGTTGATATAAGTCAACGGGGATAGTTGAAAATGTGTGCCCCGACCAGAACTCGAATTCAGAATCTCCTGCTTACAGGGCAGACGCTATATCTGAGCCATCGAGGACACAGAGTACAGTGCGATTGCAGGGACGTATCTTTGACACGCCTCCCGTGAGACCCACATTCGTAACTTACTGTCCCGCACTAAATTCATAGTACCCTGCTCATTATACTCATTACTCGCTGCTTTAATGCCGAGTTCTGGCACTGTTTGAGCATCTGCACAAAAGAAGATGGTCAAATGGCTGGTGAGCCTTAACTATATATGTATGAAGATGGTATCTGTTCTTTCAGACAAGTCTGAAAGAACAGATACTATCCTCATATATACAGGGTGAGTCACCTAACGTTACCGCTGGATATATTTCGTAAACCACATCAAATATTGACGAACCGATTCCACAGACAGAACGTGAGGAGACGGGTTAGTGTAATTGTTTAATACAAACCATACAAAAATGCACGGAAGTATGTTTTTTAACACAAACCTACGGTTTTTTAAATGGAACCCCATTAGTTTTGTTAGCATATCTGAACATATAAACAAATACGTAATCAGTGCCATTTGTTGCATTGTAAAATGTTAATTACATCCGGAGATATTATAACCTAAAGTTGGCGCTTGAAACCTCTGACGTTCAGTTGCGTGGTGTAACAAACACGGGACACGGTCGGCCAGCAGCATCTGCATGGACATGTTTACGATGACGACCGTGTTTACGAGTGTGGCTGTAGTGCACTGTTGTGGTTTGGTCTAGCTGTCGCAGTGTCCGCATGTAGCGCTTGCTGCTATTGTTATTCTGCATTCGTCTCCGCACGCAGACCAACTGTAGTACACCGTGTTACCAGACCCCTGTGATAGTGTAGTGTTGTAGGAACTGTGACTATGGTGTATTCGAACTCTGAAAAGGTGGAGATTATACTCATCTATGGTGAGTGTCGACGAAATGCAGCTGAAGCCTGCAGGGTGTACGCAGAACGCTTTCACCGTTTCATGTGTCGCTACATCAGCAATTACATGGTGATGAGTTTAATCAGCGAGTGTAATTCTGTCAATGGGCATTAACAGAGAATACGTTGCAGTTCTACCTGAAGCGGGTTTCACAAACCACGGGTAGTGAATCTACGGAACATGCATTGCTGGTCCGTGGACAATCCTCGCTGGCTCAGACAGGTAGAGCGACAGCGACCGTCGACTGTAAATGTATGGTGCGGAATCATTGCCGACCACCTCATTGGTCCTCACTTCATTGCAGGGGCCCAAACAGCTGTAATATACATCGCGTTTCTACAGAATGATCTGCCAACGTTGCTCGAAAATGTCCCACTGGGAACGCGTCAACGTATGTGGTATCAGCATGATGGTGCACCTCTACAATTAACACTAGGCTGACCCTTGACAGGCTGTTCGACGGGCGTTTCATAGGACGTGGAGGACGCATAAATTGGCCATCCCGTTCTCCTGATCTTACACCTCTGGACTACTTTCTGTGGAGTACGTTAAAGGAGAATGTGCACCGTGATGTGCCTACAACCCCAGAGGATATGAAACCGACATTACACCAGAAGTACTGCGGCGTGTACAACATTCATCACGCCAGAGATTGCAATTCTGTGCAGCAAATGATGGCCACCACATTGAACATCTGTTGGCCTGACATGTCGGGTCACAATCTATTACACTCAGTAATTGAAAACGGAAACCACGTGTGTTCGTGTACCTCACCCCTCATGGTAATGTACATGTGCGTCAGTGAAAAAGATAAATAAAAAGGTGTTAGTATGTGGACTAATGTGCTGTTCCAGTCTCTTCTGTAGATAAGGTCCATCACCGTTCCCTTGGATCCCTACGTAATTCGGTGCTCTCCAATACACACGATCGAACAGTGGAGGAGTGGTATTCAAGCGTCAACTTTAGGTTACAATATCTCCGGATGTAATTAACATTTTAAAATGCAACAAACTGCACTGATTACGTATTTGTTTATATGTTCAGATGTTCTAACAAAAATAACGGGGTACCATTTAAAAAAACGTAGGTTTGCGTTAAAAATCATACTTCCGTGCATTTTTTTATGGTTTGTATTAACCAATTACACTAGCCCCTCTCCTCACGTTCGGTCTGTGGAAACAATTCGTCAGTATTTGATGTGGTTTACGAAATATATCCAGCGGTAATGTTAGGTGTCACCCTGTATACGGTCACTTATATCACACACTCGTCAAAGCCCATAGGGTGCTTGCTGTTGACCGATAGACAGCAAGACGTAAGATTTCACAATAAAAGTAAAGAAAGAAATCGAAAGTTGTTAATTTGTAATTATATTACACGAAAAAATACTTTTGTGGATTTTTTATCAGTGTGTCTATGTGTTCGTCTTGTAAGACCCCTTTTCCTCTGGAACAGATTGATGTATGAAATCGCTGACACATACTATATGGTCGCCTGGTGGTGTAATATATTCAAGCTTCTAATTCAATGCGGCCAAAAGATTTGGTCATTTGTGTGGCATATTCTGATACTCGTAAACTCACTCATCAAAACCTATAGGGCACTTCCCGTTTACCTAGAATCATGAAATTATACAAGGAGCCAGGTGTCAGAGCTCAGTTACAGCATAAAGTCAGAAACTTGTTTCATTGTAATTATATTACATAAAAAATATATTTTGGCGTTTGAACATACACTGTATTCTTCACCCGTCAGAAGCGTAGTAGAAAAACATTACTCCATACGAACAAAAATTTTAACTTATACTCATATTTCAGGAAGTTAATAGAAAGTCTTATTAAATCTTCTCTATCTACGTATATAAACTGGAGTTCCCTGCTGGCATCTTTTTGTATGTCCGGGCTAGTGTGTGAACTACAGTAGAGATTTTGATACGAACTTCTAATTCCGGGATCAATATCTTGCCAGTATCGATATCGATATCGTTGATACTCTCGATTCTCAGGATTGATGAATATGTACATCATTAGGTTTGTACGGAACCTTCTATGCGCGAGTCCTATTCGCACTTGGCCAGTTGTTTTCCCTTTCCCTCTACACCTTCCCTAGTATTCTAAACTTTTGCACAGTAGTATATGTTTTATGAATTTTTGAAACTCCTGGTTCCGATTAGATAAGTGCAGTGAAGTACCACTCGTAGTGACATCGCGCGGCACACGTGGTTGCCGCGTTGCTGGGGTTGAATGCTGCTCTGTTGTCGGTCTCTCCTGGAAACGGCGGGGGTGGCCAAGGGAAGCGGCATGTCTGGGCGCGCGGCGGCGCGCGGTTCGGCACTAATGGGGGCCATTAAAGTTAAATGAGTGCCAGTTTCCCCGTTTAGCTACGACCCCACGGGGGCCGCCGCTCCGACACGCCACCCGAGCCGGCCCGTGGACGCGTTAGCGGCAGTTTGTGGAAGGGGCCGTGCTCAAGCCCGTGCATCCGCCACCGACACAGCCCTCGAATCTGACACGGCTTCCGGTAGATCTCTTGAACTTTATCACAGGGGTATTGCTTCGGAATGGCTCTGAGCACCATGGGACGGCTCAGGTCATCAGTCTCCTAGAACTTAACTACCTAAACCTAACTAACCTAAGGATAACACACGCATCCATGCCCGAGGCAGAATTTGAACCTGCGACCGTTGCGGTCACGCAGCTCCAGACTGTAGCGACTAGAACCGCTCGGCCACTTCGACCGGCAGGTATTGCGTCCTTTCCTAGTAAATGTCACGGTATTTCTAAGACCTTAAAAGCGAGGTGGCGCAGTGGTCAGCACACTGGACTCGCTTTCGGGAGGACGACGGTTCGAACCCGCGTCCAGCTATTCAGATTTGGGTTTTCCGTGATATCCGTAAATTGCTTCAGGCAAATGCCTGTATGGTTCCTTTGAAAGGGCACGGCCCGTTTTCTTCCCCATCCTTCCCTAATCCTAGCTTCCACTCCATCTCTAATGACTTCGTTGTCGACGGGACGTTAAACACTAACCTCCTCCTCCTATGGCTATGAAGAGAAAGTACACTGCTGACCATTAATTGTGTAACACAAAGGAGGATAGAAAAGAAATATTCCTTCAGTGGGTGTAATAGTATATAGTAAGACGAACAGAAAATTAGATATGTAGGTCATGGACCGATATCAACCATACTACGTAAACATGTCATTATCTGGAAAGAAATAGTGTTGGAGTAAGAACCAGCAACCTTCTATTGGCGAGGGAGTGTTAACGCGGAGACAGAAAGGGGGGGGGGACGAGGACATGGACACAGATATGTGGAACGAGATGAAAATTGACGGGGAAAGAGAAGAGGAGGAGATGGACAGAGGCAGAAAAAAGAAGTAAATGGACAGAAGTAGTAAGTAGTAGGGAAAAAAATGAGGAAGAAGGAGACGGGCAAAGGAAAAAAAGCGGAGGATATAAAGGGAGTGAGGAGGAGCAAATGGGGCAGGGGAATATGAATCACAGGGGCAGGAGGATATGGACACAGGGAGGAAGGAACAATCAGGAGGAGCATTAGGAAAGAGAGGGGAGTAGCAGACACAAGTAAATTGGTAGCATTGCGGGGAGCATATCTTCAAAAATAGGTATAATTTTAAAGAAATTTAATATTAAAAGTGTATTCCGTCAGCCAGCTAAGACCAGAGCCCTGTTAGGCTCAGTGAAGGATGATTTAGGTTTGAGGAAGCCTGGAGTCTACAAGATTCCCTGCCATTGAGGGAATGTCTACATTGGACAGGTGGCTTGTGGAGTATTGATGTAGATGTAGAACATAATTACAATTATGTGTCAGGTAGGAGTAAGAAAGATTTTACTGACAGTGAGTTCACAATCGCAGTAGTTCCACGCAAATGCGACGAACAGCTATGTCGCCGTTGAAAGTTATCACGAATAGTGTGTAAAGTACTGCAACTAGATCGAAGTATGTGTAAAGAGAAATAAACGTCCACATGGTAAACCTGCGGACTGCCACCAACAAGTACCTGTTTGCTAAACGCCACTGCAGACGAATTGCCACCATAATGGAGAAGAGACTTTACGAGTATATTTCGCTGTGGAACTACGACAAACAGAGTTGTTTGTAATAACTTTATCTGCAACATCACACGCCGTCGCCGTCAACACAACAGCCCGCCACGCCTTTCCAGCAACGAACAGATAAGCTATATTGCTGTGCGCTCTCCCCATGTAAAGACGAACAAAATTTAGAATTTCGTAGTGTAAATTGTTTGTTTCATTATAAAACTATTTTATTTCTATTTCTTTCCATAACTTTTGCTACATAAATTAAAAAAAAATGGCTCTGAGCACTATGCGACTTAACTTTTCAGGTCATCAGTCGCCTAGAACTTAGAGCTAATTAAATCTAACTAACCTAAGGACTTCACACACATCCATACCCGAGGCAGGATTCGAACCTGCGACCGTAGCGATCGCTCGGTTCCAAACTGAAGCGCCTAGAACACATAAATAAACTTGATGGACGTGAACTATTTATTATCAATATAGCTTTATGACCCATTACTGGTAAGTTATTTTTCTTTTACCTAAAATATCTTCCTTTTTAAAACAATGCTATAGCAGTTACATGTTTTTTATTGCTTTCCGCGCAAGTTCAAAGTAAATTCGCGTATTTTAATGTTCGATACGGACGCGCACGTAAATCGCGGCATGTACCATTAGTTTCTACACACCGAATAACAGAATTAAAGCTACTTGTTCGCTGTTGGTCTAACAATGGAATGGTCCAATAAGACATGTCGAGAGATACCCTGAAATTTTTTGCTCAGGAAGAAAACAACGAAAGAAATGCACTGTTAAAATTTTTGTTGCTAAGAGGTACTGCAAGTATTAAAAAATAGCTAAGAAGTGTCAAATTCGTAACGCGTTAGGTGGCGGCAGGTCGGCGGTACCTTTGTAAACAGGAAACACGACACAACCCGATAGTAATTTGTAAAGGATGTTTCTGGTTACCATTAGTTGATAGTTCCTCTGAAACTACAGTACACAGATGTTATTCTCTCGAATTAGCCCTCAAGTAACATCGCCGGGCCAGGCGTGGTGACCAAGCAGTTCTAGGCGCTTCAGTCCTTAACCGCGCGACTGCTACGGTCGCAGGTTAGAATCCTACCTCGGGCATGGATGTGTGTGATGCCCTTTGGTTAGTTAGGTTTAAGTAGTTCTAAGTTCTAAGGGACTAATGACCTCGGATGTTAAGTCCCATAGTGCTCAGAGC
Organism: Schistocerca gregaria; assembly: GCF_023897955.1. Taxonomy (NCBI): domain Eukaryota; kingdom Metazoa; phylum Arthropoda; class Insecta; order Orthoptera; family Acrididae; genus Schistocerca; species Schistocerca gregaria. The sequence goes on along the minus strand of NC_064922.1, from coordinate 647,857,794 downwards.
CATTTGAACCATTTGAAGTATCATCTATTACAGATTATCAGTTGCTTTTTGCAGTATTGATAAGTATTGACAATACAGGTATAGCTGAATTAATGTTTATTGTGGTTTCGTAAGGCATGCCTGCTAATAGAACCTTTTTTTCTTCCAGTTTCACCGTAATATGGAATCCAGTTAACGTTATCAGTTTAGCAGTTATGAAATATGAAGAACGCGCTTTCCAGCCGAAATCACCTACTTCTCCTAAGGATGTACATATGTTTCATATGTTAGTTGATTTTCTTGACATTCATTCTAATGATATAGACATTTCTTTTAAAATTGTGAAAACCTTAGAAGAAATAGAAAAGAACTGCGACGCTTCCATGTATTGTGGTTCGGACGACGACAGTTGTGTCAGTAACAGATCTGAAGAAGAATATCTTCCAAACCTAAAAGAACACGTATTACAACAACTTCCTGCGACAAAGAAAAGGCTGAAATTGTACAACACGCAATGAAACCACAATACTCGGACGCCACACAGATGAGGTACGCCAGAGTTAGAGCTCGGACGAGTGGTGCTTATGAGGGTGATAGTGAGAACTCATTTTCTGGCAACAATTAATGTATGTCACTGTGCTGTGGTACAGAAAAGTCAGATGAATCTTTAGGCTCCTGCAGTTCAACTGGGGTGCATTGTGTAGCGGGAAAAAGGCAAAAAACTACCGAAAGCATGATAATAATAACATCACTGGTTTTACTCATTTCAGTTCTTTGATATAGATGAGGTTACTCAGTAATATTAACATATTTGTTTCAAAGTAATTCAGAGCAACTTAATTAAGAGCAGAGGGTGGATCGTCCCTTTATTAATACACTCCTGGAAATGGAAAAAAGAACACATTGACACCGGTGTGTCAGACCAACCATACTTGCTCCAGACATTGCGAGAGGGCTGTACAAGCAATGATCACACGCACGGCACAGCGGACACACCAGGAACCGCGGTGTTGGCCGTCGAATGGCGCTAGCTGCGCAGCATTTGTGCACCGCCGCCGTCAATGTCAGCCAGTTTGCCGTGGCATACGGAGCTCCATTGCAGTCTTTAACACTGGTAGCATGCCGCGACAGCGTGGACGTGAACCGTGTGTGCAGTTGACGGACTTTGAGCGAGGGCTTATAGTGGACATGCGGGAGGCCGGGTGGACGTACCGCCGAATTGCTCAACACGTGGGGCGTGAGGTCTCCACAGTACATCGATGTTGTCGCCAGTGGTCGGCGAAAGGTGCACGTGCCCGTCGACCTGGGACCGGACCGCAGCGACGCACGGATGCACGCCAAGACCGTAGGATCCTACGCAATGCCGTAGGGGACCGCACCGCCACTTCCCAGCACATTAGGGACACTGTTGCTCCTGGGGTATCGGCGAGGACCAGTCGCTACCGTCTCCATGGGCTACGGTCCCGCACACCGTTAGGCCGTCTTCCGCTCACGCCCCAACATCGTGCAGCCCGCCTCCAGTGGTGTCGCGACAGGCGTGAATGGAGGGACGAATGGAGACGTGTCATCTTCAGCGATGAGAATCGCTTCTGCCTTGGTGCCAATGATGGTCGTATGCGTGTTAGGCGCCGTGCAGGTGAGCGCCACAATCAAGATTGCATACGACCGAGGCACACAGGGCCAACACCCGGCTTCATGGTGTGGGAAGCGATCTTCTACACTGGCCGTACACCTCTGATGATCGTCGAGGGGACATTGAATAGTGCACGGTACATCCAAACCGTAATCGAACCCATCGTTCTACCATTCCTAGACCGGCAAGGAATCTTGCTGTTCCAACAGGACAATGCACGTCCGCATGTATCCCGTGCCACCCAACGTGCTCTAGAAGGTGTAAGTCAACTACCCTGGCCAGCAAGATCTCCGGATCTTTCCCCCATTGATTATATTTGGGACTGGATGAAGCGTCGTCTCACGCGGTCTGCACGTCCAGCACGAACGCTGGTCCAACTGAGGCGCCAGGTGGAAATGGCATGGCAAGCCGTTCCACAGGACTACATCCAGCATCTCTACGATCGTCCCCAATCTGAGAATAGCAGCCTGCATTGCTGCGAAAGGTGGATATACACTGTACTAGTGCCGACTTTGTGCATGGTCTGTTGCCTGTGTCTATGTGCCTGTGGTTCTGTCAGTGTGATCATGTGATGTATCTGAACCCAGGAATGTGTCAATAAAGTTTCCCCTTCCTGGGACAATGAATTCACGGTTTTCTTATTTCAATTTCCAGGAATAATTTATTAGACGAAGGAGGGAGAAAAGGGTTGAAGTTACTCAGCGTGCAAAGGCGTTTTAGTTCCGTAAAATCGGAGCTTAAACTGAGGAAATGGAAGAATGAATTACATGAAGTAAGAAATATGTGCCAAACGGAAACCCGAAACCATCTGAATGAGAAACTGTTAGAAAGATTTAGAACTGCTCGTGAGAGGCTATCCACCGTTACCGATGGAGATCTACGAGACTGGGCCCTCCGAATTGCATCTGACATGAACATTGCTAATTTCCAGGCTTCGTCGACCTGGTTACGCTGGTTCAACAAATCACACAGAACAGAAAGTCTCAAAATTACCACGTTCACGTCAATTAAACGTGTAGAACAGCTGACAGTGATGGACAATGCTATAGAGACATTCATAACTGATGCCGAGAGGAAACTTATTGTTATCCCCGCAACTTCTGTTTATAACACTGATCAGTCAGTTTTCGTCGAAGAAATTCGTGAACATCGCACTTTATCACTCCGGGGAGGAAAAAAGACAGAGCTGGTTGTCCAATCCATGAATGCAATAACACAACCATACACGATAATGCCAGTGATAAATATGAGTGGTTTATTGTTTCCGCAGTTGTATATCTGTCTTTAAGAATCGCAAGGCAAATTAGGACCAAAAATTAAAAATGGACTGTTTAGTTGCAAAAATCTTGTAAGTGAAGAATCAAAATCCAGAATAGTGGGAAAGAATAATTTTCAACACTTCGTTCGAAACGTTTTCCTACCATTTGCAGAAGCTTTTGTTGAATTCATAGTCTGGACATAAACGACGCCGCTGTTTCTGTGGAGGACGACGAAAAATCTGTAGATGTAATGTGGATTTCGCCTATAACTACTAGTGCGATTCAGTCTCTCGATAAAGAATTTTGTCGACAGTGGAAAGCATTTCTCACGAAATTATCAGACAACATAATTTCCGATACCTCTCTCTCATTTCAGGTTTACAAGCGGAACAGCATTCTTAAGCTCCAGTAATTTGTGGGTTAAGAGTTTTCTTCGGCACGCTTTACGAATTTGATCGCGTGTGCCTGGTATGCAGTGCAATATGTAGAAGAATGGCCGCGGCCATTTCTGACGCCATCTCAGTTCTGTCTAAACAAAACTACTGCTTTCTGCGAAGTGCCTGACTGCATCAATTTTTCCTTTGTCCGTTGTGCCTGGTACAAGGAAAATTCTTGTTATTGTAATTCATAGACATTTCGCATTTTTGTGACGACTACAGGGAATAAACAAAGAACTGTTTCACTGATAGTCAAATGTACAACATTTCGACATTACTATAAGGAATGGACTACAGGAAGTGCTTTAAAATGTAGTACTGCAAGACACATTTTATTTCAACAAATTACGAGTCCTTATCGATGGAAGTCGTCTGTGACCTTAAACACTGCCATGATTTTATTTTTTCTGCTAGCCACTTTTACGAGAATTACACGTGCAAGAATTGAACTATCGATATGATGTTATTGAAAAAATGTTTGTTTAGTTCAAGCCAGATTTTCACTGGAGCAAACCTAGCTAACAATCACGATCAAAAGAGAATCCTGTCTGGTGTACCTGGTAAGCCTCTTGCAGGTCTTTCAACTGGACGCCACAGCAGGCACTCGTCCCTATCCTTCCCCAGTTAACTTATCGGAAAATGGAGACCTGCAGTTTAACGTGGAATCCGAACCACATATCTTTCGTGGGCACTTCAACATCTGTGAGAAGTGAATGCTCAGTTAAAAATTGTAGTGAAAAAGTAGTGATCTGAACGGGATTGGACCAGGCGCTCTATGGACACAAAGCGCACACTTTGCCACTAGACCATTATTGCTTTAGATAAGGAAGACTAAGACCATTAAACCTTACTCGAGTATTGGAAACGCTAGCTGAGTCACCTCTTGAGATGATGCTCGACGTCGGTAATCAGTGTTCTGTTTATAAATTTCCCCTCAAAGGTAATTAGAAGTCAGGGAGAAATGGCAGCCGACATACAAAGAAAATTTTGGACCACTGATAAAGAGAGATGGAGGTGCAATTCCATGTAAAGTGCACGATCTCCAAGCGTGTCACGCTTCCATACAAATTGACACACTTAAATTCTTCCTTCCATGTCCCATTTTGCATACTCGGTCAGGAACAGTGCGCTCGCCATGCCAAATAGTCCTCAGTGAATAGCAAAGTTTCGCATTGTGGCTCTGACAAGATGGAGTTGTACCATGTAGGCCGCATATTAGCTCCAAAACCTATAAACCAGTAAAACAACGTTCATAGATAATGTTTGCATCCTCGTGTTTTCTTCCGTTACCACTAGTATAATCGGTCCTACCCACTGTAAATAGGCTGTTTAGGTTTTTATATTGGTAAAGCCACGTAGCGCTCTGTATGAAAATCACTGGCTGTGCTGTGTGCAGTCTGTGGCTGGGTGGCATTGTTCTAATATTCCCTATTGTAGTGGTGAGCTGTTGGCTGTTAATAGCGCGTAGCGTTGCGCAGTTGGAGGTGAGCCACCAGCAGTGGTGGATGTGGGGAAGTGAGATGGCGGATTTTTGAGAGCGGATGATCTGGACGTGAGTCCATCAGAAACAGTACATTTGTAAGAATGGATGTCATGAACTGCTGTATATATTATGACTTTTTAACACTATTAAGGTAAATAAATTGTTTGTTCTCTATCAAAATCTTTCATTTGCTAACAATGCCAATCAGTAGTTATTGCCTTCGGTAGTTTGAATCTTTTATTTAGCTCGCAGTAGTGGCGCTCGCTGTATTGCAGTAGTTCGAGGAACGAAGATTTTTGTGAGGTAAGTGATTTCTGAAAGGTATAGGTTAATGTTAGTCAGGGCCTTTCTTTTGTAGGGATTATTGAAGTCAGATAACGTTGCGCTAAAAATATTGTGTGTCAGTTTAGTGTTGATCAGAATAGGTGAAGAGCGAAATGTCTGAGTACGTTCAGTTCTGCTCAGCTGTTTGAAAATCAAATAATGTAAGAGGTTTATCAGCACAGTTATTCAATAATTTTTCCAAGGGGGCGTATCACCACACACAACCAAATGGTAGTAAATTTTCTGCAAATGCTCATTCTCACGTGTTCGCTTGCATTCGCTCCACTGTAAACCAGGCTTTAGGTGCTTAAAATTGCTGTCTGTGAACTCCTGCTAATCCCGATTCGTGGCGTTGCGTGAGTGAGCAACTGAGTCGCGCTCTAGGCGGGCAGGACTGTGCAAACCGCTGTTATATGCTGTTCTTCGCGGGGCGAAAATGTGTAAATTAAACATTTTTTACTAAATATTTGCATGCCTCGTAGCAGTTAAAATTTTGGTAGTCCATTTTTGTCGTTCTCTTCTTCCTGTGTAAAAAGTTTCAGATGCCTTATCGGACCATTCCTTTGTAACCTTAGAGGAGAGGGAAATTGAATGAGACAGCTGTCAAACCATCCAAGCTATGTGAACATCATACTTAGAGTCATGTTACCTTATTTTCATGAGCAATAATATGGTTGTTGATGTTTACAAGGATAAGTGAACGGATGTATAATCTTATACTGCTTACGAAATTAATAACAGAACTGCGTGTGATTTATATAATTTAGTGATTAGGCTGGATCATATTCTCCACATCCACACAATTCGGAAGTGAAAATAGTTCTAATAGGGCGAGGTAATAAGACATCAACTCGGCTATTTCTAACAAAACGTCGTGTAAATACACAGTCTATAGTCTCGCGAAGTACATACATGAGAAACGTTTTCTCCACAGTGATCTTCCGTTTTGAAAATAAGAAGAGGTTAAAAAATCAGCCAACCAACTGCAAGACCAAGATCTACTAGCCCTTGACCTAAGTTTCCATATTTCTACGAATATCTTCTTCAGATGAGTGAGCCAGAAGAAAATATTTATAGAAATACAGAAACTTGGGTAAAACACTAGTAAACCTTCGTTTTACAACTGGTTGGCAAATTTTTCTCAACCTCTTCAGATTTAAGCAGTTACTGATTCGTAGCCATGCTTAAGACGTGATTTGGCTGAAAGATGCTGCACGGCTAAGCGAACAATATGTCTGTGCTCCCGGGCACACGCTAGAGTTTCTGTGTAGTGTTGAGTGCTGCCATCCTGAACCCACCGATTTTACATTCGATTGAGAGACGTAACAGTCTGACCAACGTGGGCAGAAACATCGCGAAAGTATTGGCCATGATTCTGATATTATGAGGATGTGTGCTGGCTCACCTCTTCTTTGTTTACGAAAGGGGTAATAGGATTTTCTGAAAAACTACATTCAAATACAAATACTGAATGAGGAACCCACTGCATAATCTGTTCTTACACAAAGACTTTAGATTGTGCCTGTGCCCTGCTTTGTGTGTGTACCATGAAATGCTGATTATTTTGATATTTTATAGTTCTTTTATATTATATTTTACATAATTTTTTATTATTTTTAGATTATAAAATCAGAAACTAAGACTAGTAGACGAGTTTGGATGTTTGAGAAGCAATATTTCTAATGGTTTATGAAACAGAGAAGAAATTAAATGAAAATAGGAAGAAAAGCATCTCTGAGAAAGACGGCTTCCTTAATATCTAATATCAATTTACGTGTCAGGAAGTCTTTTCTGGGTTTATTTTGCAGTGTAGCCTTATATGATGAGAGGTGTACGATAAACAGTTTAAGTAAGTAGAAAATGTAACCGTTTGAAACATGCTGCTATTAAAGAATGATGATCTCTCCATTTGTAAAAGATTCTGGACTAATACCACATTCTGATCTTCGGGAGAGGACCACCAAGCGGGAGGTGACCATGAAAAAAAGACAAAATAACCAACGAAAGAAGAGCGTTCTATCTGAATTGCTAAGGTTCAATCCAAATACAGTGGAGCGGGGGGGGGGGGGGGGGGGGGGTTGGTTCAGTGAAGTGAAACGGAAAGACGACAAGAATTTCTGATCTGATGACTATAGAGTAACATCAACAGCAGCAAAAACTGGTGTAACAGATTACGAAGGTGGGCAGAGGATCGGTTACATTGAACAGTTTAGTGAAAGGGTTGTTCTCACCAGAATCAACAGCAAACAAAACTCGACTACAGTAGTTGAGGCATACAAGCCGACATCGCATGCAGAAGATGAAAAATCAGAGAAAGTTTCTGATGATTCTGAAAGAGTAAGCCAGTATATAAAGGAAATGAAAATATAATAGTAAAGGGGGGTTGGAATGCGGTTACAGGTCAAGGAGTGGAAGAAAGAGTTGCAGGAGAATATGGGCTTCGAGGTAGAATGGGAGAGGAGAAAGGCTAACTCAGTCCTGCAATAAATTTCGGCAGGTAACAGCGAATACTCTGTTCAAGAATCACAAGAGGGGGTACGTATATTTGGAAAAGGCAGGCAAATACGGAAAGATTTCAGTTGGGTTACTTCACAGTCTGGCAGAGATTGCAAAATAAAATATTGGATTGCAAGGCGAATCAGGCACCAGATATAGACTCAGATCACAATTTAGTAGTGATGAGTAGTAGGCTGAAGTTTTAGAAACTAATCAGACTGGCCATATACCATCAAACATTCGGAAAAGCATCAGCCACACAATTCCGAAGGTAGCAAAAGCCGACAAGTGCGAGTATAATCACAGTCATCTTAACAGCTCATTCTTCCAAGCTGCTGACACCAGTAATATACGGAAGAATGGAAAAGAAAATTGAGAACATGTTAGATGATCATCAGTCTGGCTTAACAAAAGTTAGGGGTGCCACGAAGGCAGTTCTGACGATGCGGTTGATAATGGAAGCAATACTGAAGAAATACTAATACACGTTCATAGGATTTGTCGACTTGAAAAAGCGTTCGACAATGTAAAACAGAGCATGATGTTGGGTATTCTTTGAAAAATAAGGTTAAGCTATAGGGGAGGACGGGTTATATACAATATGTACTAGAATCAAATGTTAACAATAAGAGGATCAAGAACGAAGTACTCAGATTACCCAGAGTGTCAGATGGGGATGCTGTCTTTGGCCCCTGCTGTTAACCCTATACTTCGAAGAACCAATGGCAGAAATGGAAGAAATGTTTTAGAATGCGATTAAAATTTGAGGTGACAAGATATCAATGATAAGATTTCGTGAGGACATTAATGTCCTCGGTGAAACTGAAGAAGTATGCCGGGATGTGTTGAATGGAATGAACAGAGTAATGAGCACAGAATGTGGACGGAGAGTAGATCTAAAAAGTAAGTAATGAGGAGTAGCAGATATGAGAACGGCGAGAAACTTAATATCAGAATTGGCGATCTGGAGGTAGATCAAGTTAATAATTCTACTTTCTATGCAGCTAAATAGCCCACGACGGACGGAGCAAAGATGACATAAAGAGCAGACTAACTCTGGCAAATAGGGGACTCCTGGCCAAGAGAATTCTGCTGGTATCAAACATAGGCCCTAATCTGGGGAACAAATTTCTGAAAAATGTTCGTTTTTAACACAGCACTATATGGTAGCGAAACTTGGAATGTGAGAAAACCGGAACAGAACAGCTTTCAAGCATTTGAGATACGGCGCTACAGATTACTGTTGAAAATTAGGTTGACTGATAAGATAAGGAATAAAGAGGTTGAAACTTCCTGGCAGATTAAAACTGTGTGACCGACCGAGACTCGAACTCGTGACCTGCAGGAGAGCTTCTGTAAAGTTTGGAAGGTAGGAGACGGATACTGGCAGAAATAAAGCTGTGAGTACCGGGCGTGAGTCGTGCTTCGGTGGCTCAGATGGTAGAGCACTTGCCCGCGAAAGGCAAAGGTCCCGAGTTCGAGTCTCGGTCGGGCACACAGTTTTAATCTGCCAGGAAGTTTCATATCAGCGCACACTCCGCTGCAGATTGAAAATCTCATTCTGGAATAAAGAGGTTCCCTGCAGAATCCATGGTAGTATAGAGAGCTGCAGAGGTTAAAAATTGTGGAGGTAGACAGAAATTGGAATACATCCAACAAATAGTTGAGGAAGTATCCAGAATGAAATTTCAGTTTCATTTGAGGAAGTAGAATGCAAGTGCTGCCCTGAAATGAAAAGGTTGATACAGGAGAGGCTAAGAAAAAATTGAGCAAGTTGAAGGCTAGATGGGTAGTTCGAACAACAGATGAGGAGATAGTGTATCGAATTGGAGAAAAAAGAAAGAGACCGACACATCTTGACTAATAGAAGGGATTGGTTGATAGGACACATCCTGAGATGTGAGGCAGGATCAATTTGGTAACGCTAGGAAGTGTGTGGTAAAAGATGTAAATGCAGACAAAGATATGCACCATGAAATGGATGTAGGTTGCAGTTAAACAGATATGAAGAGGCTTGCACAGGTTAGAGCAGCGTGGTTAGCTGCATCAAGCCAGTCTTCGGAGTGGAGATCACAGCGACATCCAAGCACTGGGCTTATCGAGCTGAGACGTGCACACCTTCACTGCTTTTGTCATCCGGTAAGAACGCACCACCGCCAGGGCACCTCTTCGCAGAGCTGACGCAGCAAACCCGAAGCGGGCACCTGGCTATGAATCACCTACGTTCCTTCCATATGCTGGGAAAGTGTCTTCTAAAATAGGCAGATTGCTTAGGAAGAATTATATTAATGTCATCTTCCGTCCACCAGCAAAGAGCAAGGCCGTAGTCGGATCCGTTAAAGAAGGCAGGAAGGAGATTGTTGTTTAACGTCCCGTCGACAACGAAGTCATTAGAGACGGAGCAGAAGCTCGGATAGGGAAGGATGGGGAAGGAAATCGGCAGTGCCCTTTCACAGGAAGCATCCCGGCATTTGCCTGAAGCAATGCAGGGAAGTCAAGAAAAACCTAAATCAGGATGGCCGGACGCGTGTTTGAACCGTCGTTCTCCGGAATTCGATCCCAGTGTGCTACCGTCAAAGAAGATTTACAATTGACGAAGACGGGTGTTTATAAAATTCCCTGTGAGTGAGGCTCTGCACACATAGGTTAGACGACACAAACGGTCCAGGAACGCTGTGTAGAACACGAAAGACACACCGATCTGCGGCAACCTTTAACATCAGCAGTGGCAGAACATTGCATTTCCATGGACATTCAGTACAGTACAGTAACTCCAAAATTTTAGCACCGCTTTCCAGCTTCTGGGCCTCTATAATTAGAGTGTCCGTGGAAATACGTCTTGCTGATAATTTAGTGAATCGTGATAATGGCTTTCAGCTGGAAAAAAATTGGAATCCTCTATTAAAATTATGCGGTCACAACGGAATCTAGATGCTCAATCGATACTCAGCAATTACTTTGTTTCTGCTTCACCACTGAGGGCAGCACACACAACTTGGCTGCCTCGCGCATGTCACCTCCTAAATCATGCGTTGAAAACCGCCAGTACGATTCGCAAGCGCGGAATTCGCTATAAATACCATGACTGCATCAGCTCTCTTCAGTACTTCGTTGAATCAACCGAGGATGGCCGTACGTCACTGGATCGAAATATCGTTGCAGAATATTATGGGATCCGGCTGGAAACCCGTAAATTACTGGAACTAAATGAGCACGATTTTCAGTACATAAATAAAGAAAAAAAGTCAAGAAAAAGCTTACAACTCAAAGTGACAGCTAACTCAGCCGGAAACTGTCGCACTGGACTATGTACCACTCCCAGTTAACGGGCATAATAGCCGTATTGATAAAGAAAATTGGCATCTCGGACAGGAAGCAACGTCGAAAGAAAACAGCTCCTCGTTCTATATTTGCAGCTGTTCTGGCAGCGCTTCCAGCCAAACCTAGGTTGCCAACCATAATAAAATCTAAATAATTACTGCCAATTACACTTGGAGAAATGCAAGTTCCATTAATTCATAATATGACCAATATGCCATTGTAACCAAAACACGCCTCACGCACGTAACAGATCACGCAGACCACGTAAAATTTTAAAAGTATTCGCTCTACAAACAATGAGGTAATAACAGAAGAAGGTTCTGGAGGGCCACAGTTGGAAAACGATTGGCCAGACGAAGAATGTCGCGTTGTTAACTTGCGATACTCCTAAAAGGAGGCGCCCACATCCGATTATATCATGTCCCCACCGCCACGTACGAAAAAGATCTTCTGAAATCAGTATATAAATACGAGCAAGATCTTGTTGAACACATAGAAAGACCGGACATTGACAGTGAAATTAAGCTAAAATCCTAGTCCCCAGGGCATGTGGCTGAGGTCAGCTTCACATAGGATTCTCTTGAGAACCGAGCAGAGGTTGTACATTTATTGCAGAGCACTCTCAGTCTGGTATTACTTAATAGTGCAAGATTGTCTAAAACTCTGTGATTACATACATTTAGCCAAATTTTGAAAAGCGGAAAGGCTTGTTTGTGAATACTTTGTTGAAGCCAGCCACTTAAAGACTGTCCCAAAAAGAACACCACCAAAGTACATATCCTGTGAGATAGAAATAAGAAGTGTTCGAACCATGACAGTGAATGTGCCACGTGTAAAATGCTGGCCCAAAGAGTGAAAGCTATGGCCTGCAACCCTCTTGCAATTAGTTCAGATCGACTCTCGAGTCTAGATAATATGCAGAATGTAGGTACAGATAATTCTAGGCACAAGCAAAAGAAACCTTCTGCGTGTCGCCTTAGGAATTGCGCATGAGAATTAAAGTAACAGGAAAACCATACCAGAGTGGGGACATGCGAAGACATGAAAGAGCGACTTTAAAGTTTTTATGTTAACGGGGACGAGGGCGGAGCAGATTAGTGTTTAAACGTCCCGTCGACAACGAGTTCATTAGAGACGGAGCACAAGCTCGGATTAGGGAAGCACTGGGAAAGAAGGTCGTGCCCTATTGAATAAACCATTCCGGCATTTGCCTTAAGCGATTTAGGGAAATCACGGAAAACCTAAATCAGAATGACCGGACGCGGGTCAGAACCCTCTTCCCGAATGTCCTCCCGAAAGCGAGTCCAGTGTGCTAATCACTGCCCTATCCAGCTCTGTTAACAAGCAGTAGACCGTGACCTATTAAATGCCTCATCAGAATTCTCTCGTTCGATTATTCTCAAACGTTTATGAACAGAACGTATCCACGTACATACTCTGCAAGCCGCCGTATTGTGAGTGGCGGAGAGTACATTGTAGCACTGCTAGTCATTTCCGTTCATGTTCCACTGGCAAGTAGAGCGAGGGGAAAGCGATTGTCTACACACACCTGTAATAATTTCCCTCGTCTTATCTTAGTGGACCTTATGAAAAATATACTTTGCAGGGAGTAAATCGCTCTGTCGCCAGTTTCAAATGCCGGTTCTCAAAACTTTCTTAATAGTGTTTCATGGAATTCACGTAGTTTCATCACCGTGGCTTCCCACTCGAATTTACGAAGCATCTCGATGACGCTCATGTCTACCGGCAATAAATCTAGTAGCCCGCCTCTGAATTGCTTCGATGTCTTCCTTCAGTCGTACCTGATGGGGACCCGAGACACTCAGGCAGCACTCAGTGATAGTCATACTAATGTTCTGTACCAGTCTCCTTCACATATGAAGCACGCTTTTCCAACATTCTCCCAAGAGAGGAAAGCCAGAAATTCGTCTTCCCTACTACAGTCTTTATACAGGGTGTTACAAAAAGGTACGGCCAAACTTTCAGAAAACATTCCTCACACACAAATATAGAAAAGATGTTATGCGGACATGTGTCCGGAAACGCTTAATTTCCATGTTAGAGCTCATTTTAGTTTCGTCAGTATGTACTGTACTTCCTCGATTCACCGCCATTTGGCCCAATTGAAGGAAGGTAATGTTGACTCCGGTGCTTGCGTTGACGTGCGACTCAATGCTCTACAGTACTAGCATCAAGCACATCATTACGTAGTATCAACAGGTTAGTGTTCATCACGAACGTGGTTTTGCAGTCAGTGCAATGCTTACAAATGCGGAGTTGGCTGATGCTCATTTGATGTATGGATTAGCACGGGGCAATGGCCGTGGCGCGGTACGTTTGTATCGAGACAGATTTCCAGAACGAAGGTGTCCCGACAGGAAGACGTTCGAAGCAACTGATCGGCGTCTTAGGGAGCACGGAACATTCCAGCCCGTGACTCGCGACTGGGGAAGACCTAGAACGACGAGGACACCTGCAATGGACGAAGCAATTCTTCGTTCAGTTGACGATAACCCTAATGTCAGCGTCAGAGAAGTTGCTGCTGTACAAGGTACCGTTGACCACGTCACTGTATGGAGAGTGCTACAGGAGAACCAGTTGTTTCCGTACCATGTACAGCGTGTGCAGGCACTATCAGCAGCTGATTGGCCTCCACGGGTACACTTCTGCGAATGGTTCATCCAACAATGTGTCAATCCTCATTTCAGTGCAAATGTTCTCTTTACGGATGAGGCTTCATTCCAACGTGATCAAATTGTAAATTTTCACAATCATCATGTGTGGGCTGACGAGAATCCGCACGCAATTGTGCAATCACGTCATCAACACAGATTTTCTGTGAACGTTTGGGCAGGCATTGTTGGTGATGTCTTGACTGGGCCCCATGTTCTTCCACCTACGCTCAATGGAGCACGTTATCATGATTTCATACGGGATACTCTACCTGTGCTGCTAGAACATGTGCCTTTACAAGTACGACACAACATGTGGTTCATGCACGATGGAGCTCCTCCACATTTCAGTCGAAGTGTTTGTACGCTTCTCAACAACAAATTCGGTGACCGATGGATTGGTAGAGGCGGACCAATTCCATGGCCTCCACGTTCTCCTGACCTCAACCCTCTTGACTTTCATTTATGGGGGCATTTGAAACCTCTTGTCTACGCAACGCCGGTACCAAATGTAGAGACTCTTCGTGCTCGTATTATGGACGGCTGTGATACAATACGCCATTCTCCAGGGCTGCATCAGCGCATCAGGAATTCCATGCGACGGAGGGTGGATGCATGTATCCTCGCTAACGGAGGACATTTTGAACATTTCCTGTAACAAAGTGTTTGAATTAACGCTTGTTGCTGTCTGTTTCCATTCAATGATTAATGTGATTTGAAGAGAAGTAATAAAATGAGCTCTAACATGCAAAGTAAGCGTTTTCGGACACATCTCCACATAACATATTTTCTTTCTTTGTGTGTGAGGAATGTTTCCCGAAAGTTTGGCCGTACCTTTTTGTAACACCCTGTATATACTTAACTTACATTTTTCTACATTTGTAACAAGAGATTACACCAACTAGGAATTTTGCGCAAAGAGTAAGCCATCTTGTATCCTCCTACAGTCACTCTTCGCAGACACCTTCCCGTCTACCAGAGCATCATCAGAAAACGTCCGCGAATTCCTTCTCATCCCATGGGTCAAATAAGAATACGAGAGGCGCAATCACACCTTCCTGGAACACGTCCGAAGATACCCTTGCCTCTGATGAACACTTGCTGACGAGGACTATGCAATGTGTTGCATTACTTAAGAAGCATTCGAACTACTCGCATACATATCTGGGAACCTCTTCCGTATACTCATACATATTTCAACAGTCGGTATTGAGGCACCGCGTCAATCGCATTCTGGTGTTCTAGGAATGCGGAATGTATCTTAGCGATTCATTCATGTTTTGCAGGAGCTCAGTTTCTCACGAGCGATGCTTTTTTAACCTGTGCTGATCTGTGGACAGTAGGTCTTCTGTTTGAAGGAAATCTAGCTAGGTGCCGCGCAATTCTGGAAACACGTTGTATTTAAGAGATATTGCCATGTATTGAGATGTTAGGGAGAATTCGAGTGATATGGGTAGCTTAAGTTGCAAAGCATAGGTGTGGGCTACCGTTTTTTAAGGAAACAGCTTTTTTTTATGATTCTAATGGCTCTGAGCACTATGGGACTCAACATCTGAGTTCATCAGTCATCAGTACCCTAGAACTTAGAACTACTTAAACCTAAAGAATCTAAGGAGATCACACACATCCATTTCCGAGACAGTATTCGAAACTGCGACCGTAGCAGTCGCTCGGTTCCAGACTGTAGCGCCTAGAACCGTTCGAACACACCGGCCGGCTAAACAGCTCTATTCCTTCGAAAATATAGCACGTGTTGATGAAAGCTGTAACGAGGGAAATAAGGAAGGAAAGCACGAGAAAATAGTTATGCTTGCCTTTCGGAGACGAACACTTCCGCAAGCCTTATCTTGTGAGATCGGCAGTAATGCAGCAGAATCACTGGAAATTCTCGCGTCAGGTGATCCGCAGTCTTTCGAAAATCTGGAACTGACATTAAAAAGCTTGAAAAAGCACCACACGAGCCTTAGATAATAATCTTCATTTAAGTAAATGTCCGCTCTAGAGCTGTGTGGTCAGCACGACTGAATGCCATGCAAAGGGGCCCGGGTTCGATAGCCGGCTGGGTCGGAGATTTTCTCCGTGTTCATCACCATCATCTTATTCCCACCGACGCGCAAGTCGCAGAAGTGGTTTTAACTAAAAAGATTTGAACCAGACGACCGGCCTCCCAGACGGGAGGCCCTAACCACACGACATTTTTTTTTTTTTTTTGTCTAAGTAGATTAGAGAGACCTCGGCAAAGTAACCCTGTGCCACATGACTCGCATCGCACACACAAAAGGTGGCACAGTGGTCTTTCGTCTGCTGAAGATAATGACTGAATGCGGTTTAAAATCAACAGTCTACCAACGAACTTACGAGAACGGTTATTTACGGAGGTATGATTTCACTATGCGAAAAAAGGTTTTTGATCCGTAACGAATTTGCAAATACATCGTCAATGCCCCTGTCTAGATCTGTTTCGACCTCTCCCAGCGTCTGCCAAAAAGTTCTGTGTTTACAAGACATCCTTAAGATATGCAATTGTTACAAATAAATGCTAAGCCCTGTACAAAATTAATGACTGAAATTTGTAAATTAGTAGAAGATTTAGAGATACGCTACGCACCACATAGCCATACATAAACCACTCAAGGCTCCTCAGTTTCCAATTAACGTGAAACATGTGATCTAAATATAAATTCCAAACAATCGATCAAATCACACTGTTGTAGGGGTAACGTGTTCGATTAGTAATCAGAACGCCATAGTATAAGGTGTCTGTAAAAGGAGAAGTGGAAGCAGTTTTTATAATCTTTAACATAGGGATCTCTTGTCCCTGATCACAGCGGTGGAAGAGTTCTGTTTGGGTTCAAATGTCTCTGAGCACTATGGGACTTAACATCTGAGGTCATCAGTCCCCTAGAACGTAGAACTACTTAAACCTAACTAACCTAAGGACATCACACACATCCATGACCGAGGCAGGATACGGACCTGCGACCGTAGCGGTCGCGCGGTTCCAGACTGTATTGCCTAGAACCGCTCGGCCACCCCGGCCGGCTTCTGTTTGTACAACAGGTGTTGTTAGCGGTAGATGATGTACTTGCTTCTTGTCGGAAAAGCGCTCCAGTTCGTACTGAGCTGATGACAAATATAGTAAGGAGACTTATTTTCGAGATGCAGAACCCCAAAATTTTGGTATACTGGATGAGGTAATATGCACCGTTGCATTTGCATTTTACGCATGAAAGCATGGTCCATTGTAGGCTATATATTAATGTATATTAATTTGCGCGAATAAGATAACTTCGACTTTGCGTCATTTTCAGGCAGTTACTGTTATGTGAGACTGGTGTACCTTTATGATCTGCATTCAGTCCATATGTATTTACGGGTTATTGCGTCTGAATACATATGTGTTAGATGAGTACGATATTTACACAATGTAATACCTTATGTATGTTAGTTAAATCTCGCAAAACTTGAAAATCACACAAAGTTGAAACCAGATTACTGCAGAAGTTAAATAAATAACTTCAATATACAGCCTAAAACTGACCATGTTTTCATTTGCTAAATACTTAGAGCCTGTGGAACCACACAGGAACAACCATTTGCATTTGCTTCGATCGCAAATACTTGAGTTACATACTTGGGGGGGAACATTTATAATTTGTCGAGTCCTAATGTAAAATTCATAGTTAACAAAACAGTGTCTAGCCAGTTATTTCTCGGTTACCAAGCGTACTTTCAGGAAATTATTACTTCACTTTTCAGTGCCTTCAATGCATTGAATAAAGAAGTAACGACAAAATTATATAATAGATTATTATACCTTTCAGTTTCATACCAATGTCCGTGAGGGGACCGACAATGTCTGCTCGATATAGATATTCTGTCTCTAACAAATTCCGAAGCATGTAAGATATATCCCCTTCATTATTTGCAACAACGACCTGATAAGCAGCATCGAAAATTGTGAACTTTCACTGGTTCCCTACTTTAGTCCCCATGCCCATGCATTTTTAGACCACAGCCGCAATGCCTTCTTCATATACAGCTTAAAGGTCGTAGGATTCAGACATTATTTCAGTCATTTGTAGAGCCGCCTTTTGTACCTCTTTCATAGTTATTTTCTCTACCTATTCATCATCCTGGCTCTCCCGTATCTCCGTCCTTATTTCCTTGTAATCTGTCCTTTCTTCTGTTACGTGGCCTATAAACTGGTTGTCCAACCCTACGGGGGTGATAATCGGCATGTTTGCTCCATCTTTTATTTCTTTTCTCAGTCCTGCAACCATTTTCCACGTTGCCGCCACTTTCGTGCCGCCATGCGTTGATCGACTGCCTGGTATTTATCCTCCTAGATCTCATTTTTCCTTTTGCAGGGCATTTCACATTTCGATCTCGAAAGATTTACAGTACTTCAGGATATTTTTGTTCTGTCGTTGTAACTACAAAAATGCTTCATTTTTTTCACCAGACTAGTTTCGCTTTATTGAGGTAAAGCATCGTCAATGGTCTGTAATCAGGGTATTTACATTTTGATTAACCTTAAGATGGACACACAAATGAAAAATTTACAGTAAATCTATTTCTACATGAAATTTACTCTTGTACTGTACATTGAGTGTCTGTATAGAACAACTTATTGTTTTTTGAGAGAAAAAAGTCACAGCATTAAATTTTCGACAAATTATTGAATATCCTACATGGTTTTCCTTATTACATCATTTGAGTGTATATTTTAATAGCTGTGTACAGTTTTCATATTATTTCTGATAAATCGAGAAAAGGAGTTATCTTCTTGATTTTCAAATTCCTCATCGTGGTCATCTACATGTTTTGAAGGTTTGAAATATTTCCAGAATGTTCACGTTTGACGTAAACACAGATGTACCAAGGGAACCCTGCGCGCCTGGCAGAACTGCACTCAAACATCCTGAAACCACCCCGGTGAAACTAAGTTTCTGCAACATTTTTTCTACGTAGATTTAGCAAGTTTTAAAATTTTGAAAGAAGGATAATAATGTTTAAGTACAACGAAGTGGGTCTCACGATTGTCACGGTCATTAGCAAAGAAACTTAATGATGCTGAGGCTATAACTTATGCAAGACTTTCATTCATGCCAGAATAATAACAAAAGACATAGTGCGTAAGTTCGATCTATTTTTGGATAGTGTCTGTTTACTACAGTTGTTAAAACATCATGTGTTTCTGGTTACATTTCGTGTCGTGTCTTTTGTCATTTAAAACTTTGGACATTTGTCATTTAAAACATTTTTGTGTCTAACTTCAAGTGTTAGTCGGCCCCCCATCTAATTAATATGTGTTGTTTTGGATTCATTTCAGTGCTTTACATAACTTCATAACAATATCTGTTTCAAACGGTTGTTAGAAATTATAGTGCATTGTAGTTTCATTCATTTCGTGTCTTCTGTTCCATAAAATTTACGTTCAGCGAACATTTGAATGTTGTTTACATTCTCATGCTCTTGCCTCCGTCTCCCGCAGAGATATTACCTCCAAAACGTACCATAATCAAAGTTTGTACTGATTATTTTTGTATTACCATTTACGTCTGCTGCAGTGGTTTTTAGTTTACTTTCACAGCATCTTCCTATATGTCAAATGGTTCAAATGGCTCTAAGCACTATGGGACTCAACTGCTGTAGTCATTAGTCCCCTAGAACTTAGAACTACTTAAACCTAACTAACCTAAGGACATCACACACATCCATGCCCGAGGCAGGATTCGAACCTGCGACCGTAGCAGTCGCACGGTTCCGGACTGCGCGCCTAGAAGCTCGAGACCACCGCGGCTGGCTCCTATTTGTCAAATTTGGATGTCGCCGTATGTAAGTTACTACAGCAGAAACAATATCAGGACTTTCGGTTGATCCGCCAATGGTGTCAGACGACGTTCTCCGTTGGAGTTGTAGGTTATGAAGGTGAGACAAGAAAATCACGGAAAATGGAAGAAAGTTTTGTCCCCTTCAGGTATAATTAGAACTGGCGGAATTCGAGAGTAGATAGGTTGAAGCGGAAGGAGATAATGCTGACTCGGGAAATATGAGAAGTTATGGTCTACAGGAGAAAACATCAGCAACCACATTTTAAATTCCGGTTAGCAATCTGTTCGTGTTGTTACCTGCAACAGCAGAAGAGCTACAATCACCTTTTGTTAGCTAAGTAGAGTGCAGCAAACTCATAGGATCAATTTTCAGGCTACGTCCGTAATTACACACATTAAAAAAAGTTTTGTATCACCTCGGTTCCAACAGTTCCGGAAACTGTACAGAAAACTGCAACAGAGATCAAAATAAACATCATTTCCACCCCATTTATTACTCATGAAAACCACACATTGCATGTTGTACCACCACACAGCGAGACCTTCAGTGGTGGTGGTCCAGATTGCTATACACTCCGATACCTCTTGCACTGATGTATGCCTGTGTTCGTCATGGCATACTATCCAAAAGTACATCAAGGCGGTGTTGGTGTATATTGGTCTACTCCACAGCGGCAATTCGGTGTAGATTCCTCAGAGAGATGGTGAGTCACGTAACCCATAAACAGCCGTTTTCAATACAGGGTTTATGTCTGGAGAACATGCTGGCCGCTCTAGCCGAGCGATGTCGTTATCCTGAAGGAAGTCACTCACAAGGTATGCACGACGGGGGCGCGATTTGTCATCCATGAAGGCGAAAGCCGATATGGTTGCACTATCGGTCCGATGATGGCCTTCACGTATCGTACAGATGTTACGGCGCCTTCTATGACCACCAGCGGCGTACGTCGGCCCCACATAATCCCACCCCAAAACAGCAGGGAACCTCCACCTTCATGAACTCGCTGTACAGTGTGTCTAAGGCATTCTGCCTGACCGGATTGCCTCCAAATACGCCTCCGAGTATTGTCTGGTTGATTGAATATGCGAAACTCATCGGTGAAGAGAACGTGATGTCAATCATGAGCGGTCCATTCAGCACATTGTCCCATCTGTACCTCGCAATGAACGTCGGGAGTGAAGTTGCGCATCACGCAGCCAATTGCGTACAGTTTGAGTCGTAACACGACGACCCGTGGGTGCAAAAAAAATGGTTAAAATGGCTCTGAGAACTATGGGACTTAACATCTGAGGTCATCAGTCCCCTAGAACTTAGAAATACGTAAACCTAACTGACCTAAGGACATCACACACATCCATGCCCGAGGCAGGATTCGAACCTGCGACAGTAGGGGTCGCACGGTTCCTGAATGAAGCGCCTAGAACCACTCGGCCACCCTGGCCGGCGTGGGTGCACGAAAAGCATTATTGAATGTGGTGGCGTTGCTGTCAGGGTTCCTCGAGCCATTATCCACAGGTAGTGATCATCCCCTGCAGTAGTAACGGTTTGACGGCTTGAGCGAGGCATGTCATCGACAGTTCCTGTCTCTCTCCGTAATCCCTCCATGTTCGAACAACATCGCTTTGCTTCACTCCGTGACGCCCAGCCACTTCCCTTTTTGAGAGCCCTTCCTGGCACAAAATAACAATGCGGGCGCGATCGAACCGCTGTATTGACTGTCTAGGCATGGCTGAACTACATACAACACAAGCCGTCTACCTACTTCACAGTAGGAGTAGCAACATTCTGGCTCCCATGTTTGAGTAAAATATTAAAAAGAGGATGTTAGCTGTATGAACGAAGAGATGCGTGAATTGTTTTTGACGTAAACAGAGTAACATATCTGTGCTGTGTCAGTTGCTGCAATTGAGAAATTTGGATACACGTCATAGCTTGCGCCTTAGTAGGAGAGGGAAGGAAAGATTAACTGAGCACTCAAATATTTTTATCGCCGACAGTACAAAGTCAGCAACGCCAAAGTTATTAGAGATTTTCGTTTTAGACTACCCCTTTTTATCCACTGCGATAAACAGTCAACCGGCTGCATTTTAAGCAAAACAGTGGTTTGTTTTCGTTCCCGTTTCTCTGCATTCTCACATAAAAGAATAATTTGCACTACTTGTACATACAAACAAAGAAACTTAAATGTTTCTGAGACAAATGTCACTGATTTTGACATACAGTTCTACTCCGACATATCCATCACCGAATCCGACAAATGACGAATGTGTTTTTAACAGTGTCGAAACACAGACATACATGGTAACACAGAAACAGTGAAGCATTGTCTACTGTTTTTGGACTAACGAAAACGAATAATAAATCTGGATAACTGCAGAAAGTTCTCTGTCCTCTTCCTTCTTTTTATTTCTTCCTTTGTGATTCTTATGTTCTTAACCCGGACTTCTCTTCATGAAAACATTCATTTCTGACATTTCGTACCATACTCATCAGGATTAGATGCATCCCACATTTTTTTTCCGATGTGTATGTTTCGTATAGCAATAGCGTTAATTTCACAGAACATTTGTTTGCTTATTTGTATATTTACTTGAAACAGAGTTTGAAGCTGGTTGATATTTTTCGGATTTTTCTATTTTCATTAGGTAGAACTCCATATTTTGGGATGTACATTGTAATCTGTTTTAAGTGTGACTAGTGAAGGTCCAGCAGTCGAGCGTCAACGAAGAAATAGTTTCAAAGCAATATCGGGATTCAAGTCACTGCACCATTAAATAGTTTGAGCAGCTTGAAGAATTGTCATCCAGCAGGATATGATGGTGTTAGTTTGGACACATTTAAGAAATGATTCATAAAATTGCTTCACCTTTATCAGCAATTGTCAACTCTTTTATGGAAGATGGTCTCTATACAGATGAGTCGAAAATTGTTGGAGTTGTGTCTGTTTTTTTAAAAAAGAAACAGAATGTAGTAGAAAACTTTCGACCAACGTCTGTTCTTCCAGTAACATACAAAATCTTTGAGAAAGTAATACACATAAGAGTCTGAAACTCTGTAGTAACAAAAATGTGATTTCTAAGGGGCAGTATGGGTATGTCAGCGCGTCATCCACCATTACAGCAGCATCCAGGTTAATCGAAGACGTCACTCAAGCAATAGTCAGCAAAGAACGTGCGTGTGTCATCTATCTAGACTTAAAAAAGGATTGAACTGTGTTATGGCCTTATTGATGGGCCAACTGTGGAACTATGGCATTTGAGGGACATCCCATAATCTGATTAGATCTTATTTGACAAATAGGAAGCAGTTGGTGCCTATTAGGGCTACAGAGGGAGCATACAAACCAAACATCACTAAGATTAATTTTGGTATTCCACAGGGATCAACATTAAAACCACTTCTTTTTATTATTTATGTCAATGATATTCAGTCTATAACAAAATCCGCTACTGCTATTTTATATGCAGATCATACCACATTACTATGCTGTGATCTTAGCTACAGGCAATTCGAAGTGGAATGCAGTATTGCAGCAGGCATAATTCTGCAGTATTTTAATGAAAACAAACTAAAATTAAGTACAAAGAAATCAGTCTACACTGAATTAGTTCTTGTGAGGAAAAAAACCAATGAAAACAAAATTTTTATGGGCGATGATTAAATTCAGAAACAATACTCGACCAAATTTATTGGCCTGACACTTGATGCAGAGTTAAATTGGCCTGATTATGTAATGATATTTGCAAAAAGCTATCTACTACCATACATTCCCTAAGAAAACTGTCATCTTTTGGCAATATTACTGCTCTGAGGCAAATATATTTTGCACTATTTGAATCCCATCTAAGCTATGGGATAGAGGTACAGGGATCCAACAATGATGGTAATATGAAAGGAGTGCTTATCCTACAGAAGAAGTCACTTAGAATTAACGGAAAGAAATGTGCCGCAGAATCCAGGAGAAATTTTTGTAAAGAACTTAAAATACTAACTGTTCATAACCTTTATGTATCTAAGCTAATAATTAGGGCTGTAAACAGTAGCAAAACACACTACTAATGCACTGGAAGTAGAGAGAGACACTACAATATCTGTCACAGAACCACACTCTATGAGAAATGCCATGACTATGCAGGCATAAAACTACTAAATTACTTCCACCCTAATATCTCCAAATTGCCCATTACAGAACTAAAAAACAAATGAAAATTATGGCTCCAAAACAATCCTATGTATTCAATAGATGAATTTCCATATTTAGTGCACTCATATGATGGAAGACCCTTTATCTAAAAATATATCAATTTCAATTCTTAGACTGCCACAAACTGTAAATATATGAATCTCATATCTCAAGACTGTGTCACAAATTGTAAATTTCTTAACCTAGATACTGCAATTTGCTAACTCTTTTAATGTATAGTCCATATATGTAATATTTTTCTCTAGACAAAATTTGGAAAACTTCGTGTAGATAATAATACCAGGGAATAGTATCAAACTCTAGTAAGCAAGGCTCTGACTTATCTAGAAGAATGGAACAACAATTATTTTTAATCAGTTGATGTTGGATCAAAATAAATAACTAAAATAAATAACTTGAATCGATAACTGCTTGAAAGTGAACAGTTGTAAAAGACATCTTGTGTACAGCAGTGATTGTGCAATAAATGTGTGATGAACAGATGGATTTTGAGTTGCTGAAGAATTATTCTTTTCATGGTAGGCCAGATTTAAAACGCTACCTTTATCTTTATGGATGCACTGTTTTACCTACAATAGTATACAAGTAAATTGTCCTTTAGATCCACGAGAGATACGGTGATTGTAATGCAGTTTCAATATGGCAAGTGGCATAGAAATGCTTCTATTTTCACCGGATTCAGTGAAGATAGTCATATATACATTTATCAAAAAAAAATTATACAATTTTGTTTTGCAGAATGTGGGTATTACAATATTCTTTATCTGGAAACAATGTGTGAAAATCTTTCATTCTCATTCGAGAGACCCCTGCCGACTGTCCACAATGACAAGGACCACGTATCTCGTTGCTAGATGTACTTTGCACTTCATTATTAGAGACGGAAATGTGAAGTTTCGAGACAAATAATGGTTGTGACTGTGTTGTTGTGCTGATGAACAATTGCTGTGTTGATTGTAGGTGGTGTTTCCCAGGACGCAGAGGCAGTGGATATGATTTTTCTCAGCTCTGCTTTTCTGAGAATCGCTGCTCGGCTCTCCTGACGAAGTGGTGGCGGAGCAATTTCCTCCTCCTCATTCCCGTTACTGCTGGACCGTAAAATCTTCCTGCCCTCTCACTCGTCTGAGTTATAACTTCCTGTCAGCAGAGACACCCATGGAACTACCTTTCCGCAGTAGCCCTCCTCTAAATTTCTTTTGTTACGTACTGAAGTAAAGTGTCTGTAGTCGGATTCTTACCGTTTACAACTCCTAGCTGCGATAAAACTATTTATAAACTGTTCCCGTCTGCGCTTGTTTAGCGTACCCAGGAATTTCTAATCTCCCTCCTGTGCACCTGTGGTTTCAACAAATTAGTACAACAGTTAAGCAATCTTTTAATCACACAAGACAGACTTTTTTACTGTACAGTAACAGCTGCTGTCAAATTATTGCAATTATTTCGACACTGAGCATTAAAAATTTGCCTTATGACCGTAAAAGCAAAATATTCTGGAAGAAGTAGTGTTCTGCACCGAAATATCGTTTCACAACCACAGTAAGTACAGCACAAACTACCTGAAACGAACACCATACACCAAATTTGGCTGTAGTACACTATAGTTTCGCGTGACGATCTTGCAGCTGATGTCACTAAACAGAAATTTAATTAAAATTTACATACGTTTCTACAGCCGTCTCTAAATAGAAAATAACTGCTACTATTTTTCAGGTAAGAGGGTTGGGGTTGGATTGTGTGGGGGAAGAGACCAAACAGCGAGGTCATCGGTCTCATCGGATAGGGAAACACGGGGAAGGAAGTCAGCCACGCCCTTTCAAAGGAGCCATCCCGGCACTTGCCTGCAGCGATTTAGGGAAATCACGGAAAACATAAATTTGGATGTCCCGACACGGGATTGAACCGTATTGCTTCCGAATGCGAATCCAGTGTGCTAACCACTGCACCACCTCGCTCTGTTTTTAGGTAAGAGGTGCGTATTATTACAGACAAATAGAACGAATTTAAAATTAAAGTGATGGCTTGAGCGTAAAAAAAGAATAAGGAAAAAAGTACTGCAGATACCAAATAAATTTCAGAGAGGATAGGAAGATGTATTGCAAAGTTAAGTACGGAAATCATTCATACCTATACACCAACTTGCTCACAAACGAGGAAAGAGAATACGTCTACGCAAAATTAAATCATCTGATAAACCGCAACAAATCCAATTACAAAATAGCAACGGGTCATTTTAGTCCAGGGGTAGGACAATGAACGATTGGTCAGCAGGAAACATTTGGTAAGATACTGCTAATAATGGAGATTACATATGACTATTCACTAAAAAACAAATTAATTCTGTTTTATGAAATTATAAAGAGTTTCTGGTGATAGAGCGCTTTTGGATGAGAAAAAATGATAAAAAGATTGAATAATCGACGAAAGGGTAACGTTCTATGAGTCGGACAGTGGAGTGTCAGAAGTTAGAATGTGGTAGGGAAGTTAGAAAATCTAAAAATAAGAAATTCTAAGGTTCAGTGAAGTAAAATAAAAAGAAGACAAGGATTTCTGGTCAGATTAGTAAAGGGTAACATCTATAGAGGCAGAAAATAGAATGACGGGAGTAGGATTCGGTATGAATACGAATGTAGGGGCAGAGAGTGAGTTACTGTGAACAGTTCAGTGATAGGTTTGTACTCATCAGAATCAACAGCAAACCATCACTTACAGCGACAATTTAGGTACTCATGCCGACGTTGCAAGCCGAAGACGAAGTGATAAAGAAAGGATATGAAAGAGTAACTCAGTACGTAAAGGGAGATGAAATTCTAATGATAATGGGGGATGGGAATGGCAGTAGAAGGAGTAGAATAAAGGGCTACGGGATAAAATGGGCTTGGTACTAGGAATAAGAAACCATAAAGATTACCTGAGCTCTGCAAAAATGTTCAGCTAGTAATAGCGACCACTCATATCGAGAATCACAAAAGGATGAGGTATACTCGTAAACACCCGGGAGACACGGAAAGGTTTCAATTACATTGGACCATGGTCGGGAAGAGATTGCGGAATCAAACACTAGATTATAATGCGTATTCAGGAGCAGATGTAGACTCAGGTCACAATGTGGCAGTGATGAAGAGTAAGGAGAAGTTTAAGAGGCGAGTCAGGAAGTATCAATGCGCAAAGAAACGAGATACGAAAGTAATACGAAATAAAAAAGTACACTTGAAGTTCTCTGAGGCTATAGATACTGCAGTAAGGAATAGTTCAATAGGCAGTTTAGTCGCGAAGAAATGGATGTATCTAAGAAGAGTAATGTCTGAAAAGGGAAAGAAAAGCGCTGGTACAAAGAAGGAATCTGCAAAGAAACCACGAGTAACAGAAGAAATACTTAATCTGATCGATGAAAGAAGTAATTATAAAAATGTTCAGGGATATTCAGGAATACGGAAATACAAATCGCTGAGAAATGAAATAAATAGGAAGTGCAAGGAAGATAAGACGAAATGGCTGCATGAAAAATGTGGATAAATCGAAAAATAAACGATTGTCTGAAGGACTGACTCAACAAGTCAAAACAACCGTCGGCGAAATTAACAACAAGAGTGTTAAAATTTAGAGCGCAAAGGGAATTCCACCTTTAAATGCAGAGGATAGAGCGGATAGGTGGAAAAAGTTCATTAAAGGCCTATGTGAGGGGAAATATTGGTCGTATGTGATAGAAGAAGAAACAGGGCGTTGATTTAGAAGGGATAGGGAATCCGGTACCAAAATACTTATAAGAGCTTTTGAGGACATAAGATTAAATAAGGCAGAAGGGATAGACAGCGTTTCATCACAAGGGGGAAGTTACAACAAAAGGAGTATTAACGTTGTTTTGTAAAATGCATGAGACTGGTGACATATCATCTGACTTTCGGAAGAATATCACCCGTAAACTTCCGAAGGCGGCAAGAGGTGACAAGTGCGAGAATTATCGCAATATCAGCTTAACAGTCCATGTATATAAGTTGCTGACAAGAATAATAAACAGATGAATGTAAATGAAAATGGAGGATTTGTTACATGACGACCAGTTTGAATTTAGGAAAGATAAAGACACCAGAGAGGCAAATCTTGAATTGCGATTGATAGTGGGAGCAAAACTAAAGAAAAATCAAGACAAGTTCATAGGATTTGTCGACCTCGAAAAAGCGTTAACAGTGTAAAATTGTGCAAGATGTTCGAAATTCTGGAAAAATTGGGGTAAGCTGTAAGGAGAGAGGGTAATATACAACATGTACAAAAACTAAGAGGGAATTTTAAGAGTGGTCAACCAAGAACGAAGTGCTCGGATTAAAAAGTGTGTAAAACAGGGATGTAGCCTTTCGCCCCTATTGTTCAATCTGCACATCGAAAAAGTAGTGATGGGAACGAAAAGGAGGTTTATGATTGGGATTAAAATTCAAGGTGAAAGGATATCAATGTTACTATTCGCTGGTGATATTGCTATTCTGGGTAAAAGTAAAGGAGAACTACATGATCTTCTGAATGGAATGAGCAGTCTAATGAGCACAGAATATCCATTGAGAGTAAATCGAAGAAAGCCAAAAGTAATGAGAAGTAGTAGAAATGAGAACAGCGAGAAACTTAGCATGAGGACTGATGGTAACGAAGTGGATGAAGTTCTGGAATTCTGCTACATAGGCAGCAAAATAACCACTGATGGACGGAGCAAGGAGGGCATCAAAAACAGACTAGCACTGTCAAAAAGGGCATTCCTGGCCAAGAGAAGTCTACTAGTATCAAAAATAGACCTTTATTTGAGGATGAAATTGATAAGAACATACGTTTGGAACACAATACTTTATGGCGGTGAAACACTAATTGTGAGAAAACCAGAACAGAATAGAAATGAGGCATTTGTGATGTGGTGCTACTAAAGAATGTTGAAAATTAGGTGGACTGATTAGGTAAGGAATGAGGAGGTTCTGCGCAGAATCGAAGAGGAAATGTATATAAGGAAACACTGATAAGAAGAAGAAACAGGATGGTAGGACATCTGTTACGACATCAGGGAATAACCTCCGTGGTACTAGAGGGAGTTGTAGAGGCTGAAAACTGTAGAGGAAGACAGAGATTGGAACACATCCAGTAAATATTGAGGTCGTAGGTTGCAAGGGTTACTCTGAGGGATTAGCACAGGAGAGGAATTCGGTTCCACATCAAACGAGTCATAAGATTGATGACTTATGAAAACAGCAGATGATGTGTTCTGTATGCAAATGGTAGTAGTACAGATATTTACTACCTCATCCGTTTTAAGCTTTGCATTGGTGTTACCTACATGCAACGACATGGGCAGGGGCAGTGACATCTTCACTCTTATCAGTGAAATCATCATCCTTACCAGTGAAGTCATCATCGTTATTAGTGGGAATCCAAGGCGCTCCGCCGGCTGTGGTGGTCTTGCGGTTCTAGGCGCGCAGTCCGGAACCGTGCGACTGCTACGGTCGCAGGTTCGAATCCTGCCTCGGGCATGGATGTGTGTGCTACGTCCTTGGGTTAGTTAGGTTTAAGTAGTTCTAAGATCTAGGGGACTGATGACCACAGCAGTTGAGTCCCATAGTGATCAGAGCTATTTGAACCAAGACGCTCCACTCCTTACTTCCCTTCTCTTTATCACCAGCCAATCATATAGAGTCAAAAATCAAAGTCATCGAAGTAGTCTAATTGCGTCAGTGAAAAATGTTCTCCTCTCCCCTACATCCAACTAATCACAGCACAGTACTCCTTACGTCTAGCGAATCATAGCACAGGAAGAGAAGATTCAAGATGATGGAAATAGTGCAACTGTGTTAGTGGAAAAATAAGAACCATGTCCTCCTACTTATCATATTGCAGTACTAACAATGTAAGATTATGTAAACAGTCCAATAGTGTGCTTTACACCCTATCCATTTCCTCTTCCCAAACAATCAGAGTGCAGTACTAGAAAGTAGCCCAACTGAGAACCTCTCACCTCTTTCCTCCCTCCCTATTCCAACCACAGCGCAGATTAAAACTCACCTCGTTCCAACCAATCAGAACATAGCATTAGATAATAGCCCAAATGTATTAGTGCTAAATTAATAAAAACCTTTCCCTTCCCTCTCTCTTCTTAATCTCCACCTGATCATAGTGCCGCAATAAAGACGATGGAAACAAATCAACTATTCCTTACTCTCCCCATCCTCTCCTCCCTATCTCCAGCCAAACAGAGTGTAGATTGAAAATGATGTGCCAGATATGCAGTAAATCGATTGAGCACTGCAGGTGTCAATCCGCCTCTCATTTCAATTGGGCAGAACTGTAGACTTAGAAGTCAGACCATTTTGCTCGTATGTGTACACCATTCCTCCTAAGTGTTTACCATTCCCCCTAGGTTTACATGCAGTGACATTTAACACTGAGCAGAAATTCGCGTCTGCCCAAGAAAATTCTAATTTTACAATGTTGCTATAATCTGAACTAATCGAAAGTGAAAGAGTATAATGTCTATTGAAGACAATAAAGGTAAGGATTTTTATGGAGGATTACAAACAAAACTACCTAAGGTAATATTAAATAAAAATGTATTAGTAAATATTGACTCAAATGACACAAAGAACAATCCATGTTTTAAGCGGTCAATTCTAACCAGTTTATGTCCCGTAAATAAGCGTACAAAACGTGAGTCTAAATATTGGTTATGCGAAAAATTAAATTTTGATAATGATTCCCGCAGATCTGAATCATGATTCATGTTTTCGTAAAACAGCTTGAAGACATGTCCATAAATGTCTACGGCATCCAGTGTTCAGATTACGAATGTATGATTTTAGGCGACAAGAGGGAAGACAAAAAATTAGAGCTGTATCACTGCATATTACAAAATACTGTTGTGATAGGCACGTGAACCTGCTAACGTTGCAGGTTACTGATAATACCGATGCACGTCATTTGCATTGCATAAAGAACTTGCCGGTGTTAGCACACTGTAGCACCACTTCTATCCATCGGTGTCTTGTAATATGTGAACGATACCCATGTTACTTTTATTTCAAGGAAAGATTAGATGCACATTTAGCTGACTGCACTCGGCTTAAAATGTTCAGATCTGTGTGAATTCCTAAGGGACCAAACTGCTGATGGCATCGGTCCCTAGACTTGCACACTACTTAAACTAATTTATGCTCAGAACAACTCAGACACCCACGCCCGAGGGAGGATTCGAAACTCCGGGCTATCGGTGCATGGCGTCTCGAACCACGCGGCTACTCCGCGCGGCGCTCGGCTTAAGACGGTCGTCACTATAACGCCCACTGGCAAATTTACAAAATTTACTCACAAACTGAAACTGACTTTCGTGATTTACGCCGACTGGTAATACACGTTGCTACCAGTCACTGGATGCAGTCGAAGTGCAGACCCTGGTTCGCAATCCAGTCATGTACAGTTACTTAGACCATTCTGTATCACTTACTACATACACAACAGCTATAACAGGAATATTCTCAGTTTACGTTGTATAGAGACAGCGATTGCATGCAGCCGTTCAAACAACAAATCTGTGCAATCACTGAGACTGTGTATCGCTTTTTATTGCAAAATAAACAAATAATACTAAGTAACGAGATAGAATCATCGTTTTGATCTGAAAAAGTGTGACACGTGTGTGAGGAACCTTTTGGGGAAGACGATGCGAAGCACTTGGATTATTGTCATTTCACAGGTGCTTACCGAGGAACAGCACATCGTGGCTGCAATGTGAATTACAGATATCGCTATTCTGTTCCCCCTTGTGTTCCGCAGGTTGAGCAACTATGAAGGATATTTTTTGGTCACGTACCTATGTCGAAACAAGAGAATACTTGATGATAAAAAATATCATATTAATTATAAGTCCTCTTTCTATTCTACCATCGAATACGAGGACTCCAGATAAAGATGCCCTAGTGGCCTCAAATCGAGAGATCAGTCGAGTTAACCGGAAAGGAATTTTCCCATATGAAAATATAACCAATGAAACGATTCTTCTGGGCGATCGCCTGCTTTCAATCGAAAAGTTTAAAATTCTATTAACAGGCAGAACGAGAAAAGAGGCTGAGTACCGAACATGGCGTAGTGTATGGAATGCATTCAGGTGAAATACACCTGGAGAATACTCAGAATTATACGTACACAAAAATTGTTGCACTGCTCCACGTCGACGTGTCTGAAAACTCTAGCAGATCTTGCTATAAGGCATATGAAGTGGAACCTTCACATTGTATTACCTCATCTGCTTTGGCATGGAGCGCTCTGATGAAAATTACTTAACAGGAGTTACAGCTAATAACCGATATAGACACAGCTGCAGTTTGTAGAACGAGACATCAGAGGGAGAGCTGTTCGTTATTCTTGCAGACAGGCATTTGCAACAAAAAATTCATGTCCTACTATGATGATATTATATGTGATATTATATAATCTGCTATTATATATGTCATATTATATAATGTATCTCTGCTTGAATGACTTACATAACTGGGATGTGGTAACATATTCACGTCTCTAATTTTGAACGGCTTTCTTCAGAAAATACCAAAAACTTTCATGTCGGAAAGGTATCGGATGATTAGAACATATTGGAAGTAGATATTTGGTACGTAGGCACAATTTATATTCAGATTTACACTTACAGCAAGCACCATCATCACATAGTAAAAATCCAAAGAAAGTATTTTCGAACTTTATTGACAAGAAAAATTATGTTATTCACTACAGAATTTTGAAACAATGTTAAAAAACGTTCACCGAACCCTATCGTTTAGGTAAGGTCCTTCGGTGAAACCATACAGAGACACTAATGCACTAAAGTACATGAGTTCATGCACTGATTAGAGAAAATTTTTTTACAACTCATGTAGTATGCCATATTGGACAGATCTATACAAAATACGCGCTAGAGGCGCGACATTACACTCGTAGCGTAAGGGAGGGCACGTTTTAGACAGTAAATTAATTGAGAAACCTAAATTCCGTGGGTCTGCCGTTTTTCATGAAAACGACAATGAACTCAGCTGACTAAATGTCGTCTTCGACAAATCAATCACAGTTTACATGCCTCTAAACCGCTCCTTTTCGATTTTCTTGATGGATATACGAGTATACTCAACAAATTCCCTCTAAATTATCTAAAATACTCATAACCAGTCACTGACAGCCTCATACACCACATCAATACTGCCAATATCTATGGGGTGTGAGCAGTGATGTGCAAACGATGTTCGATACTTCGAGATTCCCAGCGAATAATAAATACGATATTCTGCAAGTGAATAAAATAATGGTTGCTGTGATGGAAGACGGACTTAATGAGAAACCTGTCGCAGAGTTTATGGGCCTGTGGGCAAATTTGTACACGCCTGGGTCCGAGTCTGGGCACAAAATATGCAGAACGGAAGACGCAACACAATCGTTTGCCAATAGACTCACCACTGGCGGTTACAAGCAGCGCTCCGGATTCTGAAGTGAAAACTACTGAGCAGTGTGCAGTTAACTCGAAGCTGCATGTTATGTTGTTTATTGCTGAGAGATTGATGACGTCGTGAGCTCAAGGCCAACGACGTCATGAGGAACGAACTTCGTGATCGAATGATGACGTTGTAGGTGAATGACTTCACGGAAGGTCAAAAAAAGTACGCCAGAAAGCCCAAGTAATTTATCTATGTGATACAGGACATCACCATTTTAAAGATAAATGTAAGCCTTAAATGGAACAACTATTACAGAACTGGCAACTATTACTATAGTGCAGGTTTTTTGTGGAAATGTGTTTGGGCTTGGGGTTGCACATGTCTGAGCTCATTTTAATTGCCTTTTCATTAACAATCATGTATCATAACATGGAAGAGCATACAAATTACAGATTTTGCTTTTGATACAAAATATCTTCTAACCAAAAACCATATTTCGCGCACATACAGACAACGATAAATTTCTTACTTAAAACGAGAACGATAATAAAACAACCGGATAATTATTTTAAACAAATCAAAATATTTCCTAGTAATGTAGCTCAACCCAAGTGACTTTACAAGAGGGCACCTAGAAAATAGAACCAGTTTAAGGCCTTAAAAACTCTACAAATTGGCGCACATAATCTGACTGAATACATTAGACGACCAACTGCCACGGTGAAATCTACCCAATACTACCATTGACCTCTACCATTTATCAAATCAGTGTTGATAGACAACACAAATAAAGACCTAACTACTACTACGACAAAGAAACACAGCGTAACGCAGAATAACTTGTAACTACTGTACAATGTTGAAAACAAAATCTGTCTATAGTAATACAACCACAGTACATAAAATATATAACTCTTATGCACCACGTCGCTACCGTTTGGTACAGTAATTCATTGAATCTTCGTACATCCGTGTGTACATGAGACATCAGCTGGTATAATTTTTATTAAAAATGAAACTCCTCCAGCTGTACATAAGATTTCATATTTATTTGGCTACTAGTTTCGAAGTTACGTCAACGCCATCTTCAGGCCCTATATAACACACCATACATAAAAATAACAATGTGAGACATCAGTGGTCTACGAGCTATTGTACAAAATAAATATATTATAAACATATTATATAAATGATGACTTCATTAAAAGTAGTTACATTTCGTTCATTTTCATTAAGATGCAATTTACCTTGACATCAGCAATTTATATGGTATAAAAAAGTACAAATGAGGTTATATATACACGGTTATTTCCACTACAAATCAGTACCAGATATTTGAATAAACTGGAGGTATATGTAAGTGAGAGCGACAAACGGTTACTTTTAGAGATAATAATATAGGCATGAAACAGGACTAAAATTGTGTTAAAAGAGAATAATGATACAATATATCCTTCTTTGTGTGCACAATTTAACTAACAGGAAGGAAAATATGCATTGCAAATCAGACATATGTACGGTACGATTCAATTGCTTATAAATAGTGAAAGGCGGAGAAGGTGGAAAAGAGTTACGTTTGCATAACACTGTATCGTCATCACTATAAAGTATCGAAGTGATACAGGTCATTTAAACAACATCATTCATAACGATACGAAACACAAGTGGGGAGGAACTGGAAGCATGGTGCGGAACCCAGTTAATATATTAAAAGGTAGTACATAAACACACATGAGTTAAATCATAAATCTACTCATTCAAACGAGAGAAATATAAGCTAACATGCCACCAGTTTTATGGATGATTTTTTTCGAAAGTCAGATATTACGTCGCCAGACTCATACATTCTACACACCAACGTGAATAGTCGTTTTGTTGCCGCTTGCCCAATGGTTTTAGAAATTCTGATGAAATATTACCAATCTCTTCTGCCTTATTTAATCTTAAGTCCTCCAAAGCTCTCTTGTATCCTGGTTCTAGTACTGGATCCACTATTTCGTCTAAATCAACTACTATCCAATACGACAAATCTTCCCCCGCACAGAGGCTTTCTATGCACGTTTTCTACCTTTCTACCTATCTGCTCCCTCCTCTACACTTTACAGTGGAATTCCTTTTGCACTCTTAATTTTACAGCTCTTGCTTTTAATTTCACCATAGGTTGTTTTGGCTTTCATATATGCTGAGTCATTCCTTCCGACAATCGTAGTTTTTTCTGTTGCTTCACATTTCTCATGTAGCTATTTCGTCTTATCTTCCCTGCTCTTCCTACTTTTTATTTCTCACTGACTTATTTTTCTGTTTTTCTAAATTTCCCTGAATATTTTTGTACCTCCTTCTCTCATCGATCAACTAAATTATTCTCTCTCTCTTACCCACGGTTTCTTCGCAGCTACCTTCTTTGTACTTATGATTTTCTTTCCAACTTTTGTGATTGCCCTTTTTAGAGATGTCCATTTCTCTTCATCTGTTCTCCTACTGAGCTGCTCCTTATAGCTGTATCTAAAACCTTAGAGAAGTTGAAGCTTACCTCGTCACTCCTTAATACTTCCGTATCTCACTTCTTTGTGTATTGGTTCTTCCTGACTCTTCTCTTAAACTTCAGCCTACTCTTCTTCATTACTGCATTGTGATCTGAGTCTATATCTGCTCCTAGGTACGCATTACAATCTAGTATCTGATTTCAGAACCTTTGTGTGATCACGATGTAATCTAACTGAAGTCTTCCCGTATCACCCGGTCTTTTCCAAGTGTATCTCCTCCTCTTGTGATTACTGAGTAGAGTATTCTCTATTACTAGGTGAAATATATTACGGAACACTTTCTCCTCTCTCATTCCTTGTCGCAATCCCGTATTCTCCTGTAACCTTTTCTCCTACTCCTGCTACAACTGCTTTCAGTCCCCCATGACTATTAGATTTTCACCTCCATTTATGTACTGTATTACCCTTTCAATATCCTCATATACTTTCTCTATCTCTTCAGATTGCGACGCCGGCGTCTATATTTAAAACACCGTTGTTGTTGATTTGTTGTCGATTCTGCTAAGAACAACCATATCCCTGAACTGTTCACAGTAACACACTCTCTGACCTACCTTACTGTTCGTAATGAATCCTACTTTCGTTATACATTTCTCTGCTGCTGTCGATATTACTCTACACACATCTGACCACAAATCCTTTCCTTCTTTTCATCTCAATTCTCTGACTCCTACTATGCTAGACTGAGCCTCTGCATTTTCCTTTTCAGATTTTTTATCTGTACTACCAGGAATAAGCTTCTGACGTTCCACACCCCGACTAGTAGAACATCACAGTTTCGTTTATTATTCATTATTATTCAGTTTTTTTTTTCCTTATGTCACCTCCCCCTAGGCAGTCCCCTCCCAGAGATCCGAATTGAGGACTATTCCGGAATTTTTTGCCAATGGATAGATCATCATGACCGTTTTTCAGTTACAGGCCACATGTCCTGTGGATACACGCTATGTGTCTTTAATGCAGTGGTTTTCATTGCCTTCTGCACCCTCAACCCGTTGATCATTGCTGAGTCTTAAACCTTTAGTGGCAGTTTCCAACCCCATGGACAAGAGACTGCCCTGAACCTCTGTCCGCTCCTCCGCTATCTTTGACAAGGCCGTTGGCAGAATGACGGTTATTTCTAATGCCGGAAGTCTTCGGCCGCCAATGCTGATTATTAATCAAAATGTAAGCGGTGGCGGGTTTCGGACCAGGGACTGAAGACGTTTCGTTTCGGAAAAGAAAGAGACGCTAGCCTTACACCACGGTGTAATTTCGCAACAACGTACAGTGACTATATTTTTGTAGTGGTAATGATTTGATTGTGGCGCATCGTTCTGCCACTGACGTAATATTCTGAAAATGAAACTATCATTGGGTTAGAAGAAAACTAGCTGCTCCGTTTATTAGTTCTTTGTTTTACTATGGAGCTAACAGTGTCATCTATTTGTTCTTTGGAGTACTACGCTCCGATGATTAAACATCCCAAATATTAAGCTAAGCGGGCGATTTCAATTAACTCCTTAAATTTCGACATTTTTTCTCTCGTTCTCCGATTATGATGAAATGAAGTCTATATATTTCTGCAAGCTACGCTCAATTTGCATCTGAAAACCTCATGAAAATTGGTTTAGTAATTTTGGGGATTAGATGGAAACAGACAGACACAACGGTGCAGCAACTCTACGTGCCATAGATTCGACAAGTCGTTGGAACTCCACTGCAGAAATATTGAGCCTCGCTACCTCTAGTGAAGTGAAAGTGTTGCCGGTGCACGATTTTGTTCACAATATGATCGCTCTATTACGTCCCCAAAATGTTCGGGGGGCTTATGTCGGGCGATCGGGATAGACAAATCATTCTCTCGAATTTTCCAGAATGTTCTTCAAACCTATCCTGAATATTTGTGGCCGGTGACAGGGCGCCTTGTCATCCATAAAAATTCCATCTTCGTCTGGGAACATGATGACAATGAATGACTACTACGTGTAGCCTAACAGATTCTACTACGTGTAGCCTGACAGATTTACCTGGACCAGAGGACCCAGTCTATTTTGTGTAAACACAGCCTACGCAATTATGCAGCCAAAACAAGCTTGCACAGTGCCTTGTTGACAATTTGGGCCCACGGCTTCGTGGGGCCTGCGCCACACTCGAACCATACCATCAGCTCTTACAAACCGAAATCAGGACCCATTTGACCAAAGCACGTTTTTCCAGAAATCTAGGGTCCAAACGATGTGTTCACGATATCAGGAGAGGCACAGCAGGCGTTATCGTGCTGTCAGCTAGTCACTCGCGTCGATAGCCTGCTGCCATAGCCCATTAGAGCCAAATTCCTACGCACTAGCCGAACGGATACGTTCGGTCGTATGTCCCACGTTGATTTCTGCGGTTATTGCAAGGAGTGTTGCTTGTCTGCTAGCACTGACAAATTTACATAAATGTCGCTGCTCTTGGTCGTCGAGTGAAGGCCGCCGGACAATGCACTGCCTTTGGTGAGAGGTAATGCCTGAAATTTGGTATTCTCGGCACAGTCTTAAAACTGTGGATCTCGGAATATTGACTTCCTAACGATTTCCGAAATGAAATGTCCCAAGCGTCCAGCTCTAAGTTCCATTCTGCGTGCAAAATCTGTTAATTCCCGTCGTGCGGCTATGATTATATTGCAGACCTTTTCACATGGATCACCTGAGTACAAGCGACAGCTCCGCCAGAACACTGCTGGTTCATACTTTGTGTACTCGAAACTACTGCCATCTGAATACGTGCGTATCGCTTATCGCTATCCTTTGGTTTCTGTCATCTTAGTGTAGAAAGACAGTAGAACGTATTATGGGTTAGGCAGAGAAGCAAGCACTCGTAAAATTAAGTTGCTTAAATATGACATTTATAGCCCCCAAAGAAATGATAAGCATAAGCAGATCAATGATCAGTTAATTAATGAAAACCGCCTACTTAAAAGCGGCGAAAAATTCTACATAAGAAATCTCGAAGATCAGTCGCAACCTCACACCATTATGTAGCAGTCACTTGCAAAAGGTCTAAACGAGTACCACTTTCATAACACTATATTTACATAACTTATTGCATGAGAATAACACACAAACTCATGAGGGTAACTATTAGCAACAATTAATACGTAAATATGTCATTTTCCAAAATAAGTGTTCAAAAGATCACGCTTTATCATATTGTTCTTATTTCTCGGCCACTAACTGCGACATATTGAAATGATGCTTACAAGCGCTACTAGCGCCAACAAAGTGCATTTTGTAAATAAGTTCACGTTATATCTTTTGTCAATTAACAACTAATTAAGTTAAGACAGATCCCATCACGACAAAATATGCAATACTTCCTGTGATGTACTTTACATTGCCATATCAGTTTCATAATTAATTTTAGCCCATGAGGCTTTTTTTTTTTTGGATGGTGGTGCTGAAGTCTGATCAACTTCGTTGATTTTTATTTCTCTAGGGAATGGAAAGGGTGTTTTCAGTGTCGTTATAGTCGAGTGTGAAGGGCTCCATGTTTTTTTGTGTATCTGTGACCACTATTTTTTGCCCATCACTATGTTCATACTGTTTCTCCACTCTGTGTTCTGTTATTGTCAACACTATGGCTGAAGAGCGGCGTAGCATGCCGCTGACAGCCTACCTGATTGTTTAGGTACTAAAATAACAATAAAGGAAAAAAATATGGACAGGGTAAAAATTTTCTCTTTATTTATTTATTCTTCTTTCAGCTTCAGTTTCG
Organism: Schistocerca gregaria; assembly: GCF_023897955.1. NCBI lineage: Eukaryota > Metazoa > Arthropoda > Insecta > Orthoptera > Acrididae > Schistocerca > Schistocerca gregaria. Next base: position 647,818,427 of record NC_064922.1, on the reverse strand, counting down.
GCACACAGAAGGGTCCTTGAACTCGCTGCTTTTGGTGTGTGTTTGAAAACATGTGTGTAAAAGTGCTAAAGGACTATATGTCCTTAAAGTATGGCGAATTACGTAGGGACATCATTTACGGAGGCTCAAATACTATCGACTTCGGTACTTTACATTTGTGGTTGCGTAAGGGTCCTACCGTACCTATTGTGGTGAGTTGTGGTGAGTTGTGGTGTACTTTCACGTATAATGTCCAACTTCCGAAATAAGGTTCGAACCTTCTCGTTGACCTTGTCTGAGAGGTAAGATTCGCTTAAGGCTCGATGAATGTCATGATTCCGTATCCACCATTTGGCTCCAGTGATCCATCGCAGCCATCTGCTTTGTACCACATGTAGCTTCTTGTAGTTAGTGGCACACGTAGTACCCCAAGAGGTCGATCCGTGCAAAATAGGTGGTTCGACTGTGGCATGGTACAACTGGAGTTTCGTGCGTTGGCTGAGGTATGAGCTCTTCAGAAATGGGAGGAGAGCTCCCAGCATTTTGACACCAGACGTCTTCTTCTCCATAATGTGATGACTATACAACAGTTTGGCGTCCAGATGCACTCCCAGGTATTTTACAGTTGTTGAGCAGTGGAGTGGCTGGTCTGATATCCGTAGGCGTTCATTGACGGTGGGTCTCCAACGTGTGAAGACAATAACTTTAGTTTTCTCCGCATTGACAGTTATTTTGTTCCTGTGGGTCCAGTGGTCCACTAAATCTAGTTGGCGCTGCATCCGTGTGACGAGGTGATCCATTCTGGTGCCTGCAGTCAGGAGCGCTGTGTCGTTAGTATATAGACTGGCAGTAACATGTGGCACCGTCGGGAGGTCGTTAATATATAAGTTAAACAGCAGTGTAGATATGACCGATCCTTGTGGAAGTCCTTCAAGGACAGGCCGTGTTGTTGAATTCTTGTCATTAATGCGAACATATACTCTGCGATCCTGAAGAAAATTGTCGAGAAGTTTTAAATAGCAGTCTGGTAGGGGAGTGGTACGTCGGAGCTTGACGATCAAGTTGCGTCGCCATACTTTATCGTAAGCCTTCTCTATATCGAGAAAGACTCGAATAGTATGTCGTTTCTTGTTGAAATTGTCTTGGATAGATTCCGTGATGCGCAGTAGCTGTAACTCAGCCGATAGCTTCGCCTGGAAGCCAAACCGCTCCGGTCGGATGATGTTGAGTGCCACAAGGACGTCCAGCATGCGTTCCAGTAGTACACGTTCCAGTACCTTTCCCAGCGTCGGCAGTAAACTTATGGGTCTGTAGCTGTCAGGGTGTGAGAGATCCTTGCCCGGTTTTGATATTGGCACTATTCTGGCAATCTTCTAGGCCTCTGGGAAGTATCCAGTCCTGAGGCAGCTGTTCACTATCCGGGTGAGAAGCACAACAGGCTTTCTCGGTAGGTGTTTCAATTCCGTATTGCTGATTCTATCTGTTTCAGGTGAGGTGTGTTTGCTATACTTGATAATCCTCCGAATTCCCTCCGGCGTTGTCAGGCGGAGCATAGTGTCAGTCGGGGAGTCCCGAATAGCTTCCCATTCCGCCGCTATTTCCTCCTCTGCACGCTGGAGTGCCCATGAGGCGTAAACTGTCACTGTTACGTGCTACAGTAATTTTAAACATGTACCACACTACAGTTGTGAGAAAAAGTAAGAATTGTAATTTTACATAGTTTAAATCATAATAATTTCATATTACTACTTAGTTATTATACAACATAAATATTACAAAAAATGTCGCCAAAACTGCAAACTTCAGGCGCAGCTCATAGAGGGCGCCATACACAAAACCGATGTGTAATGTGAAACCAACATATAATTTTACGGCAGTAATGGTTGAACTGTGTAAGCATTCACTTGAGCACGAGCAAGTGCTACAATTTCGCACTGGTATGTAATGTTAACATTAAAAGACAACGATGTGATGGACTTATAACTTTTGTAAATCACATTGTAATATATACTCTTGTATTTGTTTTAGCAATGATAATGACCTGACACAGGTCGCAATCTGATCTGCGTTTTGACTATAGATGTCATATTAAACAACTTAATTCTACGACTGAGCCGGCCGAAGTGGACGAGCGGTTCTAGGCACTGCAGTCTGGAACCGCCCGATCGCTACAGTCGCAGGTTTGAATCCTGCCTCGGGCATAGATGTGTGTGATGTTCTTAGGTTAGTCGGGTTTAAGCAGTTCTAAGTTCTAGGGGACTGATGACCTTAGAAGTTAAGTCCCATAGTGCTCAGAGCCATTTGAACCATTTTTTTCTATGACTGGTTGCTGCTCTATCTAACCCAATATAACAACTGTCGTTGCTTGCACCCACCCCATGGAGGGCAACCTGATGATAGTGTATTATATTGATAGACGCACTATAAAATGACTAAGCAACGAAGTGGCAAATAGTGGTTAATAATCTGAAAACAACAGCAAAGAGGGGACGATATCGTGCTTCAAATTCATCGAAGCTTTGGTGCCAACCCAGAAGGGGTCCGTGTTTTCGCCGTCAAACGCAGCTGTCCTGACGAGCTGCAGACGCGTACAAACACGGAGCAGAAGGCGCGGCGCCAGTGCAGTAGGGCGCGTGTCTGCGGCGTGGGCAGGGGGCCAGCGCGGAGAAAGCAGAGGGAGCCAGTGGCGCCGGGGTCAAGGCTGCACGGCGCGCAGCCCTGAATACGTGACGGCGCGCCGCGGCCACTGTGCTCGCACCCCGCAGTCGCGGCCGGACATCCTGCTGGAGGCGGCGAGAGTTTCACCGGCCGCGGCCCCTCCACTGTCGCAGCCGACACCGCTCCCGGTCGGTAGCTGGCTGCCTAGCCACGAGCACTAGCGCAGCTCACAGCCGCACCCACCTCGCGGATGAGGGATCTCGATATTAGCTCCCCGGGTATTGGAAACCAGTTAAGTACTTAAGCGAGCGAGGCACTAGGCTCTGTTCGCCTCGCCTTCGCGCCCGCCTACCTCCTCAACCCGTATCCCGTTCCAACCAATCCACTTCTCACACCTTCTTCTCTTCCCAGGCCACCTTCGGATGCGATAGACCAATCGCAAAACCTAGTCCCAATTCCCAATTTCTGATCCTGATAACCAATCCAGGTATCCCGCTGCGCCAATACATACATATTTCATGTTCCATGCAGCATCTGCATACCTTATCTACCCTCTCCTGTCTTAAACTTAACCAACTTCCACTCCCCAACCCAGAAATTGTTCGCCAGATATAACCCTTTCCAGCTCTAATCGTAACGCTTGTAATATCTCTTTATATTCTACTAATTATCCCTGCACAGTTCTATGAGTGAATTAGGGTTCCTACTTGACCATCTATATACTCACAGAATCGATGCGCAAAGTAGTACAGTACTATTACCATTCCGTGACCGCATAATTACTCTATGTAATATTCTCTCTGGTGTGTGTTGAGGGGACTTCTATGATTTTGTCCGTGCCGAATAGCCGCACTGAATAATTGTAATTTTACTATCGAGATTACTGGAAGAAAGAGACTGGAAATATATTGTTCGCTAATCAAGAGAATATGTACTGAGCATTTACATAAAAGGTCTGTAAGGAATTTTACTATATATGTATTCTCTAATTGGAAATTTGCGCGGATGTGTCGTTTCGTTGGTAATCAGAAGGGACCTTACGATGAATTGGAAACGAACCTGCAATTGTTAGATCCCAGAGCTCCATTATTTCATCGTATAATTAAACTCTAACAAAGCAAACTTTCAGCTTGATTTGAGGTTTCCCGACTGACTACGCAACAAAAGAAAACCAAGACATTTTATTTACGCAGGATTGCAGATCGCTTCGAATCACCGAGACTGCGGACGAGGAGTGTCATCGTACGATTCTGACCTGAGTAGACAACATTTCATTAGAACTACTGAGGGCCTTGGGAGAGCCAGTCCTGACAAAACTCTACCAGCTGGTGAGCAAGATGTATGAGACAGGCGAAATACCCTCAGACTTCAAGAAGAATATAATAATTCCAATCCCAAAGAAATCAGGTGCGGACAGATGTAAAATTAGCGAACTATCAGTTTAATAAGTCACCGCAGCAAAACACTAACGAGAAATCTTTACAGATGAATGGAAAAACTGGTAGAATCTGACATCGGGGAACATCAGTTTGGATTCCGTAGAAATACTGGTATACATGAGGCAATACTGACCATACGACTTATCTTAGAAGAAAGATTAAGGAAAGGCAAAACTACGTTTCTAGCATTTGTAGACTTAGATAAAGTTTTGACAATGTTGACTGGAATACTCTCTTTCAAATTCTAAAGGTGGCAGGGGTAAAATACAAGGAGCGAAAGGCTATTTACAATTTTTACAGAAACCAGATGGCAGTTAAAAGAGTTGAGGGGCATGAAAGGGAAGCAGTGGCTGGGAAGGGAGTGAGACAGGGTTGTAGCCTCTCCCCGATGTTATTCAATCTGTATATTGAGCAACCAGTGAAGCAAACAAAATAAAAATTCGGAGTAGGTATTAAAATCCATGGAGAAGAAATAAAAACTTAGAGGTTCGCCGATGACAATGTAATTCTGCCAGACAGCAAAGACTAGGAAGAGCAGTTGAAGGGAATGGATAATGTCTTGAAAGGAGGATATAAGATGAACATGAACAAAAGCAAAACGAGGATCATGGAATGTAGTCGAATTAAATCGGGTGACGCTGAGGGAATTAGATTAGGAAATGAGACACTTAAAGTAGTAAAAGAGTTTTGCTATTTGGGGAACAAAATAACTGATGATGGTCGAAGTACAGAGGATATAAAATGTAGACTGGCAATGGCAAGGAAAGCGTTTTTGAGGAAGAGAAATTTGTTAATATGGAGTATAGATTTAAATGTCAGGAAATCGTTTCTGAAAGTATTTGTATCGAGCGTAGACTTGTATGGAAGTGAAACATGGCCGATAACTAGTTTGGGCAAGAAGAGAACATAAGCTTTCGAAATGTGGTGCTACAGAAGAATGCTGAAAATTAGATGGGTAGATCATGTAACTAATGAGGAGGTATTGAATTGGATTGGGGAGAAGAGACTTGACTAGAAGAAGGGATCGGTTGGTAGGACGTGTTTTGAGGCATCAAGGGATCACCAATTTAGTGTTGGAGCGAAGCGTGGAGGGTAATAATCGTAAAGGGAGACAAAGAAATGAATACACTAAACAGAATCAGAACGATGTAGGTTGCAGTAGGTACTGGAAGATGAAGAAGCTTGCGCAGGATAGAGTAGCATGGAGAGCTGCATCAAGGACTGAAGACCACAACAACAACACGCTTGCAGCAACGCGCTCAGATGCAAAGTTTTTGATCGCCCGTTATACATACAAGGTGATTCCATGAGGACATTACTGAATTTCAGGCACGATAGAGAAGGGTAAACATATGACACTGAGGTAAAGGTCACTGGTCCGCAAATGACCAAGGCAAATGTTATAAGTGAAAATTGTTGCGATACCTTTGACAGAGGAATAAAGTAGTGGAAATTATTATAAAGGCAGCGTTCCTACGAAAGTAGCAGTACCATATCTAAAGCAAGAATTTATGGAATTTATTACCAGAGAAGTGGAAACATATAAGACGTATACAATTAAGATTGAATGACAGAACAAAGAGTTTTCGTTTCCTGGACGGCAGTTGGTATGAGGCTCTCTCTGTCCTGTACTGTCATTGCATTGTTCGTACTTCGTCAAACCTCCGTTCTCCCTCGTTGCTTCAAATATTCTCTTCTGCGTTGATTTTGTTACGGTTTGTAGTTCGTTCTGTGAAATTAACCCCATTCTTCTCTCATCGTCTTTTCTGCTCACAAATTGCTTCCATTTGCGAGAAACATGCCTTGCAAGTATTCCTCAGAGGTTTTCCACGGGATTCAAATCCGGGCTATGTCAAGGCCAGGGCGAGACGTCGATATCCGTATCATCAAACCACTTTTTGGTTATAGCAGAAATGTGCACACATGCATTACCTTCTTGAAACATTAGACTTCCTTCCCCTAGGTCCTCACACATTTAATCAGTCCTGTCTCTAGCATCTATGTATACATGTTAGAGATCATACGAGTGTTCAGCCGAGTAACGTGTGATTTACCTTTAGCGCAAAAGGCTGCCCAAATCATAACGCTTACTCTGTCTTAATTTTTTTCCCGATCGCACCAGTAATACTGAAATCCATCCGGCCCATCTAAATTGAACGTCTTCTCATCACTATAGATCACTATATCCCATTCCATGACATATGTTTTACAGCAAACTCTAATGTCGCTAATTTATATGGTTCAAATGGCTCTGAGCACTATGGGACTTAACAGCTGTGGTCATCAGTCCCCTAGAACTTAGAACTAATTAAACCTAACTAACCTAAGGACATCACACACATCCATGCCCAAGGCAGGATTCGAACCTGCAACCGTAGCAGCCGCACGGTTCCGGACTGCGCGCTAATTTATATCTGAGTGTGTTCGAGCAGGTTTCTGCAGTCGTTTCTTGAATGCAAGATGTCTGTTGTAGACGTCTCACAGTTACTGGCAACTGTAAATCAGCGACAAGTTGAGGGAATAATAGCTTGTGGCCCTTGCCTTGTGGAAAAGTAAGCTTTCAATGCCTCGCGTAATTTTCTACTTTGCCGATATTTTCCATCTCATGCACCCAATCGAACGAAATTATCAATCACTGCACTTCAGCGGTTCAACTTCTTGGCTGTTAGAGTGTCCCATTTCCTCGCATGCACCGTTATTTGCTATTTCATCAAATGATAACTGTTTTCTGCGTGTCTCTGTCGCACTCGTGGTTTATGCACACAACACGCACTGTCACCTAATGGTGTGTTTGCTATCTGCAGTAAAAGCACGTACGCACAAACACAGCACAGACCGAATGATATCGAGTTTGACCCTCTGCTACCAGAGTCCTTGATGTCTAGCCAGCAAGGCTATCCTGGCCATTATTATTAACTGACCAGCGGATTCTAAGGGAAAGGTTTCCCTCTCTGTCACTTTCTCTCGTCTACACAGCCTCTATTAACAGTTTACCGGTCTCATATATCAACGAGTCGCAGCTCTACGCTGTGCTCATTAGCAGTTAAACTTTCCTCATTTCCGCAGTAATATCTTCTGGAACATATTTAAATGCTATACCATATCAAATACAGTTTACAAGAAGGACTGCCTCAGCGTACGTAGAGAACCTTCTGGGAAATTAAAGGGAAGGGCGATAATCCTAACAGCGTAAAGGGAATTCACTGTTAAATACAAAGGAGAAAGTGGAAAGAGTACAATGAACATCTCTATGAAGAGCAGGACTTATTTAATGACATGATAAAAGAACAAACAGGAGTCGGCAGAGAAGAGATAAATTGTTTTATAATATTGTAATCAGAAGTTAAAAGCTTTGGACGACTTCAGATCAAATAAGTCACGAATAGATAACATTCTATCGGAATTTCTGAAATCATTGGGAGAAGTAGCAATAAGACAACTATTCACTTTGGTCTGAAGAATGTATGAGACTTGCGATGTAAGAGAGACTTTATGAAAACCGTCATCCATACATTCCGAAGATAGCAGGCAAGTGCGAGAATTACAGCACAATCAAACAGAGTATGCATCCATGTCGCTGCCAGGAATAATATATGAAACAATGGAAAAGAAAATTGAAGCTTTCTTGGATGAGGATCAGTTTGGCTTTCAGAAATGTAACGCCACCCGAGAGGCAGCTGACGTTTCTGTTGGTAATGGAAGCCAGACTAAAGAAAAACCAAGACACATTCGTAGGGTCTGACAACCCTGAAAAAAAGGTTCGACAACGTAAAAGGGTGCAAGATATTCGAAATCCCAAAGAAAACAGGAGTATGCTACCGGGAAAGGCCAGTAATATTCAATATGTACAAGTACCAAGAGCGATCAATAAGACTTGAAGACCAAGAACAAAGTGCTCGGATTGAAAAGGGGGAAAGACACGGATGTAGTGTTTTGCGTCTACTGTTCATTCTATACATCCAAGAAGCTACGGCGTAAATAAAGGAAAGCTTCAAGAATGAGTTTAAAATTCTGGGTGAAACTATATCAATGATAAGATTGGCTGATGACATTGCTGCTCTGAGTGAAAGTGAAGAATTATTACAGGATTTGTTGAATGGAACGTACAATGTAATGAGTAAAGAATATGAGCTGCGAGTAACTCGTAGAAAGACGAAAGTAATGAGAAGTACCAGAAAAGAAAACAGGGAGAAACTGAATATCAAAACTGAGCATCACGAAGTTGAAGTTAAAAAATTCTAGGCATCAAACTAACACCAGACTGAAGGAGCCAGGAGGCCATAGAAAGCAATCTAACAGTCAAAAAGAGAGTATTCATGGCCAAGTGAAATCTACATGTATGGTAGAGAAACATTTACTGTGAGAAACCGGAACAGAAGAGAATTGAAGCATTTCAGATATGGAGCTGGAGACGAACGTTGAAAATTAGATGATCTGATGAGGTTAGTAATAAGAAGGTTCTCCGCAGAATCGTCGAGGAAAGTAACACGTGGAAAACACATACACAAGAAGAAAGGATAGGAAAATAGGACATCTGTTAAGATATCGGGGTTAACCTCCTTGGTACTAGAAGGAGCTCTAGAGGATGAATAGTATAAAGGAAGACAAAGATTAGAATGCACCCAGAAAATAATTGAGGACGAAGGTTTCCGCAAGCGCTACTCCGAGATGAAGAAGTTAGCAAACGACAGGAAATTGTGGCGGGCCGCATTAAACCAGAAGACTGCTGATAAAAAAAAAGACTACATTATGGAGGGAAAAGGCTAGATTATGGGGATGGGTCAGTCTCAGAACAAAAGACCCAATATCGTATTATATTAAAGTTACTGAAAAGAAATAGTCTGGTCTTTTTTGTTAGAGCAGAAACTGTTTAGTTAGCTTCCAGAACTAGTAATAATTAACTCTGAATGTCTTCCTTATTAAACTATAATTAGCGCATAGTAGGTCTCAGTTTTATTATTGTACACTGAATGTAGCGGAAAGTGGTGGCTTTCTGGTATTTTAACCACTGATGGAAAGAAGGGTGTGTCGGGCTGTTTAGGTTAGTCAGGTTTAAGTAGTTCTAAGTCTAGGGGACTGATGACCTCAGATGTTAAGTCCCATAGTGCTCAGAGCCATTTGAACCAAGTAACAGGTCGGACACAGTACGATTTCCATGAATTCGGCATTAGATATTGTGCTATAATTCAAATCGACTCCTTTTGCCTGTTTATCACGGTGCAGTGTTGTAATAATAATAGTAATAATAATAATAATAATTTCTGTTGTAAATCTTCCAACACATCTTATGTGTCCAGCGACGAATTACTATGTTGTTCCAATCTCTTCGTCACAAGGTATCACTTCATCCCAACGTCCTCAATCATTTGTTAAATGTTTTCCATTCACTCTCTGCGCCCATAGTTTTTGCCCTCTACAGCTCGCTCACGTTTCGTGGACATTATTACTTGGTATATTAGCACATATTCTGTCATCCTGTCTTTTTTTCTTCAGCATGATCCTTTTCTAGCAGATTATGCGGCAAACCTCTTCACTTTTTACTAGTCCACTTAATTCTCTACATCCTTCTAAGACTTCACGTCTCAGATGTTTCGATTTTGATGTTTAACGGTTTGCCCACAGAGCAAATTGAATTCCATACAGTTCTGTATTCTCAGTGACAGAAATTTCCTCTCTAAATTAATTATTGCAGCCCTGGTAGTGGTCACACATTACGAAATTAACACCAGTAGCTGCCGCTGATTACATTTTTATTTTTAATTTGTCGCCAAATTCGGTGACACATTTCAACGCCTCGATTTAGAACAAATAATTCAACAGCCGCTTGAACTGCAACGAATCGGCACTGCCACATCACACACGTAATGAATCATGCAGAACACATTACCTGTAAATACAGCGGGTGCCGTACCACTCGTCTGTGTTAGCTAACGCCAATCACCACCATCTACCGGGTAGTGCTTTCGATGCTCGGGGTGATCATTCGTCTATCAGTATGCGTTTCTTTCTGGCGTCACCTACGCGTAATGCGTAATGACCGCCAAATCGAGGATTAGTGATGTCTGAGTGGCTGGTGTTATTTAAAGAAATATAAATCCTCAACATTAGAAAAAAAGACAAGTGTGAGTTGGACTCACACACTGAGGGTTCCGTACAAACCTAATTGTGTATGTAGGTTTGTGACATCCGGGCAGATTAGAACCGTGTGCCGGACAAAGACTCGAGCTAGCATTTCCTTTCGAGGGGCAAGTTGTCTAGCATCTCAACTACCCAAGCACGACTCACAACTTATACTCGTAACTTTCCTTCTGCCAGTACCTCGTCTCCGAACTTCAAAACTTCACAGAAGTTCTCCTGTGAAACGTGAGGAACTAGCACTCAGGTAATGAAGGATATTGCGGAGATACACCTTAGTCACAACGTGAGGGATGTTTCCAAATTGAAACTTTCCCTCTGTAGCGGAGTGTGCGTCGATATGAAACTTCGTGGGGGATTTTAAATTGTGTGCCGGACCAAGATTCGAACTTGGGGACTATGCCTTTCGCAGACAAATGTTCTACCGACAGAGCAGCCGAAGCACGTTAACCCTACTCACAGCTTTATTTTCGCCGTTACGCGTCCCCTACTTTTCATACTTCGCTGAAGTTTTCCGGCAAAATATACAGGGTGGTCCATTCATAGTTACCGGGCCAAATACCTCACGAAATAAGCATCAAACGAAAAAAACTGCAAAGAACGAAACTCGTTTAGCTTGAAGGGGGAAACCAGATGGCCCTATGATTGGCCCGATAGATGGCGCTGCGATGGGTCTAACGGATATCAAATGGGTTTTTTAAAATAGGAACCCCCATTTTTTTATTACATATTCCTGTAGTACGTAAAGAGATATGAATGTTTTAGTTGGACCACTTTCTTCGCTTTGTGATTGATGGCGCTGTAATAGTCTCAAACATATTGCTCACCTTTCTAGACGAACAGTTGGTAATAGGTAGATTGCTTGAATTAAAATTTAGAACGTAGGTACGTTTGAACATTTTATTTCTGTTGTTCCAATGTGATACATGTACCTTTGTGAACTTATCATTTCAGAGAAAGCATGGTGTTGCAGCGTGATTACCTGTAAATACCACATTAATGCAATAAATGCTCAAAATGATGTCCGTCAACCTTAGCGCATTTGGCAATAAGTGTAACGACATTCAACTCAACAGCGAGTAGTTCGCCTTCCAAAATGTTCGCACATGCACTGACAATTCGCTGACGCATGTTGTCAGGCGTTGTCGGTGGATCACGATAGCAAATATCCTTCAACTTTCCCCACAGAAAGAAATCCGGGGACGCCAGATCCGGTGAACGTGCAGGCCATGGTATGGCGCTTCGACGTCCAATCCACCTGTCATGAAATATGCTATTCAATACCGCTTCAACGGCATGCTAGCTATGTGCCGGACATCCATAATGTTGGAAGTTCATCGCCACTCTGCCATGCAGTGAAACATCTTGTAGTAACATCGGTAGAACATTACGTAGGAAATCAGCATACATTTCATCATTTAGATTGCCATCGATAAAATGGAGGACAATTATCCTTCCTCCCATAATGCCACACCATACATTAACCCACCAAGGTCAATGATGTTCCACTTGTCGCAGTCATCATTGTTTTTCCGTTGCCCAATACTGCATATTATGCCGGTTTACATTACCGCTGTTGGTGAATGACGCTTCGTCGCTAAATAGAACGCGTGCAAAAATACTGTCATCAGCCCGTAATTTCTCTTGTGGCGAGTGGCAGAACTGTACACGACGTTAGAGTCGTCGCCACGCATCTCCTGGTACGGATGCAAACGATGTTGATGTAGCATTCTCTACACCGACGTTTTTGAGATTCCCGATTCTCTCGCAATTTTTCTGCTACTGATGTGCGGATTAGCCGTGACAGGAGCTAAAACACCTACTTGGGCGTCATCATTTGTTGCAGGTAGGGGTTGACGTTTCAGATGTTAATGAAAACTTCCTGTTTCCTTAAAGAACGTAACTATCCGGCGAACGGTCCGGGCACTTGGATGATGTCGTCCAGGATACCGACCAGGAAACACAGCACACGCCTGTTGGGCATTTTGATCACAATAGCCACACATCAACACGATATCGACCATTTCCGCAATACGTAAAATGTCCATTTTAACACGGGAAATGTATCACGAATTAAATACCATCCGCACTGGCGGAATGCTACGTGATACCACGTTTTTATACGTTTGTGAGTATTACAGCTCCGTATATCACAAAGCGAAAAAAGTGGTCCAACTAAAACATTCATATTTCTTTACGAGCTATACGAATATGTAATAAAAAGTGGGGCTCCTATTTAAAAAAAACGCAGTTGATATCCGTTTGACCTGTGGCAGCGCCATCTAGCGGGCCAACCATAGCGCCATCTGGTTTCCCCCTTCCTGCTAGACGAATTTCCTTCTTTGTAGTTTTCTCGTTTGATGCTTATTTCGTGAGATACCCACGCTCATAAATTAAGGCTAACTGCAGAATGTGGTGTCACACAAAGTGGCACTACAGAAAACTGGGGCTACCAGTATAGGCACATAGGGAACACACACGACACTGATCTGTGAGTCCACGGTAGTGGTGATAAGTTGAGAAAAGCGTCCCGAAACACATGTGCTATAAAACGCCACTATTTCATGCGCATGTACCCCGACATCAATATTGGATATGATCACCAAGCACACGTACGCAGGCTCCACAACGGGTTGGCAAACTTTGGATCAGGTGGTCGAGCAGATGCTGGGGTATAGCCTGCTATTCTTGCAGCAGTGCCTGTCGAAGCTCCTGAAGTGTCCTAGGGGTTTGAAGACGTGCAGCGACACGTCGACCGAGAATCCCAACGTGCTCTGTGGGGTTTAGGTCTGGAGAACAGGCAGGTCACTCCATTCACCTGATATCTTCTGTTGCAAGGTACTCCTCCACTATGGCAGCTCGTTGGAGCCGTGCTGTGTCATCCAACAGGAGGAAGGTGGGACCCACTGCATCCCTGAAAAGGCGGACATACTGGTGTAAAATGACATCCCGATACACCTGACCTGTTAACAGTTCATCTGCCACACACATGCAGGTCTGGAGAACAGGCAGGTCACTCCATTCACCTGATATCTTCTGTTGCAAGGTACTCCTCCACGATGGCAGTTCGTTGGAGCCGTGCTGTGTCATCCAACAGGAGGAAGGTGGGACCCACTGCATCCCTGAAAAGGAGGGCATACTGGTGTAAAATGACATCCCGATACACCTGACCTGTTAACAGTTCATCTGTCACACACATGCAGGCGTGTACGTGGAGCAATCATAATCCCACCCCCACACCATCAGACCACGAACTTCATACAGGACCCTTTCAAGGACATTAAGGGGTTGATATCCGGCGACAATCACTGTTCAGACTCGTCCGTGAACATAACCTGGGACCACTGTTTCAATGACCTTGTGCTGTGTTCTTGACACCAGGCTTTACGGGCTCTCCTGTGACCAATTGTAGTTGGGAGCTCCAATGTTAGGCGCGTAATGGGGCCCCTTAGGGATACGGCGGCTAAGGAGAGGAAGAAATCCAGTGTGCACTCCGTGTGCATTCCGGGAGGAGTCATTCCTGATGTGGAAAGGGTCCTTCCGGATGCCATAAAGAGCACAGGGTGCAGCCAGCTGCAGGTGGTGGCACATGTCAGCACTAATGACGTGTGTCGCTTTGGATCTGAGGAAATTCTCTCTGGATTCCGGCGGCTATCTGATTTGGTGAAGGCTGCCGGTCTTGCTTACGAGATGAAGGCAGAGCTCACCATCTGCAGAATCGTTAACAGAACCGACTGCGGACCTTTGGTGCAGAGCCGCGTGGAGGGTCTGAATCAAAGGCTCAGACGGTTTTGCGACCGTATTGGCTGCAGATTCCTTGACTTGCGCCGTAGGGTGGTGGGGTTTCGTGTTCCGCTGAATAGGTCAGGAGTTCACTACACTCAGCTGGTGGCTACACGGGTAGCGGAGGCTGTGTGGCGTGGACTGGGCGGTTTTTTAGGTTAGAAGGCATCGGGAAAGTACGGTGTGGGCTGCAATGTCAAAGGGTTCTTGGCAATTACAGGACGTGCTTGGATCAAGGAACAGTCGGAATTATAGTTGTAAATTGTTGTAGTTGCGCTGGAAAAGTCCTTGAGCTTCAAGCGCTAATAGAAAGCACAGAAGCTGATATCGTTATAGGTACAGAAAGCTGGCTAAAGCCTGAAATAAGTTCTGCAGAAATTTTTACGAAGTCTCAGACGGTGTTCAGGAAAGATAGATTAGCCAGGATTGGTGGTGGAGTGTTTGTGTCTGTCAGTAGTGGTTTATCTTGTAGTGAAGTCGAAGTAGATACTCCGTGCGAATTGGTATGGGTGGAGGTTATACTTAACAGCCGAATTAAGTTAATAATTGGCTCCTTCTCCCGACCCCCAGACTCCGATGATACAGTTGCGGAACAGTTCAGAGAAAGTTTGAGTCTCGTAACAAATAAATACCCCACTCATACGGTTATAGTTGGTGGGGACTTCAACCTACCCTCGGTATGTTGGCAAAAATACTTGTTCAAAACCGGTGGTAGGCAGAAAACGTCTTCCGAGATTGTCCTAAATGCTTTCTCCGAAAATTATTTCTAGCAGTTAGTCCACGAACCCACGCGAATTGTAAATGGTTGCGAAAACACACTTGACCTCTTAGCCACAAACAATCCAGAGCTGATAGAGAGCATCATGACTGATCAAGGTATTAGTGATCACAAGGTCGTTGTAGCTAGGCTCAATACCATTTCTTCCAAATCCATCAGAAACAAACGCAAAATAATTTTATTTAAAAAAGCGGATAAAGTGTCACTAGAAGCCTTCCTAAAAGACAATTTCCATTTCTTCCGAACTGACTATGCGAATGTAGACGAGATGTGGCTCAAATTCAAAGATATAGTAGCAACAGCAATTGAGATATTCATACCTCATAAATTGGTAAGAGATGGAACGGATCCCCCGTGGTACACAAAAAAGGTCCGAACGCTGTTGCAGAGGCAAAGGAAAAAGCATGCGAAGTTCAGAAGAACGCGAAATCCCGAAGATGGGCTAAAATTTACAGACGCGCGAAATTTGGCACGTACTTCGATGCGAGATGCCTTTAATAGGTTCCACAACGAAACATTGTCTCGAAATTTGGTAGAAAATCTGAAGAAATTCTGGTCGTATGTAAAGTACACAAGCGGCAAGACGCAGTCAATACCTTCGCTGTGCAGTGCCGATGGTACTGTTATCGACGACTGTGCCGCTAAAGCGGAGTTATTGAACGCAGTTTTCCGAAATTCCTTCACCAGGGAAGACGAATGGAATATTCCAGAATTTGAAACACGAACATCTGCTAGCATGAGTTTCTTAGAAGTAGATACCTTAGGGGTTGCGAAGCAACTCAAATCGCTTGATACGGGCAAATCTTCAGGTCCAGATTGTATACCGATTAGGTTCCTTTCAGATTACGCTGATACTATAGCTCCCTACTTAGCACTCATATACAACCGCTCGCTCACCGATAGATCTGTACCTACAGATTGGAAAATTGCGCAGGTCGCACCAATGTTCAAGAAGGGTAGTAGGAGTAATCCATTTAACTACAGACCTATATCATTGACGTCGGTTTGCAGTAGGGTTTTGGAGCATATACTGTATTCAAACATTATGAATCACCTCGAAGGGAACGATCTATTGACACGTAATCAGCATGGCTTCAGAAAACATCGCTCTTGTGCAACGCAGCTAGCTCTTTATTCGCACGAAGTAATGGCCGCTATCGACAGGGGATCTCAAGTTGATTCCGTATTTCTAGATTTCCGGAAAGCTTTTGACACCGTTCCTCACAAGCGACTTCTAATCAAGCTGCGGAGCTATGGGGCATCGTCTCAGTTGTGCGACTGGATTCGTGATTTCCTGTCAGGAAGGTCGCAGTACGTAGTAATAGACGGCAAATCATCGAGTAAAACTGAAGTGATATCAGGTGTTCCCCAGGGAAGCGTCCTGGGACCTCTGCTGTTCCTGATCTATATAAATGACCTGGGTGACAATCTGAGCAGTTCTCTTAGATTGTTCGCAGATGATGCTGTAATTTACCGTCTAGTAAGGTCATCCGAAGACCAGTATCAGTTGCAAAGCGATTTAGAAAAGATTGCTGTATGGTGTGTCAGGTGGCAGTTGACGCTAAATAACGAAAAGTGTGAGATGATCTACATGAGTTCCAAAAGAAATCCGTTGGAATTCGATTACTCGATAAATAGTACAATTCTCAAGGCTGTCAATTCAACTAAGTACCTGGGTGTTAAAATTACGAACAACTTCAGTTGGAAGGACCACATAGATAATATTATCGGGAAGGCGAGCCAAAGATTGCGTTTCATTGACAGGACACTTAGAAGATGCAACAAGTCAACTAAAGAGACAGCTTACACTACACTCGTTCGTCCTCTGTTAGAATATTGCTGCGCGGTTTGGGATCCGTACCAGGTGGGATTGACGGAGGATATCGAAAGGGTGCAAAAAAGGGCTGCTCGTTTTGTATTATCACGTTATAGGGGAGAGAACCCCCCCTCCCCCCATGAACCATGGACCTTGCCGTTGGTGGGGAGGCTTGCGTGCCTCAGCGATACAGATACCCGTACCGTAGGTGCAACCACAACGGAGGGGTATCTGTTGAGAGGCCAGACAAACGTGTGGTTCCTGAAGAGGGGCAGCAGCCTTTTCAGTAGTTGCAGGGGCAACAGTCTGGATGATTGACTGACCTGGCCTTGCAACATTAACCAAAACGGCCTTGCTGTGCTGGTACTGCGAACGGCTGAAAGCAAGGGGAAACTACAGCCGTAATTTTTCCCGAGGACAAGAAGCTTTACTGTATGATTAAATGACGATGGCATCCTCCTGGGTAAAATATTCCGGAGGTAAAATAGTCCCCCATTCGGATCCCCAGGCGGGGACTACTCAGGAGGATGTCGTTATCAGGAGAAAGAAAACTGGCGTTCTACGGATCGGAGCGTGGAATGTCAGATCCCTTAATCGGGCAGGTAGGTTAGAAAATTTAAAAAGGGAAATGGATAGGTTAAAGTTAGATATAGTGGGAATTAGTGAAGTTCGGTGGCAGGAGGAACAAAACTTCTGGTCAGGTGACTACAAGGTTATAAACACAAAATCAAATAGGGGTAATGCAGGAGTAGGTTTAATAATGAGTAGGAAAATAGGAATGCGGGTAAGCTACTACAAACAGCATAGTGAACGCATTATTGTGGCCAAGATAGATACGAAGCCCTCACCTACTACAGTAGTACAAGTTTATATGCCAACTAGCTCTGCAGATGATGAAGAAATTGAAGAAATGTACGATGAAATAAAAGAAATTATTCAGATAGTGAAGGGAGACGAAAATTTAATAGTAATGGGTGACTGGAATTCGAGTGTAGGAAAAAGGAGAGAAGGAAACATAGTAGGTGAATATAGAATGGGGCTAAGAAATGAAAGAGGAAGCCGCCTAGTAGAATTTTGCACAGAGCACAACCTAATCATAGCTAACACTTGGTTTAAGAATCATGAAAGAAGGTTGTATACGTGGAAGAACCCTGGAGATACTAAAAGGTATCAGATAGATTATATAATGGTAAGACAGAGATTTAGGAACCAGGTTTTAAGTTGTAAGGCATTTCCAGGGGCAGATGTGGACTCTGACCACAATCTATTGGTTATGACCTGTAGATTAAAACTGAAGAAACTGCAAAAATGTGGGAAATTAAGGAGATGGGACCTGGATAAACTGAAAGAACCAGAAGTTGTACAGAGTTTCAGGGAGAGCATAAGGGAACAATTGACAGGAATAGAGGAAAGAAATACAGTAGAAGAAGAATGGGTAGCTCTGAGGGATGAAGTAGTGAAGGCAGCAGAGCATAAAGTAGGCACAAAGACGATGGCTGCTAGAAATCCTTGGGAAACAGAAGAAATATTGAATTTTTGATGAAAGGAGAAAATATAAAAATGCAGTAAACGAAGCAGGCAAAAAGGAATGCAAACGTCTCAAAAATGAGATCGACAGGAAGTGCAAAATGGATAACAGGGATGGCTAGAGGACAAATGTAAGGATGTAGAAGCTTATCTCACTAGGGGTAAGATAGATACTGCCTATAGGAAAATTAAAGAGACCTTTGGAGAGAAGAGAACCACGTGTATGAATATCAAGAGCTCAGATGGCAACCCAGTTCTAAGCAAAGAAGGGAAGGCAGAAAGGTGGAAGGAGTATATAGAAGGTTTATACAAGGGCGATGTACTTGAGGACAATACTATGGAAATGGAAGAGGATGTAGATGAAGACGAAATGGGAGATACGATACTGCGTGAAGAGTTTCACAGAGCACTGAAAGACCTGAGTCGAAACAAGGCCCCCGGAGTAGACAACATTCCATTAGAACGACTGACGGCCTTGGGAGAACCAGTCCTGACAAAACTCTACCAGCTGGTGAGCAAGATGTATGAGACAGGCGGAATACCCTCAGACTTCAAGAAGAATATAATGATTCCAATCCCAAAGAAAGCAGGTGCTGACAGATGTGAAAATTACCGAACTATTAGTTTAATAAGCCACGGCTGCAAAATACTAACGCGAATTCTTTACAGACGAATGGAAAAACTGGTAGATGCGGACCTCGGGGAGGATCAGTTTGGATTCCGTCGAAATGTTGGAACACGTGAGGCAATACTGACCTTACGACTTATCTTAGAAGAAAGATTAAGAAAAGGCAAACTTACGTTTCTAGCATTTGTAGACTTAGAGAAAGCTTTTGACAATGTTGACTGGAATACTCTATTTCAAATTCTAAAGGTGGCAGGGGTAAAATTCAGGGAGCGAAAGGCTATTTACAATTTGTATAGAAACCAGATGGCAGTCATAAGAGTCGAGGGGCATGAAAGGGAAGCAGTGGTTGGGAAGGGAGTGAGACAGGGTTGTAGCCTCTCCCCGACGTTATTCAATCTGTATATTGTGCAAGCAGTAAAGGAAACAAAAGAAAAATTTGGAGTAGGTATTAAAATTCATGGAGACGAAGTAAAAACTTTGAGGTTCGCCGATGACATTGTAATTCTGTCAGAGACGGCAAAGGACTTGGAAGAGCAGTTGAACGGAATGGACAGTGTCTTGAAAGGAGGATATAAGATGAACATTAACAAAAGCAAAACGAGGATAATGGAATGTAGTCAAATTAAATCGGGTGATGCTGAGGGAATTAGATTAGGAAATGAGACACTTAAAGTAGTAAAGGAGTTTTGCTATTTAGGAAGTAAAATAACTGATGATGGTCGAAGTAGAGAGGATATAAAATGTAGACTGGCAATGGCAAGGAAAGCGTTTCTGAAGAAGAGAAATTTGTTAACATCGAATATAGATTTATGTATCAGGAAGTTGTTTCTGAAAGTATTTGTTTGGAGTGTAGCCATGTATGGAAGTGAAACATGGACGATAAATAGTTTGGACAAGAAGAGAATAGAAGCTTTCGAAATGTGGTGCTACAGAAGAATACTGAAGATAAGGTGGATAGATCACGTAACTAATGAGGAGGTATTGAATAGGAGTGGGGAGAAGAGAATTTTGTGGCACAACTTGACTAGAAGAAGGGATCGGTTGGTAGGACATGTTTTGAGGCATCAAGGGATCACAAATTTAGCATTGGAGGGCATCGTGGAGAGTAAAAATGGTAGAGGGAGACCGAGAGATGAGAACACTAAGCAGATTCAGAAGGATGTAGGTTGCAGTAGGTACTGGGAGATGAAGCAGCTTGCACAGGATAGAGTAGCATGGAGAGCTGCATCAAACCAGTCTCAGGACTGAAGACAACAACAACAACAACAGGAGAGAGAGTGTGGCAGATACGATACACGAGTTGGGATGGAAGTCATTACAGCATAGACGTTTTTCGTCGCGGCGAGACCTTTTTACGAAATTTCAGTCACAAACTTTCTCTTCCGAATGCGAAAATATTTTGTTGAGCACAACCTACATAGGTAGGAATGATCATCAAAATAAAATAAGAGAAATCAGAGCTCGAACAGAAAGGTTTAGGTGTTTGTTTTTCCCGCTCGCTGTTCGGGAGTGGAATAGTAGAGAGATAGCATGATTGTGGTTCGATGAACCCTCTGCCAAGCACTTAAATGTGAATTGCAGAGTAGTCATGTACATGTAGATGTAGAATGGAATTCACCTTGCAGGTCTCCAGGCGAATAAAGCTTATCTGTTCAGACGTCTGTAGACTGCGTGTCTGGAGACAACTGTTCCAGTGGCTGCGTTAAGGTCCCAAACACGGCTACCTTCAGTACCGCGTGACCGTCTGCAGGCACTGATGGTGACATCTCAGTCTTCTTGAGGTGTTGTACACTGTGTACGTCTCGTACTGTAGATCCTGGACACGTTTCCTGTCTACTGGAATCGTTGCCATAATCGTGAGATCACACTTTGTGGCACACGGAGGGCCTGTGCTACGACCTGCTGTGTTTGACCAGCCTTCAGTCGACCTAGTATTGTACCCCTCATAACGTCATCAATATGTGTTCTTTGAGCCATTTTCAACACACAGTCATCATTAGCACATCTGAAAACGTCTGCACACTTACTAGCTGCACCGTACTTTGACATGCACCAACACATCTCTGCGTATGTGGACTGCTGCCAGCGCCACCGTGCGACGACCGTAGGTAAAATGCACCGCATGGTCAAACCCCGAGGTGATCTAAACCCGCAAACCGCCTACCAGAGCGTTGTTTCAACATGTAGCAGAATTATCCTCAATTTATCAGCGAGAGAGAGAGAGAGAGAGAGAGAGAGAGAGAGAGAGAGAGATCGCTAGACAGTGATGGCGGGATTTCCAAGACCGTATCAGAATCCCTACAGTAGTTCATGAGAATAGCGCAGACATAGGAAAAGAAGCGAGCACCGACTGTGGGAAAGAGAGGATTTAATAAAATATTATTATTTACATACTAAAACATGACTACAACTTACATATATGTTTGCATGAAGTAGTATTTTTCTATTATTATTATGGCTGATGATGAATGTAATGTAACTTCTAATAGTAAAGAGGTAATTTTCATGTTTCATTATTGCTGCTTAACATTTTTCGGACTCTTTTCTTTACTTATACTGTGAAATGTTGCTTCTTCCCCAATTTCTTCCTTCTAGGACCTATAGGTTTTGATGAATGAGTTCACGATTATCAAAATATGTGACATAAATGACGGTGTTTTTAATTTCATTGACTCACAATCTTGACATCACGAGGGGACCATTTCAAGTAGATACATCTACCCGTTTCAGAGAAAGAGGGGTTTTAACAGACTGAAAGACAGATTGTCTAATAGCATTATTTCGTATGATAAGAAAAATTAACAATTTGCTTCTTGCCAAATTTCATGATTTTATGTCAACGGAACGCTCTCCCGGGGTTTTAATGAGTGAGTTTGAGAGTATCAAAATGTGTGATAAAAATGAGCGTATCTTTTGACTGCATTGACTTAGAAGCTTAAATGTACTACACCATCAAGGAAGCGTGCTCCTTAGTATAAATTTGAAATTCATACGCCTATCCGTTCCTGCGACAAATGGATGTTAACAGACGGGCAGAACAGATCAACCAATAGAAACTGACTGAAAGGTTTTCTTTCGTGTCATATAATTATGCGTTAAGAAATTGGTTAAGAAATTTCGGATTTTTTCCTTTAATTGTACTGAGAAACCTAGGTGCTTAATAAACTTCATGATTCTATGGCAACGGGAAGTACACTATTTGTTTTGGTTCAATTGGCTCTGAGGACTATTAGACTTAACATCTGAGATCATCAGTCCCCTAGAACTTAGAACTACTAACCTAAGGATATTACACACATCCATGCCCGAGGCACGATGTGAACGTGCGACCGTAGCGGTCGCGCGGTTCCAGACTGAAGTGCCTAGAACCGCTCGGTTACACCGGGCGGACTGTTTATTTTGATGACTGATGACTGAGTTCGCGATTATCAAAACGTTTAACGTAAACAGCCGTATCTTTTTATTGACTTGACCTAGAAGCGTAAAAGTCTTACGATGGCAAGGGACCGTGGACCTTAGTATGTGACTTAGTACGTGAACTTGATACATCTACTAATCCCCAAGAAAACTGTTGCTTAAAACTCGGACATACAGTTAGCCGGACAAGACAGCGATGCTATAAGGATTCCGTTTCTACGACTGACGGATGAAACCCGAGTATACTCATGTGATTCTATTTGGCAGTACATCACTAGAGAAGGATCTTCGAATTGCTAAGTCTGATGCTGTACATCGAGAGACTTCAAGTATACTGATCATAGTGATGATAGTGAGACTCCATCAATCTTTATGCTGGGAAGTGTTACATGTCACTACTATATTGGTATACCCAATACATCATCTCTGAACGCAGGGTTCTACTCGACTGAGCGTTGCTTCGTGTCAAACTTAGACTTACAGGTTTTTTTCCGTATCCGCTATACATTTCATGGCAATGTGTGCTTGATACAAAAATGACTCTCCTATCCTACTCCATTACTTAGCGAGGAAAAAAAATGATCTCCTATATGCGTCTGCTATCTAATCTCTCTTACTTTATTCCCATTTGCCTTGCACTCGATAAGCGGTGGTCTTCCCGTAGATTAAGGTTCATATACAGCTGGAAGCGATTTACTTGTCAAATATAGAGACAACAGGATAACGACACTGCCTTCAGTCTGGTAGTGCACAAATGACCGCGCGCACCAGACTTCACGGAGTCGAACGAAGTGTTTTGAGTACAGTATACTCAGTTACGATTGGCAGGATACTGAGCCAAGAACAGTATCCACAGTAAGGCATGGATTTCATTCGATTTGTGGTACATCGTTTTCACAACTGCAGTGGCGGGTTTTTGGTCTCCTAAACTAAAGTTCTTTAAAAATATGTTGTTGCGCTTTCCATGTTATACGCAGGCAGGGGATCCAGAGTTACTACCACACATTCCCAATGGCCTTTCAGTTTACCTACTCGGTGAATAGATGTCGTGACTTCTTTCTGAAAATAACGCTGCAATCGGACCAATGCGAGCGCAATGGGATTCTGATTCATTAAAGCTAAATTACGTGACAAGCAAAGCACTCTTGTTTTACAAGAAAACAAACCGTCTGAAACATGACTAATGAAATACGACTTAAGTTTACTTAACTTGTTTTGTATCATTCGATGTCATAACCATACATTCGTTGTTAACGTGTTCTCGTAAGTTTTTCAGAGTTCAGTGCTCTTTCCTTCTTATGACCGTACAGGAAAATCTTTTTCGTGTCTATAATCGCATGGGAGACAGCATATTTCATTTTCTCCATCCAAGAAAAAGCAGAACATTCTTAAGTGTAGGAAATTAATTCGTCACTATATCTAAGAATTGTTATTGTTTTTTATAGTTACAACTAGGCCTCTAATTTTTAAAAACCCGCTGGCGTTACTTACTTTTGCACACTCGCTCATAGATGTCACTCTCGTCGATGGGCCATGTTGTCTCTATCGAATCCCCCTTAATCCCAACAGATGTCAATATTCTCATTTGTTACAGATCGTCTATATTCATCATCTGCTGCATGAGAAACGAAATAAAACCCATTTTCACTACAACTTTGTCTTTACCTCCGTAATTTAAAACATCTTGTTTATTATATTGCATTTGTATGTTACGAGAAATTATCTTCATTTTATGGGGTACCAAAAACACACTTCTTGAAAACGAAATTCGCGTGACATAAGTAAAAAAGTGTTAAATTCTTAAGTCTTATGTCGTCTTTCTTCCAGCGATTCCTATGTAATTCCATAACCATTTCTAACACCTCTTCGCTAGGGCTATACAGACCACTTAGATCCCAGCAGCATGTATCTGATTCAATCAAACGCCTATTGTCGAGTCTGCTTGATAATGACTCCGGTTACTGAAACAAAATTTTAGAATTAGTCACACTAGCATCTTCTAATGAACGCCATTTCCTTCTCCGATTTAGGTCACTCTTTCATATTCCTCCAATAAATGTATAATTTCGATTAGCCTTCATTAATATTGATATAGCTTCTTAGAGTTATTTGTGAATGCCTGTATGAAGGACTTACTCAAAATGTTGGAGCGGACACTGACTAATTTAGTTTTTAAGATGGTCATTTTCGCCGTGGACTGCAGAAGTTATTTATTTCACAATTGCAGTTTCGATATTTGGCCCATTTTCAAGTGGTAGCCTTCTGCAAAAGGTTTTACTTCATAAAATGTCAGTATGAATGCATGGTTTCGTGGCGATATGAATTAATAAAATTTTCTCGGGCTTCCAGCCGCGTCAGTGTCTACAGGAAACCGACACACAGGTCGGTATCTGCACTCTCTCAGCCACCACCATCCGGCACAAAAAGTGGCGTTCTGAATACCCTCGTCCATCGTGCTCAAGTCGTCTCAGTCGCAGAAAGTCTGCCACTAGAACTGAGCCACCTCCGAAAAGTCTTCCGGGAAAACGGGTACAGCCACGGACAGGTGTCACAGGCCATATCTGGTGTGACAAGCAAGAAACACACCAACAGAGAAGAGAATACAACCGAAGAAGAAAGCAAGAAACTTGTGTTTTTGCCTTTCTCTGGTACAGTGTCGGAAAAGATTAGCCGGCTCCTGAAGAGATATAACATTTCATCGGTGTTCAGACCCCCAGCAAAAATTCGTCAGCTCATGAGGCCAGTGAAGGACGGTTTAGGGCTTAGAACGCCTCGAGTATACAAGATACCATGACAGTGTGGCTGCTACTACTTCGGCCAAACAGTACTCACGGTGGAGGAACGGCGGACGGAATACGAGAGGTGCTTACGCCTACGCTATCCAGAAGAATCAGCGGTGGCAGAACACGCGTTAGAAAATGTGCACCTAATTCTATTCGACGAAACATCTGTCATTATGAAGACGAAGGGATTTTAGGATAGCGTCATAAAAGAAGCTATTGAAATAAAAACCTCTGAAAACACCATCAACAAGGACGGCGGTTTGCAACTCAGCACAGCCTGGGAACCGGCTATCGCGTGGTTAAAACGAGCGCGACGGACGCGGTGGGAAAACATTACCACATACGGCGAGGAAGAGAGCGCCAGTGACGTCACAGCCAGCAGTGCGGCTATATAACGACGCGGCCACAGTAGTCTTACCACTTGACAGTGACTGGGGAGAGCTCGGTCGAAAGCTCGTGGTATTTTAACCACCTGACGCTGCTGGAAGCCCGAGAAAATTTTATTAGAAAATGTCAGGTTTTCAAATCTTCCAACATGTATAAAAGTCATCCACAAGGCTTACTAGAATACGTGTCAGCTTGAGGATATTCGGTGAATGGACTGGCCCGCCAGTTCTCCCGATGTAAATTATATGGAGCACGTGTGGAATGCGTTGGGGAGAAGTAGCTCTGCACTCTCACGTGTACCAACGATCATCTAGCACTTATCAACGCTGGTGGAGGAATGAAGGCCCTACTACAAGAAGTCCTTACTAACCTAGTGGCCAGCATGGAAGCATGGTTGCAGAGTATGCGTTGCTGTCCATGGTGATCATGCAAGCTATCAAGAGGGACGTACAGCCTTTCGAAATTTCCATGGGACCACCATTAATCGCCGTGACTTGCTTGTGATTATTGTCTTTGAATAAAGGGGTCATTACTGTTCGTATTTATTTGAGTTACCCTGTGTACTAGACTGAAGCACTTCTCCTTGTATATATGGTCAAGTTTCGTCGAACTATCTTACTTGGCAGTGACACAGCATGCACACCAGTGTAGGAAACTGGAATTCAGTGCCTGCATTATTTAACGTACCAGACAAACCACCAGAACTGATCCTTAAGAGAAAGCTACAGACATGTGACACAATAAAACGACGAAAACAACAAAACACTTTTCCGACTCAAAAGAAAACACTTCAGGAACTATTGGCACATATCGCGGTTCTAGGCGCGCAGACCCGAACCGTGCGACTGCTACGGTCGCAGGTTCGAATCCTGCCTCGGGCATGGATGTGTGTGATGTCCTTAGGTTAGTTAGGTTTTAGTAGTTCTAAGTTCTAGGGGACTAATGACCGCAGTAGTTGAGTCCCATAGTGCTCAGAGCCATTTTTTTTATTGGCACATAGGAACCACAGGCCTCAGAATTTTTCAACATAATCGGTTCTTGAAGAAGTAGTACATTCATTAAACAAATGTTTTTGGGAAGTCGGGTGAAGCGCAACAACGTGCAAATGTTTAGAGTTCGTACCAAACTGTTGCGTCCCAATGAATGTGCCAATCATAAGAACAGTCAACAAGAAAAGTATATGCCTCTTATTGATAAAATACTCTGGTTCAGTTCTTTTGCTTTCAGTGAGATAAATTGCAATTATATGAAATTTCGAGAATATTCCTTCATGAAGTGTAGGTTATGTCATTTCATTCACGTGGTTTGGCCCTTTACATATAGTTTACGCTTATTCAGACCTCTTGTTGTTTTACTAATGTTTTCGATTCAAAAATATAATTCTGTAATTATATCGTAAATTAAGTGATTGACAAAAGATCCTCTTGCCACTGCGAGTCATGGTGTGTCTTCATCTGTCAGATGGAAATAGCTTTCACAGCAGTGAGTATCACGACTGTATTTATTAGATGGCAATATTAGAACGAATGTTAGGTCCAGACGAAGGAAGTTCGCTGGATTCTTAGGATTACAAACATAGGCGGCTTGAAAACCGAGAAAGTTTAATCCAAGTGAAGTACTAGTCTGTCCTTGAGTGACTCACGCATCTTAACTCGCGTCCTATGGTTACACATGCTTTTGAAACATTGTTTGTACTGATGGATGTAGAAACTAAGGTTCACTTCCTACATTTTTCACCGGATCACTGAGTATTCTAAGCGAAATGGAATGTTGTAATAATGCTTTTAAACAAGCTTCTAGACAAAAAATGTTACGCCGTGGATAAAAACTCCTGAATGCTTAAGATGAATGTCACATTTGAAAACTGGGCACTTAAAGACTCAGTTAAACCACCAAGTTGAAGACAATAAAGTGATTGCCGAAAACAGGCATTCTGTTATGGTATCACTAATTACATCTAGCCAGGGGTGCTCCAGCCGTCGATCACGATCGACCGATCTATTGCCAGGACTTCGTGAACCGATCTACAAAAGCCTTTGCCCGAAATGTATGTAAGTGAGTTGTTTTTGTAAAATACCAGTTATTGACAATAGTGCTTCGCGAGGTATTTGTAGGTGACAAGCTTAACAACACTATCTCCACCTATTCCTTCTCCATCTGCATTTCACCGCCTTTAACGCTAGCACAAAGCAACAGTTTTCCTCCTTCATGGTGACGTAACTATTCGCGAATTGTAGCTCGGCGTGTTGTAAGAGGGCAGAGCGATCTGGGTTTGTAGCGGGATGATGTGTCGTGTTCGGTGTAGGAGAGAGACGGAGGGGCAGGAAAAGAAGAACCTCCTCCAGTAGCTTTACATCCTACGTCGATAGGCATGCCGTCTGGCGATCGATATGCCCTCCTTATTTAGCCACCGATGTCCAGTCAGCATGGTACCTTCACGGTAGTCACCAAATTGACACCACATTGTGTGTCACCTTTGATGTTCTGGACACGGACCAGCATCGCCTGGCGTGTGAATCGGCGATAGCTTCTGGTTCTAGTTCGTGGTTGGCCTTAATTACCCTCGTCAGATATTTCTTCACGTGCTATCTTTCCAGACTCGGGATACTTCCCACTAGCGAATACGAACTCGGTTAAGTGGGTTTGTGGACACGCCGTTCACTAACCGTTTGCTGACGGCTAGAAAAGTAGCCTTGATTTTTAACGAACGACAACGTGCAGCTGGCCTGAGTGGCCGAGCGGTTCTAGGCGCTACAGTCTGGCACCACGCGATTGCTACGGTCGCAGGTTCGAATCCTGCCTCGGGCATGGATGTGTGTGTCCTTAGGTTAGTTAGGTTTAAGTAGCTCTAAGTTCTAGAGGATTGATGACCTCAGCAGTTAAGTCGCATAGTCCTCAGAGCCATTTGAACCATTTGAACAACGTGCAGTTGTCCGCAGTCCCAAATGCACACTATTTTTCTCTGATTTTCTTTGTATTGTCTTCCTTAACCAACCCCAGAGTTGGCTTGTTACTGCAATTAATGACTGATCCACTCTTAGTATCAGTTATTTTCTGGTCATTGGAAAGTTCCTCTTCGAAAAACTACTCACTGTGTGTGAAGAACTGCCGCTCCCGCCTCCCCTTGATGTTGGTTTATTGCTATTTTGGGTGGTATACATAAATAAATAAAAACTCGTATCAAGGATGCGCTTTGTACCTCTAATCCACATTCCCTGCTCTTTCCTTGGTTCCTTGGAAAGGGAACGGGACATGGCGGCCAGGCTTCGAGTTGTGACCACAGCCAACTTTGGCCCAACCCCTCGCTTTGGGCTGCAGGAAGATTCCTTTGGAAGAAAAGAAAAAGAGGCAAGTACCCGAGTTCGAGTCTCGGTACGGTACACAGTTTTAAACTGCCAGGAACTTTCATATGAGCACACACTCCCCTGCACAGTGAAAATTCCATAGAACTGTAAAGAGGGGGAAGTTTTACATTCCTACTAAACTGCTGTAAAGCTTAATACTCCACTTTTTATTCGAAGGATGTCATAATTATGCGTTATGCATTAGTTAGCAGCATTATTAGATCTCCAATGTTATGTTACCCACCAAATTAAGAATAAAATATCCTGTTTGACACCCTACTGCAATTGTATTTTGTACAAGACTTTAATGATCTAGACTTTTAGTGATCATTTTAAACCATTATCAAGTGTATTCTAAGCTACTAAATGTTAATGCATAGTAAGATAAGGATATAGGTATTTTTGATTTTTATAACTGGAGATGATACAATACTTGTACTGTACAGCCAAAGTGCAGGTATAATAGACAACTTAAAATTATGCACCGTCAAATGCTAAACAACAATGGAGGTCAAATCGATTTAAAAAGTTTCTGGTCAGTGACGCAGTGAGAAAAACAGAGTTTTCCTAATTATGAAAACTGTAGAATCTGAAAAACAGTTAACATGGTTCAGCTTAGATAGAACTGTCTGACCTGTTTCAAAATGACATAGCATATTTCTGAGATAAAAAGCTAACACTAAAGGATAAAACAAGAAAAGTCACGTAGATTTAGAAACATTTTGCCCCCAATGACGTCATTAGAAAAATGGGAGTGACGTAATTATAAAACTATGCTATCGGAAGAACTGGTAACATGGTTTACCTTACAAAGAGTTATCTGATGTGTTTCAAAATTATAACTGTATATGTTTTTCAAATAAAGGTTGAAGTAGTTATTCGGAAATATTAAAAGCGTAAAATAGTTGATAAGAAGGAAATGTCAAGTCTAGCTTACAGATTTGACCTCTAACAGTAAAACTGGAACGAACGGGACCTGTCAAGGGCTCTAGCGTGTTACTGTACCTGCGCGTGAGGGCACTTCGGTCGGCTTATCGTGAGTTTTTATCGTGATACATCGCGAGGACACATTGAGCCACTTGATAGCTTATGCAGAACTGTCCTTACAACATTGACATTGCCACGAGTTTTCCTTAGACGCCGCCGTAGTTGTTTACTATAAGGTCACCACAAGTTTCCGGCTACGGTCACGGGATGCCAAGTGCAATACATTGTCGACAAGTTACAAAATTACTTCTACAATCAAATAGCTACAGCTTGGAGATTGCGGAAATTCTTTGAACGAAGATGTCAATATATTGGAGGCAGGTATCCAAGAAATGGATCTCCTTAATTCAAGAGCACCCGTAAGACTGTTGTTAAGGGGGGAGGGGGGGGGGGGAAGGCGAGGGCAGTCCTTGGGCGTATGGAGTATTTTTAACATTTTGGAAGACGAATAGAAACCTGTAAGTAGCCATAAAAAAGTTGCAGTTCCAATCCACTTAAAGACCAGCGTAATACCGACTGTGTTTTTGAAAGAAAAACCTGACTAGCCATATTCGTTTTTTTCCTTTCCCTGAGAGCTAGCACCCCTCCTTGGCCGCAGGGTATGAGCGCCCTTGCCTTGACAAGCATTGCTTGCTGAGCATCTTTTCCTCGGCTTTTTTACAAACGAGCGTAAATTTCTCTCTCTTCATAAATATCGGTTTAGTAGCCCATGTTCATTGTATGAAGGATTGCAAGGTCGTTTGCGGTACTCTGTGCATCGCGGCTATTTTCTGTCAGGTGAGGTGAGAACGCGGATTTCAAACATAATTTTTTTTTTCAAATGATTCTGTGTGTTCCTTACATTGCATTCTGAAATTTCTTCCTGTTTGCCCGATGTAGCTCTCTTGCAGCCGGAGCAGTGAATTTTGTACATACCATTGTTTCAGTAAAAGTTACGTCTAGTATTAACGTCGTGTATTAAAAGGCGTAAAAGTGATGTTTGAGATTTATAAGCAATTTGTACATTGTATTTTATAAAAGGATTACTTAATCCGTATGAGTCGTGACCACTGACTGGAAACGAAATAAATTGTTTTTTATGTAATACTTAGTTTTGTGTCAATTGATTTTTTTATGCTTCGTCAGATTATAAACTTCATCTGTGGCATATACAAAATTCACATTATGTAATTTTTGCAATAACTGCTGAACTTTGGTGGCTAGTGCTTCAACATTATGACGTCTTCGTGTCTGTAGAGAGTCCTGAGAATATCTTGTTGTTGAGTCTACACACAGGATGTCGACAGTTGAACAGTTGGATAAACATCAATTTAAAAATCGGCTAGTATGAGATGGGAGGGGTGAGACTTGTGTTGTTATGTTATCCACGTGGCGGTTATTTTGGAAGGTGCTTTCTTGGGGCCAGTTCGTAAGTTTCAGTTAGAAAGGGACTTGTTGGAAACATGAAACGAAGAGTTGGAACTTCCT
Source organism: Schistocerca gregaria (assembly GCF_023897955.1). NCBI lineage: Eukaryota > Metazoa > Arthropoda > Insecta > Orthoptera > Acrididae > Schistocerca > Schistocerca gregaria. The sequence goes on along the minus strand of NC_064922.1, from coordinate 647,787,299 downwards.
GATCGATTAAAAGTGTGTGCTGGATTAGGATTCGAACCTCGGAACTGTTCCATTGACTTTTTTCCACCTTCCCTTCTTTTTATTGTATTATTTTTTATGTTGACTTTTTAATTTTTTGTAGTGGGCCTCCCAGCTACTGGCCCCTCCTTTAGCTCACCAAAAATTCCTTGTATGGCTAGCTTCTCGCGGTATATTCTACGTTTTCTACATCTACATCTACGTTTATACTCCGCAAGCCACCCAACGGTGTGTGGCGGAGGGCACTTTACGTGCTGTTCCAGTCGCGTATGGTTCGCGGGAAGAACGACTGCAGGAAAGCCTCCGTGCTCGCTCGAATCTCTCTAATTTTACATTCGTGATCTCCTCGGGAGGTATAAGTAGGGGAAAGCAATATATTCGATACCTCATTCAGAAACGCACCCTCTCGAAACCTGGACAGCAAGCTACACCGCGATGCAGAGCACCTCTCTTGCAGAGTCTGCCACTTGAGTTTGCTAAACATCTCCTTAACGGTATCACGCTTACCAAATAACCCTGTGACGAAACGCGCCGCTCTTCTTTGGATCTTCTCTATCTCCTCCGTCAACCCGATCTGGTACGGATCTCACACTGATGAGCAATACTCAAGTATAGGCCGAACTAGTGTTTTGTAAGCCACCTCCTTTGTTGATGGACTACATTTTCTAAGGACTCTCCCAATGAATCTCAACCTGCCACCCGCCTTACCAACAATTAATTTTATGTTATCATTCCACTTCCAATCGTCCCGTATGCATACTCCCAGATATTTTACAGAAGTAACTGCTACCAGTGTTTGTTCCGCTATCATATAATCATACAATAAAGGATCCTTCTCTCTACGTATTCGCAATACATTACATTTGTATATGTTAAGGGTCAGTTGCCACTCCCTGCACCAAGTGCCTATCCGCTGCAGATCTTCCTGCATTTCGCTGCAATTTTCTAATGCTGCAACTTCTCAGAATACTACAGCACCATCCGCGAAAAGCCGCATGTAACTTCCGACACTATCTACTAGCTCATTTATATATATTGTGAAAAGCAATGGTCCCATAACACCACCCTGTGACACTCCAGAGGTTACTTTAACGTCTGTAGATGTCTCTTCATTGAGAACAACATGCTGTGTTCTCTTTGCTAAAAACTCTTCAATCGAGCCACACAGCTGGTCTGATACTCCGTAGGCTCTTACTTTGTGGCGACAGTGCGGAACTGTATCTAACGCCTTCCGGAAGTCAAGGAAAATGGCATCTACCTGGGAGCCAATATCTAATAATTTCCGGGTCTCATGAACAAATAAAGCAAGTTGGGTCTCACACGATCGCTGTTTCCGGAATCCATGTTGATTCCTACAGAGTAGATTCTGGGTTTCCAGAAATAACATGATACGCGAGCGAGAAACATGTTCTAAAATTCTACTACAGATCGACGTCAGAGATATAGGTCTATAGTTTTGCGCATCTGCTCGACGACACTTCTTAAAGACTGGTACTATCTCTGCTCTTTTCCAATCATTTGGAACCTTCCGTTGCTCTAGAGACTTGCGGTACACGGCTGTTAGAAGGGGGGCAAGTTCTTTCGCATACTCGGTATTGAATCGAACTGGTGTCCCGTCAGGTCCAGTGGACTTTCCTCTTTTGAGTGACTTCAGTTTCTTTTCTATTCCTTGGACACTTATTCGATGTCATCCATATTTTTCGTTTGTGCGACGATTTAGAGAAGGAACTGCAGTGCGGTTTTCCTCTGTGAAACAGCGTTGCGAAAAGGTGTTTAGTATTTCAGCTTTACACGTGTCATCCTTTGTTTCAATGCCATCATCATCCTGGAGTGTCTAGATACGCTGTTTCGAGCCACTTACTGATATAACGTAACACCAGAACTTCGTAGGATTTTCTGTGAACTCGGTACGTAGAGTTTTACTTTCTAATTCACTGAATGCTACTCGCATAGCCCTCCTTACGCTAACTTTGACGTCGTTTAGCTTGTGTTTGTCTGAGAGGTCTGAAGCTCTCTTGCAAAGAGAGCTTCACTGCAAGCTCTCTCTGCTTTAACAGTAGTTTCCTAACTTTGTTGTTGAACCACGGTGGGTTTTTCCCGCCCTTCACAGCTTTACTCGGCAGGTACCTGTCTAAAACGCATTTTACGATTCCCTTGAACTTTTTCCGTAAACACTCAACATTGTCAGTGCCGGAACAGAAATTTTCGTTTTGATCTGTTTTGTAGTCTGACATCTGCCTTATATTACTCTTGCTAAACATATAAAGCTTCATTCCTTTTTTTATATTCCTATTTACTTCCATATTCAGAGATGCTTCAACGGCCTTATGATCACTGATTCCTTGTTCTGCGCTTACAGAGTCGAAGAGTTCGGGTCTGTTTGTTATCAGTAGGCCCAAGATGTTATCTCCACGAGTCGGTTCTCTGTTTAACTGCTCGAGTTAATTTTCGGATAGTGCACTCAGTGTAATGTCACTCGGTACTCTGTCTCCACCACCCGTCCTAAACATCTGAGTCTCCCAGTCTATAGCTGTTAAATTGAAATATCCACCTAAGACTATAACATGCTGAGAAAATTTATGTGAAATATATTCCAGATTTTCTCTCAGTTGTTCTGTCACTAATGCTGCTGAATCGGGAGGTCGGAAAAAGGAGCCAATTATTAACCTAGCTCGGTTGTTGAGTGTAACCTCCACCCATAATACTTCACAGGAACTACCCACTTCTACCTCACTACAGGATAAACTACTACTAACAGCGACAAACAGGCCACCACCGGTTGAATGCAATCTGTCCTTTCTAAATACCGTCTGTGTAAAAATTTCGGCAGAATTTCTCTCTGGCTTCAGCCAGCTTTCCGGACCTATAACGATTTCAGCTTCGGTGCTTTCTATCGGCGCTTGAAGCTCCGGTACTTTACCAACGCATCTTCGACAGCTTCTTAAGGCACAATGAATAATATTCCGCCTCACTGAAATAAACAGCTACGGTTCCTTGTCGATAAACTGAAACTTCTTTTCAAAGTTCAAAGCTCTTCCGAAATAGTCAGTACGCCGCTTCCAAGGCCTCTTCCGAAGCAAGGAAAATTCTTCATAACGAACAAAACTCCTCAAAAAGGAAAACTGCTCCTCTTCCAAATCAATACCGGGCCTATCGTTTTCGTCCGAAATACACGTGTCTCTGAGCCCTGTCATCTTGCTTTCCGAGGTGTTATATCTTTGCTTACTGGCGCAATCCGTTTTCCAAGCCACCTAGTGTCCCTTCTGTCTTCTTGTACTTGTCTCTAAGGCTGGATGGACAGTGGGACAGAAAGAGAGAGATAGATAGATAGATAGAGAGAGAGAGAGAGAGAGAGAGAGAGAGAGAGAGAGAGAGAGATGCGACGAATGGTGATCTCGCCACTACGGGCATGGTCGTTATAAGCAAACCCCACTGGCCCGATGAATGTTGGCCCATTTTCTGTGCTCTCGTTGGAAGGTCTTCGTGATACCCAGCACTTCTCTTGAAAGGAGGAATTTGTACTGTTGTATATTTTGTTACTACAGTGATATCGATTGATTGGTTGGTTGGTTGATATGGGGGAGTGGATAAAACAGGAAAGTCATGTGGCCCATTGGAGTAGGGAAAGATGGGGAAGGAAGTCGTCCGTGCCCTTTCAAAGGAGCCATCCTGGCATTTGCCTGAAGTGATTCAGGGAAATCACCTGTAATCCCGTGCTTAGGTAAGAGCGCTCAAGCGTTACTTGTTCCACCTTTAGTATACTTAAGAAAATATTGCTTTTTAAGGCCTTGTTAACAGTTGGCTGCTTAATCATATTAATTGTTATATTTCGTCATTGCTGTTAAACGATTAACCAATTAATCAACTGTGTTTCAATTATGTCGTCATTGTAACACTTAGATTATGGTCGGTGACTGGGATGAGGTTTGCATTTCGTGTGCTTGTGTCGGGCTTTGAGAATCTATTTATTGATGATGCTCAGTCTTGTCTGAATTTGATTACTGTTAGTTTGCAGTGGCTTCGCGAGTTATTCGTTGCGTTGGAGCCGTTAGTCCCGGCGGGTTACCCACTACCCACCGATTCACCGGGCATGGCTAGTCCACGTCGGCTGTGTACGTGCGTGCGCCGTGGTGTTCCGCTTCCTGTCTTGCGGTAGCCACTGAGGCTGCGCCGTCTCCTCGCGTGCTACGGTATCTCTCGGGAAGTTAAGCATTTGTCTTTATGTCATTCGGACTTAAGTTTAGATCAAAGTGTTCGTTAACCTACGCCATCCCAGCCAAGCCTTCCCTCGCTAGCCCGACCTTGTTATTGCTGCCATAAAATTTGCTTTGATTTGAAGATTTTTCAATCCTTTAATTGTGGATTGCTGAACCGTACATTTTAAAATTGTTGTTACCTTTCTGTTCCAAAATTGTACTGCTCAAAGGGCGCCCCAGTTTGTTATCGTATTCCTGGAACTCCCTATTTCAAAATATTGTAGCCTTCCCTGTTTAAAAAACTGCTTATGGGAAAGAGACTCTCGAGATTGGTGAAACACTTGTAACACCATAGCTTAGACACTACATACCTTTTGTTGGTTTATTTAGCTTTCTATTTTGTTCAGCATCCCATCGTTGAACTTCTGTAATTAGTGTACGATTAAGTGTAATCTCTGTAATATGCACAGTATGGGGAAATGATCTTTTGTCTCCCTCATATAATCTCTTTGGTTCTCTTTAAAATAAAATAATTTTATTTAAATAATTCTGTGTAGAGCTACCAATATACACAAATATTGTGTTTTATTTAAAATGTTTGTTTACTGTTATATAAACTGCTGACCTTCACTTAGGATTATTAGTTATTGGGTATGGAAAAGGTAGTGTGGTTCCCCTCAGGAACGGAACTTAGTAGCGCGTACAAGTTGTGGCTGGCCTAGGTAGAAAAGGTGGAACAAGAGTCAGTCAGGGACGAGCTACCAAACTGCCAATTGCTCACGTAAAAGTTGTGTGTTGTGTTGGTCCTGAGAGAGGCTTCTCCTGGCGCTTTCCAATGCCTCGGATGGATGGATAAAGAACCGGAGCTACTCTAGAATTTATGTCTACCATCGCCACCAAGAAATGACAGAGTCCGGCAATTCTACCTGCAAATCCACCTACCAACATTCAGTTGCCACCACACGATGCAATCAATGTAACAGAATACTATAATAATGTACAGCGAAGGATCAGCTTATTGGATGTGTTAGTGTGCTCAAATATAAGGCAACTTATAACTGAATTTATGTACCTACCTTGATTTTTTTTTCCTTATCATAACACCTCTCAGGTACCTCTCCGTTTGAACTAAAGTGATTACCGAGTGTCCTTACTGAAAGTACATTAAAGTCCAGTGTTTTGCTAATTAATACCTCTTGAACATAGTAAAAAGAATGTTAATGTGGCAATAGAGTGAGTTAAAGTAAATGATGTTTGCTGAAAATAATTTTCCTAATAAAACGGCTTATTAATATGTTGTTGCTAACTTCAAAATTAAAAGTTCTTAAGACTGAGGCTTATAAAGTTTTGCTTAGTAAATGACCACATTGCTGCCTGTTGTAAATCGCAGAAGGTGAGTCAGTATCTTACAAATATGTTAAATTTGTGTCTCACTGTAGTAAAAGTGGAAAACTGCAGTTGTGGAAAGTTATGTACGCATGCTTCCTAACCTCTTGTTTCTTTTGGGTACAGAAAGTGCATGTTAATAGTGTAATAACACCCACAGTTTATCCTTTATGCTCATGATAAATAACAACTAATAGAAAGACCACTATTTCTCAAAGCAAATAACGTCTTTATTCAAAAGACAGTGAGAAATAATTTGTTAGTGAAATACATTTAACTTTCATTGTAAACAGAAAATTCATTAGCTGAGGGAAACTTAACCTATGATAATAATAATTTTGCAGTGAGCTACATTTACAATTTTATGTCTACTAGGAGAATGTGTGATCTGTAATACGGAACCTATGTCCAATTTATGATTCTACAGAGAATATTAATAGTAATGTTATAAAGACATTCAGTTTGAATAAGCCATGAAATTAATAATGTGTTTTGTTATCTGTTATATTTATGCAAATAGTTCGTTCTGCTCTGTCAGCTTCCAATCTTACCGTGAACATATGCAGGTGTCAGAGTTCCTTGCACTCGCGTGTGGCAAAGTATAGGTTGTGTTTGTCCGTTAAAGTTACTCATACTTATTTTCTTGAACACGAATGTCAAACATTCTCTTGCCTAATTAGGCTGGCGGCCGTTTTCCTGATTCTTTGAACAGTGTAGATAAATAAAATATTGTTTGTTACTGTTTAAATATTTACGTAATTCTGACTTTCACTTCCGATAAGCCACCTCCGCTCGGTACAACACGATCAACATAACAAAATTCCTCTCAGAGGGTAACACTGCTCTGCTTTTTCATACTATAATTATTTGAAAAAGAACAATTTCATTATACGATCTGCCTTCGGCTTTGAGGTTTCGGTATAGTAGAAGCGGAAAGCAGTGTTATACATGGCTTTTCCGTGACAGGACTACTTTGTTCTGTTGGGTCATAGTACGTAATAAACCAAACTTGGTATTTGATTGTACAAGCTACGTAAATGCTGTTGCAGTGTTATACAATGGACAAGTATATGTTGCAAATTTTATTACTGCTACTGTTTAAGAAAGTGCTAATGCTTAAGGGGCTTCAGACTGTCAAATGCAGAACTTGTGAAATTTTGAATATTGTTACCTTCCTGTTTGAAAAGTTGCTAATGTCAAAGAGCTCCTCCAGCTTTGTGAAATACTGAACCAAAAAATTTTAAAAAAGTTGTATTAGCCTTCAATTTCTAAATTTCTAGCGTCTAAATAGCAAAAGTTATTGTAATCGAATTCGTGAACTTCTAACGTTTTTCCAAATAAGTGCCACCCTCTCTGTTTGAAGTTCACTATCTAATGAGTGGTTCTCAAATTGTTATGATAATGCTCTTTCCGTAACAGTAGAAAGGCCAAATTTGTTTGGTTTAAATTTCACGAGTGCCTAAGAGGGCAGTCCAGTTGTATTTTCACGAATGTTGATATACCTTAACTTCTTAAAGGGATTTTTAAACCGCTTTATGTAACTGGTGTTAAATTGCGTTAAACTTACTTTTCCGTCTGGGCTACTTTATTATAAGTTGGGACTTTCTGGTCTGTCGCCGAATTCAAACAGTTACCATTGATGTTTATGTTAGTGATGTTTTAAGTATATCTTGTTAAATAAACGATTACCAACTATTGTGAAGCAGCATGTAGCTTTCCGTAAACTCTGCCTGCACCTTCCTCCTGTCCATTACATCGTCGTCGTATCCTGAGGCGTCGACTAAGATTTTAGTCTCCTCTTTAAGATCAGTGCTAGATTTCTACCACGAGCAAGTCACCTCTTGTAACACAAAGATAGATACTTTCTAGAACAATCAAGTCTTCTCCCTTACGACTATGGCACTCCTCTTGTAAAATAACAAATCTTCACAAACAGACTTCTGTTGTAAAGTGAACTCTTCTCCTCGGAGCTACTCGGTCAGTCCACACGATACGTCGTCGCAGCCTTATCCTACATTCCCGATTTGAGGCTTCCTGGTACTCTGAAACTGTGAAATTCCAAATCCGCAGCCGGTTGGTGTGCCCATTTGGTTCCAGGCGTTTCAGTCAGGAACCGCGTGACAGCTACGGTCGCAGGTTCGAATCCTGCCTTGGGCATGGATGTGTGCGATGTCCTTAGGTTAGTTAGTTCTAGGGGACTGATGACCACAGATGTTAAGTCCCATAGTGCTCAGAGCCAGTTCTGAACCAAATCTGCGAACACAGAATCAGAATTCGTTCTGCAAAAAGTATGGCTAAGCCATGTCCGCGCAATATTCTTTCTTCCACGTGTGATAGTACCGCTGGGTGGGCAGAAGAACTGTGAAGAGAGGAAGGTAAGAGGTGAGAGTGGACTGTGAGTTGTTTATAGGTAACTCAGTAGACAGAGCAGTTGCCAGCGGAAGGTAGTGGTCCCAGTTTCAAGTCTGGCACACAGTTTTAATCTCCCAGGAAGTGTCAAATAAGCACGCACTACGCTGCAGAGTGAAAATGCATCCTAGGTAGAGAATTACACAATCAAGATGATTGGTTTTTTTTAATTAAACTGTCACTTCTTTAATCGTTGTCGAGCTAAGTCGCATTGTACGTATACAGATGAGGCTTAATGCTGGTGACAGCACATTGTGAGGTGCGCTTTACCGACCTCTCATGGACTTTAATGAACATATCTCCCGGATTGCGAGCACAAGTATGAACAATCTGTTCCCTGTGGTGCACTTGGTTTCTTATCCTCACCCTACATGGCCCCACCGATAGAAATGTAATAGGGACCAGTGGCAAGCACTCTACAGGACCTTGGCGACGTATCCACATATGTGGAAACTGGATATCGAGGCACGCCTGCATGGATGACTACAGTTTTCTACTAGATGTGGTGAGTTCTACTGACTTACAGACCAATTCCAGAATAGCGATAAAATGGAAATCAGCGTTTGGCGTCATTGGCCGGGAGGCCGCTTGCGAGGCAGGTCCGCCCGCCTTGGTGCAGGTCTAATTACATTCGACGCAACAGTGGGTGACCTGTGCGTCGTATGGAGATGAAATGATAATGAAGACAACACCCAGTCCCTGAGCGGAGAAAATCCCCGACCCAGCCGGGAATTGAACCCGGGCCCTTAAGATGGCAGTCTGTCAGGCTGACCATTTTTTTTTCTTCTCTTTCGACATAGTTCGTTGCGTTTGGTCTGGGCGGACGTCACAAGACATCCGTTCAAGTTGAACGTTGATTCCTTGACTCAGTTTTTTTTATTACAGAGAGCACGCAGGCCCTCTGACCGGAAACGCTGAGCTACCGTGCCGGCGATCATTCAGCTACCAAAAATGGTTCAAATGGCCCTGAGCACTACGGGACTTAACATCTATGGTCATCAGTCCCCTAGAACTACTTAAACCTAACTAACCTAAGGACATCACACAACAACTATTCATCACGAGGCAGAAAAAATCCCTCACCCCACCGGGAGTCGAACCCGGGAACCCGGGCGCGGGAAGCGAGAACACTACCGCACGACCACGAGCTGCTGACCATTCAGCTACCGGAGCGAACAGAATAGCGGTTACCGCTGCTTAACACGTAGCCGTTATGGATCATTTAGGTTCAGTTTGTCTGCCACAGAGACATTTACAAAGAGTTTCCCCACTCTTTTCGCCACCACACTGTGGGTAACAAGTGGTCTGTTTGTGTATCTTTTGTTGGTATTACTGTGATTACATCGGACAGGTGCTCCTCCCTTATGATATCAGGACAATATCAGTGTTTTCGGCTTAATGCTCTCAGCTTTGACGTCACATGTAAGAGGAATATCAGTCAAAACTCTGGAGTGAATAAACCTGCGATAAAATGAAAGGCGCCATCGCTTTTATTGAGGAATTCTCTACGTGTTTGATTTCCCACAGGTCCTCCTTTCCATTTGAAATTACGAGTTGCATCCAACATGGTCACCTTAGCTCCAGATGTTTCCTCTCTTCTCCCATCTCATACTGCTTGCCTTTAAATTCATGTTATCTGTTTACTTGTTTTCGTTTTGGAAGGGTGGTTTAATATTTTGGTAACTTTTAAAATTACCCGTTGAAGGCTGTTATTAAAGTGCAAATTTGTTTTCTCTTTCTTCCTGATGCAATGGATGATTTCGCCTAACTGTTTCTTTAGCGACCTCGTATCTTTACGACGGTTTCAAGCACACAGCTGTCTGACACCGGTTAGGTAGCATGGTTTCTCTACAGCGTTCCTCGAATTTTTCTTCGAGGAAAACAGTTCTCCTGGTACTGAAAGAGCATGCGAGACAATATCACATAATAATGTTAAGCGCTATACCAGTTCCATGACTCCACGCGGGAAGTGGTAGATTTTGTAACAGAGTGTTGTCGTGTTGATCCACAACTCCAATCGCCTATTTACACTATGTGATCAATAGTATCCGGACACATTGCTGAAAATGACTTACAAGTTCGTGGTGCCTTACATCGGTAATGCTGGAATTCAGTATGTGGTTGGCTCACACTTAGCCTTGATGACAGCTTCCACTCTCGCAGGTATACGTTCAGTCAGGTGCTGGAAGGTTTCCTGGGGAATGGCAGCCCATTATTCACTGACTGCTGCACTGAGGAGAGATATCGATGTCGGGTGCTGAGACCTGGCACGAAGTCGGCGTTCCAGATGTCGTTCGGTGAGGCCTGGCACGAAATCGGCGTTCCAAAACATCCCAAAGGTGTTCTATAGGATTCAGGTCAGTTCATTACAGGGATATTATTGTCGTGTAACCACACCGCCAAACGCCGTGCGTTATGAACAGGTGCTTGATCGTGTTGAAACATCCCCGAATTGTTCTTCAACAGAGGGAAGCAAGAAAGTGCTTAAAACATCAATATAGGCCTGTGCTGTGATAGAGCCACGCAAAACATCAATGGGTGCAATCCTCTTCAATGAAAAACACGACCACGCCATAACACCACCGCCTCCGGAATTTACTGTTGGCACTATGACGTTCACCGGGAATTCGCCGTACCCACACCCTGCCGTCGGATCGCCACGTTGTGTACCGTGATTCGTCTCTCCACAACAACGTTTTCCACTGTTCAATCGTCAATTACACCAAGCGATGCGTCGTTTGGCGTTCACCGGCGTGATGTGTGGCTAATGAGCTGCCGCTCACCTCCTGTCATACTACTTGCTGTGGTTCCTGAAGCAGTTAATGGAATTCCTGTGTGATGGTCTGGACAGATGTTTGCCTATTAAAATTTACGACCCTCTTCAATTATTGGCAGTCTCTGTCAGTCAACAGCCTAGACCGTCTGTACGCTTTTGTGCTGTATGTGTCCCTTCACGTTTCCACTTCACTTTCACATAGGAAACAGTGGGCCTAGGAAATTTAGAAGTGTGGAAATCTCGCGTACAGACTTATGACAGAAGTGACACCATATCACTTGACCACGTTCAAAGTTCGTGAGTTCCGCGGAGCGCCCCATTCTGCTCTCTCACGCCCTGTCTAATGACTACTGAGGTCGCTGATATGGAGTACCTGGCTGTAGGCGGCAGCACAACGCACCTAATATGAAAAACGTATGTTTTTGCGGGTGTCGGGATACTTTTCATCACATAGTGTGTATTGCTGTCAGTTAGAATCATGAATCTCTTTCGAATTATTTTATTTGGCTTCTAGTAGCTCGTTAGTGAAAAGAAACAGTAGAATTAAGGAATTCTAAGAAGGAAGGAAAGTTAGGGTTGAGTCCCGTCGTCTAGCGGAATTAGACACCTAAGGCTATAGAAAATGTACGAAGTTGTGTCAGCGATTCTGAATGAACGATGTTTAATCATTTTTCATTGTGGTTCACGAAGACAATACGCTACGAATGCTACAAAAGTGAGCAGTTCGTTTCCGTGGTACAACTCATTTAAAATCAATGTTTTAAAATTCGCTTCCCTAAGTGATGATTCAGGTGATTAGGAACTTTTAAATATTACTTAATGTGACTGAAATTGATAAAGAACTTGTTAACGCGCATTTTTAAAGGGCACATTATAATAAATGGTGTGTTTTGTGTTCTTTAAAGCGACACTGATACAATTTCAGACAAGGAAACTTGACTTGGGCCTCACCGTATTACTTTGAAAAGCAAAACTTGAGACAGTTCTTGCTTTTTCTCATAATTCTGATGTTTCTGTATGCTCCTCGTATCGCCATGAATATGTTTCACACATTTTTGACGTAGGTATTTCCAGTACATAAATAAATTGCGTAATTTACATGTTGCATCGGCAACTGGCTATCGCTGGACTATGTGCTAAACGAGAAAGCAAACAGTTCTTTTCTCAGGTCATAACACTTATGTATAACATAGAAAGGCTAAGAGCTTGGAGTTTAATTCACATCATCGTGCAGCGCTTCAATGCCTTTCGGTTGTAAGGCTCGATTGGTTCGCGCGATAAAATAGCCACGAGCTACTTTGATCAGGCGATTTAATTACAGGTGACTGGTCGGAAGAGAAATCGATATGCATGCGTGGCAACAGTTCCTCGTATTTACGTAATGAAAGTAATAATTTACGTATTATGCTCAGCTGAAGTCTGTATTGTGTCCATACATAAAGATACGTTTCCGTGTGTTTTAAAATTCGTTTAAAACGGCATACACCGATGGTTAAATCATGTATTAAATCATGCTGGAGCTTATCAGTAATAAAAGATAAGCCAGAAATTAGAACTATTTTGCGTCGCACGCAGCTAATATTTTCCTTTCAGACGAGGACTATAGCGCGTGACAAAGCTTTTACGGAAAGATAGTTCATCAAAATGAGGGGAGCAACGTGTTGTGCACAGAGAACAGTGTACCTAGGAAAGGAAGATTTTTTTTTGATCGCTGTTTTAGTGTAGTGATTTACTTTAAAATCACACGAAGGAAAGAGGACTAGAGCTCACCATTTGCAAGTTCTTTGATCTTCTATTGTTTTGTTGTTGTTGTTAGACCTGAGGTTTGTTACGGGCAGAATTTGCCCATATTTCATGCGGCACACATTTCAGTCATGTACAACATGTTAAAGCTATTTGGAATATAATGTTAATTCTTCACGTACAGAGTTTTATGGTGAGTAAAATGGTCTGTACACTCTAAGAGAGACGAAAAGAAAGAAAGAAAGAAAGAAAGAAAGAAACGACGTACCAGGAAGGGACTACCCGAATGCGACGGAAATTTGTAAGTGTGACGTATGTGTACAGACAAACAAATGATTAAAATTTCGGAAACATTGCTTGGTTGTTTTTATGAGCAATAGCTTCAAGTACTGAGCAAGTCAATAACAAGGTTGTCCAACTCTGGCTCTCCTGCAAGCAGTTATTCCGTTTGGCTGTTGGATGTCCTCCAGAGGGATATCGTGCCAAATTCTGTCCAACTGTTTCTTCAGATCGTCAAACTCACGAGGTCGTTGGAGGGCCCTGCCGATAGTGCTCCAAACGTTCTCAATCGAGGAGAGACCTGGAGAGCTTGCTAGCCAAGGTAGGGTTTGGGAAGCACGGAGCCAGGGAAAAGAAATTCTCGCCGTGTGCGGGCTGGTATTATCTTGCTGAATTGTAGATCCAGTATGGTGACATGGCCCCGCAGGCGTTAGCTGGGATAGATACCGGGGAGAACATCAGACAACCCCGAATACGTGGAAGCAGTGTGGAGTACGGGAAGGCGCCGTTTTTCTAATGACATTTTTTTTGCCTTTAAAATTTTACAACTTCATCAACTTGATTTTAAAATAGTAAGTGAACATTCGTTATCATGAACAGAAAGATCCTCAATGTAATATCTTATTGAAAGTTAATGACGCATTATTTAACGAACAGTCTCTTGAATAGTAACAAATCAAAGAACAGCTATAAAAAATGGCTCTGAGCACTATGGGACTTAACATCTGAGGTCATCAGTCCCCTAGAACTTAGAACTACTTAAACTTAACTAACCCAAGGACATGCCCAAGACAGGATTCGAAACTGCGACCGTAGCGGTCGCGCGGCTCCAGACTGTGGCACCTGTAACTGCTCGGTCGTACCGGCCGGCAGAACAGCTCTATGAATCAGTTTACAACGCTTGAAATTCAAATCTCCTTTTAAGCAAAGGAAAAAAATACAAATTACGTAATGGAAGGTCAAATAAGAGATCCTAACGCCATACGGTAAAACCAAAATTTTCCTAGAGTTCATCTGTGATCTCTGGAGGCAATAAAATACCGATTAAGAATTTTTAATTTAAACTGCAACTTAAATGCAATATAATCTGATTACTATCAACGTACACTCAAACCCCGTAGCCTCTACGATGCTCACCGTGTCACAAAATATTTTCCTTCCTCTTAACCACTTTACACCATAAGCGTCCCTACATGTGTTGCATACTACACCCAAGGAATTATGACAAATAATTAAGCATAGATGTTACAATTAACCTGCTATGTAAATCTTTTTCTGTCAAAATAAATAAAAAATACACACACAAATCAACTTTTAAGTTCAGTGGTTAAAAAATGTGCAGTACATATCTTTTGATTTTGTCGTGGTCATGCGCTGTTTTGCACCGTGCTGCCGGCCGGTGTGGCCGAGCGGTTCTAGGCGCTTCAGTTTGGAACCGCGCGACCGCTACGGTCACAGGTTCGAATCCTGCCTCGGGAAATGGCTGTGTGTGATGTCCTTAGGTTAGTTAAGTTTAAGTAGATCTAAGTCTAGGGGACTGATGACCTCAGATGTTTAAGTCCCATAGTGCTCAGAGCCATTTGAACCATTTTTTTGCACTGTGCTGTCTTTCAGGATCACATGCGCCAAGGGAAAGTTTATCCACGATGTACAAAACGTTAACAGGGAGCAACCAGTTTACACAAATTGCATGCTGGGATTATATGTCGACATGGACGCCGCTCGCAAATCTTAAAAAGGGCGAGGGAGTAGATGCGGTACTACTGAACACTTACTGAACACTACTGAACACTTAGACTATACCGCACCGCTCCAAATAGCAGTACCGTGGGCAAGACGAGAGACAAATCAACAACTGTTGCAAGGCAACCTCAGAAAAGGCAGTAAGAAAATATTTGGGGCTTTAAACGCTTAGGAGGGCCACTCCAAACCACAGAATGACGTCCCAAGTTAAATTATGAAAATACTATCTTCGATTTGGCCACGACAAGTAGAACCGTAAAATACCAAAAGAAGTGGACTGCAATTAATAGGATTCACAGGGGCCGAATGAATAGTTCCACAGTCAATCTTTCCGTTACTACACACCTTAACAGTGCCGCCAAAGTTCCCTCGTGGACACTACTAGGATGTGAAATTACTCTTTATAACTGTAGATAACAGAGTTTAACACGCTGAGGACCGACTTAAGTTTCTTAATAAGACAAGCAATCATTCGTCCCTCACTTGGATCAATCTTCAATCCAAAACTGCCATCTACTTTAAAGTAGCTAAATAGATGACAATACCGATATCAACCCTCTACTCCCAAGAAGCGCAGTACCACTCACAAGTCTGAAATACACACCACAACTTGAATCATTTCAGAATTCTTATGTTCACCTCATATACCAAACTTGCCGTAATTCTTCGTCGGAATGCTAGGGTAGAAGCAAGAAATCACTTCTCAGCCCTTGAATGACCATACGATGACGGCCATGGGGACAAAACCGGCCCTCCACACTAGTATCTTACAGCCCACGGCGTTCCGTCCCCAACCGACTGTTTCTGCGGGGTCCACCGACCAAACGGCCTTGCCTCCGACACCTACTTCGCTCCTAATGCACAGTCCAGAGCTAACTCCCAGAAACCCCCTTCTTCCTCGTTCTGTCGCCTAGCGGCGCGCGGGAAGCAAACTCGCCAAAGATATGCAGCGACCAGAGACTCGATGTTGATATCGAGGCGAGTACTGAGAAGTTGAGTGATTTTAAACCCAAAAAGAAAATTAAATAGCGAGCGGTACCCGCGCAGATGGATTGTCATGAAGGGCAACAGAACGGGATTTAGAACATCGCTGGAGTGCCGCTGAGCTGTAAGTGTGCCGCCGATGACATCCAAAGGGGTCATGAAATATCAACTCAGACCACCAATCGAAGTTGGTATCCCCTCACCAATGGTGGCGTTTCCAGATACATCCTCGCAGGTAATGGGTGCTCAGTCCGAAGCGAGACTCATCACTGAAGACAATTCTACTCCACTCAGTGAAATTCCAGCATCCGATCGCCAGTGAAGAATTGTCTGAGACGTTCTGGACAGCGGTCGGATACCAATATGACTGTCAGCCCGCCACATGGCCCGACAACCGAGTCTGATGGTCTGGGTTGGCATTTCATTCCATAGTGGGACCCCTTTGGTTTCCATCCACGGTACCCTTACAGTACAGTGTCCCGTTTTGGTTCCATTCATGTTGCTTACTTACATTTCAGGAAGATAATGCCAGACCACATAAGGTGAGAACTTTTGCTCCTTGTCTTCGTGATTGCCACACCCCACTGTGACCTACTAGGTCGCCAGATCTCTCCTCAATTGAGAACCTTTCGAGCGTTATGGGCAGGGTCCTCCAGTCAGCTCGGGTTTTTGGCGATCTAACGCTCCAATCGGACAGAATTTGGCACCATATCCTTGTGCTCTGTCGACATACAACGACACTGCTGAGCCACTGATACATTTTCAGACTAGTAAATATGATTTATTGCCTTACCGTATTATTTTGCAAAATAAAAGCTGAGTTATTGCTTTTTCTCGAAATTCTGGTTTTCTCCTCGTATCGCCCTGACAACGTCATACATTTTTGACATAAGTATTTCTATTACAACTCCATTAATCAATGCCAAGTCGAATAGCTGGTTGCATAAGGGCAAGCGATGGATCAAAAGGTTATTGACCTCCACAGTTTGTGAAATTTTCCTCTTCATCCAGTTCTTATGTAGGTTTTTTTTTTTTTTTTTTTTTTTTTTTTTTTTTTTTTTTTTTTTTTGCATGGATGTCACATTTCCCGATTTCCGTCCCATTCGGATAATTCCTTCGTCGTTCTTCCTTTTTTGGTCTTAGAATGTATTTCAACGGCTACACTGTCCAATCACATTAACTTAACCACCATCTGCGTTCGACTCTGAGTGTAAGAACCACTCGCCGACGTTAGGTGGCAGCACTAGCTGTGTGTCAGGAGACGCGGATAACAGAACAGTCGTTGTTGTAATGCAGAAATGGAGCCATTTATCTGACGTCTAAAAGGGCGTAATCGTTGGCTTTCGGACCAATGGGGATCCATTCCCGAAACGCGTAAGAGTGTAAACTGCTTACCTGCCGCCGTAATTAAAGTATACCGTGGATGTTAAAATGGTGCTGTCCAAAACCGCCACCGAAGCAACTGCGATGCACCACGGGCCATAGATGACTGGGATGAACGACAGCTGCGGTGATGTATACAGGCGAAAAGACGTTCAACTGATAAGCAGGTGATCGGCCATATGAACCAAGGGGCTACCAACAGTGTCTCCTCAGCGACTGTTCAGCGAATGTCGCTGTTTATGGACCTCCGCAGCACGTTCCTGGTTCATGCGCCCATGCTGACTGGTGTTAATCAGCAAGGAAAGCTGCTAACTGCATGTCAGTACGACAACTAGGCGTTCACTGCTTGGTGACAGGTGACCTTTCTAGCTGAATCATGTTTTATGGATCCATCGGACAGACAGCCGTTGACTTTTACGTCGTGAAATACGTGAAAGCAAACAACTCGCAAACGTTATGGTCTCGGGAATGTTTTCGTGCAGTTCCCTGGGCGATCGCGTCCTACTAGAATCAGTGGATCAACACCAGCCTGCATGCATCCTTGGCGACCATGTCCACCACTACAAGCAGTTTGTTTTCACGTGGCATCTACCTGCAGGGCAATACAACGTGTCGCGCAGCTCGCAGTGTGTGTGCGTGGTTCGATAAGCACCAGAATCAGTTTACCTAACTTCCCTGACCAGTAAACTCCTCTGATTTGAATCCAATCGAGATTTTGTGAGTCCCCCCCCCCCCCCCCCCCGGGAGCGGGCTATTCACTTCGTGGATCCTCAACTGAGAAATCTAGCGCAGTTTGCCACGCCTCTGGAGTCACTAATGCTCCTCATTCCTTTCGGTACCTTCGAGAACGTCACTGACTCTCTTCCAGCACGTCTCACAGCAATCTGCATTACAAAAGGTGATTATTCAGGCATTATTTAGGCGTTTACATTGTTAGCATCCAACTTATTAATACCTATATAAACGATTTAGGAGACAATCTGAGCAGCCATCTTAGACCGTTTGCAGTTCATGAAGTCATTCATCGTCTAGTAAAGTCATCATCAGATCAAAACAAATTGCAAAATGATTATGGCAAGCATCTGTATGGTGAAGTCATCCACATGAGTTAAATTTCTGTTACACGATAAATTGCACAAAGCTAATGGCTGCCAATTCAATTAAATACCAATGAATTACAATTACGAAGAATTTAAATTGGAACAGTCACATAGATATTGTGGGGAAGGTAAACCTAAGACTATCTTTTACTGGACAAACACTTGAAGATGCAATAGGTCTACTAAAGAGACTGCCTACCTACGCTTGTCATTTCTCTGCAAGAGCATTGCTGTGCAGTATGGGATGTCTAGCAGTTTTGACTGACGGAGGATATTGAAAAAGTTCAAAGAAAGGCAGTATCTTTGTACTATCGTTAAATAGGGGAGAGACTGTCAAGGATATGATAAAAAAAGGCGTTTTACGTTGCGGCGACATCTTTTCATGACATTTCTATCCCTTCCAAATGCCACATACATAGGAAGAAATTTCACTTTATTCAAATAAATGAGATCAGAGCTCGTTTGCCCCGCGCGCTTTAAGAGAGTGGAACGGAAGATTAATAGTGTGAAAATGGTTAGATGAATCCTGTGCAAGCACATAAGCGTGAATTTCAATGTAGCCATGAAGCTGTGGATCTAGATACAGAAAACATACTTGGAGCTAGAAGCTAATTTATTTATTTTTGCAAATCATCACAAGGCTGTGCTCCCATCATTCACTATCGATGGAATGTAAAAATGTATTAATTAATTTACTTCCAAATTAATTAAAAAAGTGAAATTTTATGAGCGTTATTTGGGAAGTTATTGAGTATTTCCTGAATAAGTAAACGTTGCTCTGCACTAACACAACGTTGACTGTAATAGAGAGATTTCACCGTTTGTCGATTTTAGTTGTGTTCACTTATATATTTTTCCATGTAGCTGCATTTGATTTCAATGATTTAGTGATTTCAAATATCAGCACACTTTTTCTCTGTTTTTCCGTAGAGTGTTTTATGTTAGTTTCGTGTGTGTACATTTTTTAGTACACTTTTCTTCGCACAAGATACTTACTAATTATTGTTCTGATAACCGACTAGTAAATGAATTGTGTTTGTCTAATTGGGGTAGTGATCGTATTGTGAAATAACATACGATTTGCCGTGGGTTTCTAAGAGTTACATGGTACCTTTTCGTTGTCTTTGTTGTTCGTGATTTGTACAACTTTATAATAATTATTGAAAATGGAGTAAGTTATTTGTTAAAATAACTTGTACAATTTTGTGCATTAATCGGTTATTACTTCGAAAGCAACTGCCTAAATTTTCTGAAACGATAAGGCTCACGTGATCACCGTCATTTTTCCGTGGCCACTTAGAGAAGAAAAAGAATGCAGGTTCTCTCTCCTTCCTGCATATAATCTGTATTAGCATTTTTGTTTGTGATATTTTCAATTCAATTTCAGTGCTCAGTAGAATGTTCATTACTTCAGTAGTTCCCGTAATTTTAACTAACATTCACATATTACAGGAATGCTGTCAGCGGATCGTATCGTTAATTTCAATGCACCTTGTGTTATACCTTTCTTTTATTCCGTTCATATATTCTTCGTTGTGCGAGGTCAACAGAAAAAATAAAAAGTACTGCATCTTCGCCCTTTTTAATATGAACACTTCTTTCTTAGTCTTTCATTTTAATGGCCCTCTCTTGGTTCAAATGGTTCAAATGGCTCTGAGCACTATGGGACTCAACTGCTGTGGTCATTAGTCCCCTAGAACTTAGAACTACTTAAACCTAACTAACCTAAGGACATCACACACATCCATGCCCGAGGCAGGATTCGAACCTGCGACCGTAGCAGTCGCACGGTTCCGGACTGCGCGCCTAGAACCGCGAGACCACCGCGGCCGGCTCTCTTGGTTCTTGTACATATCTTACAAAAGAGGAAGACACACGTATCAGTGCATAACAAAGGCCAATACGATCCTCCTTAAAGGACTCTTGACAGAAAATTGGGGAACCAGCTGCCTCGATCATCATTCCGCGTTCCTCAACAAATATTTTGGCACGCGAACATATTCGCGCTCTTTTGACACAGCACGTTCTAAAACCTTTCACCCAGTCTCTCATTATTGTTAAGTCTTTGCACTCAACATCTCCCTCTCACTGCCACTGTCTATGCTGCCACTGTCTTCTGTCTCACTTAGTCTACGCTGTTTCCTTTCATCTTTCTTTCCCAGTGCCACTGTTTCCACCATACTTCGGTAGGTTAAAAATCTCGGGGTCCAACTTATTTTCTATCAAATCCCAACATGTTTAAAATTTCTGTCCAAACTGTACCCTCCCCTTCACCTTCGTGTTAAAGATCACCGATCTGTAAGAAACCAGAACTCCCCAAACCCCAAGCCTGTTCATGGACTTCCCTCATCACTGTTTTTCGTTTCCACTGTACCCTCTTTCGTTTGCTCCCTCTTCTGTCTCTATCCATTTCCCTAACTCTTTTACTGCCACTGTCTCTCACTGACCGCCAATATCTCCTCTCCCTTTGGCTCCCACTGCTATTGTCTATTAACATCTCTCTTTCACTGCCTTTTCCTGTCCCCTCTTGCCCACCTGCTGGCATTGTCTCCGTTGCTGTTTCTCTGTTATTCTCTTTCAGCAAGAAAAATCGAAAATATGTTCGCATACCAAAGTTTTTGGTGAGAGATGAGGAATGAGAATGGAGGCAATTGGTTCCTCACATTCTTGTCAGTCTTTGTGTTGTTGTTGTGGTCTTCAATCCTTAGACTGGTTTTATGCAGCTCTCCATGCTACTCTATCCTGTGCAAGCTTCTTCATCTCCCAGTACCTACTGAAACCTACATCCTTCTGAATCTGCTTAGTGTAGTCATCTCTTGGTCTCCCTCTACGATTTTTACCCTCCACGCTGCCCTCCAATACGAAATTGGTGATCCCTTGATGCCTCAGAACATGTACTAACAACCGATCCCTTCTTCTGGTCAAGTTGTGCCACAAACTTCTCTTCTCCCCAATCCGATTCAATACTTCCTCATTAGTTATATGGTCTACCCACCTAATCTTCAACATTCTTCTGTAGCACCACATTTCGAAAGCTTCTTGTCCAACCTATTTATCGTCCACGTTCCACTTCCATACATGGCTACACTCCATACAAATACTTCCAGAAATGACTTCCTGACACTTAAAATCTATACTCGATGTTAACAAATTTCAGTCTTATAAAGAGGAAATACATTCGCCTTTATTGTTCTCCAATAGGAGCATTTTTAAGCAGGTTCCCTTCTTTTCCATCTACAGCAGGTAGTGCTGCTTATAGAAAACAAATACTATAGGTCAATGAAATTTTGACAATTTATTTACATGGTGTCCTTAATTAAAGTTCCAGTTACAAAACGCTCTAGATAGAGAAGCACTGCTCAGATGATTTCAAATTAGAACAGCATTTTATTGACACAGGAGCTAACATCACACTGACCAATAGATGGCTCTGTAAGGGTCATAATATGCACACCAACAGACTCACGGCACAAGATGTCCCTCATTTTGCGTCCGAGTCACCCACCCTGCCTGTCTTTATAAGGGATCACACGCTGCTGTTTTATAAGTGCGGTGACTGTGGGCCAGCAGCCCTCCAGAAGTTCCGAACACTCAAGGTTATGAAGAAAGACAACGATACGATTCTTCTAAAAGTCTGGAGAAAATTATTACAAAATTTGAAAACAGGTTTTTTTCGATGTGCAGTGTATAGGAGGGAGGAAAGCAGTTGATCAGACTTCTGACGAAGTGTTGCAGGAAGGGTCGACGGTGGTATGCTAACATGCAACACGTGAGGAATTTTTCGAACCTTGGATATGTCTGGCAGTACGGTACATGAAATAGTGGGAAATACCCTGCATTGCTGCCCATACAAAATCACCGCTGTTCAGAAGCTGCTTTCTGCTATCCCGCCAGCAAGACAAACGTTTGCTCGCGTGGTAGAGGACAATGAATGGCCTCTGAACTTTCTATGGACAGAGGAAGGTCATTTCCAAGGACAACACCCAAAACTGCAGATATGGGCAACCCGAGATATGGCACCGTGAGAAAACGTATTCCTATGCACATCTTTTTGGAACATGTTGTTAAAGTGCACTGTCGTGCACGACCGATTACCCATCTTTCCCTACACCTTACACTTCCATTTTTTGGCAGTTTCGAACACCTTGCCCAGATTTACGGTGTTGAAGGCTTTTTGAAAATTGAAGACTCCAATGAGTGTCTTAAGTTTTACCTCCACTAGTAAGTGTGACTTCTTACTGTCCGTAATGTCTTTGCTGTTGCTAAAGCCAGACTGCGTGGTGTCTAACAAATTCTCATTTCCCTTTTCCATTCTTCTGTTTCTTATTCTTGTCAGCAATGTGAGTGCATGAGCCGTTAACCTGATTTTACGACAGTTCTCGCATATATCTGCCTTAGATATCTTCCTAATTGTGAATATGCTATTCCTCTGAAAGTCTGAGAAGAAGCCTTCGAGAATGCCTTCACAGACTAGTAGGTTCTACACAGTAAGTCCAATGGTAGTTTGGATGTCTCTTTCCTCAATAAAATGGGAAATTACGAAAGAATCCTATCTAGCCCTTATGCCTTGTTCGACTGCAAGTCTTCAAAGCTTCTAATACTGGATTCGATGTGTCGTCCAAATCGACAATCACTCTTTCTTCTATGAAGGCTGCAGAAAATATTTTGCGTCATGAATATCCTCACGTAGCAGTGACATTCCTTTTCAGACGTAAAGTTGTTGCACTAGATTTTCATTTCACCAAAAAGTTTTTGGCTTTCGTACATACTGAATGTCATTCCTATGGATACTGAAACTTCGATTTCGTTGCCTGCACCCGTTTCGCCTTACTTCCCTGCACTTTCGTACGGTATCGACAAATATTCTTCTACGACACACGTAACACTCCCACTGGCATTGTGCCTCGTCCAGCAGTCCACATCTACAAGTTGTCAGTAACCCTTGTCACTGCTCCGCCAATCTGCAGTCTGCTCAAAGACACACTTTCTCCAGCCAGCGCCGTCAGCGCTATCGAGAAGCTGCCTTTAAAGGACCGCTCTAGGCGATTCTGTGCCTGTTAGCAGAATTCGGTGCACTCGAAGCGTTATCACTCAGTTAACCTGAGTTGTTACTCTCTGTGATGAACGTACCTGGTTTCTATTCAGGACTTGCTGTTACATTAAGTATCTCATTATCTTAGAATTCATAAATCCATTGGCGTCCAACATCAGGCAGATCAAACATTCTACGAAGACGCAGAGGATAAAATTAAATAAGAGTGCGTACAAGCATAAAAGTTTTCATTCTTCACACAGGACGCTCGTTCTTAATAATGGTATGAAATTTAATATGTTGAACGATAAATATTTCCTCCTGTCTGTCAAAATATATAGACTGTTCTATTCAGTTTAAGTAGACTATACCTTTGACATGAATAAAGACCGGAACTGAGGTTCGATTTCATATTACCGAACTCATCTGGACTGACCTTGGCGATAGTTGCCGTCGGGTGGATCTCTGGCTTGGCTGGTTAGTTCGCTCGCTCGTCTATTGCTCAAAGAGAAGCGACCCTACATGACTAAAACAACAAAAGGCGTTTTTCTTCTCGAGATGACGACGACACAGCAACGAAAAGACTTTCATCAGGTTGCCCTCCATGGGGTGCGTGCACTCAACGACTGTGGTTATATTGGGTTAGATAGAGCAGCAATCAGTCGTAGAATTAAGTTGCTTTAATATGACATTTATAGTCACAACGCAGATCAGACTTCGACCTGTGTCAGGTCATTATCAATGCTAAAACAAATACAAGAGTGTATATTACAATGTGATTTACAAAAGTTATAAGTCCATCACGTCGTTGTCTTTTAATGTTAACATTACATACCAGTGCGGAATTGTAGCAGTTGTTCGTGCTCAAGTGAATGCTTAGACAGTTCAACCATTACTGTCGTAAAATTATATGTTGGTTTCACAGTACACATCGGTTTTGCGTATGGCGCCCTCTATGAGCTGCGTCTAAAGTTTTCAGTTCTGACGACATTTTTTGTAATATTTATGTTGTATAGTAACTAAGTAGTGACATGAAATTATTATGAGTAAAACTATGTAAAATTATAATTCGTACTTTTTCTCGTGTCTGTAATGTGCTAGATGTTTAAAATTACTATAGCACTTAACAGTGACAGTTTATGCCTCGTGGGGTGTAAGTAATTATAAAACTGATATGGCTACCTAAAGTACGTTATAGGAAGCATTGCGTATTTTGTCGTGTTGGGACATGTCTTATCTTAATTAGTTGTGTTACTTGACAAAAGATATAAAGTGAACTTTATTTACAAAATGCACTTTGTTGGCACTAGTAGCGCTTGTAAACACCATTTCAATATGTAGCACTTAGTGGCTGAGAAATAAGAACAATATGATAAAGCGTGATCTTTTGAACACTTATTTTGAAAAATGACAGTTTTGCATATTAATTGTTGCTAACAGTTTCCCTCATGAGTTTGTGTGTTATTCTAATTCAATACTCCCTATAACGTACTTTACGTAGCCGTATCAGTTTTATAATTAATTTTAGCCCATGAGGCGTAAACTGTCACTGTTACGTGCTACAGTAATTTCAAACATCTAGCACATTACAGACATGAGAAAAAGTAAGAATTGTAATTTTACATAGTTTTACTCACAATAATTTCATGTCACTACTTAGTTACTATACAACATAAATATTACAAAAAATGTCGTCAAAACTGAAAACTTTAGGCGCAGCTCATAGAGGGCGCCATACGCAAAACCGATGTGCACTGTGAAACCAACATATAATTCACGACAGTAATGGTTGAACTGTGTAAGCATTCACTTGAGCACGAACAACTGCTACAATTCCGTACTATTATGTAATGTTAACATTAAAAGACAACGATGTGATGTGACTTTTGTAAATCACATTGTAATATATACTCTTGTATTTGTTTTAGCATTGACAATGATCTGACACAGGTCGAAATCTGATCTGCGTTGTGACTAAAAATGTCATATTAAAGCAACTTAATTCTACGACTGATTGCTGCTCTGTCTAACCCGAAAAGAATTTCGTTGCAGTTCAGTTACACCTGAGTGTAAGAGCATGTGCAGCTGAGCTGCGTCTGTTGAAGGCTACACGAGTTTTGTTACTGCGACTTCGTTGTCTCGAAAAAACACAAACCGAAAGAGGCTTTCAACGCGGGTGCATCGTAGTGGCAGGTGATGATAAACAATTTTTCTTACTGATCTTCCTCAGCGTTGGGTCTGCCTCGAGGGAGTTGCGGGTCTCACCAACGTCAGTTAATCCCACTGTACAAGATTCTTTTTCTCTTCTCAGGAGGTGGGGCTGCTACTCTATGCCTCCCCCTCCAAAATCTTTGGGTGAACCGTGAAGGCGCACAGCAACAGCAGTGAATGCAGTAACTCCAGACATGCTCGAAAACGTATGGGACGTGTTTGGCTGTAGTCTGGAGGTTCATCGTCCGTTCTGTAGAGGGTACCTGAGAACATAAGTGAAAAGTTATGAAAATTTTTATCGGTAAATGTGAAAATTTTAGGTTAGACTGAACGGTGACTCACTGGTATCAACTGAAGGAACAAGTTTGCTGTTACCAGTCATCACTTTTTAAAAATTATTATTATTATTCCCAGCACACATTCCAGAGGTTCAGACCTCCATCCTTAGGTGGATCTGTGTCCTTTAAGATGAAGTGTTTGCTTTGCATTCTAAGAACACAATCTGTCTTGACTTCAGTATTTTTCTGATTTTATTAAACCTTACGCGTTCGCATTATGCCATTTTGAAAGGATCGAAAAATGAGACCAATTTTTTATGGATTAAAAAGAGCAGAATTAATATGTAAATTGTAAACACAGCATCTCGACAACCTCAACACTATGACATGTAAGTGCAAAGAACTAATCAGTCTAATGAATTTTGCATTTACATGTCTTTTGTTGAGGTTCACAGGATACTGCGTACCTAAGTTCGCTGGGCAAAAAATTAGTCTCCTCTATAGAAATCAATAAAAATATCATTTAATAACGTCGAATTCCGCCCGTGGACTTGATTACAGCTTGTGTAATTTCACAAGGCCGACCAGGTACGCCGTATCCAGGGATTTGATTGTGCAATTCCATCAGATTGCGGGGCTGGACTTGATTACAGCTTGTATTTGGTAGGAAGTGATTTCACAAGGCCGAGCAGATATATCGTATCCAGGGATTTGATTGTACAATTCCATCATATTGAGGGGATGCTACTGTTGGTTACTTACCTGTTGTTCTCACAAATCCCACAGATTTTCCATGGGATTAAAGTCAGGTAATTTTGAGGGCCAATGGAGATAGAATAGGTTGGCCGAGTGTTCAGAAAACCAGTCTCTTTTTATACCAATGAATTTTGCTGTTGTCCTCTTGAAAAAATATGGATATCAATAGCATATTCACTATGCAGATGTTGACTTAGAGGAAACACGTGACCATTCAGAATGTTTAAATAAACATGTCATGTTAGCGGTCACCTCAGTGAGCGGGCCCAGTTCATGATGAGAAAAAACCCCTGATACGTCCCAGACCGACCACTGGCTTGCACCTGATTTTCCGCAAATTAAGGATGAAATGCCTCATTTGGCCTTCAGTGCACTCGACGAAGTGCGTCATTTGACTACAGGCAATAACGTGATTCATCAGACCGCATTACTTTGCTTCAGTCGGCTATTGTCCACTTTCAATGATTTTTAGCTCAATGAAGAGCCTAAGCTTTATGCCTTTGTGAACAATGGCCTGTTGCGAGCGGACCTACCTCGGATTTTCATTGCACGCAATTACTGTCGCATTGTCATCTCGCTAACTGGTGGGGATGGAACCTCATTCACTGGCTGCAGCAACTTCTGTCGGAATTTTGAGCGATTTTGACTTACATGCCTTGAAACACATCTTCGCACAGGATCTTCTTCCGACCACAATTCTGATATCGTGTTTCGTGGCCACTTGTGTTAACACCACTGCTTCTAGATACGTCGAACAATCCGCCGTGAAGCACCAACAAATCCAGCAACTTCACACATTGTATGGCTACGGGCGTGGCCAAACAAGATGCCTCTTTTGCCACTGTGCCATGTTGTTACATTTACCCATCTTTACGTATAATGTCCGCTTGAAACATGAATGTCCCACTTGTCACTACTGCGGTATGCTCATGCCGCGTGAGTGCGCGCGGTTGAGCACCTGCTTCGATCGCTGCCCCGTCTGTAAGGGCTTGCGATTCCTCTCTACATGAGCACTGGATTAACTACATTTTTGCCTGGTGAGCTTATATTGAACAGACTCATTCTGTTTTTCGCTATCCATTAAAATTGTTACGTTTTTGTATCATTTGAAAATGGCTTCTGGCCGCAACAATGCATGGAGTGTTATAAAGTCAATAAAATACTATTGTCAAGGCAATTAGTGCTTGTCTAGTGCAAGTAAATGGCAGTAACATCTCGTAGATCTTTTATGCAACATACTCTCATGCATTGTGTTGCGACCTTGGGGTAAACTATGGCACAGTCGTCAGTGGTCAAATCCTTCTGTTTCTGCCGTGTTTACCAACTGTATTTTATATTGTGTTTGATGAAGCACGTTAGAAAAAGGAGCATGTGACCACTGTAGACAGTGCCACAAGTTATCTCAAAGTCATAACACAACACATACAAGTGGTATTAATTGACATGTATCCTCGTGATGATGCAGGTTTAAACATCTAAAACTCATAGTGCAAGTAAAATAAATGGTGGCTATAACAACATGCAAATGAAGAGTCGAATGATTACAGAATATTGATAGAGAGTACAACGGAAAATGACGATAGTAATTAGAAAAGTGACAAACGTAACATCGAAATTGATGGTCACGAAGTAAACGAAGTTATAAAATTCTGCCACCTTCGAAGTAACCCTTGTCGAACCTAACAATGAGCAGACAAACACAGGCAGGAGGCATTTCTGCCCAGGAGAAGTATTCTTGTGTCAAACATCATCCTCACATTGAGGAAGAAATTTCTTCGAATGCACGTTCGGAGCACAGCATTGTATAGTAGTGAATCGTGGACAACGTGAAAATCAGGAGAAAAATGAACAGAAGCTTTTCAAATGTGGTGCATCAGAATAATGTTGAAAGGAATGTGCACTGGTCAGGTAAGGAGTCAGGAGGTTCTCCGCAGAATCGGAGCCAAAATCAACGTGTGGAGAACAGTGACAACAAGAAGAGACTGGATGATGAAACACGTATCAAGGCTCAAGGGAGTAACCTCCATTCTAGGACACCTTAATTTTACAGAATCCGTGGTCTACGGGTAGCGTGTCTGACCAGCAATCAAACCATCATCGGTCCCAGCTTCGAATCCCGCCACTACTTAAAATTTGATTAACAATCACCATTGGCCGCCGAAGGCTTCCACCCTGAGAAGTCACCCTCATTCGGTCAATGGCCTTGTCTAGAGGGTGGAGGAACGGAGGGCACTCTCTTGTCCTACGGGTGGTAAACTGCCCCTAAGGCGGAAGAATTAGCAATGATCGACGGAATGAGGATGCAGAAGGCAATGGAAACCACTGCATTAAAGGCACGTAACGTGTATCAACAGGACATGTGGACTGTAATTGAAAAAGTGTCACGATGATGTTTTCGTTGGCAATACATTCCGGAATAGTCCTCCCCATTTGGGTCTTGCCTGCCAATGGGGAGGTGACCATGAGAACGAATGAATAACGTTCAAATAGTCGGAGCGTGGAATGTCAGAATCTTGAACACGGTAGGGAAACTAGAAAAACAGGAAAATTCCAATGCTCAGATATAATAGGGGCCAGTGAAGTGAATTTGGAGCAAGGGTTCTGGTCAGACGAGTATAGGGTAACTTGAACAGCAGCAGAAAATAGTATAACAGGAGTATGATTCATTACGAACAGAGAGGTAGGGCAGAGAGTGTGTTACTGGGAACAATTCAGTGATAGGGTTGTTATTATCAAAACCGACAGCAAACTAAAACCAAAATTGACCGTGACAGTCCAGGTGTACATGTCGACGTCTCAGGATGAAAGGATAGAGGCTTGCGGAGTTTAAATGTAGATGTAGATGTAGATGTATATGGGTATACTGAAAGGGTAACACAGTACGTAAAGGGAGATGAAAATCTAATAGTCGTAGGGGACTGGAATGTAGTTGTAATGGAGAGAGTAGAAGAACAGATTACAGGAGAATATGGGCTTGGGACAAGGAATGAGAGATGAGAAAGTCTGAGTTAAAGTCTGAGTTCTGTAACAAATTTCAGATGGTAACAGCTGATACTCTGTTCAAGAGTCACAAGAGGAAGAGGTATACTTGGAAAAGGATTGGAAAGATTTCAGTTAGTTTACGTCGTGGTCAGACAGAGATTTCGAAATCGGATACTGGATTGTAAGTACCCAGGAGCAGATAGAGATTCAGACCACAGTGTAGTAGTGATGAACAGTAGGTTGAAGAGATTGGTCAGGAAGAATCAATGCACAAAGAAGAGGGATACGGAAGTACTGAAGAGTGACGAGATACGCTTCAAGTTCTTTAAAGCTGAAGGTACAGAAGTAAGGAATAGCTCAGCAGTCAGTACAGTCGAAGAGGAATGGACATCTCTCAAAAGGGGCATCACAGAAGTTGGAAAGAAAAATACAGGTACATAGAAGGTAACTGCGAAGAAACCAGGGGGTGCAGAAGAAATGCTTCAATTGATCGATGAAAGGGGGAAGTAGAAAAATGCTATGGGAAACTCAGGAATACAAAAATACAAGTCGCAGAGGAGTGAAATAAACAGGAAGTGAAGGTAAGCAAGACGAAATGGCTGCATAAAAATGTGAAGAAATCGAAGAAGAAATGCTTGTCTAAAAGACTAACTCAGCATATAGGAAAATCAAAATAACCTTCGGTGAAATTAAAAGCAAGGGTGATAACATTAAGAATGCAACGGGAATTCCACTGTTAAATGCACAGGAGAGAACGGATAGGTAGAAAGAATACAATGAATTCCTCTATGAGGGGGAAGATTGGTCTGGTGTGATAGAAGACGAAACAGGAGTGGATTTAGAACAGATAGGGGATCCAGTATTAGAATCAGAATGTCTAAGAGCTCAGGAGGACTTATGATCAAATAAGGCAGAAGGGATGAAAAACATTCCATCGGAATTTCTAAAATCATTGGGGAGGGGGGTGGCAGCGAAACGAGTATTGACGTTGGTGTGTAGATTGTATGAATCTGCCCACATAGCATCTTACTTTCGGAAAAATATCACCCACAGAAATCCGAAAACTGCGGGAGGTGACGAGTCCGAGAATTCAGTACAATCAGCTTAACAGCTCGTGCATCGAAGTTACTGACAATAATGATATACAGAAGAATGAAAAAGAAAATTGAGGATGCGCTAGATGAAGATTAGTTTCGCTTTCGAAAAGGTAAAAGCACGAAAAGGCAATTCTGACATTGCAGTTGATAATGGAACTACACTAAAGAAAAATCAAGACACGTTCATAGAATTTGTAAACCTATAAAAAGCGTACGACAATGTAAATTTGTGCAAGATGTTCGAAATTCTGCGAAAAGTAGGGGTACGCTATAGTGAGAGACGGGTAAATATGTTCAACAGCCAAGAGGAAATAATAAGAGTGGACAACCAAGAACGACGTGCTCCGATTGAAAAGTATGTAAGACAGGGATGTAGTCTTTCGCCGCTACTGTTCAATCTGAACATTGAAGAAGCAGTGATGAAAGTAAAAGAAAGGTTTAGGACTCGAATCAAAGTAGATGGTGAAAGGATATCAATGATACGATTCGCTGATGACATTGCTATCCTTGGTGAAAGTGAAGAAGTCTTACATGCCCTGCTGAATGGAATGAAAAATATAATGAGTATAAAATAAGGATGTATGGATCTAGAGAAAATCGAATAAAGACGAATGAGAATTAGCAGAAATCATAACAGCGAGAAAGTTAACATCAGTATTGATGAAGCTAAGGAATTCTGCTACCTAGGCAGTAAAATAACCAATGACAGAAAGAGTAAGGAGGACATCAAAAGCAGGCTATCAATGGCAAACATAGGAAGAAATTTCTGGGAATGTACCTTTGGAGTACAGCATAATATGTTAGAGAAACATGGACTGTGGGAAAATCGGAACAGAAGAGATTCTAAGAATTTAAGATGTGGTGCGACAGACGAATGTTGAAAATTAGGTGGACAGATAAGGTACGGGAGGAGGAGGTTCTGCGTAGAATCGGAAAGGATAGGAATATGTGGATAACACTCATAAGGAGGACAGGATGATAGGAAATCTGTTAAGACATGTGGGAATCGCTTACATGGTACTAGAGGGAGCTGTGGAGGGTGAAATCTGTAGAGTAAAACAGATACCGGAATACGTCCAGTAAATAATTGAGGAGATAGGTAACAAGTGCTACTCTGAGATGAAGACTTTGGCAGGGGAGAGAAATTCGTGGCGGACTGCATCAG
Source organism: Schistocerca gregaria (assembly GCF_023897955.1). Taxonomy (NCBI): domain Eukaryota; kingdom Metazoa; phylum Arthropoda; class Insecta; order Orthoptera; family Acrididae; genus Schistocerca; species Schistocerca gregaria. The sequence continues at coordinate 647,755,761 of NC_064922.1, read as the reverse complement.
ACCAGTCAGAAGAGTGATAAAAAAAATACTTCCTTCTTCGGTCTATTTTTGGCACAGAACCCTGCGCCGACAACAAAGCTGAATTTCATCAATATGCTGTTTCTCTCTTTGCTTAGTGATTCGTGTTTCGCAACTTTAAAAGGAGACGGAAATCACGAGTGTTTCAACAAGTCGAGCCTTTTGTTGTTCGTTATCGATCTGTTTTACCAGATTTTTGTGAGCTGCCTCTCATCCACTATCATAAGCGTGATCTGTCTTCTTATGTCGTCTACACAACGTACCACTCTGCAGTTGTTGACCGGAGACAGACCAAAGAACGCAGCAGTTCCAGTACTTTAAGTGGACCTGTGAGTTGGACCTTCGAACAACGATCAGTTATCACAACTTTATACTTGCTGAGCTTCATGTGTAATCCATAAGATGGACTAATGTCGTTTACTTTTGTTAGTAGCTGGCAAAGTTCATCTTCGCGTCTGGGTGAAAGCACAGCGTCATCAGGAATTCGGAGGTTGTTAGTATCTCTTCCACCAATTGAGAGAAGCCTATAGACAAATCGTCAAGAGCTTTCCTAATGACATGTTGACGTAGATATTGCGTAGTCAGGCCAATAGAACAAAAATCTGAAATGTCTCTGAGCACTATGGGACTTAACATCTGAGGTCATCAGTGCCCTTGACTTAGAAGTACTTAAACCTAACTAACATAACAATATCACACACATGACCAAGACAGGATTCGAACCTACAACCGTAGCAGCAGCGCGGTTTCCAACTGAAGCGTCTACAACTGCTGGGGCACATCGGCCGGCGACAACAAAAATCTGACACCTTTCGATACAGTGAAGGAATCAGACCCACTAGCATTTCTCTTTAACGCTGCGAGTTGATTATTCTACATGCTTCTGAATAGTGCTAACATTATCAGTGGGACACCGCACTGTGCAATCACCTGCCACAACTTTACGCAGACAATACAGTCAAAAGCTTTCCTAGAGCCAATAACGTAGATGCAAATCAGGAACACAAAACTCTTACGGTTTCTCAATTGTTTCTCATATATTGAGGATCAGTTAGCGACTTCCTTTTTCTTCAATAAAACCTTCTCGTAAAAAGTATCCCAAGGTTGCGCCTGCATGCATGTATAAGATATACAGCTGTAAGGCCATATTGTTGTTTTCATAACTAAAACCGTGCGCTTAAAATTACCCCAAATTTCCGTTTTCATTCATGTAAAGACATAACCTTTCGAAATGGGACGAATATTTTTCTAATCCTATGCATAGTATCGTGGGTCAGGGCTGCCAGTTGACGAATCGAGTCGACGGAAAGTAGAAGAGCGCTAGTGTACGGACAGTTAGCGGGGCGGAGCAGCCGCTACGCGGTAGCCCGGTTGCGCCGTATTAGCTCGACGACGGCCCTGCCTCCGACGTGACCGGGGCCTTCCAGTTAGCTGCCTCTGCAGAAGGCGCGCACTCCTCGTATACTACGAGGCCCAACCAGGCCGCGTCCGGCCTCGATAAATCACCGCAGCGGGTGCCTGCCAGGGGGTTTCACCAGGGTGTCGCGCCGCCAACCTCACTCTCTCCTCGTCACAGCTCGGCACACAATACAGAAACCGCCGGCCGCCTTTGTGGATCACCAGGCCGACACACGGCTGCGTCACGCTTTCGTATCACATTGTATAGTGGAGCCAACGTCAAGGATAGTTTGATCTATATCTACAACTACGTCTACATCTGCATATGTACTCCGCAATCAACCACATGGGGAATTTGCTGAGTGTGCCCTTGAAACTTCCCCTTACAAAAATTAATGAATTACTGTGCTGATAAACATCTTACATTATTTGATTTTCAAACAGCTGAGCAAAATTGAACGTACTCAGACATTACTCTCGTTACTTATTCTGATCAACACTAAACTGACACACAATATTTTTAGCGCAACACGATCTGACTTTCAAAAATCCCTACAAAAGAATGGCCCTGACTAACAATAACCTACATCTTTCATGAATCACTTAACTCTCAAAAATCTTCGTTACTCGAACTACTGCAATACAGCGAGCGCCACTACTGCCAGCTAAATAAAAGATTCTAACTGCTAAAGGGACTAACTACTGATAGGCATAGATAGCAAATGAAAGTTTTTGATAAAGAATGTATTTACCTTAATAGTGTTCAAAAGTCATTATATATATATATATATATATATATATATATATATATATATATATATATATATATAAGTTCATGACATCCAGTCTTACACATTTACTGTCTCTGATGGACACACATCCAGATCATCCTCTCTCAAAACTCCTCCATCTCTCTCCCCACATCCCCCACTGCTGGCGGCTCACCTCCAACTGTGCAACTCTAGGCGCTGTTAACAGCCAACTGCCCAACACTACAATAGCGACTATTTTAACAATGCCCACCAGCCACAGACGGCACACGGCACATCCAGTGATTTTCATACAGAGCGCTAGGTGACGTTACCAACACAAAAACCTAAACAGCCTACTTACACCCTGAACCACTGCTTTTCTGCTTTCCTGTTTCACTATCAAATGCAAAAAACAGCATTTTGTTTGCTTCCATTCGAGCCCTGATTACTCTTTACTTGTCCTCAGGGTCATTATACCAGACGTAGTCTCTGGCAGTAAAATCGTTCTGCAGTCAGTCGCAGATGCTGGTTCTATAAGCTTTTCCAATATTTTGCGGAAAGAGCGTATTCTTCTATCCAGGAATTCCAGTTTGTGTTGTTAGAGCATTTCCGTAACGCTCTTGTGTTGGCTGAATGATGACATATCTAGCAGTGCGTCTCCGTGTCCTTCTTTAACCCGTTGTAGTAGGGATCCCTAACACTTGAGAAATTCTCAGGAACGGGTCTCACAAGTGGTATGTATGCGGTCTCTTTTGTAGATAAGTTCCACTTTACTAAAACTCTCCCATTAAACTGAAGTCGACCATTCACATTCCCTCGACTGATCTTACGTGCTCGTGCCATTTCATGCCACTTCTCAACTTTACGCCTAGATACATAATCGACGTGACAGTACCAAGAGGCACAATACTAATAGTGTATCCGACATTAGCTAAGACCAAGCTTCATTCATCACACGGAGCAAATTCTTTCCAAGTCATCCTGTATCCTGTTACAGCCATTCAATGACAACACTTGGGAACGCAACGCCGTACACTACAGCGTCATCCGCGGTCATAGAATCAATAATCAATCAGGTACAAATCTGAGTATTTTTAGCATGGCGCAGCAGAGTCAGCAACTGTAAAATGTAATCATATTAAATTTCAGCCTCCAGTTGCATGAGCAAAAAAAATTTTTACCATGGTTTCGGTTAAAATAATGTAGCTTTCTTCGGAAATGTCACAATATAAAATTAAAATTAAAATTAAAACATGCCAGATAGTGGCCTTGTCAAACTTACAGTATTACAGTACACAGTCATACGACCGCGCCAGTGTTACTAATGTTAAGCCGATAGGCCACATAAATGGGCCACACAGGTGAGTCGTAACTAATAATTTTATATTGTGACATTTCTGAATAAGGCTACGTTGCTATAGCCAAAACCTAGGTAAAGTTTCTTTGCTTACACAACTGGAGGGTGTTGTGTGTTGTCCTTAGTTAGGTTTAAGTAGTTCTACGTTCTAGGGGACTGATGACCGTAGATGTTAAGTCCCACAGTGCTCAGAGGCATATACAACTGGGGGCTGAAATTTAATAAAATAATCCGTCAGATCAATTAGAAATTTTTGGAAAAGTTTCTTTGCTTATGCAACTGGACACTAACATTTAATATAATAATCCATCACATCAATTAGAAATTTTTGAAAATTTGTGGTAATTTCCCATGGGACCAAGCTGCTGAGTTCATAGGTCCCTAGGATTACACTCTAAGTCAAACTAAGTTACGCTACGGACAGCACATTCACCCAAGCGCCAGGGAGGACTCCAACCTCCGACGGGGGGCGCCGCGGAAACCGTGGCAAGGTCCCCTAGACCGTGCTGCCACCCCGTGCGTGCGGCTGATCAGTTACACAAAGAGAGAGCCGTCCAAGGAAATTATGAGCTATATAACTTAAAAAAGTTTCCGAACCACTCACGTGACTCAGAAACCGTTCGCTGTACTCCGACATTCGTTAACAGTCTACATTGTGCCAAGTCCCTGAGCTTCAAGCGCTAATAGAAAGCACAGAAGCTGATATCGTTATAGGTACAGAAAGCTGGCTAAAGCCTGAAATAAGTTCTGCAGAAATTTTTACAAAGTCTCAGACGGTGTTCAGGAAAGATAGATTAGGCAGAATTGGTGGTGGAGTGTTTGTGTCTGTCAGTAGTGGTTTATCTTGTAGTGAAGTCGAAGTAGATACTCCGTGCGAATTGGTGTGGATGGAGGTTGTACTTAACAGCCGAATTAAGTTAATAATTGGCTCCTTCTACCGACCCCCAGACTCCGATGATACAGTTGCGGAACAGTTCAGAGAAAGTTTGAGTCTCTTAACAAATAAATACCCCACTCATACGGTTATAGTTGGTGGGGACTTCAACCTACCCTCGGTGTGTTGGCAAAAATACTTGTTCAGAACCGGTGGTAGGCAGAAAACGTCTTCCGAGATTGTCCTAAATGCATTCTCCGAAAATTATTTCGAGCAGTTAGTCCACGAATCCACGCGAATTGTAAATGGTTGCGAAAACACACTTGACCTCTTGGCCACAAACAATCCAGAGCTGATAGAGAGCATCATGACTGATACAGGAATTAGTGATCACAAGGTCATTGTAGCTAGGCTCAATACCATTTCTTCCAAATCCATCAGAAACAAACGCAAAATAATTTTATTTAAAAAAGTGGATAAAGTGCCACTAGAAGCCTTCCTAAAAGACAATTTCCATTCCTTCCGAATTGACTATGCGAATGTAGACGAGATGTGGCTCAAATTCAAAGATATAGTAGCAACAGCAATTGAGAGATTCATACCTCATAAATTGGTAAGAGATGGAACGGATCCCCCGTGGTACACAATAAAGGTGCGAACGCTGTTGCAGAGGCAACGGAAAAAGCATGCGAAGTTCAGAAGAACGCGAAATCCCGAAGATGGGCTAAAATTTACAGACGCGAGAAATTTGGCACGTACTTCGATGCGAGATGCCTTTAATAGGTTCCACAACGAAACATTGTCTCGAAATTTGGTAGAAAATCCGAAGAAATTCTGGTCGTATGTAAAGTACACAAGCGGCAAGACGCAGTCAATACCTTCGCTGCGCAGTGCCGATGGTACTGTTATCGACGACTCTGCCGCTAAAGCGGAGTTATTGAACGCAGTTTTCCGAAATTCCTTCACCAGGGAAGACGAATGGAATATTCCAGAATTTGAAACACGAACATCTGCTAGCATGAGTTTCTTAGAAGTAGATACCTTAGGGGTTGCGAAGCAACTCAAATCGCTTGATACGGGCAAGTCTTCAGGTCCAGTTTGTATACCGATTAGGTTCCTTTCAGATTACGCTGATACTATAGCTCCCTACTTAGCACTCATATACAACCGCTCGCTCACCGATAGATCTGTACCTACAGATTGGAAAATTGCGCAGGTCGCACCAGTGTTCAAGAAGGGTAGTAGGAGTAATCCATTTAACTACAGACCTATATCATTGACGTCGGTTTGCAGTAGGGTTTTGGAGCATATACTGTATTCATACATTATGAATCACCTCGAAGGGAACGATCTATTGACACGTAATCAGCATGGCTTCAGAAAACATCGCTCTTGTGCAACGCAGCTAGCTCTTTATTCGCACGAAGTAATGGCCGCTATCGACAGGGGATCTCAAGTTGATTCCGTATTTCTAGATTTCCGGAAAGCTTTTGACACCGTTCCTCACAAGCGACTTCTAATCAAGCTGCGGAGCTATGGGGTATCGTCTCAGTTGTGCGACTGGATTCGTGATTTCCTGTCAGGAAGGTCGCAGTTCGTAGTAATAGACGGCAAATCATCGAGTAAAACTGAAGTGATATCAGGTGTTCCCCAGGGAAGCGTCCTGGGACCTCTACTGTTCCTGATCTATATAAATGACCTGGGTGACAATCTGAGCAGTTCTCTTAGACTGTTCGCAGATGATGCTGTAATTTACCGTCTAGTAAGGTCATCCGAAGACCAGTATCAGCTGCAAAGCGATTTAGAAAAGATTGCTGTATGGTGTGTCAGGTGGCAGTTGACGCTAAATAACGAAAAGTGTGAGGTGATCCACATGAGTTCCAAAAGAAATCCGTTGGAATTCGATTACTCGATAAATAGTACAATTCTCAAGGCTGTTAATTCAACTAAGTACCTGGGTGTTAAAATTACGAACAACTTCAGTTGGAAGGACCACATAGATAACATTGTCGGGAAGGCGAGCCATAGGTTGCGTTTCATTGGCAGGACACTTAGAAGATGCAACAAGTCCACTAAAGAGACAGCTTACACTACACTCGTTCGTCCTCTGTTAGAATATTGCTGCGCGGTGTGGGATCCTTACCAGGTGGGATTGACGGAGGACATCGAGAGGGTGCAAAGAAGGGCAGCTCGTTTTGTATTATCGCGTTATAGAGGAGAGAGTGTGGCAGATATGATACACGAGTTGGGATGGAAGTCATTACAGCATAGACGTTTTTCGTCGCGGCGAGAGCTTTTTACGAAATTTCAGTCACCAACTTTCTCTTCCGAATGCGAAAATATTTTGTTGAGCCCAACCTACATAGGTAGGAATGATCATCAAAATAAAATAAGAGAAATCAGAGCTCGAACAGAAAGGTTTAGGTGTTCGTTTTTCCCGCACGCTGTTCGGGAGTGGAATAGTAGAGAGATAGTATGATTGTGGTTCGATGAACCCTCTGCCAAGCACTTAAATGTGAATTGCAGAGTAGTCATGTAGATGTAGATGTAGATGTAGATGTAGAAACGATTTCCGGAAATTAAGTAATATGAAATATGCCTGTTGACGTTCATCTTGGATTCGTAGGATATAGTGCGGGAAAAATGCAAGTTGAGTTTCGTAAGAGCCTTTGGATGCATTTACTATCTCTCTTATACCCAACACGCCATTGCGCTATGACGGTGCATGTAACAAATTGAATAAAATGGATGTTTTTTCTAAGTCACGTCGTTGTGTGGGTTACGTCTTTGGTACCGTTTGACATTGGTAGTGAAGGCTATTGAATATAAACAGAATCTCAGTAATATAGCACTAAAGTCACGGAATAAATTAGGGCCTATTTATGAAAACTCATTCTCTTAGGGTGCAGTCTTCTCGAGCTACGAAATTTCGAACACCATCCCGCATTTAATGACACCTACATTTCCTTTTTTACCGCATGATGAGGCAGATAAAATCTGTCACGCAGTGTCTGTCGAGGAGGGGTGACCTCCACGTGTCTGTTGTTGATGTGGTCTATCCTTTCCACCCCGTAAACTTACTGCAGGAAACTGTTCTTCGTATTGTTTTTCTACAGTGAAATAAATTTCTTCTCTACTTTTTGAAGAATATTTGGCGTCATAATGTTGGGTCTTCTGGAGAATGAAAATACTTTTCTTTTGTCTTCGGTGCAGCAGGACTTTGAAAAGTGTTTCAATGAAGGCAAGTCCTTCGGATGCTAAGTTCTTGTATGGTCCTCTGTTATCCTCACTGTTTCTGAATTCCAGAAATGTTGTACAACATCGCCTGCTGGCGTAGATCTCTCTAAACTGGTGTAATTTGCATCACAATGTTTTCCGTAGTGCTCAATTTCCAGCGCTAATTTTTCAACCTAGAATGGAACGTACCTGTACAATGGGTGATGTTAGTCGAATCGGAGGGGAATGTTTCATGATTTTTCCAAAAATAATCTGCTCCGGTAAGGATCTCGATCACATCCCATGTTCATCTGTTTCCAAAACTTACAGGAACACTTTCGAGTGTCTTCATTCGAGTCCGATATCTGAAGTCTCCGACTGTGCACCAGTTTTCTTAAATAGGAGGGTACATCTGGGTGCATGGCTAGTGAGTATGTGCTTTCAAATATATTTACGGATGCGGTATTTGTCCAGATTCCCATGAGACTGAAATATACGATGCTACGTCGCGTTGAAGTAGCGGATGGCACTTCAAAGGCACTGACGTCAGTAGCGATGTTCGGTAGTTCTTCGATCCAGCTCAAAAATGAGGCCGGCCAGTGTGGCCGTGCGGTTCTAGGCGCTTCAGTCTGGAACCGGCCGACCGGTACGGTCGCAGGATCGAATCCTGCCTCGGGCCTTAGGTTAGTTAGGTTTAAGTAGTTCTAAGTTCTAGGGGACTGATGACCTCAGATGTTAAGTCCCATAGTGCTCAGAGCTATTTGAACCATCATCAATGAGGAACTTCGAAATGAAACTCGACTGACTACCGCTGTCTATAGCGCAGCCAACAAGTGCGTAATCCCCCGGGTGCACTGACCCGAACTCCAGCTATCTGAAGATGAGCAAAATCTACTGAATTTACATCGATTTTCCCTTCAGAAACAGTGGTAATTTGTTGAGAACATGTAGCAGACGTAGCAGAGTAAGTACAGACCGCTAAGTGATGACGTTTCTTGCATTACGAATATGTGTTCTTGCACTTATTACTACAATTTGAGCTTTATGATCTCGGTTTAGATATATAAAATAACGATTATGTTACTTTAATTGCCAGATACATTCTTGGCTGTCAGTTACTACGACGGCTGGAAAAAAACGATGCCTCCCAAAATTCTTTTCTGAAAATATAGATTTTGTAAATAAAGCAGACGTTAGCAACATCCTACATCTTTATTCTTCATGTCTACATAATTGTGGGCCTGGAAACCGAACTATAGTGTGTAGCATGGCGGTGTGTAATGTAACTATGCTGGTGTGTGAGAAAGAGCATGCTGTAACAGAGATTATAATTCGAAGTGTTCGTCCACACTTGGAGCTCCCTCCTGCTCAACACACCCGAACACTGTGACAATCGACGTCTTGGGTTCACTGTCACTGATCATCCTCCATACAGTTCTGACCTGCTCACATCCGATGTTCGTCTGTTTCTAAAACTTAAAGGAACATCTTGGAGGACTTCACTTTGATCATGATAAAACGGTGCAAGCAGAGGTTATGTTATGGCTGCGTTAACAAAGTCAAACAGCTTACTGTAACGGTATCAATAAACAGATCTCTCACTGGGAGAAATGTGTTCGTCTCAGGGCGGCTAGGTTAATATACAAAGTGGCGCAGATAACAGTAGGTCGCGTAAGTATAAGAGAAATGCAGTGAAATTACAGCAACGAATAGATGAACTATTTACAAGGAAACATAAATCTATAGAAGAAGTACATCTGTGTGGGTCTAATCATATTCAGATACAACCGGCGTGAAGTTCGGATATCGCTGGCAGCAACTTCGCGGCTGACGTCGTTTCCCAGTTCATGAATGGAGTGTGGATATGTTTCATGGGCATTGCTTTTCGACCGTCCCCAGGAAAGTAAGCCACACGTTGTTAGATCCGCCTAATGTGGTGACCATAAAAGCTTCGTTCCTCAGTGAAGACTTGATGGATTTGTTCCAGGAATACCTTAGACGTGTGCCACGTTGTACCATCTTGCTTGAAGAAGCAATATTGTCTTTCATATTCAGTGAGTTGAGCATAGAATGTATAAAAAATAACACATACGCAAAAGTGTTGACAATGGTGTCAAAAAATATCGGACCAATGGCGAGCGTACATTGCACTAACGGCGATTTTGTCATCATTGAGTGGTTGCTGACTCTCCACGTCAGGCTTCTCCGTTGCCCAGAACTTGGTTTTCTGTAAATTTATACTTCATGACTGATGGTGTAATGGAAAGGGTCTAACAAAATGTCGTTGATGTTTTTGAAAACCCACGTGCTGTAATCTACACGCATCTGATTGTCATTCTCCCACAATTGCTGCACAACCGGCAGGCGATATAGTTTCAAATTAAGACGATTCAACACCTGCTGGCAACTCCTCCTATTCAGATGCTCCTGATAGGCAAGTTTAGGCGTAGACGTCTTTGGGTTCTGAATAATTGTTCGGCGAATGTCTGCAATAGCATCTCGTGTGATAAACGAAGGGATTCTTTGTGGTTCCATGTTTTGCACGATTAGTAGGTGCACCAGTTTTTACACAGACTCTGTATTGCTCTCTTTGCTTATAGTCCGTTACCCAGATAATTGCCCCCGAAAATGTTGCGAGTTTCTTTAATCGAACCTGTTTTCATATATGCTTCCACAGTTTCAATTCTTCCTACTATCGAAAAAGTTATTTTGCAGACCGCAAAGAGAAACATCTAATTTCACTGATTAAATAAACTGAAATAATGACAGAAAAATGCTAACAACCGATTATTACATAAAACTGTCTGCTGTTGTTCTTGTTTATTTTAGAAGTCGAAATATTGCTTTCGTATTCAGTGGGTAAGCGGGCTGCTTTCAACTGTGCCAACCTGTATAAATAATTATATGTAAAGAACAAAAGTGTGGAATGTTAGTAACGTTTGTGTTTATAAAGAATCTTTAAGGGTTTTCACATAAAAAATCCAGAGGCATGTATGTTAAGAGCTGCTGCAGTGGATGAGAAGTTAAACAGATTATCTGCGCGAAACTTTTGTGCAGCAATTTCACCATGAACATCCTCTTCCTAAAAGTTCAGTAATTTCAATACATCTCTTTCCGGTAACTTGGTCGTTCCAACATCAATGTACGATTTGACACATTTCAGTGGCAAAAGTTCGTAGAATTTTAGGAGAAAAAAATGGTTCAAATGGCTCTGAGCACTAGGCGACTTAACTTCTGAGGTCATCAGTCGCCTAGAACTCAGAACTAATTAAACCTAACTAACCTAATGACATCACACACATCCATGCCCGAGGCAGGATTCAAACCTGCGACCGGAGCGGTCGCTCGGTTCCAGACTGTAGCGCCTATAGCCGCACGGCCACTCCGGTCGGCATTTTAGGAGTAAGAACGTGACCGAATGCTACGGCTTCTCCTCTTACCGCAGGCAGTGCTTGAAAACGACTGCTTCATGCCAGAAATGTACTGTCTCAGTATTCAGGTACCGTCGACTTTACTGACTTTAGCGCATTCAAATAATCCAGGCGAGCCTGCATAATGCAGGCGCTGTCGCATTACCGAATTAATAAAGTATTGTTTCCTTATATGTGTAAGCTGTTATAGTAATTCAACAATTAACAACTTCAGTTCGTCTAAAAGATACCCTCTAAGGAAACAGTTTATTGTAGAAAGCGATGAGTATTTATCAACGGTTATGGAAATTGTTCCCAAAGCGCGACCGACGTTAATGCTGAAACCTTGTAATCGATCGCTTCTGTATGCTTCTGTAAAGAGTGTTTACACATAGTAGTCTCAGGGCAAGAGTTTCCACGCTTGCAATTGCAACACAAGGAAATGTTAATGAATCAAGCCCTACACATTGTTTTGAAGCAAGCAGTTCATACGATCGTATTATTTTGGAATGGACTTATTTTGGAATGCGGTCTCACGTTGTCGATTGTTTCCTGAAGTATGCAGTAAGCCATTAACTGTTGAAATCACTCAGGATGTCGTAATTGTTACACAGTTCTTGGCACCAGAATATTACTGGCACACAGCCCCATGATACGAATATACACTATCTAATCAAAAGTATCTGGACACCACCAAAGACATATGTTTTTAATATTAAGGGCGTTGTGCTGCCACCTACTGCCAGGTACTCCATATCTGTGACCTCAGTAGTTGTTAGACATCGTGAGAGAGCAGAACGGGGTGCTCCGCGGAATTCACGGACTTCGAACGTGGTCAGCTGATTGGTTGTCACTTGTGTCGTATGTCTGTACGCGAGATTTCCACATCCTAAACATCTCTAGGTCCACCGTTTCCGATGAGATAGTGAACCGGTAACGTGAAGAGCCATATGAAACACAAAAGCGTACAGGCCAACCACATCTTTTGACTGACAAAGATCGCCGACAATTGAAGAGCGTCGTATTGTATAATAGGCAGACATCTATCCAAATCATCACACAGGTATTCCAAACTGCATCAGGATCCACTGCAAGTACTGTCACAGTTAGGTAGAAGGTGAGAAAACTAGGATTTCATGGTCGAGCGGCGGCTCATAAGCTACACATCACGCCGGTAAATGCCAAACGACGCCACGCTTGGTGTAAAGAGCGTAAACATTGGACGAGTGAACAGTGGGAAAACGTTGTGTGGAGTGACGAATCACGGTACACTATGTGGTGATCCGATGGCGGGATATGGGTATGGGGAATGCCCGGTGAACGTCATCTGCCAGCGTGTGTAGTGCCAACAGAACAATTCGGAGGCGGTGGCGTTATGGTGTGGCCGTATTTTTCATGGAGGGGGCTTGCATCCCTTGCTGTTTTGCGTAGCATTATCACAGCACAGGAATACATTGATGTTTTAAGCACCTTCTTGCTTCCCACTGTTGAAGATAGGTTCAGGGATGGCGATTGCATCTTTCAACACGATCGAGCACGGCCTGTGGCGGAGGAATTACACGACACCAACATCCCTGTAATGGACTGGCCTGCACAGACTCCTCACCTGAATCCTATAGAACACCTTTGGGATGTTTTGGAACGCCGACTTCGTGCCAGGCCTCACTGACCGACATCGATACCTCTCGTCAGTGCAGAACTCTGTGCAGAAAGGACTGCCATTTCCCAAGAAACCTTCCAGCACCTGATTGAACGTACGCTTGCGATAGTGGAAGCTGTCATCAAGCCTAAGGTTGGGCAAACACCATATTGAATTCCAGCATTACCTATGAAGGGCGCCACAAACTTGTAAGTCATTTCCAGTCAGGTATCCGGATACTTTTGATCACGTTAGTGTATCATTGATTTGTTTCACAGAAAACAACGCACGTCATGGAGTATACAACAGATCAAGTGATGAATAACCAATATTGTCAGAGTGACTATAATTACAAGTATCAACCTTATTATTTGTTCGATATATTGCAGTTTCTGTCTTACCCTAATTTTCTAAATTTTCTCTTATACGGTGGGAGATAATTCCTGACGTCATATCACACTGTCCAGGAAATTGAAATAAGAACACCGTGAATTCATTGTCCCAGGAAGGGGAAACTTTATTGACACATTCCTGGGGTCAGATACATCACATGATCACACTGACAGAACCACAGGCACATAGACACAGGCAACAGAGCATGCACAATGTCGGCACTAGTACAGTGTATATCCACCTTTCGCAGCAATGCAGGCTGCTATTCTCCCATGGAGACGATCGTAGTGATGCTGGATGTAGTCCTGTGGAACGGCTTGCCATGCCATTTCCACCTGGCGCCTCAGTTGGACCAGCGTTCGTGCTGGACGTACAGACCGCGTGAGACGACGCTTCATCCAGTCCCAAACATGCTCAATGGGGGACAGATCCGGAGATCTTGCTGGCCGGGGTAGTTGACTTACACCTTCTAGAGCACGTTGGGTGGCACGGGATACATGCGGACGTGCATTGTCCTGTTGGAACAGCAAGTTCCCTTGCCGGTCTAGGAATGGTAGAACGATGGGTTCGATGACGGTTTGGATGTACCGTGCACTATTCAGTGTCCCCTCGACGATCACCAGAGGTGTACGGCCAGTGTAGGAGATCGCTCTCCACACCATAATGCCGGGTGTTGGCCCTGTGTGCCTCGGTCGTATGCAGTCCTGATTGTGGCGCTCACCTGCACGGCGCCAAACACGCATACGACCATCATTGGCACCAAGGCAGAAGCGACTCTCATCGCTGAAGACGACACGTCTCCATTCGTCCCTCCATTCACGCCTGTCGCGACACCACTGGAGGCGGGCTGCACGATGTTGGGGCGTGAGCGGAAGACGGCCTAACGGTGTGCGGGACCGTAGCCCAGCGTCATGGAGACGGTTGCGAATGGTTCTCGACGATACCCCAGGAGCAACAGTGTCCGTAATTTGCTGGGAAGTGGCGGTGCGGTCCCCTACGGCACTGCGTAGGATCCTACGGTCTTGGCATGCATCCGTGCGTCGCTGCGGTCCGGTCCCAGGTCGACGGGCACGTGCACCTTCCGCCGACCACTGGCGACAACATCGAGGTACTGTGGAGACCTCACGCCCCACGTGTTGAGCAATTCGGCGGTACGTCCACCCGGCCTCCCGCTTGCCCACTATACGCCCTCGCTCAAAGTCCGTCAACTGCACATACGGTTCACGTCCACGCTGTCGCGGCATGCTCCCAGTGTTAAAGACTGCGATGGAGCTCCGTATGCCACGGCAAACTTGCTGACACTGACGGCGTCGGTGCACAAATGCTGCGCAGTTAGCGCCATTCGACGGCCAACACCGCGGATCCTGGTGTGTCCGCTGTGCCGTGCGTGTGATCATTACTTGTACAGCCCTCTCGCAGTGTCCGGAGCAAGTATGGTGGGTCTGACACACCGGTGTCAATGTGTACTTTTTTTTCATTTCCAGGAGTGTATTTGTCGATATCTATGGTAAGATCTGCTGAGGAGATGGCTATCATCGACAAAAATCAAGAAGAATTACGGAATTTATTGAATGGATTGAACAGTCTAATGAGTGCAGTATATGAAAAAATGGCAAAAGTAATTAGAAGTAACATACGAGGGTGACTCAAATGAAAACCTTAAATATTTTTTTTAAATATTATTTATTGTGTAAATGTGGTACAAAGCTGTATCACTTATCAACAAAATCTCACCAACGCTCAATGCAAGTCCTTTAGCACTTACAAAGTGCATAAATTCCATTAGAAAAAAATTCTTTTCGTAGTTAGCGCAACCACTCACGCACCGCGTGGCGTACCTCTTCATCAGAACGGAATTTCTTACCACCCATTGCGTGTTTGAGTGGTCCAAACATATGGAAACCACTTGAGGCAGGGTGTTGTGAGTATGGTGGATGAGGAAGACACTCAGAACGCAGGTCTGTGGTTGTTGCAACTGTTGTACGAGCAGTGTGGGGCCTTGCATTGTCATGTTGCAAAAGGACACCTGCTGACAGCAATCCATGTCGCTTTGATTTGATTGCAGGCAGCAGATGATTTTTTAGGAGATCTGTGTGTGATGCTCTGGTGACAGTGGTGCCTCTAGGCATGTAGTGCTCCAAAGTGACGCCTTTTTCGTCCCAAAAGAGAGATAGCATAACCTTCCCTGCTGATGGTTCTGTTCTAAACTTCTTTGGTTTTGGTTTTTGCTCGCTCTCTTCGTTTCCGGTTGGTGGAAGTGAACTGAGGATTCGTCCCCAGTAATGATTCTTGCAAGGAGGCCATCACCTTCTCGTTCAAAGCGCCGAAGAAGTTCTTCACAAGCATCAACACGTCGTTCTCTCATTTCAGGAGTCAGCTGCCGTGGCACCCATCTTGCAGACACTTTGTGAAACTGGAGCACATCATGCACAATGTGGTGTGCTGACCCATGAACAATCTGTAAACATGCTGCAATGTCATATAGTGTCACTCGGCGGTTTTCCTTTACTATGGTTTCAACAGCTGCAGTGTTGTGTGGAGTCACAACTCGCTGTGCCTGACCTGGGAGAGGAGCATCTTCCACTGAAGTCACAACATCTGCGAACTTCCTACTCCAATCGCAGACTTGCTGCATCACCATATTGAATCTCCAACGTCGATTTTACACCTTCACTACGCAAAAACCGAATAACAGAACGCTGTTCTTCCCTGGTGCAAGTCGCAAGTATGGTGGCCATCTTTATACTGATACTGCGACGGTTTGTGAGCATCTGCACTATGCTGCCACTTACAGACCATTCTGCACGCTGTTTGTAGCATGCTTACCAACTTACAGGATAACGGAGCGATATTTCGATTTGTTATTACAAATTTAAGGTATTCATTTGACTCACCCTCGTACATGAGTACAGCGAGTGTATTTAGTATCTCACTGCCGGCGAAATGCAGGACTTTAGATTCGAGACCCAATCCGGTTTTCCACAAATGTGGTTAAACTGATCACCTATGCTGCATTTTTGTTTATCTTTGGGACAGTGATATTTAAGGCAAAAATAGAGTTGTAGAAAGTCCACCCTACTTTTAATTTTCCATAACCGTAATGAAACAGTTTCCCTACCCTTTATATACGCTTACTTCTATATCAGTATGATGTAACGCCATTTCTACTAAATTAACAATTTCATTAGTCTGTCCAAATCTTCTTAATATTAATATGATCTTTCAGCCAGAATGAGATTTTCACTCTGCAGTGGAGTGTGCGCTGATATGAAACTTCCTGGCAGATTAAAACTGTGTGCCGGACCGAGACTCGAACTCGGAACCTTTGCCTTTCGCGGGCAAGCACTCTACATAGGTAGGAGGAAGGTAGGAGGCGACCTACTGGCAGAAGTAAAGCTGTGAGGACGGGGTGTGAGTCGTGCTTGCGTAGCGCAGTTGGTAGAGCGCTTGCCCACGAAAGGCAAAGGTCCTGAGTTCGAGTCTCAATCCAGCACACAGTTTTAATCTGCCAGCAAGTTTCATATCAGCGCACACTCCGCTGCAGGGTGAAAATCTCATTCTGGAAACATCCCCTAGGCTGTGGCTAAGTCATGTCTCCGCAATATCGTTTCTTTCAGGAGTGCTAGTTCTCCAAGATTCGCAGGAGAGCTTCTGTAACGTTTGGAAGGTAGGAGGCGAGGTACTGGCAGAAGTAAAGCTGTGAGGACGGGGCGTGAGTCGTACTTGGGTAGCTCAGTTGGTAGAGGGCTTGCCCGCGAAAGGCAAAGGTTCCAAGCTCGAGTCTCGGTCCGGCACACAGTTTTAATCTGCCAGGAAGTTTCATGATCTTTTACCATCTGATTCCCTCGAGTCTTTGATTATGATCGATAAATAATACCAAGACATATGCAGATGAAGTAGTCTGTTATCAGTCCATTGCTATTTGTTGTAGAGTAACTTATTTTTGATACAGGTTATTGTGTAGTCTGTGCCATGTTATGTTTGTATAAGATTGTTGTTACATTCGAGACGCCGTAAAATTATCCTTTTCTCCGTGTCCAAAGTACAGATATTTTTAGCGTAACCGTCCTGTCCCGAGGCTTCTGTTTGGTTTGCTCAGTTATATTTTTTTATTTAATAGGATTTTTAGTCCCACGTAAAACTTGTATTGGTAGTGAGCAGTGACCCTTACGCTTACGACATCTTTTCTTGCTCCAGTTCTAGGGCGTCTCCTGCGTAAATCGCATAACTGTCTCCGTCATGGTACCTGTGCATACATATCTTTTCGTTTTGAAGGAAGATAAGTTTTCATCAAAATTACATGTCCATGACCCCTCGGCTCACGTTACGCAGCTACCTAGCAGCGGGGAGGTTGGTTCGTAGTCTCTAACACGGCTGAGCTAACTCAAAAGATCCAACGACAACTCGATTACAAAGTATCTTCCAGACTAGCAGTCTTCCATTGTTTGATTGATTTGGAAATTTGGAAATCTGGGGTAAGGTCTTATGGGACCAAATTGCTGAGGTCATCGGTCCCTAAGCCTACACACTATTTAATTTAACTTAAACTAACTTATGCAATGGACAACACACACATCCATGCCCGAGGGGGAACCTCCGACAGAGTGAGCTGCACGGACCGTAGCAAGGTGCCGTAGACCACGCGGCTACACCACATGACTTTTACTGATTTAGGTATGTACACAGCCCATATCATAATACACCTAGGGATGAATGTAAGAGCTTCAAAACTTAATATACATTCCAAACCTGACGATAGAAGTTTTACTCTACACGAGATATTATCTCTTCTACACTTATGACTGAATGATTCTTATTTATTAATAGCAAGCAATAAAGAACATCTGAATGAAAATGAGGAGCAACAAATGAAAACCTATATTGCCCACCTGTGAAAAAAATTGAGTTTGGTATGTATTCCGGTGGTATTTCAAGTGCTCTACACGACCCATCAATCAGGTTGCGTCTATGTGTATATTGTAACACCGAAAAAGTATCTTAAAAAGAGCGATTACAACAAATCGTATATTAACGAGATGACTCAATGAATCAGAATGTATCACGTCCACCATTTACGTTTTGTTTCGTCTACTTCGGCAGGACTGTCGAATTTAACTTTTGCCAATATTTGCGGCTATTCAAAACTTAAGTCGTCATTTTTGCCTTCTGGTACTGTTTGACACCGTTTTAGCAAAATCATTATTGCTAGTGTCCGCCGCGATAGCTGAATGATCAGCATGACGAACTGCCGTCCCAAGGGCCCGGGCTCGATTCCCCGTTGGGTCGGGGATTTTCTCCGCTCACGGACTGGACGTTGTGTTGTCTTCATCATCATTTCATCCCCATCCGGTTAGCAGGTAACCGAATGTGGCGTCGAATGTAATAAGACTTGCAACAAGGTGGCCGGACCCGCCCCGTAAGGGGCCTCCCGGCCAATGGCGCCAAACGCTCATTTCCATTTCCATTATTGCTAGTGCTGCATAGCAGCAGTATTCTGTTGTGTTTTGTGAGTATTGCGCCCAGTTGATTTAGAAAAGGTAAGTGTGGCTGTAGGGGAAGAGCGTAAAGATCGTGGAACAAGAAAAACAATGAAGAAGAAATCAGAATGAGAAGTTGAAAGTGAAATCATGATGATCTTCTGTTCATACATCGTTAATAGAAAAATAGACTTTGTATTCTTAACATTCATCAGCAAATGATGCCACGACAAATAGATTTTTCTTATTCTTTTTGTCCTAGATATCTTTATAAATATCCTCATTTAATGAATTTTGATCCTCCCAGCCAACTAAGGTCGTCATAATTGCTCCTCTCTGCCAATAGACTTGCTTTGTAGAACCAAAAGAAATGTGTTTTCTATACCAAAAAATACACGAAGATAAAAAAAATCATATTTCCGGGATTTAAGGTCTCCAAAGCGTCGACGCATTCGCGGTGGAAGTGCCAAAGTAAAACTAACAGCTGTCACATGAAATGTCACGTAGGTTGGGGTTTAATAAAAATTCGCACTGTTTTGTATTTGAATCTTTTTCCTTAATGGAGTGGATCTTTGTACCGATACTAAACAGAAAATGATCCAAAAAACCGTGGAACACTTGCACTTAATGTTCCAGTATGTTAATCTAAAGAAAGAACATTATTACTTCACAAAGTTAAGTAAGTAATTATCGCATGCTAACGTTCTCTTTTGTAAATTGTAGATGAAATCTGGGGGCGAGAAAATCCCTGTATTATGTGCTGCATTTTTCGGAAACTCTTTGGTGTTAAACACCATTGCGAAGGGAATAGCATCTGGAAGATGACTAAGAGATTAAAAAAGGGAAGGGGTGATCATAAGGTTGCGAGGTTTGAAACTAAAAGAAATCATGTGGTAGAATTCTTATCAAAATTGAAAGCCACCGAAAGTCATTACAAAAAAAAAGAGAGCCAAAGACTGTTCTTTCGTGTGAATTAAATATAAACAAAGTTTTAAAATCATACAAGTCAGCAGCAACTGATCTCAAAGTTAAAAAATCGGTCTTTACCAGAATTTTCAACTCCAGATTAAGTTTGGGTTTTGGGCCCCTGGCAGTGATAGATGCAGTTATTGCTTTAGAACGTCGCATGAAATTCAAAATGCTGTAGTTACAGATCAAAAGAAGTAGTTAACGACTGAACGTCGTGCTCATTGGCTGAAAGCTCAAGGTTTTTATAAATTAATGAAGCAGTCGTCACATGAAGAGGACCAAAAGAAATTGCATCAGCCATCTTTCTAAAACATCCTTTGACCAGACTACCACATCTCTCAGACTCTTTGCTGATGGGTGTGGTGGCCAGAATAAAAATTAACATTTGATTCCTGCTATTGCATCCTGGCTGCTGGAAGTTCTACATTACTTATAAGGGATGTGTAAGTATTTTTATCAGGTCGAAAGCACTACTTTCAAAGGCACAGTGTTTGGACGAATTGAGAGAATACTGCACTAAATTCCACAAATTTTGAATCCAAGTAAGTATCTACAGATCTATAATCAAGTTGGGGAAACGTGGGAAATTGAAAATGACTGGGAGCTTAAGGACTATAAAGAACTCTCAAAGGAATGGAAAAAGATAGATGGTATCAGTGAAGTAAAAAGAATAATTTTGAAAAAGGCAGAACTTATGAGTTTCAGTCATTAGGACATAAAATTTAAAACAGAAAGGCATTACTACTTCGTTCACCTTCTAAATCTTTCACAACGCTGCTAAAAACATTGACAGAAGATGTTCTCTGCTACTCAGAGACCTATACTAGCGTAAACATGGTAAAAGAAGAGAACAGGGAAGATATGAAGAAACTCCTCACTTTAATATTCTGCACATTATGTAATGAAGAACAACTTCATTTTTTCACGGAATTTATAGATTCCATGCATCAGTTTCACTTCAGAAGATATTGAATCTGAATATTTACAGGAAGAACTAAAAGTCTATAAAATTTAGTGATTTCTGCCTGTAACAAATTATGGTATTGAAGATTTTTCTCATGTAATTTAAGACTTTGCAGCATTCCTTCAAGTAAATATTAATGTTACACTGTTCTAAGTACTATAATTAATTTAAGGCAATTGAAAATTACTGTAAGCTTCTAATTATTTTCGGGTATTAAAGTTCGTGTGAATTAACAAAGATTTATACTGAAATTCCATCAAAATATGTAATGTCCTACTTGACCTATCACACCATATATCGTGTAAAACAAACTGATTTGTAGCCATTATAATGAAATTTTGATATGTTGCAAACTGAGATCGAATTCAATATCGCAACACGGAATTAATTGTGCAAACAGCATTATGTTTCGTTGAATAGTTTAGTAGATATCAGTTTTTCACTTTTCCTGAAAATTTGAATCAATGGACATTATAAGTATTGATTAGTTGCTTCTTAACTATGAAACAGTAAAGGTATGATCGACGAGTTTATGTCCTTACCTGTATCTGACACATTATTTGTAGTCAGTGATTCAAAAATTCGTATGTGGCAAGTATTACGAAAACCAAATTTTCATACAGAGCTTCTTTATGAATAAAATACTGTTGAGACAAAAGACTTGACTTACTATGTATATACTATTGCATACGATGTGTAATAAAAATGTTATGAAATTATCGCAATTTGTGTCGGTTATCGTTTTATATAGATGCTCTTTATTGATGCTGTACCCAAGTAAAACGATGGGAAACTGGGCGTTGTTTTGTCACTGATTACATTGTAGTATACACTGTAAACAACTGTAACAAAAATGTTTTTATTTTATTTTCTAGTTATTTCTGTAAGACCCCCTCAGAGTCCTACATACACCATACACAAACAATTTTCCTTCTTTTCTGTACTACCACTCAGGTATCGTACTACGTTACTTCCGTGATTTACCTAGACATTCCTACGTAGAGAATTCCTTCATGCATATGAAATAAGGGGAGTTATCCTGACGTCACAACTTTAAACTAATGCTCTTCATGACAATCGTCCCAGACATTAGCTTATTTTGGAACTGTTACCGAAAAAAATGCCAGCTTGTGTCATTTGTGAATCTACTGATCGTTCTGATAATAGTCTAAAGTGTAAAGGAATCACATTTCAAACGTAACTGGACTTATTTAAGTGAAATTTTCTTTCATACACATTAGTTTTGGTTGCTGAGCTTACATTTACTGTAGTGGTTTGATTTCTGTCATTTAATTTTAAATTTCCTGTCAATGCAACTCGGAAAATTTTCCGGGAGAACGCTTCGATAAGAAAAAGTTGAAACCGACCAAACGTAGCAAAAACCGTTCTTAGCATTTTCAGAAAGACGACGTAGTTCGAAATCAGTTTCGCCAGAGCATACTAAGGAAAATGCTGGATTACGAAAGCCGACTTTTAACATTGCATACTTCTCTCCTAGCTTATTCAAAGAGTAGAACAAAAACAAGTTACATTATCGAGGCCAAATGCGTCGCATTAGTGGATACAGTTTGCACTTAAGACCAGAAAGGCGTCCCGAAATGCCTGATACTGCGTTACTCTCGAAAGAACTGTGACATTTACTACTTAAAACGACTGCTGAATGCACACGACAGAAATTAAGAGCAAGAAGCAATTGTAGACAATATTCTGCTAATGTTTCGGGGCATCTAACATGAAGACGCCGGTTTCAGAATAGCGAATAGCTTACAGCTGCACCGCCATCTCCTCTTAATTATCTCCTTGATTCCCTAAATTTACCTCTAGCCAATCAGCCATGAGGTGTCGCTGTTATAGTTTACGTACCCCCTTATGCTTATAAACGACTCTGCAGTTCAATTATTGTTTCATAGCACCTGATCTCACGCATATAAAACTTCAGATATGCAGTTAAGTATTTTATTGCATCGTATCCTTCCTTTCAGTATACGTAACATTTTTCAATTTAAACGCTTCTTGTTTATTCTATTGTACGTCAGGCCAAACACGGTCTATTTCTAAAACTGAGTGACGTAGACCAGTACGTTGGCTGTGACACACGTATACGCTTTTAATAGCTTATACTCTGTATGTTCTCTTTTTATTCCTCGTACACATTTTAAATGTGTTAAAATGCAAGAAGAATAAATAAAAACTTGGAAGTTTGCCGATGACACTCTAATTCTGTCAGAGACAGCAAAGGCTGGAAGAACAGTTGAGCGGAATGAACAATGTCCTGAAAGGAAGATGTAACATGAACATCAACTACAGCGAAGCAATGAGAACAGAAAGTAGTTGAATTAAATCAGGTGAGGAATTAGATGATGAAATGAGACACTTAAAGCAGCAGATGAGGTTTATTTTTTAGGCAGGAATATGAATGATGATTGCCGAAGTAGAGAGGATGTAAAATGTAGACAGGCAGCGTCAAGAAAAGCGTTTCTGAAGAAGGAGATTTGTTAAGATCGAATATAGATTTAAGTGTTGGCAAGCCTTTCCTGAAAGAATTTGTCTGGAGTGAGCCATGTATGGAAGTGAAGTACGAGTAGTCTAGACAAGAACAGAATAGAAGATTTTGAAATGTTGTGCTACAGAATCATGCAGAAGATTAGACTGGTAGGTCATGTAATTAATGTGGAGGTACTGAACAGAATTTGGGAGACAATCGAATTGTGGCATAACTAGTCTAAAAGAAGGGATCGATTGATAGGAGACATTCTGAGAAATCGAGGGATGACCAATTTAGTATTGGAGGGATGTGTCGAGGGTTAAATCGTAAAGTGAAACAAAGAAATGAATACAGTTAGCAGATTCAGGGGGATGTAGGTTGCAGTAGCTATTCAGAGAGGAAGAGTGTTGCATGGGATAGAGTAGCATGAAGAGCTTCATCAAACTAGTATTCGCACTGAGGACCACAAAAACAACATTTTAACTGTGCTACATCTATAAGGTACTCCAGGTACCTGAGAACAGCTACACTGTCGGAACTATGTAGTAGTGAAGAACATAAAATAAATTAATGATTTAATCCTAATAAAAACTAATATCATCGAAGGGAACAATAACAGAATGGGAAGCAGTTACTGTGTATATAAAGTATTATCTCATTAATTTATTTTGTAGTATTGTCGGTAGTCTCTTCCCTATGTGTATACATTTTTGTGTAATAACATAGTCCCTTATCTTTTTCACTTGTGTGCACTGCCAACCCGTCCCCCCCTTTTCCTCTTTCATCTCAAGATCACTTTATTTCATGATTTTAATTTTCTTTTTCAGTAGGTAAGTAGTGTAATTTGTGTTGCCGGGTTGTACAGACAACTATTTACGAAAGAGCAAAACAATTTCATTAACGTGCTGTGAATACTATCTGTGAAGCACGGCCCATACTACCTTCTAGAGTGACGGTCATGCGTAGAAACAGCAGCTAATAAAGAAATTAGTATTGGTACATGTTGTAACTGATCTGATATAACTTAGCACTAATTTCCCATTTAATTCTTTTATGACTTTTGTGGTATCTTTCCTAAAAATTACGGCTGCCAGTGCTTAATTCTCCTTTTTGTGATCCATGTTTCAGAAATATGCGGAAGTGTAGTTCATTTTCTTCAGACTGCAGCGTTTAGTGTCTCTGTTATTTAGTATGTCCTTCATTCTGAAAGTTAGAGTTCCCCACAGTCGTTTAATGAACAAACTAAGAGCACATGGACTATCAGACTAATTGTGTGATTAGATTGAAGAGTTCCTAGATAACAGAAAGCAGCATGTCATTCTCAATGGAGAGAAGTCTTCCGAAGTAAGAATGATTTCAGGTGTGCCGCAGGGGAGTGTAGTACGACCGTTGCTACTCACAATATACATAAATGACCTTGTGGATAACATCGGAAGTTCACTGAGGCTTTCTGCGGATGATGCTCTGATATATCGAGAGGTTGGAAAATTGTACTGAAATGCAGGAGGATGTGCAACTAATTGACGTATGGTGCAGGGAATGGCAATTGAATCGCAATGCAGACGAGTGTAATGTGCTGCGAATACATAGAAAGAAGATCCTTTAACATTTAGCTACAATATAGCAGGTCAGCAACTGGAAGCAGTTAATGCCATAAATTATCTGGGAGTAGGCATTAGGAATGATTGAAAATGGAATGATCATATAAAGTTGATCGTCGGTAAATCAGATGCCAGACTGAGATTTATTGCAAGAATCATATGGAAATTTAATCCGAAAACAAAGGAAGTAGGTTACAGTACACCTTTTCACCCACTGTTTGAATATTGCTATATATCCCTACCAGATAGAGTTGATAGAAGAGATAGAGAAGATCCAACTGCGATCAGCGCACTTTGTTACAGGATCATTTAGTAATCGCGAAAGCGTTACGGAGATGATAGATGAACTCCGGTGGAAGACTTTGCAGGAGAGACGTTCAGTAGCTCGGTACGGGCTTTTGCTGAAGTTTCGAGAACATACCTTCACCGAGGAGTCAAGTAGTATATTGCTCCCTCCTACGTACTTCTCGCGAAGAGACCAAGAGGATAAAATAAGAGAGATTAGAGCCCACACAGAGGCATGCCGAGAATCTTTCTTTCCACCAACAATACGAGACTGGAATAGAAGGGAGAACTGACAGACGTACTCAAAGTACCCTCCGCCACACAGCATCCGTTGGCTTGCGGTGTATGGATGTAGATGCAGAAATTACTTTTATTATCACTAGTTAGATAATCTAATCTGGAGTCGACTTATCTTTTTATAATGTTTGTATCTCTCCCGTTGCCTGCATTATTTTCCAAATATTAGTAGTGTAAATCTTGTTTACCAATTTGACAGGTTTTGAATTTATTGCATGCGCTTCCCTGAAGTCATCCTGCTTTCGGATTGCTTAATTATTTAAATACTGGTTAAGGTGATACGAGGCAAGGTAAGAATACTTTCGTCTGTCCTTTATCGATTAATTAAATAATGTACCCGGAGATTTCTGGTCACACAGTTATTTGCCAATCGGAATATCTGTCTGAATTTAAAAAAGGAAGTCAGATTTATTTTTTAATTCTTTTGTTAATTACGTCAGTTACACTTCGTGATACATAGTATCTTACATACACTTGTAGCTTCACGCTGACATTTGAACAGAAGTCGGTACAAATAAGTTAAATAATTTAACGTGAGTCTTCACGACGCGGCGTCAGCGCCTGGCGGAGGGCGCGTAGGCCCTGTAGGGCAGGTCGGCGGCGGCGCCCAAGGGCAGGGCTCGGCCGTAGCCGTGGTGGTCGTAGGGCGCGGGCGCGGGCGCCGCGTGGTGCTCGACCGTGGCGTGTGGGTAGTGCACCACCTCGTAGCTCACCACCTTGGGCTTGCTCAGGCGGAAGATGAGCATGGCGCCCGTGAGCACCAGCGACAGCAGGCCCAGGGTCAGGGCCTTCCAGGTCTTGAGCGCGATCAGCGCCAGAGCCAGCGGCAGCACCGCCGCCGCCTTGAACTTGAGGCCCAGCAGGAACGGCATCACCACCTTCTTCATGAAGCCGCGGGCTGCAACAGCACAACCACCCAACAGTTGAAACAGCACAACTCGCGAAACCACAAAGCTACATCAGAGTTTATATTTTAATGCTTCACACTCTGTTACACCTTGCTATCTGGATTCCGCCTTCAGTCTTCTTTTTTTTTTTTTTTTTTTTTAATATGTTGTGGTGGCTTTGGAATTATGCCTACGTCATCAGAACACTTAGCTTAAGTACACGGGAGGGGGAAGGAATGAGGCGAGGGGAGGATGAGTTCCACACCTAGGAGTATTTTGTGCAACGAGTTTGTGGTTCCTTTCACATTTAACCGACAAGCAGTGTAAATAGGTTTCAACGGTTCTTATAAAAAATCATCTTGAGAGTGAGAACTTTCGTTTCACAGGTTACAATTCAAGTACTACTCCTCTTTTTGCTATACATGTCACCTTCCACAGTACACTAATAAAGTAAAAATAGTGCTCTTTGCTTGTGATGCGAGTAACGTATTCAAACTCAACAGAGCTCAACAAAACAGGCAACAAATGAAAAAATTCAAAACTACTGGTTAATGGTTCCCAGTGAAAGGCCCACCTATGACTTAGAAAAAATACAGATCATTCTCTTCTGTACAATACTACTTATGTAACCGAATATAGCAATACATCAAAATGGGAAAGGATATAGAACAGATTTTTCAAAATTCTTTGGTGTGTATAGTGTTTTAAACTGTAATCGAATACTACGTGTCGTAGATCATCTCAAACACCCAAGTTCGGTAACATTTTCTATATGTTGTAAGAGCTTATTTTGACATTACAAGTGTTATCCAATTAGCGTATTTTCCATATTTCCAGTTATTGATGATATTTGGTATAGTTTTCTGGGACAATACATTGCACAAAAAAGGTTATATAAGAAAAATATTTGATGTCCACCACCAACTCTCATGAACGAAATTGTTTAAAAAATTATGTATACTAACAACAGCCTCGCAATACTTTTACTCGTTCACGAAATTTTTTGTGAAGAATCAGACAAAATTTCAAACTTATACTCGTATTTTAAACTGTAACACTGGGAATAAAACGTCACTCTGTCTACATATTAATCTTACGTTTGTACAGAAAGGAGCAGAGTACGCAGCCATGACAAACTTTGATCACTCCCCTTGTGTATTGAAGATGCTTTCAGATAATGAAAACGTTTAAAATATTGAAATCATTCCTCTTTAACAAATCCTTGTACTTAGTAACTTACTTCCTGGGTTAATAGCATGTGTGCGGTTAGGTATTTGTTCTTCTTCTTTTTAGATTCATATTTCAAAAATATTGTGCTAATATCGAGCACGGAGCCGTCTTTCCACTGGTACCCTGTATCTTATTTGTAAACGTAATGACACAGTCCACGTCATAACGAATCGTCGCGACTATGTCGAAACACGAAGTTATCTTCTGGGTCGTCCGTATTTTATCAGTCCAACCTGTTAAGATTTTCTAAGTAACTATATTGAAGCACCTGTGGTGTGCTCCACTTCTCGACTATTCGTCTAACGCATTTCAATCTTTCACCTAGCTTTCGCACGCTTCTTATGGGTGCCTCAGATATTCAGTCGCTAAGACTGTTTCTATTATTTAATCGGCTGTTTCTCTGTAACTTAAAACTGGTGCGAGTTATCTACATACAACAGGTTCATGGAACTTCCGGTAGCATACATTAGCTCATTTAATTATATTGCGTTAGCAGTAATGGTTCTATAACACTTCGTCAAGCTACCATCGAAGCTGCTAAAAAGTCTGAAGATGTCTCCCCATCAAGAACGATGTAGCACTGGACTAACGGAGCACAGATGTAAAAGACAAAATAGCGTAAGCAACGAGAGCATTCCTCGATTAAAAAAGTGCCAAAGAGAGGCATTAAATTTGAGGAAGAAATTTCTTTTGCTTCTATACAGCGTGAAACAAGAAATGTTCAGACTTTCATGAACGATTCCTCAAATGTAGAAGAAGAAAATGTGCTACATGATGATGAGTCTGGAACGGACTAATTTCCATGTTGGAACTAAATTTCTACAGCCGTTCTGGGTCTCTTTACAGAACAGAAGGAGCTGGGTTTCTAAAGATGTTTGCGTATTGCAGTTTGATTCCTTGCGGGATATTTACTGTTTTCTTGATGTCGTGGAGGAACATAGCGAGCTGGGCTATGACAGACCGTTGTGATTAATTGTCTATTTCCGTTTGTAGCTCTCTCTAGACAGCCATGTGCTCAACATTACTTGTTGCACCTTACACTATGGTTGTCATCGACTGCAGGCAGAAGTTCCCCCTCCTGCTGAGGTGCCCTCGTCTTTCCAGGACTCACCCGGTCGCGAGTAGTTTGCTTAAATGCCCATGACCCTAAGAGAACGATCAGTTACTTGGAAATTCCTCACATCAGAGCACTGTCGTTCTGGAACCCTTTCACGACAATAAACTCCAGGATCTTTAACATCTGTTAATGTGAACAGAAAGTGGGCATCTGCCAGCTTTGCATTAAAGTAAACTCCCATTGCACCGTACTGGAAAGCAAGTACGTGATGAAGGTAGTAGCAAATCAACAGAACCAATCAACAGTACCTTCCTTCAAGTGAAACGTCAACAACTCTGGTGAACCTAAAAATCGCAACTTACTATACAGTTTAACCAAACGTAAGCAAGAGGGTTAAGAAAACGTTTCGCGGAATGCTGGTACGTTCTGATTATGTGTGTTTCTCATGATTAATGTTATTAGGAAAACAAAAGTAGAAAAATAGCTCCAAGATGGAAACAAAGCGAATACATTTACAAATAATAATATTTCTTCTTCTATGGCTTCAAATGGCTCTGAGCACTATGGGACTTAACTTCTAAGGTCCCCTAGAACTTAGAACTACTTAAACCTAAGTAACCTAACGACATCACACACATCCATGCCCAAGGTAGGATTCGAACCTGCGATCGTAGCGGTCGCACGGTTCTAGACTGTAGCGCCTAGACCCGCTCGGCCACCACGGTCGGCTCTTCTATGTATAATGAATGTTTTCTGAAAGTTTTACCTGCATTAGTATTTTGGAATGTAGATTGGGTAATACACTGATCTGTAGCGTAGCCTGAGGTCTAGCTTAGGTTGAAAGGTGACAGTTGATTTTGCGTTGGTAGTCAACGAATGTGAGGACGAGATTAACTATTTGATGACAATCTGATCTGTAGCGTAACGTGACAGTTCATTTGTGAGTTGACGTCGCGATACCGAAAGCTTCAGTTAATCTGACGTCGATCACCCCTGCCGGGAGTCAGTGGCACTTTGGGACTTACCTTCGGACTGCGCGACGGCGGGGTCCGCCAGCGGCACCCGTACCTCGGTAGGCAACCCGGAGAGCAGTGCTGCGGGCACGTACTGGGCGGCGCGGCCCGAGCGCAGCTCCTCAGGTAAACGGACGCGCAGTGCGTGGCTGCCCAGGAAGCGCTCCACGCGGGACAGCATGTCGGGGCCCTCGGCTTCATTGTCCTGCAACACAACCATCCGCCGCCATTGTAACTCAGCTACAATTCGTTGCCGTGGCAGGTACTCACGTCCTAATACAACTACGAGAAAAACAGAGGAAAAACCAGTGATCCTTGCGATATGTCACGTTAATACCGTGCAACACCTCGATAACGGCCTCAATTCGGCGAGGAAGAGAGCACACGTGTTTAGGGCAGATCATCTCCATCATTATATACGGCAGAGCCAACAAATTTCAGGGATGTTGATCGGTATATGTCACCCGATGCTACAAGAGTCGCAGACATATTCTGTGGGTTTAGTGGGTCACTCGAGGTCCCATGGGGCACCTAACTGTGCAGTCCTAGATAACAGCTGTTGTCATACTGGAAGATGGCTGTTTCCTCAGTATACGTATCATGAAGATGTAGACGTAACAGCTGACCACAGTCAACGAAAAGCACCTTGGTTCACGTTCCGATGACCGAGTAGGTCTGTCTCATGGTACGCAAAACAGTCACAATACACCACAGTACTACATCTGCCCTCAGTTGTACCCTCCACACAATACGGTTTGAGTGTCTCACTGGACCGTCGAGGAACGCTACGTAAAACATCAGTTGAAAAGAGTCCAAATCGCGATCTGTTGGACCACACTGCTCAGCTAATACCAACTTCTTGTGTTGTTTGGAACATTCAAGACTTGCCAATTTTTGTACCTCAGTGAACACTGCCATTTTGCGAGGTACACGATTCCAAATGTCCAGTTCATGCAGTTCAATCTGAAACTGTTTGAGATGGATCTGCAGTCACTGTCGAATTTGAAACAGATTATCCCTGACAAAGCGTGACAATTGTTCATGGTCACTGTTGGTTGGATTCTTTTTACGACCACTGTTCTTATATTACTTTAGTTGGCTGATTGGTAAGCTGGAGTGCCCGCGACGACACAACAATACATTGTGCGCCATTTATGATGGTGTGGTGATTGGCACTCCCAATCAGGAAAGCTCACTTCCGACATATTTTCACTTCTCGAAATCGACCTACCTTAGTGCACTGATTACATACAACCAACTGGTAGAGACACAACATAATGCTGCTTAACCGTAGCAATACCAACGCGTTTTCCATAAAGCGCATTATCAGAGGTAGGCAAGAGTGGGACAGTGTTCTTTACGTCCACCCTAAAATATTTAAAAAGAACAAATGTCATCAATTGTTCTTGACTTGCGTTAATAATATATTTTTTAAAGAGGGACCAATGTGTAAGTAGGTACCAGAACGTGCAATTAGCTTTTAGCACATTCTTATCAGTATCAACAAACTTTATGCCCAGCCTAAGAAAAATTAAAAACGCAAGTGTCTTTAACATACTTTAAAGCTATACTGCTATGAAAGTAAGGTCTTGGACCTGAAAATATGGAATATGATATTCTGCGAAGAAAGTGGCATCTGCTGCTAAGATTCAGGTTTTTACGTTACGTTTCACTGAAAATATGAAGCATTTATGGAGTGCGGTAGAAGAATTCATTAAAATCAATAAATATTTAGTTTCCAAGTGTTAAAAAATAAAGTAACGTACTACACTATAGTATTTCGAAAAGGGGGCACAAATTTCTCTCCTCCTCCCTCCCCTCCTCCGCCCCTTAGTATTGAGAGGGTTAAAAGAATGAATCATCTTTTTACCGAGCGAGGTGGCGCAGTGGTTAGCACACTGGACTCGGATTCGGGAGGACGACGGTTCAATCTCGCGTCCGGCCATCCTGATTTTGGTTTTCCGTGATTTCCCTAAATCACTACGGACAATTGCCGGGATGGTTCCTTTGAAAGGGCGCGGCCGACATCCTTCCCCAATCCTATGAGACCGAAGACCTCGCTGTTTGGTCTCTTCCCCCAAAACAATTCAACCCAACCCAACTAATCTTTTTTCGTGTGAGTTTATACTTCAAGTGCAGTTTTATTCCGATCGTCGATAAAGTTTCATTTATAATTTGTGTCTCGCCGTCTATGCAAATGTACGCGGTTCACATATGCTGTTCTAGATAAATACCAGAAAGCGATTTTGAATTTGGATGTAATACATTTATGGACATTGAAAGACAACAGTAGGCAGTACGGACAACACGGGATTAAAAGCTTTAGGAATGTGTTGCAACATACGTTTAGATGATGAAATCTTCTCGGGCTTCCATCCGGGCAGTTGCGTCGAAAATCCGCGACATTCCGATGAGTGTCATTCTCTTCAACGTCGCGGATTTTCGACGCAAGTGCCCGGATGGAAGCCCGAGAAGATTTCATTAGCAATATACACAGAGAAAGCCTACATTCACACACGTTCAGATGGTTACACCGACTAATGAAGAGTCACTGCATGTAAATCGAGAAGAACAGCGTTTTGGCATAGCTTGTTAGGAGAAAGGATAAGTTGATAGGAGACAACATGGGACACCAATAAATAATTAGGAAATGGAGGCAAGTGTGGGTGAAGGGAGGAGTAGTAAGTTTGTTGAGGAAGACCAAAATTTAAATACAGAAAGCAAATGAATCTAGAGTGCACAACGTGGTCTGCACAAAGCAGACTAGCATGGAGAACCGCATAGAACCGGATTTTAAACTGATGACTACAGCAACAACGTAATGCAAACAAATTGGCTAAAAAACTACTTTTCTCCCGTAAGAAATTTGCATCAAGCCTTTCATATAATGTCCATGAAAATAGTATGATTTACTTTTAAATTGTAACACAAGCAAAACTTCCACTGCATCGTTGACAATATAATATGACCATAATGGATAATACAGTCCATATCTTTGTATGAAGAAGTACTGAAACGAATCCATAGAAGGAGAATCTTCGGTCTTTCAGGGATCGAAGCATAGACTGAGCGTATTTGGGGCCAGGGAAGCAGAAGCAGAATTTTTGCATTTAAATAGAAATCCGCAGTTTTTGTCCGACTTCCCTGAAAAATTAAGGCTTCGCCGTTTGTTCATAATCTTTGTCTTAGAAAATCAAAGACTGTATGAAACCATATGAATCTGGTCGTATACCCGATAGATCTAATGGCAAAATAATTAGGGAAAGAAAAGTGCATTTCGTATTTCTGTAATTGACTACACAGTAACAGTGCTAAACAGTCATCAAATGACGGAATCACTCTTCTCAAATAACAGTTCGTCTATTCACCTATTGCATGAATTGAAAATGTAAATCATAGTGCTGACCAAGTTTGTATTAGGTTCCTCCAGAAATGCAAACTAACGCTTGATCACTGTATAATCTCAAGCTGTGTTTTGCAAACTTATGAACAAGTTATCGCAACTAAGAGTTCCACCCCATTTGAGAAACGCATAAAATAGAATTTACAACTAATTTCCAACGTGGTCAACTTCAAAAAGAGAAAGTAAACTTGTAAAATATGATTTAATGACAGTATTTTATGTATTCCGAGGTCACATTCCATCTGTCATTTAAGCAACTGACTAAAACGTAAAGGACATGAGACATCTGCTTTGTCTGTAAAGGAGAGCAGTGCCTAAACACAATGACTTACGTGTGGTTTCTTGTCTCGCACTTCAGTCTCAAGTAAAAAGAACATTGCTTTGTCACTGTAATAAACAAGGATAGAGGATGTTCAGATATTTAGATATGAGACAGCATACATTTTTTAGTATAATAAGTTCACAAATAAAACGCACGAAATATTAGTTAAGTTTATAGAGCACTTATGGGGCACAAAAGCCAAATCTGTCGAATGTTAGCAACAAACACAGTTACAGGCGAAATATATAGCTTTTGAAATAAGCCGTGTGTGTGTGTGTGGTCCACGTAAGATACGTAGGAAATGTGTTACATTTTGAAAGCAATCACCATAAACAGAGGCAAATGTTAGTACCACTTTACATTTTTTAGGTTTGAAAAGAAATTCATTGTTTACTTTCAAATGTACAGAGTAATCACGAAAATTTAGTGCAGAGTGTATTTACTAAGACAAAGCTCTGCAGTATTAAAAGTGAGAGAAAGAAGTTCAATTACGTGCAATTTAGGCTAGTGATACTAAACTCTTGATTGAGTGATCAAGAAAACACCGACCGTTGCACATCAGTTACGCTGCACATCAGTTACACGAGACAGACATCCAGCGCTTACCTGCACATATTCGTAGCTGGTAGGAGAATATGCACCAGTCTTCTCGATGGCCAGATCCCTGGTCAGGAAGATGGCGTCCTTCCTGGCGGTGGCTCTGAGGAAGGCCATGACCTTGGGCTTGACGCAAGAGAAGGACCCTTCCTCCATGCACTCTGAGTAAATGCGCTTGAAGGCATCCGCCACTGTCTCGTACCCAGTCGATCTCCCAGTGGCCTCTTGGTCAGCAGGGCCACTGTCCTCGCTCGGAGATCGGTTTTCTTCCATTTCAACCATGGGTGGTTCGGCCATTGGATGCATCATCGCATCCTCCACTGATTCCTGATTCATCATCTCATCCATCATAGCAGGCATTTCGTTGGCCATCGGTTTCTCCACATTGGTCATTGGGTCCTTGGGCATGGCAGAGTGCTGGTCGGCCATCGGCCCCGTCTTGAACGTAGTCTCTTCCATCACCATGGCCTCGGAAGCGGCAGCATTGTCCGGAGTAGGTATGGCCAGGACGGCTGTTGCCAGAACCGAGGCCCAGAGCGCGACGGCGATTGTCCGACACATCTTGCTGACCAACAGGCAGCGGCTAGCCGATTACTGACCGCGAGAACTTGTTAGCGCTGAGTTGACCACCGGAGCAGTGTGCCACCGACCGCTGTTCGACTGCAAATGTGTACTTAATCAAGCTGTCACGGGACTTTTATAAGGTGGTTGGCGTGGAGGGAGTACAGTAAGGCTGAAGGTACGCCACGAGGCGGGCTGGAGTAGGGGGAGAGGGCGTCGAGACGGCGATCCCCCACTCCTTACACTGCGCGTTTGTTTGGCCTGCGATCCTCCGACGGCGGCGATATCGGGGGCTCGCTTTCGATTGCCATAAGGCTTGCACGGCGAGCAAGTGGGCCGTGGATGCCGACGTGCGCCGCGTGCCGCTGTCGCCTTTTGGCAAGGCGGACGTCGCTCCGTGTCGCGAGGCGACTCTGGAAAGTCGCTCGCGGCCTTGATCCATCCCTAATGTCACGGCCCCAGGGCGGCGCTAACGAGCCGACTGTAGTAAAACGCCAACAAGAGGCACGGGAGGTCTGCGAAAAGTGAACGGAGGGCTCCTTTACGTTGTTTCGCCAACGCTTTTTACCGTCGGGCACTCTTATTGAGCCAACGGGCCAACTTCCGCAGCATTTACGAAGGTGCAGATCCAGGGTTCACTCCTGTGATGGAGGGCGGTAATTTTATCTTACTGCCCTCCCTCACCTCCAACCTCTAAATAGTACCTGTCGTGAAACTGTCACTTTGAAAGTGCCACAGATGCCTACTATTTTAGTATTAATAACGATAATGTATATTAACTTTTTATTCTGTCAATAACAAATTTTCATCAGGTTACCTTCCTTTCGGAAAGCGGTTGCACTCGGCGACTGTTATTTTGATTTGTAAATTATAGATCGCAGCAATCATTCAATTAGTTCAAATGGTTCAAAGGCTCTGAGCACTATCGGACTTAACATCTGAGGTCATCAGTCCCTTAGAACTTAGATCTACTCAAAACTAACTAACCTAAGGACATCACACACATCCATGCCCGAGGCAGGATTCGAACCTCCGACCGTAGCAGTCGCGCGGTTCTGGACTAAAGGGCCTAGAACCGCTCGGTCACCGCAGCCGGCAGCAATCAGTCGTCCTTTTTTAAATTTTATTATGCACATCTAGAGTTCGGTCGGAAGCTTGCCATTCTTAATGCACTATTAATTTCGCTCAAAGCACATAAGTCCCTGTTGACCGCGCTTCACCCACTGGTTTGAGCAAAAATAATAGTGCATTGACAATGTCTAGCTTCAAGCCGAAATCTAGATATGCGTAATAAAATTTAAAAAGGTGGACTGATTTCTGAAATCTATAATATATAAACAATAAATTTATAAATATAATATGCAAAGTGTTATAAAATAATTTCTTACATTGGCACTTAGCGCATCGCCTTACCATGAATTACAAGAACATGCAATCTCGAGAAAAACAGATTTTGAAAATCATTTGTCCGTAAGCTTGAAAAGTTCTTCAGGGAAGAAACAGATTCAAGAACTATAATACTAACAAACTCATTTTGCTTTATGATGCTATAATTTGTGCAATATAAAATTTTACTTTGCGCACATAATTAGTAGAAATTGTAGCTTTGGTACTGGAGAACCTGAAAAATGAAGTCTACAGACTTGAGCAGATAGGGAAATGATACGGAAGAACTGTAGCACGAGCAGGGCCAAGTTCCGGTGACATATGCCACGTCATCCGAGAGTAGTTAACGTGGTACTTTAGAGCCAAATAGAGAAGAAAAATAGCCGTGGTAGGCAAGGCTAGAGTATGCTACACACGTTATACAAGATGTTGGAAGTAATATGCATTGAGCATTAGTTAATCGATACAAACAACAACTGAGATATTAGCTACAATCCTGTTTTGCTACATATCGTAGAAAGATGGCACATATTGAGATACCTAGTTTCATACACCCCAAATATCTCTTCACAGTTTCTTGATACTGATAACATATCGCCTTGACAGTTCCAAGGGCCTCATAAAAAAATTATCAGCATGCTATCGTGACATTATTAGCAACTGCGATACAGACATCATTTCGAAACAAATGCTGTGTGGTTTTTTGACTCTAGACTGATAGTGCTCGGTTCTGAAAATACATCGGTAATGCGTAGCGTATAAAAACTTTCCAAAAATTGACGTATATCCTTTTTTGGGAGAAAATTTTGTAGCGGGATATCCTCTTCCGCCATTACTTTTCCTCAATAATAGTTGTCGATACCAGTATTATTTTTCGGTTTTGGACAGGTCAGTATTATCTCTGCTGCTTTTCTGAAAACTTTCATATAATTTTGTACACAGTATGTTATATTTCAAGCTAAAATTTATGAAAAGGAATTACTATATAAAATATTATAGTTTCGATGTTATAATCTGTACTAGTTCTGAACGTAGAGTTAAAATAATTTTTTAGAAACATTTGAAATTACAAACCATTTGCTCACATAAAATTTCTATTATAAATAATGCAGTCCTGTACCGTTTCTTAAGTGTAGTTCTGGATTCATTTATGAAATACTAATAGAAATTAATAATGTAACCAAAACTAGTAGGAAATTGGTTGTTAAGAAAAATTGTAAATCCTTTGAAATATTGTTGTTCCCGCAGAGTATGAGAGTCGTAAGCTTGCCTCTGATTTGATTGGACTTATTTTTGTATAATAGGTACGAACAACTTAATTTCGGCTTTGTTAATGTGAGAAATCAAAATACTGTATCATATAGTAAAATGTGAGAAAATCGGTGGAAAATACATTAATGTAAAAAGTTCTGTAACAACAGTCTTCCAATTTCTTTTGTTCACACCAACCGTGATGACATGATGCTAGTTTTTCAGCAGCTTCAAGAACCAGACCCCTAGACAAGGAGAACTGGAGCCATCTCAACACGACAAGCTAGGTAAACCTGAAAGAGTATTGTAATCATCGCGCCACTCAAATCTTCATAAAGGACTTTGCTTATTAATTACTTGGACTGGGCATTGTTTAATGTTGACAACAGGTGGAAGTAGCAAGAAGGGGGTGGGGGGGGGGGGGGGAATTTCAATGTACAGCCAGTAGCTGTACAACCAGTTCTATCGTCCATCTAGATTTCCTAATCTTCAAAGACCATATTTTTGAACCATGCTGAATCACACATTTGATTCATAAGATACGTTGACGAGACAGAAGAGAGTTCAACGTTTCTGCTGATTCGTTGATAAGATCCTTACATGGACTACGTTTATACGCCGGACTAATTGAACAGCGATTACCCGCAAATAAATTTCGACATTATTCTGATTCATTCTACCGTAGTTGGACAAAATTATGTAAACAGTAAAACTAAAACACGTAATTATTATTAACATGGTTTAGGAGACGCATTGGAATTCAAAACACCTACCTGTCGTCTCGGAATGAATACGGATAGGTCAAATGTGGTTTTCAACGAAACCTTATAACATCCAACTAGGAAAAGTGTGGCAAGTTCAGATAACTGTGTAGGAAAATGAAAGGAAATGATCGTGTCGCATTGTTGGCCAAGTGGCCCCGTCCGGGCAGTTCGGCCGCCAGGTTCAAGTCGATTCGGGTCACGCCATATTGGGCGACCTACACGTCGGTGATGATGAGGACAACACAACACCGAGTTCATGGGCAAAGAAAAACCCTACCCCTTCCAGGGTCCACTGCACGATAAGCAAACACGTTACCACGCAGCTACACAAGCAAACTAATATGATTAAGGTGGATAGTGTTCACGCAGACTTCTCTCAAAAGTAGACCACATAAACCTAATTATGTTGAGATCTGGCAACTGTGATGGCCACGGGAGATGCAACAATTCCTCATCGATTTCCCGAAACCAATCTTGGGGAATGCAAGCTGTGCGAATAGTGACCCCTTCCTTTTGGAAACGGCATCACCAATGTGAAAAAAATACGCATGGGATGGGATGGATCCGATCAGCCAAAATGATCGCTTTATCCTTAACAGACGCATCTGTGGTGTAGGAGTGATTCCGATGCACACCGCCTGACGTTTACCGCGATCAGAGAGTGCTGGCTACTTACGCGACGAATGCTGGTAATTATTCTTGCGGCGTTTTGCGGAGCCCATCTCCCCTGATACTACACTGCCCACCGACAGCGTAAACTTTCCAACAACCAGGATGAACGCCGTTAACTGGCTAAAAGGCATGGCCCTTTACTACATATTTCGTGATGCTCACAAAGGCGGACTCGACTTTTGGTCCATACTGATGACTACATATGCTGCTTTCAGCCGTCACCCGAAGTGCAGGACCCACTTCTTTAATTGTTTAAGTTCATTATTTGCGGACCTTCGTGCTTACTGGGACGTACCAGTTATGAAGCGGTGTAAATGAAGAAGAATCCTGGAGCAAACTGATCCACTACGGACGGAATAGGAGGGGAACCCTACCAACAGACGAGAAGACGATTCGGATGCTCGGCTACGGCAGTTGTAGTTTTTTTACCACAAAAAAATTAAAAATTAAATTAATAAATAAACATAGACAAATCCACTAAATTACCTGCCTGATCTCTTGATCCTAGAACACATTGCTTGGGCATCACGATGGGATGGACAGGTCTCGGGTGTCAACCCCTGTCCTACCTAACGTAAATGAAAAAGTCTCTCTTCATTGGCAAAACATTCCGGTGTAACCTCCATACGGATCTGTGGGAGGGAACTTCCAAGGTGAAGGTGACCACGAGAAACAAATTCAGTAACCATCGAAAGGCTAACGTTCTACGAGTCACTAAGTGCAATGTCACAGGCTTGCACTTGGTATGCGAGCTAGAAAATCTGAAAAGGGAAAGGCTTAAGACAGATACAGTAGGAGACAGTGAAAGGATCTCTGATCATATGAGTGTAGGGTGATATTAACAGCAACTGAAAAGGGTATAACGCCTACCTTTATGATCATCACGAAATATGTAGTAAA
Organism: Schistocerca gregaria; assembly: GCF_023897955.1. Taxonomy (NCBI): domain Eukaryota; kingdom Metazoa; phylum Arthropoda; class Insecta; order Orthoptera; family Acrididae; genus Schistocerca; species Schistocerca gregaria. The sequence goes on along the minus strand of NC_064922.1, from coordinate 647,716,583 downwards.
GGGCCATGCCTTTTAGCCAGTTAACGCCGTTCATCCTGGTTGTTGGAAAGTATACGCAGTCAGTGCGCAGTGTAGTATCAGGGGATATAGGCTCCGAAAAACGCCGCAAGAATAATTACCAGCATTCGTCGCGTGAGTAGCCAGCACTCGCTGGTCGCGGTAAAAGCCAGGTGGTGTGCCCGTTATGAAAAGTTGGGAGTATAGAGAATGATGCTGTGAACAGTTAACTTATAGGGAATCCACAGCAAACGAACACCGACAACGATAGTTCAGGTACATATGCCGACGTGGCAAGCTGAAGATGAGGAGACAGAGAAATTGAAGGATGATATTGAAAGGATAATGCAGCACGTAAAGTGAGATGAAAATCTAATAGTCATGATGGAATGGAATGCACTTGTTGTGGACGGAGTAGAAGAAAAGGTCACAGGAGAATATGGGCTTTGGACAATGAAAGAGAGGATATCTAATTGAGTTCAGTAATAAATTTCTGCTAATAAATTTCTGCTAGTAACAGTGAATATACTGTTCAAGAATCACAAGAGTAGAAGGTATACTTGGGAAAGGCCAGTAGTGACGAAAAGTGGGCTGAAGTTTTAGAGATTAGTCAGGAAGAATGAATACGCAACGAAGTGGGATACGAAGTACAAAGGACTGATGAGATGTTCTTGAAGTTCTCTAAACTTATAGGCACAGAAATAAGGAATAACTCGGCTGATAGTACAGTTCAAGAGGAATAGACATCTCTAGAAAGGGCTATCACAGAAGGTCGAAATAAAAACGTAGGTGCAAAGAAGGTAAGAGTGAATAAACCATGGGTAACAGAAGAAATACTTCCGTCGATTGACGAAAGAAGGAAGTACAAAAATATTCAGGGAATTCAGGAACACAGAAATACAAGTCGCTGATGAATAAAATAAATAGGAAGTGCAGGGAAGCTAAAACGAAATAGCTGCCTGAAATCGAATAATAAATGATAGAAGGACTGACTCAGCAAATAGGAAAGCAAAACAACATTCGGTGAAACTAAAAGCAATGTTGATAACATTAAGAGTGCAAAGAGAAATCTTCTGTGAAATGCGGGGAAGAGAGGGGACAGATGGAAAGCTTTGTCTGATGGGATAGTGGGAGTAACAGGAGTCGATTTAGAAGAGATGGGCATTTAGTATTAGAATCAGCATTTAAGAGAGCTTTGGAGGACGTAAGATCAAATAAAGCAGAAGGGCTAGATAACATTAAATCAGAAATTCTAAAATTTGGGAAACAAGCAACAAGCCGATTACTCAAGTTGGTGTGTAGGAGATATGAGTATGCGACATACCATCTGACTTTCGAAAAAATATCATTCACACAATTCCCAGGACTGTGAGAGCTGACAAGTGCGAGAATTGTTGTGCAATCAGCTTAAAAGCTCATGCATCCAAGTTGCTGACAAGAATAATGTATAGAAGAATGGAAAAGTAAATTGAGGATGTGTTAGATGACGATCAGTTTAACTTTTGGAAAGGTAAAAGCACGAGACGCACGTTGCGGTTAGTAATGAGATAAGACTAAAGAAAAATCAAGACACTTTCATCGGATTTGTCAACCTGGAAAAAGCGTTTGACAATGTCAAATGGCACTAGATGTTTGAAAGCCTGGAAAAAATGGGGTAAGCTGTGGGGAGAGACGGGTGATGCGCAATATGTACAATGGCCAAGTGGGAATAATAATAGAGAATGAGCAAGTACGAAGTGCTCGGACCAAAATGTATGTACGACAGGAATGTAGTCTTTCACCCCTACTGTTCAATCTGTACATCGAAGAAGCAGTGATGGAAATAATAGAAAGTTCATGAAATCTGAATAATATCAGGTGAAAGGGTATCAATGATACGATTCGCTGATAACATCGCTATCCTGAGTGAACGTGAAGAGAAATTACATGATCTGCTGTATGTAATGAGCAATCTAACGAGTACAGAAAATAGACTGAGAGTAAATCGAAGAAAGACGTAAGTAATGAGAAGTAGCAGAAATGGGAGCAGAGATAAAGTTACCATCAGGACTGATGGTCACGAAGTAGATAAAGTTAAGGAATTCTACTAACTAGGCTACAAAATAAGCTATGACTGACCTGGAAAATAGAAGTCTACAAGTTTCAAACATAGGCCTTAATTTCGGAAAGAAATTGCTGAAAATGTAGGTTTGGAGCACTGCATTGTATGGTAGCAAAGAGTGGACTGTGGGAAAACAGGAGCGGAAGAGAATCGATGCATTTGAGATATGGTGCTACAGATGTATGTTGAAAATTAGTTGGATTGATTAGGTAAGAAATGAAATGGTTCAACGAAGAACCGGAGAGGAAAGGAATGTGTGGAAAACACTGACAAGGAAAAGGAAAAGGATGACAGGACATTTGTTAAACCATCATGGAATGACTTCCATGGTACTACAGCATGGTACATCCAGCAAATGACTGATGACGTAGTTTGCTAGTGTTACTCTGAGAAGAAGAGATCGGCACAGGAGAGCAAGTCGTGGCGGTCAGCATCAAACCAGTCAGACGACTGCTGACTCAAAAAAAAGTACATGCCGGTAATACTCTTATGTAGCGTAAATTTGGGGCCATTGAGTACCACGACATGGCCGCCCAAATCATCACCGAGCGACCACCATGATTCTTTCATGCAATGTAAACTCAGCCAGAAATTGCATCCGATTAAATGAATTTTTACCATTGCTCCATCGACAAGGATACTGTGTCATTTGCATCACTAATGAGAGGTTTTGGAATTCCATCTGACCCCGCTTTTGGAGTTGGAGTTCCTTTAGTACGGTTTTGATACTTAAACGGTTCGCAAGTCCGACGTTTAGTTGTGCAGTTACCTTTGACGTTCATCACAATCCTCTTCAGTGACAGGCTGTGACGAACATTCAACACATACACTACTGGCCATTAAAATTGCTACACCACGAAGATGACGTGCTACAGATGCGAAATTTAACCGACAGGAAGAAGATGCTGTGATATGCAAATGATTAGCTTTTCAGAGCATTCACGCCAGTGGCGACACCTACAACGTGCTGACACGAGGAAAGGTTCCAACCCATTACTCATACACAAACAGCAGTTGACCGGCGTTGCCTGGTGAAACGTTGTTGTGATGCCTCGTGTGAGGAGGATAAATGCGTACCAACACGTTTCCGACTTTGATAAAGGTCGGATTGTAGCCTATCGCGATTGCAGTTTATCGTATCGCGACATTGCTGCTCCCGTTCGTCGAGATCCAATGACTGTCAGCAGAATATGGAATCGGTGGGTTCAGGAGGGTAATACGGAACCCCGTGCTGGATCGCAACGGCCTCGTATCACTAGCAGTCGAGATGACAGGCATCTTATCCGCATGGCTGTAACGGATCGTGCAGCTACGTCTCGATCCTTGAGTCAACAGATTGGGACGTTTGCAAGACAACAACCATCTGCATGAACAGTTCGACGACGTTCGTAGCAGCATGGACTGTCATCTCGGAGACCATGGCTGCGGCTACCCTTGACGCTGCATCACAGACAGGAGCGCCTGTGATGGTGTACTCAACGACGAACCTGGGTGCACGAATGGCAAAACGTCATTTTTTCGGATGAATCCAGTTTCTGTTTACAGCATCATGATGGTCGCATAAGTGTTTGGCGACATCGCGGTGAACGCACATTGGAATCATGTATTCGTCATCGCCATACTGGCGTATCACCCCTGAGTGATGGTATGGGGTGCCATTGGTTACACGTCTCGGTCCCCTCTTGCTCGCATTGACGGCACTTTGAACAGTGGACGTTACATTTCAGATGTGTTACGACCCGTGGCTCTACCTTTCATTCGATCCCTGCGAAACCCTATATTTCAGCAGGATAATGCACTACCGCAGGTCCTGTACGGGCCTTTCCGGATAAACAAAATGTACGACTGCTGCCGTGGCCAGCACATTCTTCAGATCTCTTACCAATTGAAAACGTCTGGTCAATAGTGGCCGAGCAATTGGCTCGCCACAGTACCCAAGTTACTACTCTTGATGAACTGTGGTATCCTGTTCAAGCTGCATAGGCAGCTGTACCTGTACATGCCATCCAAGCTTTGTTTGACTCAATGCCAAGGTGTATCAAGGCTGCTATTACGGCCAGAGGTGGTTGTTCTTGGTACTAATTTCTCAGTATCTAGGCACTCAAATTGCGTGAAAATGTAATCTCACGTCAGTTCTAGTATGTGACTTCCAGACGCTGTTTTCTCTGTTTTCCTTTATGTAGTATAAAACTTCGAGCAGTGACACTTGAAACACCAAATACTTGGGTTCTTTTTTTACAGAAACATCCGTCATATGATTACTAACACTTTCCCTACATTGAGTTCACTTAGCTCGGACGTAATGCTCTCACACACTGCTGCACGGAACTCTGTTCTGACCACGGCTTACACATGAAATGCATAGAGGAAACTGCACACGTGTCGTTCGAGGTCAAATAAAACAGAGCATCCTGCAAGCTTGAGTTCAAACATGGATTTTTCATGACATGTGCCTGTCCTTCGTAGGTGTAATGTATGTATCAAAATAAACTGGCAGTCGGCAGCTGGCAAGAAGGAAGCTAGGAGGCGGGCGTATTCGGTTGTACTTTGCGTATATGGTATAGATTTGACCAACTGTGGATCCGTGATCCCACGAACATAGATGATAGTATCCGACGCCCATGTCGATAGTGGACAGGAGTCGATCGTCAAGCGCTGCAGAAGGCAGTGAGACGAGCTTTGAGTGCGGAGTAGCACTGGAGAGTGTCGAGTGACATGTGGTGTGGGAGTGACGGGCAAGAATGGTGGTCGAGTGAGTTTTAAACGGTAAAATTCACCGGAATATGACATACGAGCGCGTCCCCCTAACCGCCGTGGGGTGGACCCTCATCGATAAAATTCACGAGTGATATGACACCAAAAGTGACAGGTGCCGAATTTCGTGTTTCGCGTCAACCGCGTTGGCCAGCAACAACCATGGCTTGCAGTGAGGATTGTTGTGGATGTTAACCATCGTCATTGCGTGTGACGAAATACCTAAAATCAGCAACCAATAAGAGATATAACGGTAATTAGATGTGTAAAGCGAAGGTAGCAACTGCCTCAGAATTTGTGTGTTGGCAGGAAATATATATCAGTTTGTACATCGCAACCTTTGTGGTCCTTAATAATAGACAAACTTTCAATCATTAGCTATTCCGTCACAGAACAGCCGCATTCGGTTGAAATACTCCCGAAACCACAGCAGAAAAACCGATAGCCTTTCATCCATTAAGCACACGGTCATATAATCATAATAATTAACAGTTTGGCGGCTTCGATAAATTACACAAAATCAAGTCAAAGAATTAAACGGGGGTGTTTCAAGTTGAATGGAGAGGAGCCTCTTGTAGCTGTAGATGTAGGGAACATGCAGCAGTCCTCAGCAGTTAGGAGGCCTAAGTCACCTGCAAAGTCTAACAGAAAGAAGGAAGTGCTGCTGCTGCTAGGTAGTTCGCACGGTAGAGATGTGGGCCAGCAGTTGGGGAGTGAGTACCAGGTCACCAGCATTGTGAAGCCAAGTGCAGTGATGGCTCAGGTAACTGACAGCATATGAGAGTGATATAGGAATCTTACTAAGGAGGACCAGGTAGCGACAGAGGGTGGAGCAAGGAACAATCTCGATTGGGATGGGGAATATGATGTAGGTGGTGCCCTGGTAAAATAGCTACTCAAACTGGTCGCACTTACGTGTATTTCGTGCAACTGTTTCAGCGTCACGATCGGCCTCATCTTAATGCTTCTGTTAGGCGCTTTAACATGAGGCTCGAGAGGGCGCTGATGGCAAAGGGCATGGGTCATATTTAAACGGTGCCAGTTGGGTGTATCAGTAGATCGGATTTCACTTTGCATGGCCTGCACCTCAATAGGCATGGCAAGTGGAGGCTATCAAAACTTATAGGTGACAGTGTAGTGGGTGGTGGTGGGATCAGTCATGGTAAAATTCCTGTAGCAGTTGGTGTTAGAGCTGCACGTTTTTTAGACTGAAGTCATCTGATAGGTATACCTGTTTAAAGGAAGTCCCTCTAACTAAGGATTCACCTTCAGAGGACATCAAGTTTCCAGCCAGAGAAGGAATTAGCATACTTGATCAAAATATAAGAGGTATTAGAGATAAATTTAGTGAATTGTTTATAGACGTTGATCTGAAATAATTGATATATCGGAGCACCAGTTCAGAGGCTTCCTTTATCAGGATGCAGATTAGCTGGCTCTTTTTCAGGGAGTTCCTTGGGGGGGGGGGGGGGGGAGTGGCCGTGTACATAAAAAACAGTATTCCTTTTCTGTCCATAGACGTATCATGGTACTGCACTTAGCAGATATTTGAATGTTGTGCAGGGGCAGTTGAATTTAGTGAAACTAAAGTTCTAATTGTTGTTGTTTATGAGTCCCGTAACTCTGACTTCAGAGCATTTCTGCTCAAGCTAGAGAGAGTTCTTGATTCACTTTGCAGGAAGTACCAGAAATTAGTTATATGTGGTGACTTCAAAATAAATTTTGTATATGATGGTGCAAGAAAAAAGATGTTGGTAGTTCTCCTAAACTCATATGATCTGACGTAGACTGTTTTCTTCCAGCTATGGCGCAAGGGTACAGTAGCACAACCATAGACAACTCTATTCAAACAAATGTCACATACAATTACAAACTATGTAGGAAAATTAATGCAAAAGCAGTAGAGAGTTTCTTAAACACTGTCAAGGAACAAGAGTGGCAGGAGGCCTATAATGCCAATAACATAGATGAAAAATTTAATGCATTCGTTAACCCATATCCGACGCTCTTTGAGAGTTGTTTTCCATTAGAACGTTCTAAGTTGGGTATCAGGAGTAATAGGCAGCCCAGGTGGCTGACTAGTAGGTTAACAAAACGGGAATTATATCAAAATTTTACAAGTATTCACAATCGAGCTACAGAAGTCAGTTGCAAACAGAATTGTAAGGTGTTTAAAAATGTTATTAGGAAGGAAAAGAGTATGTGGCATGCAAATAGAATATCTAATTCACAGGATAAAGTTAAATCCATGTGGTCAGTAGCGATGGAAGTGCCTCGTCGGCAGCACAACGTAGACGGTATAAACTGAGTTCGTAGTAAAAATATTTCCCTTACTGTTAAATCAGATATATGTGCAATATTTAACAATCATTTTCTGAGCACTGCTGGTGAATTAAATAAAAATTTAGTTTCTACAAGAAATCATATAACTTTCTTGGCAAATGCGTTCCCGAGATTGATGTCTGAAATACATCTCTGTGATACGGACAAGGGGGAGACTGATTCAATAACTAAATAACTGAAGACTAAGGACTCTCATGGTTATGATAGAGTGCCTGTCAGAGTGATAAAGTACTGTGCAGCACATGTTAACCCTGTACTTAGCCATATTTGTAATTTTTCCTTTAGGAATGGTTAGTTTCCTGAACGATTGTAGTACTCAGTAGTAAAGCCGCTTTATAGAAGGGGAGAAAAGCATAATGTAGACATTTTAGACCTATTTCTATGCCATCAGTGTTTGTTAAAGTTATTGAAAAATTTGTTTATTTAACGATAATTGATCATTTTATACCACACGATTAGCTACCTAATGTACAGTTCGGCTTTAGAGGTCGTATAACAACTGAAAATGCTATATTCTCTTTTCTCTGTGAGGTATTGGATGGGTTAAACTAAATGTTTCGAGCGCTAGACATATTTTTTGATTTAACTAAAGCGTTTGATTGTGTTGATCACAAAATATTGCTCCAGAAGTTGGGCCCTTACGCAATGCGTGGAGTAGCTCACAATTGGCTCACCTCTTACTTTAGCAACAGACAACAAAAGGTCACTATTCTCAATACTGAGAATAGCTGCGATGTGTTGTCTGAATGGGGTACAGTCAGGTGGTGGGTTCCCCAGGGATCAGCATTGTGGCCACTCCTGTCCCTTATTTATATAAATGATATGCCCTCTAGTATTACGCGTAGATATAAAATACTTCTAGTAAAGAATGTTGTGGGCAACATTGGCCCAGTTTCAAATAGTGCAGTGCATGACATAAGTTCATGACTTGTTGCAGATAAACTGACGCTGAATCACAGTAAGACTCAGTTTTTAGTTTCTGACACACAATTCAATAAAACCTGACGTTTTAATTTCACAGAATAGGCATATGATTAGTGAAACTAAACAGTTCAGTTTTCTAGGCGTTCAGATAGATAGTAATCTGTCGTGGAAAGCACACGTTCAGGATCTTGTTCAGATACCTAATGCTGCCATTTTTACTATTCGAACAGTATCTGAAGTGAGTGATCGTTCGACACGAAAATTAGTCTACTTTGTTTATTTTCATTCGTTTATGTCGTATAGTATTGTATTTTGGGGTGACTCTTCCCATTCTAAAGGATATTTTTGGTCCAGAAACTGGCGCTTCGGACAATAAGTAATGTAAGTTCACGGAACTCTTGTCGATCCCTCTTCACGATTCTGTGTATTTTGACTTTTGGTCTCTCAATATATATATTCCTTGCTGTCATTTCTTGTTAACAATATTAGCTTATTCCCAAGAATAAGCAGCTTTCACTCAGTTAATACTAGGCGGAAATCAAACTTGCGTTTGGTTCGGATTTCCTTAACTCTTATGCAGAAAGGTGTGCAGTATACTGCTGCATATATTTTCAATAAGCTGCCGCTCTAATTCAAAAATCTTAGCAGCAAACCAAGCGCTTTCAAATCGAAACTGAAGAGTTTCCTCATGTGTAACTCCTATTCTGTCGAGGAGTGCCTTGAAAAATTAAGCTGATTCTTGTTGTATTGTTGACTGCGTTTACTTAAACTTATGGACAGACTTTTATCGTGTTCAGAAACATTTTATTTTTATCTGGTATTACTTTTATGTTATAATTTAATGTATGACATGTTCCATGACCTTGGAGATTTGCTCATCAATTTGGTCCTACAGAACTTGACGTGTAAATAAAATAAATAAAATAAGAATAAATTTTAAATAAAGTTTTATCTGAAATTCCTGTATTTCAAAGTTATGCAGTAAAGTAAGAACCATAAGCGGAACACGAAATGCATTAAAATAAATCCTTGTCAGAAAGCAGTGACACGAAGGAAACCAAAATTCAACCCAACGGCGTACTGTACACTTACCGCAAAACATGTTCACAGTGATGTCCATGTGGACGAAGACAGTGGCGTGCTCCACGTCTCACAGCTCTCGGAATGTTACACACTACGTTCATCTCATTCTGGGCCATTTCACAGTCATTTTCAGTTCGCTCATGTAGTTGGGCTACATTCTCTATTCCAATACCATACACGAGCTCCTTGACACAGCCGCGAAGGTAAGGAGTCCAGTGGATTAAGATCTGGATAACTGGCGGGCCAAATAGCTGGTCCTGCACGAACTGTCCACTTATCGGGATAAGCAACACTGAGATACTCTCATGCCTCCCGACTGAAATATGCAGGGGCAGCGTCTTTTATAACCCTTAAGTCGGTTCGTTTAGCAATGGGCACATCACGAAGCACACCACGCGGTTCATGTTATAAAAACTGTCGATACACTCTGTCAGTGACACACTGTGGAATAAAGTGCAGTCCGAGTAACTGACTGTCCACTACACCTCATCATATATTCACTGCAAAACGATGTTGATACGCTCGTATTGTAGCAGTTTCAGGAACAAAACACTGTCTAACATTTTACCCTTATTTTTATGCGTACATTGCACCCACGAATTGTGTAGTTACTTTTGTATGTCCCTGATTTTCTCTTTTTATTAGCCCTTAGTCTTAGTCTTGTTCAAGGAGATGTTAGCGTTATACAGGGAATTAACATTTCAACGAAATCAGGGGTGAGCAATCTCAGTTTCATTTTTCACTGTCGAAGAATTTCAGTTTCGGTACTCAAAAGTGAGTTATTTTGAATTCGCTTTCAAGGGTGAAGAATGTTCACTCTAATTTTCAAGAGAGTAGATTTTAAGTTACGGGGAGAGTAAGTAACGGTAGTTCTCGTGGAACTCCTCACGTGAGAAATAATGCCCCTTATACTTTTTTAGACTTCAAATGGTAACACTGTAAGTAGGCTGTTTAGGTTTTTTTTATTTGTAACACCACCTCTGTATGAAAATCACTGGCTGTGCTGTGTGCAGTCTGTGGCTGGTTGGCATTGTTGTAATACTCGCCATTGTAGCGTTGCACAGTTGGAGGTGAGCCGCCAGCAGTGGTGGATGCGGGGAGAGAAATGGCGGAGTTTTGAAATTTATAAGACTGGATTTCATGAACTGCTATATATATTATGACTTTTGATGATATTAAGGTAAGTACATTGTTTGTTCTCTATTAAAATCTTTCATTTGCTAACGATGCCTATCAGCAGTTAGTGCCTTCCGTAGTTTGAATCTTTTATTTAGCTGGCAGTAGGGCCGCTCGCTGTATTGCAGTAGTTCGAAAAAAAAAGAAAATGGTTCAAATGGCTCTGAGCACTATGGGACTTAACATCTATGGTCATCAGCCCCCTAGAACTTAGAACTACCTAAACCTAACTAACCTAAGGACAACACGCAACACCCAGCCATCACGAGGCAGAGAAAATCGCTGACCCCGCCGGAAATCGATCCCGGGAACCCGGGCGCGGGAAGCGAGAACGCTACCGCACAACCACGAGATGCGGGCACAGTAGTTCGAGTAACGAAGATTTTTGGTGAGTCAAGTGATTTGTGAAACGTATAGGTTAATGTTAGTCAGGGCCATTCTCTTGTAGGGATTACTGAAAGACAGATTGCGTTGCGCTAAAAAAATATTGTGTGTCAGTTTAAGCACAGACTTGTATAATTTTTCTAAGGGGACGTTTCAACACTATCGTTGGAACACAGTGATATTGCCCATTTGTTCTGTTCCACTGCGCTTCATTTGTGGGAAGACCTTTTGTCACACTCATTTTGGCTGTGTTACTGACTTATTACAAGTTTACTACTCGACTTCATTTATGATCTCGTGTGGCATGTGCCTGTGCAAGGTGGTGAAGAACTTGGGGTGATAAACACTGAAGTCCTTATGGATGTCTGCCATGGTATGTATGGAGAGGATACTGGACTGATCCTGGTGATAGGTGTGTGATGGGGAACAGGATGTCATTACGCCAGATCAGCACCGATGACGTGTGAACATGAAACATCATGTAATATGTATAAGTAAAACTTTATTCATAGAAATTCCTGCAGTGGAAGGCTATTGAACATAAGCATCCAGCAGAGTCTTCTTTCCTAATCTCCAGTTATCATCTGTTTTGCAAACGGTTGATTCGAAAGAAGTACAGATACAAATCTAACTTCTGAGCAATGATAATTTCTCCTATCTGGTTTTTCATAGTTCTCCTTTAGTTACAGTTTCGCTGGTGATATATTTTATGACTTTATATCACAGTCGTCACAGAGTGTTTTCGGAACATCCCAAAAATTTGTCAAACAAAACAAACTAGTTTAATACAAACACCACTTACCGACGTTATACCGTCTTTTCCGACCATTTGTCGATATACATCCCTGAGAAATCAGCTTTTTTCTCGATTCCTTCGATTGTCTTCATGACAATGTACTCTCAGGTGTTCATGATCCTCCACTCACGCCAGCAATAAAACCAACGACAACTTCATCGTGAGATTCGTTGTTAACTTGCTTACTTAAGTACGAGGTCGTTCTGAAAAATAATGCCTCCCCATTTTTTGTCTAAACTCTGAAAGATTCTTAAATAAATCAAACGCTGTTAACAACCTACATTTTTATTCTTCATGTCCACACATTTATTTCTCGACATAGTCGCACTGGATACGAACACATTTCTCCCAAAGAGAGACCAGTTTTTTTATGCCGTCACTGTAGAATATTTGCCTTTGTTGGCGGAGTCGGGTCCTCACCTCTGCTTGCACTGCTTCATCACTGTCAAAGTGAAGTTCTCGAAGGTGTTGCTCAAGTTTTGCAAACAAGAAAATCGGGCGGACCAAGTCGAGACTGTATGGAAGATGATCGATGACAGTGAACCGAAGGCTTCGAATTGTTTCAGGTGTCGCAGCGGTTGTGTGTGAGATGGCGCTGTCACGCTTAAGGGGGGGGATGCTACGTGTATGGACCAGCTCTTCGAATTTAAAAGTCGATTACAGTACGCTATTTCTATTTCTCTCCTATTGACATAGTTGCGTTACACACCACCGTGTTACACGTTGCAATTTGGATTTTTCTAGCGGCAATGGCTACAAATTTGTATACATGAAGATTGTTTTATTTTAAAAGTTTTAAGAATTTTTGCATAAATTATTCGGAGGCACTATGTTTCAGCATGCCCTCGGTGTTCCTCATGAACTTCCTGTTTAAAAATTCCGTAAGTAATCACAAATACCACAGTTGTAATACTATACTCACTAATCAATTCAGTGATATTATGTTTCCAGCACGTAGGCAAATTCTAGCAAATGCAAAATCTCTTTGAGCTTTTAACCCAGAGCCAATCTTCAGAAACCAAATAAGAGGCGCTGAAGAAGCTTCGGTCTAAAGTATGTGGAACCCATCACACTGACCCTCACAAGAAGTCTCAGTTCTAAAAAGCTTCGTGCAGCTTTATAACAGGCTACATAAACCTCTAAATCTATAATAATCACCATTCAGTGATACTGTTTGGCGTTACTACCGTTCTGCGGCCATGCGGTGGACAGTTTCTGCCAACATGCAGTGATTAGAATTCTTGCACTGACTGGCCCGGTCACATATTATGTATTACCAAGTATTAAAATTTCATACACCTGAAGACGGGATTTTAAAATCTCGAAACCGGTCGTGGTTTCAATAAATTTTACTAAAACTGAAGCAGATCTCTCTAAATTAATTATCATAGTTCACACAGGAACAATTTATTTCATTAGATATTTTTATTTATGTATTTATTTATTTTTATTTATTTATTTATTTATTTATTTATTTATTTATTTTGCATGTCATGGGAAAAGTTACCGCAGAATGCCAGAAAAAGAGTCATTCAAATTATTTAGATGTAGAATGTTCTCTCAATTTAAACATCTTTAATTTGTGAGAAAACAAAGAGAGTTATTCAAATTATTTAGAATTTGAATGACCTATTAATTTAAGAGTTTTTCATTTGTGAGACAATCTTACAACGGAAAATTAAAATGAGAGCTGTAATATAATCCTAGAACATGAGTAATTAAAACTGAAGAATTATTTGTGATCTCCTAGACACCTTACAACTTCCATGACTCCACACGAGAAATTGTAGATTTTGTAACAGAGCGTTGTCGTATTAATCCTCAACTCCAATGATGTATTTACACTGTGTAATCAAAAGTATCCGGACACCTGGCTGAAAACGACTTACAAGTTCGTGGTGCCTTGCATCGGTAATGCTGGAATTCAGTGTGGTCCTGGCCCACCTGTAGCTTTGATGACAGCTTCCACTCTCGCAGGCATACTTTCAATCAGGTGCTGGAGCGTTTCTTGGGGAATGGCAGCCCTTTCTTCACGGAGTTCAGCACTGAGGAGAGGTGTTGATGTCGGTCGGTGAGGTCTGGCACGAAGTCGGCGTTCCAAAACATACCAAAAGTGTTGTATAGTATTCAGGTCAGGACTCTGTGCATGCAGGTCCAATACAGGGATGTTATTGTCGTGTAACCACTCCGTCACAGGTCATGCATTATGAACAGGTGCTCGGACGAGTTGAAAGATGCAGTCAACATCCCCGAATTGCTCTTCAACAGCGGGTAGCAAGAAGGTGCATAAAACATCAATGTAGGCCTGTGCTGTGATAGTGCCATGCAGAACAACAAAGGTTGTGAGATACAAACAAAGGTTATGAAATATAAGACCACAGCATAACACCACCGCCTCCGAATTGTTCTGCTTCCTCAAACCTTGATGTGGTTACAGACGCTGGCAGACGACGTTCACCGGGCATTCGCCATATCTACACCCTGCCATCGGATCGCTACATTGTGTACATTGATTCGTCACTCCACATAACGTTTTTGCACTGCTCAGTCGTCCAACGTTTACTCTCCTTACACCTGCCGAGGCGTCGTTTGGCATTTACCGGCGTGATGTGGGGTTATGAGCAGCTGCTCGACCATCAAATCCAAGTTTTCTCACCTCTCGCCTAACTGTCGTAGTACTTGCAGTGGATCCTGATACAGTTTGGAATCCCTGTGTGATGGTCTGAATAGATGTATGCCTATTTCACATAACAACCCTCTCCAACTGTCTGCGGTCTCTGTCAGTCAAGAGATGAGGTCGGCATGTACGCTTTTGTGCTGTACATGTCCCTTCACTTTTCCACTTCACAATCACATCGGAAACTGTGGACCTAGGGATGTTTAGGAGTGTGGAAATCTCGACACAAGTGACACCCAATTAAAATGTTTCAAATGGCTCTAAGCACTATAGGACTTAATATCTGAGGTCATCAGTCCCCTACACTTTCGAACTACGTAAACCTAACTAACGTAAGGACATCACACACATCCATGCCCGAGGCAGGATTCGAACCTGCCACCGTTGCACCTGCGCAGTTCCGGACTGAAGCGCCTAGAACCGCTTGGTCACAGCGGCCGGCGACACCCAATCACCTGACCACGTTCGAAGTCCGTGAGTTCCGCGGCGCACCCCACTCTGCTCTCTCACGATGTCAAATGACTACTGAGGTCGTTGACATGGAGTACCTGGAAGTAGGTGGCACCACAACGCACCTAGTATGAAAAACATATGATTCTGGGTGTGTTAGGATACTTTGATCACATAGTGTATATCCAAATACAACTTACTTTGCGTGCATGGAAGCTAAATATTCGATTTGAACAACGAGATTAGTCAGCCCTATCTTCCCCAGTTAATCTAACTAATTTCATGAAGAATAACACTTCCTCAAACCTTGATGTGGTTACAGGCCTTCAATCTAATGGTTATCTGGGTACTCTAATCAGCATAAACCGGGATTCAGAATACTTAAAATCACTGAAGGACCTATGCAGAAAAGTTATCACTTTCTTATTCTTTTATTCATGGGTGATTAGCAAGGACTGATTCTTAATACCCCTGTTTCGGCCACTTCATGCTTCTGTATTTTGATCAGTTTCTTATCATGATAATTACCTTTCATTTTGTACGCTTCCTCTGTAAAATTAATCGTAGCTCTGCTGACCCTTTCTTCCACTGCCCTTCGTCGCTGGAACCCTGTGGAATTTTGTTCACGCATTCATCTCTTTCTTTCTTACAGGTGAGAATACGATAGAAACTAAGACAAAATGTTCTGTGTGCACATACTTCAACGTGACAAGTGTAGCTGCAGATTATCCCAGTTTTTTCTTCAGATACCTCCCCATATTAATTCAAGAGATCGAATAATTGTTTCTTTTGCTTGGCGGTGAGGTACCCTGGCTCCCCCACTTTCAGTTGTACTAGTGTGTTAACTCCAAATAATTCAGAAGACTTCCTTAGCGGCGTTATCATCTTTCAGAGTTTCTTGGCAATAAAGTCAGTCCAAAGACTCGCAGTAACGTCCATGGCTACATTCTCTCCATAAGAGCTTAATTTAGAGATTTTGCATCATTGATCAGAATGAGACCTTGCTCATATAAAAGTTTATTGTTCTGCACTCGGATAAAATCAATGCCCAGAGTACAGTCGACAACCAGTCCTTCTACAACTCGCAGCTTTTTCTAATGTTACTATATAAAAAAAATTGTGTTATTTTTGTTTTTTGTTGTGGTTTATGTCAACTATTCCTGTTCTTAAGTTTCGCATGTGTCTGGGTTATGATGTGAATCTGAATAATGCAAGTGGTATGCTTTCATAAACACTATCTGATAAAAGGAGTCGCCAGGTACGTCTGAAGCTATATAACTTTATTACAATTATCTTTTATTAACAATAATTAGGAAGCGTAAAACTGTGTACTTAACAGCTATCCTTTGAAATTCTGCATTGCTTACTGCAGTGAACACTGCCACAATATGTGACGTCACGCTACATGGCTTGCAATCCGACCAAATAAGACTAAAAGAGTATAAATTCTGCACAAAATTATAAATCGAATTTTGATAGAATATATGTCCCAAATGCTTTTATTAAAATGCCTTTTAAAGGGACATTTGCATGTTGAGGTTTCATTAGGAGAAAGCATACGTAATGAAATAAAGAAACAGTTTGAGCCATAGATATAGTCCACGGCTGTATAAATATTGTCTGCAGCCACTGGAAACATTTGAAGACTTTTGATCGTCAGATTATTGGCGGAGTAAGAGGCACCTTTTGTTTTCTAGGTTTTGTACAGATCGGACGTATTTTGGCACACTGCTATTAAAACTACATTATTTTATTAACACATTCAGAGGTTGCATCCAAACGGCACTCATAATTGCATAATGCAAGGCTCAATGTAAGTGTCGTAAGTTAATTGTGTTTTGTTACAGAATATAGTGTAATTTCTAAACTACGTATGTTTTATTTTGTATCATTACTCATTGGAAGATTTTTGGATGCCTTGACCTGGCAAAAGTTTCCATACTTCTAAGCAAAATGTCTTCCAGCTCAATCCACCGTCGTTTTCGTGTGCTGTCTTATTTCGAAGTAGGATTTTAGTGAAAACACAGAGAGAAGAAACACGGTTAAAAATACGTGAACAGACCTTTAACCAAAAAAGCCATGCTCTGACACCGAGAGTTTGTATGATATGTAGTATTCATTACTACAATTCATTGTATTGCCTTGATCCAGGTACTATGAGCTAAAATTAAATTCGCGACTTTGTGTCTAGACGCATTGTTATATGTATTATATTGTTTTCCTTCTGTTACCAGGCCCTATTGTTTGAATACATTGAAGTAAGACGAAATGTATGTCGACACCTGAAATTAACGCTGCAATCGTGGATATAAGGTAAGGTACCGCATCTTTGCATCAGCAATCTTGCCCAAGCGCTTTCTATTATCGTAGCTTGCTTGGTAGATCTATCACAATTTTCCGTTTCCGTAGCAGTGATTTTAAGCTGCATCACAGTTTCCGAAATTGTTTTCATTATTCATACAGTGCCATAGTACAGTTTTATCAGTTCGCAATATGGCCGAATATAGTTCTGTGCAACGTAATATGGCGTGCAGCCATTAGTGTTTAAAATTCCTCCATTACTTACGACAATTATTTTCTTTATCAGACATTGTCGCACGGCGAGACTAATTTTTACATATATTCTGATTACACATACGAACTTAAATTTTTACTATATCATACGTTACGTGTGGCATGGTATTGACCAGAAAACAATTAGCAAAGATGGAGAATCAAAGAATGCAAATACAGACGCAATCCGACTCTGACTAACGAGCGGCATTTTATTGACTGTTCCGGTGACGCAAGTTTTGAAAATAGACCGTCCACCAGTAATATGCCAAAATCAAGTTCCGAACCCATTTTGGTGTTTGACGTCATGTCTAACGATATGGCAGGGGCCGAACAGTTGCACACCACTAGTATTGCCAGTATGTTCGATGCTATTATGAAGCAGATGCACGAACAAAAACACATGATGGAATGCATTCAGAATCAAATGACACAACATAAACACGACATTGACCCACATATCGACCAACACATGACATCTGTACGCGCCACTCTGAAAATCACTTTTTAGCTGCACTTAAAACGTCAAACGAAATTTTGGGCAGCCGTGGATAAATAATAGACTGACTGGACAAATATCCGACCTCAGATCTTATATTACGACAAGAAAACATTAATAAAGATGTGACAGGTGTCCAAGCACAAGTAAACAATCTCAATAAAACACCAGAGTCTGTAGTTACTCAGACAAATCTTATCCGGCACTGTACGCTGATATATAAACGCGTATTTCCGATGTCTAAAAGAAGGTCGACACAGTTGACATCCAGCTTTCTAATAAAGTAAGACTACGCATTGACAAGCATTTCTCTTGCATCAATAGAGAATTTCACACGTGGATAGAGCAAAAAGACAAATATTTTGACGAATACTTAGAAGAAAAATTGTCTGCTGTTGTCCACGACATTGTCGCGGAATTTATAAATAATAACAAGCACGTAATCAGTCAAGGAGCACACTTTGCTGCTGCACAATCGAAACAGTTTGACAATCACCCGCAACCAGTGTTCAATGACGGTAATAGCAACCAAAACACACAGCTTGGCAATGAATTCAAGTACATTTATGACGCATATAAACTTCACACTGCGTGCTCACAACAACAACAGTACGCACCTCGATATAACACACTGCACTGCAGTCGTGATAATTAGCAACGGCATTTTCCTTGCCATTCGCCAGTTGAAACTGATAGTAACCATCCTTAAACTAAACAGTACTATAATGCCAAGGAAGAAGAGATCCTCATAAAGCAGACAATTTCAGCCATTTATATTTGAAAAAAGAACAGTAGATCCTGTCGTCTTTCTTAAAGCCTTCAGAAATGCACTCCCTTGTACGTGGAGTGATCGTAAGAGGATATCTTATGTTGCCGATTATATCCAAGGCGACGCAGCTGTATGGGCGTATAATGAAGCCGACAAATGCATCACATACTAACAGTTTGAGAGAGCCTTTTTACCTCAGATTTCTTCGCAATCTGTACAGGAACGACTTCGTAGACAGAGTGTGGATCCTGAATCACTCAATCCTAAGCACGGCAGTTTGCGCCGGTATTTTGTGAAATATTTAAATATGGACATTACCTTGACGAGCCGGTTGCAACGCACGACATCCTCCGCGCATTGCAGGCATGACTGCCGTTTAATATCAAAAATAAACTTCTGCAAATCCCAGTGAATGACAAAGATTTATGAGGACCAGGGTTTCGTACCGCAAAACAATTGCTACAATGTTTACACCAGCGCCATGCAAAATACGCAGGCATCCCAACCCAATTCCGGGACGCAGGCTGCTGTCGGACACGCAAGCCAACAGAATCAACCGCTTCACATAGTAAATGCATATAAACAACAGAACCAACATGCTCAACATCGCACAAACAGAAATTATAAAACTTCTTATTCCACTGGCGGCAACCCAAATAAGACACGGCGCAACAACAACAACTACAACAGTAAAAAAAATTATCAGAATGGTAACAAAAATTTTAAGAGAAACAAAAGTAACTATATATCCCCATCAAACCAGCAACTGAGCTGGAGTAACAACAACCACGCTTCTCAGTATGAAATCACTGCGACACCACAGCAGCAAAACAATAACACAGGCCAGTGGCAATTTCCGCCGCCGCAAATGCAAACTCAGAACTGGAATGCAGGTGAATCAAAACATGAAAACGCAACGACCGCCACGGTTTGGAGACTGGAACAAACAACACCCTAATGTAAATGTTATCGAAATAGCTAGTGACACTCCACCTCCGTCTGTGCCTGCACCCTCTACAAATGTGACTACGTCAAACTAAAAACAGTCACTACAGTACCCCAGGTCGTGTCTGCGGAAGATTTGGGGGGGGGGGGGGGGGCACTTCAGTTTAAATTTATTATTTGACACACCCACTTTGCAACAGCACAATGATCATGTACCTGACAGCTATATACAGCAACCGTTATTATTCATAAGGTATAATCATGACGAAAACTCGTCTGATGAACTGATACAAGACACACACAGTGTCGTTCATCATCCAAGGAAATTGTTTTGGCCTCAATTATTGGTGATGTGGGTGGTATTCCCACTACCATTATTCTGGACACAGGAGCGGCTGTTAGTGTCTTTACATGAAAAGTGTGAGTCTGTACCGGTACCGAAGTATTCTGTCCATAACTGTAAAACATTGGCTGCTGTAGGCAAAACGTCTTCTAGGATTAGGAAACAGGTGTTTGTGACAGTCAAGGTAGGTAATGGAATCGTACAATGGCCATTCCCCGTCGTCCAAAACCTGGTCACTAATTATATTTTTGGTTTAGACATATTGTGCGAGAAGGACAACACTACTGAGTTCGCCCAACGTAAATGTATACTTGGAAATAAGGGTGGTCAAATTTCAATTGCCCTGGAAACCAGGACTCTGAAGCACGATAAACGCTGCACAGGGTACAAGACTCAGTTAATACGGGACACTGATGATGTTGACACACAGACACATGCACCTGATGCCGAGTTCGAAGACTTGAAACCTTCACTTAATAGTAAGTTATCAGAAATCACAGCTGTCACATATGATGAGCTTAATGAACTTTATGATGTTTTGTCCAAGGATATACAGGTATTTAGCAAGCGACCAGGTATGATCAACACATATGTGTATAAAATAGAAGTTAAGCATCACTAGATTTTCTTCCATAAAACCTATGTGCCAGAATGATCTGCTGTGTGGCATGATTAGAAACGAATGCTAGAGTGGAAAATCAGGTCACCTTACTACAGCCCTTTACTTGTTGTAAAGACAACGGGAATATCAGAATTTTTTGGATGCTCGTGCAATCAATGAGATAATTTTACCTGTTCGCACTAAACCTCATAATTCAGAGGAGCAACTCGAGAAATTTTTAGATTCTCACTTTTCCTACGATTGATCTGGCCAATTAGTTGTTGCAAGTCGCAATCACGCCAAAGTCTAGGAATTATACTGCACTTATATTCTGGGAGCGAACCTATCAATTTTCTGTCCTTCCCTTCGGTCTGAGAGTCAGTTCAGGCGTGTTTGTCACCGCAGTGGGTACTGTACTTGGTGATAAATTGATTGAATCAGTTACTCTCTACATTGATGACGTGCTCATACCTAGTATGACTTGTTCTGAACACATTGATACTTTGCAAAAGATTCTGCATAATTTCGCACAAACCGGAGTGTCAGGTAATCTCAAAAAGTAGAAGTTTGCGTGCAGTGAAAGTATCTTGGACATATTAATTCTCGAGGTATACGATCTGACCCAGGTAAGTTAGACACAATCAGGAATTTTCCTAGCCCACGGACTAGAAAGCAATTGAAATTTTTCCGTGGACTTCTTTCTTTCTCCGATTTTTACCACATCAACTTTTAAACAGAAAACATCTATGAAACCTACTCTAAAAAATCAAATATAGATTTAGTCTGACCAGTGTCAGAAAGACTTTGATAGTATTAAGCACGCTTTGGTTAACGCAAAAATTTTGGATCACCGTGATTTTAATCTAGACTTTTGTATGACAAGTGACGCCTCATCCTCTGGCTTAGGCTGTTGTTTGTTTAAAGTTGTAAAGAATGGAGAACAAGGACATGTGAAAATTATTGGATTTGCGAGCCGCTCTTATTCTACCACAGATCTTGACCACTAAGCTCTCAGAACTTGCGAGCTTCTACGTCCCAGATTTTCACGCTAGGCTTTATCTTTGCAAAAATCTACCTTTGAAATTGTATATGTTAAGGGTAAATACAGGTGAATACAGGGTTATAAATACAAAATCAAGTAGGGGTAATGCAGGAGTAGGTTTAAAAGAGAGAAAAAAAGGAGTGCGGGTAAGCATAGTGAACGCATTATTGTGGCCAAGATAGACACAAAGCCCATGCCTACTACAGTAGTACAAGTTTATATGCCAACTAGCTCTGCAGATGATAAAGAAATTGATAAAATGTGTGATGAGATAAAAGAAATTATTCAGGTAGTGAAGGGAGACGAAAATTTAATAGTCATGGGTGACTGGAATTAGTCATTAGGAAAAGGGAGAGAAGTAAACATAGTAGGTGATTATGGATTGGGGCTAAGAAATGAAAGAGGAAGCCGTCTGGTAGAATTTTGCACAGAGCATAACTTAATCATAGCTAACACTTGGTTCAAGAATCATAAAAGAAGGTTGTATACATGGAAGAATCCTGGAGATACTAAAAGGTATCAGATAGATTATATAATGGTAAGACAGAGATTTAGGAATCAGGTTTTAAATTGTAAGACATTTCCAGGGGCAGATGTGGACACTGACCACAATCTATTGGTTATGACCTGTAGGTTAAAACTGAAGAAACTGCAAAAAGGTGGGAATTTAAGGACATGGGATCTGGATAAGCTTAAAGAACCAGAGGTTGTACAGAGTTTCAAGGAGTGCATAAGGGAACAATTGACAGGAATGGGGAAAAGAAACACAGTAGAAGAAGAGTGGGTAGCTCAGAGGGATGAAGTAGTGAAGGCAGCAGAGGATAAAGTAGGTAAAAAGACGAGGGCTGCTAGAAATTCTTGGGTAACAGAAGAAATATTGAATTTAATTGATGAAAGGAGAAAATATAAAAATGCAGTAAATGAAGCAGGCAAAAAGGAATACAAACGTCTCAAAAATGAGATCGACAGGAAGTGCAAAATGGCTAAGCAGGGATGGCTAGAGGACAAATGTAAGGATGTAGAAGCTTATCTCACAAGGGGTAAGATAGATACTGCCTACAGGAAAATTAAAGAGACCTTTGGAGAGAAGAGAACCACGTGTATGAATATCAAGAGCTCAGATGGCAACCCAGTTCTAAGCAAAGAAGGGAAAGCAGAAAGGTGGAAGGAGTATGCAGAAGGTCTGTACAAGGGCGATGTACTTGAGGACAATATTATGGAAATGGAAGAGGATGTAGGTGAAGACGAAATGGGAGATAAGATACTGCGTGAAGAGTTTGACAGAGCACTGACAGACCTGAGTCGAAACAAGGCGCCCGGAGTAGACAACATTCCATTAGAACTACTGACGGCCTTGGGAGAACCAGTCCTGACAAAACTCTACCCGCTGGTGAGCAAGATGTATGAGACAGGCGAAATACCCTCAGACTTCAAGAAGAATATAATAATTCCAACCCCCAAAAAAGCAGGTGCTGACAGATGTGAAAATCACCGAACTATCAGTTTAATAAGTCACAGCTGCAAAATACTAACGCGAATTCTTTACAGACGAATGGAAAAACTGGTAGATGCGGACCTCGGGGAGGATCAATTTGGATTCCGTAGAAATTTTGGAACACGTGAGGCAATACTGGCCTTACGACTTATCTTAGAAGAAAGATTAAGAAAAGGCAAACCTACGTTTCTAGCATTTGTAGACTTAGAGAAAGCTTTTGACAATATTGACTGGATTACTATCTTTCAAATTCTGAAAGTGGCAGGGGAAAATACAGGGAGCGAGAGGCTATTTACAATTTGTACAGAAACCAGATGGCAGTTATTAGAGTCGAGGAGCATGAAAGGGAAGCAGTGGTTGGGAAAGGAGTGAGACAGGGTTGTAGCCTCTCCCCGATGTTATTCAATCTCTATATTGAGCAAGCAGTAAAGGAAACAAAAGAAAAATTTGGAGTAGGTATTAAAATTCATGGAGAAGAAGTAAAAACTTTGAGGTTCGCCGATGACATTGTAATTCTGTCAGAGAAGGCCAAGGACTTGGAAGAGCAGTTGAACGGAATGGATAGTGTCTTGAAAGGAGGATATAAGATGAACATCAATAAAAGCAAAACGAGGATAATGGAATGTAGTCAAATTAAATCGGGTGATGCTGAGGGAATTAGATTAGGAAATGAGACACTTAAAGTAGAAAAGGAGTTTTGCTATTTAGGAAGTAAAATACCTGACGATGGTCGAAGTAGGGAGGATATAAAATGTAGACTGGCAATGGCCAGGAAAACGTTTCTGAAGAAGAGAAATTTGTTAACATCGAATATAGATTTATGTATCAGGAAGTCGTTTCTGAAAGTATTTTGTTTGGGGTCGTTATGGTACCAAGAAGTGCCTAGTAAAGCTTAGTACCTACTGTTACTTTAGCAATATGAGCTGCAAGGTCCACAGTGTACTCAAAACATGTGCGATATCTCAAAAATCTAAAGCCCTGAACATGTCTACGAAGACTGATTCGCATTCTGTTCTACCCCGTAAATTGTAAATTCTGACATAAGTGGCCCATATCCCACAAGCAGTGGTGATGTGAAATATATTCTTGCATTTTAAGATGTATTCTCGAAGCATGTTAAACTGTATGCTATAAGATCTGCTACTGCCACTGCCATCATTCGTCGCTTTTTATATGATTGCATTCCTCACGTGGAAAAACCAAAAGCTATTTTGTTCGACAAGGCTGCATACTATATTGGGTACAAGTGGCGTAAATTTTTCAAAGACAATAGTATTAAGAGTATTTTTATCTCAAGGTACAGTCCCCAGTATTATACCAATGACGTGTGTTCAGTGAGATTAACAGATTTATGACAACCTACATTTGTACCAAACATACCAATTGGGTAACATATTTGTCTTTATTTGAAGAGGTACACAACAACCCCAATGTTAATGAAAATCCGTACACTCCTAATGAGCACATGTTCGATGTCAAAGAAGACAACGGTTAGACAACGCAGCAAAGAACACACGACGAAAAAGTAAGGGAAGTCTTTGTGACGCTGTCTGCGGAAGCGAAAATTTGGAACAAAACTTACGCGCGCACTGTCGAGAGGAAGCAGGAATTTATAGTTGGTAATGTTAGTGCGTTTGCGCACTCATCCGAAATTGCGCCTGCTGTACGACGGTCCTTATGTTATTATTAGCGTTCTGCATCCTGGTACCTATCTGCTGCAGCATCCTAAAACAAACAGAATTATTGGACTAGATCTTAGAGTATACCATGCTCAACAGTGAATACTTTATAGATCTTGTTTATGTTACCTCAAAGCACTTCTACAGAGAATCTACGTGTATAAGAGTTTTATTTCAGCTGTTCTTGTCAGCAGCAGAAGGAGAAAGAAGAGATTCGTATTCTTCTAATACTTACAGCAGCCACTCAAAATTTTAAACCAAATTTTATATTAGCTGTTATACAGGTGTGGAGTAGACATATTTTTAGCCAACGAGATTGACTGTGTGCACTGTCAGTCTTCGACTATTAACGTCTGATTGACGTGAATACTTAATCATTCTACACCCTTACACTTTCACTTTCAAACTGATTAGATATGCATCTCATCATTGAACACACACACTTACGAGTAGCTAAGGCCATGCTTACACTGCATACGTACACACGTGTCGCGACTATTTTATGTGTTTGATGTTAGTTCATTGCTTTTGTTATTTGCTTATTTGTAGTTGTACGCTTTGTCTTATTGCTGGTGTGGGATGTCTTGTCTAATCCTCCTCTATATCAGGCGACATCATTTGCAAAGGCAAAACATGGATCTAAAATTTTAAAGATTGTAAATACTGTAAATATTGTAAACTTAGGTAAAGCTATATGAAAAACATTTCTATGTGACTAATCATGCTTGAGTGAAGACAAGAGAATTGTGTTTCTGTGTTTATGTAAAGCCAGTATGTAATATATTTGTTGTATTTGTACCTATGAGAAAACGTATGTGTATCATTTTTCTATGTATTTATCTGTATTTAGGAAAATCTAAAAGTTATATGAACACTTGTATATGTTACCTGTACTTGTTACATTTGTTCATATATGAAAAGCTATGAGATTTGTATAACCTGAAACTGTTTGTGGACGTTTACTATAGTCGTACGTCGCTAAACTTGCAACTAGGAGGGAACTGGTGCGCAAAATAACATAATTAAGAAAGACTGTTCCTCATATATTGCTATGTATATAAACGTGATGAACTATTTGCGTTTGAAATTTGTTCACAAACTATAAACGTTAAATCGCCTTACGAATTGTTTGCGTAAAGACTTGTCAATGGATATTTGTTCCACGTCACAACTACTTGTGTAAGAATATTTGATTATCGCCTGAAAAACAGAGTACGTGATGGTTCAAATGGCTCTGAGCACTATGGGACTTAACATCTATGGTCATCAGTCCCCTAGAACTTAGAACTACTTAAACCTAACTAACCTAAGGACATCACACAACACCCAGCCATCACAAGGCAGAGAAAATCCCTGACCCCGCCGGGAATCGAACCCGGGAACCCGGGCGTGGGAAGCGAGAACGCTACCGCACGACCACGAGATGCGGGCAGAGTACGTGAAACAACTGTCATAGTGAAGTGTACCAACAGTTTTGAGTGCATAGCAAATGACATTTACTGCGCTGCATCTTTGCATATCTGTACCTCTGAAACTCTGAATAGCAAGAACTGATTCACTACTGCACCTGCGGTCTCTTTGTTCCAAAATGATGAAGACAACTCGACAGGTGGAGGAATTTTGGACGGGTCCTCAGGTAGCAAAATATTCTCGGTAACGACGGACATTTTTACCTGATCCAAACGAGGATGGTGCCGTCCGAGTTTCAGCTTCCATGCCTTCACGAACTTACGCTGTGGAATGGGAATCCACTAGTCTTCAATCGGGCGATGTACGAGCTAGGGATAAAAACAGTGCCATTAGTCTAAATAAACAGCGTAACCAGTTCAAAAACATAAACTGTGCTGAGAGTGATCGCTCACACGCATCTGTATAAAACTGCGAACTGTGACAACATAACTCCAACGGCATTTACGTAACATGTAACTGCCATAAAGAATGTTCACCTTTATAATGTTCATAGAACTGCGAACAACGACACATTGTGAAAAGACGTTATATCTGAAACAAAAAGACATTTCAATCCCAATACTTCGCGAAAGAGACTATCAAGAATAAGAATTTGTAATTTTATGCTACCTAATTAAGGCGCGTGTCCACTAGCAAGTAAACTTCCACAAGTCGCTTGCAGAAGCTACTTCTCCAAGTTCTTTGCATGTGGAAACACCCGCAGCAAGTTGACTTTCTTAAGTTTCGTTAACTTCAAGAAGTAGCTTCCGAACGTTAGTGTGATCGGTTCTCCGTAGCTTGCTGCAGTTACTAGCTGGACTTTCCAGTTGCGGAAAGTATTTTCGGAACTTGCAGAAGTGTCTACAGTACGAAATGTTAGTCTTGAAGTTCGTGTGGGCAGGTGAAGAAACACAATGGCTTATTCAGCGAGTTGAGTGTTTTTCCGTGTTGTTGGACACACAACACATGGACGTTGAATATAGGTTAAAATACAAGATGCATTGGAAATTATTGCGTCACAATTAGACACTACATAGCTATAAATACGGAAAAAAATCCACAATTTGCCGACGCAGTATAATCAAGAACTAAATAAATGGAAGAAAATAAAAGTGGACAAGTTCAGATGACTTATATAAAAGTAAATGGGAATTCTTTGATTCCATGAAATTTATGTTTCATTCCTACACACCAAAAGAAACTGAAGATAATATGGTAAGTGAATCAAATTTAAAATTCTGCGTATAGTATTTATTACTTTTATTGCAGATGTATTTATGTTTACACCCTCATCAGAAATCAGTCGAAATTTAAAGGCGTCTGTATTGCGAGACTACTCCCCCTTCTCTTGAAACAAAGTAGTTTGTGAATTCATTTCTGACTTCATTGGCCATCTGTTGCAAATTATGTATGTTTATTGGTTCCGGAGGTATATTCGTTTCTGTCCATATGTCTTTGCCCCATTCTCCTTGCGTTTGCAAATCTTGAGAACCAAATGTGCCACGTGGGGCACAATCGGAATTTCTACTCTCTTCTGTGAGTAAAAAGTTGTGAAGAGCACAAATCGCTTTGACAATTTGCCTCGATTTCTCTGGGTTTAGAAGAATTTGCGTTCGAAATACTCGAAAAGTGTGCACATAGGTCCAAAATGTTTTCAGACGCATTTCTTGCTCTAGAGAGCCTTTAAAAGGGTAGGGCTTCATAATATAATTCTTAGAGCAAATGCATCATCAGCAGTAATGACGTAAGGTATCTGCACAGTTCTAGCAGGTAAATTTCGAGGAACTGGTACATTCAAAGATTTAGACTCAAGTCATTCTGAAAGTCTGTTATTAAAAACTCCACCATCAGATATTCTACCATTACTGCCCGTATCTAAGTATATAACTCTGAAGTCAGGTCCAGTCAGGGCCAATAGCACAATACTGTGGTTCCCTTTATAATTAAAGTACACACTGCCTTTTTTTGGGAGCCTGTATGACTATATGTTTTCCATTCATAGCACCAATACAGTTTGGAAAATCCCATCTGTTCTCAAAACCAGTAGCGAATTTTAGGTACCTTCAACAGAAGAAGAATGATTTGTAACTATTCTTCTTCTGTTGAAGGTACCTAAAATTAATGTAAACAAAATCATATCTAAAATTTATCCTTTTGAAGATAAATATTATATTACAATGTTTATTTTAGGGCTCAGAAAACGCCAGGGAAGATAATGAATGTGAGACAGGTACAGTCCATGTAAAATCACAAGAAAAAAGAATTTTGAAAAGAAAAAAAAGTGCCAAGGAAAATTCAGAGACTATTCTAAACAAGGCAATAGAAGCTATGCACTCATCTGTTGATTAACATCTGGTGTTTGGAGACTATGTGGCATCGGAATTATATTAACACAAATGTCAAGTCGAAAAAAATTAAGGAGGATAATACGAAACGCAATACTTGAAGTACCTGAGGAAGATGAAATTATAATTAATTCTTGGATGACAGGTGAAAGCAGTTTCGTCTGCACCGCAGCAGAGAAAGTAATCATTATTTCTTATACTGGCCAAGTTCATTACCAACAAGGTAACTGTTTCGTAAATTTTTTGCTTAAGCGAATTATCTGTGTGAGTTATGAAATATCAAAATACTAACCTTCAAATATTCTCTTTTCAAACATTCATGAAGAGCTACACAGCAGTCCGTAACAACTCGAGAGATTGTGCATACGGCTTCTCGGAAAAGGTACATCAAAGAGTGAAAACTATCGCCTAAAACTTTAAAAAAAGTAATTCAGTGAAATAAATATAAATGTACGACTATTGACAATAAATACTTATTTGATATTTAGGTGTTTTGTTCTCTTACCTGTGGCTAAAAGTCGAAGAGTAATTAAAACACGGTCTCTTGGTGATATAGCTTGCCGCATATTTGTATCCTGTTTCCGAATATTTGATTCTACAATTGACAAGATATGTTCAAAACGTGCAAAAGACACTCTCCGAAAATTTGTAATCTGAGCAAAGTCGTGTGATTTCAGTTCGTTTAGTAGTGTTTCTTAAGCATAAACGACTCTGTTTCCATGTCTTTACCCAAACACTTCTCTTTTTCTTAACTTTTCCTTTTTCGCCACGCTTTTTCTTAAGCAAAAACAATACAACAACATTGGCGGCTGCTCTGGTTTGTGCACACGACATGGTAATCTACAACTAGCCTCTCTCACCGTGAAGTGTAGTGTATACACTTCCGCAAGTACCTGCAGCAAGTTCGTGAAATTAACTAGCCGAAGCGTCTTGCAGAAGCCAACTTGCGCACGTTTTCGTACTAATGTAAACACCTCAGCGAGTACTTGCAGTAGTTACTTGCGGACGTTACTTGCTAGTAACCATTAATGGTTGAACTGTGTAATCATTCACTTGGGCACTGCTACAGTTCTGCACTGCATTGATAATGACCTGACACAGATCGAAATCTGATCTGCGGTGTGACTATAAATGTCATATTAAAGCAACTTCATTTTACAACTGATTGCTGCTCTATCTAACCCAAACAAGAACTATGTTGATTATCTGGACTCACAAGCCAACAACACCTGCCAATTTCCAACTGTAAGATCTAGGGTACTACAATATTTTACTTATGAACATTTTGGTAAAACTTCTGTGCTTATAGGTAGATATACATACATGTACTGATGTTATATTCTTCCATCCAGAATTGATCTAACATCCCCATTTGCATTTTCACAGGTAAAAGGACTGTGTGGTCTTGCAATAATACCCCTTGATATTATTTAATCTCAGCCAAAAACACTTACTTCAAACTCAAAAGTATCAGGTAATATGTTTTATAGAACAGGGCGCGTTCTTCAACGTTTAGCTCACATTCGTATCCACTAATAATTCCAGATTATTTCTAAAGAATTCCACAGTGACTCAAAATTACCTTAGCCTCTTTTTTGTTCAGCTTTGAGACTCTTTACAGTTCAAAATTCGTCAATTTCATGACCTTCTATAATTATAAAGTTTCCTTGGGTTTTTTCACACCTACTGCTTCTAACTGCAACTTTCAGCGACTCTCCCCTATACAGTCTCCACATCTGTAACTGCAGTAATGACACTTTTGATATTACATTTAACCCTTTTATACACACCTTCATAGTTGTCACTTATCTCTTAACTGCTAAATAATATATTTATTTGGTGTCTTTTCAACCCGTCCAGTACCAGCGAAATCTTTACCTTTAGGTCTGACAGCATGCACAAAGGATACAGAAACTCTATAGCCTCTGAGGAAACACTCACTCAAGCTACTTTCTCAACCATTTTCTTTCAATTTCCTACTGTTTCTTGAACTTTACTTCATTTTATTGTTAATATATGTGAGCGGATTAGGTGTTATTCGGAAATAATTTACTATAGGTATGTAACTCGGTCTACAATTTGTTATCTGTCTCTCTGTATCATGGTTACTATTATTCCACTTACTCCCATATTTCTCCTCAGAATAATGTAAGTAATCAAACTTATAAAATTGCACTAAGACTTAAACATTCTCCCATGTTCTACTTATAAGCTTTTATTTAGCTGCCTTTGGTAACCAACTATTTAGTATTTCAGCCAAATTACATTAATCACTTCAGATATTTTGATTTCATTAATATGCCACTCTACAAAATTCCCTGTAAGCATCCCAAGATTTATTATAAAGCCAGGTCCACATATCTGTAGCCTTAAACAATTCTGGGTCACTGATGATCAAAATTAGGATTGTACTTATTCTCAAATCACCATACTAGTTGAATCTCTCCACACTTAACCCTAGGACACCCAAGTCTTTTTTTTCATATTTGGGTTCCTAAGGGGGGGGGGGGGGGGGTTCGGCGAGCCCACACGTATTAAATAAGTTTACTGACGAAAAATTACAACTTTCAAAATGGTTTATGTATTTTAACTAAGGCATCAATATATAAATGTTGTTAATTGTTATAAATATTGGATTGAGTGAATAAAAAATTGACATATTACAATAGAAAATACAGATGTGTTCATATACAATAGACTACTCTGAGTCCTCAACTTCAAGGCAAGAGACACACTTCACAATTTTTTCTGAATGTGTGTTACACATTTGTTTATGAAACTGTCCACAATACAGTTCTGGTTTACTTAGATTGTTGTACTTCTGCTTCTTTGTTTTAGCTTCTCTTACACAAATATGACACTGACCTTTCCCTGCACGAGGCTGACATGCTTCTGTTGTCACTTCTTTGATTATCTTTTGTAGAATACTCTCCATCGATTGAACAATTTGTTTAAATAACCCACTTGCATTGACACTTCTTTCTTCTACCTGTAATTTCACTAGTTCCATTACAACTTGCAGAATATAAAGTTTCTGTTTGTTGTGGTGCTTTTCATTCCATTTTGGATGTTGTTGGATGAATATGGTGGTTGCATTGATAGCACAAATGTCGATGAGAGAGTAAAATACAGATAGAGGCCATCTCTTTCTTTCCCTCTTGCAAGTGTACATACGCGCTATTTGATCAATGGTATCAATTCCTCCTTTAGTGGAATTATAATATGCATTTATCTCGGATTTATTCTTCTCCCCTCCAACAGCGTCTTTATCTTGGTGCATGGTTGACAATATCAGTAAGTTTTTAATTCGTTTAGTTTTTACTATGTAGGGCACCAAAGTTACTGGAGGCATATCTGTTGATGGGTCTGTGAACAAGAACATTGCTGAATATAGCTCTCGATCTGACGTGTTCATTATGTCTGGAATATGCTTCCTGTTTGACTGGAGAGTTCCTACTGTAGTAACTTTGTAGTCTTGGTATAACTCTTCCGCCAAATCCACCGATGTGTAGTATAGGTCTATAGTAATATTTGGGCCAGTATTTTTCACAAGTGCTACCAGACGTTTGACGACAGCTGCTGAACCCCGTTCTTCTTTCGCCAAATTCTGAATATTACCTGCATAGGGTTCCATATTCAAGACGTATCTGTCAACTGCCTCGGACATGATGCGTATAAGGACGGCATACTTGCCCGTTTTATCGTTCATAAATAATCTGAAGGGGCAGCGCCCTCTAAACAAGCTGAGTATTTCATCAATGGTGAGGTGGACCCCTGGCTTATACAGTAGTGGAAACCTATCATTCACTTTGTTGAAACCATCACGGATTGCTGTGAATTTGTCTGCTCCCCGTCTTAGCTGGCGGGTACTTATGTCATCATACCTTATGATTGCAATAAGTTCCTTGAAACGTTCTCTTGCCACAACACCCTTGCAAACTATCCGACCCATTAGGTCTGACCAAAGTTGGTGTATACAGACAGAATTGTCCTTATGTATCAGGATTCTTATAAAGGCATAAAATTCTTTCTCATTAGTCAAAGTAACATTTCGCCTAACTGTCTCTTCATTTGAATGTTTTACTATGACATCCGTGATGTCAGGCGTAAGACGTAACTTCAAGGCTCCTCCAGGTGAATGGAAAACACCAGCTGGAGTTACTCCTGCCTGCTCTCTTACTATATTAGCAACAGACCTCCGAGGAATTCTAGGCTGTGTGGTTACGTACCTTCTTCCAGACTTGGCCACAATAATATCCTGATGGTCACTGCCTGAAGCTGCGCTATCTTCATCTTCTCTAACATCCACATCACTTTCCCGATCTGAATCATACTGCATAACACCATCCTCATATTCACTTTCAATCCCCGAGTCAGAATCTTCATCTAAAATTTCATTCAGAACTCTTTCTAAAGACGAGTCTCATATCCTTTTAGTCATTTCTAAGTCTGGGTGTGAACAGTAGGGAACTGCACTAACTCACTGCAAGTGTACAAGATAAATAGCAGCTGACCCACATCAACAATCACTTCCTCTGAAAGTAAACAGATTGTTGTGAAAATCAAGAATACCAACCAACAAGAAACTAACTTGCGTTGTTGTAGAGATGAGAAATACGAAATCCTACTAAGGGAAATTTTCTATAGCATGGAAGCCTAAGGGGGGGCGAGATTTATTGGACCCATAATAAGTTTATTTATTATTTTCTTTCAAAGCAGGAATTTTCTATAAAGTATATTGACACTAACGTTTCATAAAACAGCTAACAAACAATAACTCAAAGGGAATATGTAGTATGAAAGTTATTTGGGCAAAAGCAGGGGACATAAAAAAATTGTGGGTTCAACGAACCCCCCACCCCCTTTTAGGCGACCTAGGGTTAATAATCCCAATGCAATGGACTACCTCCTAAATGGTTAGTTAGAGATCGTATTTTCCTTCTAGAAGAACATGAGGTCGATAAATTACCTTGAAAGTCTCTTAGAAGCAAAACTGGGTGACTTTTAGTCTGAGGATCAAAGGTAACAAATTTCTGTGTGACGCCTTTGCCTGTTTCAATGTGAAACACCTCCCAATGACTTCCATTCGAATTCACTTTTTCTGTAGTAGGACTCTCTATAAACTTCGTGTGATTGAGGACTCCAGGCAGTTTAGATTTCTCGCATTAGTCTGTCACCTTCCCCACTGTTGCGATCTAGTGGGTATCTTTGCTGTTGGCTATTCTACCCCTTCGCTTTTTTCACATCATGGCAAAATTCATTACTCGTGATGCTGAGATTGCCCACGGGCAAATCATTGGCCCTCATTTTTTGAATTACCAAAGTCTGCACTTCCGCAATATCTGTACCTACCTTCTGAAGTAAGGACTGTTATCCCCTGTTGATATTCCTCCTTGTTAAATGTTCGCCTTCACTTTGTAGCTTTTTATCTCACCACGACCCCACTTTTCTTGAAGAATTAGTTTTGCAACGAAATCGTTATTCCTTTACCCATTTGATTTTTATAGAGGCGGTCCTGCTTTTAGAGTAAATATGAAAGCTAACGATAGCAAACCCAGACGCGTCTTAATCTATAACGAGCGGCTTTCTGGTCTCTGTCTGTTCCCCATGTTAGGGGCGACTGCAATAATTGCTCCAGGAACTAACAATCCATGTTTCTAATAACCCAGTGGAAACAATTGACAAACAATCACAATCTATCATGATTTGTGAAAGTAATAACAATATTACCCCAGGTGGTATTCAATCAACCAGCCAAAAGGCGGCAACAGGGTCTTCGGAGTCACGAACACAGAGAACGTCGGTGTTCCCTGGCAGAATTCCATCAAAAACTGTCACTTACATACGCACATTTAATATCAACACAACTATTCAACCGGAATAATCACACAACCTAGCACAGGAGTTAGATCGACCAAAAAAAATTAGATTTTATCCCTTCAAGAAACACGATTCACAGATGAAGCCACAGTAGCTTATGGAAATTACCGCATCTTTAAGTGTAAAACAGGAAAACTTGTTGCGAAAGGTGCTCCGCTACTGAGAATGGCTGTTGTCATACATGAAAATGTAACAGACACCATAAGAGATGTATGTCTCATAAGCAACCGCCTTATGACAATGCTCATACTGTGCACTAACAAGTAATACACCTTCATTAATGTTCATGCCCCCAGCAACATTGCTGACTGAAAGGATCCACAGACTATGGATAAATTCTGGACCGTGAGACAGTAATGGCTAAAATTACCCAAAATCTTATTGGGTGATTTCAATGTTCAGACAGGCAGAGGAAAACACGATAGGAAAACTGTAGGAAAATATCCCGCCCATCAATTTGCCAACAAAAACAGAAAAATGCTTATCAAACTACGCGAAAAAAACGTAAAATAGTTTAAACTTCATCGAGGAACAATCCCCGAAAACAGAAGACCTGGAGATCCCCCATAAAGGAGCTCAGTTAATATCAGATTGAGCGTGTTGCAATCTCGTATGCTCTACAAGAGGAAGTTCATAACATACAAGTCCGTAGAGGTGGAAAACATAGATTGAGACCACTATCTAACAAGGATAAAAATGAAATTGACCCAAAGAGAGTCCAACGCAAGAAAGTGCACCTGCAGAAATTTTACACCGGAAGAGTTAAAGAAACTAAGCTTGGAGAAGAAATGGAAAAAGTCCCGGCAGATACTTGGGAAAACTTACACAGTAAAATAATCTACGAGGCTAAAGATTTAGTCCCCCGAAACATCCATGGTGGGGTACATAGAGTGATAAAGTTTTGGAAAAACGAAGAAAGGCTTTTCTTAACTGCAACAGAAAGAAAACAGCTGAAAATATTCAGTATTTTATGAAACTAGGAAACTAGTGGCGAAAATCATTAGGCGGACCAAAAGAAAATACCTGCAAAAACCAACTGTCCTTCCACAACTACAATACAGGAGATTTTTACAGAACTTTTGCAGAAAAAAATTTCGGATACAGCCCACAAAATCTATATTTCCAAAGATCTGACGGAAAACTTGCACTAAATAACCAGAAAACTGTAAGGAACTGGCATATTATTTTTCCAACATTCCTTAACTGTCCGGAACCGTCTTCGAGATTCCCTAAAGAAATACCTACTTACATGCACCCTGAATCATCCCCACCAACTCAAGAAGACATTCACCAACACATTATTAAATTAAATAACAGCAGAACATTTGGTGAAGGTAGGATTATTGCTGAGGTACTGAAAACTCTAGGACCAAATTCTCTCAAAGTGTTAAACCAAATCATTGCAGATATTTGGGACACAGAAAAATTACCCCAGGAATGGAAGCGTGGCTTAGCCATCCATTACACAGAAAAGGAGACAAATCTGATCTAAATAATTATCGAGGTATACAAAGTTCCATCAGCCTGTTTTATTTAAAGAGCACAAAAGCAATTGGAAAACCAAACTGGTGAATGCCGAGATGGCGTTCGCCTCAGTAGATCCTGCACAGAACAAAGTTTCAATCTAAAGACCGTACTAAGATACTAATCAGTCAGAAACAGTCCAATAATTTGCACATTTATTGACTTTAAAAAGACATGATACTCAGTTGACCGGCAAGCGCTTTTTGATATCCTTGAAGAACAAGGGTTGGATCCAAATATCTTTAACCTCTTCAAAGAGATATTTACCGTTACCTCGAAGGTGAAGTTCAAGAGTGAAATACCCGAGACCATCCTGATCAAAACGCGAGTCCAACAAGGTGATGGTCTGTCTCCTCTCCTACTCAACCATGTGCTGGACAAGGTCATCCACGAATTGGAAAAGGAACAAAAACTGCTTCAAATCTATACAGATGGGGCGAGTCAAGGATGACATAAGAATTTCATGTTTAGCTTTCGCAGACGACTTAGCCTTACTAGCGAATTATGAGATAACAACAACCGAACAGGTTGTTACCCTTAAAGAATGCGCAGAGAAAGTTTGTCTGAAAATATCTTTACTGAAACTTGAGTTCATCACCACGAAAACTGACACGTAAACCTTGGCTACAAAATACGGCCGTATCAATAGAGACCCATATTTTAAAATACTTAGGTGGAGTCCTTGGCCCTACGGAGAGAGAGAAAATAGCACAAAATATTCGCCTCCATAAACTAAAGAGGGCCTACGGAAGAACCTACAAGGTGTACAGTAAAAAACGCTTGTCCAAAAACACTAAAATTAGGCATTATAATACAGTGCTAAATCCTAAAGTCACGTATGCCAGTGACACCCTGACAGTCCCCATCCAAGGTGATCTAGAAAACTTATTAAACGATAATATACTAACTTCAGGTTAATAGGGAGAACTTCTGATCTACAGCCACAAAGCATATGCATTTGTTTGACTATTAAGTTTACGGTACACTATCACAACCACAAAAAAGAAAACCTGAAACCTGGGGTTCAGGTCGGTGAGAAAGAAGTGTATTCCTCTTCTACATTTCCAGCTCCTGGAGCTGTTATGTGGGGTTTGAATGCCAACCGCTTGCGGCCTCGCTTACGGCAAAAAATGGTTCAAATGGCTTTGAGCACTATGGGACTTAACTTCTGAGGTCATCAGTCCCCTAGAACTTAGAACTACGTAAACCGTAGCGGTCTCGCGGTTCCAGACTGTAGCGCCTAGAATTGCTCGGCTACACCTCCCTTACGGCAGCGAGTTAAGATATTGTACTTGGTCTAACTGAGAGGGCAAAACCCACATAAAGCGACGCCTTATTTGAAAACGTGTGTAACTATCAAACATGGTGCAGCGTACTGAGCGAGGCTAGACAAGATATCTGAGAGTCTGGAACATACAGGTGTGTAGTCAGCATAGCAGTAAGTCGCAGTATAACCGATTTGAAACGTAGGCTGGCAATCATACAAGACACGTGGCTCATAGTGCACAGGGAATTTTACAAGAGTTGTAGTTTCCAAGTTGAACAGAATCGAGACAGGATCTTCGTAGTCACAGAAACGATGTAAGCACCTAAACCGCCGCCCGGGATGGCGACAGTAGCTTAGCAAACCGTTGTGCAGAGCTGTGTGCGGCATTCGTACAGTGAGTCATGTAGCCATCGACCTGAACGAGGCCTCAGCGACTACTACTGTTCGGAGAAAACTGCGCCGAACAGCTATCGGCAACCGATGACAGACTCGCTCGCAATAATTTTTGGACGGTGAGTATACTTATTATGAATACAGAAGGACTACTGGATAAGATCAAATTAAGATAATTCCATAATAGGTAGCTTCGGCCAAGGACTTGGTTTATGTTTGGATTAATGCTTACGGCAAACGTTGTGGTAAGACGGCAGATAACTTTCTGTCCCCACCCACGCTCCCAGCGCCCTTGAGGAGAAAGGGTCCCTGTGACTTTCGCCTCTGGTAGCAGGATCAGGGTCACGCGTTGTCTCCTATTTAGGATGCTTCCCCCGCCCAGACATCGCTCTGGCTGGGGCGGGTGGCCGTATTCAGTTCGCGCGTGCATCCGACACTCACGTGCCGACATTCCACCGCCGCCACACTTTCGATGCGTGTCTGCGCAATTCACGCCGTTGGCCCTTTGGCCTTTGCCTGCAATATGTACGTTTACTTACGCGTACGTAAGCTGTTAAGCTGGCAACTTCAACTAGAATGTTACTGCCGCTCGATTTGGTACTGACGTATCACATTCGTCGTCAGATCAATGGCATGAGTACAGATGTGCATTGTCATACGTAAGTCAAGGTTTTTCTTTTTTGTCACTAGCCGTTACAAAAGCCCTGTAGTGCTATTTCTCGCCCGATCATGTGATAAATTCTGTTTCAAAATTTAATTGTCAGTTTTAAATCTACACATTCATGTCCGACAGAAATAACTGTAACCGAATCATAATTTTAAGCTTTTGTCTGACCTAGGCACCATGAATTTGCTACGCGGCTTTCCACACACATTTAAGGGGTGTCGTACCGCCCTATCTCGACAATGTTAAATTGTCTATATAAATGCTCCGTTTTCTCAGGAACTGTTAAGTATATGAATATGGTGTTTTTATCACATGTTCTCCCATGTTTTGTGACTGTATTGCTGTACAATCACTTCAAAATAACAACTTGAAAAAAAGTTATGGTTTCTCGCTGAACATATAATTTTTTCGTGTAAATTTTCACAATTTTAATTTCTTGAATTTTAACTACTACAGTAAATACTACTAAAGTAGAGCTACAACATCATTGTACTATCTATGGCATGTGCTAAATAATTCATTGATGTAGATTCAGAAGTTTCTGAGAAAAAGGGGATTTTATACTGAAAAATGTCATCTTGAGAAAACTGCGTTTAAAGAAAAAGTTATAATATACAGCCAACTGATACATAAAAAAATATGTTATAATCTTCCTGTATGGTAGTTCTCATCTTCCTCACCCAGTGCTGCCCTCCTTCTCTTGGATCTGGCTTCTTTTCACATATTGTTCGTTGCAATCTCTGCCTTCACGATTCGCAGTTGGTCCAAGTCTGTCACACTTTTAGTGGTGAATGCCAAGATAATCCAAAACCTGTAGTCTGCCAGAATAGCCATCATTAAAAGTAAGAACAGCATCCAAAACACCAAGTTCAAAGACTGACCTTCCAACAAACACATTTTTTGGTATCCTTGACCTTATAACATTGTTAAATGATTCATTCACATTTTGTCTTTTGCCCCTAAGAGATTTCTTAAACAGCTCTGGTTGGAGAAGATCCTGAAACACAGTTTTCATGGGAAGCATAACAGCATTTGGTATAGTAATTTTGTGTGAGAAAGTGTCTATTTTATCCTCCTCTTTTGCCTTCAAGTATTTACAACATTCGGTGGAAACACAGGTTGTGTATTGGTTCAGCATCTGTAGACAGCTTGTGAAAATAAATTGCCCGGATAGCTCTCTTCATACCATCTAAATTATCTCTGTTACTTCTAATAGCCATACCATAATATTGTGTAATCTGATCAATTTGTTTATCAGTCAGTCGACTTCTTATACTTAGACCATCAGATAACTTGGTACTTCCCACCTGCTGTTTGAGTCTAAATAGTCTCGTGCCCATCCTCTTTTGCACATGATTATTGCACTCTAGTTTTGTAATTGACAAATCACCATAGGGTTTACTCTCCATCACTGACTTATACCATAGTGAGTCTCCATCCGCAAGAAACTCATGTAGCGAACAGCACGGTCATGCTGGGAACGTTGGAACATTTTCACTGCAGAAGCAACCTCCATCCTTCCACTAGTTCCTTCACAGTTTCTCTGACAATTCATTTCATCCTTAGTTTTCTTTCCAGTACTCTTGTCTGCTTGCCTACAACCCTGACAGTACATGGTTAACACATCAACATCCAACACTTCCCCATTGTCGATGCTGATAATAGATGCACATGAATTCTTTGACTGAAAACCTACTTTTTGCAGGATCCGTCGAATGCTATTGCTATGTCAGAGCTACCATTTTATGCTACAGCCTGCTCTGCTGCTGTAGTCATTGACTCCACAGCACACGCCTTGACACTACTTCTTACTATGGAGTTGTAATTGATAGATTTTGTAGGAGGACTAGGGAGGTTCACCACGCCATAAAGAACCTCACCAGCGTAATGGCCTTTTCCTATGCATCTAAGTCCGTAGAAGTATCTTAGATTAGTGTCAAAAAGTCCATTCTTTACACTTACTTCTGATGTCTTGAGAGTCTTTTCGCTTTTACAGTTCAAACACATTATTTGTAAAGTGCACACCAGACCATTGCGTTCAGATAGCTTTTCATACATTTCAATTTCCCCTCCACATATACGACAACACACCGTTTCACACAAAGCCTAAGTAAGTATATGGAGACTAATAATGATATTGCAGTTTGTTTCACTGTCTGAAGTTGTGGTGTATTTACGTGTAAAAATTAAATTTGGAGATTAGAGTATTCGAACAGACAAATAGACAAACACTACCAATTTATATGAAACTTTAGACCACGACATATTTATTTTCCCTATCCGATTTGAGTGAAATAAAGCCTATACGTTTCCGCAGGCTACAATAAAGTTACGTGTCGAAACCCCATGAAAACTTGTGTAGTAGTTTTGGAGATGAGCGTGTTTAAACAAACGGACAGACATGCCGAGAAATGTGTGGGGTTTGAGATTATGAGCGCCACTGGGTTGTGCCCGTCTGACTTCATCATGTGTTTGGTGTTCTAGAAAATGGGGATCAGAGATGTGTGCGTGTGTGTTTAATGTAAATGTTGTGTTTGGTGTTTGTGTGTGTCATTACTTCCTAAAGTGGCGTGTAAGTATTAATTCTGGGAGTCTGCGAGAGGCTTCAGGAGGTTTTTGGTCTAACTGTTGTATGAGTAGGTGGGGCAATGTCTGTGCTTTTTGTAAATTTTAATTGTTTTATCTTTAATAAGATAGTGGGCTGGACCAATAGGTCTGATGTGTGTGTGTTTGGAACATAACTGCCAGCAGCTGAAATGGTTCTGAAAGCTTTGTTCAAGAGACTCTGCAGACTTAGGAGATAGGCGTCATATACCACACTTCCGAGATGTACAAACCGACCGGAAGCATTAGCTGTCTTCAGAGGAGCAGCTTGCAGTCAATGGTCAATTCTTCACCCTTCATGATAAGACGCAACAGGTACAGGAGGGCACAGTCTTTATTCGCAGTTTTGGTTATGTGCTTTCGCCATGTGAGGTGCCTGTCTATTTCGAGGTCCATGTACATGAATGAGTCACGCCAGTGCAGGTCTCGTCTGTCAGTCGCGAGTTGCCGGTCGGGAAGCTTAATTTTCATTGTAAAATAAATGGCCCGGCATTGGTAGCGTTAATTTTTACCTTCCAAACGTTATACCATCTAGTCTAAATTGACCGTAGTTTACCGCGAATGAATAAAATGATGCCGCTACTCTTCTGGATGGCAGTGTCGTCAGGGTATAGAGCTATTTCACCATCGACTTGCCTGAGTATGTCGTTGGCGTAAATGGCATGTAGGGGACGACCAAAGGCCGAACATTGCGGGACCCCTGTCGCAATCAGACGTGTCTGGATGGGCCGCGCTCCTTTTCTTGCGAAATCAGTGATTCAGATAAAGTGTTCTTGGCAG
Organism: Schistocerca gregaria; assembly: GCF_023897955.1. NCBI lineage: Eukaryota > Metazoa > Arthropoda > Insecta > Orthoptera > Acrididae > Schistocerca > Schistocerca gregaria. The sequence continues at coordinate 647,675,063 of NC_064922.1, read as the reverse complement.
CGTAACTGATGGAGTATGTGAATAATGCCATGGTACCAGACGCGGTCAATCGCTTTTTCGACATCCAGAAATTCTGTTCCTATTGGCTCTCTCTTTGCCCTGGCCGGATAGATGTGTTCAAGCAAGCGTAGGGATTCACGGATGTTACAGATTTATTATTACTCTAAGTATAGACTACTACCTTCTTTCGAGCGTGTAATTATTCTGAAGCGCATAATGGATGCGAAAACTCCACTTTTATAAGTAGAGCACGTAAACACCGTTAACAAGCCGTGACAGGCCCATCGGTGCCAACCGAACACCGTGTCAACAACCTCTTCCCCCCCGTCACTGGATGCGGTATGGACGGGCCTGGAGTCATCACACTGTTCTGCCGTACGCCGTCAGTTTTCGTGGCCTTCTCAGTCAAGTAATTATAAAAAACATATCATGTACGCGATATGTGGTTCATGTTTACGAGTTTGATGTACTCACAACCATTAGCACTCGGGAATGAGTGCAAGCACAGAACAAGCTAGCAGTGTTTAATAAATGACTCATTTCACTTAACAGACTACTAGAAATGATGTCATTCTTTCAGCAGAAACGTACTTATAAGGAAGACATTTTTAGCTGCTCTTGCAACATCTGTTTACTTCAGTTTAACATACCTTTTGCAACACTATGAATTTTTATCAAATGTAGCAAAACGCTAAGGAGTCATAGCGGGTATGTAGCATATCTAGAAAAAAGGTGATCTATCTACATCTACAATTCACACTTAAATGCCTGGCAGAGGGTTCATCGAACCATTTTCATACTACTTCTCTACCATTCCACTCTCGAATGGCGCGTGGGAAAAAGGAATACCTAAATCTTTCCATTCGCGCTCTGATTTCTCTTATTTTATTATAATGATCATTTCTCCCTACGTAGTTGGGTGTCAAAAAAATATTTACTCATTCTGAAGAGAAAGTTGGTGATTGAAATTTCGTAAATGGATCTCGCCGCAAAGAAAACCGCCTTTGTTTTAGTGGCTACCAACCAGACTCGAGTATCGTATTAGTGACTCTCTCACCCCTATTGCGCGATAGCACGAAAGGAGCTGCCCTTCTTTGCACTTTTTCGATGTCATCCGACAATCCTACCTGGCAAGGATCCCATACCACGCAGCAGTATTCCAGCAGAGGAAGGACAAGTGTAATGTAAGCTGTCTCTTTAGAATTCCCGAAAATGACGGGATCGCGGTTACAGGCACCCAACTGGGCGTCCGATACCTGTTCCAGTGAGTAAATATCAATCACAGTAGCTAGTCAAGATATCAATGTGAGTTCACTATAATGCCCCTCAAACCACAGTAGCACAATTCTGACTTTGCAACACGTACAGTAATACTGCTGTAAGATGTCGTAAATATAGGAGGAGACTTCAAGAATGAAGCAATGCAGGTGGTCCGTAATAATGTCCACGTAGCTCACTGCTGTATTGATGCCTTCGATTACCACCACAGATTCCATGGAAGCTCAACTAAATGTACTCCATGGCATAATTCTGCGCTTACCGGTCTCCATCTGTGGCGCGGTGCATGTTTCGTGCAGCCATTCGCCTGGAAGATGACGGCGCGTAAGGACCCAACCTTCGACGTGGTGTAACAAGAAACGCATTTCATTCGAAGGGCGACACGTTTCAATTGATCCACGGTGAAAACTCAGTTATGCTGTGCCCCATGCAATCTTAACTGACGATGTCTTTGGGTCAACAGAGGATTACACAGCGGTCGTGTGATGTGTAGCTCCTTTTTCAACAGTGACCATTGAGTGATGTGCTCCAAAACACATGTGCCTGCTCCAGCATTGTACTCTGGCGTTAGATCTGCCACGTCGCTGCCTATCCTGGATTACGCAGCTAAATTTATTAATTAGTCCTCCCTGAAGCCTAATTTGAGTAGCCCCTTTGATCATAAAGTCCCAGGAGGTGGGGATTACCTAAGTAATTTGGTGTTGTAATATGTTCGCCAAAATGTCGTGGAGTAATTACGAGGTGACCCCGTCGGACACCAAAGATTCCACACTATGTGATCAAATGTATCCGAACGCTCCCAAAAACATACGTTTTTCATACTAGGCGCACTGTGCTGCCACCTACTGCCAGGTACTCCATATCAGCGACCTCAGTAGTCATTAGACTTCGTGAGACAGCGGAAAGGGGCTCGCCGCGGAAATCGCGGACTTCGAACGTGGTCAGGTGATTGGTTGTCAGTTGTGTCATACGTCAGTACGCGAGATTTCCACACTCCTAAACATCCCTAGGTCCTCTGTTTCCGACGATGTAGTGAAGTGTAAACGTGAAGGTACACATACAGCACAAAAGTGTACAGGCCGACCTAGTCTGTTGACTGGCGAAGATCGCTCACAGTTGAAGACGCTTGCCGGCCGCTGTGGTCTCGTGGTTCTAGGCGCGCAGTCCGGAACCGTGCGCCTGCTACGGTCGCAGGTTCGAATCCTGCCTCGGGCATGGATGTGTGTGATGTCCTTAGGTTGGTTAGGTTTAAGTAGTTCTAAGTTCTAGGGGACTAATGACCACAGCAGTTGAGTCCCATAGTGCTCAGAGCCTTTCTTTTTTCTTTTCTTTTTTTTTTTTTTTTTTTTAAGACGCTCGCAGTGGATAATGGGCAGACATCTATCCAGAGCGTCATACAAGAATTCCAAACTGCACAGGATCCACTGCAAGACTGCAAGTACTATGGCAGCTATGAGGAAGGTGAGAAAACTTGGATTTTATGGTCGAGCGGCTGTTCATAAGCAAACATCCCGCTGGTAAATGCCAAACGACGCCTCGCTTGGTGTAAGAAGCGTAAGCAATGGACAACTGAACAGTGCAAAAACGTTGTGTGGAGTGAGGAATCAAGGTACACGATGTTGCGATCCGATGGCAGGGTGTGGGAATGGCTAATGTCCGATGAACGTCATCTGCCAGAGTGTGTAGTGCCAACAGTAAAATTCGGAGGCGGAGTGTTATGCTGTGACGTATTTCACAACCTTCGTTTGTGTATCACAGACCTTGTTGTTTTGCGTGGCACTATCACAGCACAGGCCTATATTGCTGTTTTAAGTACCTTCTTGCTTTCCATTGTTGAGGAGATGGCGATTGCCTATTTCAACGTGATCGAGCACCTGTTCATAATGCACGGACTGTGGTAGAGTGGTTACACGAAAATAACTTCCCTGTAATGGACTGGCCTGGCAGAGTCCTGACCTGAATCCTATATAATACCTTTGGGATGTTCTAGAGCGCCGACTTCGTGCCAGGTCTAACCGACCGACTGCGATACCTCTCCTCAGTGCAGCACTCCGTGAAGAATGGGCTGGCATTCCTCAAGAAACCTTCCAGCACCTGACTGAACGTATGCCTGCGAGTGTGGAAGCTGTCATCAAGGCTAAGGGTGGGCCAACACCACACTGAATTCCAGCATTACCGATGGAGGGCGCCACGAACTTTTAAGTCATTTTCAGCCCGGTGCCCGGATTCTTTTGATCACATAGTGTATAAATTGGAAATATGCCGGAAGAACATCACAGCTCGTATTGAAATAGCTTTTAAATTCTCCTCTTATGGTCGATGTACACCAAAACTGTAAGAACTACATCTGACACCAAACTAATTCGTCCGTAAAGAGAAGCACTTTACTGTTTTTCGTCTGCTTCGTGTTCCCACCTGATAACGAACTTGAAAACTGAAAACAAGTACACAAATAGAAACAAATATTATAAATATCTGAAAACTTCCAGTATCAAGAATCACAATCATTCCTACAAACAGCATTGTTAAAAGGGAGTGGAAGAGTGGATGGAGGTTTAGGGTCACTATTTCTGCCCACTTGGTATGAAGCTGCCCATGAAGGCAGAAAAATCTCCAATGAACAATAGCAGGATGCACCAGAATGTAATAGAAACCACTGCGTTGAAGACAATTAACGTATAAGCGCTGAAAATCTAACTGAATACGTATCATAATGTGCCGTCCATTGACACAAGATTCCAGATTCATCCTCCATTTGTGTCTGTGGCAAGGACTGGAAAACACGATCATTTGTCTGTCGATCACGACTAGAGACAAGATACTACAAAATTATAAAATGCAGAAAGGAGTCTATCTATACATAAGGCAATGTGATGTGAGGACTAAGTACAAGGCCAGACATAGGCTACATTCGGTCCCGGTGGAAGGATATTGACGAAGCTTCGTGACTTGAGACAGAAACTGTATGTACAGCATAGCAAACAAGATAATGATGGTTGTCCGTACATTTTGTTTTGTTCATACATCTTTTTTTAAAAAACTAACAAACTTAATTCGTGGTTCAAAAGTAATAATTCAACTACCACAGTAACTTGCAGCTAAATGAATTATTTTAATGCAAAACTCGGTTTAGGTGTCAAGAGCGAAAGGCTGTAGCACTGGAAACCAGTTTCTGCCCTGCGGAAATTGTCTACAACCCACGCTGATGTGACGTGTCTCAATCCAATCTGTTTCGAATCTTGTGTCCTAAGAAATTTTCATCATTAGGGTTCGCTGATGGAGAAGAAAATTGGGAAATAAATTACAAGGTCGCACTAAAAAGTAATGTCTCCGAGTTTTTTACATGAAATTCCTAGAGGTTTTGAAATAACACACACTTTAGTAACATTCTTGACCTCTTTTTCTCGTGTCTACATATTTGCAGTCCTCTGCCAATAGGGGGCTCCGAACAGTAGCGTGTAACGTTGTGGGGAGTATCGTAACTACATTGGTGTGTGAGAAACAGCGTGCTGTAATCGAGTTTCGAATCTGAAGAGCTCATTCGCACATGGAACACTTTCCTCTTTAGCATGACCACACAAGAGCGGTATGCCCCTGCAGTAATCTGACGCCTTGGGTTCTCTGTCATCTAGCATCATCCATACAGTCCCGAGTTTCCAGAGCTTAAAGATGACCTTCGCGGACTTCATTTTGACAATCATGATGCAATGCAAGCAGAGGTGAGGTTGTGGCTCCATCGATAAAATCAAGTGACGGTACCAAAAAAAGTGGTCGTTGGGAGAAATATGTTCACCTCCAGAGTGACTATGGTGAGAAATAAATCTATAGACATGAAGAATAAAAACGTACAACGTCAGTAACTTTCATTTCTTTTTTTGGAGGCTTTACGCTTCAGCCCACCCTCGTACATCCCGCTACAATGTGTCAGTGTGCTGGGCAAAACACCAGACCTTCACAGAGATTAAAGGGCGAGGGCTTGTGTCAGTGTTGATTGTTATGCATCTGCCGGATAGTTGCTGTGGCAGGTATTTCAATAGCAATAAACACGTGCTGGCGACAGTTTTAATTTTCTCCTCATAGTTGTCGACACCATGAACGGTTTTGTACATTCTACACACGCTCCTCTAATTCACTGAAATTAAAGGTTCGACTTAACGAACAATACGAGTACACAGGGAAAGAAAAGATTTCCAGTGCTGCAGCTAGTCTCTCTGTCAGACTTGCAATTTTGCTCCGGAATTTATGACCGTAGTGAAAATGTTATAAATTTACGTATATTTTTCGAAATTATGAGTTTCCACTTTAACGCATTTCCCGACATCAAAATACTGAAAAAATCTGTCCACCATTAAAGGAAAATGAGAATTAACGTAACTGCTCAAATAACGCCTATTTTAAGAGCTAAATTAGGAAACCATAAGTCGATTCTGAGGTTCCTTGTATCTCTGTGAAAAAAAGGGTACTCTTCTTCAACTGTGTGCTGTAATACTCAGGAAATGGAAAGAAAAAAAGAAACTTCAGCATTTCGGTCCGAACTTCGTCTCACAAAGATTCCGAAAATGTGGGAACACTTTGAGCAATATGATTTCAAGTGCTGCACTGTTCCCCTTAAAAGACGAGAAAGGGAACTCCTTTCAATGAAACGCACAAAGGGTGGCGAGAAACGAGAGGTGGCAAGCCAGTAGAGCTGTTCTAACAACGCACCTGCACATAATACCCTGATCTCGGGGAAACAATGTAATCGCAGACCTATTCAGTGCCCGCGCAACCACCGAGAACCTTTGGGTCACCTCAACAGTGGTGCTCTGCTAACTCCAGTGGCGGTAGTTTTCTCGCCATTTAGTTGATGATGACCAGAATGTAAGGACCTCAAAACGCCAAGTCATTGGGGAATGGAAATGTTAGTTACACTGTTTTTGCCAAAGCAAAGCTATAGCTACTGCGCTTTTCAGAAGTCAGTCGTCTCAAATAAAACACTTTCAGACCTTAATTCTCCACATCTATACGAAAAAAAAATCTTTGTCCAACAACAAATGGGTTTAAAGCAAGAGGGAGGCTGTAGGTCACTTTCCTTTATACATCGCCTATCAAGCGTGTTACTGTGTGATTTACGTTTGTATTCGGAATGTCACTAAGAGAAGAGTGGATATCAATTTTCATCAGATCTGACATGTTAACGTAAGAGAGAAAACACATAAACAACACAGACCTCCAAAATGAAATTTGGAGGTATTCGAGGAATACTACTAGGAATAAATTCACGTCGTTAATAAATCCTTATAAAAACAGAGATCGTATGATAGTCGTGCAAATACATCCTTGAGCAATACTTCACTGGTTTACATATAAATTTCAATAAGAGGAAGGATAGCAAATAGGGAAATAATATTTTTATCCATATACGGTATAAAAAGAACAATGCTTGTGAAATTTGTAAACTATTTGACAGTATACAGGATGCGAAATTTAGTACACAGAGTTGCTACCTGTTAAAGCAACAATGGCTCTAACAGATTTGAGCATCGAGTCGAAATGAGCTTGGATGACACATCCCTATATAATATTCCTCACTACTTCACCACTGTGCCAGAGAAGAAGTAATCAGCTGTAGTTGCTGTCGCGTTTCTGCACGCTGTTCTTTCTTCAGCTCATGACCAGATGTTCTCATTGAGTGAGAGATATGGAGAACATTTTGAGCAGAGTAATAGTGTAACACCCTCTGAACCAGGGTAGATCAGACAGAACGGGTAACATGTGGGTATGTGATTTTGTAAGACCCGTTGTCCAAATTATGGGATATGTGAATCAGAGGCGACAGTTTGGTGCATTCAATTGTGCCCACATATCATCACACCAGGTGGTAGAATAAGACAAACACGACTAATATTCGTTAACGCTTGTTGTGTTCAGGTTGTCAATAAACCGACAGGTCCATAGCAGTGTTGCGTACAGAACAAAGACTGGTCTGAGTAGACGAGGTGGTGCATTCTCCTGTGGCCAGCGTTGTCTTTTGGCGAACCACTATCGCCTTTGGATTCTTGAATGGCTTCGAATGTGGCCTTTGTGAATCAATAGATTCCATATCCGCGTGACTGTTGTTAGGTGCCAGCTAACGCGAGTAGCAATTTGCGGAACAGTGAACGGCAGTCTCAATATACCGCGATCCCTGCACATTCTGGTAGACTTTTCACCTTATTATACGAGTCATAACACGCTCCTTTCACAAACAAAAAACATTCAAATGCTATTTCTGAAATGTAAATCCGCAGGGTAATCTTTCTAAACCAGTAACCCCTCTCCAGATTCCTTAAAGAACAAAACTCCCGAGTGTAAAACAACTTCGACTGTGTTTGCATATGAGTTGAGCCTTAAATATTTGTAATATGATTCTGAAAGTACATTCAACAGTATACGTGGATACTGTCCTTAAACTCTTTTTGGAATCGAAGTAGTAGTAAGGAAGTAATAAATGCCATATAAATTGAAAATGGAGAGGGGTGCCAAAAAAAAAAGGAATTGTTGAAATCAGATGCACTGGGACTCTATGCGGAATAAGCGAATGTAAAAATACGGCACAGAGGGACTCGAACCCAGTATCTCCCGCTTATTAGTCAGCTACCTTAACCATTGCGCTATGCGGCCACGTTGCTCAGCTCACATGCACTGAGTATCTTTGCAGACTCCAAACTAGCACGGATCTATTCGCAGTCCCCGTCTACATCTACATCTACATCTCCATCCGTACTCCGGAAGCCACCTGACGGTGTGTGGCGGAGGGAACCTTGAGTACCTCTATCGGTTCTCCCTCCTATTCCAGTCTCGTATTGTTCGTGGAAAGAAGGATTGTCGGCATGCTTCTGTGTGGGCTCTAATCTCTCTGATTTTATCCTCATGGTCTCTTCTCGAGATATACGTAAGAGGGAGTAATACACTGCTTGACTTTTCGGTCAAAGTGTGTTCTCGAAACTTTAACAAAAGCCCGTACCGAGCTACTGAGCGTCTCTCCTGCAGAGTCTTTCACTGGAGTTTGTCATCTCCGTAACGCTTTCGCGATTACTAAATGATCCTGTAACGAAGCGCGCTACTCTCCGTTGGATCTTCTCTATCTCTTCTATCAACCCTATCTGGTAAGTATCCCACACTGCTGAGCAGTATTCAAGCAGTGGGCGAACAAGCATACTGTATCCTACTTCCTTTGTTTTCGGATTGCATTTCCTTAGGATTCTTCCAATGAATCTAAGTATGGCATCTGCTGTACCGACGATCAACTTTATATGATCATTCCATTTTAAATCACTCCTAATGCGTACTCCAGGATAGCTTATGGAATTAACCGCTTCCAGTTGCTGACCTGCTATTTTGTAGCTAAATGATAAGGGATCTATATTTCTGTGTATTCGCAGCATGCGGGTAAGCTACTACAAACAGCATAGTGAACGCATTATTGTGGCCAAGATAGATACGAAGCCCACACCTACTACAGTAGTACAAGTTTATATGCCAACTAGCTCTGCAGATGATGAAGAAATTGAAGAAATGTACGATGAAATAAAAGAAATTATTCAGATAGTGAAGGGAGACGAAAATTTAATAGTAATGGGTGACTGGAATTCGAGTGTAGGAAAAGGGAGAGAAGGAAACATAGTAGGTGAATATGGATTGGGGCTAAGAAATGAAAGAGGAAGCCGCCTAGTAGAATTTTGCACAGAGCACAACTTAATCATAGCTAACACTAGGTTTAAGAATCATGAAAGAATGTTGTATACGTGGAAGAACCCTGGAGATACTAAAAGGTATCAGATAGATTATATAATGGTAAGACAGAGATTTAGGAACCAGGTTTTAAGTTGTAAGACATTTCCAGGGGCAGATGTGGACTCTGATCACAATCTATTGGTTATGACCTGTAGATTAAAACTGAAGAAACTGCAAAAAGGTGGGAAATTAAGGAGATGGGACCTGGATAAACTGAAAGAACCAGAGGTTGTACAGAGTTTCAGAGAGAGCATAAGGGAACAATTGACAGGAATAGGGGAAAGAAGTACAGTAGAAGAAGAGTGGGTAGCTCTAAGGGACGTAGTAGTGAAGGCAGCAGAGGATAAAGTAGGTACAAAGACGAGGGCTGCTAGAAATCCTTGGGTAACAGAAGAAATATTGAATTTAATTGATGAAAGGAGAAAATATAAAAATGCAGTAAATGAAGCAGGCAAAAAGGAATACAAACGTCTCAAAAATGAGATCGACAGGAAGTGCAAAATGGCTAAACAGGGATGGCTAGAGGACAAATGTAAGGATCTAGAAGCTTATCTCACTAGGGGTAAGATAGATACTGCCTACAGGAAAATTAAAGAGACCTTTGGAGAGAAGAGAACCACGTGTATGAATATCAAGAGCTCAGAAGGCAGCCCAGTTCTAAGCAAAGAAGGGAAGGCAGAAAGGTGGAAGGAGTATATAGAAGGTTTATACAAGGGCGATGTACTTGAGGACAATATTATGGAAATAGAAGAGGATGTAGATGAAGACGAAATGGGAGATACGATACTGCGTGAAGAGACAGTCATGACAAAACTCTACCAGCTGGTGAGCAAGATGTATGAGACAGGCGAAATACCCTCAGACTTCAAGAAGAATATAATAATTCCAATCCCAAAGAAAGCAGGTGCTGAAAATTACCGAACTATCAGTTTAATCATAGCTAACACTAGGTTTAAGAATCATGAAAGAAGGTTGTATACGTGGAAGAACCCTGGAGATACTAAAAGGTATCAGATAGATTATATAATGGTAAGACAGAGATTTAGGAAATACTAACGCGAATTCTTTACAGACGAATGGAAAAACTGGTAGATGCAGACCTCGGGGAGGATCAGTTTGGATTCCGTCGAAATGTTGGAACACGTGAGGCAATACTGACCTTACGACTTATCTTAGAAGAAAGATTAAGAAAAGGCAAACCTACGTTTCTAGCATTTGTAGACTTAGAGAAAGCTTTTGACAATGTTGACTGGAATACTCTTTTTCAAATTCTAAAGGTGGCAGGGGTAAAATACAGGGAGCGAAAGGCTATTTATAATTTGTACAGAAACCAGATGGCAGTAATAAGAGTCGAGGGGCATGAAAGGGAAGCAGTGGTTGGGAAAGGAGTGAGACAGGGTTGTAGCCTCTCCCCGATGTTATTCAATCTGTATATTGAGCAAGCAGTAAAGGAAACAAAAGAAAAATTTGGAGTAGGTATTAAAATTCATGGAGACGAAGTAAAAACTTTGAGGTTCGCCGATGACATTGTAATTCTGTCAGAGACGGCAAAGGACTTGGAAGAGCAGTTGAACGGAATGGACAGTGTCTTGAAAGGAGGATATAAGATGAACATTAACAAAAGCAAAACGAGGATAATGGAATGTAGTCAAATTAAATCGGGTGATGCTGAGGGAATTAGATTAGGAAATGACACACTTAAAGTAGTAAAGGAGTTTTGCTATTTAGGAAGTAAAATAACTGATGATGGTCGAAGTAGAGAGGATATAAAATGTAGACTGGCAATGGCAAGGAAAGCGTTTCTGAAGAAGAGAAATTTGTTAACATCGAATATAGATTTATGTATCAGGAAGTCGTTTCTGAAAGTATTTGTTTGGAGTGTAGCCATGTATGGAAGTGAAACATGGACGATAACTAGTTCGGACAAGAAGAGAATAGAAGCTTTCGAAATGTGGTGCTACAGAAGAATACTGAAGATAAGGTGGATAGATCACGTAACTAATGAGGAGGTATTGAATAGGGTTGGGGAGAAGAGAAGTTTGTGGCACAACTTGACTAGAAGAAGGGATCGGTTGGTAGGACATGTTTTGAGGCATCAAGGGATCACAAATTTAGCATTGGAGGGCAGCGTGGAGGGTAAAAATCGTAGAGGGAGACCGAGAGATGAGTACACTACGCAGATTCAGAAGGATGTAGGTTGCAGTAGGTACTGGGAGATGAAGCAGCTTGCACAGGATAGAGTAGCATGGAGAGCTGCATCAAACCAGTCTCAGGACTGATGACAACAACAACAACATTACACCTGTCTACATTGAGATTCAATTGCCATTTCCTGCACCATGCGTCAATTCGCTGCAGATCCTCCTGCATTTCAGTACAATTATACATTTTTATAACCTCTCGAAACTCCACAGCATCATCTGCAAAAGGCTCAGTGAACTTCCGATGTCATCCACAAGGTCATTTACGTATATGGTGAATAGCAACGGTCGTATGTCACTCCCCTGCTGCACACCTGAAATCACTCTTACTTCGGAAGACTTCTCCCTATTGAGAATGACATGCTGCGTTCTGTTATCTAGTAACTCTTCAATCCAATCACACAACTGGTCTGATAGTCCATATGCTCTTACTTTGTTCATTAAACGACTGCGGGGAACTGTATCGAACGCCTTGCGGAAGTCAAGAAACACGGCATCTACCTGTGAACCCATGTCTATGGCCCTCTGAGTCTCGTGGACGAATAGCGTGAGCTGTATTTCACACGACCGTCTTTTTCTAAACCCATGCTGATTCCTACAGAGTAGATTTCTAGTCTCCAGAAAAGTCATTATACTCGAACAAATTACGTGTTCTAAAATTCTACACCTGATCGACGTTAGAGATATAGGTCTATAGTTCTGCACATCTGTTCGACGTCCCTTCTTGAAAACGGGATTGACCTGTGCCCTTTTCCAATGGTTTGGAACTCTACGCTCTTCTAGAGACCTACGGTACACCGCTGCAAGAAGGGGGGCAAGTTCCTTCGCGTACTCTGTGTAAAATCGAACTGGTATCCCATCAGGTCCAGCGGCCTTTCCTCTTTTGAGCGATTTTAATTGTTTCTCTATCCCTCTCTCATCTGTTTCGATATGTACCATTTTGTCATCTGTGCGACAATCTAGAGAAGGAACTACAATGCAGTCTTCCTCTGTGAAACAGCTTTGGAAAAAGACATTTAGTATTTCGGTCTTTAGTCTGTCATCCTCTGTTTCGGTACCATTTTGGTCACAGAGTGTCTGGACATTTTGTTTTGATCCACCCTCGGCTTTGACATAAGGCCAAAATTTCTTAGGATTTTCTGCCAAGTCAGTACATAGGACTTTACTTCCGAATTCATTGAACGCCTCTCGCAAAGCCCTCCTCACACTACATTCCGCTTCGCGTAATTTTCGTTTGTCTGCAAGGCTTTGGCTACGTTTATGTTTGCTGTGAAGTTCCCTTTGCTCCTGCAACAGTTTTCTAACTTGGTTGCTGTACCACGGTGGCTCTTTTCCATCTCTTACTATCTTGCTTGCTCATACTCATTTAATGCATATTGTACGATGCTTTTGAACTTTGTCCACTGATCCTCAACACTATCTGTACTTGAAACAAAACTTTCGTGTTGAGCCGTCAGGTACTCTGTAATCTGCTTTTTGTCACTTTTGCTAAACAGAAAAATCTTCCTACCTTTTTTAATATTTCTATTTACGGGTGAAATCATCGATGCAGTAACCGCTTTATGATCGCCATGTTCTCCGTTCTCACTAATTTTAAATTCCCGCCGGAGGTCGAACGAAATATGCTTCTGCACTGAAAATTGTGGATTCATTACCCATCGAAGCGAATCATTTAGTAAATGCATATAATACACCATAGCTGCATCAGTAACAGACTGCTGCTCACCCTATCCGTCATAACATAATGAGTGTAGTAAACAAGAGTGGTCCTGGCACACTTCCCGGGGGCACTCCTCACTATACCCTTGGCTTTGATAGATACCGGCAGTCGAGAACAACGTAGTGGGCTTCATTACTTAAGAAATTTTCGAGCTACTCACATACCTGTGAACCTGAACACTATACTCTCAACTTCATCAGCAGTCTGCAGTGGGAGACAGGGTCAAACGCTTTTCGGGTATCTAGAAAGATGGAAACTGCCTGTCGTTCTTATTCACGTTTCTTGGAATGCAGCGGTGCTTTCTAAATCCGTGCTGATTTGTGGACAGAAGCTTTTCTGTCGAAAGGAAATTTTGTTGTATTCGACTCAGTATGTGCTCAGTAATTCTGTAGTAAGCCTATGTTAAGGATATTAGTATGAAACTATGCGGGTCCGTTCTTTTACCCTTCTTATATACAGTACTCACCTATACTCTTTTTTCCAGTCACTTGGTTATTTTTGTTGGGCAAAAGATTTGCGATAACTGGAAGCTATGTAGGGGGCCAGTGCCTAGCGTATTGTCTGTAAAACTGAACTGGGATTCCATCTAGACTATTTTTCAACTCTTTCAGTTACTTCTCTACCCTCTACATGCCCTCCATGCTGGAGTCTGTTCGACACTCAAACCATGGTATGTTCACGATCGTCATCCGTGAATGATATGTTGTAAAGAGATCCTCCTGCCTTTCGCTATAATTTTCTGCTGTTGCAACTTAAATAAAATGCCTTCATCGTCGAACTGTTTCAAGTTATTTATTACGTTATCTACGGAATTATTTACAGATTGTCGAAGAGTAATAGCACTGTAAATCTGTCTTAGAGAATTCCCTACGTTTACATTTAACGATCCCACGACATAAAGAACGACGATGTCATTTGAAGTCATGGAGTTGGTCCTGTAGCCCAATCTCGTACTTTTTTCTTCACTATGTATTAGAGCAGAACTGTGGGGAATGTCTTCCAGAGGACAATAAACTCAACCTGGCGTCGTTATTTACTGTCATCTGCATCTCGTCAACGAACATAGAAAGTTCAGTTTCACAATATTACTCTTTGAGGAATCCATTTTGAATTCCCAAGAAGAGATTTTCGTCAAACGAAAACGTCATAATAAGCGAAGATAATAATGATGAGCGTATGGCATTGGTGGCCGGGAGACCCCTCGCTGGGCGGTTCGGCCGTCGCTCCACAAGTTCTTTAACGCCATTACGGCGACTTGCGAGTGAATGAGGATGAAATGATTATAGAAGACACACAACACCCAGTCATCTCGAGACAGCGAAAATCCCTGATCCCGACGGTAATCGAGCCCGGGACCCTGTGCGCGGGAAGCGAGAACGCTACCGCAAGTCCACGAGCCGCGGACATACGCGAAGATAAAATCTGTCGTATAATCCACCAAAAGATTGACATCTGTGAAATTAGTTTATAGTGATTGTATCTAACCGCTGTGGCGATACCTGTAAGACACCGCTAGCCCACGCCTCTCGCGGTGTGCGTTTAACCCCATTTAAATGACGCGCCAAGCGCGCGCCCAGCGGCTGTACGATTAATTAAATAATCGGCGTGCTAATCATAGTTGAAATCTCTGGTCCAGAGGGACGTGAAGAGGCTGTGGTCCAGAGAGAGAGTAGAGTCAGTCGAGTCTTGTTCAGTCTTAAGAGTCAGTCGAGCTAGAAAGTGTCTTGTGAAACGATCATTCTGTGGATAATATTAGTGTGATGATTTCTTTTATATGTGTTGTGTTGTCTTCTTCGATGAGTAAAAAAAAAAAATATAGGTAAAATAAATTTTTGTGATGTCCATCAATAAGTTCATTCCAGTAAAAATAGAACCACTTCCCTTCACCTTTATTCACCCTTTTCTCTTTCTTTCCTTTCAACAAAACAAAAAACAAAAAAAAATTACCACCCTCCCTTTTTTTTTTTAATTCCGGACATCACACCGCCAACCAACTTTAAAAATTGGAATAGCTGACACAGTTGTTTCGAACCCTCTGTTGAATTAGTGATTCCTAATAACTGCTGCTAGAAAGAGAGCAAAAGCTATGACATTAAATTTTAATTTACCTACAGGTGACTCTTTCCAGTTCAGTAGCGTGAAATGTTGGGAACATAGTTTTAATGTAAGTAAAAGCTTTTCTACAGTGAATACTTATAGCTTTGAGATTCATTCCCCGGTTATAGGAGGGTAAGAAGAAAACACGTTCTAAAAGACCATGGCTATTAAAGCACTGTTTTGGTGAAACTGACTTCATAATTGATACCTTTTTTCCAGCTATAACAGCTTCTTAGGATTCGTGGAAGGAAGTTGTGCTAAAAGTAAAATGATAGCTACTAAAACGCTATAGAAGTCGGATTGGCATATTTGGATGCGCAAATGATTAGCATTTCATTCCAGTCACTAAAATTATGGAGGAATAATGCCACCTACGTTCTGTATGTCTGTAAATGGCTAAATCGGTCTTCCCTTTACAGTTGTAGGGTACGTATCTAAAGGCTTGCCGTGGAAACAAAACGTTGATTTCTAGTGATTCATCTGATTATTGCCTGACTTTAAAAACTGAAAATGTTGTCATAATCTACTCATTAAGAGACAGAATATAAGTAACGTTAAGGGCTTAAAGCAGTAAGTCAAATATTAAAGTTATAAACTATGTGTCTATCCAGAGGCAATGGTAATTCACGGCGCGTCATTTACCCAGATTACAAATGTCAATCAGATGAAAGGGAAATAGAGGGCAAAAAGTAAGTAAAGTATTTCTTACTTCAAAAATAATCGCCATAACATTTAACACTTTTAAACTAAGACATGGAAAAATGTATGCTTTGGCCGAAGGATCATGATTTTACCCTGAAGTCCACCTCGTCCTCTGAAGCAAATCGACGCCCTTTAATATCTCCCTTGAGGGCTCCAAAATTTGAAAATCGCGTGGGTAGAGATCGTGACTGTATGGGGGATATGTAAGGGCTTCCCAGCGAAATCTCGGCAGCGTAGTCGAAACGGCCTGCCAACTAACTGCCGACTCACACGTTACCAAGTTTCCTTCGACTATGTTGCAGAAGTCACTTAACTGTCGACTTTCGTTTCTTCTTCTATTAACTCATCAGAGTAGGTCTTCAGCGCTCTCTTTCCACCTATCTGCTCTCTCCTCAGCATTTATCAGTGGAATTCCTGTTGCATTTTTAATGTTATCGCCATTGCTTTTAATTTCACAGAAGATTGTTTCACTTTTCTAAGTGCTGAGTCAGTCCTTTCGACAATCATTCCTTTTTTTGTTCGAGCAGTCCACGGGTATACTGCCAGTTCATAGTCTCCAACGGGCACCATATCTCGGCGATCAGATATGTCACCATCGTCACTTTTTTTTTTATTTCTTCACTTTTCTCGTGCAGCGCTTTGTCTTAGCTTCCCTGCTCTTCCTTAGTATTACACTCCAAACTGACTTACACCGATTAGCCAAAACATTGTGGCCGACTGTTCAATAGCGTGTTGTTCCACTTTTCAAATACAGTACAACAGAAAGTCTGCTTGGAATCGGATCTACAAGTCCTCGAAAGTATTCCAGAAGTATATGGCACCTGATAAAGCAATTCCCTCAAATCTCAAGATTGTGGTAACAGCACACATCTGGCATCCAATAGGTACAGCTCAGGCTCACTTGCTGGCCAAGACATCAATGTGATTTCACTATAATGCCCTTCAACCACTGTACCAACAAGGACAGTTATCCTGCCGGAAGATGCCATCCCATAAGGAGGAAACTTCGAGCATGAAACGATACTTGTGGTGCGTAATAATGATAACGTAGTTGACTGTTGTCATGATACCATCGATCACCACCACAGATCCCATGGAATACCAACTCAATGCTTCCCCCAGCATAATTCTGTCCTCACCGGGCTGCATCTGTGGGGCGGTGCATGCGGTGCATGTTTCGTGCAGCCATTCGCCTGGATAACGAGGTGTAAGGACGTAACCATCGACCTGGTGTAACACGAAACGCGACTAATTTGACAGACATGTTTCTATTGATCCACGGTGAAAACTCAGTAATGTTGTGCCCATTGCAATCGTTGCTGATAATGTCGTGTGACCTGAATCTCCATGTTCAACAGTGTCATCTGAACGGTGTTCTCCGAAACACTTATGCCTGCATCAGCATTTTATTCTGTCGTTATATCTCTACAGGTAGGTCATTATCCTGGACTACACAGTGGGGTATCTTCCGACCTCTATGTTTTATGATGAGACGTGGTCGCCCAATACCATACGCCCTATTCGTTATTTCACCATCCTTTACCTACTTTCCATAGCAGCGCACGGCAGTAGTACACTAACAGGCGGCCAGCTTCGCCGATTCAGAGAGTCTTGTTTCCAGCAACAACATGCCCTTTGTCGAAACCACTTATATCAGTGGATTTTCGCATCTACTACCGGTATGGCTCAAATGGCTCTGAGCACTACGGGACTTAACATCTGATGTCATCAGTCCCCTAGAACTTAGAACTACTTAAACCTAACTAACTTAAGGACATCACACACATCCATGCCCGAGGCAGGATTCGAACCTGTGACCGTAACGGTGGTGCGGTTCCAGACTGTAGCGCCTAGAACCGCTCGGTCAACCCTGCCGGCTACTACCGGTATCTTCGCTTTACTGACTGCCCATTCGACCTTGTTCCGCTTCCATTCTTTCCTTACTGCCTCTTGTGGCCACAACACCATAAGAGGTATTTAGTCTCACGGTGGACATTGGTCACAATGTTTTGTCTCATCAAGTATATCCCTCATTTTCCCTGTACATTTTTGTACTTCTTCCTTTCGTCGATGAACTGAATTATTTCTTCTGTTAGCCATGGATTTTTCACACTTACCTTCCTTGTACCTATGTTTTCTGTCCAACACTCTCTAATTACCCTTTTCAGAGACGTCCACTCCTCTTATGTTCGTACTGAGCTGTTGAATATAACCGTATCTATTGCCTCAGGGTATCACTTCATTCCTTCCTTCCGTATCCCACTCGTTTGCTTATGATTCTTCCTGAGTTGTATCTTAAGCGTTAGCCTTCTCTTAATCATTACTAAATTGTGATTTGAGTCTGTATCTGCTCATGGGTACGCCTTACAATCTAAAAGCTGATTCCGGATGGCCCTGCATGATTATTACCTAATCTAAGTGGAATCTTTCCGTATCTTCATACCTTTTCCATGTATACCTTTTCTTCTTGTGACTCTTGAACAGAGTATTGTCTGTTACTAGCTAAAATATATTGCAGAGCTCAGTTAGTCTTTCTCTTCTTTCATTCCTGTTACCAAGCCCATGTTCCCCCATAATCCTTGCCATTGCCTGGGTGCGCTGCGAATGAGACCTCTTGCTATGAAGGGCTCCGTGAGTATGCATATTAGACTTATGCTTCATCTATCATCTCAGATCGTATAAAATGTTAGATTACCCCCATGATGTTAATAGGCTACTTCAAACCACAACTGCCACGGACATTGGAAGATGTTACTACATAAGTTCCTTGTCAGGGGCCTCACCTGTTGCTTGCGGTTGGATGACGAAGCCATTTCAATTGAATGACTTCTTTGATGGTTACTGAATGATAGTTTGACATGGTAAAATAATATTTATCCCAATAGTGTGTAAAAATTACTCATGATGCTTAAATGTTGCGGTTATAAGAGATTTGAGAAACTTACGTACGTGAAACAGAGCAGTGATAATAAAACGAATGGTTGTTAGTGTCGCCATCAACCCGATACTGGACAATCATTGTTGAGATGGTTTCCAGCCACACAAGGGACTCGAATTATGCTTTCAATCGTGATTGCAGAACTTTAAAATTACACAAAAAAGAAATGATCCCAACAGAGCATACAAGAAATCAATGAATTAAGGAAGAATCAGAAAGTAACATCACTAGGCAGGTGAGCTCCAATGAGTTACCTAATAGCGGAACTAACATGAGTGATTACGAGAAAACTTCCCTTTTGAAGCAAGAAGTAGATTGCAGGAAAGCTTCTTATCGCTGTGAAAATGACGTAGATCAGGTCAGAAAAACAAAATATAAAAACCAGGAATGAACTCCTCTTCTCTCAATATATCGCAATTCCCGAAGTCGTGAGTGTGCACTGCAAAAGCGTCCTTACCGCGACTACCAACGAGGCAGTTGCTGACAAGTCGCAGTGCTCTGGGCTGAGATGATGTGATGAGACTTCGAATCGCGGTTCTCATCATCCTTCTGATTACTTGCCGTGAAGAGAAACTTGAGAAAGCAAGAAAAACGCGTAAGAGTGCGGAGTCCAAAGTAGCCTCACCATATAGAAGTTGGAATCGGAAGGCCCATATGAATCTCAATATGACTTTCAATGCTTCTCCGTATTTCGTAGCCTCCTTTCAGACTTTGGAAAGGCACCCTGTACAATCTTTTCTAGACAACCCAGAAAGGGCCTAAGTGCTCCAGCAGTCAGGGATCTGGAAATCTATTCCCTAGTTCCCACTATAAAGTCCAAAATGTACCTGATAATGAGACCCGTGTATATGGAAACGAGCGACGAATGTCGCCCTTTTCCCACATCCAGACTTTTTAGTCGGTAATTCTGAAAATTTTGTTGGGCTTCGCACGCAACTCATGAGTGGCTATATATTATCCTTCAGGAAACGTACCTGGAGACAACACACAGTACCCTAATAGCAGTTGAGGACTCCATCCGAAATTAACTATCACGGAATAATTCTCACCCCTGCCTCCAGTGGTTCTGTTATTGAGGACATCAATTTGTTATACCGAAACTGCAGATAAAATATCTTTTGCACAATCCAGAATTTCTTGCCTTCTAATATCCGGGCTGTACTTCTGATTCTGAATATGTAAGCTTTATTACAGAAACTATATTTAAAATGTAATGGATATAATAGCATATTCATTTGTGGATATATGTAATTGGTTATAACTGTAATGTAAATTGGCATATTCCTGTTTAATAGCCGAGGGAATATTATTTAAATGCATCGACTACAACGACGAAATGGCAGTAGCAATGCCGTTGTTTATCTTTGCTTATGAAGAATCTCTGCCGCGCTGCAAGCACAGTGGAAGCACAGCAGCATGAGTCATGAAAGAGTACGAAGTGTTTGTTGGGTGCCAATAAAGAGTGCGCAACTTCATTTATTCTGTATTTAGCTTAGCGAAAAACTTCCACTGGCTTGGTACTTGCTTTATTTTTCTTATGTTAAAGGGAGGACCAGTTGCTCATTTGTTTAAAGTAAAATCAATTCAGTGTATCAATAATTAAAAGTAAATTGCTTCTCTTTTTCCGAATTTTACATTGAGTTACAATGAGGTTAGTAAAAATCATTTTTTACGTGACTGAGTATCAGTTACAGTCAGTCCTTTATTTAAAAAGCACGAAAGGTTTCCTCCTACTAACCGGTATTGTTTTCCTTCGGTGACGATAGCGTTACTCACTGTAAAATTCCATTAGGCATACGCGATCACGGTCAGTTATGTCGCTATCTAGTAGACCGATTAGGAAGAGGGAAGTTACACGTGGTTACTGTGACAGGAAAATATCAATTTGGTATTGTTCTTGGCACGAAATTTACAGTGTACGTCGTAGCGAACTAAACCCTTTCGCTACGAATAAAGTCGCTCACGCTTGGCATTAGTAATTGGTGGAAATAGTCACAAAATTTTAAATTTTTATTAACCAGTAGAAAAGAGGCAACATTATGATCATAAATGGAAGATAATTTGATTGTACTTAACGGGGAACAATGGGTAGAGCAAAGGGGAACGCTGACAGGGGAACCTATTGTTGAGGAACCGTCGGCTAGCCGGTAGCATCACAGGCACTACGGCTCAAACGCAGGTACTGACAAAAATGAGATTCATGGCATTTGCAGATGCTTCGTAATCCAGAATAAAAATCAAAACCGAATCTATTCCCTGAGGATACGAGAAAGCCATTAAGAAAAAACTAGAGCCGCGCGGGATTAGCCGAGCGGTCTCAGGCGCTGCAGTCATGGACTGTGTGGCTGTTCCCGGCGGAGGTTCGAATCCTCCCTCGGGCATGGGTGTGTGTGTCCTTAGTATAGTTTAGGTTAAGCAGTGTGTAAGCTTAGGGACTGATGACCTTAGTAGTTAAGCCCCATAAGATTTCACACACATATGAATATCTTGAAAAAAAAAACAGACCTAGAGAGAGAATGAGTAATATCTGGAAATAAACACATCAAAAAAAGTTTTGCATCACCCCGGTTCGCAGACCTCCTGAAGATAGACATTGACAGTGAATATTGTACCACAGACACTGTCCCTTTGACTGTTCAGAGATGTCACTAAACCCACCCAGAGATGTAAACAGCCAGCCACGAGCAGTGCCTATTAGGCAGAGAGGATCCGACAGTCGATCAGTTCCAGTCATTCCACCAGGAAGAAGGTACACGGCTCGTGTTGTCTATAGTTCAACCAATACCGCGGTTCGATAGCTTCCGCATTATTACTTTGTGCCAGGGAGGGCCCTCAACAAGGGAAGTGTCCATACGTCTCTGAGTGAACCAAAGCGATGTTGTTCGAACATGGAGGAGATACAGAGAGATAGGAACTGTCGATGACATGCCTCACTCAATCCGCCCAAGGGAACACTAGCTACGGATTATGGCCCGGAGGAACCCTGACAGCAACGCCACCATGTTGAATAATGCATTTTGTGCAGCCACAGGACGACGTGTTACGACTCAAACTGCGTGCAATAAGCTGCATGATGCGCAACTTCACTCCCGACGTCCGTTTCGAGGTAACTCTTTCAAACCATGACAGCCGGCCAGTGTGGCCGTGCGGTTCTAGGCGCTTCAGTCAGGAAACGCGTGACCGCTACGGTTGCAGGTTCGAATCTTGCCTCGGGCATAGATGTGTGTGATGTCCTTAGGTTAGTTACGTTTAAGTAGTTCTAAGTTCTAGGGGACTGATGACCACATATGTTAAGTCCCATAGTGCTCATAGCCGTTTGAAGCAAACCACACCATGCAAAAAAATGGTTAACATCTTAGGTCATCAGTCCCCTAGAACTACTTAAACCTAACTAACCTAAGGACATCACGCACATCCATGCCCGAGGCAGGATTCGAACTTGCGACCTTAGCAGTTGCGGGGCTCCGGACTGAGCGCCTAGAGCCGCGAGACCACCGCGGCCGGCGACACCATGCAGCGCGGTACAGATGGACCCAAAACATGCCGAATGGACCTCTCAGGAATGGCATCACACTCTCGTTACCGATGAGTGTCGCATATGCCTTCAACCTGACAATCGTCGGAGACGTGTTTGGAGGCAACCCGGTCAGGATGAACACCTTAGACACACTGTCCAGTGAGGCAACAACGTGGAGGTTCTCTGAAGTTTTGGGGTGACATTATGTGGGGCTAGCGTACGCCACTGGTGTTCATGGAAGGTGTCGCAATGGCTGTATGATACGTGAGAACCATCCCATGCAACCATATCGGCAGCGGATTGGTGAGGTAATCGTCCTCAACCACGACAATCCGCGCCCCCGTTTTGTCCATGTTGTGAATGACTTCCTGCAAGATAACGACATAGCTCGACTACAGTGGGCAGCATGTTCTCCACCATGAACACTATTGGACATGCCTGGGATAGATTGAAAAGGGCTGTTTATTGAAGGCGTGACCCCCCCCCCCAACCACTCTGAGGGATCTACGCCGAATCGCCATTGAGGAGTGGGACAATATGGACCAACAGTGCCTTGATGAACTTGTGGATAGTATGCCACGACGAATACAGGCAGTCATCATTGCAACGTGCTACTGGGTGTTAGAGGTACCGGTGTGTACGGGTCTCGCTGTATGATGGTATAACATGCAATGTGTGGTTTTCATGAGCAATAAAAAGGACGGAAATGATGTTTATGTTGATCTCTGTTCCAATTTGCACACGTTCCGTAACTCTCGGAATTGAGGTGATGCAAAATTTTTTATGTGTGTATAAACGATCTGTTGAGCATGACGATCAGTAAAATTTGTGGTGAGTGTGAATCAATAAAATCTAAATCCGAATCAATTAATGCTCGACCAGAATTAATTAACAGTAAAATTTATGCACAATTAAGGAAAATGGATAATCAGGACAAAACAGTCAAGATTGTTAACAATAATATTGGAGTTGTTAATGCTAAAGAAGATGAAATCCAGAAAGAATTAACGAATACCGAAATCGCTAATCTTAACCAGGTCACAACAGAGGTACAGTCAAAAATAGGAAGCATAAATAGTCATTTTGAGATGGAAGCAGAGAGGATTGAACAGAAACTTGAACAGACTGCTGAATCCATTCTTGAAAATAAAGTGATTGAAAAGGTAGAATTAGCGCGAAAAGGCAATAGGGAAAAGGTCCACAAATGCTGCACACTTAGGTTTGCCTTTCCTTGCTCTATCTTCTATGAGAAGACGGAGGGTCAGTATTGCCTCGCGCGTTCCTACATTTCTCTGGAATCCAAACCGATCTCCCCCGAGTTCGGATTCTATTACTTTTTTCATTCTTCTGTAAGGGATCTGTTTTAGGATTTTGCACTCACGACTTATTAAACTGATAGTTCGGTAGTAGTCATGTCTATCAGCATCTGCTTTCTTTAGAAGTGGATCTAAAGCATTCTTAACGAAGTCAGATGATATGTCGCCGCTCTCATACATCCTGCAAAACAAATGTAAGTATTTTGTCATGACTCCCAGTCCCAAGGCTATTAGCAGTTCTGACCAAGTGTCGTATACACCCGGGGCAATATTGCGGCTTACGACTTGCAGTGCTTCAACAAAATGGTTCAAAAGGCTCTGAGCACTATGGGACTCAACATCTTAGGTCATAAGTCCCCTAGAACTTAAAACTACTTAAACCTAACTAACCTAAGGACGTCACACACACCCATGCTCGAGGCAGGATTCGAACCTGCGACCGTAGCAGCCCCGCGGTTCCGGACTGCAGCGCCAGAACCGCACGGCCACCGCTGCCGTCGGTTCAAATGGCTCTGAGCGCTATGACTCAACTTCTGAGGTTATCAGTACCCTAGAATTTAGAACTTCTTAAGCCTAACTAACCTAAGGACATCACACAATCCATGCCCGAGGCAAGATTCGAACCTGCGACCGAAGCGGTCTCGCGGTTTCAGACTGTAGATCCTAGAACCGCTCGGCCACCGAGGCTGGCCATTTGCAGTACTCTTTTAAATTCTACACACAGCAGCATATATCCCATCTCATTCTCATTTATGTCCTCTTCCATTTCTTCAATATTGTCTTCATGTTCATATCTCTTGTATAGATACTCAGTGTACTCCTGCCACCTTCCAGCTTTCCTTTCTTTGCTTAGGACTTTTTATCCACTTGAGCTCTTGATATACATACAGTTATTTCTCTTTTCTGCAAAGGTATCTCTAATTTTCTTGTAGACAGTATATATCTTTCCCCTAGGATACATGCCTCTAAATCCTTACACGTCCTCTAGCCATCCCTGCGTACCCATTGTGAAGTTTCTGGCATCCTCGTTTTTTACACGTTTGTATTCCCTTTCACCTGCTTAATTTTCTACTTTCATCAGTTAGATTCAATATGTCATGTGTTATCGAAGGATTTCTACTAGGCTTTACCTTTTTACCTATTAGATCCTTCTCTGCCATCCCTATATCATCTTTCAAATCTGTCCACTCGTCTTCTATTGTATTCCTTTCCCCTGTTCAACTCAATAGTTGCCTAGTTCTTCATGAAACTCTCAATAACCTCTCGGTCTTTCAACTTATCCTGGTCCAATCTTCTTAATTTTCTATCATTTTTCAATATCTTTAGTTTTAGTCTACAGTCCACAACCAACAAAGTGAGATCAGAGTCCGCATCTGCCCCAGTAAATGCATCCTTTTCATTCTTTTGCCCCATTCCATATTGGCCTACCACTTTTCCTTCTCTTCCTTTTCCTACACTCGATCTGCAGTTGCCCACCAGAATTAAATTTTCTTTTCTTAACTCTCTCCCTATGCAACTAAATCCAAATATTAAGAACAATCGACTAACCAACTTTAAATAAACATTTCACACTGGGGTGAGGCAATTTCTGTATACTCTATCCTGTTGGGTGGGGCTCGATTGATTTGGGGAGGAGACCAAACTGCGAGGTCATCTGTCTCATCGGATTAGGGATGGATAGGGATGGATGGAGAAGGAACTCGGCCGTGCCCTTTCAGAGGAACCGTCCCGGCATTTGCCTGAAGTGATTTAGGGTAATCACGGAAAACCTAAATCAGGACGCGGGATTGAACCCTAGTCCTCCCGAATGCGAGACCGGTGGGCTAACCAGTGCGCCACCTCCCTCGGTACTGTCTCCCGTATGTGTCGTCTTTTGCAGAATGGTTTTCAGCTCTTATCCAACCTGCTGCAAGACGTTTGGCACGAAAATCATTTAAACACGTACTATTAATAATAAAATATAACAGAAGCTGTTGCTGTTGTCAGCATTCAACAATTGAAATTGGTGCGAGTATTAGTCACCTCATCAAACGCTTTCACACTCGGTGGAAGATGTTTGTGCCATTTCTATCCTTTGCATCAGTTCCCATAAATTTACACCAATAAAATCTTCCGGTTTCACTTGCTAGAAATGGCGAAATTCTTGGATGGTGTTTACATCGAGAAGTCTATCACTGTTCGAAGGCACTGTTTAAACACAAGGCCATCATTTTGTCATGACCTAGTAACATTTACTTGATTTCTTTCTGTGGCCTCCACATTTTATTTGAAATTTAGTGCTCTTTAAGGAACAAATTAGTACTAGAAATTAAAAATCTTGTATATGT
This sequence comes from Schistocerca gregaria, assembly GCF_023897955.1. NCBI lineage: Eukaryota > Metazoa > Arthropoda > Insecta > Orthoptera > Acrididae > Schistocerca > Schistocerca gregaria. The sequence continues at coordinate 647,649,212 of NC_064922.1, read as the reverse complement.
GTTACCTACCGATTCTTGAAGAAGATGCTGCTTGAAATTTGCGGACGATTCAATAGCAGTAAGGATTAGAATATAGTATGACCTTGGAATGCTTTTGTATCTGAATATTCGTCTTGAACAGCATAAAGGCAAGCATGTCTTTCTTTACAGCTAATGCATGCGGCTGTACCTAAGACTTACTGCAGGTGTAGCTGCTCTTTCAAACATCAGTCCATACAAGCGGACCCTTTGTATATTTAATAACTGTTACTCGTACTCAACGCTACGCACGGCTCTGTTTAAAAAGGATAGCTCGTTGTAGTCATAGGGCCGAACTGTGCACGTCTGCTTTCCTGCTCCGCAGCTAATACAGCGCAGATAGTAAATAAACTGTAGCTGTGATTCTGCAGTCAAATAGTCTATGGATTGGCTAGAACTGCGAGTTAATAAAACACACAGAATTACAAAATAAAAGTTAAATTAATAATTTAATAACATTGGTTCTATTATAACGTCTGTGATTGTACACCACTGAGAATTTTGTTGAATAATGTTAATTCAACAAAGGACTTCTGTAACAGGAAACGGTCCTACGATATTCAGTTAAAATACGGACAGAAAGTACCTTTATGCAGTGCAGTAAAGTTATGTTGAGAAAGTTACGAGAATAGTAGCAAATTCCCACAAACTATATTGTAATGAAAGATACAAGGGAACGAATTCCATTTGGTAATCACAAGACACGAAATATTCGCCTCCCCCAAACAGTTCAGAGTTCAACACGATGATTTACAAATCATCACACGTGATAGAAGGATTAGTAACTCATACTCTATATATTCTCAGTTCCGTAATACAAGTGGAAAAAATTAGGGTCCTGCTCTGGAGCACATTCAGACCTCTCAAAATACCTCCTTGCAGAAGGGTCCGCATGGCTTCTTTGAGCTCTTCACTCGAGAAGTCCCAGTTCTATTTGATTCCTTTTGTGTTCCACTACTGTCTACTTTTGCATTGGCTCAAAGCAGTCCACACCAAAAATACGTCATTCTTAAGCTTTGGAGACCTAATTTGAACAGAGATGCTGTAAATAGTCGGTCACTATTAAGTCATTCACAATAATTACAAATAAAGGTTTGTTCATAAACAATGAAGCTAGTATTCATGCCCAAGTATGCTCAGCGTTAAATGACAACTTATTGTCGTCAAATATTGTTTAAACAATTATTTATGCCCTTTTGACTGAAGGGCCTCTTGATTCCCTTTCCAACTGTGGTGTCAGCTAAAACACTTTATTAAAACTTTTAAATTAGCACAGTCTTTCAACTGCATTTGCAGTCAACGTCTGAGTAAAGTTACTGACAAGACAGTAAACTGTTCATTAAACAAAAACACAAGCTGACAAAATTATGCTGTGTAGCTGTGGAGTACAAGTCGTTGTAACAAACATCTGCACAATGAAAAAGATATAAAAGATGTCCTAAATGAATAAGTAAAATAGCTACAGATACCTAACTTTCAGGTATGATAGCTGTCATGTGATATACTAGACGTTGAAATCCCATATAGCGTTTATAAGTCACTATGAAATATTAACTTCTATAAATATTGTTGTGTCATTGGATGCACCTCATTTTCCTGAGTTCGCAGATGTAAACAGATTTAAATTAACATTTAACTCGGATTACTACTGTAAGAACCCATATTTCAGATTGTCGAGACACACTGCCATTTTTGGAGCACTGTCTCCTACACAAAGACCTTGCAAACAGCAGCAGTTCTAATTCCCAGATTTGGGATTACTGATTTCCGGCGACGCTGCTCTTCTTTCTATCTGGACTCGACTGTGCCTGTAGTCTAGCTGAACCTGCTGTACGCGCTCTGAGTCCTCTAGCATTCAGCCATACAGGAAATTCAACCTCGTACCAATACTGGGCGGACAATTAGCTCGTCTAAGTACGCTTAACGTTACGTGCACAAACAGATATTTTTTTTTTCGAAATAACATTTACAGCATCAGATTTTCTAGACTGTAGGTACAAGGAAAGTGATTTCATTGTTTCCGAAACATTCTTAAAGAGTACTCACACCATGAGAAATTTCCTTGAATTCATTTTCGAGAGGAATCCTCGAAATTGCCCTGATTCATGGATGTAATAAGGGATAATTTTCTCAGTTTGTGAAATTGGTGGTGGTGGTTAGTGTTTAACGTCCCGTCGACAACGAGGTCATTAGAGACGGAGCGCAAGCTCGGGTTAGGGAAGGATTGCGAAGGAAATCGGCCGTGCCCTTTCAAAGGAACCATCCCGGCATTTGCCTGAAGCGATTTAGGGAAATCGGCCGTGCCCTTTCAAAGGAACCATCCCGGCATTTGCCTGAAGCGATTTAGGGAAATCACGGAAAACCTAAATCAGAATGGCAGGAGACGGGATTGAACCGTCGTCCTCCTGAATGCGAGTCCAGTGTGCTAACCACTGCGCCACCTCGCTCGGTAGTTTCTGAAATTCTTGCTAAGAAAACACTAACCTGACATTAAAGCATCCACTGTTTCATGTGGAGGCTATCCGCCGGATATCAAATACTCTTCCCATAGACTTTTTTTAATTCATGCCCCAATGCCCTGGCGACTTCTGTCGATTCACATTGGTTTTTCGGGCTCCCAGAAAAATGTGAATGTAGGGAGTCCATAAAAAACTTGACATGTAGTGGAAGAGCCATTGTCTCTATAACACCACGAACTGCAAGCTCGAGTTTTTGATTCAAACAACGAAAAGTTACAATATCAGCGGTACATACATCACGAACTTACGTAGTTGCTCTTTCATGAATACCTCGTATATCGCCGGCCGAAGTGACCGAGCGGTTCTAGGCGCTACAGTCTGGAACCGCGCGATCGCTACGGTCGCAAGTTCGAATCCTGCCTCGGGCATGGATGTGTGTGATGTCCTTAGCTTAGTTAGGTTTAAGTTCATCAAATGTAATACAGTTCATAAGCAAATACATTTTATCTCTTCTGTCAAAGCTCGTAATTGATTACCAATGTATTTTCAGCATTTTAGAACACTAAAGCACAAACATAGCAAATCACAGTAGAGTAACTTACGTTCGTTGCATCTGCAGTGACACATCATTTAACTCGTTTCATGATACCGTAGAGCTGAATTCATTAACAGGCGACCAACTGCCGACAATATTTTATCTCGTTTCGTCAGTAACGGAATTTCTAAATAAATTTTTTTCTAATCAGTAGTTAAATTTGCTTCCGATGGATCTGCAGATATACGAGGTTCAAATGGTTCAAATGGCTCTGAGCACTATGGGACTTAACTGCTGAGGTCATTAGTTAGGAGTAATTGCAAAGATTTTGCACACTTTTTTGACAACTGTCTATTAATTTCTTTGTTTCAGTACTTTGTGCTTCACAGAACTGACAGCTGCCTTTTTTGTGTAGCTAAGAAGACAGAAAGCCTGCCAAGTCATTAATTTTCTATATTCACGAGGACGAGTTGTCTGTATCGCTGGGTCAGTGATACCACCTTAAACCATCTACTGGGACGCCCCCCCTCCTCCTCCCCCCCCCCCCCCCCCCCCGCTCTCCCGAAGATTTATAATTCACGGAAATAGCTCTTCAACGCCTGAAGGCTCTCTAGATGCGTGGCATTCACATTTATCATTCTGTTATAAACGCAGTAACTATTTTCCGTTGACCTGCGAGAAACAGATGTGAAATACTTCTGCAAATTTTTGTCCACGGATAGAATACCTGCAATTCACTTAACGATACAATTTTCCGTGCGCGTATAAACTGCCATTCTTTCGGAAAGACGTTGGTTGTGCTACAGTAACAAAACACTATTCGTCCTTTGTTCCTCATTTTAACACTACTTCTTTAATAGTGGAACAATATCCATTATTGAATTTCTTACCGTATAAACATTTCTTCCTCTTTCTTTTCATAAAACAGCTAGCAACAGCGGCGAAACAGAAGAAAAAACTGAAAAAGTCACCATAAATTCATATTCTTTCGAAATTAAAATTTTACTGTCTTTCTGAAAATGAGTTTCGGAGTCTATGTTGTATGAAAGACTGTATGATGTAATATGGACAGGTTGTTACACGAGATACCCCGATCTCTCCACTATGGTAATAGCTTACTCATCAAGAAACGTTAGTGGCAACGTTACAGCACAAAGACTTTCCAGAAGGGGGGGCAAGGACAAACATTAGTACTATAGTAATAACGATGGATCATAATTCTTCCGACTTATTGATAAATACTTTAAGAATTGCATAGAATAAACGAAACCGAGGAGGCCTGGTACTTAGGTCACTAACATTCGGGGAAAACCACCACCGGGCTACATACATTTAAATTTTCCGTACGAAAGGAATTGAACTGAGCGCAGGAGTGGTTCCTCTGAAAAGGAAAAAGCGATTTCCCTAATCTCTCTGATCCTATCCGAGCTTGTGCAGTATTTCTGATGAGCTCGGCATTGTCGGGGCGTTAAATCCTAACATTTCGTTTGTACTGAATACTTAAAGGTAGTGAGGAACCCTCCAGGAAAATAATATTCCGACGTGATATTTGTGACCAGCCTTTTTCATAAATAACAGTTTGTTTCCAGAATGAAATTTTCACTCTGCAGGTGAACATCTACCCCACAAATCGCAGTTGAGTTCACAAAGCAACGCAAGTAATTTTCGTTGTGCTATAGTGTTAAGTGTTCATCTTTTTAGGTACACGGTTTGATCAGGGACAAAAAGAAAACGTTACAATTTCTAGAACAACTGCCTGGGAACAGTCTCAGAGACAAGCAAATAACGTGTATTCAACGTAATTTATTTAAAAATTCCCTGTCCCAAATGACGCTCATACTCAGTTACTTTTACTGTGTTCTCAATTAACTGACGCTCATGTTAGCTATTTCCTACCCCAATCAATACCACTGCTAATACCTTAGTAGTATTAATTAGTTTAACTGCAGTATTGCAACGACTAAATGAAATATTATAATTACTAGTACTCTGACTTGTTACCTGATCATACAAGCCAACTGCAACGTTTTACACAATTCCATTATCTCTTTTAACGTTAAGCTTTTCAGAAGAAAAAGCACTGGAAAAGCTGAAGTCGAGAAAATATTAGTATTTTTGTTCTTGGTTGCTTAAGTTAGTAGTAAATCTTAGATCATGTATTCAAGTTCAGATCCTTGGTGTTCGATTGAACTGCTCCAGAATAACATGTCTTAGCACTTATTGAAGTTAATTAGTTGCGTAATCAATGGCTGACATTTCTGTTTTTATCAACACTACCACTATGCATCGCTTTTCTGCGATTAAAAATAAAATGCAGCGTCTTTTTGTATCAGTTCCATTATCTCTCAGCTATTTTCATCAACTCATTTATCCGCAGTAACCACAATTACATTCGTTTTAATTACGTTTGTCGGTGCCAGCCCTAATTGTTACAGTTTATTCAGTTATGATTGTTTCGTACCAACACGCTTTTCAAATTTACGTCCACCTCTCTCTGCAGTTGACAACATTTTAATTAAGGTCTTTTGCTGGACACCTTCCCACATTTTGACATGCTGGCGGCAATATGACGAAGTACAGCATTACAAAATCAGTCCCCCGTCCGACACATTTCCAATGAAAAGACTGGCAAGAAGGCACTGCTACAATTGAGGATGTGTTAAACGTTTTTGTCCCATATCCAAATACATCATCGTTTGACCATTTATATATTTATTTGTTTACAAGTCATGTTCCGTACGACCAAATTGAGGAGAAAATCTCCAAGGTCATGGAACGTGTCAGTACATGAAATTACAAAATAAAAGTAATAACAGATCATAAAAAATTTTAATGAACCCGAGAGACGTCAACCCTTAAGTTTAAGTAAACGTAATCAACAATGCAACATGAATCAGCTTAATTTTTCAAGGACCTCCTCGACAGAATAGAAGGAGTGATCCATGAGGGAAGACTTCAGTTTCGATTTGAAAGCGCGTGAATTACTGCTAAGATTTTTAAATTCGACTTGCAGCTTATTGAGAATGGATGCAACAGTATACAGCACAGCCTTCATGACAATAGTCAAGGAAGTCCGATCCAAATACAGGTTTCATTTCTGCCGAGTGTTAACTGAGTGAAAGTTGCTTATTCATGGGACTCAGCTGATATTGTTAACATGAAATGACAGCAAGGAATATATACACACATCAAAAAAGTTTTACATCACCTCAGTTCCCAGAACTCCTGAAGACAGAGGCTGACTGTGGATTTTCTAATACAGACAAATTCCTTTTGGCTGTTCAGAGATGTCCCTAAAGCCGCCCAGAGATGTTATCAACCTTGCATGAACAGCACCTATTAGATGAAGGGGGTCAGACATCCGATCAATTCCAGTTATTCCACAAGGAATGAGGTACACGGCTCATGTTGTCTGTAGTTCAACCATGCCTAGTCGGTCAATACAGCTGTTCGATCGCGTCCGCATTGTTGCTTTGTGCCAGGAAGGGCTCTCAATAAGGTAAGTGTCCATGCGTCTCGGAGTGAACCAATGCGACGTTGTTCCGACATGGAGGATATACAGAGAGACAGGAACTGTTGATGACCTGCCGCGCTCAGGCCGTCCAAGGGCTACTACTGCAGTGATGACTGCTACCTACGGATTATGGCTCATAGGAATCCTGACAGCAAACCAACATGTTGAATAATGCTTTACGTGCAGCCACAGGACGTCGTGTTACGACTCAAACTGTGTGCAGTAGGCTGCATGATGCGCGATTTCGTTCCCGACGTCCGTGGCGGGGTCAATCTTTGCAACCACGACACCATGCAGCGCGGTACAGATGGGCCCAACAACATGTCGAATGGATCGCTTAAGATCGGCATTACCTTCTCTTCACCGATAAGTGTAGAATATGCCTTCAACCAGACAATCGTCTGAGACGTGTTTAGAGGTAACCCATTCAGGCTGAACGGTTTAGGCACACTGTCCAGCGAGATCAGCAAAGTGGAGGTTCCCTGCTGTTTTGGGGTGGCATTATGTGGGGCCGACGCATGCAGCTGGTGGTCATGGAAGGCGGCCTAATGTCTGTACGATACGTGAATGCCATCCTCCGACCAATACTGTAACCATATCGGCAGCATAATGGCGAGGCATTCGTATTCATGGGCGACATTTTGGGCCCCCACCGTGCACATCTTGTGAATGACTTCCTTGAGGATGACGACATCGCTCGACTAGAGTGGCCAGAATGTTCTCCAGACATGAACCCTATAGAACATGCCTGGGATACATTAAAAAGGGCTGTTATGGATGACGTGACGCGCCTACCACTCTGGTGGATCTACGCCGAATTGCCGTTGAGGAGTGGGACAATCTGGACCAACAGTGTTTTGATACACTCGTGGATAGTATGCCACGATGAATACAGGCATGCATCAATGCAAGAGAACGTGCTACTGGGTATTATAGGTACCGGTGTGTACAGCAATGTGGACCACCACCTCTGAAGATCCGGCTGTATTGTGGTACTACATGGAATGAATGGTTTTCACGAGCAATATAAAGGGCGGAAATAATTTTTATGTTGATCTCTATTCTATTTTTTTGCACAGGTTCCGGAACTTTCGGAACCGAGGTGATGGATAACTTATTTTGATCTATGTGTATTAAGAGGCCAATGTCAAAATACCCAGACTCGTGAATAGGGGTCGACAATATGTTCGTGAACTTACACCACTTATTGCCCAAACCACCCGATTCTGAGCCAAAATATCCTTTTAATATGGGAAGAGTTAACATAAAGTATAATACCGTACGAGATAATCGAATGAAAATAGACTAAGTAAACTAATTTTCGTGTCGAACGATCACTCACTTCAAATACCGTTCAAATAGTAAAAGTGGCAGCATCAAGTCTTTGAACAAGATACTGAACGTAGGCTTTCCACGACAGCTTACTATCCATCTGAACACCTACAAATTTGAAATGTTCAGTTTCACTAATCATATTCCCATTCTGTGAAATTAAAACTTCAGGTTTTGTTGAATTGTGTGTTGGAAACTGTAGAAACTGAGTGCTACTTTGATTTAGCGTTAGTTTATTTTCTGCAAGCCATATACTTAGGTCATGAACTGACTCTTACTGTAATTGAGCGTTACTTTATTTTCTACAAGCCATGAACTATTTGAAACTGGGCCAATGTTGCACAACACATCCTTTACTACCAAACTAGTGCCATCAGCAAACAGAAATATTTTAGAATTACCCTTATTACAAGAGGGCATATCATTTATATAAATAAGCGACAGGAGTGGCCCAACACTGATCCCTGGGGCACCCCCACTCAGACTCCACATAACAGACACTCTCAGTATTGCGAATAATGACATTTTTGTGTCTGTTGCTAAACTGAAAGGTGGTCCAATTGTGAGCTGCTCCCCATATTCCGTAACGGTCACAACTTCTGGAGCAAAATTTTGTGATCAACACAATCAAACGCTTTGGTAAAATCAAAAAATATTCCTAGAATTGGAAACCTTTTGTTTTTCCCATTCAGTACCTCATACAGAAAAGAGAATATAACATTTTCAGTTTTTAAGCAAGTTCTAAAGCCGAACTGTACATTTGATCTCAAATCGTGTGATATTAAAAGATCAATTAAGCTTACATACACAGCATTTTCAACAACTTCAGCAAAGACTGATGGCATAGAAATACGTCTAAAATTTTCTATATTATCCCTTTCTCCCTTTTTGTAAAGCAACTGAGTACTTTAATCGTTCAGGTAACTGACCATTCCTAAAGGAAAATTTACAAATACGTCTAAATACAGGACTAACACGTGCAGCACAGTATTTTAATATTCTGCTAGGCTCTCCATCATAACCACGAGAGTCCTTGTCCTCAGTGATTTAATTATTGACTGTATCACAGAGATGTATTTGAGACATCAATCTCGGAAAGGCATTTGCCAAGAAAGTTACATGATTCCCTGTAGAAACTAAATTTTTATTTAATTAACCAGCAATTGTCAGAAAATGATTATTAAATACTGTACATATATCTAATTTATCAGTAACGGGAATATTTTTACAACGAATTGATTTTATATCGTCGACCTCATGCTGCTGACCAGACACTTCCTTCACAACTGACCATATGGTTTTAATTTTATCCTGTGAATTAGCTATTCTTTTTACATATCACGTACTCCTTGACTTCCTAATAACATTTTAAGTACCTTACGATACTGTTTGTAATGGGCAACTGTAGCTTGATTGTGACTACTTCAAACATTTCGATGTGATTCCCACTTCATTCTACATGATATTCTCGTCCCACTAGTCGCCACCCGGACTGCCTACTATTGCTCAGAACGTTTTAACGAAATGCAACTTTCAAAGAGGATGAGAAATGTGTTAAGGAAAGCATTATACTCATCATGTATGTTATCGGCACTATAAATTTCCTCACACTCTTGTTCCTTGACGAGGTTTAAAAACTCTCTATTGCCGCTGAATTAACTTTCCTGCATATTTTCAATTACATGTGACATTTGTTTGAGTACTAAAGCCTTTCAGTGTTGAAATTTCTGCGTCTTGGCACGAAAGGCCATTCACCCTTTCACTAACACAGTGCCCATCTACTAATGAAGAATGAATAAAAATATAGTCTACGGCTGTGCTACCATTCCCCTGCACCCCAGTTGGAAAAATCACAGACTGCATCAGATCATATGAATTTAGGAGATCTACCAACATCCTTTTTCTTGAACTCCCATACAGAAAATTTATATTGAAGTCACCACACATAACTAATTTTTGGTACTCCCTACAAAGTGAATAAAGAACCCTCTCTAGCTTGAGCAGAAATGCTCTGAAGTGAGAGTTAGGAGACTTCCAAGCAACAACAATTAGGTGTTTACTTTCACTAAATTCAACTGCCCCTGCACAACATTCAAATATCTCTTCAGTGCAGTGCCAAGAGACGTCTATGGACCCAAATGGAATACTGCTTTTTACGTACATAGCCACTCCCTGACACTGCAAGGAACGCGTTGAAAAAACAGCCAGCTAATTTGTATCCTGGTAAAGGAAGCCCCTGAATTGTCAAATTATTTAAGTGGTACTCCCACATACCAATAATTTCAGAGTTAACTACTATAAGCAGTTCACTAACTTTATCTCTAATACCTCTTGTATTTGATGAAATATACTAATTCCTTCTCTACCTGGAAACATGACATCCCCTGAAAGGACTTCCTTTAAGCAGGTATGCCTATTAGCTGACTTCTATCTAAAAAAAGGTGCAGCTCTAACACCAACTATTACAGGAATTTTTCCATGAGTGATCCTACCTACTACACAGTCACCTATAAGCTTTTCCAGCCTCCCCTTTCCATACCTATTGGGGCGCAGGCCATGCCTAGAGAAACCCGATCTATCGATAGACCCAACTGGCTTTACTGTAATGTGACCCATGTCCACCACCATCAGCGCCCTCCACAGCCCCATGTTAATGCGCCTAACCCATTAAAATAAGGCCCATCATGGTGCTGAAAGAGTTGCACAAAATGTACATTAGTGCCACCAGTTCGAGTAGATATATTTACCAGATCACCCCCTACATCATATTCCCGAGCCCTATCAAGACTGTCTCTGCTGCACCCACTGCACTACCTGATTTCATTAGTTAAATTCCTATATAACTCACCTATGCTGTCAGTCACCTGAGCCAACACTGCACTAGGCTTCACAATGCTGGTGACCTGGTTCTCACTCCCCAGCAGTTCCAGCAACTGCTGGCTCACACCTGTAGCGTGCAGACTACCTAGCAAGAGAACCTTCTTCTTTCTGTTAGACTTTGAAACTGACCTAGGTCTCCTAACTGCTAGGGACTGCTGCATGTTCCCTACATATACAGCTACAAGAGGCTCCTCTCCACTCAGCTCTGACAGTTGGTCAGATCTACTGCAAATACACAAAGTAAAACTGTCTCAATACCTCCTCCTCCTAGCTGCCTTCTTGTCAACTGCCAGTTACCATTCCCCAGCACCTTTCACCCTCCTCAACCTATCTAGTTCCTGCTTTGCGCATTGTAACTGCACCTGAAGGGTAGAGGTCTTACGCTCCTTCTCTTTTGTCAACTTATTTCTACTATAGGTTCTGCATTCCCAGGAGAGGATCTGGCTAGGATGTGCACTGGCTTCACTACCGCATTCCCCCAAATGAAGATACTTTGAACAAATCCCACACCGTAATCCACTACTCACAAACCTACGACAGAGACCACACTTCTCACTCATGATAAAGTTTTACAGTTACTGAAAAAAATTAAATGTCTACGTTGCCTAAGTTCAGTTACACCAGTAGAACTATTTATCGTACTTACTTCCGTATGGAAGGCATAGCGATAATCACTCCTGGAGTAGAAAAACAAGTGAAAGATTTTAAATGAAATAAGTCGCAAGATCCGAACGGAATCCCAGTTCGGTTTTACAAAGAGTATCCTACGGCATCGGCCCCTCACTTAGCTTGCATTTATCGTGAATCTCACGCCTAGCGCAAAGACTGGAAAAAAGAAAATGCGCTGGTGACTCCTGTATTTAAGAAGCATTAAAGAACGAAAATTACAAATATCCTTCACATTGGTTTCCTGCAGAACTCGTTGAACATATTTTCAGTTTCGTTGAAGATATTCTCAGTTCGAATAAAACAAATTTCCTTGAGACATTGTTTAAGAAAGCATTTGTAGTGCCAAACTCAGCTTGCCTCTTTTCACATGATGTCCTGCGAAATATAGATGAAGGGCAGAAAGCTGATTTCATATTACTGGATTTCGAGAAACAGGTGGAACGGTGCTTCACTTTAGACTGTCAACGAAGGTACGAGTGTATTAAATAAGTTCCCAGATATGTGAGTGGCCCGAAGAATTCTTAAGTAACACAAACCAGTACGTTTTCCTCGATGACGAGTTATACTAGCGTATCGTCAGGAGTGCTCCAGGGAAAGGAAACAGGGTGCTCTGAGCAGCAATCTACACCTGTATGCTGATGGTCTTACGGTGTACGGGGTGGTGTCGTCATTGACTGTTCGAGGATACGAGATACGTTAGACAGAATTTGTAGCTGGGGCGATGAATTACAGCTACCTCTAAATGTAGAAAAATGCAGGTTAACACAAATGAGTAGGAAAAACACACCTGTAATGTTCGAATGCAGCTGGTAAGCTGTTTGACATAGTCACGCCAATTCAATATCAAGGGTAACGTTGGAAAGCGATGTGAAATGGAATGGGCATGTAAGGGCTGTAGTATGGAAGGCGAGAATTTTAGGAAAGTATGGTTCGTCTGTGAAGGAGACTGGTTATGGGACACTAGTACAACCCAATCTTGAGCACTGCTCGAGTGTTTGGGATCCGCAGAATGTTCAGACTGAAGGAAGTCATCAAAGCAATTCAGAGGAGACCTGCTTGATTTATTACTGGTATGTTCTAACAACACGCAAATATTACGGAGGTGCTTCGGGAACTCAAATGGGAATTCCTGGAGGGAAGGTGTCGTTCTTTTCGAGTAACGCTATTGAGAATATTTTTAGAGACATGGCATTTAAAGCTAACCGTAGAACAGTTCTACTGGGTGGATGAGCGCATTCGTATCCGTTTATCGGATCTATTAGCACAATGGTAATTCAATAATATTACTACGGGTCGCCGATCTTGATTCTATCTTCCTGTGTTTTATCTTGCAGTGGCGCCCGGGCGTTGGAGTTAAATGGCGTTACCTCACATTGCCCTGTTATGTAGCACATCAACATTTGGATTTCTGCCATCCTCGCTCGTAGGTTGTGTGGCAATGCTCACCTCTTACCCTGACGGCTGTTACATTAGTGGTACGCCTTGTTGACATTGCGATTGACACACCAGTCAAGAGCTAACCTTCTCTGTTATGAGCTCGTCTGGTAGATATTTTCAATACCTTTTTTATTTAAACATTTACAATAAAATTATTCTGCTTGGCGACATAGTGATACACTCGTACACTGGAAAAAGAAATAAACAGTAGTTTGGGTCGAAAGATGGTCAAATTACTTCTGATTCTATAATGGAGGCGTAGGTGAATTACCAACTACTGCACTATCCTGATATGTCTAAAGGTTTATGTATGTGATTTTGGATACTTGTCTGCAATGAATCTGAGGGCAAACCAACCATTTGCATCCCTAGGAATTGCTACCCGTATTCTTTCCAAGTACGAGAGAGCATGTTCTATTGCTGAGTTAGAGACTTTAGCCATTGACATGGCTTTTAAAACAATTCCACTGTTAAGTTTATGGTATTAATGTAAAAGTTTTTTGTCATCATCAAGCTTTGTGTTTTCTTTTAACTTGAATATTCTTACATTCCAGCCTAGCAAATTGGTAAGTAAATAAGGAAGGAAGGAAGAAAGGAAGATTGTGTTTGAGGTCACATCGACATCGAGGTCATTAACGGAGCACAGGCTCGCATTGTGTCAAGGATAGGGAAGGAAATCGGCCGTTCACTACCAAAGAAACCACCCCGGCAATTGCCGGAGCGATTTAGGGAAATCACAGAAAACCTAAATCAGAATGGCTAGACTTGGGTTTGAGCCTCCGTCCTCCCGTATACGAGTCCACTGTAGTAACCACTGCGACATCTCGCACGACGGCGCATCGGTCTTCACTTTTTCAGAAATAGGACTTCCGTATAATTGACGTTTGTGAAAAGGGTAATATGATGCAAATGTCTTATCCCTCCTTCCCCAAGGGCTTCAAGAATACATAGAGTTAACTGTACAAACTCAGGATAACAGAATGTTGTTTGTAAAGGACACTTGCCAGAAATATTTTTTAGACATGTGCAAGGATAAGGAGACTCTGCAGGATGCTGACTATAAATGCGAAAGAGTTAAGCATTTACTACCACAAATCCCGCTGATAAGCTGTCACAAAACTTTACAAGAAGGTCAGAAACAGTTTTAAAAGCTTGTAAGAGTGTTGCAGGGGAGGTTGCGCTCAGAAAGAATTAAGAGAAATTTCAATACGTTGCGCCGGTTCCAAGTTATTCAGCAATGAAGTAAGTCATTGCGGTCGCTATATGCACAAATACAAGCAGCCTAACTGAAGGGCTTCGCCAAATGTGTTTTTCGTTTCGTTTCCTCGAATTGAACTAACGCAGTTTTTGCTCACCTAGCCTAAATTTATCACTTCATAAAAAAGGACGATTTAACTGGTAAAGAGCATTTCAATAAGTGGTAAATCGTAGACCAAGAGATGTCTTTGTATTACTGCATTTTAGTACATGCAACTTCAATGTTAAATAGCTCAGGAACAGTGCAATGTATCGAATTTTTCTCTTAAAAATTACTTTTTAACGCACCCTCTCCTGCAACTCCCTTACAAGCTTTTCCAATATGTTCTGTCCACCCTGTAGAATCCATAATAATGTATTACACAGTATATTTAACACACAGTCTGATTCTTGGTTGTGTGTGTGTGTGTGTGTGTGTGTGTGTGTGTATTTTAATCCTTATTGTTACTTTCCAAAGATGCATAGACGACTGCAATAACATTCAGCAATTTTCGTCATCTGTCAGAAGACCAAATTGTCAAACGCATGTTGTCGAACAGAATTACATTCAAACTTACCAAAAAATTGTGTCGATGGACGATTCCAGCTCTTGCCTCAAGCTTGGAATACACTAAAATACTTGGTCATACTTCAGAATATCTTTTCTAAATATGTCACTTTACACATGACAAAAACCACCTGGCAGTACCTATTATTTTAATGATAACAATTCACTATATCTCAAGGATTGGTAAGCGTGTCCCATTACTGCCAGATAACGCTTCTAACTTTGCTAGTACAAAGTGGAAAACATTCCTATAGGACACCAAATGAAACAAATCTTAGTTTCAAGATTTCATCCTGAGGTACACCTCAAGGTAAAATTTTTAGAGTATTTATAGTGCCAATCATAAAAGAAGCTTGGTTTGGTTCCTTCGCCCTTTTGAACAGATAGTCAACAATTTACCACAGACTCTTACTTGATTTATACCAGCTGAGTTGCTTAGGGAATCAGAAAAGAATGAATGGAGAGAATCACTTCCCTAAATCCCAAGTAAGGATAGCTCCTGGGAGAGAAAATAGGACAAACATCGTTTATATTAACATAAAACGATTGCCTAACGAAAGCATAAAGTTGACTCATGCCCAAGCATTCCGTGTGGGGGCAAAATTGTTTTGTGGGACACCAGAAGCCATTTCTTCTGAAGAGAAAAATCTAAAATGTCAACTAAAGCATTTAGGTCCATTTAAAATCAATAAGAGATCTCATGAAGAGAGCTACCTATTAGCCCAGCCTGAGTCAAGGAAGATTAAGTGATCATAACTGCACCAGGACTTAATGACAGCAATTTTAAGTTTTCTACCAATACAGGTTTGTGTAACTACAGAGAAGCTCTGAGTTTTCTATTTTATTTGCTTTATAATAATTGATAGAAAAACCTAACTACATTATTTTTGCAAGACTACTAGGGCACAAGAGAACTGCTGTAATTAATGTACTGTTTTATTCCATGTCATCAATTTCAAGATGTACGCGCTTGGTGGCACGTACAACGTCCATTCTGTGTTAAAGCTCTCTCAACGCTTAGCGAAACATATGTACATCACTAGTGCCAATTTGATTCTTTAAATCTTTGATGTGGTTGGTAGGCGTTTAGCATATTTGGCGTTGGCTTACCTGCATAGAAAGAAGAATATCGCAGTAAGGTCAGGCGATCCAGAAGTTTATATCTATCTGAAAACATCTGGTCTAGAACGTATAGCACAATGTGAGCCCAGTGGGGTGGTACACCATCTTGTTCGAAAACGACTGTCTCTCATTACTCTAAACAGATTACTGGATGAAACGTTGAAAAGCAACCCTATACGCAATGAACCGACTTCACTTACAGGTGATCCAGGATGATGCTTCACATCAATGCTTCCTGTCCGCTTAAAATTTCTGTGTCACCAGCGTACTGACATCTGCCAGGCTGGTTGCTTCCTATAACGCGTTTGCAAGTTGCTTTGAACCTCTGTATCCTGTTTGGGCTGAGTAAAACATTCCGCACTATATGCCGCTTCTTGAAACTTTTTCTATACGCGTCTGGAGTAAACACAGACAGAACTTCGTGATGTGGTGAGGAGTACAAATGTAGATGTAGAACGAGTACCCAGACGAGCGCTATGATTGTAACAAATCCGCCGGCCGGGTGAGCGAGCGGTTCTAGGCGCTACAGTCTGGAACCGCGCGACCGCTAAGGTCGCAGGTTCGAATCCTGCCTCGGGCATGGATGTGTGTGATGTCCTTAGGTTAGTTAGGTTTAAGTAGTTCTAAGTTACAGAGGTCTGATGCCCTCAGAAGTTAAGTCCCATAGTGATCAGAGCCATTTGTACCGAATCCTGTTGTGTGTGCAACAACACTGACTGGACACTTATCTCTGGCGTAGCACACAGAGCCGAACGATCACATACCAGAGTTACAGTGCTGTGGCTGTGAGCAAAGTTGAGCATTGGGCGGAAGAAGTGAAACTCCGTTCCAAAGCCCTGATCTATAGTGATCCCTACACCTGGCCGTTATCGTGTTCGGACTGCATTTCCAGAATGGTGAAGAGGGCCGGCAGGCGAGTGTTGTGGGGAAAAGCAGTGTTGTGAGGGGGTGGGGGCTGCGGATGCTCATGTTCTTTGCTTTCTGTATTGGTTATTTGTTTAGCCACCAACTTAGAATCAATATTCCCTCACATGTGACAACTGCAACCAGAATTACTAATTGGAATGAAATTTCTATTACCATATAGCTTAAAAATGTAACGAGAATAAATTAAAGAGACACATAATTGCGAACACCCTTTTACAAAGGTTTTCCACTGAATGTTTAACCACCTCAACTCGTTGTAAGATCCATAAGCGTACACAAAGTGGACGACCACAGAGGCCGCAAAGCTCCAGCAAGGGAATTCTGCAAACCGACTCGACATGCACCATTCCTTAAGCAATGGTATTGTGACTGTCGTTTACGCGTTTACCTTGTGGTTGTTGTTAACGTAGTTCCTCAGTACGAAGACTAATTAGATGCACTCCTCCATGGTACGCTGTCCTGAGAACGCCTCACAGCTCATTAACTGCTGCAACCTAGACCCTTTCGAAAATGTTTGTTGTTTTCACACCTAGGTCTCCTTCTACAATTATTACCACACTTGATTCCTTCCATTACTGAAGTAACTATTCTTTGATGCTTTAGAAAATGTCCTATCAACTGTCAACTAGTCAAGAGCCATAACAATCTTTTCCCCTAATTCCCATTCAGTACATTCTTATTAGCAATCCGATTCGCTCATATTATCTTCATTGGCACCACATACCGAAAGCTTCTATTCTCTTCCTGTCTGAACCTTTCTTCATTCGTGATCCGCTACCGCCAACATTACGCTTCAGAAAAATACCTTCAGAAAAAAACTTCCTAACACTTAAAAACTGTAGGAAAAGAAGTGCTGCGAGTACTCTACAGAATATTTGATATATGGATTCATCCCTCACCTACAAATGAACAAATCGCATCGTACTTCATTTGTTAAAATAATATGAAGATATGAAACTTTCCATTCTAAGTGATCACCAGAATCCTAATTCTGACAAAGAGATCTTTTCTCTCATTTTTAAAGCTTCCCATTTCTTAACGGAAAACGGAGGTAAGTTGTTCGATATATCCACTTTCAATTATGAAAAATGTGTTCTCGTTCTCTATAAAATATCTTTTATAGCGGACTGCAAGATATCTTGGAAAATGATGGTAACGCTGATTTAAGAAATCGTCAGTTTTGTGCTGAAAATTTGGGCAACTATAAAATAGATTTCTTTGAGGAACCACACAGTTTCTGTACTAATCGGTGAGATGCATTGTATGTGGAAAATATATTTTACAGAAGATTTTAGCAATGGTAAATACATAATAGTGTTAGTGATGTATAAACAGAGAAGTCTTATGCTGTTTATGAAGGAGAAGTAATGTGCGAAAGCAGAAATGGGGGGGAATAATGTTTGTCACTGAGGGCAGCATGGAGGGTAAAAATCGTAGAGGGAGACCGAGAGATGAGTACACTAAGCAGATTCAGAAGGATGTAGGTTGCAGTAGGTACTGGGAGATGAAGCAGCTTGCACAGGATAGAGTAGCATGGAGAGCTGCATCAAACCAGTCTCAGGACTGAAGACAACAACAACAACAACTGAGAACCAAGAGTAAACCAACCAATACTCACAAAATAGACGTAACAGCATGCTGCCCTCTTTTGCGTGGGCTGCATCTGTCGCCTCGTGAAACAGAAGTCATGGATTTTAGTGTCGCCAAGGAAATGAGTGTGTCCTCTAATTTCTAGATATAAATGTAGACATTCCTTCCCTTAAAGGAACGATATTTCCTATAAGGTGCTGGATGTAAGGATCTGTGTTCCTTTGCTCAAAATTAAAGGACAACGTGGAGGAGGAGGTTTGCTGTTCCCGCTGGGGAGAAATGTATACAGGGTGTAACAAAAAGGTACGGCCAAACTTTCAGGAAACATTCCTCACACACAAAGAAAGAAAATATGTTATGTGGACATGTGTCCGGAACCTCTTACTTTCCATGTTAGAGCTCATTTTATTACTTCTCTTCAAATCACATTAGTCACGGAATGGAAACACACAGCAATAGAACGTACCAGCGTGACTTCAAACACTTTGTTACAGGAAATGTTCAAAATGTCCTCCGTTAGCGAGGATACATGCATCCATCCTCCGTCGCATGGAATCCCTGGTGTGCTGATGCAGCCCTGGAAAATGGCGTATTGTATTACAGCCGTCCACAATACGAGCACGAAGAGTCTCTACATTTGGTACCGGGATTGCGTAGACAGGAGCTTTCAAATGCCCCCGTAAATGAAAGTCAAGAGGGTTGAGGTCAGGAGAGCGTGGAGGCCATGGAATTGGTCCGCCTCTACCAATCCATCGGTCACCGAATCTGCTGTTGAGAAGCGTACGAACACTTCGACTGAAATGTGCAGGAGCTCCATCGTGCATTAACCACATGTTGTGTCGTACTTGTAAAGGCACATGTTCTAGCGGCACAGGGAGTGTATCCAGTATGAAATGATGATAACGTGCTCCATTGAGCGTAGATGGAAGAAACTATAATGAGCTCTAACATGGAAATTAAGTGTTCCCGGACACATGTCCACATAACATATTTTCTTTATTTGTGTGTGATGAATGTTTCATGAAAGTTTGGCCGCACCTTTTTGTAACACCCTGTATAAGAAGGATTCATTATGGAAACCGAGAAACGCATAGCATCTAGTGTGCGTCAAATCATGATTGTATCTTCTCTATCTGAGGAAGATATGTATATTATCTATGCTGAATGTTCTCTATTACGTAAATCCCGTCAGCGTTCTACG
The DNA here is from genome assembly GCF_023897955.1 of Schistocerca gregaria. Taxonomy (NCBI): domain Eukaryota; kingdom Metazoa; phylum Arthropoda; class Insecta; order Orthoptera; family Acrididae; genus Schistocerca; species Schistocerca gregaria. Next base: position 647,629,724 of record NC_064922.1, on the reverse strand, counting down.
TTTATTGTAGCGAGTTAAATTTTACATACAATTTAGTACTTGTCATATAATTGCGGAAGCTATAAACATTCTTGACTCAATTAACTGAAGACAGTGTTACCATTCTGGGATTAGAATCGCTGAAACTGAATTGAAAAACTCACACCCAACATTTAGTTAAGGGCTTCTGACGTTAAAATTACAATTGCGGCTTATGGAAATAGTTGGCTAGGTTAATTAACACATATTGTCTACTGTTCAGACTCTTTATTGCGTAAATCATGCAATAAGTTTAAGTTATTAACAATTATCTGATTAGTTGAGTTACAATTAACAGTGTTGTCTTGTAACATAGTATCTACTCAACAAAACTTTAACAATGATTTAGTAGAGTGTGAGATTACCGTGACTATTTAAAATTTTATTTAAGCCTATCAGCATGACTTCTACGCAGACTGTTTGACAGAGCCATGTGCGGTCTGAAACTGAAAGCAGTTAAATTGTTTTCCATAGTAATAAACACGGAATAATCTGTCAATGAACGTATTTGTACAAAATAGTTTTAACACTCCATGGAAACATACAGCCTATACTACATCAGATGAACAAAAGTTGAGTTATTAGAGTCTTTTCTAACGCTGCAAACTATCTGAGTGAAGCATATCTTAGAAAAATATGTATTTGTTTGTGGTCGCATGTGCAAAACATGGTTTTTACTTCATCGTTTCTTTTATTAAGTGTAGTAGGGAGTCTGTACTGATGTGTATTTGCTCATTTATCACACACACACACACACACACACACACACACACACACACACACACACACAGACACACACATGCATACACAAATATATTCCCAATATTTCAAAAATTACACGAGAAAGTTGACAACATTCGATCTGTGGCAATAACATCCGACAGTCCGCATCACAAACCAAAACATAGGACCAAAAGAAGTATTTTATTCCTGCAGCGGTGAAGAGTGGAACGCAAAAAGTTTAAATCACAATTATAAGAAGAGGAACAGCTCCAACAATGGAACAAACATGTAACGTATGGAATATCGTCCACGGAACCTGTAGGTAGGATTTAGAATATTACCACGTGATAGAATACCAGACACCAGAACTGTTTATAACCTGTAGATAGATTGCCCAAAAATGTAAACTGAATAGTAAAAATATGTACATATTTCCGGCCACTGAAGGTGCCTTGCAGAGAATAAAGGCGAAAAGCATATGACACGAAACTTGTTTTTCATTTAGTTGTAGTCAGCCCTTTCACAAGATGGTATATCATTCCGTGGAGCGGGAACTCGACGAAGTTTACAGGCGACCTCCTGCCTGATCCCTTCTGCCCTGGTCTCTGCCGGTGTCCAAGACTAGAGCCCTAGACTAGTTAAAGATAATTTGGGCTTGAGGAGTCCCGGGGTTTATGAAATTCCATGTCACTGTGGAAATATGCATATTGGTCAAACTATTCAAACTATTCAGGACCGGTGCGTGGAACATCATCGGCACACTCGGTTGTTCCAGCCTGAGAAGTCGGCAGTGGTGGAACATTGCCTTAAGGAAGGACACAGAATGATGTATGACAAGACACAACTGATCTCTCCTGCTTCTCGCTATTGGGAATGTGCTCTTAAAGAATCCATTGAAATTAGATTATCTAGTAATATTATTAAAAGGGATAAAAGTTTTCCTCTAAGTAAGATATGGAATCCGATTTTGTCCGACATTAAACAAAAACGGTCTTTTTTCGATCCCTGTATTCTTCCCACTAGTGCTGTTGTGATTTATCGTTTCTGCCGTCTTCTCCCACCGGCGCGCTGCGTGTCTTCTTGCCGCCAGGAGGCGCTGTCTACCATCTCACACACGCGCGGTGCTCTGTTCATGGTGTATGAAGGTTTCCGTCGTTGTAGCTGGAATTCAGTTCCGGCGAGGCAGTCCTCGAACATTAATTCACCTGAAGATGGCGGCCAGCTGGTCCGCCGAAATATTGTGTCTCGCTCAGTTGACTGTGTGAAGCACCAGAGCGACTCCGTAGCATGGTTGCCTACTTGCTTCACACTTTTCCACCCCAGTGAACCTTCTGGCTGTCAGAATTCTCTGTTAATGGGTGGACACTGATGGCGCTGTAGTAGCTGTGGCACTACGCTATTTACTAGCGGACGACGTTGAAACCATTATCAGTACATCTACTGTGCCCCAGTTGGCACATGCCGCCGGCATCGGATCAAAATCGAAGTCGTCTTTCCACATGTACTAACTTCTTCTCAAAAGGTGTATTTTTCAACTTTTTGTACCCAGTCACCACACTAAACGTCACTTCCATGGTAAAAGCAAGTGTATTCTCCGGCTACGATCTCAAAACCGTTTGGTTGAGACTAACGTAACTGAGCTGTGCCAGCTCGAGCCTGATCTTTGGCTCCTTTCGTTTGTCTGATTTACTGGCATCTCAGTAGGTGATGTGATTGTAGTGTAGTGTCTCTGGACTTATCGTTGCCGTGGCGCTGTGGAAAACAAACCCTGCGTGCCTACCTGGCAGTTAATAAGAAACGAGTCCAGCAACACGACGCTGCCTTTCAGCGGCCAACTATGTGCTCCGTGAAAGCCAGTGTGTGACTTGGAGGAATCGTCGCCGTTAATGGTGTTGGGGATCGTCTCCGCTTGTATTGGAATGCCGCAAATGCTGATTTGGCCGTCCGTTCGTTGACTGAAAATCTAAGTGTTTGGACTGGACAGAACTTCTTGTGCGAAGGTCTGTATTATTTACCTATCTGCGCACTCGGTTCCTTCCTTAAATTGCTCTATGGGATTTGTTGCAGTTTAATTTGTTGGAGCAGTTACCATGCAGTTTACCCAGGGTGGATCGGTGTATATTTATTTTATCCATCTCTATATTTATTTTATCTATCTCTACGTTTGGTACTGGGGTTGCGTAGACAAGAGCTTTCAAATGCCCCCATAAATGAAAGTCAAGAGGGTTGAGGTCAGGAGAGCGTGGAGGCCATGGAATTGGTCCACCTCTACCAATCCATCGGTCACCGAATCTGCCGTTGAGAAGCGTACGAACACTTCGACTGAAATGTGCAGGAGCTCCATCGTGCATTAACCACATGTTGTGTCGTACTTGTAAACGCACATGTTCTAGTAGCACAGGTAGAGTATCCCGTATGAAATCATGATAACGTGCTCCATTGGGCGTAGGTGGAAGAACATACTGAAGAAACTAAAATAAGCTCTAACATGGAAATTAAGTGTTCCCGGACACATGTCCACATAACATATTTCCTTTATTTGTGTGTGAGGAATGTTTCCTGAAAGTTTGGCCGTACCTTTTTGTAACACCCTGTATCATCAACCACAAAATTGTGTATAATATAGCGATTAAAATTTTGTTCCACTTAAACATTGCTTGAAAGTAAAACAATAGGTGTGCCAAATTTCCTTGCAATCCTTCGAGAAGTTTTTGATATATGTGTTCCTGAAAGCAGATGATTTTAAGTTGCAGAAAAATCATTTTAAAGTTTGGATTAAATGTAAAAAAAAGAAAAAATCTATCATATCTTAGCTAAAACTGCCCATATCCATATTCCATTTCTTCCTCATCATCCTCTACAGCTCGTTTAGCTTCTCTGCTCCTTTGCCGAGCAATATTTTGTATGTTCTGGACTGAAGTCTCCACCTTCGCGATTCTTTGCTTATCGATGATCTCCAGTATCTGCTCAGTGAAGACTCCTGGTGTAAACCCCAACTTGCTGAGGATGTGAAGTCTTGCCACATTCCCATCATTAAACACTGCTGCAGTTTCCAAAGCAGAAATATTCACCACCAAATTGAAAACAAACACAGTCTTTGGACATCTTTTCCAAATAAGAGCATTGAAACTTTTATGTGGGTTCTGTGTTTTCCCATGCAGACATTTTTCTAGCAGTTCTGGTGAAGCCAGTGCTCTAAAAGTTGGTTTAATAGCTATTGAAACCTCGTAAGGAGGGTTGTTTTTATGGGTATAAGCTTCCCCACTTTTCAAAAATTTGCACCATTCATTACAACAGAGACCATGTTGAGGTGTAGCGTCTGTCGACAAGTAATGAAAGGAAATGGCCCATACTGCTTTCCTCATACTGTCCAAGCTTGTGCGGTTACTTCTAATTGCAGCACCATAATAGACTTGTAGGCTGTCAATTCTCTTCTTTGTTAGTCTGTTTTTACCTCCCAGTGACTTCCCATCCTTTAGTAGCTTGCTTTTATTTTCTGCAACAAGTCGTCAGAGTCATGCACCCATCCTCTTTTGAATATGGCCTAAGCACTCCACTTTCTCAATAGTACAATTTTTTCCATAGGGCTGACTTTCAACTACATTCTTCAAAGCACTAGAGTCTCCATCTCCTAAATACTGTGCGTACCTTACTCCATACTTTTGCAAAGATCTATGGAAAATGAATTTCATACCTGCAGCTTCCATCCCACCACTGGAGCCTGCATACTTTCTGCTACAAACAGCTTTATGGGCTTCTTGCCATTCCGTTTCTTTACCTGCATCAATATATTTCATGTGCAAGGAACATGCAGAACAATATTTAGACATCATCTCTAAGTCTAATACTTTTCCAGTGTCGTCACTAATGATTGTTGAAACTCCATGTAGTGAATTATGCCATCTCTTCATCCAGGAACTGTCACAGGAAACTGCTATATCGTTGCTGTTAGTTGCTCCACAATTTTCATGCTCTGTTCACTTACTTCTGCAAATGCATTGAGGAGAGCAGTATTCATTGCAGAAAATTTTAGGGGAGGACCAGGCATGTTTCGTAATACCACGTAAAAGGTTTCCACCATCTCTTCCAATCCCTATACATCTTATTCCATAAGCAAATCTCATATTGGCTTCATAGATTCTATTACTGACCTTTGATGTCTTGAATGGTCTGTCAGCATCACAGTTTTGACACAAAATATTCAATGTGCAAACCAAACCTTCTCTCTTTCCATTATCAACCAAATCCACATTTCCTCCACAAACAGAGCACTTGCAGGCTTCTGCTACCATTTCCAGATCCACAATTCTGAAACCTGTATTTCTGTCATGATTTGTTTCTTCTGACAATCCCTGTCCCAACTTTTATTTTACATGCACTTGGAGACAACCCAATGTTTGCATCTGCTGGCCCAAACCTAACCTCAATGTCAGTTTTTCGATTTATATTGGAAATATGGGACTTACTATATTTTTAATACTTTACCAAGTCTAGGCATTGTAAAAAGGGATCAACAGATTCAATATTGCACAAAGAATGGCACAATAAATCAAGTGTCACTCCAATTCCACTGAACAGCACAAAACTTGTTTGCAACACTCCACAGTCTTCTATACCACACTGATTGAACCAGAAAATGGCTGAACGTCCTTCTTTACAACACTGCTGTTATGTATATATAAAAATCACAGCCTTCTAAATCTATATTTTCGTAGTTCAAAGGCCAAATTCTGCAATAAAATTTTTCCCCCATTTGGTACATTGAAAAGCGGGCTTGGCGCATTACACTCCTTAGGGTTTCAATTTTTTAATGCCATTTGTAGATCGAATTTCAAGGAAAAAATTTGGGATAATAATCTCAATTATATTTACTATCAAATAAGCAAATAAAAATATTCTGTAAATTTTCCATTATTTCTGTCACTGTCTCCCCTTAATGTCAAGATTGTCTGATGAAGACCTGGGGAATATGTTTCACAGTAATCTCTTATTTAACTGTCATTAAACACTGACTGGGAAGTTACGCCCTTAAGGCCTGCGATAGTTTGATATTGTTTTCAAAAAGCAATCGATTTTTTAAAAAGATTCCATTGTAGTGCCCCTGATTTTAATTATTGGATAATCTTAAGTGGTATATTCCAGAGCATGTTTAAATTGGCACTTATGATTCATACTCTTTATTGAAGTATAATGTTCATTAAAAATAAGTACGAATTTGTAAATGACAGATGATGACAGTTGTGGGACTTCCCTTCAAAGTTTTGTTTTCCCATCCCGTCCCGTCCTCAGGCATATCAACAACAGAAAACAGTTGTGAGGTAGGATCTCATACGTCACAATAATATCTACACTACTAAAATGAAAATTTTCACAAGTCATGAGGAAAACCATTTAGCGCTACATAAGATAATTATAACTAAATACGGATCATCAGGGAAATTATTGGCGCGATCCAAAAATCAACTCGCTCTCCACACTGTCAGTGGTGAAAATAAGTAACATGAATATCACAAAGTTTACTTTCGCTGTCCGTTGTTTCCCTGTTTATTCATCAGAAACACTAACATCATGATATTAATGTCACTCTTGTTTTTTTCAATTAGGAGAGAAAAAAACTGGTCTTCCTCTTCGTTGTCTTTCACAACAACGTGAACCGAATAGAACGATTTAGTACACCGTGATCAGTCAATTAAATCTACAGAAATTAATGTTAAATTTTAATTTGAAAGTTGCCACGGATCAGAATTATCGTACTGTTTTTTTTAGCGATGATGTAAATTGAACCGACAAAGTATTTACATGAATGCACCAAGACTAGCCTCTTTTCCACCTCCAGATAATTATACCATGGAATTTGTACTGTCGTTAAAAACAGAGTGCAACAACATTTAGACACTATAGATGTCAAAGTAAACGCATGATAACCAAAAAACTTCATTCTCAGATATGAGTCAATTAGCGATTATGTCATCATCCGCCCATACCTCTATAGGCTTTTTAAAACGGATGGATAGAACAAGGAATGAAGATGTCCTGTAAAGGTCAAGAGACCATTATGCATCGAAGAAATATTTTTGGGCATGCATTAAGACACGTGTAATTGCTGAACACTGTTTTTAAAAGAATGGCAAAGGAAATAATCGCAATGATAGCTATCAAGATATGATTATACCACTATTTCTTCCGTCTTTGATAACAATCTTTGATCAGGCTAGCACCAGCTAAAAACGTGCGATGTACCACACAATGCTTTCCCTGATCCGTCCTACAAACCAGGTTTTGCATGAAGAAGGACAAAAATTACTGCTCCAGTATCAAGGACAGACACGCCGGAAATGATAACTCAAATGCAGTTCTCGTTAGACTTCGCCAACAGCCCCTCTCCTTTATCTTCGTAGATGGAGTCGGTACCAATCATAGGCTACAATCTGTCATTTACCACCAATTTTATTCTGGCACATTACTGTATTACCCTTCCCCGCATGTGTCTACCGCTTGTTGAGAATTAAAGTTTCGTTACGTAACTTTTTTCTACTATGACATCCCACCTTCAGTACGACGTTCGTTTACAAGACCGAATATTAGTGACGACAATGAAGATCTCTTCAACAGCCGGCCAGAATGCTCCAAATAAATCGACAATATAAGAGTATTTTCACACGAAGTATGTGAAGAATGTTACCAACCTATCTCCAGCTGCTACCACAGAGAAATTTATGGTACTGGTATTGCTTGCTTTGAATCAATCCAATGCACATATGAAATGTTCTTATTTACAAGTCCACCGTTACTTGGTTGCACACACACACACACACATATATATATATATATATATATATATATATATATATATATATATATATATATATATATATACCCCCCCATGAACCATGGACCTTGCCGTTGGTGGGGAGGCTTGCGTGCCTCAGCGATACAGATGGCCGTACCGTAGGTGCAACCACAACGGAGGGGTATCTGTTGAGAGGCCAGACAAACGTGTGGTTCCTGAAGAGGGGCAGCAGCCTTTTCAGTAGTTGCAGGGGCAACAGTCTGGATGATTGACTGATCTGGCCTTGCAACATTAACCAAAACGGCGTTGCTGTGCTGGTACTGCGAACGGCTGAAAGCAAGGGGAAACTACAGCCGTAATTTTTCCCGAGGACATGCAGCTTTACTGTATGATTAAATGATGATGGCATCCTCTTGGGTAAAATATTCCGGAGGTAAAATAGTCCCCCATTCGGATCTCCGGGCGGGGACTACTCAGGAGGATGTCGTTATCAGGAGAAAGAAAACTGGCGTTCTACGGATCGGAGCGTGGAATGTCAGATCCCTTAATCGGGCAGGTAGGTTAGAAAATTTAAAAAGGGAAATGGATAGGTTAAAGTTAGATATAGTGGGAATTAGTGAAGTTCGGTGGCAGGAGGAACAAGACTTCTGGTCAGGTGATTACAGGGTTATAAACACAAAATCAAATAGGGGTAATGCAGGAGTAGGTTTAATAATGAATAGGAAAATAGGAATGCGGGTAAGCTACTACAAACAGCATAGTGAACGCATTATTGTGGCCAAGATAGATACGAAGCCCACACCTACTACAGTAGTACAAGTTTATATGCCAACTAGCTCTGCAGATGACGAAGAAATTGAAGAAATGTACGATGAAATAAAAGAAATTATTCAGATAGTGAAGGGAGACGAAAATTTAATAGTAATGGGTGACTGGAATTCGAGTGTAGGAAAAGGGAGAGAAGGAAACATAGTAGGTGAATATGGATTGGGGCTAAGAAATGAAAGAGGAAGCCGCCTAGTAGAATTTTGTACAGAGCACAACTTAGTCATAGGTAACACTTGGTTTAAGAATCATGAAAGAAGGTTGTATACGTGGAAGAACCCTGGAGATACTAAAAGGTATCAGATAGATTATATAATGGTAAGACAGAGATTTAGGAACCAGGTTTTAAATTGTAAGACATTTCCAGGGGCAGATGTGGACTCTGACCACAATCTATTGGTTATGACCTGTAGATTAAAACTGAAGAAACTGCAAAAATGTGTGAAATTAAGGAGATGGGACCTGGATAAACTGAAAGAACCAGAGGTTGTACAGAGTTTCAGGGAGAGCATAAGGGAACAATTGACAGGAATAGGCGAAAGAAATACAGTAGAAGAAGAATGGGTAGCTCTGAGGGATGAAGTAGTGAAGGCAGCAGAGGATAAAGTAGGTAAAAAGACGAGGGCTGCTAGAAATCCTTGGGTAACAGAAGAAATATTGAATTTAATTGATGAAAGGAGAAAATATAAAAATGCAGTAAATGAAGCAGGCAAAAAGGAATACAAACGTCTCAAAAATGAGATCGAGAGGAAGTGCAAAATGGCTAAACAGGGATGGCTAGAGGATAAATGTAAGGATGTAGAGGCTTATCTCACTAGGGGTAAGATAGATACTGCCTACAGGAAAATTAAAGAGACCTTTGGAGAGAAGAGAACCACGTGTATGAATATCAAGAGCTCAGATGGCAACCCAGTTCTAAGCAAAGAAGGGAAGGCAGAAAGGTGGAAGGAGTATATAGAAGGTTTATACAAGGGTGATGTACTTGAGGACAATATTATGGAAATGGAAGAGGATGTAGATGAAGACGAAATGGGTGATACGATATTGCGTGAAGAGTTTGACAGAGCACTGAAAGACCTGAGTCGGAACAAGGCCCCCGGAGTAGACAACATTCCATTAGAACTACTGACGGCCTTGGGAGAGCCAGTCATGACAAAACTCTACCAGCTGGTGAGCAAGATGTATGAGACAGGCCAAATACCCTCAGACTTCAAGAAGAATATAATAATTCCAATCCCAAAGAAAGCAGGTGCTGACAGATGTGAAAATTACCGAACTATCAGTTTAATAAGTCACAGCTGCAAAATACTAACGCGAATTCTTTACAGACGAATGGAAAAACTGATAGATGCGGACCTCGGGGAGGATCAGTTTGGATTCCGTCGAAATGTTGGAACACGTGAGGCAATACTGACCTTACGACTTATCTTAGAAGAAAGATTAAGAAAAGGCAAACCTACGTTTCTAGCATTTGTAGACTTAGAGAAAGCTTTTGACAATGTTGACTGGAATACTCTTTTTCAAATTCTAAAGGTGGCAGGGGTAAAATACAGGGAGCGAAAGGCTATTTACAATTTGTACAGAAACCAGATGGCAGTCATAAGAGTCGAGGGGCATGAAAGGGAAGCAGTGGTTGGGAAAGGAGTGAGACAGGGTTGTAGCCTCTCCCCGATGTTATTCAATCTGTATATTGAGCAAGCAGTAAAGGAAACAAAAGAAAAATTTGGAGTAGGTATTAAAATTCATGGAGACGAAGTAAAAACTTTGAGGTTCGCCGATGACATTGTAATTCTGTCAGAGACGGCAAAGGACTTGGAAGAGCAGTTGAACGGAATGGACAGTGTCTTGAAAGGAGGATATAAGATGAACATCAACAAAAGCAAAACGAGGATAATGGAATGTAGTCTAAGTAAATCGGGTGATGCTGAGGGAATTAGATTAGGAAATGAGACACTTAAAGTAGTAAAGGAGTTTTGCTATTTAGGAAGTAAAATAACTGATGATGGTCGAAGTAGAGAGGATATAAAATGTAGACTGGCAATGGCAAGGAAAGCGTTTCTGAAGAAGAGAAATTTGTTAACATCGAATATAGATTTAAGTGTCAGGAAGTCATTTCTGAAAATATTTGTTTGGAGTGTAGCCATGTATGGAAGTGAAACATGGACGATAACTAGTTTGGACAAGAAGAGAATAGAAGCTTTCGAAATGTGGTGCTACAGAAGAATACTGAAGATAAGGTGGATAGATCACGTAACTAATGAGGAGGTATTGAATAGGATTGGGGAGAAGAGAAGTTTATGGCACAACTTGACTAGAAGAAGGGATCGGTTGGTAGGACATGTTTTGAGGCATCAAGGGATCACAAATTTAGCATTGGAGGGCAGTGTGGAGGGTAAAAATCGTAGAGGGAGACCGAGAGATGAGTACACTAAGCAGATTCAGAAGGATGTAGGTTGCAGTAGGTACTGGGAGATGAAGAAGCTTGCACAGGATAGAGTAGCATGGAGAGCTGCATCAAACCAGTCTCAGGACTGAAGACCACAACAACAACAACATATATATATATATATATATATATATATATATATATATATATATATATATATATATATATATATTCCTGGAAATTGAAATAAGAACACCGTGAATTTATTGTCCCAGGAAGGGGAAACTTTATTGACACATTCCTGGGGTCAGATACATCACATGATCACACTGACAGAACCACAGGCACATAGACACAGGCAACAGAGCATGCACAATGTCGGCACTAGTACAGTGTATATCCACCTTTCGCAGCAATGCAGGCTGCTATTCTCCCATGGAGACGATCGTAGAGATGCCTGTCCTGTGGAACGGCTTGCCATGCCATTTCCACCTGGCGCATCAGTTGGACCAGCGTTCGTGCTGGACGTGCAGACCGCGTGAGACGACGCTTCATCCAGTCACAAACATGCTCAATGGGGGACAGATCTGGAGATCTTGCTGGCCAGGGTAGTTGACTTACACCTTCTAGAGCACGTTGGGTGGCACATGCGGACGTGCATTGTCCTGTTGGAACAGCAAGTTCCCTTGCCGGTCTAGGAATGGTAGAACGATGGGTTCGATGACGGTTTGGATGTACCGTGCACTATTCAGTGTCCCCTCGACGATCACCAGAGGTGTACGGCCAGTGTAGGAGATCGCTCCCCACACCATGATGCCGGTAGTTGGTCCTGTGTGCCTCGGTCGTATGCAGTCCTGATTGTGGCGCTCACCTGCACGGCGCCAAACACGCATACGACCATCATTGGCACCAAGGCAGAAGCGACTCTCATCGCTGAAGACGACACGTCTCCATTCGTCCCTCCATTCACGCCTGTCGCGACACCACTGGAGGCGGGCTGCACGATGTTGGGGCGTGAGCGGAAGACGGCCTAACGGTGTGCGGGACCGTAGCCCAGCTTCATGGAGACGGTTGTGAATGGTCCTCGCCGATACCCCAGGAGCAACAGTGTCCCTAATTTGCTGGGAAGTGGCGGTGCGGTCCCCTACGGCACTGCGTAGAATCCTACGGTCTTAGCGTGCATCCGTGCGTCGCTTCGTTCCGGTCCCAGGTCGACGGGCACGTGCACCTTCCGCCGACCACTGGCGACAACATCGATGTACTGTGGAGACCTCACGCCCCACGTGTTGAGCAATTCGGCGGTACGTCCACCCGGCCTCCCGCATGCCCACTATACGCCCTCGCTCAAAGTCCGTCAACTGCACATACGGTTCACGTCCACGCTGTCGCGGCATGCTACCAGTGTTAAAGACTGCGATGGAGCTCCGTATGCCACGGCAAACTGGCTGACACTGACGGTGGCGGTGCACAAATGCGCGCAGCTAGCGCCATTCGACGGCCAACACCGCGGTTCCTGGTGTGTCCGCTGTGCCGTGCGTGTGATCATTGCTTGTACAGCCCTCTCGCAGTGTCCGGAGCAAGTATGGTGGTTCTGACACACCGGTGTCAATGTGCTCTTTTTTCCATTTCCAGGAGTGTATATTGTAGTGTTGGCAGACGAGCCAACGCCGTGTTACTAGAGGAGGCCGAAATGCGCGCGTTTTAGCTCACGCAGGCTGGCGTGAGGAGGGAAGAACTACACTGACGGGAGGTCTGGAACATGCCAAGGAATTAGAATTCAGAAAGCGAACGTTATTAGTTTGATACTTAACTTTAATCCATTAATGATGAACGTCGCTCTTGACGATACATGATTCACAATATTATCTGTTCAGAATAGTTACTGAATATTTCGCCTTGCTAGGTCGTAGCAAATGACGTAGCTGAACGCTATGCTAAACTGTCGTCTCGGCAAATGAGAGCGTATGTAGATAGTGACCCCTCGCTAGCAAAGATGGCTGTACAACTGGGCGAGTGCTAGGGAATCTATCTACATTAGACCTGCCGTGTGGCGGCGCTCGGTCTGCAATCACTGCTAGTGGCGACACGCGGGTCCGACGTATACTAAAAGACCGCGGCCGATTTAAAGGCTACCATCTAGGAGGTGTGGTGTCTGGCGGTGACACTATATAGGTGAGACAAAACGTTACAAAAACATGCTCAATGCGGCGTTGGTCCAATTTTTTGGAAAATAATACATCAGAGATAATGCGTGGCATGGGATAGGTTTCCAGAAACATGTGGGTCCAGACGTCTAAGCGGAGATCATGCAGTTCCCTTATATTGCTGCGTCCGTAGTCAGTGGCCGCTTAGGTGGTATCGACTGCGCCCAGGTGCGTTCCTTTGGATGAATCTGGTGGCCAAGATATCAACGTGAGTTCACCGTGATTTACCTCAACCATGTAGCAGGAATCTGACCTTGTCACATGAACACGTTCTCACTTCGAATACACGAGGGAGTCATGCAAGACCTTTTTTTTCGGGACACTGTTCCCTATTCTTCTGGCTACAAAACTCTATTTTTCAATTTCACGTCCGTTCAGTACGATTGTTTATGCCACCTTACTGGGAGAGCTTTATGCTTGCAAGATACCACTCTACAGGTCGACGTCGGAGCCAACGTCTTGCTGCATTAGTAACCTCACTACCGTCCACGTACTGCTTCACTGCTTCCCGATGAGTGATTTCTTCATTGGCCCAAATAAATAGAAAACGGAAGGTGCGAGACCTGGACTGTAGGTTGCAATAAAGGAAGACGTCTCGTCAAAGAAATCACTGTGCATTTGTTCAGTGTCAGGCCTCGCAAGCAGCTATGAATATTTGCAATGTTTTTTCTGGTTTGCCGCCAAAAGATACTCAAGGGCAGCTGTCTGCTTGGAACTCACCTCCGTTACAAACGCAATTTTGTAAGTTACGTAAACCTCAGCTACCAGTCAGAACTTCATCCAAAAATAGGGGATGAAGCCGAAATATTCCGCTGTGTCACACAACAAATCCCATCTTTTTTCAACCGAAATTGGCCGATAAAAAGATAGTGTTGCCTTACTAATTGAACGCCCCTCGTAAATGTGAAGTGACAATGGATTCACGTGACATGGCCAGAAGCTTGTTAAATGGTTGTAGGAACATGGCAGTGAATTCACGTTGATGTCTTGGCCACCAAATTCGCATGATCTGATCCCAATAGAATGGTAGCTAGCTTTAATACTGATTAATGCAGACCAGTAGGAAGAATAAAACATTAATGTTTGAATTTGTTGCTTGCATAGTCGCGTCGATTAAATATCTAGGCTCAAAAGTTGCTTAGAAACAGGAAATGGAGCGAGCACGTGAAGATCGTAGTAGGAAAGCGAATGGTCGACTTAGTTTCATTGGAAGTATCTTAGGAAAGTGTGCCTCATCTGCAAGGGAGACCGATTATTGGGCACTAGTACGAGCCATTCATGCGTCTGAAAATGAAATTATCGTATAGCATTGACTATCCGGGTAGGTTCAACCGCCGACGGCGAGTCTTATTATAGTTGACGCCACTTTGGGCGATTCGCTTACCGCTGATGAGGATGAAAGGATGATGAGGACAACGCAACACCCAGTCCACGGGCGGAGAAAATCTCCAACCCAAACGGGAATCGAATCCAGGACCGCTGCATGGAAGACAAGCACTGAACAACTCAGCTAAGCAGGCGGACGTTCTTGAGAACTGCTCCAGTGTTTCAGATACGCGTACAGGAAGACGTCGAAGCAATTCAGAGGTAGGGTGCTATGTTTGTTACCGGTACGCTCGAACAACACGCAGTTATTTGGGAGATGCTTCGGGAATTCAGATTGTAATTCGTGGAGTAAAGGCGACGTTCTTTTCGAGGAACCCTATTGAGAAAATTTAAATCACTTGCATTTGAAGGTGACTGCAGAACGATTCTACTGCCGCCAATGTACATGTGGCATAAGGACCGCCAAGGTAAGGTAAGAGAAATTAGGGCATGCACGGAGCCATAAAGACAGTATTGCGATTCAAACAGAAAAGGAAATAACTAACAGGCGTACAGTGTACGCTCGGCCTCGCACAGTACGGTTACTTGCAGAATATGTATGTAGGTGTAGATGAATTAGCAGGTGGTGTACAATAATGTTCTCTTAGTCCACAGTTGTTATGGTTTCTCCAATTACCACAAGTTGCACGGGAGTCCAGATGAATGTTCCCCATTCCATAATGTGCCTTCAGCTACCTGCGTTCTCGTTGTGGTATATGCTGCGACCAGTCTTTGGCGTGGATGACCGTATTATCTGTCCCGGGCCATCGGAAAGGTGTAAGAAGGTATTTGATTGATTCGGCCAAGCAACACGTTAATTACGGGTGCTGCTGAAGTCATATTATCGAGAATGGACCTCAGATCGGTGAGTATAATGAGAGGGGCCGAAATATTGAAAGCGAGGGGAGCAGTTTTGAAAGTATAGCGAAGAGCTGAATTAGACAACTGCGATGCCGTCAGTTTTGTAATGAACCTTTAAATTTGATTACTAGACATCGAGGTTTTAAAGTCTAGATAAAAAACAATGCTTGAAGAGGGAGAAGACAGAAGCGAGAAGAAAGAAGTACCGAAGACCGAAGAATAGAAGGCAGAAGATTTTTCAGTGACCGAAGAAATCATCAGAAAAACAAGAATTGTGCAGGTTATTTTCCGAGAAAACATGAGTGTTCAGTCAGCCATGGAACAACAAAATCCTGAAGAGAACCACAGCAGAAGAGTCGAAACTTCGATCATACAGAAGAAATATGACATGGCCTAACAAACCAGAAGATTTTATCTTCAGTTTAATAAAATACCAATACCAATATTTCACTGCAGCTAATAGCAAAGGACTTTAGGATAGTGTCAGGCAATCTGAAAGTTTATAATAAAACCCAATATTTTTCTTACTCTGCGGAAAAAATTATATTGTTACTCTCAGCTATATACAACGGCTGATTGTGGAAAACTCTATGAGGGGAACTTTACTTGCTTGGAAAATTGCAAGTAAATCAATCCTACCTCTTTCAGTTTCTGTTATAACGTAACTTGGTTTGAAATTGAGTTAAACTGTGACACTACAACGCTATATAATGAAAGAGTGCACCAAGATTATACTTGTATGAGTACGCACAAAGCAATAGTAACTTAGTTATAGTTAGTTCACATTATAGTTGCAGTTCAGTTACAGTTAATTAAGCACATATTGTTTAACTGAATTTAAATAGTTTCACAGCTGCAGTGAAAGTCAGGTGTGAATAATTCATGTATTCAGTTACAGAGAACGAAAAATGTTAAGAGAAGAGCAGTGCTAGTCAGGGTTTGTGGTAAGGACCATTATTTTATAAGTTTTGCCATCTGTGTAGTCAAGGTAAAGTTAGACTGCATTCTGAATGCACTTCATTACAGCGCTCTATGTCTCCAACAGTGCAGGGTACGAAACAAACTCAGTTGCCGCACTTAAAGACTCAGTGGGTCATTTCCGCTTATGCCGTCCACGCATTGTCACTTTACGCAAAGAAAAACTGAATTGTCAACACATAAAGTTGCTAGGTGACCTGGCGTGTACTACAGAGATTTGATTCAAGCACTAAACCGCAAATGTGCGACAAAAATAATTTGATATCCGCTACCTACGAAATAGAGCTAGTAATAACCCAGAGAACAATGCTTCAGCTTTGAGTGCTGCCGTCGGGTTGAGAAACTGCCCCTAAAACGTGGAAGGATCAACGACGATTAACGGCATGAGAATTTAGAAGGCAATAGAAACCACGGCATTAAAGACGCAGGACATGTGGCCTTACAGATTTCGGCTTAGTTCAAAATTCTTTTGTCTGGGAAGGCACTGCCAAGGCGGAGGCGACCAACAGAAAAATATGGAATAACCAACAAGGAGATAGCTTTCTATTAGTCGGAGCACGGTATGTCAGAAGTTTCAGCTTGGTAGGAAACTCTAGAAAGGAAAATCCAAAGGCACAATGTGGATATAGTGAGGGCCAATGAAGTGACATGGAAAGAAAATGATTTCTGGTGACATGAGTAACAACAACAGCAGCAGCAGAAAATGGTATAACGGGATTAGGCATCATCATGAACAGGAAAGTACGTAGAGAGTGAGTTACTATGAACAGTTCAGTGATAGAATTGTTCACATCAGTTTCGACAGCAAACCAAGGCCAACAAGGATAGTTCAGGTACACATGCGGACATCGCAAGCTAAATACGAATAGATAGAGGAATTATATGAGGTTATCGAACGGGTAATTCAGTATATAAAGGGGGATGAAAATCTATTAATAATGGAGTACTGGAACGCGGTTGTACGGAAGGCAATACAAGAAAGGGTTACGGGAGATCAAGGGCTTGGTACTAGGAATGAAAGAGAAGAAAGACTGCAATAAATTTCAGGTGGTAACAGCGAATACTCTGTTCATGAATGACAAGAGTGTGAAGTATACCGGAAAACATCTGGAGACAAGGGAAGACACAAGCTAGATTACATCACGATCAGACAGGGATTTCTAAATCATATACTGGATCGTAAGACGTACCCAGGAGCAGATTCGGAGGAATCATTACGGAAAGAAGTGGAATACTGAAGTAATGACGAAAGATAGGATGTAATTGAAGATCGCTAAGGATGTGGATGCCGCTATAAGGAATACCAGAGTAGGCATTTCACTTCAAGAGGAGTGGACATCTAGAGAAAAGGCAATCACTGATGTTGGACAGAGAAACATAGGTACAAGGAAGGTAACTGCGAAGAAACCTCTGGTAGCAGAAGGATCATTCCAATTGATAAAAAGACGCACAAAAATGATCGGGGAAAGACAGGAATATAGCATACGAATGAAATAAAGAGGAGGTCCAGGGAACCTAGAACTAAGCGCGGCGTCCCCCTGTCGGAGGTTCGAGTCCTTCCTCGGGCATGGGCGTGTATGTTGTGCTTAACCTAAATTAGTTTAAGTTAGATTAAGGAGTATGTAAGCCTAGGGACCGATGACCTCAGCAGTTTGCTCCCACAGTCCTTACCACAAATTTCTAATTTTCCCAGAACTAACTGGCAGCAGGAAAAACGTAAAAACATCGAAAAAACTGATCGTCAGGAGGTCAGATTCAGCATATAGAAAAGTTAAAACAATCATCGGTGAAATTATGAGGAACACTGGTAATATTACGAGTACAATAGGAATATCGCCTCTCTGAGGGGGAGCACTTGTCTGATGACGTGATAGAAGAAGATGGCATCGACATGGAAGACATAGGAGATTAATTGTTAGTCAGAACTTGAAAGAGCTCTGGAAGATTTGATCGAAT
Organism: Schistocerca gregaria; assembly: GCF_023897955.1. NCBI lineage: Eukaryota > Metazoa > Arthropoda > Insecta > Orthoptera > Acrididae > Schistocerca > Schistocerca gregaria. The sequence goes on along the minus strand of NC_064922.1, from coordinate 647,611,618 downwards.
AATACAGAAGGGCTAGATAACATACCATAGGCAGACCTAAAAATACTGTTGGATATGGCAACCAAAACCACTGTTCAAGTAGATGTGTAGAAGCTATGAGACTGGTGACGTACCGTCAGACTTTCGGAAAAATATCATCCATCATAACCCCTAAGACAGTAATAGGCGACAAGTGCGAGAGCTGTCGCACAATCAGCTTAACCTCTCATGCATCCAAGAATAATATACATAATAATGGAAAAGAAAGCTGAGGATCCGTCAGATTGTTACTATTTTTGCTTTACGAACGGTAAAGGCACTGCAGGCACTTCCCACGTTGTCTTGATAATGGAAACGAGACTGAAGAAAAACCTGGACACACTCACAGGATTCGTCGATCTGGAAAAAGCAGTCGATAAAGTAAAATAGGGCAATACATTCGAAATTCTGCGAAAAATAGGAGTGAGCTATAGGAATAGAAAAGTAATATATGATGCGTACGAAAACCAAGAAGGAAACGTAAGAGGGGACGAAAAGAATGAAATGTTCCAATTAAAACGAACGCAAGGCAGGGATGAGACCTTTCGTCGCTATTGTTCAGCCCATACATAGAAGAAGCAATAACGGAAGTAACAGATTCAAAAGGGGGATAAGAATCAGCGCGAAAACTATCAATGATAAGATTCGCTGATGACATTGCTTTCGTCACTGAAAGCGAATAAGAATCATAGATTCTCGAATGAATTTTATAACGAGTTCAGAATTTGGACTGAGAGTGAACCGCGGAAAGACCAAAGTTATGAGAAACAGAAGAAATAAGAATACCGATAAACCTAACATGTAAAACTGGTGATCACGAAGTAGAAATTAAGCTATTCTGGTACCTTGGAAGCAAAATAACCCGTGACGAACGAAGCGAGGGGGAGACTAAAGGCAGATTAGCACAGCCAAGAAGAGAAGTCTATTGGTATCAAACATAGGCCTCAATTTCAGGCAGAAATTTCTGGTAATATACGTCGTATGGTAGCAAATCGTGGACTGTGGGTAGGCGAAAGAGAAGAAAATCTGAGAGTTTGAGATGTGGTGTTACAGAAGACGGTTAAAAATTGGGTGGGCTAATGAGGGAAGGAATGAGGATGTTCTCCATAGAATCGGTCAAGAAATTAACTTGTGGAATATAACAAGAAGAAGGGGCAGAACGATAGTACATCTGTTAAGACAGCAGGGAAGAACCTCAGTGTTACTAGACAGAGCGTAAGGGGAAAAAACTGTAGAGTAAAACAGAGGTTGGAATATATCCAGTCTGTAGGGTGCAAGTGCTACTATGAGACGATGAGGTTGGCGCTGGGAAGAAATTCATGGCGAGCCGCATCAAAACAGTCAGCAGACTCACGATTGAAAACAAAGAAGAAAACAAACAAACAGCGCCACGAACCGCGCTGCACCGTGATGAATAAAGGAAGTGGAGAAGAGAACACCAGGATTGAAATCTCTATCAGTGTCTTGCGGTTGTCTTTAGGGCTAGATATGTGTGACGCCTGATGATCGTCGTAGAAGAATGTGGAGAGGGCCACGTACCAGATCGCGTCTTAGGTATGTCATCCGGCTAGTTCAGTGTGGAATGTTTATCAATCGTGTTTTGGGCCTGTAACAAGTATGGATATCGGAAACCTCTCACCAGCATCGACGATAATTTGAGGATGTGTGCAGTATCCAAGCAGGATCGTCCAACACATTGTTCAGCATAACAATCAACTTTCTGGCCCCTGGTTGGTCTTTCAGCATGACAAACGACGAGCACGCTGCGCTTACCTTGTGAACACCTTGCTCCAGGAAAGAGGGATCTGTTGAATGGAGTGTCATACGTTACATAACGACGTGAAGCCTACCAAGCATGCTTGTAACCAGTCGAAACCTGCAATGCTTTGTGACACGAACCCTCCTCGCTCACTGGATGACCTCAGGATGGCGATGGTCGAGGAAGGGGGCATGACGGAGCGGCTGCGTCCCGATCACATCGTGCGTGCACTGGCTGAAGCATCATGGCGCTACCCAACCGCACACCTAGAATCAACCGACGCGCTGGTGATGTTCACTTTTGAATGATCTGCGTCAGTTTTTGTTATTGTTTTATTCGAATTTTGCCTCATACTGCTCTATCATTTCTTAGGCACCTACTCATCTTTAGTTAAGCCCACACACGTTCGCAAATGGGCAGGTGTCTTAAACCATATTTTGAGCATTTTCTGCCTTTTATCGGTCATACATCTGCGGCATGACGAGTTAATTTTGCGATATTTCGACTTTGAACTTTACAGCCGCTTAAAGGCATATTAAACTGTAACGTTCAACTCCTCACTGCCCCAAGAGGAAGCGACTCCCGGATGCACCGACGGAAAAATTATGATACACTCCTGGAAATGGAAAAAAGAACACATTGACACCGGTGTGTCAGACCCACCATACTTGCTCCGGACACTGCGAGAGGGCTGTACAAGCAATGATCACACGCACGGCACAGCGGACACACCAGGAACCGCGGTGTTGGCCGTCGAATGGCGCTAGCTGCGCAGCATTTGTGCACCGCCGCCGTCAGTGTCAGCCAGTTTGCCGTGGCATACGGAGCTCCATCGCAGTCTTTAACACTGGTAGCATGCCGCGACAGCGTGGACGTGAACCGTATGTGCAGTTGACGGACTTTGAGCGAGGGCGTATAGTGGGCATGCGGGAGGCCGGGTGGACGTACCGCCGAATTGCTCAACACGTGGGGCGTGAGGTCTCCACAGTACATCGATGTTGTCGCCAGTGGTCGGCGGAAGGTGCACGTGCCCGTCGACCTGGGACCGGAACGAAGCGACGCACGGATGCACGCTAAGACCGTAGGATCCTACGCAGTGCCGTAGGGGACCGCACCGCCACTTCCCAGCAAATTAGGGACACTGTTGCTCCTGGGGTATCGGCGAGGACCATTCACAACCGTCTCCATGAAGCTGGGCTACGGTCCCGCACACCGTTAGGCCGTCTTCCGCTCACGCCCCAACATCGTGCAGCCCGCCTCCAGTGGTGTCGCGACAGGCGTGAATGGAGGGACGAATGGAGACGTGTCGTCTTCAGCGATGAGAGTCGCTTCTGCCTTGGTGCCAATGATGGTCGTATGCGTGTTTGGCGCCGTGCAGGTGAGCGCCACAATCAGGACTGCATACGACCGAGGCACACAGGACCAACTACCGGCATCATGGTGTGGGGAGCGATCTCCTACACTGGCCGTACACCTCTGGTGCTCGTCGAGGGGACACTGAATAGTGCACGGTACATCCAAACCGTCATCGAACCCATCGTTCTACCATTCCTAGACCGGCAAGGGAACTTGCTGTTCCAACAGGACAATGCACGTCCGCATGTATCCCGTGCCACCCAACGTGCTCTAGAAGGTGTAAGTCAACTACCCTGGCCAGCAAGATCTCCGGATCTGTCCCCCATTGAGCATGTTTGGGACTGGATGAAGCGTCTGCACGTCCAGCACGAACGCTGGTCCAACTGAGGCGCCAGGTGGAAATGGCATGGCAAGCCGTTTCACAGGACTACATCCAGCATCTCTACGATAGTCTCCATGGGAGAATAGCAGCCTGCATTGCTGCGAAAGGTGGATATACACTGTACTAGTGCCGACATTGTGCATGCTCTGTTGCCTGTGTCTATGTGCCTGTGGTTCTGTCAGTGTGATCATGTGATGTATCTGACCCCAGGAATGTGTCAATAAAGTTTCCCCTTCCTGGGACAATGAATTCACGGTGTTCTTATTTCAATTTCCAGGAGTGTATATTCTGTCTGCCGCGAAAACTTTTAAATAATCTTGTGAGAAAATAAAATACCTACAGCCGTTCTTATACTTTTATTTGTTTTGTTGCAATCAGTTTCGGCGCCTCAATGTGGCATCTTCATGCTGTAGGTGATGCGGAAGGCGTTGATACGATCTCTATATATAGCGCATCAGTAGGATAACTAGATGCGCAGAAAATCTGAAAAGTTAGGTGTCAGCACTCTAACCATAAACTACCAACTGCCATGTTGTCAGTCGATGGTTAGAGTGCTGACATCACAGTTTTCAGATTATCTACGCATCCAGTTATGCTGGATACTGTTGTCAGCCCTTTCCTCGTCCACTGCAGCCTGAAGATAATGCATTGAAGCGCGGAAACTGGTTGCAACAAAATAAATAAAATCATAAGGACGGCCGTAGCCGTTTTATTTTCTCACAGCAGTAAACGGTCGTAGTCGCAAAGACCTTCAGCCAAAGGATGGACATACACAACCTTTAAACAATTGTGTTTTAAAAGTAATTCGGATTGTGCAACGTTGGATTTTCTCTGTGCTGCAGCACGTTTCCTTAAAAGAAGTGAAGTTATTTCTAAAAAGTAAACAATCAATTGTTTAAGAAGGTGATTTCACTTTGTCGCTAAAGACACATTCAATTTTCAACCCTCCATCATTTCGTATGATATAATTCAAAACGACTTCGCATTTCTCGTAGAAGAAATTGCAATCTCGCGCGTTCCATGAACTCATAACGCCTACAAAAAATTATAGTCTTAAATGACATGCAAAAATGGGAATACATATTTTATATCAAAACTACACTCTGTCCCAGTGGTTTAATTTTGTTAATAGTCATAAAAACATTAGTACAAACTCAAATTTAAGTTACAGTTAGTTAAATATTCTTACTTTCTGTGTTACTGATATTCTCAATATGGCCACTATAAAAGAAAAGGAAACTCATGTCAGAATCTCCTAGACTCACGGAGCACAATCTCAGCGTCGACTGTTGCTTTGAACGCTATAAGTGATTGCCACTACGCACTACATTCGTAGAAACACCTCATTGTGTCGCTGGAAGTCTCTGTCTTATAACGTTTTCATGTAGTGGTTTCATGCAACAGGCTCAGTAACATAAGAAAAAAGAAAAAAAATTATTATTTCAGGCGGAAACCAGTGGTATTTAAAGGTTAATGTAATGCACAGCGCACAAATTGTGTGGCCTTCCGGTTCTACTCCATCAGCACTTCAACCCTTTTGTGGTTTCCGAGTCACTTCCTCTATCAGTGCACTCAATCGGCCTCTAATTTCACTTCATAAGCCTGAGTGAAACACGTTTAGGACTTTTTACAACGAATCGAAACCTCTGCCTAGGTACATTTACAGCTGTACTGTTAGTAATAGAGCATAAGCCTGTGATGTGTTTAAGCAAAAATTTCGTTCATAGCATGTTTAGAAAAGCTTAAAATGGGAACAGCAGCTGGTCATTTTATCTCCGCGCCTCTCATATGGCTAGCATCACATCTCGTCGAACTTTGCAGTCGTTCAGAATAGCGGCGATTATAAAGCATAATTTTAAAACAAATTTTTCGGAGCAACTGCAGACACAACGTGGATGTGTCTCTTGAGTTTCTCACCCTGGAGAAATAAATCACGCCCTCTCCGCCAAGATGAATTTTTTCTGTGATTACTGGCGACACTTCGATATTCCCTCAGTCACTCCTCGCTTCGCCCTGAGCCAACACCGATGTAATTTCAGATCCGCGGGGAAATGACTCTTCATCTAACGGAAGCTTCACGCTTCCGACACTTTTAGGGATCTGCGGAAGCAAGTATTTCGAAATACCTTGCCTAACATTAGAATGTAGGAGGAATGCATTTCTCATGGATTTCAGATGCATAGCTTTTGTTTCTCCAAATTATTACGACAGTCATGACGTTCTGTCTGCGAATATTTCTTCGGTGGCACAGAATGTTTTGCTCATCACCTAAAAATCTGCTTGAGTTAAAACCAACTGAAGCAACACAGTAAACATACATCTTACTATACCATTCTTTGCGCTATTTTCGTAGCAATTTTTTTCTGACGTACTATGACTACTTTCTAATGCAAAGAATTTAGAAACAGTCTGCACATTAAGCCGGGAACTGAATGTACTTTACATTTACTTGTAATGACTGTTGATTCAGTTTTACGTTAGATTTAATATACCGGCATTCCAGAAAAAACAACAGTGAGTTTGACTACGTTCATAAAAAATTCTCTTATCAAAGACGAACAGTAGCAAATTACTCAGATTTTTGCTTCTCATTGCTAGTTTTCTCTCTTCTCCGTTTTTAACTTTATACTGCTTTATCCGTCATCTTCCCTCCTCAGTTTTTCTGCTCGCATGTATTCCTTCTGCTTATCTCTCGCCTCTTTCTGCTTGTCTGTTACTGCTTATTACTGACCATAACATATCTATCCTAGTATTAATCATCTATAGCGTTAACTATTCAAACATATCATACCTGTATTGTAATTGCGCAGGCTTCTGCGTCCAAAGACAGTTAGCAAAAACATTTTTAAACATTTTTGGGTACGGTATCGCATTGTAGCGTAGGAAAATGTAATGGAAAGACAAACGTTTCGGACATGGTTACATTGCTTCTTCTAATAACACAGACGGCACCATACCCGGAAAACCTCTATAATATACTAGGCAGTCATACATTTTGCCACCTCATCTCTGCGTTAATGCAACTACAACCTCAACTATCATAAAACTGTTATTACCGTATGTCATTATCGTTATTATTTTATGTACGGTCTGTTAGGTAAGAGCATGATCAGCAATACACACAGATGGCAAAAGATATCGCTTTAGTTTTTTCACAGCCCTATAAAAGGAACATTTGTTTACTTTGAATTCTTGACCAAGATAAACAAGAGGAGATTTAGTGAAGATTACACGTCGCGTTTTGAGGCTGTGTTCTGTAGCCGACACGAAGGTCTGAAAATGAGTCACGCCAGGGCGTCGAAGCAGTGTGGAAATCAAAGCGATTTGTACAAAAGTAAGTAACACGTTATAAACTGGTTAAAAATACGGATGACTTTGAAGAACCTGCTTAAATCGGTAAAGTGACTCCAAAAGTGGAAAAATTATTATTCACCTTGTTTCAAGAAACCCATTCTTAACGTTGCGTCAAGCGCAAGCAAAATTCACTTTTAAACAGCTGTCAACGCCAATTCGACACATTTCGTTGACTATATGGGAGCATTTATATTTTATGAAGTAACAGCTTTTTCATGAGATGAGAAAACATTTTATTTTCCAAGCACAGGTCCAAAAACTAACAAGAATAAACAACTCGTAACCCAGCCGACTACGGAAAAGATAAATATCTATCAGCTGCAGCTTTCACCCGCTGATTTTGGCGCAGTGGATAAATGACGTTGCCACATCAGCCCCCCTCCTTTTGAAACCGGGTGCACTAGGTATGTGGGGAAACTTGCACTTGATTTTTCTATCAGCTCTCGTGAAAACATCTGGTGCAGGCAATGGCGGCTCTTGTTCTGCACTTGCTGCTTCATTGTCCCCTTCTGAAACCGAGGGCTCGGCGAGTCTATCTGCTGTTTCTTTGGCCTCCACGTTTGAGGGTGATTTTGCAGACCGAGGAAGGAGTGTACTCTCTTCGGTGTAAGCAGGTTTAAGCCGCTCAATTGAGACTGTCTCTTCTTTACCATCCTTACCGATTTTTAAGCTGTGGCTTCCTCTTGTGATTACCCTGTATGGTCCAGAGTAAGGCGAAACAAGCGGCGGGCGCACCGTATCATCCCTAAGCCACACGTGGGACGTCGCTTGCAGGTCTTTATGTAAATACACTCTCCGGTCTCCATGTCTGACAGGGTTAGTGGGTTTGATGTTTCTCATTCTAACGCTGAGTTGTCTCGCGAATTGCGTGCATAGCTCAGGGGCGAACGGCTGTGTAGATACTGGAACGATAAATTCTCCAGGAACCCTCAATTGCTCGCCATAAACCAATTCTGCGGAAGAGCATTGTAAGTCCTCCTTCACGGCCGTTCTCAATCCGAGTAGGACCAGCGGTAGTGCTTCAGGCCATAAAGTGGAACTATACATTAATGCAGCTTTGAACGTTCGGCCGGGCGCGGTGGTCTCGCGGTTCTAGGCGCGCAGTCCGGAACCGTGCGACTGCTACGGTCGCAGGTTCGAATCCTGCCTCGGGCATGGATGTGTGTGATGTCCTTAGGTTAGTTAGGTTTAAGTAGTTCTAAGTTCTAGGGGACTGGTGACCACAGCAGTTGAGTCCCATAGTGCTCAGAGCCATTTGAACCTTTTTTTTTTTTTTTTTTTTTTTTTTTTTTTTTTTTTTTTTTTTTGAGCGTGCGGTGTAGTCGTTCCACCATTCCATTACTAGATGGATGATAGCTTGTGGTGCGTAGGTGGTTGCACCCGCACAGTAGTAAAAGTTCATTGAAAAGTTGGCTTTCAAACTGCCTTCCGCGATCTGTTGTTAGGTTTTGCGGAACGCCAAACCTGGAAAACCATGAATGCAACAGTGCTTTTTCAACCGACTCCGCAGAAATGTCTTGTATTACAACTACTTCTGGCCACCTGTTAAAACGATCAATGATTGTGAGCAAATAGCGTTGTTCTGAAGAGCATGATAGCGGGCCCACAATGCCTACATGTATATGTGAAAATCTTGCAGATGGCGTCGGAAAGTCAGCAATAGGTGCAAAGACATGTCTGCTGATTTTATTACGCTGGCATGTTAGGCATGCACGCGCCCATGCACGACAATCTTTTTGTATTCCAGGCCACACTACTTTGGAGGAAACTAACTTGGCTGTAGCTCGTACTCCTGGATGTGATAGGTCGCTCCTTTCCTTTCCATTTTATTTTCCAAGCACAGATCCAAAAACTAACAAGAATAAACAACTCGTAACCAGGCCAACCACGGCAAAGATAAATATCTATCAGCTGCAGCTTTCACCAGCTGGTTTTGGCGCAGTGGATAAATGACGTCGCCACAACTATTCCACGTGAATATGGAAAAAGTTCCAAGCACATCTGCATATGATGAATATTTGTTGTCAAATAACATATTCTACTGATTACCAGACCACGACGTTACTTGGTAGTCTGTAGCTTCACTTCCATGATTGACAGTCATTCTGCAAAAAAATTTTAGAAACTACAGATGAAGTAAATGAGACAACCAAAATTTTGTCGTCAAACGTTTATAGACCAACGTTTTGTTATTTACATATGACAGTCAGATATATTTAGAGACGCACGCTCCAAATTCATAGCAGAACTGGAAAATAAACAAATGGGCACAGATCGGAAGAGAAAACGGAATTATGACTGTAATGAAAATTAAACGACGGTAGCGGCGCACGTAATAGTTCGAGTGGCTGATAGACAGATAAAAAACTTCTTTGCTGGATTCCTGGTTCATGAGACGACGCCTCCCATAAGTTTAACAGAGATTAATCACAGATGTCGTAGTCTGACAGAATATACGTTGCCCATCGATGGAAGAATAGACGCAGAGAGTACTACACACCATTGTTCTTCTGTTTGTATTTTACCAAGAGTAAGGAAGACTCTCGCCATGCATACGTTGAAAAGTGATATAGTAATAAGGGGTTCACCACCCTGCTGTAGCAAATGTAATTTCGATGTATTGCTAACGCGCTGCCTGTGACAGAAAATATCTTTGCTGCAATAAAGTCGCAGGTCAGAGCAGTCTCGGCAGCAGTCGCAGTTTTGCTTCAGTGCAGTTGTAGTCTGTCGCTGGTACACCGCAATTCATAGCCATGTATTGTAAGGTAAATTTTATTATTTTTATTGGCATGCGCGTAATTAAGCCACTTGTCTGGGATGTTAAAATGAATTTGTTTCAATCTTTTTGTGATTCGTCAGCATCAGTTAATCCAGATTTGTAATATTCAATTTTTTATATAATGGATCGCAGATCTTTATTAATAATGTAAAAGATTTTCAGAATATAATTTTTACCAGTCAACAAAAAAAAGGAAGGAATAATTTTGCCTTAAGTCATTGCCAGTCCCTATCCAGTCATTTATTTAAATATTTCAGAAATTTTCTCAAATCATAGTCATTTGTTCTTTAGTAATCAGATGACCACCTGTGCAGCTATGTCAATAAGCAGTCAGTTTTTCTAATAATTCAGATCTCAGACAAATGTTTGCAGTATTAGTAGATAGGCAAGCACTGCACTAAGCTTTTCCCTTCATGAGTAGATATATAGACAGCGTAATCTGGTGACGACCATCGAATGAGGTAAGAATTTTTCAGTTTATTCAGATTAATTTCACAGAGCCAAGGCCGTAGCCCTGCTTATGTCAAAATTTATCAGTTTTCATGGGTTAAGGTATTAAAAGAAATATCATTTTTATTATTTTATATGGGAAGGTTACACTTGGTGATATCTGGCCAGGATCGTAAATTTGAGAATTTTCTGAGAACTACTCGGCTATATATCTGCTCTTACTTATCCACTGTTAAGTGTAGTTTGAATCTGGCGCAACACATTTGCTAATTTGTCTTATTTTTTCACAGATCATCGGCAATTTATTGTTCTTTGTTGCCATTGTACTTGCTCCACTTTGTGTCCGCTTTCTCTTTGTTTGATTTTGTGTCCACTTTTGATTTATGAAAATGCTGCGAAAAAATGCTAACAGTATATCGCGAAGCGCAATGATACATTTTCAGGAGTTTGATTTTACAATTGTTCATATTTCCGGTACGAGAAGTATTGTAGCACATGCACTAAGCCGTTCTCTCAGTAACAATCAGCAAGACTTCACAGCCGACTTCTGCCAAACAAATTTCAGCCTCATGTGTATTCAACAAGTTGAATTTGAAAATTTCATTTCGTCCTCATTACCAGACGTTGCGAAAAACAGAACAAAGATAATGTACGCAAAGAAATTAAATACTTTTGGCAAGATAGGAATAATGTTACCATTAGAAACAATTATACTGTATGAAAGAACATTCGGTTTTGCCGCTCTCACGCTGACAGCAACAATTGGTTACTCTGCATTCGTGAAGAGCTTTTTAACAGATTAATCTGGTATACTCATTTAATCTACGCCCGTTATGGAGCCAGAAAATGTTTTCTCATCCTAAGACAGAATTGTTATTACGCCATCATGGAAAAACGTATTCGACGAGTTTTAGCGTGATGTATAATCTGCCAGAAACCTAAATCATCGGCTACTTCATATATTCCACCGTTATATCCTATCGTACCCATTAAATTAAAGCATATGGCCACTGTAAACATCTTTGGGCCCATTCCAAGATCTAATAGAGCTTTTTGTTAAATCTTTGTTGCTGTTGAACTCACTTCGAAATTTGTTACCTTTACTCCGCTACGCAAAGCTACTGCTAAATCTGTTTCAAATGCATTGGTAAAACATTTTCGAAGTCATGTAGGTCATTTACTGAAAGTAATTTCCAAAAATAGACTGCAATTTCGATCTGCAAACATGGACACGCATGTTACAAGCGGGAAACAGAATGAGATTTTCACTCTGCAGCGGAGTGTGCGCTGATATGAAACTTCCTGGCAGATTAAAACTATGTGCAAGACCCAGACTGGAACTCGGAACCTTTGACTTTCATGGGCAAGTGCTGTACCAACTGAGCTCGGGTCCCGTGATCGAGTCTCGGTCCGGCACATAGTTTTAACTCTGCCAGAGGGTTTCATATCAGCGCACACTCTGCTGCAGTGTGAAAATCTCATTCTGGAAACATCCCTCAGGCTGTGGCTAAGCCATGTTTCCGCAATATCCTTTCTTCCACGAGTGCTAGTTTTGCAATATTCGCGGAAGAGCTTCTGTGAAGTCTGGAAGGTAAGAGACGAGGTACTGGCGGAATTAAGGTTGTGAGGACGGGTCGTGAGTCGTGCTTGGGTAGCTCAGTTGGTAGAGCACTTTCGCACGAAAGGCAAAGATCCCGAGTTCGATTCTCGATCCGGCACACAGTTTTAATCTGCCAGGAAGTTTCAAGCTAGATACATTTCTCCTATTTATGTATCCTAATATCTGCTTCTTCCAACCCTCCTGAACGTTAACTGAAGGAAACTGGCAAATTATGTAGAGTATACTGTCGTAAGTAATATATTGATTGGAACATAGACTTTTTTCATTCCTAGATGTAATTAATTCTATACTAAATGAATCCACTATGTTACTTCCTACTGTTATTTTGAAGAACGTTGAACCAGCGTAATCAAATTAATGAACTGATCTTTTTCTACATGAAGTCGACTACATCACTATGAAATAATTGATACTGCGCTTAAAAATATCAAGCGTGCCGCACAGCGCCGCAAAAGACAGCAAAAACTGATTTGTAAACTCCGTGAATTTCAGATAGGACAGAAGGTATTGGTACGCACACATTATTTATCCAATAGAGGAAGAGTAGAGGCAGTAAATTTGAATACCTATACGCTGGCCCATATCGAATCCGCAGCATTCCTCACCCCAATGTAGTACTTTTCTAAACTTTGCGAACCAGAAAGTAAAAAGGTAACCACCACATTTCCAGCGTCAGAGCCTTTATAGAATGAACTTGTTTAATGATCTCTCACACTATGATGCCATTTCCAGTTACAGTTACATTTATTTCGCCACATACTGGTTATGACTGTATTATTCTTGGCAAATGCCCTGCAAGATGAGATTAGCAGGTCGCTTTTTTTGTCGTAATGTCAGACCGTGCACATTGTACAAATAACGTAATTTTTCTTGGCAAATTCTCGTTAACTTGAACTTAGTTAGCACATTTTGCACTTTATAATGTACATATGATGGTTCTCCTATAGAAAATATAATATTTTCTGTAAATAATATGTAGTTTTGAAAATATAACAAGCACCAATTCACTTTGACATTTTTGCATTATGCTATCCCACTATCTTGTTTATTGCATATTTCTTTATGCCACTATATTGTGATATTGCGTATGCATTTCTATACTTGAAAATATTCTTGTCTGTGGATTTGTACCTACCACATTTTTCTATTACGCTATGCTATATGCACATACCTTGACAAAATTTTGCTATGATATATTTCATCATATCATTAGAAATAAGTTTTTCCTTAATGTGTATATAATGTAAATGCTAGATATTAATCCATATTCATCATTTTCAGAAAGCAATAACCTGTAAAAGAAATAAATTAAATAACCAGGTGCTTACTGTAAATTGGTGTGGATATTTTACCATCAGAATGAAAGAGAGTAAATGCAACATTGTGCCATGAAAAGTAATTGGACAGAAATTAGCAACCATTAACAAGAATATACTATAAACATTGTATGATAACAGTCTTGACTAATTATTTTTATTTCAGAGCATGACGCGATTATGGCAGACTATCAAGTAAAACTATATGATTTAATTTCAGTGATGAGGTATGTTAGATGTAAGAAACTCTATAATATGTGAAATGATGATGCTAATAATGTTATACGAAGGAAATGATACTAGAGAAGTCATGCCTTGAGCTGACACAAACAAATGATGGTAATGAATACTGAAGCCTTTTTTTCTTGCCTATGATGATAATGATGAAAAACTGTTTAAAAGTAGCGCACACAAAAAGCCACACATTGCGACAATTAAAAGAACACAAGGCACAGTATGATTGGAGCATAAAGAGTATTGACGGAGGGCGTAGCACATAACAAACACTGACAGCAAACCTTAAGGCAGTACACAATTAAAATCACATCTCTTGATGCACAGGAGAAACAGCACTAAATACAACACTGACATGGCACACTGACGATGAACAAAACGGCGGATCTGCCAGCGGAAGGAGATGAGGGAGACCGGAAGAAGGGAGGGAGGGAGGGGAAGAGATGGGGGAGACAGGCGGGGGATTCACTGGAGAGGGATATGTAGGGAGGGATGTGGGAAGGAAAGAGGCAAGTATGGGGTGCAGGATCTCAGGGGGGGGAGAAGGAAAATCCGCTCTGGGAGAAGGAGGGGAGAGAAAAAAGGGGGGCCCTGGGGAGGGAGGGAGGAAACAAGGCCAGGTTATAGTTGGAAGGAAGGGTAGATGTCAAGGCGAAGTTCGTCATCTGGGAAAGGGAGGCGTTGGAAATTGCCCTGATGAAGGAGGGTGTGAATGTGGAGAGAGGGAGGGATATAGTTATAGAGGCGCAGCAACGGGCGGGGGGTGGAGAGGAAGGAGGAAACTAGAGGGTGGGGGGGATCAAGCCTGTGGACAATGTAAAGGATTCGGAGATGTTGGAGGAACAGGAGAAGGTGGGGGAAGGGGATCAGTTGATACAGGAGCCGTGTGGGGGAAGGAAGGCGGATATGGAAAGCAAGGCGCAATGTTACGTGATACCACATACTTATACGTTTGTGACTATCACAGCGCCATCTGTCACAAAGCGAAAAAGTGGTCCAACTAAAACAATTCATTATGTATTACACGAATATGTAATAAAAATGGGGGTTCCTATTTTTAAAAACGCAGTTTATATCCGTTTGATCTATGGCACCACCATATAGCGGGCCAACCATAGCGCTATCTGGTTTCCCCCTTCAAGCTAGACGAGCTTCGTTCTTTGTAGTTTTTTCGTTTGATGCTTATTTCGTGAGATATTTGGCCCAGTCACTATCAATGGACCACCCTGTATAGACAGCGTTATTCGGCGACACCATCATGAGGTAAGAATTTTTCAGTTTATTCAGATTGATTTCACAGTGCCATGGCGTAGCTCTGCATACGTCAAAAATTATCAGTTTTCATGAGTTAATATATTAAAAAAATTATCATTTTTATTATTTTATAAGGAAAATTCACAATATGTTACTTTATATGTGTGTTTCTCTAACAGGAAACTGAAAGTTTATAGATGTGTGTTCCTGTTCAAATAATTCCTGCTCACCAGCAACTACGCGAGTTGCCCAGGTAGTATTTCACCACATTTTTTCCCTTCAACGATTCTTTATTGAAGATAATGAGGACTACACACGTGAAAGAATGGTGTTTCATCTCCACGCTTTATTTTTCCACGTAATCACCAACCCGTTCTATGGCCTTCCTCCAGGGCCAAACAAGAGCGTGTATGCTCTGTCGGCACAAATCCTTGTCCCGGTGGCTGATCCAGTGCTTCACTGTGTGAATCACCTCATCGTCCTCAAAATGTCTTCCTTTAATGGCCCAAACAAGTGGAAGTCCGAGGAGGCTAGGTCACTATCCAAGCTAGGTCACTGTCCAACTCTGTTTTGCCATTTGTTCAGCGGTCCTCAGACTTGTGTTGCGCCTAGCGTTCTCGTGTTGCAGCACCTACTACCGAGTGGTAATACGTCTGTCTTCACGAATGACATCAGCTCGCTGCAGCATGTCAGGCCTAACAGCCTTGGATGGTCACCCCGACCCTTGCAAATCGTGGAACTACACCGGACCGCCTTCTATTGACCTCACCATCGGTGCCCAGCGAATAACTGTACTTCTGTCGACAGTAGATGCTGCATAGACTTTTCACAAGCGTTTGTGAATATTCCCCACAGTTTCTTTCCCTGCAGTGAGAGACTCAATGACGGCACATTACTTGTAAGTTACATTATGTACAGACGCCGTTTTGATACTGTCCTGCAGCTTCACTATCTCTCGGAAGTAAAGGAAACTTGTCGTCCTTACTCACGAGACTTCAAATAATGCATACGTAACGTTTTGCATTGGTAACATCGTTTTCGACAGAGAAGAAAAAAAATGGTTCAAATGGCTCTGAGCACTATGGGACTTAACATCTATGGTCATCAGTCCCCTAGAACTTACCTGTATAACTTCTTAAACCTAGCTAACCTAAGGACATCACACAACATCCAGTCATCACGAGGCAGAGAAAATCCCTGACCCCTCCGGGAATCGAACCCGGGAACCCGGGCGTGGGAAGCGAGAACGCTACCGCACGACCACGAACTGCGAACTGAGAAGAAAAGTGCGGTGCTTTATTTTCTGGGTAACCCTCATACATATCCTCCTGCTTGTAATGAATTTTTAAAAATACCCTCCGTTAAACTCCCAAGTGGCTGTGCTATCATTAACTGTCTTCCTCCGACACAAAAAAAGAAACTTCCGTTAATTTACAGAAATTGAGTTTTTACATCGACCCAAATAATATCATTTACAAATATAAAAATTAAAATTCACCTTTGAACGCAAGGAAACCTCATATTAACTCTTATCTGTCGACAGTATTTCCATAATTACTCCCTCCCTAGCATTGAGATCACTATTAGTAGGCTACGGATTCCATTACGGATCTTACACAGAAACTAATGCTGCATATATTTCATCATTATATGCCACGTATAAGGTTTCTCAGCTTTAGACTGGTTCAAATTAACACTCGCACGTGCTCTCCTGATAAGCAGACAAAGAATTAAGCATAAACCAAATACCGGGACTGTGAATTGTGATTCCAACAGAACAGCGTAATTAATTTAATTTAATTTAAATTGTTTCGTTCTGTTATATTCGATTACAGTACACGTGTTGGTCCACTGATGCTTGTGTGGCCTTTCAACATTGGTTAATTAACTCGCGTCGGTTTTGTACCTCAGAGTTTTTTACATTAAATTTCACGTTAATTCTCTTTCTAACAATTTAATTTTAGATTACGATGGTGCACTTTATTACATATTTATTCTCATTACTTTAGACATCCGGAACAGATTTAAATCTTACTTTCGCATTGCATTCTACATATTTTTAGAGTATAGGAGCTATTACAAAGAAACCCGGCTCAGTTTACGATGACCTTTCTCTCGTGAACTACCAGAAGATCCATTCTAAGCTCGCTATGGTTGAAATTCTCTGACTTCAGAGTATCGACGTTAACATATGAAGCTAACTTCTAGGTATTTTCATTTTTTTCCATTTTCGAAAGAACCTCTACGGCTAAGCTTGCAAGAAGCAATATGAACACTAACATTGCAATATGAACACTAACATTTCAGAAATCACTGTATGTAGAGACTGTGCGGTTATTCGACGAACGCCTTGTCCTTATCTGACTGCGAGATAGACGATTAAGGAGCATCGCTAGTAGAAATTCAGTCACCTACGAATTACAAGTCACAGCAAAGAAGAAATTCTGATTTATTTTCTAATAACTGGTTAAAGTAAAAATAATTCCGATATGGATATATGCTACTCATATGAATAACTGAAACAATTTATCGAGAAGGAGTACGTCTTTAAGACGAATAGCTGTAATAATGAAATACCAGCCTTACGTTGCAGTGTTCTTGTCGTTCATTACCGACATCATATAAAGTTGATCGTCGGTAAAGCAGATGCCAGACTGAGATTCATTGGAAGAATCCTAAGGAAATGCAATCCGACAACAAAGGAAGTAGGTTACAGTACGCTTGTTCGCCCAATGCTTGAATACTGCTCAGCAGTGTGGGATCCGCACCAGGTAGGGTTGATAGAAGAGATAGAGAAGATCCAACGGAGAGCAGCGCGCTTCGTTACAGGATCATTTAGTAATTGCGAAAGCGTTACGGAGATGGTAGATAAACTCCAGTGGAAGACTCTGCAGGAGAGACGCTCAGTAGCTCGGTACGGGCTTTTGTTGAAGTTTCGAGAACATACCTTCACCGAAGAGTCAAGCAGTATATTGCTCCCTCCTACGTATATCTCGCGAAGAGACCATGAGGATAAAATCAGAGAGATTAGAGCCCACACAGAAGCATACCGACAATCCTTCTTTCCACGTACAATACGAGACTGGAATAGAAGGGAGAACCGATAGAGGTACTCAGGGTACCCTCCGCCACACACCGTCAGGTGGCTTGCGGAGTACGGATGTAGATGTAGATCATTATTTCCAGTTTCTGAGTCACCACTCGAAATGCATCACGTACATGCTTCTACCAATGTTGCTGTTAAAACGACTGTATGTCTTTCCCATTCCGTTGAGGCTAAATTGTACATAAATAACGAAGATCATTATAACCAAAAATGTAAAAGTACATATAGTATGGATAATATCTCCAACAAGACACTAACTTATTTTGGCCCTGTAGTACGTAATGTTCTTAGTCAAACTCGGATTCTTTTTCCAGAGAGTTTGAAAAATATCATTCTTAGGCCTCTCCATAAGAAAGATGCCTCCACAGATGTCAAAAACTACCATCCTGCGTCACTCCTTACATGATCTAAAAATGTTCAGAAGGTAATTGGATGTTCAGCCAATACTAGTTTGGATTTCAAACGGGCATAAAATCGCTAAATAATTAAATATCACCAACTGGGAGTTTGTGTGACGTTTCAAAGGCATTTGACTGTGTCGATCGTAATATTGTAGTAGCGAAATTAAGTTTATGGAAACAGAGTTCCGCAGATGTCTGGTTAATAATTAAGAAACAGAACGCAAGACGTTACCATAGTCTGCTCGAGTAATACAAAGAGGGACACCAGAACATGTACTTGGGAGAGAAAATGAAAGACATTTTCGGAAAAAAATTGCAACACTGAAAAATAATGTGGAGTAATGAAATTTCTGTAATAAATTTGTCTAGGTAACAGATTTAAATGATTAACATTGCAATGTAACACGTTAATTAAGCGCGAGATAAGCCATTATAAATATGAAATTCTGGTACGTTAGTAACCGATGTAACAGAAAGAATGTTGAATGTAAGCATGCAAACGTGCATTTATTGTGTTGTACAGGTGTCGGATGTCAGTTTGTGAAGTGAAATTCCGGAACTGTAGCACTTGGTCGATCAATACAGCGACGGTTAATGCTGTGTGTGGATGACGCTGAGCTGTCATCCATATGTGCTGGACACTGAGCAGGCCATGGCAACATGTCGACACTCTGTAGAACATTTTGGGTAACAACAGCGGTATGTGGGCGAGCGTTTTGGAAAACACCCCCTGTAATACTGGTCGTGAATAGCAGCACAATAGGTCGAATCACCAGATTGTCATATAAATTTGCAGTCAGGGTGCATGGAATAACCATGAGAGTGCTCCTGCTGTCATACGAAATCGCACGGCAGGCGGTAACTCCAGGTGTAGGTACAGTGTATCCAGCACGTAGACAGGTTGGTTGTAGGCCTTCAAACGGCCTCCTTCTAACCAACAGACGGCCATTACTGGCACCGAGGCAGAAACAGCTTTCATCATAAAAGACAACAGACCTGCACCATGAATTTCCAGTGAGCTGTCGCTTGACACCAAAGAAGACGCAGATGGGGATGGTTTGGGGTCAGTGGAATGCACGTTACAGGACGTCTGGTCCGTAGACATCCTTGAAGTAACCGAATTGCAACAGTGTCACTACGGTGTCAACTGTTGCTCAGACTGCAGCTGGAGATGCAGTACGATTCGTCAGGGCCATACGCCGAACGCGATGATCATACCTCTCGGTACTGCCACGTGGCCGTTCGGAGCTCGGTCTTCTTGCTGCTGTACATTCTCGTGACCTCCGCTGCCAGTAATTATGTACAGTGGCTAATTTCCTGCCAAGCGTTTCTGCAACATCGTAGAAGGAACATACAGCTTCTGGTAGCTCCATTACACGACCTCATTCAAACTCAGTTATGTGTTTTTCATGGCGTCCTTGCTGCCTTCAAGGCATTCTTGACTAACATCAATTCTCTACACCCAACACCCAACCTCAAAGGTGACTAACGCTCAGGACCGCCACAGCATGCACTGAAGGTAAACCTGATTTGTGTTGTAGTTGCGCAACTAGCGCTTTTCTTATGGTACTGGTACGAAATTTGAATTCAGATGTATAAACTCGCCTAATAACTTTCGTTTATGTCGCACAACTCCCTCTTGCTGTCGCGATTTTTTCCATCAGTGTATTTATAAATGCCTCCCCCCCTCCTCCTATATCTCCTAAGCTGTTAGAGATATCGAAACGAGATTTTGGCAAATAATAGCACACAAAAAGAAATTTATTGATCGATACGGTTAGTTTACGGAACTTTCTTATCTACGACGGTATAATAGTAACCACAGACCTTTTTCAGTGAAATAATGTATTTTGTAATGGTCATCAACAGTTGGTGAAATGAGCATTAATGTGGCTTTGTAATAAGATAAGCTAAGAAATTACACGTTCATTTTTAAATGTAAAATGTGCTTCTTCATAAGCTATTGATCTAACCAGTCCTCAGTTTCTCACTTAATAAGGAGACTTCTTCCATTTAATTTCAGGTCTGGTGCAGCAACCAGTATATGTGATATGAAAAAACAGGTACTCTTGGTTGCAGTGTTAAAATTTTTATCACTCCCCAATGACACGTTTCACCTTTATTTAGGCACCTTCGGCTTGGCTGATATTTGCAGCAAAGACTGTGTCACACACCGCGCACAAAAATATCCCAGAAGGTAAACGTCCCGTCTCAAGTATTTTTAACGCTTTGACAAGGGACTTTTACCTTCTGGAATATTTTTATGCCCGGTATCTTATGTACCCAACGCTACCAACATCAGCCAATTCGAAGATGCCTAAATAAAGGTGAAACACGTCATTGGGAAGTGACAAAAATTTTAACACTGCAACCAAGACTAGTTGTTTCTTCAGTGTCAGTAGCTTTAGCGCACAGGAAAGAAATCCCTTGGTGAATTTCACTACCAGCTATTCCTTATTAAAAACACACTGGGCTGCAGGATTTCCCTGAAGTTGCAAGAGGAGAGATTTATTTTCAACTTTACTTGTTAATTTTTTCATTTTCATAAATCCGTCATCAGAGGCGATTTTCGACTGAAAACGTAAATTTATTTTGTTGCCGTATCAAAATTTGCTCCTTCTGCCAAAACACAATATTCTCACAGGATAAGCCCCCTTCCTCTTATCTCATACTGCTGGCTTCTCAAAAACACATGCAATTAAAGCTAGAGTATTAACAATTTTATAATACAGTATAAGCTGCGAACAAAGTGGTGACTATCAAAACATGACGCAAACCCACGTTGTGGCAGCTGAAGCACCCGAGCAGTGCCAGAAGTATACCATCGGATTACTGGGTGGACGGAGCTGCGCGAATAAAAACTATCGCACAGCCTTCCTCTTGTAATTTTAAAGAAACAATTTGGCCAAAAATATTTGTACTCTCGCTGTGTAACTTGATAATAACCTATCTTTCCATTTACGGCTATAATCTTAAGTGTTTCAATATCTGTTTTGTTTTGGCAAAAGAAGCAACATTTAACGTGGCGTCTAGATACATGTATGTGCTACTAGTCATTCATGCCACTCTTCTGAAAGAAAAACGTTTAACACGTCAGACGAGAATAAATCGCCAATTCTGTAGCAGTTTCATGGGATATCTGAAATCGAGAGTATCTTTTGTAATGAACATGTGAGACTGAAACTTACCAAAGGAAAATGGCCGCAAGACGTGAATTAACAGATTTTGATCGCAGAGTGGCACTTTGAGCTAGAAGCATGGAACATTCCATTTCGAATATCGTTAGTTAGGAGATTCAATATTCCAATATCAGCAGTGCAAGAATGTGCCGAGAATACCAAATTTCAGGCCGACGGTCTTCACTTATCGACCGAGAGCAGCTGCGTTTGGGCAGAGTTGTCAGTGCTAACGGGCAGGCAATACTGCTTCAAATAACCGCAGGAATCGAAGTGGGACCTGCGATGAACGTATCAGTGCTGCGAAATCTAGCGTTAACGGTTTTTTCCCTTTACAGCTTCCTCTAGTACCAGACAAGTCATTCCCTGAGTGTTTAACGGATGTTCTATCATACTGTCCCTTCTCCTTAACAGTATTTTCCACATATGACATTCCTCTCCGACTCTGTGCAGAAATCCACATTCCTTACATTATCAGTCCATCTAATTTTCACCATTCGTCTATAGCACCAAATCTCAAATGCTTAGATTATCTTCTGTTCAGGTTTTCCCATAGTCCATGTTTCACAATCATTCAATGCTGTACTCCCGACGTACGATCTCACAAATTTCTTCCTCAAATTAAGGCCTAGGGTTGATACTGGTAGTCTTATTTTGGCCAGGAATGTTCTTTTTGCCAATGCTAGTATGCTTTTGATGTCCTCTTTGCTCCGTCCGTCATTGGTTATTTTGCTACCTAGATAGCAGATTTCCTTAACTACATCTACAATCAAGCCTGATATTAAATCTCTTATCGTTCTAATTGCTATTACTTCTCATTACTTTCCGCTTTCTTCAATTTCAGTCCAAATTGTGTCCTCGTTAGATTGTTCTTTCCATTCAGTAGATAATGTAAATCAACTTTACTTTCACTCAGCAACGTCGGCATCCAAATGCATCATTGATATCGTTTCACCCTGAACTTGAAAAAACGTTCAAATGTGTGTGAAATCTTATGGGACTTAATTGCTAAGGTCATCAGTCCCTAAGCTTACACACTACTTAACCTAAATTATTCTAAGGACAAACACACACACACATGCCCGAGGGAGGAATCGAACCTCCGCCGGGGCCAGCCGCACAGTCCATGACTGTAGCGCCTTAACCCGCTCGGCTAATCGCGCGCGCCTTGAATCTGAATTCCACTCCCGCAACTTTCTTTCATTTCCATCATTGCTCCTTCGATGTACTGATACAATAGTACACCCTTTTTTAATCGGCAAACTTCGTTCTTGGTCTTGTACACTTATTATTCCCTCATGGCTCTTGTACATTTTGTAAATTAACCATCTCTGACTATAACTTACCCAAATTTTTCTCAGAATTTGGAACATTTTACACCATTTGACATAGTCGAACGCTTTTAGCAGGTCGACATGTCCTATGAACGTGACTTGATTTTTCTTTAGTCTTGCATCCATTATCAACTGCAACGTTAGAATTGCCTTTACCTTTCCCAAAGGCAAACTGATCGTCACTAACATATCCACAATTTTCTTTTCCATTATTCTATATATTATTTTGTAAGCAACTTGGCAGCAGGAGCTGTTAAGCACTTCTGAGCTCTTTCAGTAAGTGAAATTGTGTGGATGACATTTTTCCGAAAGTCAGATGGTATGTCGCCAGACTCATATATTCTACACACCAACGTGAATAATCGCTTTGTTGCCACTTTCCCCAATGATTTTAGAAATTCTGATGAATGTTATCTATCTATTCTGTCTTATTTGATATTAATTCCTCCAAAGTTCTCTCAATTTCTTCTTTTATTACTGGATCCCCCATCTCTTCTAAATCAACTACTGATTTTTTCTTCTATCACATCAGACATATCTTCATTAGAGGCCTTCTTTCCACGTATTCTCTCTCTCCTCTGCATTTAACATTGGAATTCCATTTCTTTTAATTTCACCGAACGCTATTTTGAACTTCCTACATGCTGAGACAGCCCATCCAACAATTATTTCTTTATTCATTTCTTCACATTTTTCATGCACCCACTCCGTCTTAGCTTCCCTGTATTTGATATTTATTTCATTCGTTATCGACTTGTATTTCAGTATTCCTGAATTTTCATGATCATTCTTTTACTTCTTCTTTCATCGGTCAGGGGAGGTATTTCTCCTGTTACGCATGGTTTCTTCGCAGTTACCTCCATTTTCCCAACTTCTGTTGTGCCCTTTTTACTGACGTCTGTTCCTCTTCTACCGTACTGCCTATTGAGCTGTTCCTTATTGCTGTATCTGTAGCCTTGGAGAACTTCAAGCGCATGTGGCCATCCCTTTGTACTTCGGTATCCCAATTTTTTGCTTATTGATCCTTCCTCACTAATCTCTTAAAACTTCAGCCTGCTCTTCATCACTACTACATTGTGATCGGAGTCTATATCTGCTCTTGGGTATGCCTTTCAATCCAGTATCTGATTTCCGAATCATTGTCTGACCATGACGTAATCCAACTGAAATCTTCTCGTATCCTTCGGCCTTTTCACAGTTTACCACCTTCTCTTGTGATTCTTGAACAGAGTATTCGCCATTACTAGGTGGAATTTATTACACAAGTCATTTAGTCTTTCTCCCACTCATTCCTTGTCCCAGTCCCACTTTCTCGTATAACCTTTTATTCTGCTCCTTCCCCTACAACTGCATTCTAGTCCCCCACGATTATTAGATTTTCTTCTTCCTATACGTACTGTATTACCCTTTCAGTATCCTCATATAGTTCTCCTATCTCTTCTTCTTGAGCTTGGGACGTCTTCATGTATACCTGAATTATCGTTATCAGTGTTGGTTTGCTGCCGGTTCTTGTAAGAACCACCCTATACTGGTCCGTTCACAGTAACACACTCTGTGTCCTACTTTACTATTTATAACGAATCCTACTTCTGTTACCTCCTTTTCTGCTTCTGTTGATATTATTCTAACCTCATCTGACCAGAAATCCTTGTCGTCTTTCTATTTCACTTCACTTGGCCCTGCAATATCTAGATTAAGGCTTTGCATTTCCGTTTTCGGATTTTCTAGCTTCCCTACCACATTCAAGTTTCTGACTTTCCACGCCCCGAGTCGTAGAACGTTATCCTTTCATTGGTTATTTAATCTTTTCCCATGGTCACCAACTCCTAGCTAGTATCACCCCCTGAGTTCCGAATGGGGGAGTATTCCGGAATATCATGACACTTTTCAGGTACAAGCCACAAATCCTACGGATACAAAACATGTGTCTTCATCGCTGTAGCTTCCATTGCTTCCTGCATCCTCATGTCATTAATCATGATAGTTTTTCCACCTTTAGTGGCATTTTCCCACTCCAAGGACAAGAGAGTGCTCTGAATCTCTGTCCTTTCTTCTGCCCTCTTTGACAAGCCCGGTGTCAGAATGAGGGTGATTTCTTGCGCCGAAAGTCTTAGGCCGCCAATGCTGATTGTTAATCAAAGTTTAAGTGAAGGTGGGTTCCAATCCCGGCACCAAGAACGTTTTGAATACTGATGAAAGAACCTTCTCCTAGACGACGGCTGCTCCACTTTACAGCTCCAAATTAATGTTTTAGCTTCGTTCCCAAAAGCATCGGTACATTCCCACCCCCAACCGCACCCCCTCTACCACCCTCCACCCCCCCCCAAAAAAAGTGACTGCGTCTGGCCGCGAGAAGTCCAAAGAATCGTACACTGAAGAGCCAAAGAAACTGGTACACCTGACTAGTATCGTGTAGGGGCCCCGCGAGCATGTAGAAGTGCCGCAACACGATGTGCCGCGGTGTAGACTAATGTCTATTTAGTGCTGGGGGGAACTGACACCATTAATCTTGCAGGGCTGTCCATAAATCTGTAAGAGTACGAGGGGATGGAGATCTCTTCTGAACAGCACGTTGCAAAGCATCCCAGATAAGCTCAGTAATGTTCATGTCTGGAGAGTCAGGTGGCCAGTGGATGTTCTTAAACTCAGGAGAGTGTTCCGGAGGTACTCTGTATCAACCCTGGATGTTTGGGTTTTCGCACTGTCTAGCTGGATTTGCCCAAGTCCATCGGACTGCACAATTTACATGAACTGACGCACTTCATCAGACAGGACGATAGTGTACATGTCACCTGTCAGAGTCGTATCCAAACACATCAGGGGTCCCATATCACTCCAGCTGCACACGCCCCACACCATTGCATAGCTTCCAACAGCTTGAACAGTCTGCTGCTGACATGCAGGGTCCATGGATTCAAGAAGTTCGTCTCTTTACCCGCACACGTCCATCCGCTCGATATAACTTGAAACGAGACTCATCCGACAAGGCAACATGTTTCCAATCATCAGTGGTCCAATGTCGGTATTTACGGGCCCAGGGGAGGCGTAAAGGTTTGTGTTGCGCAGTTATCTAGGGCACTAGAGTGGACCCTCGGCTCCGAAAGCCCACATCGATGATGGCTTACACGCTGACACTTGTTGATGACCAGCATTTAAATCTGGAGCAATATGCGGAAGGGTCCCACTTCTGTCACGTTGAACAATTCTCTTAAGTAGTCGTTGCTCCCGTTCTTGCATGATATTTCTCCGGTCGTATCGATGTCGTAGATTTGATATTTTACCTGATTCCTGATATTCACGGTACACTCCTGAAATGGTCGCGAGGGAAAATCCCCACTTCACCGCTGCCTCGGATATGCTGTGTCCAATCGCTCTTCCACCGACTGTAACACCATGTCATTTAAATCTTGATAATCTGCCATTTTGGCAGCCGTGACCTACACTCCTAGAAATGGAAAAAAGAACACATTGACACCGGTGTTTCAGACCCACCATACTTGCTCTGGACACTGCGAGAGGGCTGTACAAGCAATGATCACACGCACGGCACAGCGGACACACCAGGAACCGCGGTGTTGGCCGTCGAATGGCGCAAGCTGCGCAGCATTTGTGCACCGCCGCCGGGAGTGTCAGCCAGTTTGCCGTGGCATACGGAGCTCCATCGCAGTCTTTAACACTGGTAGCATGCCGCGACAGCGTGGACGTGAACCGTATGTGCAGTTGACGGACTTTGAGAGAGGGCGTATAGTGGGCATGCGGGAGGCTGGGTGGACGTACCGCAGAATTGCTCAACACGTGGGGCGTGAGGTCTCCACAGTTCATCGATGTTGTCGCCAGTGGTCGGCGGAAGGTGCACGCGCCTGTCGACCTGGGACCGGACCGCAGCGACGCACGGATGCACGCCAAGACCGTAGGATCCTACGCAGTGCCGTAGGGGACCGCACCGCCACTTCCCAACAAATTAGGGACACTGTTGCTCCTGGGGTATCGGCGAGGACCATTCGCAACCGTCTCCATGAAGCTGGGCTACGGTCCCGCACACCGTTAGGCCGTCTTCCGCTCACGCCCCAACATCGTGCAGCCCGCCTCCAGTGGTGTCGCGACAGGCGTGAATGGAGGGACGAATGGGGACGTGTCGTCTTCAGCGATGAGAGTCGCTTTTGCCTTGGTGCCAATGGTGGTCGTATGCGTGTTTGGCGCCGTGCAGTTGAGCGCCACAATCAGGACTGCATACGACCGAGGCACACAGGGCCAACACCCGGCATCATGGTGTGGGGAGCGATCTCCTACACTGGCCGTACACCTCTGGTGATCGTCGAGGGGACACTGAATAGTGCACGGTACATCCAAACCGTCATCGAACCCATCGTTCTACCATTCCTAGACCGGCAAGGGAACTTGCTGTTCCAACAGGACAATGCACGTCCGCATGTATCCCGTGCCACCCAACGTGCTCTAGAAGGTGTAAGTCAACTATCCTGGCCAGCAAGATCTCCGGATCTGTCCTCCATTGAGCATGTTTGGGACTGGATGAAGCGTCGTCTCACGCGGTCTGCACGTCCAGCACGAACGCTGGTCCAACTGAGGCGCCAGGTGGAAATGGCATGGCAAGCCGTTCCACAGGACTACATCCAGCATCTCTACGATCGTCTCCATGGGAAAATAGCAGCCTGCATTGCTGCGAAAGGTGGATATACACTGTACTAGTGCCGACATTGAGCATGCTCTGTTGCCTGTGTCTATGTGCCTGTGGTTCTGTCAGTGTGATCATGTGATGTATCTGACCCCAGGAATGTGTCAATAAAGTTTCCCCTTCCTGGGACAATGAATTCACGGTGTTCTTATTTCAATTTCCAGGAGTGTATTTGCTGGATGTATTCCAATCTCTGTCTTCCTCTATAGTTCTTGCCCTCTTCAGCTTCATCTAGTACCATGGAAGACATTCCTTGATGTCTTAACAGATACCCTATCAATCTGTCCCTTCTCCTTGTCTGACTTTTCTACATATTCCTTTCCTCACAGATTCTGCACAGGACCTGTTCATTCCTTACCTTACCAGTAAACCCAATTTTCAACATTCGTTATAGCACCACATCTCAAATGATACAATTCTCTTCTGTTCCGGTTTCCCACATTTAATTTTTCACTACCATACAATGCTGTACTCCCGACGTACAATCTCAGAAATTTCTTTCTCATATTAATGACTATGTTAGATACTAGCAAACTTCTCCGGGCCAGGAATGCTCTTTTTTGCCGGCGCTAGTCTGCTTTTGATGTCCCCCTTGCTCCATTCGCCGTTGCAGCGAACTGAATCAGTGATACCCCTTGACCTTGAATTTTAATTTAACTCCTGAAACTTCCCTTTACTTCCATCATTGCTTCTTCCATGCACAGATTAAACAGTAGGGGAGAAAGACTACATGCCTGTGTTACACCCATTTTAATGGGATAGCACTTCGTTCTTGGTCGTGAGCTCTTATTATTCCCTCGTGGTTCTTGTACATTTTGTATACTAGCCATTTCTGACTATAGCTTAACCCACTATTCTCAGAATTTTTAACGTCTTGCACCAGTTAACATTGTCGAACGTTTTTCTCCACGTTGACAGATCGTTTGAACGTATCTTGATATTTCTTTAGTCTTGCTTCCTTTATCAGAAATGCCTCTTTGGTGCGTTTACCTTTTCTAAAGCCAACCGATCGTCATCTAGCACATCCTCAGTTATCTTTTCCATTCATCCTTGTCTGCAACTGTTATGCAAAGCCGTTAAGTTGATTGGGAAATTATTCTCGCCCTTATCAGCTCTTGCAGTCTTCGGAATGGTGTGGATGATATGTTTCCCAAAGTCAGGTACTAAATCACCAGACTCGTATATTCTACACAACAACGTGAATAGTCGTTTCTTTGCCATTTCCCAAAAGAAGTTAGAAATTCTGATGGGATTTTATCTATCCCTTCTGCCTTATTTGATCTTAAGCCCTCCAAAGCTCTTTTAAATTCTGATTCTACTACTGGATCCCCCATATTTTCTAAATCGACTCTACTGAACCGACTCCTGATTGTTCTTGTGTCACATCAGACAAGTCTTCCCTCTCTCAGTGGCTTTCATTGTACTCTTTCCATCTATCTGTCCTCTCTTCTGCATTTAACAGTAGAATTCCCGTCGCACTCTTAATGTTGTCACCCTTCCTCTTAATGTCACCGTACATTGTTTTGACTTTCCTGTAAGCTGAGTCCGTCCTTGCTACAATCATTTCTTTTCCGATTTATTCGCATTTTAATGCAGCCATTTCGTCTTAGCTTCCATATATTCCTGTTTATTTCATTCCTCGGCGACTTGTTTTCCTGTATTCCCGAATTTCCCTCAACATTTTTGTACTTCCTTCTTTCGCCGATCAGCTGAATTATTTCTTCTGTCACCCATGGTTTCTTCGCAGTTACCTTCTTTCTACCTATGTTTTGCTTCCCAAGTTCAGTGACTGCCATTTTTATAGACGTCCATTCCTCTTCAACTGTACTGCCTACTGAGCTATTCTGCATCTATAGCCTTAGAGAGCTTCAAGCGTATCTGGTCATCCCCTAATACTTCCATATCCCACTTCTCTGTTTATTGATTTTTACTCACTAATCTCTTAAAACTTCAGCCTACTCTTCATCACTACCACATTTTGATCTGAGTCTATACCTGCTCCTGGGTGTGCCTTACAATCTAGTGGCTGATTCTGGAATCTCTGTCTAACAGTGACGTTATCTAACTGAAATCTTCCCATGTCACCAGGCCTTTTCCAAGTATACCTCCTTCTCTTGTGATTCTTGAACAGAGTATCCGCTATTACTAGCTGAAACATATTACAAAACTCAATTAGTCTTCCTCCTCTCTCATTCCTTGCCCCAAGCCCATATTCTACTGTGATCCTTTCTTCTACTCCTTCCCCTGCAACTGTATTCCAATCCCCCATGACTATTTGATTTTCTTCTCCATTTACCTACTGTATTACCCTTTCAATATCTTCATATATTTCTTGTATCCCTTCTTCTTCACCCGGGGATGTCATCATGTGTACCTGAATTATCGTTGTCGGTGTTGGTTTGCTGCTGATTCTGATAAGAGCAACCCCATCACTGGTCTTTTCACAGTAACACTTTCTTTTTCCTACCTTCCTATTTATAACGAATCCTACTCCTGTTATACCATTTTCTGCTGCTGTTGATATTATTCTTACCTCATCTGACAATAAATCCTTGTCATCTTTCCATTTCACTTCACTGATCACTACTATATCTAGATTCAGCCTTTGCATTTCCTTTTTAAGATTTCTAGCTTCCTTACCACATTCAGGCTTCTGACATTCCACGTCCCGACTCATTGATTGTTCAGTCTTTTTCTCGTGCTCACCTCTACCTTGCCAGCAACTTCCCGGAGAAGTTACAACAGAACACCCCCAACTTGCTTAAAAATGGCTCGAGTAAAAGGATACCAAGAGACTTTCGCCAAAGCTCGGCGGTAGCACAGAGGATATATGGACTTCCAACGACGTGCAAAGATGGGATGCGACCGATAGTTAGCCACATAGGGGCACCGACATACCTCCTGGCACAGTATGTGGAGAGCCTGCTACGACGCTTCGTGGGCAAATGTGTGCACCACAAGCGGAATTCGACGGACTTCATTGGCCACCTAAAGGAGCTAACTTTACAAGAATCCGACATCATGCTGAGCTTTGATGTCGTATCCCATTTACATGAGTCCCCTTGGAAGGTTCTGTCAACTTAAACAGTGGGAAATTCGGGACAGAACTGTTGCAACTTTTCAGGCATGTGATAACATTGACCTACTTTGTTCCCAACGACCAATACTAACAGCAGACTGACGAAGTGGCCATGGGGAGCCCTCTCTATCCTATGGTAGCAAAAGTATTCATGGAGAAATTCGAAGACGTAGGCCTGGAAACCCACCTAATTGAAACGTATATGTTTCTACCGATATCTGGACGACACGTCTGGGCCGCGCGGTTAGACGGTTAGAGACGCCATGTCACGGATTGCGCGGCCCCTCCCGCCGGAGGTTCGAGTCCTGCCTTGGGCATGGGTGTGTGTTTTGTTCTTAGCATAAATTAGCTTCAGTTAGTTTATGTAGTGTGTAATCTAGGGACCGATGATATTAGCAGTTTGGTGCCTTAGGAATTCATACACATTTGAACAACGCATTTGTAATCTGGCCACATGGAAAGGATCAACTACAAATATTTCTGCAATATCTAAATTCCATCCATAATAACATAAAGTTCTCTATGGAAATCGAGAAAAATTGACAATTATCCTTTCTTGATGTCTTGGTGCAGCGCTGATCAGATGGCTCCCTAGGTCACAGTGTGTACCGGAAGTACATAAACTGACATGTACCAGCACACCTCCAACTACCACCATCTGGCTCAGCTAAACGGAGTGCTTAACAAAATGGTTCAAATGGCTCTGAGCACTATGGAACTTAACTTCAGAGTTCGTCAGTCTCCTAGAACTCAGAACTACTTAAACCTAACTAACCTAAGGACATCACACACACCCATGCCCGAGGCAGGATTCGAACCTACGACCGTAGCGGAAGTGTGGTTCCAGATTGTAGCGCCTAGAACCGCTCGTCCAGCACGGCCGGCGGAGTGCTTAACACCTTGGTACACAGAGCACATACGATCTCAGACGAAGAGAACGGAACTCAAACACCTGGAGACTGTTCAACAGGAACGGATGCGGGAACCGCCAAATCCAAAGGTCCTTTCGACAACTGAAGGGTAGTAGCGATCAAGATGAAAAACAAAAGGAAGAGTAGACAAGAGGCCTGGCCTTTTTGCTTTTTGCAGAGAACGTGTCGTGCAAAATAGGGAGACTGTTGAGGCACGCAAGATCGACAAAGTCTTCCGACCACCGGCTAAAACGCCCGCCGTCCTGGAAACGTTGAAAGACGATGTCGGCCTCAAGAAAGAGGGCGTATTCAAAATTGCCGGTGAGTGTGGCAAATACCCTACCGGTCAGACAGTTCGTACTGTGGAAGACTGATGCAAAGAATACCAACACTACCGACGCCTAGCCCAACCAAGGCAATCTGCCCTACCAGGACATTGCATAAACAGTGGACACTCAGCGAATTATATCGAGGCAAAAGTACTGGCCACCGGAAATAACATCTCAGACTGCCTATTCAAAGACACCATAGAAATTCGTGTAGCAAACACCCTCGTCAACTGGAACACTGGTTATCAGCTCAGTAGGACCTGGAAACCAATGCTAAGCTCTGTCTAGGAGCAGCGGCGCAAGCGGGCACAAGATTATTCCGCCACGGCCGCAGAAGAGATGCTGCACCCGCACCCCGCTGCCCCGCCACCTACAGCAGCCACCGCTTTCCCCATCACCGAACAAGTCACCCGCCGTCGGCGCATGGAATCGCACCTGGACCCGCGAGGGATAAATACTAGCGGCAGAGAGCGGACAGACCATTGAATCAGCACCATCTGATGATAGCGGAACGGTTATTCGTCGAAACATCGTGGACATTCGACGATCGTACCCTTCAACAGCATATACGCCAAGAAATTCTCAGATCACAGATATTTTTTTTTTTAACTTGGATAGAATTATAATACTATTTCAATAATGTGCATGCAAGATTACAATTTTGTCCACATCATTATCTCAGAATTTAGATTTGCTTTATTAAAATTACTTTTCGGGTGTAGACAGACAGGCCAGCATACTGAGAACCTGTTTTTTCTATCTTATTGAATCATACATCAAATTTTATCATAACAATATTACGAAAAAAATAGTTCATACCATATAGTGGAGATGATAAGTCGTAGAAAGTCACAACAGTCCAAAAAGGCATCCATCGGAATTAAATACATACACACACAAACACATACACAGAGAGAGGGAGAGGTAAAAACAGACTAAACGACGAATCTTCATTAAAATTTTATTCTATCGCCTCCAGTGGTGACAAATTTTCGGGTTTACCAGTAATTAGGTTATTTTTTGTTTCACACGACAGCAATTACTGTAGACAAGAACCACGCAAATAATCATGTTCCTAATGAAATAGTTATTTCCCGATTATTCTTACTTTCGCTTTCCACTATCTGGTTTTCGAAGCATACTTTTTCCTGTGACTAAACGCATGTCCGTTTACATAATTTCCTTGATGGAATATAAGGGTCATAACTCTGCGTTCCATTTCATAACCCTGAATTCTTTACGTGCATCATTGTACATGTGACAGTTCCGACAATTCCGACAGTCACACCTGAGATCAGTAGCTATACGTGCATCATTGTACATGTGACAGTTCCGACAATTCCGACAGTCACACCTGAGATCAGTAGCTATCTCACTCCACAGTCACAAATTAAGGTCGATCACTGAGCACTAAAATAATTGACAAAAACAGAAGTTTTCAACAAGCAACTTTCGAAATGGTGGAATCGCTTCCAAGCTCTATGGCTTAGAAACGAACACGCACTACCCTCCTCTGTGTCTTTACCAGGTCTAAAGCATCGATATCACTTCTCACAACAGGCATAGTTCGACCTTGTCAACATAATCACAAGGGAATAGCGCCGAAATGATGACAGGCTGAGAACAGAATGGGCAGCACAACTGTACTGAAATAATAGGCGACTACAGACTACTTCAAACAGACATAATTTCATAAGAAGGAAGAGCCACAACTTCAGCAGTAATGTAATTCGTAAAGGCAAAAATAAATAAATAAATACTGAAACCAGTGGCAAGACTGAGATTACAAGACAGCGGAATGGTCAGTCAGTCGAGAAAAACTAAACACACAGATTATTGAGGGACACTTGACAAAAAGCGGGTGACGAAAATCATGGAATAGCGATATGCACAGATAACAGTATTATCGCGTACAAAAGGTATAAAAGTGCAGTGCATTGGCGAAGCTTTCACTTGTACTCAGGTGTTCATGTGGAAAGCTTTCCGAAGTTATTATTTGGCTGCGTGACGGAAATTAACAGACTTTGAGCGGGCCGATGTGGCCGGGCAGTTCTAGGTGCTTCAGTCCCCAACCGCGCTGCTGCTGCGGTCGCAGTTTCGAATCCTGCATCGGGCATGGATGTGTGTGATGTCCTTAGGTTAGTTAGGTTTAAGTAGTTCTAAGTCTAGGAGACGGATGACCTCCGATGTTAAGTCCCATAGTGCTTAGAGCCATTTGAACCATTTGATTTGAATAGACTTTGAACGTGGAATATTAGTTGCAACTAGACGCTTGGGATATTCGGTTTCGGAAATCGTTAGCGAATTCAATATTCTTCGATTTACGGCCTGAAAAATGTACCGAGGAAACCACACGTAGGCATTACATCTCACCACGAATAATGCAGTGCCAGACGGTTTTCATTTAACTTGTGCGTGTGTATGTGTGTGTGTGTGTGTGTGTGTGTGTGTGTCTGTGAATCCCTACGGGTTCAAAGTGCTGAGGTCATCGTTCCCTAGGCTTAAACACTACTTAAGCTAAATTATGCTAAGAACAACACAAACACCCACGCCTGAGGGAGGACTCGATACTCCGGCGGGAGGGGCCGCACAATCCGTGACATGGCGCCTCAAACTGCACGGCCACTACGCGCGGCTTCACTTAACGTCCGAGAGCAGCTCCGTTTGCGTAGTTGTCAGTGTTAACAGATAAGGAACACTACATGAAATAACCTCAGGAATCAATGTTGGAAGTGCGACGGACAAATCAGTTAGGAACAGTAAGGCAAATTTTGGCGTTAATGGGTTATCGAAGCAGCTGACCGACGCGAGTGCTTTTCTGACAGCGCTACATCGACTACAGCTCCTCTCGCGAGCTTGTGACCGTATCGGTTGAACCCTAGACGACTGAAAACCTTGGCCTGGTCAGATAGGTCCCTATTTCGGTTGGTAAGTGCTGCTGGTAGGGTTAGAGCGTGGCGCAGACCCTATTAAGCCACGGACCCAAGTTGTCATCAAGACACTGTGCAAGATGGTGGTGCCTCGATAATGGTGTGCGCAGTTTTTACATGGAATGGACTGGGTCCTCAGGATGCTCGGCTACTTGGAGACCATTTGCAGCCCTTCCCAGACAACGATGGAATTTTTATGCATGACAGTGAGGCATGTCACCGGGTCACAGTTATTCCCAATTGCTTTGAAGAACATTCTGGACAGTTCCGATGAATGGTTTGCCCACCCAGATCGCTTGACATGAATCCTATCGACGACTATAATTTGCAAATTAATTCGCCATGTGAATGTAAAATGATTCGTTCCACATCACTATGATTCATCATTCAAATGATTCCTCAAACATGAATCTAGATAATTAACTAACGTTTACAAGTAGTCATCGTAATTTCAGATGATCTGATTTCTGGAATCAACGAGCAACATTACCAAGGATTAATTCTCTAACTATCTTGTAGTACATTATCAGTGAAACAAACACAGTACTGGTGTAATATTCTACGATATGTATTATGTTACGGTTCCTGTAACAAATAATAAATATTGTAGAATATATAGAAAACCAGTATTGCGTGTGATTGATTCATAATGTGTAAAACATTCTACCAAGAACCAAGTGAACAGTCAGTCAGAGTAACAGAAGTATCAAATAGACTTCCTGGTGCTAATATCACGCAGTTAACTATCTCCACATGGGCCACGGAAACACGTCTACACAAAAGAAGAAAGCAAGTCCGAATGAAACAGAGGTCTTGCTCTGTGGCGGTTATTTAATACCTTTGGTTTCGGAGAAATCGATCGACTTCCCATTTTTCATAGCTAACCTAACAATGCTTACATGTACACTTCGAGACATACTACGAAGTTAAATGAGGTTGGTTAGCACAGTCTTTCTCTAATGGTCGAATCCGCTTCTTTGGCGTCTTAATGTATCCATTCGCGAAGGACTGCTCAAACTACGTAAACTCCGTCTCGGCAAAAATAATCACCTCTTGCATTAGTAGCAACCACGACCCACAAAATTTGTGGTAAATGATCATATTCCGTAGCATCATCAAATTCAGTTTAATATAAATATCATTCGCGATCAGTACACTCATAAAATAACAAATAGTTAATATAAAGATTTTATACTGAAATATCTTTTCTAGCCTCTAAGGCTGGTTAGGCTTTACTGCAGATGTAGCGATGATGTTTTTCCACATTTGGAGAGCATGACATCACAAATTGTGACACAGGAATGTACTCTCAATAATGAACTGTCGTGTTAAAGCAGTAGTAGGCCCGAAGAGAAATGTTATCAAGCTGTACTTTCTTCTACAAATATCAGTAAAGGTATAATGTGATACTAACTATATAGTTACTGGCTTCTTATCTAAGCTCTTCCCGAAACAAGTAGCACATACAA
This sequence comes from Schistocerca gregaria, assembly GCF_023897955.1. Taxonomy (NCBI): domain Eukaryota; kingdom Metazoa; phylum Arthropoda; class Insecta; order Orthoptera; family Acrididae; genus Schistocerca; species Schistocerca gregaria. The sequence goes on along the minus strand of NC_064922.1, from coordinate 647,575,667 downwards.
CATTAAGTAAAACGTGTGAGTGAGGTTTCTACAAGCACTCCATTAGTAACGAATGCGCTTTCGATTCTCGCTTACATAGGTTCTGACATTTTAAATACAGATTGCAGGACTCCGTTTATTTATCGCATTAAGAGCACATCCCACGAGTGGACAAACGGGAAAGGTTTTCTCGAGTAAAGTTTTCTTACACACGGTATTCTTCCATAAAACGTTAATAAAAAGCACTCGAGAGTGATGTTTTCCAGAGTATCTCACACTATAAAACTCGAACGAAAATAATGCGTTGTTCATAAACCTTCCACGTCTTCGCGTAAAATGATTATAGTTAAATCTGTTTTTTTGGCGGTCAAGAAACACGCCGGCCAAAGCGACCGCTTTTCAAACGTGCACAGAGGCGCTGCCAGGTGGACGACCTGTAAACTATACTTATCGCCGGCAGAGCAAGTAGTTCTTAGCTTACCCAGCAGGTGTCTCTAACGTCCAGACTTCGGGTTCTATCTGCTGTACTTCAGACTACGTACATAGAAACAAAGGTTTCGTAGTTAAGAACGTCTCACTTCCATAATACCAATCGTATGCATCCCGTCCTTTTCGCTCTCCCTGTTGCTGTTGGTAAAGGAATCATCTCGTACCGTTGATGTCCGGTATTTCATGACAGGATCCAGGTTTTCCGACAGACATGGGTGTAGACACACTATAATAAAATGTGTAAATATTGTGTAACATTGTTGTCTGGGAAATTCCGCAGAGGTTCAGCGGCGGCGTAATCTTTCTTACGCAAATAGTATGTGCTGAGTATTAGCGTGGTTACTAGTAGTTATAAGTAATTGAGGTGAGCTTTCGCGAGGTACAGTGTCAAAAGCTGATACTTCTCTAAGTTTTCTTTCCTTAAGCTTAGTAAAAAATATTTCGTGTAGGTCTAGAGAAAAATTATCAAGAATTCACACGAGAAACACCGGTACTAGCACACTGTTACTTATCTATTAAAATAAATGAATGAAAGGTTTCCCTAAAAATAAACGAGAATATGTTATTGCTTGTTACATTTGATTTGAAAGGCAGAAGCACGATTGGACCAGTCTGTCCCAATGAAATACGTTTGACTCCGTAGAACACATGGAATTTTTCCGTGAGACACTTAAAGACCATGACGAACATGTTCAGAGATGAAGTTTATATAATTCAGCTGCAGTACTTCTCCCAATTACATGGTTATTCATGTCTTAGACTTTTATGCATCCCGTCCTTTTCGCTGATGTCCCGTATTTCAAGACAGGGTCCAGGTTTTCCGACAGACATGGATGTATCAAGTCTGAAAATAAATAAACATTTGCTCTTTGTCTCCTAGTACACTTATTGGTCATACTCTTTGTTGTAGAGTAGGCTTACTAAACTTACGTGGGCGCGTTGATGCCCAGAGTATTTTAATACTGACAATAATATTGTTGTGAATTGCACCACAAGAAAAAGAAAATTCAGGAAGAAGCTTTGGCAGAACATCGGTTACTCTTATTTACCTGTTTGTTACTCAGAATCTCCTTGAGGAGAATGTGCTCATAGCAATCATCTACCACTCTACACATTATTTAAAAGCCGTGAAACACATAAACATACATACAAAGATGGTAATAAATAATAATGAGATGCATCTTTCAGAGGTTGACGTGTGGGTTCTGTGTCCTGTACCAATGACGTGCGCTTCTGGAAATACATCGTAGATTGGGTACTTGGAAGCAGGTATAACGTTGGACAGAATTTCTTGCAGTATATGGAGCGCAGTTTACGTGTGGTATAAAATGAGAGACTGCTGATGGGTAACATTTTTACTCAGTGAATCGAGACATTTTGTTTCGGTCAGTGAAGGACTGGATAGATCAGACTTGTCTGGGTGGATATGTTTCAGCGACGATATCACGTATTTTGGTGGTAAGTCGAATGGAATACCTGGATGAGGAGTATGTAAGAATTTAAGAAATTTGGAAGTGTGGGAACTTCACGTTTTTGTACGAGAGGGAAGATACTGAAAGTTGTTTCTTCTCGAAGATTCGTCGTCGTCATTCTGACAGCAACAGATAGTTTGTAACGGGAAGGTACTGACGTTCCGCATGGATAAGGACGCGAACTTCTGACCACCTCTATCCACCACCGCTAAACGTTCCGGGTACTGCCATTGATACCGACAACAGGTGCTCGCGTCAACATTGCATCGTTTATTACTCGCGTGACAAGTTCTAGCTTGAACTATGGCAGAGGGCCGTGTACCTGACGTTTTAGAACCAGGAGAGGAAGCTAGTGGCAAGTCCGAAAAAGTTGCTGAAGTGACTCGCAAGTCACATGCTGTTCAATGAAAATGTGCAGAACCAAGTCACATGACTTCAACCTCCAGCCGGTACTACGTGTTAAAATTTCTTGACCGCGTTGTCAAGTCAGAAAAGCTCCGAAAATATGAAAATGATTGATTGCAAGCGAGGTCCCGGGAGTGGCAAGGTAAAAGACCACAAGAAACTGAACAAGTCACCCACAAAAGATAAGTTGACTGTATTTAACAAGTTGTGCAAAGTAATGCACTTCTTTACAACAATTGACTAAAATTAGCGATTTAGTACATTTAGTACTTCAAATTTACTCAATATTAATCTGAGTTTTCAGGTCATGACATCGAGCGGGGCTTCATCTCAGCCCAGTGGTTCTGTTTCTAAATAAATTCAATAAAGTGTAACACAGATTGAAGTACTACTAGGATAGATAAAGATTTCAATTAACAAATGTTCCAGAATATTGCATCAAGCATCAAAGACGACACAGTTAACATCAATTGAAATCTGACTTTTACGTAAGTCAAAGGAGTGTTTTTTGACCTCTCATAAACAGCAGTTGTCTCGTTAAAGGAGCAAGGATTAGCAACAATCAGCGAAACATGGAATTGAGTAGAACTCAAATATCAACCAGGAGTGCATGTACCAACGTACGTAAGCTGAATTTAAATTATGATAACTCACACTATCTCTATAAAATGCATAAATAAAATTTAAACAACAACGTTCACATAGTAGGTAGCAAAAATGGATTTACATTGATTTTGAGCACAATATAAATTACGCATATCTAGATCGTCTGTAAATTACCAACAGGTCTCAAACCCGATAGACAGGAACTGGACAATCAGCGCCGACTAGTTTTCGCATAAACAATTCGTGCAACGTATGTCGCCTAGATAAACTCTTCAAATTAAATACGGGTCAACTCAAAATTAAAGCAGTATAACACACATACTATACAGAACCATACGACTCAGCAGATTTCTCAGAATTATTGATCGTACAGTCTACACACTAAGACGCTCACCAGGTAGGTCTAATATGAGCCGAAAACTACGTCTTTGTAATCTCTCTTTGCCCGCGAATCCTGTAGACACAAATAGCAGAGAAAATTTCAAGGTCGTCTTCCATCAAATCTGAGCGACGCGCTTCCCGGGCATGTAAATTGTAGAACAGCGAATCACACACCCGCTCTAATCCATATTCTACTTTTGCAGATGCTCATAGTATCCACGTGCCAAATGTCTGACAACTCTTATCCGTCGATGGCCATGCTGCGGTTACCGTTAGTAAACCATTCAGGGCGAGCGCATATGGTACGCTGTTCAAGTCGGCGCAGTAGTTGGTACGACACGAAGGAGACGGTTGCTTACCTACACAGGCAATGACATTATATCATAATTTCCTGTTCACATAGAAGCACAGTGCGGGTTAATGTGGTTTCTAAAGTGTTGTCTTTTATTGTGGAAAACCTTGCCACAATAATGTTTCGGGCATCCAGACAAAAAAACCAAATTAGATGAACACTGAATCAGTTTGCTAAATCGACTTTGTTGCGCAGCGTAATTGGTGCGAAGAAAGAAGCGCTACACTGCAAGCAGTGCATGAATTGTGGGGAGGCTATTGATGTAGCAAGACGTTGGCTCCGAAGTCGACCAGTAGAGTGACACCATACAAACACACCGACTCTCTGTTGAAAAACAGGGTTTTGTAAACAATAGAGTGGAGAATAATATAGTGTATTGGAATTCTGAATAAAAGCAAGCTACTTTCAGAAAAAGTGTTGTATTATTTACTGAACGCATCTCGTACTTCCATAATATATGTAGGAGTATGTGTACGGAGCGATTTGAAGTGGAACGACCACATAAATTTAATCGCGGGTAAGGCGGAAGAATCCTGAGGACGTGTAGTCCACCAGCGAAGGAAATAATTTACAAAGCACTCATTCCGCAGAAAATAGAATATTGCCGTCAGTCTAGGATTCGCACAAGATAGGACTGACAGAGGAAATAGATAAGACCCAAAGAAGGTGATTCAGTAAGCGCGAAAGCGTGACGGAGGTGCTCAGCCAACTCCTGTGGAAGATACGGCGTGAGAGACGTTCTGCATCACGGAATCGTCTACTGTTAAAATCCCGAGAAGAGTCAACCAGTATATTGCTTCCTTCCACGTACATCTCAAGAGACGACCATGAAGGTAAAATTAGAGACTGGAGGCAACACGAAACCTTACGAACGATCTTTCTTCCCGCGAACCATACGCTACAGAAATGGGATAGAGGGGAAATGACAGTGTTCACACCGCTACACACCGTATGGCGGTTGATGAGTATAGACGGAGATGTATTATGAAGGAAGGTGGCTGACAACGCGAACACAGAGGGAGATGATGCAATCGTTAAGACAATGGCTAAGACAGACAAAATTAGTTTTTCCGTGAAAGCAGTAAGGGAAAATACCAAGTTGGTTCTTTTGAATGAGCCGTAGTCTACTTCCGTACAGTCTGCATTGAATGGACGGCATTATGTTCTTTGTTCGTAGACAGTTTTCATTCCTCATAATCAGTGAGTGGTACAATGTGTCTGGGACGCTGTCGTTATTTCAATACGTGGAACTTCAGACAATAGTTACACACTTTGTAATCTTATTACATTTTAAGCGGTAAAGAACACATTAATTTGAAACTGGGCAGGTTATCTTAAAATCCCCAAGCTAAAAAGCCAGCTTATTTTTAAGAAGAAAATTTTACATTTGACGATGCAACAGTGGATGAAAACTATTTATTTGCACTCGGTACTGTGACCGTGTTCCATCTGCTGTGTGAACCCACCCATATCTATACTTAATCTCGCTCCATTGCGCTGCCAGTCCTCCTGCGGCCTTTACCTCTTCACACTTACCTGCTCATTTCATGATGCTTTAGTAATGCAAGTTTTATTAACAACATTTAAATTTCAACAGCTTCGAAAATTGGCACGTACACACCATTCTTTGCTATTTGATACCGTTGATAAAGTACTAATAGGTCGAAGTTGATTAGTATCAACCTACTATAGACATATTTTACAATGGTGAATGGATACGTTCTTTGAAATTCTGAAGGTAGCAGAGGCAAAATGCAGGGAGCAAAATGTTATTTGCAACTTGTACAGAAACCAGACGGTAGGCCGGCCATTGTGGCCGTGCGGTTCTAGGCGCTTCAGTCTGGAACCGCGTGACCGCTACTGTCGCAGGTTCGAATCCTGTCTCTGGCATGGATGTGTGTGATGTCCTTCGGTTAGTTAGGTTTAAGTAGTTCTAAGTTCTAGTGGACTGATGACCACAGATGTTAAGTCCCATAGTGCTCAGAGCCATTTGAACCAACCAGACTGTAACAATCGAAGGGCATGGGAGGGAAGCAGTGGTTGAGAAGGGAATGACACAGGGTTGTAATCTATCCACTATGTTATTCAATGAGCTAACAGTGAAAAAAGCCAACGAAAAATTTGGATTAAGACTTAAGTTCAGGGAGAAGAAATAAAAACTTTGAGGTTTGACGATGACAAAATTTTTTTTTTTCTTTATTGGCTTTCGATTCCTCCCAGAGAGGGGCGGGCTGGCAGCAGCTTAGTACGCCGCTCTTCAGCCTATAGAATATTTAAAAACATAACAAGATGATAATAAACAATAAAAACAGGTGATAAGAACAGTGACTTTTAAAAACTGTAAAATTGCTGAAAGTTGTGGATGTTAAGTCCCATAGTGCTCAGAGCCATTTGAACCAACCAGACGGTAAGAATCGAAGGGCATGGGAGGGAAGCAGTGGTTGAGAAGGGAATGACACAGGGTTGTAATCTATCCACTATGTTATTCAATGAGCTAACAGTGAAGAAAGCCAACAAAAAATTTGGATTAAGACTTAAAGTTCAGGGAGAAGAAATAAAAACTTTGAGGTTTGACGATGACAAAAATTTTTTTTTTCTTTATTGGCTTTCGATTCCTCCCAGAGAGGGGCGGGCTGGCAGCAGCTTAGTACGCCGCTCTTCAGCCTATAGAATATTTAAAAACATAACAAGATGATAATAAACAATAAAAACAGGTGATAAGAACAGTGACTTTTAAAAACTGTAAAATTGCTGAAAGTTGTGGATGTTAAGTCCCATAGTGCTCAGAGCCATTTGAACCAACCAGACGGTAAGAATCGAAGGGCATGGGAGGGAAGCAGTGGTTGAGAAGGGAATGACACAGGGTTGTAATCTATCCACTATGTTATTCAATGAGCTAACAGTGAAGAAAGCCAACAAAAAATTTGGATTAAGACTTAAAGTTCAGGGAGAAGAAATAAAAACTTTGAGGTTTGACGATGACAAAAATTTTTTTTTTCTTTATTGGCTTTCGATTCCTCCCAGAGAGGGGCGGGCTGGCAGCAGCTTAGTACGCCGCTCTTCAGCCTATAGAATATTTAAAAACATAACAAGATGATAATAAACAATAAAAACAGGTGATAAGAACAGTGACTTTTAAAAACTGTAAAATTGCTGAAAGTTGTGGAAGTTAAGTTATAAAAATAAAAGTTTTGTGATGCTAATTAAGACACACAGTAAGCAGACAGTTACAATAGTAGGTACACATTTTTTTTAAAAAGCACGGCGGTAGTCTGGCTTCTGTTCGCAAGAGATAAAAAAATCACACCTATCAACAGTATGGTTTCTGTTCGCAACACTTCAAAAAGACGCCCAACACTTAACACTCACTTCAACACTGCACTAAAGAGCACACACGAACATGACACACTACAGCCTATGGCAGATGGACCTGAAAGGGTAATAAAAACTTTTATGAAGAACAGCAATTCGTTGGCATGGAATGTAGAGCTGTTTTCGGGAGGTATCTGGAATGTAGCCAAATATGGAAGTGGAATGTGGACAATAAATACACAGGTGTCCAATGTTAAAGCAACAGACTGCTGTTTCCCCGTCATGTGTCTAATTCACGATATAATCATACAAACTGTCAAAAGACGTCGTTACGATCGCGTTCTGCAAGGAAGATGGCATTCCGATAAACGGATAATCACGCCAGCAATGACGTCAGGGCACCTGTCAACCGGTTTATGTCTGCAGGGTAGTCCCACGGCCACAATCCCTGTGTATACAGTCACAGACGGTGCAATATGCCACAGAGAAGACGCCTACAGACTCTCTGCTGTCGTGGGCCACAGCAAGAATGTTTCAAACCTGGTAACCTCTGTGACTGAGCTGCGAAATCCTAGAAAACACCTGGAATTTTTTCCGTCAATCAAGACTGGTGTACTCTATATTTCGCTACTTCTATTGAACCTTCTATCTTTCCCATTCTCTATATTGGTTTCTTTTCTTGAAGCTCAACTCCATAACTGTCGTTTGATTTTAGCCAAATCCTTCGTTTATTGACTTCACTAATTATATTGATCTTTGGGAACTACAGCTTCTCACTCGTCCTACTCTTTCCGTTGAACAGAAACTGGTACAAACAAAACTTTGATTAGGAACACGAGGAATGCAGATAAACACTTTGTATGATGATGATGTTTGGTTTGTGGGGCGCTCAACTGCGCGGTTACCAGCACCCGTATGAATTCCCAATCTTTACTCAGTCCAGTCTCGTCACTTTGGTGAATGATGATGAAATGTTGAGGACAACACAAACACCCAGTCATTTCGAGGCAGGTGAAAATCACTGACCACGCCCGAAATCGAACCCTGGACCTCGTGTTCGGGAAGTGGGAACGCTACCGCGAGACCACGACCTGCTGACAACACTTGGTACCAGAGACGAGAAAATTTTAGTAGCCCATCATACAAGAAAAACCAGTAAGACCTAAATTTCGCAAAGCCAGGAGTCTTACAAATCAGAAAACAAAAAGAAATGAAAAGTAGTGAGGACCTCTGTTACACAGCCCACTAGAAATGTGATTAAGAAACGTAATAACGAAAAAACCAGCATAGGTTGTTATCTGAATATTAATGGTTACCAACACAGGATATTGCCTGAATATTTGTGGCTGTTATAGATATCTTGTGCTTGCAATGTCGACATGTATACGTGGACTATCGTCGTCCTGTTGGTTTGCTATAGAATCCGATGAGTAAAACACTACCACTCAACTGTTCACATTAGCTCCCTCTCTGTCCTATCACTGGAAGCAGAAAAAGTGGAATAATAGCCAAACATGTAAATATAGCGATTGTCCAGCTGAAGACGTTTACTATTTGAATAAAACGTTTTTATTTCTCTCTGTTCTCCGATAGTGAGGAACAAATATTTTTATGCAAGTAATAGACTCCACGGAGCCACGAATGACTTTAATCGATGTTTCACAAATGGTTCAAATGGCTCTCAGCACTATAGGACTTAACATCTGAGGTCATCAGTCCCCTGGAACTTAGAACTACTTAAACCTAACTTAACATAATGACATCACACACATCCATGCCCGAGGCAGGATTCGAACCTGCAACCGAAGTGGTAGCGCTGTTCCAGACTGCAGCACCTACAACCGCTCGGCTACTCCCCCGCCGATGTTTGACAGCTTTTTACCCAAGCATAAGGAAAACAATAGAAAACAAAAACGACAAGAAAACCGACTTTCTTTTTTATACACACGTTGATCATTGTCGAGCAGGAACCAGGAGGGTTAGCCCAGGAGCCAGAAGAACAAAAGAAGCACTTCCAATAATCATCCAAGAGACTTGCGGATGAAATCGACATTGATAAACCGAATCAAAAGCTATACCAAGTGGTTTAATGATTTACCCTTTGATGCAGCAAGAAGACGATAGTTACGTGAAAGAACACTTGATTTAGAAGGCACATATCAAAGCTAATGGTGTCAGAAGAAGTACGTGGTACGGTAGAAAGAGGGAAGAGGTACGGAGATACTTGTTGTCGCCGGTAGTGTAATACAAGAATTATAACGTGGTAAGAGAATGTAGGACATAGGTATAAGTAAGGAGAATGATATTCCGAAATCTGTGTAACGGGACAAACTCATCTAAATCTCTTTGTGTGTTCAAGTAGAATATGAACATTTGTATTAGATCAGCATACAAAACACGAAGGCATTAGACTGATATTACCAGCAACATGGCGTTCAAGGAAAGAATACGCAGAGAGACGACACAATAGTTATAAACTAAACAAACAAGCGTTTCTGGCGCAAGATGGATCGCAGCAGAAGCAACCTCGAATAAGTGTCATACTTTAAGGAATATATAAAAAAAACGTCAAAAATGGGAATAATTGGCACAAAAACCAGTTGCAATCCAACAGACGTTGGACACCTTTAAAACTGGAAATTTGTGGTAAGGTCTTATGAGACCAAAGTGCTGAGGTCACTGGTCCTTAAGCTTACACACTACTTTATCTCACTTGAAGTAACTTAAGCTAGGGACAACATACACAGCCATACAGCCATGCCAGATGGAGGACTCGAACAACCGGGGGGGGGGGGGGGGGGGGGGGGGGAGGCAGAGGCCACGTGAACCGTGAAAGGACGCCCTAGACGGCGCGGATCCCCCCGCGTGGCTGGACACCTTTACTACAACAGCCAATAAGACAGATAAATTTTGTAGAATATAATAATGACAAGTCAGAAATAGTATAAAATATTGGCTTAACAAGACAGAAGAATGAAGAAATGAATAAGTGGTTTGAACGAAGGCAGAGAAAATGATACCTCATCAGATTATACTGAACTTTGGGAAAGAATATTACAGAGGAGACTATTGAAGAAATAAAACAGAAGATCTAATAACTCAGAAAACCAGACTTAAGGTGTTAAGAGATTTCTGAAGGGTACCAAAAAGTGCGACAGCAACAAAAAGAAGAGAAAAGAGTTTCAAACATATTGGTTCAATTTTTCGGCTCCATGCTTGGTGAAATTTAATGTAGTGATAAATATTGTTTGGGCAAGGTTATATTTAGTAGTCATATTATTCAATTCGAATACAGCAGCTGAAATTTAACAGTAAATAATGGGATATGTGCACCAGCTGTAAGAATTTAAATATTTTATGCTACAATTCATAAAAAATGTGTCTGTATAACGGTTATTGGTTTCACTTACCCTTTACAGAACCATTAATATAGTTCCATCCTTACAGTTACAATGATAAAATAATCCGTGTCCGCTATATTGTATAAAAAATTTCAAGGTCTTCATCAGATTTTTTTAGTAAAGATTACGGTGAGTCTGAAAGAATGTAGAATGAAATAAAAGAATTTATTCAGATAATTAAGGGAGACAAAAATTAAATCGTGATGAGAGAACAAAAATTAGATAGAGATATATGAAGAGAAGGAAAAATAATAATGTGGATCGGAGCAAAGGAACGAAAGTGAAGTCACCTGGTTGAATTTTGCACAGAGCATAATTGAATTGTTGAAAATACTTTGTTTAACAACCATTAAAGGCACCGGAAGGTCTGAGATAATTTTTCGATAGAAATTTGGAAATTAAATTTTAAGCGGCAAAACATTTCCAGGGTCAAAAGTGGACTTTGGCTGTAATTTATTGGCTGCGAAATGCAGATTAAAAATGAACAAATTACAGAACTGAAGATGGTGGGACGTGGATCAATTTGAAAGAACTAAAATGAATAGCTTCAAGAGATGAAATAGTGAAGATAATCATCAAAGAGCCAAAAAGACTAGGTACAGTTCAGATCTTATGCTAACACACGAGGTATTGAATTTGATATACGAAAGGCAAAAACGTAAAAAATTTAACAAGGGGATTACAGTCGCCTAAAAAATTAAATTGACAGGAGTTGCAAATCGCTCCTGCGGTAGTAGCACGGCTAGTAAATGCGCGAAGACTCAGAGTGTCTTCATTGTTGAAAACAGCAAAAAAATCACTAAGAGGCAGGTCAAGGGCGTTACGAAGAAACTGCAGCACTGCATACGCCCGATGCGCTTGTGCGGTGTCTTTTCCGGCCGTCTCTCCACAATTCTGGGAAGACCTTCTTTAAATCATCTTGGTAAGATGCACCTACATGATAGTGTCTCTTGGAGCTCAATGAATAAGGATTAAGCCATCGCTGGCGCTTACACGGAACTGTTTTGGTGGTTCTGAATATATGTGCTTCCATTGATCTGACTGACACTTCGATTCAGTATTGAAAAAGGACATCAGTTCCCAACAACCGTCAGAATCGATGGAAAAAAAAATCCTATGCATGCCTTCATCACACAGCATAATTGCCTGCAATATGCCACGCGGGCGGCGTTTTGGTGTCCGTCACCATTTGTGGCTTCCACCTGGAGGACAGTTTTCTCATTTTCATGTCTTCGTGCTGGATTGTGTGCACATATACCAGTAAAATATCAATTCTGGAGGCGATGTGTTTCACGGTAATTCGGATTTCCTCAACAATAACTTACTCCACCCGCTGGATCATGTCATCAGTCTTGCTGATGCGAGACAGAGGTTGTCTTGATTTGTCGTCACACGACGTTCTACCTTCTGAGAACTGCCTCACACACGAAAGCACGCTACACACATTGATTATACCATCACCATATGTCTCACTCAGATAGCGAAATATTTGTCAACGTCACACCACGTAAATGGAGGAGTGAACGATTACACGCTGTCCTAGTAAATACGTCGGCGTTTTCAGTATAAAAAACAGTGCTCACTGCCTATGGTACCACTGTTCTGTGGGCTGTTCAGTGCTACCTTCACTGTCACGCAATCAGAACGAGTTCACAAATGTTTTACAGTCAAGTGCATGTTTCTATCCGTTTCCAGTACTGAAAAAATTAAAAGGAGGCGTTATAACTTGAATTCAGCTCGTGCAAAAAAGAAGAAGATGTAGATGAACACTGCCATTATCCGAGAAGAATACGAGAAAGTGTCTGGGGTATACGACAATCCCTTTGAATTACCAGTACTAAAATAACTGACAGAACGTGTCATTCCAAAAGCATGTCATTTGGTTCGTAAGATATACGAGACAGGTGAAATTCGTATGGATTCTACAATAATGAATAATTCCATATAAGTATCAAGAGTCTCTAGAGTAACGGAAGGTTCCAAATGATAGGAAAAGAGCACAGGTAGTTCCAGTTTTCAAGAAGGGTCGTCGAGCAGAGGCGCAAAACTATAGGCCTATATCTCTGACATCGGTCTGTTGTAGAATTTTAGAACATGTTTTTAGCTCGCGTATCATGTTATTACTGGATACGCAGAATCTACTCTGTAGGAATCAACATGAATTCCGGAAACAGCGATCGTGTGAGACCCAACTCGCTTTATTTGTTCATGAGACCCAGAAAATATTAGATACAGGCTCCCAGGTAGATGCCATTTTCCTTGACTTCCGGAAGGCATTCGATACAGTTTCGCGCTGCCTCCTGATAAAGTAAGATCCTACGAAATATAAGACCAGCTGTGTGGCTGGATTGAAGAGTTTTTAGCAAATAGAACACAGCGTGTTGTTCTCAATGGAGAAACCTCTACAGACGTTAAAGTAACCTCTGGCGTGCCACAGGGGACTGTTATGGGACCATTGCTTTTCACAATATATATATAAATAACCTAGTAGATAGTTTCCAGAATGAGATTTTCACTCTGCAGCGGAGTCAGCGCACACTCCGCTGCAGAGTGAAAATCTCATTCTGGAAACATCCCCCAGGCTGTGGCTAAGCCATGTCTCCGCAATATCCTTTCTTTCAGGAGTGCTAGTTCTGCAAGTTTCGCAGAAGAGCTTCTGTAAAGTTTGGAAGGTAGGAGACGGATACTGGCAGAAGTAAAGCTGTGAGTACCGGACGTGAGTCGTGCTTCGGTAGCTCAGTTGGTAGAGCACTTGCCCGCGAAAGGCAAAGGTCCCGAGTTCGAGTCTCGGTCGGGCACACAGTTTTAATCTGCCAGGAAGTTTCTAGTAGATAGTGTCGGAAGTTCCATGCTGTAGTACACAGAGAAGTTGCAGCATTAGAAAATTGCAGCGAAATGCAGGAAGATCTGCAGCGGATAGGCACTTGGTGCAGAAAGTGACAACTGACCCTTAACATAGACAAATGTAAAGTATTGCGAATACATAGAAAGAAGGATCCTTTATTGTATGTTTATATGATAGCGGAACAAACACTGGTAGCTGTTAATTCTGTAAAATATCTGGGAGTATGCATACGGAACAATTTGAAGTGGAATGATCACATAAAATTAATTGTTGGTAAGGCGGGTGCCAGGTTGAGATTCATTGGGAGAGTCCTTAGAAAATGTAGTCCATCAACAGAGGAGGTGGCTTACAAAACACTCGTTCGACATGTACTTGAATATTGATCATCAGTGTGGGATCCGTACCAGGTCGGGTTGACAGAGGAGATAGGGAAGATCCAAAACAGAACGGCGCGTTGCGTCAGATGTTTAGCAAACTCAAGTGCCAGACTCTGCAAGAGAGACGCTGTGCATCGCGGTGTAGCTTGCTGTCCAGGTTTCGAGAGGGTGCATTTCTGGATGAGGTATCGAATATATTGCCTCCCCCACTTATACCTCCATAGGAGATCACGAATGTAAAATTAGAGAGATTCGAGCGTGCACGGAGGCTTTCCGGCAGCCGTTCTTCCCGCGAACCATACGCGACTGGAACAGGAAAGGGAGGTAATGCCAGTGGCAAACAGTTGGGTGGCTTGCGGAGTGTAAATGCAGATGTAGATGCAGATGTAGAAGGCAGATGCTGGCTGATATAAATATTATTGAACCAGCAAATTAGTTAAGTCCTGGTTGCAAAATATTAATGTGAATTATTTTGAGAAAAATGCGAAGTCAGAAGCTCTCCTCGGTGGAGAGAAACTGTCATGGAAGCAAAATGACTTGAAGAATCAGTTGAGCTGGATGCACAGTGTCTCCTAAAGATGTATATCAATGAAGCAAAAGAAGCGTTATGGGATGTAGTCCAATAAAGCTGACGGGATTAGATTAAGAAATGAAATACTAAAAGTATTAGATGTTTTATTATCTGAGCAGCAAAATAGCTGTGGATGACCGATATAAAGGGGATTTCAAATACGGACCGATAGTTGGAAGTACAGCATTCCTGAAAAAGAGAAATTCGTTAGGAATTCTGTCTCGTTAGGAAGTCTTTCCTGGCTCTGAGTACAATGGGACTTAACATCTGTGGTCATCAGTCCCCTAGAACTTAGAATTACTTAAACCTAACTAACCTAAGGACATCACACACATCCATGCCCGAGGCAGGATTCAAACCTGCGACCGTAGCGGTCACGCGGTTCCAGACTGAAGCGCCAGAACCCCACGGCCACAAAGCCGGCTAGTCTTTCCTGAAGATATGTGGAGTGTAGCTTCGTACGCAAGTGAAACATGAGCGACAAACAGTTCAAAGAAGAAGAGAATAGAAACTTAATAAAACGTGATGGTGCAGAAAAATGTTGAAATTTATTTGGATAGTACAAAAAAATAAAATGATGAAGAGATACTGAATCGAATGAAGGACGAAGGAAATTTAAGCACAGCTTGACTAAAGAAGAAATCTGATGATACGACATATCCAGAAGCACCTGCTAATCGTCAGTCTGCAGTAAGCACCTCCAAATGGTTTTGGATTGCAGTATTCCTGTAGAGATGAAACCAGTCTTTTGGGCTGAAGACCACAACAGCCTGCTGTGAGATAAACAGTGGCAGGAGCAATTTCACGGAGCACCGTAGCGCAAGTCATTTACTGGCTGATGATGGTGATGCCACCGGCGGCGCGGTTCTCGCATGCTTTGCAGCCACAGGGCCGGCTTGAGAACATATTTGCACAAAAGCGACTTACCATTACGCATCCCCATCCCTGTCTTTTCACGAATATAGATTCACCCATGATAGGCGTCCCTGGCAACAATAACAGCTTGCCGCCCCAAGTGGCCGCTGCAGTAGGGTATTTGTTTTCTGGAAATCGTTTTAAATTGTTAATTGTTTCATTTTATGCTCATAACACGCTTCTTCCCTCACGAATTATAATATTTTATAAAAAATATTAAATTTAAATAATCTGAAAGCCAGCTACAATACTCGGTTTATGTCTCGTGATACCTGTGAAGTCACTGCCTCACGCTGCTCCTGTCGTAAAGCTCATTCACAAGTAATTGTACCATATTGTAGAAATACACATACAAAAAAGCTCCTGGAAAATTATTTTTGAGTGCTCCAAAGAATGAGAAGATGCATAAAATGCAGCTGCAACTCCCTCTTAGAGATCCAAATGAGACAGTGGTCACTACATCTGTTTAGATCTGTGAGCATCATTTTAATGAATTTCGACACGGTTCCGATTGCAGTGTAATAGTTATCATGTTGGACGTTTAATGCGATGTTCGTATGATCGATCGTCATAACGAGCAAGTTCTTTTTTGTTTTTTATTCCTTTAACTCTCAATACTACTGTCTCGTTAAGTTCACTTTATTCGTAATACAGTTACATAAGAGCTTAAAATTCAGTTTCATATTGGATTGTAATACCTACTTTCATTTAATATCTTCATTTTAAAACAGTAGTAGACAACATTCCATTAGAACTACTGACAACCTTGGGAGAGCCAGTCCTGACAAAACTCTACCATCTGGTGAACAAGATGAATGAGATAGGCGAAATACCCTCAGACTTCAAGAAGAATATAATAATGCCAATCCCAAAGAAAGCAGGTGTTGAGAGATGTGAAAATTACCGAACTATCAGTTTAATAAGTCACAGCTGCAAAATACTAACGCGATTTCTTTACAGACGAATGGAAAAACTTGTAGAAGCCGATCTCAGGGAAGATCAGTTTGGATTCCATAGAAATGTTGGAACACGTGAGGCAATACTGATCTTACGACTTATCTTAGAAGAAAGATTTTTTGGTCATCAGTCTACTAACTGGTTTGATGTGGCCCGCCACGAACTCCTTTCCTGTGCTGACCTCTTCATCTCAGAGTAGCACTTGCAACCTTCGTCCTCAATTATTTGCTTGACGTATTCCAATCTGTCTCTCTCTACAGTTTTTGCCCTCTACGGGCTCCCTCTAGTACCATGGAAGTCATTCCCTCATGTCATAGCAGATGTCCTATCATCCTGTCCCTTCTCCTTATCAGTGTTTTCCACATATTCCTTTCCTCTCCGATTCTGCTTAGAGCCCCCTCATTCCTTACCTTATCAGTCCACCTAAATTTCAACATTCGTCTATAGCACCACATCTCAAATGCTTCGATTCTCTTCTGTTTCGGTTTTCCCACAGTCCATGTTTCACTACCATACAGTGCTGTACTCCAGACGTACATCCTCAGGAATTTCTTCCCCAAATTAAGGCCGGTTTTTGATATTAGTAGACTTCTCTTGGCCAGAAATGCCTTTTTTGCCATAGCGAGTCTGCTTTTGATGTCTTCCTTGCTCCGTCCGTCATTGGTTATTTTACTGCCTAGGTAGCAGAATTCCTTAACTTCATTGACTTCGTGATGTTAAGTTTCTCGCTGTTCTCATTTCTACTACTTCTCATTACCTTCTTCTTTCTCCCATTTACTCATAAAGCATACTGTGTACTCATTAGACTGTTCATTTCGTTCAGCAGATCCTGTAATTCTTCTTCACTTTCACTCAAGATAGCAATGTCATCAGCGAATCGTATCATTGATATTCTTTCACCTTGTATTTTAATTCCACTCCTGAACCTTTCTTTTATTTCCATCATTGCTTCCTCGATGTACAAATTAAAGAGTAGGGGCGAAAGGCTACAGCCTTGTCTTACACCCTTCTTAATACGAGCACTTCGTTCTTGTTCGTCCACTCTTATTATTCCCTCTTCGTTGTTGTACATATTGTATATGACCCGTCACTCCCTATAGCTTACCCCTACTTTTTTCAGAATCTTGAAGAGCTTGCACCATTTTATATTGTCGAACGCTTTTTCCAGGTCGACAAATCCTATGAACGTGTCTTGATTTTTCTTTAGCCTTGCTTCCATTATTAGCCGTAACGTCAGAATTGCTCTCTCGTGCCTTTACTTTTCCTAAAGCCAAACTGGTCGTCACCTAGCGCATTCTCAATTTTCTTTTCCATTCTTCTGTATATTATTCTTGTAAGCAGCTTCGATGGATGAGATGTTAAGCTGATTGTGCGATAATTCTCGCACTTGTCAGCTCTTGCCGTCTTCAGAATTGTAATGATGATACTTTTCCGAAAGTCAGATGGTATGTCGCCAGACTCATATATTCTACACACCAACGTGAATAGTCGTTTTGTTGCCACTTCCCCTGATGATTTTAGAAATTCTGATGGAATGTTATCTATCCCTTCTGCCTTATTTGACCGTAAGTCCTCCAAAGCTCTTCTAAATTTCGATTCCAATACTGGATCCCCTATCTATTCTAAATCGACTCCTGTTTCTTCTTCTATCACATCAGACAAATCTTCACCTTCATAGAGGCTTTCAATGTATTCTTTCCACCTTTCTGCTCTATCCTCTGCATTTAACAGTGGAATTACCGTTGCACTCTTAATGTTACCACCGTTGCTTTTAATGTCACCAAAGGTTGTTTTGACTTTCCTGTTTGCTGAATCTGTCCTTCCGACAATCATATCTTTTTCCATGTCTTCATATTTTTCCGGCAGCCATTTCGTCTTAGCTTCCCTGCACTTCCTATTTATTTCATTCCTCAGCGACTTGTATTTCTGTATTCCTTATTTTCCCGGAACATATTTGTACTTCCTCCTTTCATCAATCAGCTGAAGTATTTCTTCTGTTACCCATGGTTTCTTCGCAGCTACCTTCTTTGTACCTATGTTTTCCTTCCCAACTTCAGTGATGGTCCTTTTTAGAGACGTCCATTCCTCTTCAACTGTGTTGCCTACTGCGCTATTCCTTATTGATGTATCCATAGCGCTAGAGAACTTCAAACGTATCTCGTCATTCCTTAGAACTTCCGTATCCCACTTCTTAGGGTAATGATTCTTCCTGACTAATGTCTTGAACTTCAGCCTACTCTTCACCACTACTATATTGGGATCTGAGTCTATATCTGCTGCTGGGTACGCCTTACAATCCAGTATCTGATTTCGGAATCTCTGTCTGACCATGATGTAATCTAATTGAAATCTTCCCGTATCTCCCGGCATTTTCCAAGTATACCTCCTCCTCTTGTGATTCTTGAACAGGGTATTAGCTATTGCTAGCTGAAACTTGTTACAGAACTCAATTAGGCTTTCTCCTCTTTCATTCCTTGTCCCAAGCCCATATTCTCCTGTAACCTTTTCTTCTACTCCTTCCCCTACAACAGCATTCCAGTCGCCCATGACTATTAGGTTTACGTCCCCCTTTACATACTGCATTACCCTTTCAATATCCTCATACACTTTCTCTATCTGTTCATCTTCAGCTTGCGACGTCGGCATGTATACCTGAACTAGAAGAAAGATTAAGGAAAGGCAAACCAACGTTCCTAGCATTTGTAAACTTAGAGAAAGGTTTTGACAATGTTGACTGGAATACTCTCTTTCAAATTCTGAAGGTGGCAGGGGTAAAATACAGAGACCGAAAGGCTATTTATAATTTGTACAGAAAGCAGATGGCAGTTATAAAAGTCGAGGGGCATGAAAGGGAAGCAGTGTTTGGGAAGGGAGTGAGACAGGGTTGTAGCCTATCAACGATGTTATTCAATCTGTATATTGAGCAAGCAAGAAAGGAAACAAAAGAAAAAAGTTCGGAGTAGGTATTAAAATCCACGGAGAATAAATAAAAACTTGAGGTACGCCGATGACATTGTAATTCTGTCACAGACAGCAAAGGACTTGGAAGAGCAGTTGAACGGAATGGACAGTGTCTAGAAAGGAGGGTATAAGATGAAAATCAACAAAAGCAAAACGA
Source organism: Schistocerca gregaria (assembly GCF_023897955.1). Lineage (NCBI taxonomy): Eukaryota > Metazoa > Arthropoda > Insecta > Orthoptera > Acrididae > Schistocerca > Schistocerca gregaria. Next base: position 647,556,487 of record NC_064922.1, on the reverse strand, counting down.
CGAAAATGGAATGTAGTCGAATTAAGTCGGGTGATGCTGAGGGAATTAGATTAGGAAATGAGACACTTAAAGTAGTAAAGGAGTTTTGCTATTTGGGGAGAAAAATAACTGATGATGGTCGAAGTAGAGAGGATATAAAATGTAGACTGGCAATGGCAAGGAAAGCGTTTTTTTAAGAAAAGAAATTTGTTAACATCGAGTATTGATTTAAGAGTCAGGAAGTCGTTCCTCAAAGTATTTGTATGGAGTGTAGCCATGTATGGAACGTGGACGATAAATAGCTTGGACAAGAAGAGAATGGAATAGAAGCTTTCTAAATGTGGTGCTTCAGAAGAATGCTGAAGGTTAGATGGGTTCATCACATAACTAGTGAGGAGGTATTGAATAGAATTGAGGAGAAGAGGAGCTTGTGGCACAACTTGACTAGAAGAAGGGATCGGTTGGTAGGACATGTTCTGAGACATTGAGGGATAACCAATTTAGTATTGGAGGGTACCGTAGAGGGTAAAAATCGTAGAGGGAGACCAAGAGATGAATGCACTAAGCAGATTTAGAAGGATGTAGACTACAGTAGGTACTGGGAGATGAAGAAGCTTGCACAGGATAGGGTAGCATGGAGACTGCATCAAACCAGTCTCAGGCCTGAAGACCACAACAACGACAAATATGAGATAAATCACAAGGATGATATTATCAAACCGAATTACATTCCTGAGGTAGCTCCTATTCTGAAGAATCTAAGGAACCATTTTAACTATTTCTGGTCAAATTACTCTTCCCATTCATGTCACTGAAAACAGTAATTTGCCTGTACCAACCGTCCTCAATGAGCCAGCCTTTTGTAAAGGTGTACAATTTTGACAAAGGGAAAAATTGAATATTGTTGGAACCTACGATGACTGGCCGCTGTGGCCGAGCGTTTCTAGGCGCTTCAGTCCGGAACCGCGCAGCTGCTGCGATCGCAGGTTGCAATCCTGTCTTGGGCATGGATGTGGATGATGTCTTTAGGTTAGTTAGGTTTAATTACTTCTAAGTCTAGGGGACTGATGACCTCAGATGTTAAGTCCCATGATGCTCAGAGCCATTTGAACCACTTTTGAACCTACGAGGAAATGCAATAAGACCATGCCATTGCGATAAAACGAATGTTGGTCCCGCTTAAGCACTTTAAATCTTGTGTATCAACAGTAGTTAAGTATGCAGTTTTTAAGATACTTCTGCGTCGACTACATATTTAATAGCATAATTATCCGCTGGTTTAAGTTAATGACCTAGAGGAACAGAAAGAATGCAGTGTGTAAAGCTGTTAACGCAACACGATGATGCTCTGCCATTTCCGTCGGGTGTTATTATGCTGTCTCAAAAAAAAAAAAATGAAAATTGAGAAAAGAGGTACCTGGAAAGAAACAGTACCGCTACCAGCAACCACAGCAAATAATAACCAGAATTATCTCCTGAATGAGAAGGTTTGCAGCGTTTTATTCTGTAGGCTTTCACAAGTTGCCCTGGCAAACCATTTCAGCACGATCCGAAAAAATAATTCAGTTTTAAGGCAATACTGCTACTTATAACTACGCCACAGTACTTCCGTTCAAGTCGCCATGCAATGCAGTTTTCACGTTTCATGTTTCTGGAACATAGAAATGTGGATTATTTATGAAGAACGAAAAGACCCTAAACACATCAACTGCTGGAGAGTTTCCACTATCAGTCTTCACAAGATTGTTATTCATTTTTACTTAAAAGCTGCATTACCAAATAACTAAAACTTTTGCAGAAAATGTGCGGAGAAACATTAGTAACTTCGGCTAACACTCCTATAACACACGTACTGCTTCCTCTTAGTCCTAGCCTGTGACGTCGACAGGGCTTCCGCTAATAACAGAGCGTTTTAGATCACGTGACCGTGATTTTTAAGCTTTAATTTCTTAAATGTAACAGATATTATGTTAGAATATTGACCAAAATGCTATATGAATGTTGTAATCATTTAGAATAACAATAATCCGAAACATGTTTTTAAAATAAGAAGATTGTCTGTTGTGGTAGTCCCGTCAAGTTGATCGGGGCAGACAGCTACATTTTATGAGTAGCTGACGGTTATTATGCTCCTGACGAAGCTATCACGAACTGTTTGGGATCAATGCTCTCTCTGGACAGTCTAAAATCTAGTAGTGAAGTGTTTTCCAAAGATAATCTGTCGCCTAGCATTCGGCAAAGTGTTCCGTAGTCTTCTTCGTGCATCATATAGTTCTTCTTCTCGTCGTTTCCGTTATTTTATTGTGACTTCAAGGCTGTTGTGTATTGCTCTCTTTTTCCAGGCAGATAAGACCATCCGCACCTCACCAATCATGTTTTTCTCAGAAGACATTCTTTCCATATGGCACGTTGCAATTTCTTCAGACGTTTTCAGCCCTGTGAACTTATTCATTTCTACCTCTCTCTTCGCTTTTATATCTGCAAGTGCATGCTTTCAGCCGAGCTCAACTACACGTTTCGGACCTACGGTCCCTTTCACGACGCTATAAATGCCGGCGGACGGGGTGGGGGGCTCCCTGTGGAGTTTTCTTGTGACCTACGGCTCCGACTCCCATGTTGCCAAGTTCTGGCAGCTCAGTCGCGACAAGCAGCATTCCCCAGGCTCTTCCTTGTTTCTCTGCAGCAGACATACTGTCTCTCTTATACATTATCTGAGATAACTGGGTGTCTCCTGTGGCCAATATATTATAAACATGACGTGACCGTAGACACGCCAGTCATTTCGTCGGCAGACAGCGAGGAGATAAGCTCTTTTTTCATCAGTCGTATGACTGGTTTGATGCGGCCATCCCAAATTCCTCTCCTGTGCCAACCTTCTCATCTCAAAGTAGCACTTAAAACCTACGTTCTCAATTGTTTGTTGAATGTATTCCAATCGCTGTCTTTCTGTACAGTTTGTACCCTGTACAGCTCCCTCTAGTACAATGGAAGTTATTCCCTGATGTCGTAACGGATGTCCTTCCATCCTGTCCCTTCTTCTTGGCAGTGTTTTCCATGTATTTCTTTCCTCGCCAGTTCTCCCCCAGAACCTGCTCATTCCTTATTACTTTATCAACCCGCCCAGTTAAGAGATTTTACGGTGAATGGCGGAATGATTCCTTTGAAAAGGACACAGCCAACAATGAGACTGAACTGACCTTGAAAGAAACCGTAAATAGCTGTTAATCCAGGATTTATACGTAACATCGGTTTCGCTGCGTTAAAGCAGCATCTTCGGGTTATAATAGACACATAGATCAGCACACGGAGACGACCCTAACGTACGCTATCACTGACTCCATCGCCATAAAGAGGGGAAGAAGCCAACAAATAATAACAGTCAGATCATTGAGACGAATGGCGCAGGGAATGATGCAGGAAAACACGCTAGTCAGGACACGGAAACGAACATATCAGATAGTAGGAGATTCCATTTTTAGTTAGTTGTCGCGGGGGTAAGTCACCGCAGGCAGTCCGCTTTATAATGACAAGTGCAATATCGATCATGGTATGACGTAGTCACTCGTACTCCTTACACATCGCTGTGTCTCTGGAATACTCGGAGCTGAGCGTACTAGGAGACATTGCTGTTTCTTTCATCCATACCCAAGATCTACCGATTACACTTATGTGTCGTTCTGGTTTCACGTGGAAGGTTCGTAAGCAGTCGAGTCGCACCGAAAACATATGAACAGTTTGCAGATGTTTATATTAAATGTGTCTCGAATTGTTACGTCGAATAGTAGAAATACAGTAAGTGGTTAATCGGAGGGTGGGCATAATTACACATGGAATATCTGAATAAAACAGTACCGCCGTGCTTAATCAGTGGTTTTTGTTGGCAAGCTATATTATTAGTTGAACAATTAGTAAGGCTCCCGTCAACTGTTATGGGGTGATAGTTTAATATGGAAAAGCAGAACAGAAATGGAAAATTTCAGTGTGAATATCGAACCAAATTTAACTGCCATTATGAGCATGGTTGGGTTACAGAGCAAAGACGAGAGTCCGTCTCCCTGTCTCACTGCGCTTTTAAATCTGAAGGCCCTTGAAGGCTTGGGTGTTGTGTTGCTTAAGGTCTGTAAGTCTGTTTAATCAGTTCACTGGATTTTCTATTCAAACTCACCTCCCCTAAAATTTGGAACAGTGTAAGTCTACCTAGTGAATCATAAGTTTTCTTCGAGAACAATGGGACGGCTGCGTAAATACGACTGGAGTGTAAGAAAATAGGAATGCGAATAAACCACCTAGCAACGCAGACGATATTACGATACTGTTCGAGCCATTAACCAAACCACGCAACTATAGGTTCTCTGTTGAGAAGACACGGTATACGACGACATCAAGGAAGCTCCTACATGAATGACAACAGAAGGAGGGAATATTCAGAAGGTGGAAAGATTAACAGGGAGAATGGATAGAAAGTAGACTGACAGAAAAGGAACCATGAGAGCACGATTAAACAATACAGTAAGAAGAATATTTCAGTCAACGCAAAATTGAGGCTTTGCAAGACACTAATCCGTCCTGATGCCTTGTATGGAGCACGAACTCTTAACCTATTAAGAATAGGCGCTCTTAAGAGACTATAAATAGTGGATAAACGAATCTCAGGAGGACATGCGTACTCAGAAGAATAGAAGATGGTGAAATTAGAAGAAAAGTGAACCAAAAACTCCATTCCAAGGCAGAGAGAATCTCGAATATCATCAAGAAAAGAACGGGCGTGTTCTTCGGACACATCTTTATAGTGGACCAGGTGTTGTTAACGCAGCAAATAACACGTTTTCTGGTGAATAATAGAACCAAAGACCGTTGCATCAAAGAAGTACAAAAATACCTGGAAGAAAGGGAAATACAGCAACTGGAGGTATACAACACGGTGTTTTAAATAAAATCAGGCTTTCACAGGTTTCTAGGACAGATCTAGACCCAGAACAAAACCATTGAGAGAAGAGCAAGAAGACTGAAAAACATGATAATGAAAGAATACTGGACAAGGAGAAAGACCGAAAGAAATTAGGCTGACACGAGTTAACGTGGTTCTCAGATTGCCAAAACTGAAAGACGACGGAGAAAGCATGGTCGGGTCTAGCGACTGTAGCGAAGAATGCGGTTTATGAATTCAATAAAGTAAGTGGTATGAACCATTATCCTCTCAAAGCAACCAGTTTTCATTTAAAACTGAATAGCTTTATTGGGTCTACAATTGTGTTTCCGCCGTTTTTTCTCGAATTTCAAGGCTTTATTGGGAAAACGTATTTACGTTTCAAATATTGGCCATTGCTGACCACTACATTGTCCCACCTTTCGGGCAGCATTCGAATCCCGCTGCAGAAGAACTGGGTGTCTCTTGAGGATATCCATGAATCGATTCAGTTTTGAACATGTTCAAGTTTCCAGAAGTGCTGGTTAACCAAGCCGTGTGCCATTTATCGAAAAAGGATGGTAATTCGATGGACCAACGTCTGGAGAATACGGCGGATGGGATAGGACGTCCCATTTCAACGATTCCAAGTATGTTTTAAAGGGTTTTGCAACGTGGAATCGAGAATTCTCAAGCTGCAAAATCACCTTTTCATGTCTTTCGCTGTATTGTGGCCGTGTATCTTTCAATGCTCGGCTAAACGCATCTATTACTTTCGCTAACGGTCTCCTGTAATTGTCTCCGTGGAGTTTACCACTGTCATGCCGCTGTTTGGCGCCGCAGTCCGAGCAAGGTGGCGCAGTGTCTAGCAGACGGGACTCGCATTCGGGGAGACGACGGTTCAATCCCGCGTACGGCCATTCTGATTTAGGTTTTCCATAACTTCCCAAATTCGCTCCAGGCAAATGTCGGGATGGTGCCTTTGAAAAGCTACGACCGATTTTTTTCCCCAAACAACACTTCGACGTAGCAGTCAGCGTTCTTGAATTACTGAAATCATTTTCTGCACGCTTTTTCACCAATGGATGTTTCACCATAGGTGTTACCCAGCATTTTACGTGCATTAGGCAGCAGGGTACTTCATATTTAAATAGAAATTTAAAACTTCCAGAAAATAACGAGACTTGGACTCGTAATTTGTCGTATTCAATAGAAAATAACTGTATGATGCAATCACAAATCGAGTGATAGTTTGATGGCGTTATGTTTACAAATGCCTAACCTTAATCACACTTACGACTTATTACCTACACCAGCATTTGCCGCTGCTGCCAGCTATTGCAAAACGACGGAAGCAAAGCTGTAGATCTAATAATATTCTTAAATAAAAGAGAGATGTTTTTGTTTTAGGCACAACTTTCAAGTTCCGAATGAAATGTGTTCTCTTTATTAGCTTAAGTTATCCATGTCCAGTTGAAGCAAAGAAAGCGGTTTCAATGAAAGATCAAGCAAAATACAGTGGGAGGTAAGTTACAAAACGTCTTTCCCTCATGCCTATCCTATATGGACTGTGACCCGTATCTAAGGGTCTATGGGACTAAGTCCTAGCCGGTTGGTGTGGCCGAGCGGTTCTAGGCGCTACAGTCTGGAACCGCGACACCGCTACGGTTGCAGGTTCGAATCCTGCCTCGGGCATGGATGTGGGTGATGTCCTTAGGTTAGTTAGGTTTAAGTAGTTCTAGGTTCTAGGGGACTGATGACCTCAGAAGTTAAGTCCCATAGTGCTCAGAACCATTTGAACCAACTAAGTCCTAAACATCCTCCATTTTTTTGGATCACGATCAAGCGTGGAATATCACCAAGGGCAGTCTGACGATCCTACAGCGACGATAACTTAAAAATGTGAGTGTGAGCAAAAGCATTAGGCAAAATAAAATAAAAGAGCGACAATACGAATTGAGGTGCAACGAGTTTTGTCGGTATAAATCCTTCGCAATTTGTGTTTCGTGTGTTTCACTTTTCGAAAAGTTTTTGTGAAGGTTTTAAATGAAAAACTCATGTTAGTTTTTTGTTATGCGTATCTTTTGTATCTGGTTTCGTTTGGACTGACAAAAATGAAGAAGAAACTACGAGAGCGTGCTAAACGGTAATGCCTCCGAATCTTTTATGTGAAAATTATTAAAGGTTTTTAAATAAAGCAAACTTTATTAACATTCTACATCTTTATTCTTCATGTATTCATATTCATTTACCGAACTAGTTATCCTGACGACGAACACATCTCTCCCAATGATAGACTAGTCTGGAACGTATGGACGATGGTCGATGGCAGTGGACGTAAGACATCGAACTGTTGCAGATGCCGCAGTGATCGTGTACGGTCTGGCACTGTCATGGTGAATGAGAGAGTGCGCCATATGTCGACGAATTGTTCTAACTCGTACAGCATCTTATTTCACATGCACCGACATTGTCACGTAAGACACCATCGTGTTACACACAACAGTTCGAAGCACTCTAGTGGCAAGAGCTGTAACTTGCACCAGAGAAGCGGGAAAGTCGACCGAGTAATAAGCACGACATAGTAGCTCAGCCGAAGTAGCTCAGCCGATGGTGAGAATAGAATAAAATATTCGGAGGTATTACTTTTCAGCATGTCATCGGCCATAGTAAATCAAAATAATTACGCAGGTAAAAGTTTATTTAACTTGTTAGTGGTTCGCACGCCTGAGTGAGTAAGCGAACTTTATGTAGTATTACAATGAGACTGAGTGTATGTTTAGGCGTGGAAGGTAATTATTTGATAGTTTGGCCTGCACCTTTCCCATCGCGACTTTATAACTTTCTATTATTTTTGTTACGTTGTTAGCCATTAGACATCAGTTGGTGCACAAAGGCCTCCTGTAGATTTTTCCTTGTATTAAAGCCTTCAGCTGTATACATTCCAGTAGCTCCTCCATCTTTCTTGATTTCATTAACACTCTTTCCACAAGGTAGTCTTGGACTCTAGTGCAGAAATTTCTTGCTCTATCTACTGTCCATTCACGTGACAACGTGTCTTACCGGCCCTATGCAATTTCGATTGTAGTCATAATTGTGTCTCCCTTTCGAATCTCTTCATGATTCATTTGTCTTTCTATCTTTTCTTGTAATTCCAAGATGAATTTCTCCATTGCTCTCTGAGAAAGCCATTTTTTTTAATAATCGTGTCATTTAATATGCATATCTCACTGTGATAAGTGAAATGTGGCTTTTATAAGTGCCTTTCGTGACCTGCAAAAAGTGATGTGCGCAACTCCCGTACAGTACAGAGAATCAGGACGCAGACAGTGATTGACTGAAATTTTAATTAGAGAGAGGCGAGCTTGATTTATTAGTGTACATCGCGAAAGACAAAGATTCGGGCTCTAGTTTTAACCTGTATACAGTTTTCAAGTGATAGACTTGTTCAGTTAAGAACATACCACTTGTTAGCATGAGGTATTTACTGTAAATGCAAGACGAACCAGTAGTTGCGGAAACATGAGCAACAGAACTGAAATATACCTACACTACACCAAATTACACTGTCCAGTTGCATTAGCCTGAAACCGTGAGTAACATTCTTCTACAGTGTGCAGCACTGTGAGACGCGCAGAATGAGTCATTTAGGTTGTGGAAGGTACCGACGGTGGTGTGGAGCCATGCCGACTCCAGTGCCGTCAGCAGCTGCTCTGACGACCCATGGCACCAGTAACCCGATCGAGATTCTCGATTGGCGTTTAATCCTGGGAGCTTAGTAGCAAGGGGAGAACGGTAAACTCATCCTGGTGCTCTCTGTATCACAATCGTACAGTGCGAGCTGTGTGATACGTTGCAGTGTCCAGCTGGTAGATGACATCATGATGCAGAAAAACAAAACTGCATTTACGGATGGATGTTCCTCAAGGATAGGTGAATACTTACGTTGATCCACTGTGCCTTCCAGAATTATGAGATCCCCCGGAGATTGCTCTCGGGTCTAGGCCATTCCAACGTTTGCTGCAGGGGTATTGCTTTCAGATGTTTCACGCCGTACACGCCACAGCCCATCAGTCCTATGTGGCATAAACGTAATTCCGCTAAGAAGGTCAACTGTCGCCACTCAGTGGACGTCCAGTTACCGTATTGGTGTAAAAATTCCTGCCTTTGTCGCCGATGAACAGCTGTCATCATGCGTGCATAAAACAGCAGTGTTCGACGAACGGGCTTTGAACAGACACTGTTGGAATACCCTTAGTTCATCTCAGTGGTCAGTTTAAATGGCTCTGAGCACTATGGAACTCAACTGCTGTGGTCATCAGTCCCCTAAAACTGAGAACTACTTAAACCTAACTAACCTAAGGACATCACACACACACCCATGCCCAAGGCAGGATTCGAACCAGCGACCGTAGCAGCAGCGGGGCTCCAGACTGGAGCGCCTAGAACCGCACGGCCACCGCGGCCGGCCCAGTGGTCAGTTGCTCAACAGTTGAACGTCTATTCGCTCGTACACATATCCCCATGTGTGGCTCACTCCTGTCATCTATGGATCCAGGTCCACCACAGTTACCTGGGCCCCACTTTTGTATAGCTCTATTTTGGCATACACGGTACACTAATCCCCACAAACGGTTTATAAACTTAGAAGTTTCGAAACTGCTTCCTCCCTCGGCCTGAAAGCCAGTGACAGTTTCAGGGAAAGCATTAGGAAAAGACTGACAAAATTGGGGGTAAGAAATACAGTAGAAAAAAAATGTGTCTCTTTGAGAGATGAAATAGTGAAGGCAGAAGAGAATCAAGTTGATAAAAAGACGAGGACTAATAGAAATCCTTGGGTCGCAGAAGAGGGATTGAATTTAATTGATGAAAGGAGAAAATATAAAAATGCAGTAAATGAAGCAGGCAAAAAGGAAAACAAACGTCTCAAAAATAAGATCGACAGGAAGTGCAAAATGGCTAACCAGGAACGGCTAGAGGACAAGTGTAATGATGTAGAGCCGTATATCACTAGGGGTAAGGTAGATACTACCTACAGGAAAATTAAAGAGACCTTTGGGGAAAAGAGAACCACTTGCATGAGTATCAAGAGCACAGATGCAAACTCAGTTCTAAGCAAATAAGGGGAAGCAGAAAGGTGGAAGGAGTATATACATGGGCGATGTTATTGAGGACAATATTATGGAAACGGAATAGCATATAAATGAAGATGGAATGAGAGATATGATACTGCGTGAAGGATTTGACAGAGCAACTGAAAGACCTACGTCGAAACAAGGCCCCGGCAATAGACAACATTCCATTAGAACTATTGATAGCCTTGGGAGAGCCAGCCCTGACAAAACTCTACCATCTGGTAAGCAAGATGTATGAGACAGGCGAAATACCCTCAGACTTCAAGAAGAATGTAATAATTCCTATCCCAAACAAAACAGGTGTTTACAGATGTGAAAATTACGGAAGTTTAATAAGTCGTTGTTGTTGTTGCGGTCTTCAGTCCTAAGACTGGTTTGATGCAGCTCTCCATGCTACTCTATCCTGTGCTAGCTTCTTCATCTCCCAGTACCTACTGCTACCTACATCCTTCTGAATCTGTTTAGTGTATTCATCTCTCGGTCACCCTCTACGATTTTTACCCTCCACACTGACCCCCAATACTAAATTAGCGACCCCTTGATGCCTCAGAAGATGTCCTACCAACCAATCGCTTCTTCTAGCCAAGTTGTGCCTCAAACTTCTCCCCAATCCTATTCAATACCTCCTCATTAGTTATGTGATCTACCCATGTAATCTATAGCACCACATTTCGAAAGCTTCTATTCTCTTCTTGTGCAAACTAGTTATCATCCATGTTTCACTTCCATACATCGCTACACTCCATACAAATACTTTCAGAAATGACTCCCTGACACTTAAATCTATACTCGATGTTAACAAATTTCTCTTCTTAAGAAAAGCTTTCCTTGCCATCGCCAGTCTACATTTTATATCCTCTCTACTTCGACCATCATCAGTTACTTTGCTCCCCAAATAGCAAAACTGCTTTACTACTTTAAGTGTCTCATTTCCTAATCTAATTCCCTCAGCATCACCCGACGTAATTCGACTACATTGCATTATCCTCGTTTTGCTTTTGTTGATGTTCATCTTATATCCTCCTTTCAAGACACTGTCCATTTCATTCAACTGCTCTACCAAGTCCTTTGCTGTCTCTGACAGAATTACAATGTCATCAACGAATCTCAAAGTTTTTATTTCTTCTCCTTGGATTTTAAAACCTACTCCGAATTTTTCTTTTGTTTCCTTTACTGCTTGCTCAATATACAGATTGAATAACATCGGGAAGAGGCTACAACCCTGTCTTACTCCCTTCCCGACCACTGCTTCCCTTTCATACCCCTCGACTCTTATAACTGCCCTCTGGTTTCTGTATAAATTGTAAATAGCCTTTCGCTCCCTGTATTTACCCCTGCCACCTTCAGAATTTAAAAGAGAGTATTCCTGTCAACATTGTCAATTAATAAGCCACGGATGCTAAATACTGACACGAATTCTTTACCGACTAATGGTAAAGCTGGTAGAAGCCGACCGCGGGTAAGATCAGTTTGGATTCCGTAGAAATGCTGGAACACGTGAGGCAATACTGACCCTACGACGTATCATAGAAGATAGATTAAGGAACGGCAAACTTACGTTTCTAGCATTTGTAGACTTAGAAAAAGCTTTTGACAATGTTGACTCGAATAATCTCTTTCAAATTCTGAAGTTGGCAGGGGTAAAATACAGGGAGCGAAAGGCTATTTACAATTTGTACAGAAACCAGATCGCAGTTATAACAGTCGAGAGGCCTGAAAGGGAAGAAGTGGTTGGGAAGGGAGGGAGACAGGGTTGTAGCCCATCCCCGATGTTATTCAATCTGTATATTGAGCAAGCATTAAAGGAAAAAATTCGGAGTAGGAATTAAAATCCATGTAGAAGAAATAAAAACTTTGAGGTTCGCAGATGACATTAAAATTCTGCCAGAGACAGCTAAGGACCTGGAAGAGCAGCTGATCGGAATGGACAGTATCTTGAAAGAAGGATATAAGGTGAACATCAAAAAAAGAAAAACGAGGATAATTGAATGTAGTCGAATTAAATCGGGTGATGCTGAGGGAATTAGATTAGGAAATGAGACGCTTAAAGTACTAAATGAGTTTTGCCATTTGGGGAGCAAAATAACCGATGGTGGTAGAAGTAGAGAGGATATCAAATGTAGACTGGTAATGGCAAGGAAAGCGTTTCTGAAGAAGAGAAATTTGTTAACATCGGGTATAGATTTAAGTGTCAGGAAGTCGTTTCTGAAAGTGTTTGTATGGAAGTGAAAAGTGGGCAATGATTAGTTTAGACAAGAAGAGAATAGAAACTTTCGAAATGTCGTACTACACAAGAATGCTGAATATTAGACGTGTAGATCACATAACTAGTGAGGAGGTGTTGAATAGAATTGAGGAGAAGAGAAATTTGTGGCACAACTTGACTAGAAGAAGGGATCGCTTGGTAGGACATATTCTGAGGCATTAAGGGATCACCAATTTAGTATTGGAGAGCAGCGTGGAGGGTAAAAATCGTAGAGGGAAATGAAGAGACGAATACACAAAACAGATTCAAAAGGATGTAGGTTTCAGTAGGTACTGGGAATGAAGAAGCTTGCACAGGATATAGTAGCATGGAGAGTTGCACGAAACCAGTCTATGGACTGAAGACCACAACAACAACAACAACAACAACGACTGCACTGCTTTCCATGTCCAGCGCTCCCCCAGTCGGCATGCTTTAAATACTGTCCTGTGATAACGCAGTCACTTGCCGTCTGTGAGAGGATACTGCACTTGTCGTCCAACATACTACAGGTGGTGGTCACGTTAAATTAATTGGACCGTATACAGAGCTTGAAAAATAATTTTGACAGGTGCAAATTTAGGAACTTAAATACTGAGGAACCACAAAGGAAAAGCTTAATAGTTGAATATTATAGAGTTCCGCACAGTGGACAGGAGTTCCAAAACATCAAAATTTCAACAGACATTAGTATAAGAAAATTTTTATAAGTTAAGACCTTCAAAAAATAAAACGGCTCAGTAACACACTAATGAAAAAGCTGCCTATGAAAAAATATTTTTCTCGTAAATATAATGAAACTAAACTGACGGTTGAACTCTATTAGTGGGAAGCTTGATCTCACACATGAGACTTATATAAGTTCTAAGCTTGATTACAGACCGTGAATGAGTAGGGCTATGACTAAGTAAAAGTACGAATCACTACATCGTTTAAAATGCACATACAAAGCCTCCCTCCGTAAACACCATTAACTTCACGTACTTATGTTTTTAGTACTAATCAATTCTGTATCGTCGAATTTTTCTAACAAGTAAGAACCTTTCAGGAAACAGATACGTAATTCAAACTGTGTTCTACCACAGTGGGAAGAGTGTTACGAGTTCAAATAGATCACAGGCAAAAAATTTGGAGATTGTGACGTCACTATACTCCTTTAACGAGACACGGGGGCAAATGTACGCCTCTGAATACATCTTTGCTCGTAAATATCTTAGGAACGAGCCTGACACAGTCTACTTTACTCCCTGCGGCTGTATTAGCAAAATATTTCATTAAAAGGTGCTCCTGTGGTTGAATAATTGAGAGTAAACAATATATGGAAACTTTGAATCAATGAACATAAGCAAACAGCGGAACATTTGTAATAGAGATTGGTGATACTGCAGATTTAATTTAAGAACAGATGGTTTATTCAGTAAGGTCGAAATACCTACTGAATGTTGATGCTATAACCTTTTTTATACGTAAGTATGGTTGGTTATTGAAATATATAACAGCCCTTGAGTTATCTATTGTGACACGAAAGGTGACAGCCCCCAGTCAGATCAAACCACGACAGTCAGATCAAACCATGACGTGTACTCAGTACATAAGTTTGTTTTCACTTGCATTCTTAGGTGCCCGTAATTTAGATCTGACAAGTGATCCTCAGTGTCTCTATATAAATTCAATCATATCACTCTCCCGTACTCCCCAATGACAGAAAACTAGAGTCTCCCTTTCTCGGCAGATGTCCCGAACTGTTACCGCTCTTGGTCCCTTCTGCACCCAAGAACACCTCTTCCATCATCAACATCCACCAACATCGTGCCACTTCAGCCAATCCGAACGCCAGATACTCCTCCCCACATTACACAATTCGTACAACACTTTGACATTCATGCAAATGGACCATCATTCCTACACTAACGATTCTGTAACTAACATGGACATACTGATTGACAGATTATATCATGATGTGTCTGCTGATATCCAATTTTTATCATTTTAATTATACATCTCATTAATATCGACATATTTGCGCTTCTAGCTCGCCCTCATTCATATTATAATCAGCATAGGTCATAGATTAATAAATCGATTTATTAAGAACTATATTCTGCTTCATTTTATCAGTGTATGTGCGGAGAGCTATATGTTCGACACCCTTAGATATACAGTGTACCTTCAAATTCCTGTTAAAGACTTCTAGAGGTGAGTGAGTAGATAATATTTTGAATTCGAACCCATGTCTACATCTACATCTACATCTACATCCATACTCCGCAAGCCACCTGACGGTGTGTGGCGGAGGGTACCCTGAGTACCTCTTCCGTGCTACAGCCATTTGAAAACTTGTTGGCAACGCGAACACTTTTACGAGTAATTGAACAGGTGTGACCGAGTACCTCATTTGTTTTATAATTCCACTCACTAATAGCTAAAGAAATTGCTCTCGTACTCGTTGACGTGTCCTCTCAATGTGATGCAGAATGACCTCCAGCAGTTCAGGCGTGCGGCGTCTCCTAGGAGCACCGGGGTCACGTCTGCTGACGGTCAATGTACCCGTCCTCGAAGCTGTTGCGCAAATGTAGCGAAAAGGGTATACCATGGTGTCGGACGTTGTGGAGAACGATCTCGGTAAAAGGTACGAGTGGCTCTTTCACTATCGTGAGCTTCGCCGTTCAGAAGGATCGTGTCAGTGTATTCTGTAAACATGTATTCAACCATGTTGCACTAACGCCCACAGACACATGAATGAGGCTCGAACTAGGTCAGAGAGGTAGGACCGACGTCAAATGAAATCAGCAGATCCGACATAAAAAACCCTATCAAGATTACCTACCTAGCAAACGTGGTTTTAAACGGCTGTAGAATGGACACGGTAAGTTGCCGGACTCGGGTTCTTATTCAAAACATTATGTACTCGCTCCCCTCTACAAGTCCTAGAAGTTTGTAACGGGAATTACCGAACATCCTGTATAAATTTAATATTACAGTATATTTAACGACAATGTAATATTTGTTGTTTGTCGCGATGATAGCTACTGACCAATGCCATTACGGGACATACCGTTTATTGTGTGCCATAAAATTATTTATTACACAGCGTAAAGATTTGAGTTGGAATGAATGTTTTGCTTGTAAATACAGGGTGACAGTTATTGAACTATATGAAATAAAATTGTCGTAACTTTTGAACGGTCTGCGTTAGGACTTTCAAACTGCACGGTTAGCTGCGGGGCATATGGGAATTAGAAGCACTTTATGGTTTGGTTTGCGGACGAAACACGAACATCAGATCGTCAATAAGCAAAATTGGCGCATTTGGGGCGACTAAGAATCCGCATTTCGCGACCGATTAGTCGCTTCACCCTCAACGGGTGACTGTATCGTGTGCAATGTTCAGTCACGGAATAATCAGTGCTATATTCCTTGACAGCATGTTGACTAACGAACTGTGCGCGAAGGGTTTGGAAAGTTATTTCATCCCCATTATCCAAAGTGACCCTTATTTCGACACGATATGGTTCATGCAAGACGGAGCTCGACCCCATAGAAGCAGGATAGTGATGTCCTGGAGGAGCACTTTGGGGACCGCATTCTGGCTCTGGGATACACAGAGGCCACTGGCATGGGCCTCGATTGACTGCTATATTTTCCGGGTCTGAATACCTGCGACTCCTTTTTGTGGAGCTACATTAAAGACAAGGTGTACATCAGTAAACACGAAACCATTGCTGAGCTGAAAACAGCATTTCGGGAGGTAATAGACAGCATCGACAATTCCGACAATTCAGTGGGTTATGCAGAATTTCGCTATTCGTCAGCCCCACATCTTCGCCAGTGATGGCAGGCGTATCGAACATGTCATAACTTAAATCCGAATATCTGTAGTGACGTTTACATGTTGAATAAGAGTGTGTACGGCGTAGTTTGTAACTAATTTCATGTAGTTCATTTACTGTCAACCAGTATGTTTACGATGTATTCTATTCCGTTGATTGACTTAGCGTTTTTGCATTTACTCTACCAGTCATCCTAGCCTCATTTCAGGCTCTTAAGGTGTGTATTATGTCGGTCGTTAGCCAGCCGTACACCTTAGGATACATCCAACTGCATGGCGGCTGAGCTGAGGCCACCTGTAATGGCCCTGCCGGTAAAACCTAGTCTCTCGCTCGCTTTAATCTTGTCATAGCTAACGTACTTGCTTAGCAGAAACCATTTCCCATCTTCTAGTTTTGTGTTTATATGTACTCAGATTTAAAACTCACTTGATTCTCTGCTATGTTCCGCTGCAGTCTCAGGATCCTCTCCAGACTCGTTAAGTTACAAGATACATTACATCAAATATCTTGAGTCAGGAATTTCGTCGGCTTTTTGTCTAGTAGTGAATAAGAAACCTCAGTAGATGCTATGTTCCATACGCACTGGCGCCATCAGCCAGCGGGTATGACGGCCAGCCGCCGACGAAACTCTGCAGCTGCGCGCTATACAATGGTGGCTCGGCACTCTGCAACGCGTCGTAATACCGTCAGTGATAGAGTCTATCACTGACTAGATTGCTGCACTATGTAGCACTAGATGGAGTTCCCAGAGGTTGCTATTTTATGGGAGCCTGGCTTCTGTCATAACTCACCCAGCCGGCCGGAATGGCCGCGCGGTTCTAGGCGCTGCAGCCTGGAGCCGAGCGACCGCTACGGTCGCAGGTTGGAATCCTGCCTCGGGCATGGATGTGTGCGATGTCCTTAGGTTAGTTAGGTTTAATTAGTTCTAAGTTCTAGGCGACTGATGACCTCAGAAGTTACGTCGCATAGTGCTCAGAGCCATTTGAACCGTTTGGACTCACCCAGCCCGAGCGAGTATGAATGCTCCCAGCCCTCCCGGAAGAGGAGGTGCCGTGCTTGCGACCAGCGCCCGTAATCGGTCAAATATGGAGCTAAGCTACCACAGCCTCATCGAATAGCTACAGCAACTACACGAGGTCAGCTAACCATGCTGGTTTCGGGGGGTCGAAGCGAAATCGCTCCACAGATGACACTCTCTGATACTTCAGTCAGTCTATGAAGGTCCAGTGTTCGAACTGGGCGTTCCTACCAGCCAACTCAAGTCCAGTGCATTATTTGTTAGCCCAGCCACCAAGCCTCGCCGAAACGCGGAGCTGACAGCAACGGTGCCGCCAGTGTCAGCTGATGTTTTGGAGTCTCACCATTCCGCTCTCTTAGTACAGGGCACTTGCTGCATACCAATCTCGTCCGGCTCCTGCGACGCTATTCTTCCGGTTTTCCCACATTTCAAGTTTCACTACCACACAATGCTGGGCTCCAAAAGTACGATTTCAAAAATTTCTTCCTCAAATAAAGGCCTATTTTTTATCCTAGCAGACTTCTCTTGGCCAGGAATGTCTCTTCTGCCATTGCTACTCTGCTTCTGATGCCCTCCTTCGTCCGTCCGCCATGCGTTATTTTGCTGCCTAGGTAGCATATTTCCTTTACTTCATCTACTTCGTGACCGTCAATCCTGATGTTAAAATTCTCCCTACTCCTATTTCTTTTACTTCTCATTACATTCGAGTTTCTTCGATTTACTCGCAATCCATATTGTATACTCAGTAGATTGTTCATTCCATTCAGCAGATCCTGTAATTCTTCACTTTCACTGAGGATAGCTATGTCATCAGTCAGTCATATCATTGACATCCTTTCAAACTAAATTTTAATTCCACTCTTGAATATTTCCTTGATTTCCATCATTGCTACCTCGACGTGTAGATTCAACAGTAGGGGCGAAATTCTACATCCATGTTTTACACTCTTTTTGGATTTGACTACTTCATTCTTGGTCTTAGACTCCTATTAGTCCCTCTTGGCTCTCGTACATGTCTCATGTTAGCCACTTCTTCCTACAGCGTTCTCCTACTTTCCTCAGAATTTCAAACATCTTGTACCATTTAATTTTTGCAGGTAATTAAATCCCGTGAACGTGTCTTAATTTTTCTTTAATCTTGCTTCACTATCAACCGCAACGTCAGAATTGCCTTTTTGGTGCCTCTACCTTTCCTAAATCCAAACTGATCGCCATCTAACACATCCCAAATTTTCTTTTCCATTCTTCTGTATACTGTTGTTGTCAGCAGCTTGGATGCAAAAGTCCGTAAGCTGATAGTGTGATAATTCCCGCCCTTGTGAGCTCTTGCAGTTTTCAAAATTATGCTGATGACATTTTTCCGAAAAATCACATGGTATATCGCAAGACTCATACATTTTAGACACCAACGTGAATACTTGCTTTGTTGCCACTTCCCCAAATGATTTTAGAAATTCTGATAGAATGTTTTATACCCCTTCTGCCTGATTTGATCTTAAGTTTCCCAAAGCTAATTTAAATTCTGATTCTAATACTGGATCCCCTATCTCTTCTGTACCGACACTTGTTCCCTCTTCTGTCAAATCAGACAAGTCCCCCTTCCCCCCCTTCCCGACCCCATTGAGGCCGTCAATATACTCTTTCTACATATGCACGCTCCTTTCTGCATTTAACAGTGGAGTTCCCATTTCACTCTTAGTGTTACCACCCTTGCTTTTAATTTCACCAAAGGAAGTTTTGACTTTTCTGTATGCTGATTCAGTCCTTCCGACACTATTTCTTTTTCGATTTCCTCATATTTTTCATGCAGCCATTTCCTCTTAGCTCCCCTGCAATTCCTATTTATTTCATTCCTTAACGACTTGTATTTCTGTGTTCCTGAATTTCCCTAAATATTTTTGTACTTCCCCTCTTCTGTCGATCAACTGAAGTATTTCTTCTGTTCCCCACGGTCTCTTCACAGTTACCTTCTTTGTACCAGTTTTTCTTTCCAACTTATGTGATGGCCCTTTGTAGAGATGTCCATTCCTATTCAACTCAAATGCCTATTGAACTATTCCTTATCATAATATCTATAGCTCTAGAGCACTTCAGCCGTATCTCTTTATTCCCAAGTATTCCTGTAACCCACGTCTTTGCCTAATGGTTCTTCCTGACTAGCCTCTTAAAATTCAGCCTATTCTTCATCACTACCAAATTGAGATACAGGTCTGTATCTGCTTCCCGGTATGCCTTACAATCCAGCATCTGATTTCGGATCCCCTGTCTAACCATGATTTGATATAATTGAAATCTTCCCACTTCTCCCAATCTTTTACAAGTATATGTCCTCCTCTTGTGATTCTTGAACAGAGTATTCACTATTAGTAGCTTAAATTTATTACAGAAGTCAATTAGTCCTTGTCCTCTCTCATTCTCAAGCCCAAATTCTCCCGTAACCCTTTCTTCTACTCCTTCCCATACAAATGCATACAAACACCCAATAATTATTAGATTTTCATCTCGCTTTACGTACTGAACTACCCGTTCTATATCTACATATACTTTCTGTCTCTCTTCATCTTCAGAAGACGACGTCGGCGTATACATTGCTAAACTATTGTTGTCAGTCTTGGTTTGCTGTCAGTTTCGATTCTGATGAGAACAATCCTATGACTTAACCGTTCAAAGTAACACACTCTTTTCCCTAGCTTATCTTCATAAATAATTCTACACCCGTTATACCACTTTCTGCTGCTGTAGATGGTATGCTTTACTCACCTGACCAGCAGTCTTTTTCTTCTTTCCATTTCAGTTCACTGACCCTCATGATATCTAGGTTGAGCCATTACATCCCCACCTTCAGATTTTCTAACTTCCCTACCAAGTTAAAACTTCTGACAGTCCACGTCCCAGTTCGTAGAACGTTATCCTTTCGTTGGTTACTCAGTCTTTTTCTCATGGTCACCTGTCTCTTGGCAGTGTCCTCCCGAAGGTCCGCATGGGGGGATATTTCGGAATGTTTTGCCAATGATATACCATCATGACTCTTTTTTTCATTTACAGATCATATGTCCTCTTGTCTCCATTGCCTTCGGCATTCTCGTGCTGTTTATCATTGCTGATTCTTCCACCTTTAGGGGCAGTTTGACACCGCAAGGGCAAGATAGTGCCCTGAACCTCCACCCTCTTTGAGAAGACCGCTGGCAGAGGGAGGTTGACATCTTAGGCCGGAATCTATCGATCGCCATTGCTGATGAACTTTATTCTAAATTTAAATGGTGGCTGTGTTCGAATCCAGGTCCGGGGATAAGTAATGAAAGACGCTATCCCTAGACCACGGGTGCCGTAAAAGCAACGGCTATTAAAGGATGTTCCCGTTCAGCACGCCTTTTGACTCATCGCATAGCGTCCTGCGCACATATCGTCGCCGTCAGAAGTGTGCCTCGGTCGAATAGGTGTCAGCCAGCTGTAACACAACATACAAAGAGTGCCTCACACAACGTGAGTTTGCCTGAGGCACATAATCGGCTCAACACTTCGTAACATAGGGTTTAGACAAGATATCTGAGACTAAGTAGAGTGCAGTGGGATGGTACCCTTTTAGGCACTTGTTTTCGGGAGAACGAAGATTAAATACTCTTCTTTCCTTAATATTAGCTAATTCCTGTGGCGGATCACCTCTCAAGTGGCTTTCTCATATATTGGGAGAACTTCTTTGTGTCTAACCACGGCACTGCTGGACTTCAAGAAGTTCCATGATGTGAAAGGCATTTCAGGAAGATCCCACACAAAAAGGGCTTGAATTAAATCCCCTGATAAAGATTACTATTTACTAGTAAATAGGTCCGTAAATTATTATAATAATCTGACTTCGTTCAGCTAAAGAAACTGCCTAAGCGGACTTGAATATTACGATTTCTCAGTAAAATTGCAATTTCCTAAGAGCAACTCACTTGCATAGATTAACGAACGTCATTTGCAAAAAATATACCGTCAATCCTCCTTTCAAAATTAGCTCTGACCAATTCATACCACTATAGTTCAGCAGGGTAAAGCATCCAGAGCCAACCCACTGAATCTCTTCCAGCGGAAATTAAATTTCACGCTATTCTATTTATCCGTAATACGTACAGCCAGGTGCCACTGAAAATTATTAGCCCTCCTTTGTAATCAATCGTTACATTTAAATTTCGCAATGTGTCATGCTAGGTGGGGTACAGATCATAACCAATTCACAATCAGATACGAACAGAACAGAATTTTTTTTTTACTATTCTCATAATCTTTTTCTGCGCCGCTGCTGTTGACCAGCTACTCGGTTCTCCGATCACTCACCAGCAGCAGCAGCGGAGCTTGGCTTCCTGCAACAATTTTCAGCTTCTGTTAACAACATGAAAATCTCTTTCTTTAGACAGATTCCTTAATTATGCTGTAGCACAAACTTGGGGTTTACACCACGATACTGGTATCATCGGGTTTCCTTTCATTATTATATCCGAGGCAGAGCTCAGCGACAGCTGATTTGCTTGTTCGTTTCAGTTGAGTGTGTCACTGATGTTCCTTTGCATCTCTCGTCGACATTTCTGATAGTCTTCTCAATGTAGGACTTCCCACTTTCGCGTGGAATGCGATACACACATAGCATTCGGAGACGTAGATCTTATTTAACATTGCAAAGAATACTTTTTGTCTTATATACTGGATGCCATGTTTTCGTAGGAGTCAGAAAGAAATGATTCGATGATACATACTATGGAAACTATAGTCTTGCTTTGCATTTTGCATTAATATATTTAGACATGTCTTATTACTGACTAATGAACCCAGATGTACGCCTAAATAGACACGGATAGTGTGTTGCTACTTTACCTGGAAACTAAATGCAGGAATACTCCGTTGAAAAACATTTTATGTTATGAGTGACACAAGGGTCGCAATGCAATAGCAGCAAGGGCAATATGTTACAATAATCCAGAATAAACAGTAAAGCTTCCAAAACTTGAAACACCTCAGTTAATGAATCACAAAACAGACAACAGAAAAATCAAATAAAAATTCCAATACTAGGAAGTGCAGCCGAAACTTTATCCGTAGCACTCTCGTTGGACCAACAGGTCACTGTGTCGGCTCGCGCAGGTCCACAAAACTTTCTCTGCGCGCCTTCGTTCTCTCTGCGGTTCTCTGACCGTGACAGGAAGACGTAAAGTAATGGGCCTTCCCGTCTGACCTAACATTCCAAACAGGCCACTGTTCCACATTCTCCCGGAACTTTCGAAACCGTGGATTCTTCAGAAAGACGAACATGTATACTTAATATGTGAATGACAATTTATAAACGGGAAAATGTGAAAACATTTAAACTCTAGTGAATGCAGTTAAAAGTTACTCCTGGGTAATGTTACTATTACACAATACTGAAGACGATTTCGAAGTAGCTACTGCAACTACTGCATTATTTACCCCTAGTTTAGTTAGTATGAAAAAAACTTTGACCATCAAAATGTTTTAAAAGATGTGTCCTTTTTTTAAGTTGTTAAATTACAACCTACATTTTAAATACATTGAAACGACATAATATCTTAGTTAAATAGCTTACTGGATGTGTAATACCTTTTAATTTTTTTCTCGCAATATCAATTTATATGACTGTTTTCTTTTTCCCATTAATAATAAAAAATTGGTACATCTTCGCAGAAGACGGCAAAGATAGGCTTTTAAAATCATCTTCGTAAGAAAAAAACAATGTCAGGAGAATATTCAAGTTTTTGAATAACTTTTGTTTCAATCTCGTTCGAGAGAACTTATGTTTTAGATCTCACACAAAAAGGACGTGTAATTTTTACTACTGCGTCAACGATGAGTGTAGTGAATGCTAAGAGTGATAAAAAATGAAAAAAATATAAATATAACGAGTTATAATAGACCCAAGAATATGTTTTTTATTTCCACGCATTACTTTCACCTGCAACAATAAGAAGACGCAGTAATTTCTTCCATCCTGCAAGACGCCTTAAATATATATAAACGCTGATCATCAAAATTTAATGTGTGGGCTGTATGATCCTCAACTGCAAGAAATTAGGGCACTAAGTTTGGAGCAAAATACAGCTTATGTGACTTCAGTATGTGTTTTTCTTACGTTACGAGAAAGACTGTTCATGGCACCAAATTCAGTTTTAACAAGAATTCCTGCTTTAGTTCCAGCACGGCAAGTAGTAACTATCTCTCATTACTCACATTTCACACAGATTCCGGCAAGATGTGGTTCATGCAAGACGGGGCTCGACCCTATAGAAGCAGGAGAGTTTCTGATGTCCTGGAGGAGCACTTTGGGGACCGCATTCTGGCCGTGGGGTACCCAGGGGCCACTGGCATGGGCCTTGATTGGCCGCCATATTATCTGGTTCTGAATACAAGCCACTCCTGCAGAATATTGCTATTCGTCTGCGCCACATCATCGCCGAAGATGGGAAGCATATCGAACATGTCCTAAACTAAATCAGAATATCTGTAGTGACGTTTACACGTTGAATAAAGTGTATGCTAGTCGTAGTTTGTAAGTAATTTACATTTTTCTCATATCGTTCAATAATTATCACCCTGCGGAGACAGATTCATTGTTCTTTCATTGTCGTGACAAACAACATGTTTGGCAGTTAGAGCAGTTTTCCATTTCCACTCTTTCCACTCTTCGCGGTTCTTTTAATTGCATCGTTTAGACAATATGCTCGTAACATCGTTTTCAGTCGCTGCAGATTTTTCTACTTTTGATGACTTGACAGGGAAATGAACGTTTAATTTATTCGGTGTGCAGTTTTCCATATGCTTCGCTGCCTAAAGGACAGTTTCACGGCGGATAGACAGGGGCAATCTTTTAATGTGACTGCAATACATCAGAGGGCACTGTACCTTTAGAGATTATTCCACGAAGCGGTCATAGACGTGTTACCTTCTATATTGACAATAAATCTGTAAAACTATCGTCTCTGTCTGGTTGTCAGGCTGAACGCGTTTCTGCAATACGAGTAGAAATTTTAACGGTGCTATCACAAGTAACTTGATTATAGCTTGGGGCAACGTATAGGTTTTATTTCTCAAAATCGGATCAGGGATAAAAATATTGCGATTTTAAGTTTTATTCACACTAATATTACAAATTTGAAAGTAACTCTGTCTGTTACGTTTTCTGGACTAGTCTGCTGAACTGATTTCGATGAAATTTTATATGGAAGTCGCTTGAAGCCTGAGGGTGTCCGTATGCTACTTTAGAAAGTGTGTAGTACCAGATACTTATTGATTTGAAAAATGTTACGCGAATTAAGGAAAAAGATCTAGTCCTTCATAAAGCTGGTTACTCTTTTAACTTGTAATCATATTCTGGAAAATGCTTTCATTGGTTGATATGTCCTATGTTATAAAAATCAAAATAATGAATACAATGCTTATTCAATTTGCGGCGTGTTTAATCAGTACTTCCACACTATTTGTTGCATAATGTAAGTGCTGTACAACGTACCTGGCCATGCCCCTCTATACACACTTACCGGCAGCAACCCTGCGCATGCCGACACATCATGTGTTTGTGCAGCTTGGGAGGAGCAGGGAGCACATCATTCGCTATGCCTTCCCAAACAAACAGACACGTGAGGGCAGCTGATGTTTTTGCACTTGCAGCAGCTTACTCACTCACCATCACTCATCATAACAAAACTATTGATTCTCGAGCGCAGGCACAGTTTATAGCGAGTACAATAAGGCTTGGAATAAACGGAACCGTGAGAAACTGCGTGACTTCCGTTTTTCTCACGTACACATAAGTATGAAACGCCAAATATTTCTGCTACCGAAATTCATATGTTAAAAAATGAACAGGTTGTTGGGAGAACCCCACATTTAAACTTCTGGGTTGGTCGGTTGGTTGGTTGTTTGCGGAAGGAGACAAGGCAGCGTGGTCATCGGATTAGGAAAGGATGGGGAAGGAAATCGGCCGTGCCCTTTCAGAGGAACCATCCCGGTATTTGCCTGGAGTGATTTAGGGAAATCACGGAAAACCTAAATCAGGATAGCTAGAGGCGGGATTGAACCGTCGTCCTCCCGAATGCGAGTCCAGTGTCTAACCACTGCGCCACCTCGTTCGGTAAACTTCTGGGTCTTGCAGAGGGAAGTTAGTAGGTAAGAGTTTGAACTGGAAACCATGCTACTGTGCTACAACCAATTGGAAAAAGACGTTGGTGATGCGGCCACTTTTACAATTCCACTAACTAATAGTCAAAGAAATTTCTCGAGTACTATTTGACGTGTTCTGTACAACGAGATTCAGTACGGCCTCTTCCAACTCGGGCGTGTGGCGCCTCCTTGGAGAACCACAGTCACGCCTGTTGGCGGTGAAGGTACCCTTTCTCTTAACTGCTGTGTAATTGTTGTGAAAAGGGTATTCGATGGAGTCAGACGTTGTGGAAAACGATGTTGATAGAGGCGACGAGCAACTCTTCCATTACCGTGACTTTTGCCATTGAGACGGATAATGTCTGTGTATTCGGCAAATGTGTACTCAACCATGTTACTCTAACACTCATAGACACCTAATGAGGCTCCAACCAGGACAGTGAGGTAGGATAGACATCGAATGATATCATCCGCTCTATTTCTACATAACTACCCTGCAAGCCACCGTATTCCGTGTGGCGGAGATTATTCTGTACCACTACTAGTCATTCACTTTCCGGTTCCACTCGCAAATAGATCGAGGAAAAAGTGACTGTCTGTATGCCTCCTTATGAGCCCTAATTTCTCGTACCTTATCTTCGTGGTCCTTACACGCAGTGTATGCTGGCAGCAAGAGAATCGTTTGGCAGACAGCTTCAAATGCCGGTTCTCTAAATTTGTTTTATTTTTTTAAAAAAAGCTTTAAGAGTCTCCACATACAAAGTTCGTAGACATTACTTTTCAGCACGCCCTCATAATTTCTGACTTTTTAAGGTGGTCTGCCATCATTCATTCTGTCAAGAATCCCTCTGAATTTTCTTCTGTTGTCTTCGGCCTTGTTTCTTCCATTAAATATGTTTAATTCCTTCCCAATGTGACATTCTATCTTACAGCCTTTCAAAGCCCTGAGAAGTCTCATTTCCGCTGTATGCATGTATTTCACGTAAGCCCTTGCGTTACTGTGAAAACTATGTAGTGCACCCTTGTTTTAGTACTTGGTATTTTACTAACACTGAAAGTCTCTCCGGGATGTTTCCTCTGTTGGTTAAGTTTGAATCTAAGTTGATCCTGGCATTGGATGACCTGTCAGCCTCGTTGGTTCTTTCCTCTTCTTCTATTTTCTGCCCTTCAACCACTTAAAGATTTGTAGTACGTCTACACTCCCGCAGCTTGTTCCTCTCGAATTTACAGTTGTTTCCCAGATGCAGATGTACAGTATATTTTTTTAATGTCCTTTTTCTGAGGTTCTACCAGTGATATTATCCGTCGAGTAACACTCATCGGTGACTCTAATATCTGGGAAAAAATATGCACCACAGAAAGAACTATTCAAAAGAAATTAAAAAATGGGTAATTTTTATCTATCGCTGTTTTTCATGGCATATACGTATAACTGCGTTTCCTCAGCAGTAGGGATACATTTAACTTCGGTAGTATCGTTACCCTCTTAAGCCACCTCTGGCAATTTCATTACCTCCCGCTCCCAGTTATCACACATTCTGTTAATTTCGATGTTAAGGTATCCATGCTGCACATTTTTATTATTCTCTCATTGCGCCTCACTGCATGTTCTTACCTCATCAACACATTTCATTTTTTAACAGTGCTCTTTTGCTAACTTCAGAGGCTTTTATCTCTTAACCATTTGCATGAACACCTCAGACTTTTAACGTTACACTGGAAATTTTGTCGTCAGCATCACACGTCCTAGTTAACTTCTTGCCTCTCTCTCTCTCTCTCTCTCTCTATTTGAGACACAACATAACCGCTTATAAAATTCCCAGGAGAAGAGTTTTACATCTGCGTATTCACCTGCGACTAAACTCTCTAGCACAATTCCTTCCACGGTACCCTCTGCCGTATCATCTCAATATTACAGACCTACTTTTGAGCACTCGTGAATCTTACTATTAGTTAACTGTGACTTAATGGTGTTGAATCAATAAGTAAGGCTACAATGGTAAAAGAGCTAGCTACTACCAAGGCATGCTCTGTTTCACTTCAGTAACAGCTCTTACAACCAGAATCTCTCTTGTAGGTTAATGAGAAATAAACTGGTCCGAAAATGGTGCGTCTGGACGATGTAAGCAGTCGATCTAGAACAGGTTCTGTTGCCGGTACGGAAATCTACAAAGTCACAAAGTTCAATCACAGGAAAAAGGTAGGTATAGATATATTTTCTTACTCATCATATCTGTCTCATCTAAGTTACTATGGAAAGTATTTCACACACACGATTCATTATATCTGATCCGATGATCGTTTTCTAGAGAATGCGCAACTACAGTCGAGTTTTCGGGGTAGCGTAGAGGTTAAAATCATTCACGCTACTTCCTGCGTTGTTTCATTTTTCTGTTATTTCGGTACTGTTTCTTCACTCGATAACAATATTGTGTAATGAATATCTTTCTCCTCCAATGATATGCTGAATTAGTAATCGGTTGCTGACAGAGACAATACGAGGAAGAAACTTGTAGAATAATGGCAAAGAGTTTCGGCAACATAGCCTCCACAAACTAATTCAGCTTCCTTATATGCCTCCACCCTTTCAATATTTGTATTGAGTTAGGAAATTTGAGCACTTCTATACTCTAAATTCTGTTTCGTTATTTCGAAAATAAAACTGAAAAAACCGTAAAAAAGAAGTCCAGTCCTCTACCGGCTGGGAGAACAGAATTACATCTCTTAGACATTCTATTCCGCGTGTTTTGTTACTGCGTATCTCCAATAAACTAAGACTCATTTACGCGATGTCTAAAACCCACACGCATTTCTCAACTTAACGGCGCAGAGTCAGCTTTTTTTTTAGTGTCCTGTCTATATTAATGAATCTCTTACATCGCTAAGCTTTGCTGTTTTAATTAGCGTTAGCATTTCGACTAGAGAGAGTACATAATCTTTAACTTGTGAGCGCTGCTTGCTGTTAGACGTAACATTGAGCTGACACGTTCTTATTATTGTAATACTTACACTAACAGAGTAAAGCAGCGACATTTTCATTTACTTGCGAAATGGTTATGATACGAAACTAACCTTATTATTATTAGTATTAAATATTATTACAACATGCAAGAGAAATACCATATGAATAAAGTAACTTAAATTACCGATTTCCTGTTCTCATTTGTGTCACTGAATATCTGTTATGGATGCTAGAAAGACATGCATTTCATCTCCTCATCAGCAACACAAAAGAACAAACAAATGGATCGAAGAACAAAGTGGAGTCGAGACGTAATTGTGACTCCGATGAAAGAGAAAGGTGATAGGCAAGACATGTACCCAGGCGAATGGATATAGATGGACGAAGGAAGTTCTTTGCTAGACAGCATGAGATAAGAAAAGACCGTGATTACTCTCGAGGCTGGATAGTGGTGGTGGTTAGTGTTTAACGTCCCGTCGACAACGAGGTCATTAGAGACGGAGCGCAAGCTCGGGTTAGGGAAGTAAATCGGCCGTGCCCTTTCAAAGGAACCATCCCGGCATTTGCCTGAAACGATTTAGGGGAATTACGGAAAACCTAAATCAGGATGGCCGGAGACGGGATTGAACCGTCGTCCTCCCGAATGCGAGTCCAGTGTGCTAACCACTTTGCCACCTCGCTCAGTGAGGCTGGATAGATGCACTCGTAAATGTCAATATCGTTTGACATTGTTGGCTGAGAAACCACACGGGGTGGGTTCAGTCGCCAGTCCGAAAGCGTGCTCTTCCACCACACATATTGTCCACTTTCCTTCTGGATATGTGGCGGATGTGTTGTACGTTTATTTGTAGAGTGGAGACGAGTGTAACGGAAGCCTGCATAACGCAGTGTTATGTTTTGTTGCATGATGTTGAGCAGAGAAGACGAGAATGAAAACCGTTGTCGGCACACAGCCTACTCTACCAAGGCGGCCACCGAGCTTAACGTGCCCAACCGATGGACGTATCACCAACAGAGTCACATGCTCTCACCTCAGGATACACTGCGGAGAGGTTTTCGGATATAGTCCAGGACATTAGCGCAAAGGCTGGTAATCGAAAACTTTTCACCACCACCTCTCCTTACTTTTGAAACGTCCCCTTAGAAAAATTAGTGAAGTACTGTGCTGATAAACCTCTTACGTTATTTGATTTTTAAACAGCTGAACAGAACTGAACGTACTCAGACATTTCTCTCTTTACTTATTCTGATCAACACTATACTGACACACAATATTTTTAGCACAACGCAATCTGACTTTCAATAATCCCTACAAAAGAATGGCCCTGACTGACATTAACCTATACCTTTCACAAATCACTTACCTCACACAAATATTCGTTACTCGAACTACTGCAATACAGCGAGCGTCACTACTGCCAGCTAAATAAAAGATTCAAACTACTGAAATCACTAACTACTGATAGCCATAGTTAGCAAATGAAAGATTTTGATAGAGAACAAACAATGTATTTACCTTAATAGTGTTCAAAAGTCATAATATGTATAGCAGTTCATGGCATCCAGTCTTACAAATTTACTGTCTCTGAAGGACACACATCCACATCATCCGCTCTCAAAACTCCGCCATCTCTCTTCTCACAGCCCGCATCTTGTGGTCGTGCGGTAGCGTTCTCGCTTCCCACGCCCGGGTTCCCGGGTTTGATTCCCGGGGGGGTCAGGGATTTTCTCTGCCTCGTGATGGCTGCATGTTGTGTGATGTCCTTAGGTTAGTTAGGTTTAAGTAGTTCTAAGTTCTAGGGGACTGATGACCTAAGATGTTAAGTCCCTTAGTGTTCAGAGAGCCAAATTATTTCCATTATTTCATTTACCGATCGTTACTCATTCAATAACGATCAAGTTATAACGTCTCCTGTTTTCCGCGGAATAATCATTATTTACTTCGGATTCGGATGCCTTATCCCGACACGGGTCAATATTCATGATTAACTTGTAATTTCGGAAATCGCGGGAAGCAGGGGGGTTTTATACGTGGCGCTGCGTGACAGGACATTTCCAATCTTGGGATTGTCCAGCGGCAAAATTAGAATTCTTTAAAAAATTAATAAAATATCAGTGGAAAATTTGGCTGAAGAATAGCAGAATGTTAAACTCGACAATACAAGCGGAACGGAAACTACAAAGGCCTGAGTCAGGCTCAATATTGTTTGATGCTGAAATGAGTAACGATGGGCTAGGTAGCTCAACTAATGTAGAAGGTATGAGCCATGTAGTAATAAAGCAAGAAATCAATGACTCACATCAAGAACATTATGCAAATATGTTTACTGACGATAATAATATTAATGAAGTTGGGACAGGTATGAAACACGTACCGGGTGTGACACACATTGTTACGTAACAAGTAACAAATACGAGAGGTAGTTTGTAATCTAACAATTGGGATAAATTATTTCAGATGAGTTAGAAAGTAAATTTGATAATAAGATGCAAGCATTAAAGAAGTCAGTCAGCAACGAAATTAAAAAGCAAAGAGAGGAATTGTATGACGCAGTTAGCAGTAGGCTGACGGACGATGTCAATTTAATACGTAATGATCTGAAGGAAAAAGTAGACCAGGAAATTAAAGTGGTCACTGACGAACAAGCGAAAATTCGAAACGAAGTAGATCGGTCAGTCAGTACCTTGAAGGGACAGATCGTGAAGGTTCAGGATGAAACAGAAGAGAAATTAAATGAGACGGTAATCGCAATTAATATTGAAGTACAGGATAAAACGCGATCGTTAGAGGTCGGCGTGAACCACAAACTCGTAGAGTTTAAAAATACAGAAGTAGAGGGTTTGAGGTCCGAAACCAATAGAATCAAAGAGCAAGTGGAAAACTTAGAAAATGTAAAAAAATTGACGACTACGTTCGCGTTGGGTGGAGCACACCCTAGCCATGTGACTTTTGAAATCGAGAAATTCGATCCGAAAGGAGGCGTCCATCTTGTTATATTCACGGACGCGTGCAGGAAAATAATTCCGTTCGCGTTACCCGAAGAAGACAGGATTAGAATTGCAAGAACTAAATTAATCGGAGACGCGGGAGCTGAGTCGTCCATGCAACGGGTGATTGTCGAACATTGGAGGAATTTCTAATTAAGTTCGAAGATAAATACTGGTTCGCGGATAAGTAGCACGAAGTTTTACATGAATTTATGCAAGCTTCTCCTTTCCGGCCAAGCAAATATACAAACATTAAGCCATATTGTGAAGACTTGCTCAAAAAAGTCGAGTACGTTCAGGGACGTATGTCGGAAACAAGTATGCTGACCGTGGAGTGTCCGAGGCTATTTAATGGATGAAAATAGTAAAATAGCCTCCTTGAAGAAAGTTGGTGACATTGACGCGTGGTACCGAGACGGTGACAATCGGTTCCACGGCGGTCATAATAATCACAGTAGGAACAATTATAATATAACAACGAAAGACGTAATGAATATGATGTGAGATTTACTCGAGTAGACTGTGGTAGGAGAGGAAGGGGTGGTCGCGCGCGGGGAAGCTGTCCGGAAAACGAACAGCCGCAACAGTGACGGGGTGGCGCGCGGGCCCGACCAAAGAAACAATGCAACTGTTTGAGCGGCGAGAACACAGACAAACGCGAGCGAGTTTAAGTAAGAAAGCAAAAATATGAAAAACAGAGGATAATAACCTAAGTATACGGGCTGTGTCGCCTGCGGTGGTAAACAAGGCTAGGAGCGTTGTCGAAGCGACGCCAGGTGCGTCGCGTACGGAAGGTACGGCGGCGCCGGCGAGAGGTCAGCGACCGGCCGAAAAGGCGCGTGTTGATGAAGTGAAGCAATTAGGCAATGAAGGGGGAAGGCTACTACAAATGAGCAAAATGTATGAAGGTGTAGAAGAATGGGAAAGGGATAGAAAAATAGTTTTTAGGGGAGGAAGAAGGTAAAGGGTGAAGAGTAGCAAGGAGGCGAGCGAACTTAAAAGAGACGCTGCGTGGAAGAAATGAAGTTAATAAGAATAAAATGGATAATAGTGATGAGATAATTTACGTTAGTAATGATGAAGGGGCACATGACGAGCGGGTAGGTGAAAGTAGTAGGAATGCCATTTTCGAGTCAGCCGAATTCGACGCATCTGACCTAACTGATGAACGCCGTTCACTGCTGCAACTTCTGACAGCGTGATGAGTTTGGTGCGGGAAACAAGCGATTACAGCGTATACGAGGTCAAAGCAGATGTGATATACCCAGGTAATTATATTAGTGAGAGTAAACCCGCCAAACAGTTCAATACAGATGATGTGGAGCATATTTTGTTCAAATGAAAGAAAGTAGTAGAGGAAGCACCAAAAAACCCCCAGATAAAGTAATTGAGAGAAACGATGCTGATTTCGAAGTTGAAAGAGATTTATTGTGGGAAGAGAAAAGTAAGGAAGCCCAAACATATAACCAGATAATGATACCTAGAATGTATACGGTATGGAAGTTTTGATTGACAGTGGCAGCCAGATTACTGTAATCTTCCCACCATTTTACGAACGGATTAAGGCCGTAACGGACGTGGTTTAATTAACAACAAAGAAGTATTCTCGGAAAACCAGGTCGCGTGCGGGATTTTGAATATAAGATCGATACCATTCCCCACGAGCCGGTTTTTGGGCCGTTTTATCAGGTGCCGATAGCTAGGAGGGAAGCGGTGCAGAAAGAAGCAAACCGCATGGAAGAATGGGGCATTATTGAACGTTCTAAGGGCCAATATAATAACCCGCTCGCTTTGGTCAATAAGAAAGACAATAGCGTCACAGTATCTCATTGTTTCCAACTGGGAAAGTGAAGTTCGCTCATTTAAAAGAGCACACTAGTCGCTTTGGAGCGTTGTAAAGATTCAGAGCCGGTACCAGGAGGTCAAGCAAACCCCCTCACTGTTAGCTATGTCATGAAAGGAAGTGGTGTGCGTGAGCCAGTCTTTTGTTTGGAATCAGAGCAGTCAGAAAGACTAACGTGGAAACAGGTCGCATTGGTAGAATCGAGCTATGCATTTGGATTTGTCAGTGACCATACCCCGACATAGCCTATGTGATCAAAAGTATCTGGATACCTGGTTGAAAATGACTTACAAGTTCGTGGTGCCCTCCATCGGTAAAAACGGAATTCAATGTGGTGATGGCTCACCCTTAGTCTTGACGACAGTTTCCATGCATACTTTGAATGCTGGAAGGCTTCTTGGAAAATGGCATTCCATCCTTCACAAAGTGCTGCACTGAGATGAGGTATCGATGTTGGTTGGTAAGGTCTGGCACGAAGTCGGCGTTTCAAAAATACCCCAGAGGTGTTCTACACATTTCAGGTCAGGACTGTGTGCAGGCCAGTCCACTACAGGGATGTTATTGTCGTGTAACCACTCCGCCACAGGCCGTGCATTATGAACAGGTGCTCGATCGTGTTGAAAGATGCAATCGCCATCCCCGAATTGCTCTTCGGCAGTGGGAAGCAAGAAGGTGCTTAAAACATCAATGTAAACCTGTGATGTGATAGTGCCAGTAGTAGTATAGTGGAGTTTGTAGCGCAATTTTGATAACAAATTGATATGCAAATTAATTAAATTGATCAATTAATCACCCCCACCCCAACCACCCCCTCCCACCCATCCACGCCACCGTTCACACCCACCCCCGCCCACTGATGAGGCAACGTGTTTTTTCTTATCTTCACATGTGCCCCAGCCCTCTCCTACCCCTTCCCCCTCCCTCCCCCCTCTTCCCCAACATACTCTATTGGTGGTAATTTCTAATTTTGGCGGGAGTTTCGAATTTTGGTGGGTATTTCTTTGTCCCATGGCTGTGCCGGCAACCCACTCTACCCTCCACCCGGGAATTGACGGGAAGTTAAAAATGGCGGGGTCCTTCAGGGACTCGAACCCTAGTCCTCCTAGGTGGAAAGCGCAATTACGCCCCCTAACGTAATTAAATCACCACAGGCGCTTGTAATTGACAGGAAATTAAAAATGGCGGTGCTCTTTTTGGGACTCGAACACTGGTCCTCCTGGAGAAAAGGTCAAGTGCAACCTCAACACATGGAAACTGTCGAGATGCGGGAGAGGAAGGTTCGGTTAGTGTAAACCAAAGCTAACCACATTCTTATAAAAACAATTCTAGTATACTCAGTCAAGAAAATTGAAGTAAAACTTTATTTATTTTGGTCGGGAAACTGACCAAAGGTCGATCCTAATCATGTAGTTAATCACAAATATTGGGCCTAATTACACAATCAAGTGCATAGTGCCACAGGACGGCATAAAATCGCAATACACCTCAGATACTGACGATACCACACAACTGGTGTTATCCTACTGAGAAAAAATCCGCAATGCCAGTCGAAACTGACGCAAATATCGAACCTAATTACGTAATTAATCACAAAGGTAGGACCTAAGTACACAACTATATGCATAGCATTACACAGGGATGGTATAAAAGGGCAATACAACATAAATACTGATGATACCATTCAACTGGTGTTATACTGCTGAGAAAAAATTTTGCAATATCACTCGAAACTAGCGACAGACTCACTCAAACTCCATCCTACGCCTATAAGCTGGCGGGAAAAAGACTGGGGTGTAAGGTACTATCTTTATTCTTTTTGGTAGGAAATATGTTCAACTGACGAGATGCTGGTGTTGGACATGGAGGAGTTTAAAAAGCGTATTACTTGTAAGCATACAGTATCTTTGCGTTAGATGTTGGCAGCTGTACTACATTTACAAGAAATTTTAGAACACGGAATGATAAGTGATGTCATGATCGCATGGACTGAAGTGATATAAAAAAGTCGATAAATTTGCGAAAAACACGTATAAATTCAGGGAAAATACCCGATATGTGGGGAAATTGAGGAAGTACTTGATTGTGCAGAACATTTCTTGTGCATGGGAACGAGTATGCGACAGCAAGAGGAATGCTGGAAAACGGCGAGGTGGAAGCACTGGGAACCGGGAATACAATCTTTTATTTTTCGTCGTGTGCACATTCTACTGTATGCCTATTGAGTAATAGTGGCACACGCGAGTTGACTACTGTCTTTGATGCTTTCCTGGAAGAAAAGAGAACCATCTACCTCTAAACTTACTTGCATATGCATTGAAAGATGACAGAGAGTGGATGGTGTAACAGGGTGGGACGGACCTGTAGAGAGGTAGGATTTAGTGGTACACTGCAGATGCATTCTAGAGAGAGAGAGGGGTATGGTAATGCACGTCATTTGACTATTTTTTTCCATTGTTCTTTCGGAATGTATCAGTTGTGTGACATGATATGCGTTCGGCTCTCATACAATTGCGTGTTCTGTCTACTTGCGTTCGTTAACAGCAAAACTCTCGGTCATCAGAGAACTTTCACCCTGTTTTGACACATTCCTCTAGACGAATGAATATTTATGCGATGTACTCCACTCCCCTCCCACATATTGGGCATAAAATCGAGTCTTCAGTTTCATAGCTACGGTGATTCTAAGTTAGCGACAGGTTTTTGTGAAGTACTACAATCTCCGTGTATGCATCTGCTTGACAGATGTTCTGTTTACAGAGTTAGTGGTGGAATGACGTGTAATTTCACATGTCAAACACCGCTGCTGTGTGTTTGTCTCATTCCTTGTAAGAGGCATTCTCCGGTACTAAAGGTCATTTTATATAGGACCAATGCGAGTATAGTATAATTTCTGAACCGGCATCAGATGTGAATAATGGGGGCTATACACCTCTGTAAAGCTATATTGAACTCAAAGAATTGATGTTTTAAGGAAGTAGTTTTTCATTTATCAGTTTATCACCATAGTTTATGGTAGAGAAACCTGCAAGGAGAATGTATATCATGCATTGGAAATACATTTCTTACATTGGGATAGTAACAGTGTTGCATTACATATAACTAACAGGTCGGAAACCGCAAAGATCTAACAGCATATCGTGTTTCAAGTGCAGAACATTGTAGCCTTAGTAGTGCATGTGTTTATATTCTCTTTTACCAATACCTTCTTGGTAATGACCCCAGACAATATAACAATACTTTAGAATCCCTAGCGCAGTTGATTTACGTAAAATGCAGCAAACTTCATCCACCTGGAGCTCCGTCATGCATAAAAACCACCCGTTCCTTGTTCTTATCCGTCTATTATATCATCACAATAGTTTGATATCAACTGTACACCTATAAGGGGTGCTAACCTCCTCGACATTCGCGCATTTGGAGAAATCGTCTACTTCTACATTTATACTCCGTAAGCCATCCAACGGTGTGTGGCGGAGGGCACTTTACGTGCCACTGTCTTTACCTCCCTTTCCTGTTCCACTCGCGTATGGTTAGCGGAAAGAACGACTGCCGGAAAGCCTCCGTGCGTGCAAGAATCTCTCTAATTTTACATTCGTGGTCTTCTCGGGAGATGTAAGTAGGGGGAGCAATATGGTCGATACCTCATCCAGAAACGCACCCTCTCGAAACCTGGACAGCAAGCTACACCGCAATGCAGAACGCCTCTCTTGCATAGTATGTCTTAATGTCAGTTCAGAATCTGACACAGACGTCGAAATCGTAGCGGTAAAAAGATGTAGGGCAGTGTACAAAGGTTATGTTCTTGAATGGGTGTGGGACAGCGGGTACAGCCTCGCTTCGCACTGTTCCTACACGAAACATGGAATGTAGCGGTCTACTTCTGGTCAGCTGCAGGGACCGTTGGTCAAAGACCATGCAAGGAGATCTTTCGGTCTCTAACTTTACCCTAACAATGCGAGAATGCCCTGTCACTCCCATCCACGTAGAGAAAGATTTTAAGTTATGCACTATGATCGAAGTGTTAGAGGTACGTAGGTATGTCTGGTATACTTTGGTGTATATGTTCGAGAATTAAAAATGAATGAACATACTGCCAGTCATCTACGTACATTCGCGATGGTACTCGCAAAGTAGTGGAGGAGCTGTTTAGCGATGATACAGAAATTGGTAAGCATGCTGTCGTGTCACTGGCCAGTGTTGAAATTACAATAAAATTGATAAAACTGATCGCACTAGCAGCTACGATGCTTATTACTACAGTACATCGACAGTGACTTTTCCTTCCCAACAGTCCACTGGTACGCTGTTGATTACCTCATAATGTCATTTACACTGTGCTATGTCAAGTTTCCTGAGGTAGTCAATGGACCAAGTGTCTTAAAATGGTTCAAATGGCTCTGAGCACTATGGGACTTAACATCTATGGCCATTAGTCCCCTAGAACTTAGAACTAATTAAACCTAACTAACCTAAGTACATCATGCAACACCCAGTCATCACGAGGCAGAGAAAATCCCTGACCCCTCCGGGAATCGAACCCGGGAACCCGGGCGCGGGATGCGAGAACGCTACCGCACGACCCCGAGCTGCGGATCCAAATGTCTTAATGTCAGTTTAGAATCTGACACAGACGTCGAAGTCGTGACGGAAAAAAATATGTATAGCAGTGTAAAAAGCCTGTTACAGCAGAAAAAGCAGCGTATCAAACGAGACAGGATCCCTCTCCTGCAACAGATAACACGTGGGAGAAGGTTCTCATACAGTACAGGCAATGAAACTTTACACCGGTGTGTGCAAGCGACGTCGATCACTGGCCATCTGCTCCAATGGATAAATACCTGTATATTTTATTTAATAGCATCACCGCATGTGCTCGATGCCGGCACGTAGACAGTATTCGTTTTCGATATATCGGAAGAGAGAGATGCTGTAAAACTCTATCGGATGAAATTAATGGAGCTTCTATAGTTCGTAATTTTTCTATGCTGGATGGAACAGAATAACGATTTGAGTGAGAGACGTGAACGGATCCTGCGGGACGCGGATCTGCTTAGATGTTGAGTCTTCCTAATTTTCTCAGCAAGAAACACCACCGCCATTGTTCGTACTGTCGTCGTGTTGCAGGAGCAGGCTTAATTTGACGTTGACTTTACACATCGTACACGGGTGGCGGAGAAATGGAAAAATGTTTCCACTTCCACTGTCCTATAGCATTAACTCAGCTCACTCTGTTTCTGCACAGGTTGCAGAAT
This sequence comes from Schistocerca gregaria, assembly GCF_023897955.1. NCBI lineage: Eukaryota > Metazoa > Arthropoda > Insecta > Orthoptera > Acrididae > Schistocerca > Schistocerca gregaria. The sequence continues at coordinate 647,518,181 of NC_064922.1, read as the reverse complement.
GTAGTGGATATTGTTCTCTCCGACTTCTGGGTAAAATTGCTAAAATTGATGTCGCTATCAACTGCGATGTGTATTACAGTACATCACTCCATATCAATGGCATCTTCCCAATCCCGACTATCCACTGGATGCGCAGTTGATTAATGCATTATGACTGACTGACACCACTCCGTTGAGGTGGAGGGAGCCTTGAGGGAACACTGGATATCTGCTACTTGTCGTTTTGGAACATGGGATTAAATGTAGAGGTCTTCACCTTAATACAGTTGTTTGGAAGCGTTCCTCATTGCTACAGACTCGTCCTATTTCCATATGCTGTGATACACTAAACATGTTTTTAGTTTATTTATTTAATTTTTTCTCCAATAAGATAACAGCACCTCTTTTTATTTGTGCTACCTCACGCATGTTGTGAAGAGCACCTTCCGGCGATGGTCAGCACAGGAACAGCAGTCATGTACATGACAGCAAAATGAAGGACCAATGCCTTTCGAAATGCAGGACCGAGACATCCGCTACCCTTTCGAAGGGAAGCTGAGATTAACTGTACATGTAATCACCTTAGAATATTGGTGGAAGCTCTCAACAATACCCCAAGCTCTTCCCGTTTCCACATGTTGCGATATCTTCCACATTTTTGTCAATGAGAAACATCACGTTCAAAAAAAAAAAAATGGCTCTGACCACTATGGGACTTAACTTCTCAGGTCATCAGTCCCCTAGAACTTAGAACTACTTAAACCTAACTAACCTAAGGACATCACACACATCCGTGCCCGAGGCAGGATTCGAACCTGCGACTGTAGCGATCACGATGTTCGAAACTGAAGCGCTTAGAACAGCACGGCCACACCGAACTGCTAACATCACGTCTATTATTTCTACCAGCCTGTGGTGTGATGTTAAATTTTCTGTGAGAGCAAGAGAGCAAGGCCGTTTGCAGGAGCATGTGTCCTCCAACCACAAATCTATGGAGGAAGGGAGGGGTGGAGGTAGGGAGGAAGCGGGCCTCGATTTTCGACTGTTTGTGAACGCCTATCGAGGAGAAGGCTCCATTGGAAAAAGATTCCGGAATAGTCCCCCATTCGGATCTCCGGGAGGGGACTGCCAAGGGGGAGGTTACCATGAGAAAAAGATTGAATAATCGACGAAAGGATAATGTTCTACGAGACGGGGCCTGGAATGTGAGAAGCTTGAACGTGGTAGGGAAACTAGAAAATCTGAAAAGGTAAATGCAAAGGCTCAATCTAGATATAGTAGGGGTCAGTGAAGTGAAGTGGAAGTAAGACAAGGATTTCTGGTCAGATGAATATCGGGTAATATCAACAGCAGCAGAAAATGGTATAACAGGTGTAGGATTCGTTATGAATAGGAAGGCAGGGCAGAGGGTGTGTTACTGTGAACAGTTCAGTGACCGGGTTGTTCTAATCAGAATCGACAGCAGACCAACACCGACAACGATAGTTCAGGTATACATGCCGACGTCGCAAGCTGAAGATGAACAGATAGAGAAAGTGTATGAGGATATTGAAAGGGGAATGCAGTATGTAAAGGGGGACGAAAATCTAATAGTCATGGGCGACTGGAATGCAGTTGTAGGGGAAGGAGTAGAAGAAAAGGTTACAGGAGAATATGGGCTTGGGACAAGGAATGAAAGAGGAGAAAGACTGAGTTCTGTAACAAGTTTCAGCTAGCAATAGCGAATACCCTGCTCAAGAATCACAAGAGGAGGAGGTATACTTGGAAAAGGCCGGGAGATGGGAAGATTTCAATTAGATCACATCATGGTCAGACAGAGATTCCGAAATCAGATACTGGATTGTAAGGCGTACCCAGGAGCAGATATAGACTCAGATCACAATATAGTAGTGTGTGTGTGTGTGTGTGTGTGTGTGTGTGTGTGTGTGTGTGTGTGTGTGTTTGAGGTTTACGGGCGCTAAACAGCGTGGTCATCAGCGCCCACACAATATACACTCCTGGAAATGGAAAAAAGAACACATTGACACCGGTGTGTCACACCCACCATACTTGCTCCGGACACTGCGAGAGGGCTGTACAAGCAATGATCACACGCACGGCACAGCGGACACACCAGGAACCGCGGTTTTGGCCGTCGAATGGCGCTAGCTGCGCAGCATTTGTGCACCGCCGCCGTCAGTGTCAGCCAGTTTGCCGTGGCATACGGAGCTCCATCGAAGTCTTTAACACTGGTAGCATGCCGCGACAGCGTGGACGTGAACCGTATGTGCAGTTGACGGACTTTGAGCGAGGGCGTATAGTGGGCATGCGGGAGGCCGGGTGGACGTACCGCCGAATTGCTCAACACGTGGGGCGTGAGGTCTCCACAGTACATCGATGTTGTCGCCAGTGGTCGGCGGAAGGTGCACGTGCCCGTCGACCTGGGACCGGACCGCAGCAACGCACGGATGCACGCCAAGACCGTAGGATCCTACGCAGTGCCGTAGGGGACCGCACCGCCACTTCCCAGCAAATTAGGGACACTGTTGCTCCTGGGGTATCGGCGAGGACCATTCGCAACCGTCTCCATGAAGGTGGGCTACGGTCCCGCACACCGTTAGGCCGTCTTCCGCTCACGCCCCAACATCTTGCAGCCCGCCTCCAGTGGTGTCGCGACAGGCGTGAATGGAGGGACGAATGGAGATGTGTCGTCTTCAGCGATGAGAGTGGCTTCTGCCTTGGTGCCAAAGATGGTCGTATGCGTGTTTGGCGCCGTGCAGGTGAGCGCCACAATCAGGACTGCATACGACCGAGGCACACATGGCCAACACCTGGCATCATGGTATGGGGAGCGATCTTCTACACTGGCCGTACACCTCTGGTGATCGTCGAAGGGACACTGAATAGTACACGGTACATCCAAACCGTCATCCAACCCATCGTTCTACCATTCCTAGACCGGCAAGGGAACTTGCTGTTCCAACAGAACAATGCACTTCCGCATGTATCCCGTGCCACCCAATGTGCTCTAGAAGGTGTAAGTCAACTACCCTGGCCAGCAAGATCTCCGGATCTGTCCCCCATTGAGCATGTTTGGGACTGGATGAAGCGTCGTCTCACGCGGTCTGCACGTCCAGCACGAACGCTGGTCCAACTGAGGCGCCAGGTGGAAATGGCATGGCAAGCCGTTCCGCAGGACTACATCCAGCATCTCTACGATCGTCACCATGGGAGAATAGCAGCCTGCATTGCTGCGAAAGGTGGATATACACTGTACTAGTGCCGACATTGTGCATGCTCTGTTGCCTGTGTCTATGTGCATGTGGTTCTGTCAGTGTGATCATGTGATGTATCTGACCCCAGGAATGTGTCAATAAAGTTTCCCCTTCCTGGGACAATGAACTCACGGTGTTCTTATTTCAATTTCCAGGAGTGTAGTAGTGATGAAGAGTAGGCTGAAGTTCAAGACATTAGTCAGGAAGAATTAATACGCTAAGAAGTGGGATACGGAAGATCTAAGGAATGACGAGATACGTTTTAAGTTCTCTAACGCTATAGACACAGAAATAAGGAATAGCGCAGTAGGCAACACAGTTGAAGAGGAATGGACGTCTCTAAAAAGGGCCATCACAGAAGTTGGGAAGGAAAACATAGGTACAAAGAAGGTAGCTGCGAAGAAACCATGGGTAACAGAGAAATACTTCAGTTGATTGATGAAAGGAAGAAGTACAAACATGTTCCGGGAAAATCAGGAATACAGAAATACAAGTCGCTGAGGAATGAAATAAATAGAAGGTGCAGGGAAGCTAAGACGAAATGGCTGCAGGAAAAATGTGAAGACATCGAAAAAGATATGATTGTCGGAAGGACAGACTCAGCATACAGGAAAGTCAAAACAACCTTTGGTGACATTAAAAAAAAGCAACGGTGGTAAAATTAAGAGTGCAACGGGAATTCCACTGTTAAATGCAGAGGAGAGAGCAGATAGTTGGAAAGAATACACTGAAAGCCTCTATGAGGGTGAAGATTTGTCTGATGTGATAGAAGAAGAAACAGGAGTCGATTTAGAAGAGATAGGGGATCCAGTATTACAATCGGAATTTAAAAGAGCTTTGGAGAACTTACGGTCAAATAAGGCAGAAGGGATAGATAACATTCCATCGGAATTTCTAAAATCATTAGCAGAAGTGGCAACAAAACGACTATTCACGTTGGTGTGTAGAATATATGAGTCTGGTGACATACCATCTGACTTTCGGAAAAGCATCATCCACACAGTTCCGAAGACGGCAAGAGCTGACAAGTGCGATAATTATCGCACAATCAACTTAACAGCTTATGCATCGAAGCTGCTTACAAGAATAATATACAGAAGAATGGAAAAGAAAATTGAGAATGCGCTAGGTGACGATCAGTTTGGCTTTAGGAAAAGTAAAGGCGCGAGAGAGGCAATTCTCACGTTACGGCTAATAATGGAAGCAAGGCTAAAGAAAAATCAAGACACGTTCATAGGATTTGTCGACCTGGAAAAAGCGTTCGACAATATTAAATGGTGCAAGCTGTTCAAGGTTCTGAAAAAAGTAGGGGTAAGCTATAGGGAGAGACGGGTCATATACAATATGTACAACAAACAAGAGGGAATAATAAGAGTGGACGATCAAGAACGAAGTGCTCGTATTAAGAAGGGAGTAAGACAAGGCTGTAGCCTTTCGCCCATACTCTTCAATCTGTACATCGAGGAAGCAATGATGGAAATAAAAGAAAGTTTCAGGAGTGGAATTAAAATACAAGGTGAAATGATATCAATGATACGATTCGCTGATGACATTGCTATCCTGAGTGAAAGTGAAGAAGAATTAAAGGATCTGCTGAACGGAATGAACAGTCTGATGAGTACACAGTATGGTTTGAGAGTAAATCGGAGAAAGAAGAAGGTAATGAGAAGTAGTAGAAATGAGAACAGCGAGAAACTTAACATCAGGATTGATGGTCACGAAGTCAATGAAGTTAAGGAATTCTGCTACCTAGGTAGTAAAATAACCAATGACGGACGGAGCAAGGAGGATATCAAAAGCAGACTCGCTATGGCAAAAAAGGCATTTCTGGCCAAGAGAAGTCTACTAATATCAAATACCGTCCTTAATTTGAGGAAGAAATTTCTGATGATGTACGTCTGGAGTACAGCATTGTATGGTAGTGAAACATGGACTGTGGGAAAACCGGAACAGAAGAGAATCGAAACATTTGAGATGTGGTGCTATAGACGAATGTTGAAAATTAGGTGGACTGATAAGGTAAGGAATGAGGAGGTTCTACGCAGAATCGGAGAGGAAAGGAATATGTGGAAAACACTGAAAAGGAGAAGGGACAGGATGATAGGACATCTGCTAAGACATGAGGGAATGACTTCCATGGTACTAGAGGGAGCTGTAGAGGGCAAAAACTGTAGAGGAAGACAGAGATTGGAATACGTCAAGCAAATAATTGAGGACGTAGGTTGCAAGTGCTACTCTGAGATGAAGAGGTTAGCACAGGAAAGGAATTCATGGCGGGCCGCATCAAACCAGTCAGTAGACTGATTACAAAAAATAAAAAAACAATAATAATAATAATAATCGAGGAGAACGCACATTCAACTACTACCTTCTCTGCAGTCTGTTACGACGACGATTTTCCCCAGTAGACGTGCTGCATCATTGCCCATTCATTACAATTGCTAGTTTTTTCACGACAATTTCGAACTGTAACTAGAACTGTGACACATTTTTTTTTTCCATTATCTGTGGTAGCGTGTACCGGTTTCGAGTACCTGGACTGCAGGATGGTTTTTGAGCAAACATGTGCACGGTGCACGGTAGAGTTTGAGTGTGACTGTAGCTACTTGCAGTGGTCAGGATATCACCAGTTGTATGGTATCGCCAGTTTTTGAGTTGTATTGCGATTTTATGCCATCCTTGTATAGCACTATGCATATGGTTGTGTAATTAGGCCTAATCCTTTTGATTGATTGCATAACTAGGATCGATCCTTGCGTCAGTTTCCCGACGAAAATAAATAAAGTACACTAACCTAACCTTCCTCTCGCACATCTCGACTGTTTCCATGTGTTGGTGGTGCAATTGAGCTCTTCGTCCATGAGGACCAGGGTTCGAGTCCCGGAAAGGACATAGCCATATTTAATTTCCCATCAGTTCCAAGCGCCTCTGGTGATTCAATTAGTGGGGTGTACTTGGGATTTCCAGCCAGGAAGACAAGGGTTCGAGTCCCAGGAAGAGAACCGCCACTTTTAATTTTCCAACAATTTGATATCAAAACTGCCTTCGTAAACCCACTATACTACTATTGCCACGCAAAACAACAAGGGTTGCAAGTTCGCTCCATGAAAAACACGACCACACCATATCACCACCGCCTCCTAATTTTACTGTTGAGACTACACATGCTGGTAGATAACGTTCACCGGGGGCATTCACCATATCCTGCCATCGGATCACCACATTGTGTACCGTGATTCGTTACTCCACACAATGTTTTTCCACTGTTCAATCGTCCAATGTTTATGCTCCTTATACCAAGCGAGGCGCTGTTTGTCATTTACCGGCGTAATGTGTGGCTTATGAGCAGCCGCTCGAAAATGAGTCCAAGTTTTCTCAACTCCAGCCTAACTGTCATAGTACTTGCAGTGGATCCTGGTGCAGTTTGAATTCCTGAGTGATGGTCTGGACAGATATCTGCCTATTACACATTACGATCGTCCTCAAATGTCGGCGGTCTCTGTCAGTCAACAGACAAGGTCGGCATGTACGCTTTTGTGCTGTACGTGTCCCTTCACGTTTCCACTTCACTATCACATAGGAAACAGTTGACCTAAATCTCACGTGCGCACTGATGACACAAGTGATGCACAAATCACCCGATCACGTTCGAAGTCCGTGAGCTCCGCAGGGCACCCCATTCTGCTCTCACGATGTGTAATGACAACTGAGATCGCTGATATGGCGTACCTGTCAGTTGGTGGCAGCACAATGCACATAATATGAAAAACGTATGTTTTGGTGACGTCCAGATACTTTTGATCACATAGTGTACGTTGGTGTATCGGTGCAATCAGTCCACCGTGGCTACAAGAAATGACGTTTCACTCGTAAAGCATGCAAGCGATAGTATTTTATTAATAACTGTTTCGACTTCATATAGAGTTCGTCTACAGAACGTGTGCACTGTAAGAACAATAATAGAAAAGATACTGAATGTTTGGTGACTCTGGCGTCAGAGGGAAGCATAACGAAGTACGGATGCAGCATTTACCAATCTGGCTGGTGTGAGCGTTTCTGCGGATGCTCACGCGGCAACACGATCGTAGACTGCTGACCCATGGCTGCAAAGTAACGGTTTAAATTTCGTGCCGGAAAGGGATTGCATCAGTCCCAGCCAATGGTAAATGCCTCACAGAATATGAGATACTGCTGTAATATGGAATTTACAGAATAATTTATCACGAACCATGTACGAATATAGAAGTACGTACACAGTTACACGTGCTAGATACGGGATCCTAAACTTCCATGTCCGCAGCTCATGTTCTAGTCGCTAGCGTTGTGGCCTCTGGGTCCCGGGTTCGATTCCCGGCCGGGTGGGGGTTTTATCTGCCCGGCGACTGAGTGTTTGTATTTTCCTCATCATTTCATCATCGTCATCATCACTTATGACACTTATGACAGTTACTAGATTCGACTGAGTGAAAAATTGGACTGCGTAAAAATTGGGAGTTTGTACGGGCTCTGATGACCGCGCAAACTCGCACCCCACAAACCAAACATCATCATCATCATCATCGGAACTCCCACCTCTTCTATATGAGGCAGCCGCATTACTCTTAGACTGTGGACGCGGGGCCGGCCGCGGTGGCCGAGCGGTTCTAGGCCCTTCAGTCCGGAACCACACGATTGCTAAGGTTGTAGGTTCGAATCCTGCCGCGGGCATGGATGTGTGTGATGTCCTTAGATTAGTTAGGTTTTAGTAGTTCTAAGTTCTAGGGGACTGCCGACCTCCGATGTTAAGTCCCATAGTGCTCAGAGCCATTTGAGCCATTTTATGGACGCCGGAGAGAACAGAGTTTCGTACTCGCTCGTAAATTTTCCGCTCGCCGCAGGCTACAGACTGGCGCCCGACACGCAGCCGACCTGGCCGAGATGCGACCGGTACTCGGCCGGGCGTCGCCGTTAGAGTTTGGCAATAGCCACGCATCCGTTGCCCAAGACTGCTGCTTGCTGTTCGCTGCTTCAGCCTGCCCCCACGACGTCACAGCTCCGGCTTCTTCCAAGAAAGAGTTTCGACGCAACCGTTGGGTTTCCAGCACAGATAGGCGAAACTGACTGTCAGGTAGACATACGTGTGACTTTTATCATTAGCATGAGGCTGGGACTCGATTATCCCGGTGCACCTACATCGGTTGAAGATTATCACGTCTGGACACTCCGACAAGGACACAACGGCAGTAACGGATCTTAACCACATCGTATTGGCATGTTCCAAGTACACGACTGCACAGTCGCACTTGTATAAGAAATCCCGTTATCCTTTACCCTTTTGATAAACATAAATATAACTTGTTCACAGACTATTTGAAAGTCACCAGCACCCAACTTTAATTAATGATTTGCCAAGGCCTTCATTTTCAAAAGTCATCAGCTCGGTTCGTGATCCGGTGCGTAATTTTTGTGTTTTAATTTGCTTACAATTTGAACATTACATTTTCATTGCTGCTCTCTTATGCATTTTATGTCAGTGATCTACTGGCACTAATTGTAAAAACCGTTTGTTTTATTATGTTTGTCATTTTGTGTTTTTCATTTATTTTAAGTACATCTATCTGTATGCTACAATTCTCACATTGTTATATGACGCTGTCTGCAGTTCTGTTCTTCAGTTATTGTTGTACTTATTGTATGATGTACGGTTTTTGCCCTTTAATGTTTCATCTTTTCCACAAGAGCATATGTATGTTTGTCATAATGTTGCTCTATAGTGCTCCATTGTCATTGTCGTCATTGCAAGCGGCCCTCTGGTGCTCGTCTAATTACTCTTTTAGTTTACTTACAGAGTGTGCTCGTATTCTAACACCGTCATTTTGTGCTATTCTGCTTCTCTTTCCGATTATGTCTGTTTGGCACTTTATAACCGTTGTTGGCCGTATGGTCCTTATAACCCAAAACCAAAATAAGGAATCATAAAAAAAACTTGTCAAAAGATGGCCGCAATTTCTTATCGTCCTTGTCGTACAGATTAGGAAAGAAGTAGCAACTCTGTTGTATCAAATGGGAAGACGGAAACTACCTTATCAAACGTAAGTAACCTTCATGTCATTTTCCTAAAAATATTTGCCAAGATATAGAACTCAGCAGTGAGAGGGAGATTTGAAACTTGATGCTCTAACTCTGTAACCGGTGCCATCAGGTAATGTGTCACCTCGTTTATGTCCATGTCATATGATGTAGATTCTATGTATACTGACGCTTAACTGGTTGAAAGTAAAGGAGAATTTGTGTGTAAAACTGCGGGATTAGAATTTAATGTCCATTCAAGAATATCGACAGGCATTTGTCTTGAGTACCTGAGCCCATTCGTGTTTTGTTTCATAGTAAACTTAGACTTATCCTCAAACAAGAACGTACGCATCTCTGACAGATGCGATTAAATTCGAACGTTGGTAAGATGACATACTTAGTACTAATACATTTCTCAGTTATTAAAAAAAAAGTACTTGATACTATTTATAATCATTGCCATCGTTTCTGCAATTGACTCGTGACATCAATAATACTCTGGGTGAAATTATTAGCATTGTAAAAACACAGAACTTATTTTTGTTGTCACTCTTTCTGACAACCTAAATTATTTTTTGGATAATACTTTTAACCTTCCCTTAAATTTAGTTTTGGACTTAATAGTCGAGTGACTCAATTTCACTATACAACATGGTCGTTTCAGTCTAAATCTGGCAAAAACTATTTTATTTTTATTTATTTCTATGACAATTTCTAGTTTCACTTATATTTATGCAAAAACGACGAATGAAAATTTACAGCCAAGCATCGGTACAGTCGCTGGATCAGACACCAACCGAGTACGAAGGGTGCGCAGGTCATAAAATCATACAAGTAATAAATAATCACAAAAGCAGATAAAAACCTCAACAGCACATATTTTCTCACGTTCACGTGGTTCCTCTTGACAACTAGCCAACTAACGTAATGTAGACAAAAGCTATTGAACTATCCAACTCACATGCGCAAGATTCGCGCATATTCACGGGGTTTTTAAGAAATATGTTGGAAAAATATGCTCAAAATATGGGAATAAAACTCAAAAGGAAAAAGGTAAGAAGTAAACTCTCCATTTGCCTAAAAAAAAAAAAAAATTCCGTAGCTACGTTTTCGGTGGGACTTCGTTTAAAATCTTACAGCTTTTATCGTGCAATCGCCAAGAGGTCTTTCCCTAGTGGGTGAGACCTGTGCTTTGCATTTGGGGTAGACTAAGTGTCAATAGTACACAATAATTATACAGACATTATTTTGAAGAAGATGTTTATTCGTGTGATTATTAACATACTATGAGAAGGAAATTATATAGGATTTATACCTTGCTTTGTCGAGTTTAACTTCCCAAATAATTTTCCTAATAAACATGGAAACTTTTCCCCATTATATTTACAAATTAAAGTTCTAAATTTAAAGAAGAAACAGTCAATGTAACAAAAATTTAACGAAATAAATTTTAAAATATATTGTTCAACATGACCATATTCAAAAAACAAAGATTTGGGTATTAAGTTATTAATTAGACCTAATCTATATATAAGCATGGCTTTTTTGTAAATAAAAGATCATCTCTGTATATCACTTCTGTATATTTCCATCAGGATAGCACTTATTTTTAAACTGACATCTATTCTATTTACATTTCCATGTAATCCCTTTCTTTATTGCTAACTGCAAGTGCTACGCTAGGGCTTCACCATAAACGTTCTCTCCTCGAGCAAGCTGTGAGCAGTGGGGAGCCACCACAGAGCATGGCGAGCATGGCACCCGAACTATCGGTGTACGATGGAGAATGGCGGACAGAACAGCTGCAGTCCCATTCTCGTCACTCAGTTTAAATTTCTGACTAGCTGCATGAAAATCACTATATCAAGTATTATTGCTACAAATAAACAAAAACCAATACATGCCACATAATTTTATTAACATACAGTACTAGATTTTTAAAATTTACTTCTTCGGTTGTTATGCAAATATGAAGTTATTAAAGTCTGGGATCCTCAGTTCTCTTGCATTTCCCCCCCCTTAAGAATTGCTACTGTGTTCGGAGTACTGGACATTGGTATTATTGTAGCTCCCTCTTTGTGGAAACGAGGAAATTTATCCTGAGGGGCTAGTCCACAGAATTCCAAGATGTATTTTCTTTTACTTTTTCTTTGTTCTCTCCATCACACGCCAAGTCAATAATTTCTAGTTTTATGTAGTTTACAACAGATCTCCCAATTTGCTGAATATGGTAAGGAGAACAGATCAGCACTATCTACTACTGTCATCAGATGCTTAAACCGTTGCCCAAATTTTTCTTTAAGGGTTGAAAGGCGGCAAGCCACTCTCTCACTTACACTATTCAGTCAGTCACATTAGTATTGGCATTTCTGTCATGATCTCCATGTTCCCCAGTACTACATTTCGCATGTGTCGCACGCGGCTCTTTTACGTGAGGAAATTGTGAGTAGAATGGTCTTATAACTGCTTGTGTAGCCTGCAGAGAGCTTGTACCCGAGAGACTGTAGTAAGATGACGGAGAACAGGAAGAAAGATGGATTGTGGGCCACATATGTTGTGTCCAGCTATCTGGCTGTGCGCGTGATTCAGGGAAGTAGCACTTTGTGGATTGTACCTGCAGAGGGACCTCAGGCCATGGCTGTCCACTCTTCTCACTTATGGTCGGACCAAGAGGGCGCCAGCTTGCAAAACGTTTAACTCGGGTCAGGCGACAGTCCATTGTGAAGACAGCCAGATGGAAAAAAATGGGTACAGGGAGCCATTTAAGAGAGACTGCAGCAATCTGAGATTTGTGCAAAACGGTGGGATGGTCATAAAACCGTAAGAATTCTCATGTTAGAAGCTAGGACGATACGATCAGAGCAGCTGGTGCACATGTTTAGTGGAAGCAAGACTGTAATTCCACTGGTGACAGGAAGTGGCCAGGTTCTTTTTAGCGAGCGGGAAAAAAACGCACTTAAATGCTCCGGGATTTCAGGGCTCTGATAGGGAAGTTTCCCACATTCTAATAATCAGAACGCCAGTGTACATAGTCTTCAAGCCTTTCTGGACGCATCAGAACATTACAGCTCCCGCCGCGCTCCGTGTGCCGTTTTCTGCTGCCGCCTGAATCAAAGTGGTAGGATAAAGTATTGCTGCAGCAGCTTAGGGGTGTTAAATGATATTCACTGCTCCTTGTTCTCCGTGATCAATAGTTTGTGGTGTACATGGTTAAAGTTGTCTCCATTTGAATAGAATTTGGCCTCATAGTGGATTCATGTGAACGAAGTCTGATTGCATTGTAAAACGGCTTAATTCAGGGGAGAACTTGAAGGTTTCCACCCCATTGAATGCTTTGCCAGTCAAGCATTATTCTTTTCCTGATTTATGGCTGTCATTTTTTTGTAAGATTTATCAGCTCGTTTTTACCTATAAAAGGACGAATAAAAACTTACTATTATTTTTGTAAACTTAATTATGCAACTCTTGTCATTCATATTCCTCCAGCCATTCACTGTTTTTATTTTATCGTGGTGATGCGTGGATACACCAGGAAATCATAATGCAGTCGTACTAAATTAGATAATTTGATGCTTGAAACTTCCTGGCAGATTAAAACTGTGTGCCGGACCGAGACTCGAAATCGGGACCTTTGCCTTTCGCGGGCAAGTGCTCTACCAGCTGAACAACCCACGCACGATTCACGCCCCGTCCTCACTGCTTTAATTCCGCCAGTACCTCGTCTCCTACCTTCCAAACTTCACAGAAGCTCTCCTGCGAACCTTGCAGAACTGTAACACCTGGAAGAAAGAATATTGCGGAGACATGGCTTTGCCACAGCCTGGGGTTGTTTCTAGAAGGAAAGTTTCACTCTGCAGCGGCCGAGAAACTGGCTCGTAACAATACGCCAGCCACTACTCTTGATGAACTGTGGTATCGTGTTGAAGCTCCATGGGCTGCTGTACGTGCCATTCAAGCTCTGTTTGCCTCAATGCCTAGGCACATCAAAGCCGTTATTACGGCCAGAGGTGGTTGTTCTGGGTACTGATTTCTCAGAATCTATGCACCCAAATTGTATGAAAATGTTATCACATGTCAGTTCTGGTATAATATATTTATCCAATGAATACCCGTCTATCGTCTGTATTTCTTCTTGGTGTAGCAATGTTAATGGCCAGCAGTATATATAGTGTCACCTGTACATGTAGACTAATCGTTGTAACTACAGTAGGGATTTTGAAATGGTTTTGACTAATAATGAGGAGACATAACCAGATTTCTATATGGCATGGTGGAGTAGTGATAGTTGCGCCTTGGGCGTGGAGTGAGCAGGTTGTTCTTACTTCCACCCATACCACAGCACTGCATGTGACGAACGCGTGTGTACTCAGTCTTATGTGTGTGTATCATCCGTGTCGCATCGTTCTTGCGTAGCGAAGTTTGTTGGGGTTTTCTCTCTGATGGTGGTATTCTCTGCTCGAGCCATGATGTTTGGCAAATCTCTCTAGAATTTTCCTTGTTGGCGAACCGTTCGTTTCACTTTTGACAAGATTACTGTCATGTTGAAACAGCTTCTTTATGCGTTCACAATTAGTTTGCCGATACGATTCGAGTTGCATCTGATCATGTAGATAATGCTTATTTTGACTCCGATATGAATGCATTTTTTGTGAACTTCTAAGATCCCCTGTAAGTAGACCGGTTTCCCTCGGCGGTTGGTTTTCAGCTTATTTTGATACTGTGTGATGGTTCCGTTAGACAGTCTTTCTCACAACTGTGGCAATAGAGAATATTTAGGTTAGAGTTTACAGGCTTCCACCTGAAGTGCACTATTCTGTCTTTTAAGGTAGTGTTGCTTCCTTTTGGAATCGTTGGGTATAACCACCAGGAACGCAGGTCTGCACAACATGGCTTGTAATGTTACTCTGATATCCAAAACGTAGAAATGTGCGTTCAAAAGAATACACCTTCAAAACTGAATGTTTGTGATTAGTGGATTCACCGGATCACCAATTGCAACGTGTAACCGATTTGAAAAATTATCGAAGTGCGCAAATAACCTTTAATCGAATTTTATGAAATTTTTCGTAACAGAGAAACTACTTGTATTTAACTTGGAAAATTGCAATTTTTAGCTAATATGAAAGCTGTATTTAGTCCTAAAATGTTCGATACATGCGACGCCCCCCCCCCCCCCCCCCCAATTCCATCTCCCAGTGACAAGTGACAACGAAAGCTTTTACCGGTTAGTTGAGTTTCGGTATTTACTCTACACCTCAAAACTATTGCTTTTGAACTGACGTAACCCTTTCACTGACCGTAGGGGATATGCTTACCATTAGATATATTTCTTTAAAGTGTTGAAGGAAATGTGTCATCACTTCTGTACGCTGCTGGCATCTAGTGGCTGTCCACTGCATCACCCGTAATTTCTCTTTGTTGTGAAATATAGCCTTCAGGACTGTGGGAAGTATATATAACCACCAAACAACGCTGTTTTAATGGGTATTGGGAAGTATGGTTACCACCAAAGTAGTTTCTGACAGGGGCTTGGGAAGAATGCTTACCACAACATTAATTTGTCTTTCGTGGTCCTGGGGAAAAGCATTCTCATCACCAACTTGGGGGTATCCCAAAGGTTTTCGAAATATGTCTTACCACCTCTGTCTATGCTTGACATCTTGAGTTAGTGCACTGCACCAGGTGTATGAAAGCTGCTACGGTAATCAGTTCTGTTTGTAGTGGAATCACTACTGTTGACGGAACACATAGCTTCGCTTCTGCAGTATATATTATTGTGATATGTACGAGCTCATACCTTTATATTGTGATGAAGTTTCAAGGGCTGTTTTGACGATGTGATAAGTAAACTTTAATATTGGCAACATAACATAAAATAAATACATGAAACACTATTTATAATTTTTTATGTGGAATGGCAACACATAACAGCTCACAAAAGGTAAGTGGGAAATCCATTTACCACCATAGTTTTAATACCGTACCAAGGTGCAGTGGTGATATATATGTATCGCCATAGTTTTTGGTCCTAAATCACAAAAATGAAATTATAGAAAAATATCGTCAGTTGATCACAATTCTAATGGGATAGCAAATCGTTCTCTCGGCTGCTGCAACAAGAAATGCCCCCACGAAAGAGTTAAAGGATGTGTCATTATTTGGAACCGTGCGTAACCTAAGAGAATGTCAAATTAATTTTAAGGCTACTAATTTATTGTGGACCTCTCTTCAAAGCGATATTTGGATAAAGGGGCTCGAATTGCACTTATTTCGACACACTGTAAAGGGAAGCACGCTGTACTGTAAATGCACCATGCTAACAGGCACAGGAATCCACTACCCATCGCCAGATTCAAACGTGGATTCTCTTCTGCTGGTCGAGAGGAAGCGTATCGTGGGGGTTTGTCCACATATGGCTCGTGATGACTGAATAACAACATTTATTGGTCAGCTACAATACAATGACTGTGAGCCCACTGGACGAGGCTTCCTTCCGTTCATAGTGTTCTAGGTGCAAGGGCGAATTAAACGGGCTTGGGAGGGGGAGACGAGAGGTTGGAGTGGGTGATCGCCCCCTCCGAGAGTTGGAATTAAATTAAAACCAAATGGTAATTTTTGTAAACGTCACCAAACTCAAACACGTTAATTTAGTCTTGATAAGTGGATTTATTCATTCAATTCAGTATTCCCCTAGCCATCTTACTTTATGTGCTCGAGAGAATGTACTAACTTCTCCAGTGACTTGTACTTCCCATCCTATTCGTATTAGTAGGGCTTCCCGATCTGCCACAGCAGTATGTTTTACAATTATGAACGAAACTGGCGAAAATATATCAACTCTCTGTTAACAAAAGGCTTATGTGCTTGTTGCTGCATGTGAACAATTATATAAAAGAAGTTACTCAGAAAGAGGTTATGATGCTATACAATTCAGGAAATTTAAGATTTTTTGTCTATAATAAAACACATTTTTGCAATTGTTTGATATTTTCAGTACGAAAACAGCTTAAAATAGTAGTTTTTGAGAGTTTTTCCTTCCTCTGGGGCTTCTTTCTCTTCTAGGCAATCCCCACCACCCATTAAACTTCATTAATCCTACCCCATTTCGGTGGCGACGGAGGCAGCCAGTGAATGCTGTGCACCTGCTGCTGCCACTGCAGCTGTGCTGGCGTTAACTGGAATCTGCTACCTCGGCACCAGCGCTACGGCCTTGCTGGGTCGTACTGCAGCAGCTGAAACCACGCACTGCGGGCCTCTGTTGCGATCACCGATGGGAGGCATGGAAGCAGCACGAGTCAGTGCACTGTGTGAGTGGCCATTCCGGGCTGCGGTGGTCTGGTGATGGCAGGCTAGCAGATCCAGTACTGGTCAAAGCGTTTGTAGAGGCATCGTCCCAGGCAATGGTGACAGTGCATTACCACAATGCACCCCAAGCGATGACTCCCATGACAGCGACTATCTGTTGACGGCGTCTGACAATGGCTACTGTGGTGGCGTCACTCTGGCGTCTCCTAGGCGATGACCTGCATTACAACAGGCACTATTACAATGAGTGAACTGGTGGCAGGCTCTGTGTCACTCCAACGCCACATGACAGAAGACGATGATGAGCTGGCTGCCGATCCTTATATATGGCTTTGTGCCGCTGATGTTCGCGATTCTTCTTCCCAAGAAGGTTGGTTGAATATTGTGGTGATGCTCGGTTGAAGTACCTGACCCGATTACCACCGTCAATGTTGACACCCTGGTGTGCGCCGAGCAGCTTTACGTACATGCTCTGCTGGCCAGAGACTTGTGTTCTCCTTTGTGTTGCTTGATTTGCCGTTCCACTGACCCACTTACATCACGGTATCATACCAATGAACTACGCAACAGAATTTAACACACATACAACTTCTAGCTGCCAACATTCCTTCACATTTAACTAACTCAAGTGCCTCAATCATTCAAACCTCTACACTCCCACCTTCTATGGAAATAACGCTTCCCCGAATTCTGCCTCTGTATCTGTTTCCACTTGACTCTACTTACATGGTTTTCAACCCACTACTAATACTCAACTTGTGCCGTATCTACACAGTTCACCTCCTTTGGAACTCTATATTATAGCTTGTCACTACTAATTACGCCACAGTTCTCCCTCTTACAGTCCATGAGCACACTTAGTCTTTTCCTTCAAGACTGTTCATACATTACAATGTATCGTTGAGGGGACTGTGCGATCCTGATTGGTTTAAACCCTTAGGCTGAAGGCTGGGAGGGGTATAATTTCGGCAACTCTTCTGTTGAACAATAAATATATAACTCTGGTCACCACAAGGATTACACAAGCGACTGATGTTAAGGAATCAATTACTAACAATTGCTGCTTCTGTTTACTTCTGTGGCTTTTCACGTGTTCTAAGAGATGTTCTGTAGTAACACAACCATACTGGTTGGCAGTCATCTGATGCACAGAGGTGAGCAGGTCTTTGTCAATGCTATCATTAAGAAACAAAAGGTGTTCGGAAGGGAAAACTGAGTAAGGGAATCAGGTACATAAATTAAGGAATAAACCATGCTTAAGGCTATTTTGATAGCTATAAAGTGGAAAGTAAATCATGTCATTCCTGCATCCCTGCTCTAGTTCTTAGCATACTATACCAATGACTCGGAGTGATATCCTATTTCCTTCACTATGCTTTTTCCTTTTTCTCCTCCTCTTCCATCGTTAATTCCCTCTTCCTATAGAAACTGGGGTCACATGAGACAAATTGTCTATTATCCCCTTTAAACAACTGAATTCAGCTATAGAAGGGTGGGTGGAGCGCTGTAATTTAACGTGGAGACATCATCCCTTTAACCTGGTAAGGGTCATTACACTATGGCTCAAACTTATTTGTTTTCTACTTTGGCACACAAGAATTCGTTATCACAACCCAGTACCCAAATGGTACTTAGGTAACACTGCTTTCACATCATGCACGCTTTCCTGTTTCAATAAAACATTCGTATTCATTTTTTGTACTTGGCTCCAGACAAGTTTCACTCTCATGGCGAAATCCTTTGCCAATCGGATGTCTCCTTACAGGGGGCTTTGCAAAATTTAAAATGCGATGTTAACTTATGACAAAAAATTACTTCATAAGGGGATAACCCTGTGCTCTGGTGAACTTTCAAGTTGTGTTCAGTGACAAAGTAGGCCAATAGGACATCCCAATTGTTATGCTGGGAATTTATGTAAAAACTCCTGTGGACCCATTCTGTGTGACTATTAGTTTGAGCATGCAAAGCATTTATCCATGATTTATTCATATGAAACAGTCTGCATGTCTGCTGGATTAATTCTGATATAAAATTAGCACCCTGTCCATGATTATGGTTTCAGGTGCCCCAGACCAAGGTGTCCGCTGCCTGACTGGTGACTGAGGCACCATCGTGGCTTGCTGTTCTGTTAAAGCTATCGTGGAACATAATGAGAAAAATGGTTAATAAAGGTTAATATGAAACTAATCCCTGCTGGTGTTTGTGCTAGGAGTCCAAGGATGTCCAATACCATTATTTGGAAGCGTTTATTAATTCCCAATAACTTCTGTAGTTTAATTTTCTGGTGGTTAAGTTCTGCTCTTTGAGTACATGGAACACAATTTTTCACATAATGGTCGATGTCCTGCTTACATGCAATCCACCAATAATCCTGTGCTATCCTTCTCTCCATTGCTCTTCATTTCCAATGTCCTTCTAAAATCGACTCATGGACTTGCCTCAACACTTCATCGTGCAAGCTCTGTGATACTGCTAACTGTGGCCCATTTCACATCATGCAATATAATACTCTGTCTTCTGTGCAGAACTGCTGTTGTTTAGCAAACCATTGTAAGTCCAAGTCAGCACTTGGTGCTACCCTCTATTTACTTAACATCAATGACTATGCCATCTGTAGTGAGTGCCTTATGGCTGTGTCTATTCGTGTTAGTTTGAGACATTCACAGCCGAAGTATTACCTCATAAACAAACTCGCTTAACTGCAAGGCCCATTTTGACAATCTACTCATTGTATCTGTAAGTCCTAAAAGTCACTTAAGTACTGTGAGATTAGTTATCACTTTAAATTGTCTACCATTGAGATAACAACGAAAGTATCAACTTCCAAAAATCACTGTGAGCATTTCATTCTCTGTAGTGAAATAATTTCGATTAGCATTATTGAGCTGCTGTGAAAGATATGCGGTAAGGTGCTCCTGTCCATCTTTCCTGACTCAAAATAACCTCTAGAGCAAAATCCTTAGAATCACAAGAAAGAATGAAAGATTTTTTCAAAATTCAGATAGACCAAGATGGGAATGGGTGTCAATGGATCTTTCAAATTCTAGAATGCCACCTCATACTCATCTTCCCAATGAAACTTCATTCCTTTCCATATGAATTGCATGAAAGGTATTGCAATTTCTAAACGTTTTAACACATATCTACAGTAAAAATTCGCGAGCCTCTAATAAGATTGCATTTCGTTTTCTTTGGTGGGTGTTGCAAAATTTTGAATGGCCTCAACTAGATTTGGATTGGTATGAATTCCATCCTGCCCAATAATTTTGGGATACAAAAATGACATTTCTCTGAGCTTAACATTAACCGTGCTGAGCACAGATGATCAGACACTTTGTGCAACCACTTCAAATGTTCTGGAATATTCTTTCAACACATGATTTTGTCATTCAGCTATACCAGGCACTGTTTTAGTTGTAATGCGTGTAACACTCTATCCAACAAACGCTAAAGAGGTTGCTATGCGGTTTTGAATCCAACAGGCATTGCGCAAAACTAAAAATCCTCAATCGGCATTGAATATGTAGTTTTCAGTCGCTCCTCTGGTGTTACTTCCAACTGGTGGTAATCACTATGCAAATCCAGTGTTGTAAACTACTGACACGGACCGATGTTTCCCAGTGTATCTGTTATACACTGAAGAATCAAAGAAACTGGTACACCTGCCTAGTATCATGTAGCGCCCCCCGAGCGTGCAGAAGTACCACATCACGATGTAGCATGGACTCGACTAATTTCTGAAGTAGTTCTGGAGGGAAATGATGATATGAATCCTGCAGTGCTGTCCATAGCCCGTTAAGTCTACAAAGAGGTGGAGATCTCTTCTCAACAGCACATAGGGAAGCAACCCAGACATGCTCAATAATGTTCATGTCTGGGGAGTTTGGTGAACAGTGAAGTGTTTAAACTCGAAAAAGTGTACCTCGAGTCACTTCATAACAGTTCTGGACGTGTGGGGTGACGCATCGTCCTACTGGAATTGCCCGAGTCTGTCGGAACGTTCAATGGACATGAATGGAAGCAGGTGATCAGACATGGTGCTTACATACATATCACTTGTCATGTCGTATCTAGACGTGTCAGGGGACACATTTCACTCCAACTGCACGTGCCGCACACCGATACAGAGCCTCCACCAGCTTGGACAGTCCCCTGCTGACATGCATCGCCCATGAATACATGAGGTTGTCTCCATAGCTGTACATGTCCAGTTGCTCAATACAATTTGAAACGAAACTCGTCCGACTGGGCAACATATTTCCAGTCATCAACAGTCCAATGTCGATGTTGATATGCCCAGGCGAGGCATAAAGCTCTGTGTCGTGCAGTCATCAAGGGTACACGAGTGGTCTTTCGGCTCCAAAAGCCCATATCAATGATATTTCATTGAACGGGTCTCACGATGACACTTTGAAACCTGCACAAATTTGCCGAAGGGTTGCACTTCTACCATACTGAA
This sequence comes from Schistocerca gregaria, assembly GCF_023897955.1. NCBI lineage: Eukaryota > Metazoa > Arthropoda > Insecta > Orthoptera > Acrididae > Schistocerca > Schistocerca gregaria. The sequence continues at coordinate 647,497,133 of NC_064922.1, read as the reverse complement.
CGGTTTTCTTCCGTTGTCGTTGGTCCTGTTCTTGCAGGACCTTTTCCGGATGTTATACCGGATACCTGACATTCACGGTATACCCGTGAAATGGTCGTACGGGAAAATCCCTACTATATTGCTACCTCGGAGATGCCATGTCCCATCCCTCTTGCTACGACTATAACACTCACTTAAATCTCGATAACCTGCCATTGCAGATGCAGTTACCGATCTAACAACTGCGCCAGATCTTTGTTGTATTATATAGGCGTTACCGACCGCAGCGCCGTATTCTACCTGTTTACATATCTCTGTATTTGAACAGACATGCCTATACCAGCTGCTTTGGCGCTTCAGTGTTTTAGGCGTAGGATACGCATCCGACACCATTTTCTGGTTGAGGAGCCTTTAATCACAACAGAAACGTTATGCTTTGCCACCATCTGGTGATTTTTTGCTTACTGTTACAATGGGAGCATATCAGGGAATACAACTAGGTTCTATGATGCCATCGCTATATTGCTGATCTATAAATTCTTCCCTAATCGGCTGCAAATGCCTTGGAAGTCGGCACGATCGTTGTAGATGGGTTCTTCACTTCCAGTATCAATTTGGTGCTGAACACGTGGTGTTGCGAGGAATGAACCCGACGGATTAAATAATTCCACATACTCTCTCAACCGTTGCTCCCCTAATTATCTATACTGTGCTTAAAGATGTGCTGCCTTGGTTCTTAGTGCTGACAAATTGTCAGACACTCCCGGCATTGTCTAATTTCTTGTAAAATCACGGTCTATTTCATCCTCATCTAACACTTCTAAACTCGCAACCTCCGTACCCTTCGACAACTTCACTGTGGACCAAAATTGTTAATACTGACAGGACCCCCAGATGCAGGACGGGCTATGTTTAATAAAACAACTAACTGTATCTAGTACTTCGTTACACACCAAAGGATCAATGATACACAACGAGTTCACTGGTACGTCAGTACCAACATCAATCGAGACTGTCTTTCCTGTACTTCTCGGTATGTGATCAAGCGAATTGACATTAAGCGACCTTGTACACAGTTTAATTGGTTCCCCATGGCGGTGGGGCGAAGCTTGAGACCACGAAGGTATTCTGGCTTCAGAGCATATCTGAAACAAATTTCCAGCCAGTTCTACCGTATTTCGTTTCAGGGCAATTAAGGGGCGTTGTGGAACCAGAAAATCAAGTCCGACACTCACGTCACACCTGCCACTAAATATGAGAAGAACTTCTACATCCACTTGGAATTTAACCTCACCCACTCAGAACTTCAGCACCGAGTGAATTTACAAGTCCTCCGCCAATACCACTTAACGTCCAGAGTGGTGCACTTAACATATTTGCTCCAAATATTCGCTTCCTTGCAGCCGATACCCGAGCAACGGTATCCAAGGAATTTTACATAATTTATCCTTCACATAGCCAGTCAGAAAAAGTCTACCACTGCTTTCTTATACGTGGTAACTCTTGCTGAGAGTGTGGCACAGTGGAAAACCCGTCCCCTGTGCTATTTAACTGCTGCCCGTATGATCTACCTTGTGATTAACCCTTGCTGTTGCTGATTTCTATATGGCAATGCCGATCTTGGTGACCAGATTTCTTACAATACCCGAAACGTTGCTGTGGTTCAAATGGCTCTGAGCACTATGGGACTCAACTGCTGTGGTCATCAGTCCCCTAGAACTTAGAACTACTTAAACCTAACTAACCTAAGGACATCACACACATCCATGCCCGAGGCAGTATTCGAACCTGCGACCGTAGCAGTCGCACGGTTCCGGACTGCGCGCCTAGAACCGCGAAACAACCGCGGCCGGCCGTTGCTGTGTGCAGTCACTTTGTAGGTAACCATTTCGTCCACACTGAAGACAACTGATGTCCGTACTAAACACTACGATGTTCATGTTACGTAGCAAATGAATTAGTTTCCTCTAGAGGTGATTCAGTACCCATTAATTCACTCAAATACCCAGGAAATTCCAAACGAACCTTTCTTGACATTTTCGGTTGCAGCCCCCTCAAAAACGGGCCAAAAATCCTTTGCTCTTCCTCCCGCAAAACTGCCGTGTTACCCCTAACATATTCTGTAATATCATAGATAACTACACTGATTTTGTGAATAAGGGCGACGAAACTTTTAATTGATTCATTTTACTCACGAAATATCGTAGTAAGCTGTTCCCGACAATGTCTCGTAGTGTTCTTCTTCTGACTTCTCTCGGTTCATCCTCCCTGAAAATCCTCAATCGTTTTAGCTACCCCTACGTCCTCTTTACACATAGCATGTTTTATAGCGTCTCCCATTATTCAGTCTAGCAACACGTAATAAATGCTCCTTACTACCTCCCCCACCCCCACCCCCAAAGTTGGCAGCTGGAGCAAAATTGTCAAAATAGGTCCCCCAGTTTCCCTGAAAATGGGTAACGTATCCAACAGCAGTGCCATTGAAGTTAGGTGGGATGGGGAGTGACTGGTCCCTCTCCGCCACTGTGAGCTTATTTGTCTCTATCTGCAACTGATAACGTCAGTGGCCGAAAGTTCCTTCGCCATGATTATAAGTTAATGAAGAGAAAAATACACACAAAGAATTTAAAAAAAACGAATCAGGCAGAAAACAGGAAATGGGACAACCCAACAGGCTCTAAACCAAAATAACTGATATGAGCACTTACTTCCTTTGCTGCGTTGCACAGCGTCGCTGTAGGTGCTTCATCCTGCTAACTCTTAACTGCACGAGATCCGTCCTCCACTAAGCCGCAGCAGTCTTCGTCACACCAGTGTAAACACTCCCTGTTAACAGGCACGGGACTCCACTACCCGTCGCCGAAATCAAACATGGATTTTCTTCTTGACATGACGAAGAGGATGGTTGGGGTGTGTCCACTGGTGGCTCCAGATGAAAGAATAACATTTCTTGGTCAACCGTAATACACTGGTTGTGGGCCCTCTAGACAAGATTTGATTCCGCTCGTAATATTCTCGGCGGTGACGAAGTTGGCCGGCGGACGCTCACACGCCCCCGCACCGCGACGACTGTAGCGGCGCTGGCGTCAACTTGAATTAGCTGCCTCGGCAGCTGTGCTACGGCCTTGTCGGGTCCTACTGTGGCGGATGGAAGCACGCGCCTCGAGCTTCTGTTGTGATAGTGGCTGGGGGCGTGGCAGCGGCACAGGTCGGTGCACTGGCTCAGTGAGCGTCACCGGCTGCGGCTGTCTTGCGTCGGCGTGTGGGGGTCCCTGGCTCCTGTCCCGGTGACGGTGTTTATGGAGGCAGCATCCTAGGACGGTGGACAGTGCGTTACCACAACGCACCCCAGGCGATGACTTCCATGACTGGCGGCTGCCTGTTGACAGCGTCCAACGGTAATTACGGTAGCGGCATCACTCTGGCGCCTTCTAGGCTATGACCTGTGACGACTCCGAACTGGTGACGGCACTAAGTGACACAGCCACTGCACTACTCCAATCCTCGCGACAGACGAAGACGACAAGCTGGCTGCCGGTTCTTAAATACAGCTTTCTGCCGCTAATGTCTGCGTTTCTTCTTCCCCAGAAGTTCGGTGGAATATTCTGGAGTTGCTAAGCTGGTGTAATTGACGCGATTACAGTTCTCGATGCTGACGCCCTGGAGAGCGGCGACTGCTTCTTGTTACGTCCCCCGTTGGCCATCACACAGCGATCTCCTTCCTGTCGCTTCATTCGACGCTCTGACGACCCACTTATGCCATGGTATTATACCACTGAACTGCACATCAGAATGTAACACACATATGACTTCTGTCTCCCAATAATCCTTCACATTTGAACTGACTTAATCGCTCTAATCATTCGACCCTCTCTGGCAAAATCACTTCATTGACTATCTTATAGTTTTATATGTACCTCACCTCTGGGTTGTAGACTGGTTCTTATCTTACGATAATCCCTATGTGTAAAATATTATCTCTATGAAGATTTGCGTTCTTCGTCATCAGCGTGCTACCTCAGTGCTGTGTTCGATGCCGTTCTATAGTAACGTCAAGTGCTGCCATTTTAATCATTTACTTGACTTGTACACAGTGTTGCAGTCCGTGCTTGTTCTGTGCTACGCCGCCTATCTCAACTTTTATGCTCCAGCCGTACTTCGCCTTGTGTTCTTTTAATTCTTACAGTGTGTGCTTTTATGGTGTAAAATACTATTTTAGATTTTTATCACCTTTTTTACAGTCACCACTTTTTTACGCTCTCTTCCATCATGTTTCCCTTTTTTTATATCTATGTTCCGCCATATTTTCTCCTTTGTTGTTTTAAATGTGTTCTGTATATAGTTAATGTCTTTCGGCTGAAATACAATAAAGAAAAGGAAAATAAGATTTGCGATCGCTAACACTGAAGGAGAAATTTCACTTTACTGCTTCTGAAATTATTTTACTTTAGTACATAGTGAATTTACTTTACTAAAACTGGTTTGAATTTTCTTTCTTGGAATCGAGAAGGATGTAAGCTCAGATTATGACGTATGACAAGGGCTACCATCTTGAAATATCACTGTTACTAAGAAATGAGAATTCCATGCCGTACAATAAGTGAAAAATTAATGCCAAGAAAAATTTTGGAAAATGTTTTATGAAAGTGACCTTTGTTTTTACATTCAATACTCTTGTAACTTTGAATCTGTTTTTATTGGCTTCACTAACATTCACTGAAATTACGACAGTCTTGTATTACCGTGATTCTCAAGCATTTTCTAACGGCCTTTTGATTTTTTGAATTTAGACAAAATCAGTTAAAACCAGTGACAAGGAAATGAGAAAACATTTTTTTTGAAATATCAGCTAAATAACTTGGAACAGAATTTTTGAAGACATATTTCCTGTTCAGAAAATGGTCACATGAGAAATTGACTCTAATATTCATTTGCAATCCCATCCACTCAGATTTAATAAAAAAAAGTTCTTCCGTTAGTGAAACTAGAGGTGGTAGTGTTGTAGTTGTAGACTTTAGTCTAGAATTCGTAGGGCTCTTCACGTCTCCAATAAGATGGAATTAATAGATTGCTACCACGCCACTTGCGGTAGCCATTTTCTTGATGTACCAAAATTTCATCGTAGATTAACCTTGCTTTAAAAGAGTCGTAATCCCCAGGGACGAGTTTAGTGCACAAATTCCGCTGACCCATCAACCGTCAGAGTAATAACCACAGTTTTAGCACTTTTGACCACTTAATGTCGGCCGACATGACCCCCCTGCTAACGCAAGCCAGGCTTCCTCGTTTGCTGCTCTACTGTGTCTGTCTTCCACCTACCTCTTTTTCTGCTCTGCCCTCGAACCCTGTGCATCGAGGTCATCCACACAAGCACAGGTACGAAACACGTAGTGGATCCTCTTGCTTTCTATTTACATTGGCAAATATTTTTACATTTTTACAGTAATACGGGGATATTACAGTTTTTATATTCATAATAAACATTCATTATTTTACTCTTAGTTTAATAAACAAATATTCCTTTGCGCTTCTTGCAACAGTTAGACACATACTTTAACATCTCGATACAACTGATACCTGACGTATCAATCTTCAAGGTGTTTGCTTAATAAAATGTTTTACACATCTTTTATCAAATTTATGTTGTATCCTTACACTACGAAATACGTCTTCTGTTGACATTAGCTGAATTATTGTCTTCGTAATCTGCTGTCAGTACTTCTCCAGCTTTAGACGCCGTTATGCAGACATTACCCCCTGCCTCCAAACGCCTTTCCTCCGTTACCGGCAGGTTCACATGTGCCCCTGTTGTTGGTAAGGGGCCGGCACCAGTAGCACAATTTAAATGCCAGCGGATTCAGGATAGTGAAGATTTTGAAGTTTGCCCTCCCCAAATTTCGACTCACCGAGAACGTAATGGTGGAGGGTGTTTCTTCTACCGGTGATGCTTCAATACTGATGTTCGTTGTTCTTGTTCCATCAGGGATTACGAGGCTGTTCTGTTGATGTTGAAATGAATGTTGCATCTGCGTCCTGTCCTCTACAAGTAGAAACGTCTGATCCGGTGGCTTCAGATGATTTAAGGAGACATTGTCTGTCGTTCTGCCTTTTTGGAGTGTTCTAGTGCAATACCACCCCTCTGTCGTTCTGATACTGTGCAGCAACAGTATGCTATGGGTTCTCTTCCGGCTACCTAGGTGATGTAGACAGCTATAGACGCTGCAATGTCCTTCTCTTCTTTAGCTGATGACGAGCATCATCGTCGCCCGATTGTTTCTCGCATTTCGTTGAGTGTAGTCGGGACATCTTGCCCCCCACCCCACCTCACCTCACCCCCTCCCCACACTTTTGAGCCCCCTTCTCTTCCGAGTTAAGAAGTTACTCCGTCACGGAGAGGTGTGAAACAACATTCAAAACTCGAGCGTGCAGCGTCGCGCAGAAGAAAAGCGTGGAATCTGCACCTGAGAGTGGGAAGGATTCAAATCCTGTACCTTCTTTTCCGCCATCTGTCGATGTTCTGGAGAGCGGGACGTGACGCGTAAATTCTTTTCTAGTCCAGCTTTCCAGTCGTACATTTTTAATTAATGCAGGCGTATACGTTTCTTACCCTAAATGTTAATAGGATAAGCTGTCCATTACGGGTTGCTACGTTACAATATTTATTTATTGTTCTCAAGCTGAAGTCATGTACTTTCAAAAAGAGTTATTTGATGGATTTTGTCTCTTTGGATGGTTATGTTGTTTTAGTGTTGCGCCGGATAATTCTACTGGCATAGCCGTGCTTTATAGAGACTGTATTCCGTTAACTTTGAAACGTTGGACGATTTTCGCGGTATAGGTTGTCGTTTGTACGATCTCGCCGTAATATTTCTATATGCTCCATCTAAATCTGGCCGTACATTTGACCGCTCGCCTTTTTTAAGGAAATATTTACTTCGTCAAAATCCGCATAAAATTTTCATGGGGGGGGGGGGGAGATTTTAACTGCGTCATATTTCCTTTGGATCACACTCCCAGTTACAACTACTGTCGTGAACTTAATGATGTGGTGGCGTCGTTGAGCCTGCAGGATGCTTGGATCTACAGGCAGTCCACATTAGTGCGTTTTTACGTATTTTACAGCTACTTCCAGTAGACTGTTTTTATTTGTCTGAACCGTTTTTGTTTGTCTGCTTCCCTACATAGCCAGCTTTCGTCAACTGATGTTATTCCTACCAGATTCAACGACCACTGTGCTATTTCTATTACTCTTAATCACGCCCCGCAGCGGGTGCATTTTTCTTTCCATATTTGGAAGCCAAATGTCTCCCATCTGGCGGACCCCTGCATTATCGCTCAATTATGGAATGGTCGGTTGCAGTTCCCATACCTCGACTTCGTACTGCACTCATGCTTTTTAGCCTTGGTAAAGCGGTTGAAATGAGGAGGACGTGGGACATTTATTATGCTGTCCTTCGTTATCTTTAAGGTAATTGTGAAACGTCCGTTTGAGAGTTATGGATATTCACCGCGTGAAGGTGAAGCTCTGCAACTCAAAACACTGCAATTCTTTGATTTTCGTTTGGATTATCAGCCACGTTCAAGTCTCCTAGATGAGTTGGCGTCTCTGTATCATTTAATTCGGCATGGAATGCGTCTCTCACCACCATTCGTTCTATCGATGGACGTCAAAGGTCATCCCACCCTTATATAATGCGTGAACTTTTCAGGTATTTTTCCTATGTTCTGTCCATCTCCCTACATCTGTCTACATGGATACTCTACAAATCACATTTAAGTGCCTGGCAGAGGGTTCATCGAACCACCTTCACAATTCTCTATTATTCGAATTTCGTGTAGCGCGAGGAAAGCATGAACACCTAAATCTTTCCGTACGAGCTCTTATTTCACTTATTTTATAGTGGTGATCGTTCCGCCCTATGTAGGTCGGCGTCAACAAAATATTTTCGCATTCGGAGGAGAAAGATGGTGATAAGAATTTCGTGAGAAGATTCCGTCGCAACGAAAAACGCTTTCTTTAATGATTTCCAGCCCAAATCCTGTATCATTTCTGTGACACTCTCTCCCATATTTCGCGATAATACAAAACGTGCTGCCTTTCTTTGAACTTGTACTCCGGCAGTCCTACCTGGTGAGGATCCCAAACCTCGCAGCAGTATTCTAAGAGAGGACGGACAAGCGTAGTTTAGGCGGTCTCCTTATTAAGGCCTGTTACATTTTCTAAGTGTCCTGCCAATACAAAGCAGCCTTCCCCACAACATTTTGTATGTATTCTTTTCAATTTAAGTTGTTCGTAATTGTAACACCTAGGTATTTAGTTAAATTTATGGCTTTTAGATTAGACTGATTTATCGTGTAACGAGTTCCTTTTAGCACTCATGTAGATGACCTCACACTTTTCGTTATTTAGAATAAACTGCCACTCTTCGCATCATTCGGATATTTTTTCTAAATCATTTTGCAGTTTGTTTTGATCTTCTGATGACTTCATTAGTCGATAAACGATAGCGTCATCTGCACATACCCGAAGACAGCTGCTCAGACAGTCTTCCAAATTGTTTATGTAGATAAGGAACAGCAAAGTACCTATAAAACTACATTGGGGAATGCCTGAAATCACTTCTGTTTTACTGGATGAATTTCCGTCAGTTACTACAAACTGTGACCTCTCTGACAGGAAATCACAAATCCAGTCACATAACTGAGACGATATTCCATAAGCACGCAATTTTACAACGAGCCGCTTGTGTGGTACAGTGTCAAAAGCCTTCCGGAAATCCAGGAATACGGAATCGATCTGAAATCAGTTGTCAATAGCACTCAGCACATCATGTGAATAAAGAGCTAGTTGTGTTTCACAGGTACGGCGTTTTCTAAACCCATGTTGACTGTGTGTCAGTAGACCGTTTCCTTCGAGGTAATTCATAATGTTCGAACACAATATATCTTCTAAAATCCTGCTGCATATCGACGTTAACGATATGGGCCTGTAATTTAGTGGATTACTCCTATTACCTTTCTTGAATATTGGTGTGACCTGTGGAACTTTCCAGTCTTTGGGTACGGATCTTTTGTCGAGCGAACGGTTGTATATGCTTGTTGAGTATGGAGCTAATGCATCAGCATTCTTCGAAAGGAACCTAATTGGTATACAGTCTGGACCAGAAGATTTAATTTTATTAAGTGATTTGAGTTGATTCACTACTCCGAGGATATTTACTTATACATTACTCATTTTGGCAGCTGTTCTCGATTCAAATCCTGGAATATTTACTTCGTCTTCTTTTGTGAAGGCATTTCGGAAGGCTGTGTTTAGTAAATGTGCCTTGGCAGCACTGTCTTCGATTGTTATCGCTCAGAGAAGGTTCAAAATGGTTCAAATGGCTCTGAGCACTATGAGACTTAACTTCTGAGGTCATCAGTCGCCTAGAACGTAGAACTAATTAAACCTAACTAACCTAAGGACATCACACACATCCATGCCCGAGGCAGGATTCGAACCTGCGACCGTAGAGGTCACGCGGTTCCAGACTGAAGCGCCTAGAACCGCACGACCACACCGGCCGGCCGCAGAGAAGGCATTGATTGTTTCTTGCCGTTAACATACTTCACATACGACCAGAATCTCTTTGGATTTTCTGCCAGGTTTCGAGAAAAAGTTTCGTTGTGGAAACTGTTATAGGCGTCTCACATTGAACTCTGCGCTAAGTTTCGAGCTTCTGTGAAGGATCGCTTATCTGGGGGATTTTGCGTGTGTTTAAATTTGGCATGTTTGTTTCGTTGTTTCCGCAACAATGTTCTAACCCGTTTTGTGTACCAAGGATGATCAGCTCCGTCCTTTCTTAATTTATTTGGTATAAACCTCTCAATTGCTGCCGATACTCTTTCTTTGTATTTAAGCCACATCTGGTCTACACTTATATTGTTAATTTGGAATGAGTGGAGATTGTCTCTCAGGAAGGCGACAAGTGAATTTTTATCTGCTTTTTTGAATAGGTATAATTTCTCGCTTATTTTTCGAGGATTTGGGTACTACAGTATTCAGTCTCGCTACGAGAATCCTGTGTTTCCTAATCTCTATATCGGTTTTGATGCTGGTTATTAACTCAGGATTATTTGTTGCTAAGAGGTCAAGTGTGTTTTCACAACCGTTTACTATTCGCGTTGGTTCTTGAACTACCCGAAATAATTTTCACAGATGGCGTTTAGCACAATTTCGGATGTTATTTTATGCGTACCTCCGGAATTAAACATGTATTTTCGCCAACTTATAGAGGGTAAATTAATGTCACCACCTACTATTATCGTATGAGTCGGGTACGTGTTTGAAATCAAACTCAAGTTTCCTTTGAACCTTTCAGCAACTGTATCATCTGAACTGGGAGATCGGTAAAAGGACCCACTTATTATTTTATTCCGGTTGCCATGTTTATAGTGTTGTTAAATCAGATGGTGCACCATCTGTTGATTTAACTTTCCTCCTTGATAGTGTTGTTACACCAGCTCTCCGACATTGTAGTTCGATCTTCTTCCCGCAGATCGCCGAGATTTGGATGGGCTCACCAAAGAATTTCATGTTCAGTTTTGGCCTCTGATAGGAGATACTATAACATCTATGCTGAATGAAGTGATGCAAGGCTCACACATCCCGCACTCCTTTAAGGTCGGAAAAATTGTAGTAATTTCCAAAAAGAAGGGACGTCTATCCGTGGATCACTTCCGACCGATAATGCTAATCAGTTTTGATTGTAAAATCGTAGCGCCGGCGATAAATATCCGTCTGATGGTTTTGCTTTCTGACATAGTTACGCATTACAAAGATGTCTCCCTGGTCATACTCTACTGATTCCCGTTGCTAAATGTCGTGCTCTCATCTCGATTGATTCCACTGTTCTTATGTCGGGAGCTCTAGTTTTTATTGATTTTAATCATCCGTTTGTCCGAGTTAGTCATGATTTTCTGTTATGTGTGTTGACGGCTATTGGTTTTAATGATTCTGCTCGACGAATTTTCACCAATCTAATTACTGGTACTCAGCCATCTATAGACAAAATAGTCGTCTTGCTCCCTCCACAGGAGTGCGTCGAGATGTCTGCAGTGGAGTCCCCTATCTATGTCGTTATTCGTGTTAATTCTGGAACCCGTAATGCGGTTCATAGCTGACCGATTGGGTGGCTGACTGGGATAAAGGTTTATCGTCCGTGTGTATGCTGATGTCGTTATTGTACTACGGTACTTCATACTCATGACGAAATACCGGTGCTCAAGGACGTTTCCGATGTATTTTGTCGCCTTACGGCAGCAGAGGTTAACGACTGGAAATGTCGGTAACTCAGTTTGTGAGGATTTGACATGGCTGAGATTCCATGGACTGTAGCGGTCACTCGCCATCGATCATTGAATGCTATTATTGATCGTTGTCCGATGAAGATGGCTGCGTAAACTGGAAGTTAAGGTTCGGACCTTGGAAACTTACGTGTTGAGCCAAGTCTACTAAGTTGCACAAATTTCTCCCCTTTCTGTAATGATGTCCCGAAAGTTACAACGAATATTGGGCAAGTTTATCTGGCGGAACTATTTTTCGGGTGCACTACGAGGTTACGGTGAGTCCCCAGCTGATGGGAGTTTTAGGCTTCCCTGATGTTCGGGCCAAGGCTTCGTCTTTATTTCTTCGACAAACTGTTTTAACGTGCTTTCGCGTCCACCCAACCATTTACAGCTCGCGTTTTTCACTGTTTCGGAGCTGCGAGCTTAATGCCTCCAGTAGATGTTAGTAGTGTAAATAACACATTACGGCATATTCGGAAATGTTTTTCTGATGTCAGTTATTTAGGGGTTTGTATTCTTTCCCAGTCGCATATCTCTGTAGAAATGCTGTTACATCGCTGCACGTTACCAGATCGCATTTCCTCTGGGGAGTCTCTGCCATCAGAGACAGATTGTAAGTTTAATTGGTCCAACGTCAGCCTACCTATTTTTACGATGGAAGAAGTCACATCCTCATGGTGCCCAATCGTTCCCTATCAACAGCCGACTTTCTCGCATCGGCGTTAGTGAGACAGACCAATGCAGTCGTTGCCATGAAATGGATACATTACGTCATCGGTTGGTCTCTTTGTGGATACGAGTTGGCTCCGCAGTCAATTGACCCATCTTCCCAGGACAGCGGAAGCAGCTACCTGCGGTGAGATTTTCCTGTACCCCGATTCAGCTCTCTTCCCTGGCACAAAGAACAATACAGTTACGTGATTTGTCGTTCATTACTTGGAGGGGGCGCGGGTATGACCAGTATATGGCCCATTGTATGTAGCCAAGTATGCCACGCTATCACAAGTTTTTCACGAATATTCTGTATCTCGTATTTAATCGATAAGGAGTTGGATGATGTGTAGAATCCCTTTTCTGTTCGGATGCTTCATTCCTCGTGGTATTTTTATCATAGTTCCTTTACATGCGTACTTTTACACAGTTTACTTTTTGGTTTTGTTTGTCTTTTTTTGTTTATAAAAGTTAAACAAAAAATTGTGGCAGGCGACGATTGGAAATGATTTTTCATTTCTTTTTTGGTGACGGAAACCATGTAGTATTGACACCGATCTTGCTTCTTTCCTTTTCGTGTAGCACTTTGTACGGTTTCAAAGAAAAAATAAATAAATAACAAAGACCAGTACAATGTGAGGAATCAGCCGTGATAGGCTGGTGACAGGTGGCTGGAAATTGGAAGGAAAAAAAAGTGGCCAGTAGACTGTGGGACTGAATTCCAGCTGGGACACCTTTTCACTTTTGCTTTTAACCTAGCATTCATCTCTCGATCGCTCAATGATGTGTAGATTCACGTGAAACGGAATGTGACTCGGATTGCACTTTACACTACTCTCCCTGGCTCGAATGCAATTTTGCTTTGTTTATATAAAGTTTTGTAGCACTGCAGCACATGATTCAGCCTTAAACTTTCTGTTTTCCTTGAATCAAACATAGATGCGAACACAATTCTTTGCACGTGAAAAACGAAAGTATTTGTCACAAAGGGACACTGCACAACTGTAGCAATGAGTCTCAACACTGAATCTGTGCTTACTAAGCTTCACAGCAAGTGTGCGGTCGGGGGCTATACGTCTACATTAACAGTGTTTTCTTCTTCCTTTTTTGTATCATTTTATTTTCTTTGTTTCTTCAGGCTCGATACACTCTGCCAGCGTTCAATACAGTGCTAAAATCTTCCCTACATATTTAAACTGAAGACCCCTGCTCATATCTTTTCGGACATTCAGGTTAATCTTAGGAATTATTGAAGAGATTTTGAAACAATTTCATTCATAAGTAGACCAATTTAAGAAGAGTGTTCGTGCATATAATTTATAAATATTATTAGCAAATTTTTAAACAATGTAGTACTTTACTTTACTTTTCCGTGTCCAGATCAAATGTTATTTTTCCAATAGTTAGCCACCGCTAAGGCTTTGTCGTTGGCTTGTAGCAGGTCACTAAAACTGCAGGGCTGCAGCAGTAGTCGGCACATGAGCAGATGTGTCTCGTCTTGTACCTCTCTGTATCCGCAAAGAACGTCATCATCATTAGTGAGCAGTCCCCTCTTGCACAGATTAGTTTTGCATCTGGGTACACCAGCCCTCAGCCTATTTAGTGTTCTCCACACTTTATGAGGAAGTTTGTTTCCAGGTGTCATTTGCTCTTTTGGTGTTATCTGCTGTGCGGTTTGTTCATTCTCCCATTTATGGACTCTATTATCTTCCTGTGAACCGTCAAGGATCTTGGTTCTTGGAATAAAGCTATTTCTAGACTTAAGCCTCCAAGCCCGAGTGACATGCCCATTCAGTGAGTGTCTAGCATCTGTTTCTTTCTTTGTTCTCTCAGCGTCTGCTGCCACTTGCCTTCTGATCTTGGATGGGGCAATTCCAGCAAGTAGGTACAAATTACCCGTTGGTGTGGGTCTGAGACAGTCTGTAACAATTCACATTGTCTCATTTACACTTACATCAACCTGTTTAGGATGTGCAGATGCTTTCCATTCTGGCGCTGCATAGTCTGCTGCAGAATCACATAGAGCGAGTGCTGATGTTCTCAGTACTGATGGTTGAGCTCCCCATTCATAGTATGTCAGCGTGCGGATGATGTTATTCCTGGAGCAGACTTTAGTCTTGGTGTTTTGGCAATGCTGCTTGAAGGAAAGCGTTTTGTCAAGTACAACCCCAAGGTATTTACGTGTTGGACAGTGCTTTAGCTTCTTATCTTGCCATGTAACATTGAGCTCAACTCCAGCATCTCTATTGCGCAGATGGAAAGCACATACTTTGGTTTTGTCAGAGTATGGCTTGAGGTGATTGGCGTCATAGTATTGAGCCAGTTCTTCAAGCGCTCTAGAGAGATTTCCAGATGTTGCAACAACATTGGACCCCTGGACCACCACAGCTGTGTCATCAGCATATACGAGCAGTCTTGCATCTTGAGGTATAGGTTGGTCATTAGTGTACACATTATAAAGCATGAGAGTAAGTACACTTCCTGGTGGTAAGCCATTCTTCAGCAATCGCCATCTACTGTTCGTACCATTCAGGGAGACATAAAATCTTCGATTCTGCAGAAGACTGCCAATAACCATCGTCAGCCTACAGTCCCCTGTGAGGTGATATAATTTGCGCAATAGCTTTCTGTGGTTTACTGTGTCGTATGCAGCAGTAAGATCTATGAAAGCTGCTCCAGTTTTTAATTTTTTTCAAACCCATCTTCTATATGTTGCGTCAGATTAAGTATTTGCCCACAACAAGACCTTCCTGGTCTGAAACCGGCTTGTTCCTTTATGAGCTTTCCATCTATAGTTTGTGCCACCCAGTTGAGAATCATCCGCTCCAGTATCTTATAGAGATAGCATAGAAGTGACAATGGTCTGTAACTTTTCGGGTTCTTTATCTCCTTGCCAGGTTTCAGTAAAGCCACCACTCTCGCCTGCCGCCATATTATTGGAATATTCAGCTCTTTAATACAGGTGTTCATCATTTGTAGTAACCAGTTTCGAGCTTTGGGCCCAAACTGGTTTTATTTGCTCCGTTCTAAGGTCACCATTTCCAGCGGCCTTATTCAGTTTCATACTCTGAATGGCGTCTTCCAGTTCGGTTGCTGTGAATGAAGCATTGAGGAGTCCGAAATCTTTTTGTTTTTGGGGTATGACTCTTTCCCTTTCTCTTTTCCCTTTGGTTTTCCCACTCTTCAGAAGTTGGCTAGCAATCTGAGTTGCTGTTACCCCATTGTTCTTCTGCTGGTGGTCAGTTGGGTCCCCACTTAAGTTTTACAGTAATTTCCATGCACATCTGCTGTTTTGTTTCATGTCAAGACTCTCGACTACTTTTCACCACCGTGATCTCTTATCCTCAGCAACAGCTCGCATTAGTTCCTCCCCAGCCCCCATCGTATCTTCGCTGAAGGAATCCTGAGTGAACAGCTTTTGGTACCTGTCAAGTAAGACCTTGCTGCTGCCGGTCAGACCCTGGATGTACTGGGTACGGCAACCCCTTGGGATGTTTTTCCTTGAGATCCCTTTCACAAGATCGATAAATCTACCATACTCATCTGGTCGAGGAGGGATTTTCTCAATCTCTTCCTCCAATTGCTCTTTAAATTTCTGCCAGTCTGCCTTTTTGAAGTTAAACCATCTTCAGAAAGGCACCTCCTCTGGTTTCACCATGGCATTCACAACACAAATGACGGGTCTGTGTTGTGTACTTGGGATAGGTTCTTCAACAAGCTTCATGCACTGTGCTGCTAACTTCCTACTCACAAAGATGTTGTCAGGATTATATCCCCTTCTCTATCTCCTGCTGTTGAACGATGCTGGCTGTTTGGGATCATGGATGAGTTGTAGGGCATTAGTGTCAGCCCAGGATTCAAGCTGTACACCATTCTCATCAGTCTCATTATATCCCCATCTTCACCATGGCAGTTGAAATCGCCCATGACAAAATTAATATGGTCATATGTAAAATTGTTTGGTTCATGGAAAACAAAGTCCACATCTGGTAGTTTGTATTGAAACATCCCCTTAGAAAAATTTATACAAGACTGTGCTTAAACTGACACACAATATTTTTAGCGCAACGGAATCTGACTTTCAAAAATCCCTACGAAAGAATGGCCCTGACTAACAATAACCTATACGTTTCACAAATCACTTACCTCACAAAAATCTTCGTTACTCGAACTACTGCAATACAGTGAGCGCCACTACTGCCAGCTAAATAAAAGATTCAAACTACTGAAGGCACTAACTACTGATAGGCATAGTTAGCAAATGAAAGATTTTAATACAGAACAAACAATGTATTTACCTTAACAGTCATACTATATATATCAGTTCGTGACGCCAATTCTTACAAATTTCAAAACTCCGCCATTTCTCTCCCCACGTCCACCACTGCTGGCGGCTCACCTCCAACTGCGTAACGCTACACACTGTTAGCATCCAGCTGCCGCTGCCCAACACTACAATGGCAAACAACAATGCAAACCAACCACAGACTGCACACGGCACAGCCAGTGATTTTTCATACAGAGAGCTACGTGGCGTTACCAATAAAAGAACCTAAAAAGCCTACTTACATAGCCCCCATGCTCCCCACAAAAAATTTTACAAATTGTTTTGGGCAGTGGCCAATACAGATTTGAAAAAAAATTTTCATAATTACAATAAGAAAGAAATGAAATGCACACACTTATCGATACAATGTTGGTCAAAAGCAAAAATTTTCTCACAGTCCATAAAGACAGTCCTGATCATTCATCACAGCATAATAGCAGTGTTTTTGCTCAATGTCTGAGCAGTAAAAGAAAATGCACACGGACATAGTGGATTTTCATGCAGTCTTGAAGACTTTCCAACGGAAACACAGTGCTGACTCTTGACATGCAGACAGGTAATGGGCCACAACAGAGCAAACCCACAGCAGAGTCAGTCGAAGTTTTAAAGAATATTGGTAGGTAGGTCGTCACAGAGTAGACCCATTGTAGTCCTGGTAGAGATTACGGTATTGGTGGGCCACCAGAGGTGCAGACCCACTGTAGTCCTTGTAGAAATAATGGTATTGGTGGGTCATCAAAGGTGTAGACCCACTGTAGTCCTTGTAGAGATGGCCAGCAGCCATCTGTTTGACTGTGCAGGCGCACAATCACCATTGAAGAGTCTTTCGGATAATATAGCAAGTCCATAACCCACCACTTGTCCACTCACAAAGTTTTTGGAATTGTCCTTAGAACCAGCAATGCTGTTAACCAGTTCCTTGCTGATTTATCAACACACTTGCAAACACTATCAATCCCTACTTCTCACATATTGTGCATATACTATAACCAACAGAAACGTGTGCAATGAAATGTAATTTACAAGTTACTTAATTTGAAGAACTGGTGTCTATACAGTTATAAATTTACAACATAAGAATACAATTACAAAGGTACAAAATATATCATTAAAGAACATAATAGTACAGACAACATTTGCTGTAATACAGGCTTTACAAAAGAATCGAAATAACAAATACGTCAGTGTTACAGAAATTATGACATAAGTACATACATAAAAGATCAGAATAACTTTTGAAACATCAACTTCACGCATGAGCATTAGAACAAAACAGAATAAATAATGTGTAAACATCATTACAAAGTAAATAACATGTTATTAATGCAAATTATATTCCTCATCATAGTGAATGTAGCTTAGTATTACAAAAATTCTGCATCGTAAGTCTTATCAGATAAACATATAAAGACCGGTAGAACATAAATACACAAGGGTACACAAACACATAGTGGGATAACACAAAAGGAAAGGACAGGGTTTGTTTTCAGGGTAACATTTGGTACTGGAGTCCAACCCAAAACTTCATTCCATAGATCACCCTTCTTATTTCAACATTTGCTCCAGCCAAAAAAATCCTGTCCAAGCATGCTTTCTGTATTCTGTTCTCATCCTCTTTCAAAAATAGTTTTCCTCCACTGTACACTACTTTTTTGGCCAAACCATTTTCTTATAGCTTCTCAATGCTTTTCTTCCAATTCATCATAGTTAGTTTCTTATATAGTCTACCCCTCTTAAGCTAACTTAAACCTACTGAGCTCAGATGCTAAACTAAGGGACGAGGCAATGCAGCAGCACAAAACAATTAATACAAACAGCAATAACAAAAAAAATAGAAATTGGCAAAGCAAGCAGCAGTAAATGTAATAACTTATATCTAAACATGACAAACCCACAAGCACAAAAAAATATTACAGTAAAAATGTTTAATACCTATGTCACATCTTAACACTAGAGTGATGCATCACGAGAACATACGCTAGCAGATAAGTTACAAAATCGTAAAAAAATTATTTTTGCAATTCCTGTCAAGGGAAATGTCTTTTTGAGCTCCTCCGTTTTTTAAGTGCATCATAAAGTTATTATTTACTGGATCTGTAGGCATAAAATATTTATATTAGTACATCCATTAAATTTTATAGTAACCAATGCTGCAATGCAGCTATAAACTAGATATTAAATAATAGGCAAAGCAAGGCGTGAAACGTCATTCGCTAGTCATATGGCGTTTCATAGTGCAGTAAACAATCTTTCAACTAGCAAGACAATAGCTGTGAAATGTTTCTCATCGTTTCATTAGGCATTTTAGTAAATATCATAAATTAAGAGCTCCACAGTATAATCATATGTTTTCAAGTTTGTGTGTGACGTTTTTACAATGCTTTCTACAAAGAAATATCAATAGCGAGGATAATGGCCTTTTTTTTCTTTTTTCTCCACCTGTGCCACTGACAAACACACACTAATGGCTTTTTTCAAGGCGTCTGTCGCGCAGCTGGGTGCCCACGACGCATTACTTGCAGGTGGTCATTTAACTTTCTTACCGACATATTTATGACACGAGTTTCCGCTTCAGTGGCAGTCTCATATAAAAAAAATTCACAGGTCAAGAATTTGCGTTACAAATCTGTAGAAATAAAATTATTTAAATATAATAGTGTCCAAAAAAATTTCGCCAGCATAGTGATACATTCACGCATATACACACATTTCATAACTCTTAAAGTACGATTCTTGGTTTCCAACCACCTTTTTTACAAACCAGAGTCCCTAACCACTACTCATTATTCCTTACCTTATTCGTCGACACTTCTTCAATATTTCATCCTAGCAGATATATAGCATAATCAAATAACTCATATAGCATCAGCTTATTGACCATAAACATACCACAACAGCATAATACACATAGTCATCGTAATAATAACATCATAACACCTCAGTCAACCCTCAAAAGCGTCGTAGCTTCTTCCAATAATTTCAAAACCTAAAAAAAATTCTCTGCTCATGTGAAAAGTGTCATCTGCCTCAAACGAACTTTAAAAATCATGATCCCATACCAAACACATCATTCAAAGCTCTCATAATATCACAATGGTTCTGAAAAAATATGAACATTTCACACAGTACAGACAAAATACAATTTCATAAGTGTGAAGTTATCCAACTGTGTAATTGCGTAGACATGTGTCACTGACGTAGTAAAAATATGTTTGTTTCTCTGTCAAATAATCAGATAGCTGTGTAATTCTGTGTCAGAGAAATATGGTACCGATGTGTAAAGTTGTATAAGCAAATACCATATTAGCTAGGGCTCCTTGTGCTTGCCAAACACATGATACACAAAGTAAGCGTGTACCCCCCTGAGGATTAATGAAATTATATCCTCAGGTGTTACAGATTACAGCAATGGAATGAAATGTATCATGGAAAACCTTTGTATCATTGTATTTCAAATATCTTTAAAAATAAATGTTTTAAGTACAAAATTAACCACTCAAATACGTGTACTGTAGCGCTAAACTGTACGTCTTGTTGTAAGATAATTTCTGTGCTTTGGAAGTGTCGTAGTTATCGTCCTCCGAAAGCTAAGTTCTACAGAAGTCAATGTACTTACCTCATGACAAACAAAAGTGAAATGCTTTGCGTATAGATATCGTAGTTACTACGCTTATTGCTGTGATGAAGTAAGTACTGTACTATAACGTATTGTTGTGCTACAGAAAAGGCTGTCTCATTGTAGCTATACCACAAAGTTACGACTAAAACATGCTTTCCTTTCCAGAAGAATTCAGAAAAACTGTGCGGATATAAAACAGATACACCGCAAAATCACAATGTAAATTGTGTCACACATTAGTAGCGTCGTGATATAATCGTGTAGCTATCAAAGAAACCAAACGCTAAGTCATCTTTAATCTCACAGAAAGTACTTCAAATAAAGAATGTCTTTTCAACTGAACCAAAATGTTGCATTAAAGCCTCATTAACAGTTTATCTTCTAAGTATGTAAGCCTTATAGTCGTTACGTAATAGTGCAGCTAACAAGCAAGAATGTACAAATAACAACACTGTGTCGTCTGTTCACTATAACAATGCATTCGTAATTTCTGTTTAAAAATGTTCCCTAGGTTCTAGACTGTATAGTTAACTTCAAAACATTGTTGCATGTTAACAGTTTCTCAGTGTGACAAAGCATACTAGTAACGTGAAATGAACAGCTTTATGGCAAAGAAAAGTTAATAAGCAGATTATCTTTCAATAAACGGTTTTACGTGTGAAATATGGTGCAATCCTTTACTCTTCATAGTACTCAGAGTTTCAACTTGAACGTAATTATCATGCGGTAAACGTCGGTAAAGAATACTGGAGTTTTTCTCAAGGTTAGCGCCTATGTTATTTTTCTCTGAGCCAGCCGGCGCACGCGGCTGCCTGCGGTGTGAGTCATTGCCTGTCTCTTTGTTGGCGCGCACCGTTATTGGGATTAGGAGACCTAACTTCTACAAATTCACCTTGCCGAGAGGGCCCTGTCCTGTAGAAATCCCGCCAGTTCTGATGCAATTCAGGTCTGTCATTTTGTCGGTAGATTCCATAGTTTCTTTCTTGTCGGCCACGTAGTGGAGAATTTCTCCCTGAATCGTAACTGCGCGCTGGACCATTGCGTCTGAAGTTATTCTGTCTCCCGTGATAATAATAATAGTTCTGGTTGCCATATTGTCTGTTTCTATGATTGTCTCTGTAATATTCATTACTACGGAAATACCATCTTTCTCTGTAACTATTAATCTGCCACTGGTTGTCATACGGGTGGTGTCTGTTTTGGTCACGATTTGTGTTGTGAGAATAGCCTTGTCGTGTCCAGTTGTTATTTCTTTCATCGCGGAATTGCGACGGATGTGACCTGTAATTGTTGTGTTCCTGTTTTCGCGTTCCTCGATTATTGTCAATTTCTAATTCTTGTAAGAGTCCCTGAAAAGCTTCAACGGCCTGCCAAAATAATATGCCATAAATGTTCAGGCAATTTGATTAAGCAAATGCGGATGAGTTCTGACGGGCTGTATGGGTTTGAAAGATACTGATTCTTATGTAACATGTCTTCAAAATATTTCACAAGACTTGAAAATTCAGATTGTTCGAAATGTTTCATCATTATGATGACATGTTTTACTCGGTCTTGTGTAGCTTGAGACCAATATGCTGAGAGGAAGGCATGATAAAATTCTCCTTCACTGTGGCAATCGTGAATGACCGATCGCATTCTTACAGCTGGTTTTTCTCCAAGTAGCCACACATAAATTGTAATCTGTGTTCTAATGACCAGTTGGGAGGAAAACAACGAGAAAATTTATGAAGCCACGCTTGTGGATGAATGCCGTTGCCAGAATTCTTAAATGTTTTGAATTTACATGTAGTAATGAACAGCTTATAGTCAAAATCATCATGTCGGCGAGTCGCATGTCGGTCATTGTTACATCGTTTCGGCGGTTCCATCTCAAAATTCAGTGTACCTTGCCAATTTCTTTCATGATTTCCGAAATGCCCTGTGTTATTATTTTGTGGTTGTTCTGTATTGCTATGTCCCTCTTCCCATACTGGGGCGCGAGTGTCCTCTGAAATATGTAATTCTTGTATTACTTGAGCCAACTGATCTTGTACTTCCCGCATTTCTCTTTTGTACTGTGTGTTGATTTGATTTTGATTCTGTTTGAATTTTCTAATTTGTTCATACTCTTCAGTGTCAGTGAAGGCTACAGGTTTTGTGTCATTCAGATCATCATCTACCTTTGTAGATAAGTTAGTGAACTGATCTGAAAGTTCGGCTACTTTATCCGATAGTGAAATTATTTCCTCTGTGTGTCTTTATGAACCAATTTTCAGAGTATCTACTGTGTCCTTTAAGTTCGCTTGAGTTTTTGCAAGTTGTGTAACCGAAGCGGTAGATGCAACTGAGTCAATTTTAGCTTGCAAGGTCTCATGATTTTCATGAACAATAGTTTGCAGTTCTTTTATGGCTGCTTCGTGATTCTGTAATGCATTTTCATGCCACGAAAAAATAGGTTGGAAATGCTCACAAATTTGTGTTTTTACGTCATTACAGACTTTTTGACATTTCGATTCGATGTTATGTAACTCATTAGTTAAATCTTCACATGTATGCTCAAGTGTGGTGTCTAACTTTTGAAGCTTTTGTTCCATTGTGTCTAACTTTTGAAGCTTTTGCTGTGTTTGTCTCAGATTTTGTTCCATTGTGTCTAGCTTTTGAAGCATTTGCTGTGTTTGTCTCTGATTTTGTTCCATTTTGTCTAACTTTTGAAGGTTTTGCCCTATTTGTTTCTGATTTTGTTCCATTTGTTGCATTAATTGCAATAATAATGTATTAGTGTCTGGGATCTGTTTTTCTATGCTTTTTGGCAGTGCATTTTCACCGGCAACATTTACATTTTGACAGGCAGAAAATGTGTCTTGACTCATTTGAGAAAACGGTAAGGACCCATAACCTAAGTCTACAGTATTTGCAATATTGTGTTCTGTCATTTCGGATTCCTGAGGCGAGCTGTTGCCGACTGATCGATCGATAATTGTTCCCTGTTCACTACTTGTTTCATTGTCTACACCATTATTTGCCGCTCGCTCCATTTCCCTATGCACAGTTACCAAATTACTACTTCGAATGTCTGTTAATTCACTACACAGTCGTGCTGATAAACGACGCTCGTCGTCACTATTATTTCTCAGTTTACTTTGGAGCCTAGTGTTACGTTTTTCACACGATAACACATAAAGGTACAATTTGAAGAGCAAAAATAAGAGAACACATTAACATAGCACTGAAAATAATATCTAGTTAATTGCAAGCGCAGCTGCGAAATACTTGGTGCCAATCTACATGCATGCCACAACTGTTTTACTGTACAACAATGAAAGACTACAACTACAAAGGAGATTCTCTCTACAATTACGCTCTAGCAATAAACAAAATCTACACTTATTACACAAACTACAAGAAAAAAAATCAGAAGATTCCAGTGAGGTATCCTCGGCTAAGGGTCGACATATGAAACATCCCCTTAGAAAAATTTATACAAGACTGTGCTTAAACTGATACACAATATTTTTAGAGCAACGGAATCTGACTTTCAAAAATCCCTACGAAAGAATGGCCCTGACTAACAATAACCTATACGTTTCACAAATCACTTACCTCACAAAAATCATCGTTACTAAAGCTACTGCAATACAGCGAGCGCCACTACTGCCAGCTAAATAAAAGATTCAAACTACTGAAGGCACTAACTACTGATAGGCATAGTTAGCAAATGAAAGATTGTAATACAGATCAAACAATGTATTTACCTTAATAGTCATTATATATATATATATATATATATATATATATATATATATATATATATATATATCAGTTCGTTACACCAACTCTTACAAATTTCAAAACTCCGCCATCTCTCTCCCCACGTCCACCACTGCTGGCGGCTCACCTCCAAATGCGCAACGCTACGCGCTCTTAGCATCTAGCTGCCGCTGCCCAACACTACAATGGCAGACAACAATGCAAACCAGCCACAGACTGCACACGGCACAGCCAGTGATTTTTCATACAGAGCGCTACGTGGCGTTACCAGTAAAAAAACCTTAACGGCCTACTTACAGTACACAAACGTCACAGAGAACTTCTGGGCGCGAATGGTAAGTACTTCAATGTTATTCACTTCTGTCATTGCGGCTGATGTTACGTTGAGACCGGGTCTGATGAAAATCGCACTCCTATGCTTGTCGTGAGGTCTTTCAATGGCCAAATCCATTCCTGCTATTTTAGGTATGTGGCTTGTGGCTCCCGGTGTTTTTCCTGCACCAGCAATACGTCGCATTTATGCTTATAGCACATGTCTTCTAGTAAAACACTCTTATGACTAGAGAATCCCTCAATATTTATCGACATCGTCGCAAGGGGTAGTCATAATAAAGGTCGATGCATCTTGATGTTAATTTGGTTTTTGTTGCGACACTTTCAAATTATACATATGCACTTTCAAATTATGGATTTGTTTGGTAAAGGAGTTATCAGTGGAGGAAGAGGATTAGGATTGTAAAGATCTTGAAGACATGAGCGCTCTGTTCTTGAATGGGATTGAGAAGTTTCTTCAGGATGGATACAGAATATTTCTAAATATTTCTACAGATGTTTGAGGGACGCATTTCCAAATATGACGAGAACTTCAGACTACTAATTTCTGCATCCCCCAAATTGCAAAGCACACTCTTAATTCACCGTAAATTCTTCGAACAAAGAGCAGTGAATTAATTAATTTTGAAGTATCGTAGTAAGTATGACCAATAACTAAAAGATGACCACCCGACCATCAGGCTGTGCTTTGAACTTACAATTTGAAAGAGTCAAATATTTTTAACCAGTAGTTTACCTGCAATCGTCTGAGAACAACTGTATAGCGAAAAACCACGTGAATCTAAAACATATGTTTTTTTATGTTATACTTAAAACTTTTTCCGAAAAACTACTATAGCAACTTCAGCGACTTTACTTCGCTTACATACAGTAATTTCTTTCAGTAGCACAACAGATGACTCAACTTTCAGCTCTCTGCCTTCCTTGAATTTAACCCAGGTGTAGACACGATTCTTTACGCGGCACGACGAAAAAGTCTGCCATAAAGAGTACACGAAAAACAGTTCCAGAAATGGGTCTCAGCAGTTGATCACAGTGCATACTAAACGTCACAAGAGGAGTGATGTAACACGAGCCAAACATGTATATCAGCTGTGTTTTTTCCTTATTTTTTCTGTTATTTGTACACCCTCAGCCAGGATCTGGTAAATGCTGAAGCACTCACACATAAATGCCATCATGATTCCCATACAGTATATTGTAAACACGTGATTTTGGATAGATTACTTAAATTACAATGTGCTCCGACCATTTCCATGAGCTGTCATGCCAAGTGCAATTTCAGAATGGAACAGACAACACTGATGCCCACAGCCAACTTTCCTGGTGTCCGCTGCTTACATTGCTTAAGTTGCCTGAAAGTGGTGCCATTTACGTACTCTGAATGTTATTCATAACTTAATGCACTGGCCCGTATATAAATTACGCTACGCCAAGTCGTCCGGGCATAGTTAATCAATGCTAATCGTGAAGCCGGGGAGCGGTTGGGAGGGGCTGGGGGCTGTGGAAGAGGGACAGCTAGTTACTTTATAATTAAAAGCAGTTCAACAGTGATTGAGTTCTGAATGTGGATTTTAATAAAATCTGTCACTACGACGTTAAATAAACTAACAGGATATTACTTAGAAAAATAATAAAATTTTCAAGCTGAAAGATGCAAAAGAGCAAAGTGAAAATTCGTTGGTGCGTTAACTTTGAGTCTTTCAATGTCTTTTTTTTCTTCGCTTCGCACAATAGACTTTACTCGGTACTTCCTAAGGCACCAGCATATCATTCAAAGATACTATCAACGATTTGTTGTGAGAGGAGCATATTAAATGTATTGCAAATGTTATATTTCCATAGACATGCCTGAAAGTTCCATTTTGCAGACAGCTGTATCTGATTATGAGAGGCTTGTGCATAAAACTATTTATTTTGTAACGTTTCGTATGCATATGTTCTGAGAACAACATCTTTTACTTTCAGTGACTTGCTGTGGTATACAACTCATACTGATGCAATTTTTTTCTGACGCTAAGGCTGTGACCAGTCGCAGGTCGAATGAACGGTTTAAGGCTTTACGACCGGAAGCAGTTCCCTTGGCAGTGTAGTAGGTGAATTTACTAAAGATGCTGTATAACACCCAAAAAGTTTCTCAGTGCATCTTGCATGTTTCTGCAGAAGCCTCAGTGCTGGATGAAGCATCAGAAGGTTTTCCATAATGTTGTTGTTGTTGCTGTGGTCTTCAGTCGAAACGCTGGCTTGATGCAGCTCAGTCCTGTGCAAACCACTTCATCTCCGAATAACTACGGCAATCCACGTCCCTCTGAGTATGCTTACAGTATTCATCTTTTGGTCTTCGTCTACGATTTTTACCCCCCACGTTTCCCTCCAGGACTAAACTGGTGATCCCTTGATGCCCCAGAATTTGTCCTACCAGCCGATCCTTCCTGTTAGTCAGATTGTACCACAAATTTCTCTTCTCCCCAGTTTTATTCAGTACCTCCTCATTAGTAACGCGAGTTATCTATCTAATCTTCAGGATTCTTCTGTAGCACCACATTTCAGAAGCTTCTATTCTCTTCTTGTCTAAGCTGTTAATCGTTCATGTTTCACTTCGGGCACGACGGGCACGAAAGGGAAGCACTGGTTGAGAAAGGAATGAGACAGTGTTGTAGCCTATCCCCTATTTACTTCGATCTGTGTATTGAACAAACAGTAAGGGAAACAAAAGAAAAACTTGGAGTAAGAATTAAAGGCTATGGAGAGGAAATAAAAACTTTGAGGTTTGCCGATGACATTGCAATTCTGTCAGAGACAGCAAAGGACTTGGAAGAAAAGTTGCACGGAGTGGATAGTTTCTTGAAAGTAGGATAAGTTGAACATCAACAAAAACAAAACGAAGATAATGGAATGGTCGTGCGGTAGCGTTCTCGCTTCCCAAGCCTGGGTTCCCAGGTTCGATTCCCGGCGGGATCAGGGATTTTTTCTGCCTCGTGGTGGCTGGGTGTTGTGTGCTGTCCTTAGGTTAGTTAGCTTTAAGTAGTTCTAAGTTCTAGGGGACTGATGACCATAGATGTTAAGTCCCATAGTGCTCAGAGCCATTTGAACCATTTGAGGGAATTAGATTAGGAAATGAGACACCTAACGTAGTAAATGAGTTTTGTTATTTGGGAAGCCAAATAACTGATGATGGTCGAAGTAGGAAGGATATCAAATGTAGAATGGCAATGGCAAGAAAAGAGGTTTTTAAGATGAGAAATTTGTCAACATTGAATATAGATTCAAGTGTCAGATAGCTTTACCTGAAAGTATTTCTATGGTGTGTGCTGACACATTATCTGCGTATCCAATTATGATGGCAACTGATGTGATATATATAGGGATCATATCATCCCGTACTTCATCAACAACAGCCTGAAGATGACTCATTGAAGTGTTGCAACTGGTTGCAACAAAATAAAATAAAATCGTAAGGACGGCTGTAGATGTTTTATTTTGTCACTAACGGAATGTTGTCAACTCCCAGGGCCTTGTTACAATAATAATAATGGCGATGAGATGTCCTGAAAGTGACACAAAACAAGGAAATACTCTTCTCAGAAGAGCACACAGAACCAATACGAAAGTTTCTGTCTGACGAAAGAGTGTACTAGCCTGTAGCCAATGAACTCATTGACTGAAAGGTTCAACGTGGAAAAAATTTCATGTTCTGATTGGTCTCGAGAAATTTAGGTGCCTGAAATGGGGTACACATAGTGAAATTGGCAGTTACGCTGACGGAAATGGCAAATGTTATACCCTGCAATGACCTTGCCGCAATGCTAACACCGCTTCCCGTCAAATCACCAAAGTTAAACGCATGAAATTACAATGAAATCTAGACCGTTAGGTGCTTACAGGTGTTGATAAATACCACCGGGGACAGCTAAAAATGTGTGCCCCGATCGGGAGTCGAACTCGGTACCTCCTGCTTACATGGCAGGCGCTGTAGCCTACTAAGCCATCGAGGACACACACGACAGTGCAACTGCAGGGACTTATCTCTGGCACGCTCCCAGTGAGACCCACATTTGCAACTTACTGTCCACACAAATGGTTCAAATTGCTCTGAGCACTATGGGACTTAACATCTATGGTCATCAGTCCCCTAGAACTTAGAACTACTTAAACCTAACTAACCTAAGGGCATCACACAACACCCAGCCATCCCGAGGCAGAGAAAATCCCTGACTCCGCTGGAAATCGAACCCGGGAACCCGGGCGTGGGAAGCGAGAACGCTACCGCACGAGCACGAGATGCGGGCCTGTCCACACGCTACACTTGTAGTGGCCCTCCCACTGTACTCATTACTCGCGGAAGTCAGTCTACCGATTCCCGTGAGATAATACGCAAGTAATGAGCGTACTGGGCAGGGGCACTACAAATGTAGTGTGTGGGCAGTAAGTTGCAAATGTGGGTCTCACGGGGAGCGTGACAGAGATAAGTCCCTGCAGTCGCACTGTCCTTTGCATTCTCGATTGCTCAGTCGCATAGAGCGTCTACTCTGTAAAAACGAGGTCCCCAGTCCGAGTCCCGGTTGGGGCACACATTTTCAACTGTCCCCGCTGATATTTATCACTGCCTGTAAGCCGTTAATGGTCTGGATTTCATTGTAATTTCATTCTTAGAGGGCTGCAAGATCACCAATGGTATCTGTTCTTTCGGGCATATCCGAAAAAACAGACAGAATTTCTTTATTCATAGAGTTAAGCGCCGTCGGGCTTGATTAGCACTTCGATTGGTGACCGTCCGGCTCTGCGAAGCGGTGTTGGCAAAGGGGTGTACTCATCCCTAGTACAGCCAATTGAGGAGCTACCTGAGTGAGAAGTGTCGGCTCTGGTCACGAAAGCTGACAGTGGCCGGGAGAGCGGTATGCTGACCTTATGCCTTTCAAATCTGCATCCAGTGACGCCTGCAGGCTGAGGATGACACGGCGGTCGGTCGTTACCGTGGGCTTCATGCGACTTGTGCTGAAGGAGTTTAGTTTCCTATACCACGAACTCCTTTGCCGAACTTTAGTAAACTGATAACCCAGTACTTCCGTAGCTGTGGGATATGTTCATTAAAAAATCATCCTTATGTGAGCCATTTTCAGTAATTTCACCACAGAAAAAGGGTGTTCCTACATATGAGGAATGGTGACTGCCTCCATAGTTGAGCGGTCAGAGCAACGGAACGCCATGCTAAGTGTCCCAGATTCGGCTCCCGGCTGGGTAGGTGATTTTCTCTGCTCAGGGAGTGGGTGTTGTGTTGTCTTTATCATTAACATCTCATCTCCATCGACGCGCAAGTCGCAAGTGGTGTCAGCTAAAAGGACTTGCACAAGGCGACCGGTCAACTCGACGGGAGGCCCTAGCCATACGACGTTTCATTTCATGAGAAATGGTGTGAGTGAGGGAGAGTGCTGTACCTTCGAACACTTTTCACACTTCCGCCAGTAGCCAGTTCCGTAATGGAAGTTTGATATATTTTCGCACTCCATTTTCAGATGAAAGCATTCACTGCTTGTGAACTGCAGTATTTTGTAATTATAAATACTACTCCGGAAAAGTAAGGCTTTTTCATACACGTTCTACCTTGGAACAAGTATTTATTGAAATTCAAAAATGTTACAGTAGAGACAATCTCATTAGTACTGTTGCAATAGTGTGTCTGTTGTATTATTTCTCTAAAACCCACCAACAATTAGTAAGTGAAATCAGAATAAGTAGAAATATTATAAAAAATCTCTTACAGTTACATTTTGATATAGAAGTTATTGGCAACGAACACAAATTTCCATTTTTAAGACACAGAAAATTGTTTAGACAGTAAAGAAACTCGGTTCATTTCAAGTATCACGTGATACGTGGCAGAAGAAGACCTACTTCGTGACAAGATAAAGAATGGTGCTCGGCAGATGAAGTACGGTTTCAGCGTCCTGACGTTATACAGCTAGTTCTAAAATAAATGTAGAACTTCACTAACCACAAACTTCTTTAACTTCAGATTTAACAATATCTCTCAAATAGCTTCAATATACTGTGCAGCATTTAAATGCGTAGAACTCAAAATATTTAGAAACGCTGCAGAAAATAGGACCTCGCAATAAAAGAACAGTAGAAAATCTCGGAAACTGCATATAGCGGTCTCTAGGGCGCCTTCCTTCATGTGATTCTTAAGTTGATTACTAGACAAACATCGATCAGGAAACATCGTGTATTCATAGCTACACTATCCTCAAGGTACAGTCCTATCCCCTACGGCCTTTTGGTATGACTAACGTTACTGAAACTTTTCAGGTACAGATTGCAACACTCTATGCTCCGACCGCTTGCGTGTGCCTTTTAACGGAGTTTTTCGGTTTTGAGACAAGTCTAATCCTTGGAATTAAGGACAAACCAGAAGAATACCAACAAGTCGCACTGAGATCGCTGCAATGACTGCAGCGCGAGAGGTGACAAGATGGACTCACGACAACAGCGTTACAATGAGAGTAGCAACGGAGCCTTTCAAAAGAACTACATCCTGAGACAACCGTTGGGCTATTCGAATTAATCAGAGGAACAGACGGAAGGGAGCTGAAATTCAGGCAAAAGTATAAGCAGCGTATCACCATGGAGCGTTCAAAACGGTTACTGGAAGAAGGTCGTAAACTGTACAACATGAAGCACTAGCTCAATATCTATGATTGTTGAGATTGTTATCACATAACAGGTAAGTATTTATCCGTGGCGCGCGAGTCTGCGATTAAGCTTTTGGCGAGTAAAATAAAAGAAAAATCCAAAACACCAGGAAGCAGTTATCGGAGGTGGACGGAAGTCAGTAGATATCAGTAGATGTGATGTACATATACAGACAAAGACATGACGAGGAGAGATCCGGACAGCGGTTTAATACCAGCCTAACTGTCGTCTGCCATATGGCCCGATAACTAGGACTGATGGTCGGGGTGCCATTTCATTTCACAGCAGGACTCCATTGACTGTCATCCACACATCTGCAGCCTTACAGCACAGCGGTACATTCTATGACCCGTTCCGTTGTTATTGATTGCAAGCCATCCTGTGCTTACAATACCACAAACATATTACCTGCCCCACACACGCGGTGAGTTTCTGCTACTTGTCTTCGTGTTTGCCAAACCCCAACTTGGCTAGCAATTTCGTGACGTCTCTCCCGAACTCAGAAAGTTTGGAAAATTACGGGCGGTTCTCTCCAACGATCTCAGGATTTTAGCAATCTGTCCAATTGGACAGAATTTGGCGTGATATACCTCAGGCGGACATCCACCAACTTTGTCAATCAATGCCGAGCCGAATAAAGTGCCTACATAAGTGGCAGAGGTCGACCAATGTGTTATTAACTTGCTTTTTCTCTTGAGTAAGTCATCCATTTTTTTCTGGAATTGTAATCACTTGTTTGTCTGTAAGTGTATGTCACGTGTTACGATTTCCGTCCCATTCGAATAATTCCTTCGTAGTGTGTCGTTTTTTATGTCTTAGAGTGTATTTGCTCTTGATCAATAGGTGGATCTTCGGTGTTTGTGACCAAAAGGCAAGCGGAGTAAGGGGTATACAGAAGCGCTCATGTGCTGGTATTGCTCGTTGGGGACAGTTGTCTTGGAGTAGTAACATGCAGTAATGCTTTGGTCTGCAAGCTGTGTGAGTGCGGTGTTCTCGGCAGGAACGCTAAGCTGTGTTTCCACGTTTGGCCTAGTCCAGGAGACGCCTATTACAGCGTGGAGCGCAGTTGACAGCCGGCAATAAGAACCAAGGCTGTCTCCCGGAAGAGACGTTATTCCTCGAGAAGGTTCGCTATTCAATGGCAGAGCGGACGGGTTTACCTGTACACTGGAGGGCCTTAGGAGGAACCGTTGCGAATACTGTTTTTTATTCAGTGTTGCACTCGTTCTCGCTGTGGCTCCTGTTACGGTCTTTGACTAGTTTACTTTCGGAGGTTTACCTCACTAATTTCGTTCAAAAACTTATTAGGTTTGTTCTAGGCTGCGTACCAGTCTGTCCATCCTGGTTTCCAATCTATTACATTGTGGTGTGCTAAAAGCTCTCTGAAAGTGCAGCGCAGTATAACTCGTATTTAGAATAATGAGTAGTATCCAATAATATGTGCTTCTTGGCTTACAGGTAAGAAAGCGTTGTCATTTAGTAAAAGTTTCTGTGTAATTCTGTCTCGAGTAACGTGTTAGTGCTGTTGCTATTAAGGTACAGTAACGGTTAATCAGTGTTCTTGTTCCTTATCTGTAAATTTCCTGAGCCGTCAGAAAATTATTTCAAGCAAAGTATCATAAAGTTGGCAGTTCATCCATATGAGGCCATTCTGCAATAATTTAAACATTCTCTTCAAGTTTTATGTAATTCTGGCTGTTGAAAGTACGTATGTATGTTTGTGTGTGTGCGTGTGTGTGAATTATATTTGTGCTTGTATATATTTGGTGTGTTAAATGTAGCTTATTTTGTGTTGTAAAAGCTTCTAAATGGAGGCCGTAGGGGACGCTGCAGTAAACAAAGGTGGTTTGTTGAAACCACATTGATACTGGGTCTTTACCTTGTACATGAAAGCCTGCATGACCGTGAGTTCCGAATATTGGAACTATAAACCTCTATATGTTGCAGTAAACTTATTTTAAAAAATTGAAGTTTGTAATAGTGAGCTTAATAATTGCTTTTGATTGGAGGTTTTTAAATTAAATCCATTCTGATCAAGGTTATTATTTCCTATTGTCCACAGCGAACGTATTTTATTATAAAAGAAAAGGTCAAGTATGTTTCCACAACCTTGGTTTTCAACTCTTTTAAATAAATTTGATTATAATATTATGATTTTTATTAAGATCCAGCACCTTACCACTTGATCACCAAGCTCCTTACAATGGTTAGCATATGAAGTACGTGGTGTGACCTGTTACCTGATTAACATCACGACAAAGTTTGATCAATACGGGACACGTGGCTCATTGCGTGACATTTCTCACTTCAGTCTGAATACTAGCGTCCTCTGACGCTCTGAAATTTCCAGAACTATCTGATTTTCTTCATAGTAAAGAGTCGTGGTGCAGCGCAACTGGCAGACACACTATTTAAGAGAATGAATGGAGGTCAAGGTTACCGTTCCTTTCGCGAGCACTTATGTGAAAGAGACTACGTGGGAGATCGTCTGTTTTTAATCCTAGTGTGTGGTGCCTATCGGTGGAAGCGTCGTGTCACGTTGTGAAGCCAATAGAGAGCTGGATAAGGTATTGGTAGAAGTGACAGACACAGTTATGTGCAAGTGAGGAAACTATTTCCTACTAATACAAAAAGTAAGGCTATAAACTGCACTGTTTGTGTTGAGAACAAAACGTTTACCTCGGTGAATTCAATTATTATTGTGATACTTTTTCTACAGATATTAGAAACATTTCATTAACACTATGCCATGAACGTGGTTAAATCAACGCCAAGATCTCTTTGTAACTCCACTCATATCATACGATTTCTGTTGTAATCAGACAAGGGTCGCAGCAGGATTGAAGACGAGAGCTAACCTTGTCTCATGGGTAATACCATGGCTGTAAATCGTGTTAAGAAGTCATATAGCGGGCCGTTGTGGCCGAGTGGTTCTAGGCGCTTCAGTCTGGAACCGCGCGACCGTTACGGTCGCAGGTTCGAATCGTGCCTCGGGCATGGATGTGTGTGATGTCCTTAGGTTTAAGTCGTTCTAAGTTCTAGGGGACTGATGACCTCAGATGTTAAGTCCCATAGTGCTCAGAGCCAGCCAAGAAGTCATATATGAGTAGGAGCTAGTGAAAGAGATTTACCTGTGTTCACTCGTAAAGCACCCTAGCAAACAGAATGATAATCAGAGAAATAATGGATCACCTGCTTGGCTCATTGTCGTGCCCACGTGGCGGCAGTTAATAGCTTTCATTTGCGATAGCATGAAGGAGATAAATATTTCTGTTTATTTTCCATTTAGCGCACGCTTTTAGTAAAAACTTCCGATATCCACACGGAGACATCGATAGCGTCATGCACAACATGGTTAATAGTGCATATGCCTCGTGGAGAGGCCGCGAGTTTATAGGTACCATGTCACTGATTGCGCGGGGTGTGTGTGTTGTTCTTAACATAAGTTAGTTTAAGTAGTGTGTAAGTTTAGGGACCGATGACCTCAGCAGTTTGGTCCTTTAGAAATTCACACACATTCGAACATTTTTTTGGTGCGCATAACGAGGACAAGCTAGTTCACTTTCGTATAAAAAACCGTAACTAAGTCAGATGCACTGGTTGACACTTGATGAAAAAACGTGTTCCTAAAGGAGGTACTTCAAATTAATCCTTTTTATTTGAATTACAGATTTTATCAGACGTGGAATGGACAACAATAAGTCAATCATAACGGTCTTTTGAGGAGGAAATCGAGAGCGCATCTTGTCCTCCAGAATTCACCACAAAGGTTCACTTATAAAGAGACCACGGAAGTCACAAAAGAAATTTCATTTTACCACAGACGTTCAAATGGTTCAAATGGCTCTGAGCACTATGGGACTCTACTGCTGTGGTCATTAGTCCCCTAGAACTTAGAACTACTTAAACCTAACTAACCTAAGGACATCCATGCCCGAGGCAGGATTCGAACCTGCGACCGTAGCAGTCGCACGGCTCCGGACTGCACGCCTAGAACCGCGAGACCACCTCGGCCGGCCCACAGACGTCACACCAAATCACTACTGACTCACCGCCATGCTTCACAGTAGGTCGGAGACTGTCAGCATGATAGTCTTCTGCTGTCGTTTCCCACATGTAGTCACTTCCATTGGTCGGGCACGATGTGAATAGTGATTGACCTGGTCAGATAACACACTCCCATTCTTGAACTTTACGGTTTGTACACTAGCGACACCAATTTCACGGTTTAAAGACAACTCATGATGTAATCAATGGTCTGGAGTCCGCGCTGGGTGATGTTGGATCATACAACTTCCTGTTGATGTGTGTTCGTGTACGTTACCCAGGATTCTGTTGATACCTGGCCAAAACCCACTTCAAACCCCTTGTGCATCAGTCATCTTCAGCTTTCGGCCACTGTTGTGCTGCACATATGATGTTGCAAAACAGCGCACACTCCGCAGCAGAATGAAAGATGTATCCTGATATTTATCCCTGTTCTAAACTGTTCAAAAGAATTAGAGAAAGACGTGTAGCAACGTCCAGTATGTTATATCGATTTCGATACACACGGCACCTGTGGTCTTATTGCATGGCTTGAGCACTTCGCTTTCAATGTAAGTGACATTTAAAATCGTTTGCCACCTATTATTCATTACAGTGTCGGGAGTCTCCTCAGGACGAAGTGAGTACCGGTGTCCCAATGTTTTTTACTGAAGTGCAGAGATGGTAATTGTGAGTTATGGATGATGTGTTCAATGAATCACACGCAATGCGACATCTTAATCGAGTGGAAGTAGAAAGGGCGGTCTGTTTGATCCAAAAACGAAGGAACCAAGATGAATAAGACCGCTTCAGCTGTACGATAAATATTTCTGATCCAACTAGTTTCATGGCATTCGAGCCACATCTTCAGTGGTACATGTTTATTATTTGTCCCAGATGATAAGCAGTAGATGACTCAACATTCTTTGTCCAGTTGTTTAACCGTCCAGGGGTCGGTACTCCAGTTTGTCAAAGGAAGTTGGGTCATCTAGTGCTTATCGTTTGTGAAAAATTATAACTCTTTACCCCTGAAGATGTGGCTCTAACGCAGTGACAATAGTTGAATCAGAAGCAGGTCCGCAGCCCGTGGACTAGTAGCCAGCATTGCTGCCACTTTATCAAGGGATCCAGGGTTGGATTCCCGGCCGGGTTGGGGGTTTTCTCTGCCTGGGAACTGGGTGTTTGTGTTGTTCTCATATTTCATCATTATCATCATCATCATCATCATCATCATCATCATCATCATTATCATCATCATCATCATTAGTGACAGTGGATTGTGTAAAAGAGAAATTGGACTGAGTAAAATTTGGGACTTTCTACGGATGCTCATGACCGCACAGTTGAGCGCCCCACAAACTAAACATCATCATCACCATCATCAGAAGCGGTCTTATTCAACATGTTTCCATTATACATCTGTGGATGCCAACAACACATAATTTGCTGCAACAAAAGATGGACTTCCAGTTGCGTTGCTGAAGGTGCTAATGCCTCTCCATGTCTCTTCCATAGGTTGTGTGCTCGCTACGGGGAGACAAGTCAGCACACAAGGCGAGTTGGATAAGGTCACCTACGCATTACATCCTCACGTGAAAATTGATATCTGGTCATCTTTGCGTTGCAGCGTAGTATATATATCCCCAGAGCACTACATGATGATCTCAGAAGGGCCACTGGACCGCTGTGTCCGATCAGCCCAGAATAAAAAGGTAACAAGAAAGAACGTTACGACCCAGACGTCCTGTTCGAGTATTCCGCTTGACACGACATCTTACAGCTCGCCATCAGCTCTGCCGTTTACATGTGAACTGGTAACTTCGACTCTGGCGAAACGTGTTTCTCACAGACGAGTCCTGATATACTCTGACGCAAGGTGATGGCCGTGTTCGTGTTTCGAGACATACCTGCCAAATCTTGTCCAGGAAATCGGCCAGTTACCAAGGTTCTGTGATGTTGTGGGGAGGCTTTACTACAGACTACCATACAGACCTTGGCGTTGTCCGTGGTCGCCTTACTGCCACGCGGTACATCGAACAGATCTCGTTGGACCGTGTTTTAACTGCTGCACACGTTAGTGGCTCTGAATTCCTATGTTGCAGGTCTTGCAAGCCTGGACATTGAAGAAACGGAACGGAGGGCGTTGAGAACCATTTTGCATACGTGGGACATGCTTGACAGACATATTTGTGGTCGTCCT
Source organism: Schistocerca gregaria (assembly GCF_023897955.1). Lineage (NCBI taxonomy): Eukaryota > Metazoa > Arthropoda > Insecta > Orthoptera > Acrididae > Schistocerca > Schistocerca gregaria. The sequence goes on along the minus strand of NC_064922.1, from coordinate 647,460,170 downwards.
GTTCCACCACAGACCCTCTAACGACTCTCATGGGCTCGCATTGAAGAATGGGAACGGACCTATATCTACAGCTATATCTACATGCTCTGCAATTCACAATTGAGTACCTGGCAGAGCGTTCATCGAATCACCTTTAACCTACTTCTCCACCGTTCCACTCTCTAATACTGCGCGGAAAAACGAACACTTAATTTTTTTCCGTGCGAGCTCTGATTTATTTATTATAACGATAATTTCTCTCTATGTATGTGGGCGCCAAAAAAATATGTTCACACTCTGAAGAGCAGGTTTTTTACTGAAATTTCACGAGAAAGTCCTGTCCTAGCAAAAAACACCTTTGTTTTAATGTCTTCCACCCCAATTCGTACGTTGTATTCGTGGCCCTCTGTTACCTGTTCCGTGATAATACAAAATGAGCTGCCCTTCTTTGAACTTTACCGACTTCCTCCGTCAATCCTACCTTATGCGGATTCCACACAAAACCGCAACAGTCCAGAAGAGGACGAACAATCGTAGTGAAAGCAGTTTCTTTGGCTTTAGTAGACCTGTTACATTTTATGAGTCTTTTGCCTATAAATTGCAGTCTTTGCTTTGCTTTCTACATAACATTATATATGTGCTCGTTCCAGTTTAAGTTATTCGTAACTGTAATCACCAACGTTCAGGTGCGTTTACAGCCTTTACATTTGTGTGATTTATCGTGTAACTGAAACTTAGTGGATTTCTTTTAGTGCTCAAGTGGATAACCTCATCTTTTAATGATTGAGAGTCATTTGTGCTTTTTGTGCCTCACAAATATCTTGTCTAAATCATTTTACAATTCATTTTTATCGTCTGATGACTTTATGTGAGGGTAAAATAAAACAGCATTATCTGCAAACAATCTAAGACGACTGCTCACTTCAGAGGCAACAGAGGACCTATAACAATTCCTTGGGGACGCCAGATGTTACTCCTGTTTTACTCGATGGCTTTCGATCAGTTATTGCAGGTGATAAAGAGTCTAGTCAGACAACTGAGGCGATGCTCCACACGCAGAAAGTTTAATGCAAAGTCGCTGGTGAGGAACGGTGTCAAAAGTCTTCCCGAAATCTGAAAATATGGAATCAATTTGATGTCTCCTGTCGATAGCGCTCATTACGTCGTGATAATAAAGAACTAGCTGTGTTTCATAAGAACGATATCTTTAGAACCCGTGTTGGCTATTAGTTAATGAACCGTTTTCTTCGAGGTGATTCGTAATATTCGAGCACATTACATGTTCCAAAATCCTTGTGTTACTTTCCAATCTTTGGATACGGATCTTTCTACTAGCGAGCGGTTGTATATCATTGTTAACTACGAAGCAATTGTATCAGCGTACTCTGAAAGGAACCTTACTGGCATCCACTTTGGAACGGAAGCCTTGCCTTTCTTAAGTGTTTTAAGCTGCTTCACTGCACTGAGGATATCTGTGATTATTCGTCTTGATGGTAGTTCTTGATTCGAATTCAGGAGTATTTACTTTGTCTTCTTTTGTGAAGAAATTTTGGAAAACTGTGTTCAGTAATTCTGCTTTAGCGTCGCTGTCATCAATAATGTCACCAATGTTACCGTGCAGTGAAGGTATTGAGTGCGTCTTGCCCCTGGTGTACTTTATGTATGACCAGATTCTCTTCGGGTTTTCTGCCAGATTTCGAGACAGAGTTTCGTTGTGGATACTATTAAAAGCATCTTGCATTGAAATTCGAGCTAAATTATAAGCTTCTGTAAGGCTTCGCCAATCCTGAGGATTTTGCGTTCTTTTAAATTTGGTGTGCTTTTTTCGTTGCTTCTGCAATAGTGTTCTGTCCTGCTTTGTGTACCATGGGAGATCATACCATCTCTTATTAATATTTTTGGTACATATCTCCTAACTATAGGGTGACTTCTGTAGACTTATACGGAGTATGCCACGGAGGTATCAGGCAATAATAAACGCTCACGGATCGCTTAAGCGTTACTGAAGCGTTCGAAAGTCCTATAAAAAGCATCCAGGATGGCAGAATGAATGACTGTTCCACTTTTTTTCGACACCTGTCAGACAATTCAGTTCCTTTTTGGGTAAACGATCGAGGATGTAGTGATGTTTTGTTCGTACTTTATTTGTGAAAGGTAAGGGTGTAATCTTGTAACAAAAAAAAAAATGGTTCAAATGGCTCTGAGCACTATGCGACTTAACTTCTGAGGTCATCAGTCGCCTAGAACTTAGAACTAATTAAACCTAACTAACCTAAGGACATCACACACATCCATGCCCGAGGCACGATTCGAACCTGCGACAGTAGCAGTCGCGCGGTTCCGGACTGAGCGCCTAGAACCGCGAGACTACCGCTGCCGGCAATCTTGTAACATTCTCAGTCCTCAGTTATTGCTCTATGGAGTGTGGCAGACGCGGAAAACCATGATCCCCTAATTCTTTTCTGCAGTGTACGTGACTTCCATTATAGTATACATCGTACGTCTCACAACACCCGTTTTGAAGTTTGAGATATCATCCATAACAGTGTTCTAGTGCCACAATACTCTTCGCCTCAAACGATTATGGTGTTTCTGTAGTCTCGCCAGAGTGTGTTCTTTTCGACGCTACAGTACGGGTAAATGTTATAGATTTACTTTAAGCACTGTTTTGACACAGGTGTTGACATTACTTTGGTTCAAAATGTTCAAATGTCTCTGAGCACTATGGGATTTAACATCTGAGGTCATCAGTTCCCTAGAACTTAGAACTACTTAAACCTAACTAACCTTAGGACATCACACACATCCATGCCCGAAGCAGGATTCGAAACTGCGACCGCAGCGGTCGCGAGGTTCCAGACTGTAGCGCCCAGAACCGCTCGGTCACCCCGGCCGGCCCACATTACTTTGTGCGACTAACACCCAGTAAATATTTGAATAATTTGCCTTAGTCCCTAGTTCTGCATATGTCTTCATACAATAGCTAATCACAACGATTTTCTGCAACAATGAAACTTAATTACAATGATTCTTCTATCTAGTTTGCTGTTAAGTGAAATTCAATTGAGGAATTATTAACTTTTTCCTGGTGTTCCAAATAGAAGCTTTCTTTTAACTGAAATATGAGGACGCTCATGTTTTCTACTGAGTACAGAAAGAAGCAAAGTGAAAAGCGCCTTGTAATGTTCCCTCGGAGAGCTGCTACCACAGACATTTGTTTTTCACACAGTGCTAACTGTGTTCGAAAGCGAACGCGCTTCATCCGGGTCGCGACCGTGAAACATCAAGATGGCGTTATTTTATACAGGATACATTACAAAATGAATTTTTGTTTGCATTTTTACCATAGTTGTTCACCTGCACATATTGATGGGTTACATTTTACGTAGTAAAATACGCATCCGACTCTACATACTAGTTATTTTAACGACATCCCATTGTACTTTGTGGGAAAGTAAATGTTACAGTCGTAGCACCACACTTTTCTAGACTTAATGGGCATGGCGGAGAGGCCGCAAGCGTCGAATATGTATTCATCTTAGAAAACGACAAGCAGTTCGTGAAGTTATGGTCGCTTTCAACTAGCTCTAATGAGTCGTAATCCGTCTAACATATTTGTTAGCTTCCACTTAGAAAATTTTGTTATCAAAGATTGATTTCCAAACTGCTCTTTCTGTTCTGTACCACGTCACCACAGGTGATACTAGGTCAGCATCCTTGCATCTAAACTTCCGCTTTCACAAAGAACCATGACCGTAAACATCCGACATGGAACCAGCTCCATGCTGTCAGTTTTAATGTAGATACCATTTTTTTTTTTAGTGGTCCCACAGTCTGGTTGACGATACACTTTTCCACACGGAAAGCAATACACTGCAATCTGGACAACTTAATTATGAGTAGGAAAGAAAAACCACGTTTTCAACTGTTCAGCATTGATAGTTCTTCGTGGTATTTTATTCTAGAATGTGGCTGCAGTTCTTGATGCTCTAGGCCGCTTCGTAACGAGCAAGTTAAGAAAACATCGAGAAAATAAGCTTTCGAAATTCCTCACGTTTCCTGTTGCAGCACTTTGTTTTAAATTTCTAATAATAGTCAGAGAAAAGAATTCACCATGTTCTCCTGAATACAGTTTGATTGGCAGAAATGAAGCGAAAATTCACCTTCTGTATGACAATGACATACATTGACAAAAATGTGTCATTGAGTGAGAATCGTTTCATTTTAAGGAATTCTAAATAATTACTGGATTTCAGATCCGTCTGTTATTCAAACAGCTGTATTTATATAAACTCCAACTTGTGTCAGCACCTTTGTTCCTTCGTCAGGGGCTGCTATCCACTCAGTTCTGAAACACGTAAACACGTTTCAAGGAATAATTATTCTTACGAAATTAGGCATAGAACAGTCGTCTATTTGTATCTTGTCTCCTGAAATTAAATTACGGGTATGTTAGTGTGAACTTTGTCGTCGAGTTAACGGATCACTTTATCTATAAATATAACTTTATTACGCAAATATTTCGCGACTATATATTTCGATCAGAAACAGTTTTGAAATTCCGTTCTCATCAGCATTCTCATCTCTTGTTGAAATACATACACAAACATACAACTTCAAACGCAAAAATTTTATCACTTTAAAAAATACAATGTCTGCGTTGCTGCTGAGTACTGTGTGTCCACTCTACGTTGATGTTTACTTGTTGTTATTTCAGTTTGGCTACAAATTTAAAACTTTGTTTACTCCTTCTCCCTCCCCCTCCCCCCTCCCTCTCTCTCTCTCTCTCTCTCTCTCTCTCTCTCTCTCTCTCTCTCTCTATCTCTATCTCTCTTTCGCTCTCTCTGTAGTCTTTAGTTGAGAAATATTTTCGTACAACCAACTACGTCCATAGATAAAGTGATTTGTTAACTCGCAAAGCAAACTCAGAGTAACATCATTTAACTGCAGATGACAAGCTACCAATGTACAATAACGTACAGAGAGGCATACAGAAAATAACACAAAAAAGTAGAAAAAATTTATACGTTGACAAAACCAGACAAAAATTGTTTTTAGGCCTAATTGCGATAGAACAGCCATTACATAAAACATGAGTGCAGTGTACGTAAATGAATAAAGAGTGCCCACTGAAGATTGCATAAAAGTACTGAAACATGTCTTGATTTATTTAAAAAAAAAAGAAAGAAAGAAAACAGTTTGTTGCATAACAAGCGGACCCGAGATCCAGTAACCTGCAAATGTAGCTACTACAAGGGCAGCAAAACAAAATGATGAGTAATCTGAACGATGTGGTCGACGTTTCAGTTACCTTATATCTTTGACGTACAACAGATTTACGGATGTGGCCGTTCCTAAGAGACCTGCTTCTCCACACCGTCCAATTAGTAACGTCTTAGTTTGTCTCCGTTCTTGGAAGTTGAGAGAAAGTGTTAGTGAAGTGTGGTGAGGAGGTCGGACCAACTAACCGGTTTCCGCAGCTGTTCCACTTCATGTCTGGCTACCGCGCACCGCAGCCATCTCGGTTGCCCTGTAACAGGAGAAGACGGATACAACGGACAAACTTGCGTCATTAAGTCAGTAATGAGTGTCTCTCCTGTCTACAATTATCAACAGTAACAATATGCCGAATTTCCTTCAGTTCAACCTTTGGCACTGCAATCGATCGTGTAACACAAGTAGATATTCTCATGGCAAAAGTTTTATAATTACACTGTTATTATCTCACCATTCAGTGAACATTTTATGCAGACTTTCCCAGTTTGACGCCTGCGACATTTCGGAAACCCTTAGCGTAATAAAAGTCCTACCTTCACGAATCTCTTACCTTTGTGTCAGTGAGTCGTAAGCAGTGGGCTTTAGTTCAATTGCAGCCCGCCAGCGTTTCTTTCAAATCTATATTTGTGGTTATGTAATGTTTGTAAGGTATACATACTTGTCTAGACTATTCTGCTGAAAATCATGCGAACTAGAGGAATGACCTCTTGTACTGACAGGCAGTTTAGTTGTTTCTGAACCGATCATTTCTTAAATCCTACCGCTGTATCATTCTCACATAACGAAAACCCCGTATTCTCTCCGCAAGAAACAGCACAACAGTGTAAACTTTACTAGACATTCCATGTGAAGCTATAGACGATGTCATTCACCAGAACTTTCAGAGCATCAGGCTTACATCGGAAGTCAGAATTATATTCAGGAATGCAACATTGTGCATAACATCTTTCAAAGTCTGAAACGCTTGTTCCAAATCATACGTAAAATGTTGCCTCAAATTTGTCACTGTCATCTGTAGCGTAAATAGTCTGTTTGGTCTTCGGGGCTAAGTTTAAACTCTTTTAGCTAAAGTGTATGTTCTAAGAAATGTAAGATATGTTCGATGAGTGAACCGATTGTAGATTACGGTTCTGTCCTATTTACTTTACTTTACCCCGCTTGCACTGCATTTTGTATTGTGCCTTGCTTCACATCTACCATTTGCCGATCTCTAGCAAGTCATCGATCCCATTTCTCCATGTGATCTTCTTCCACCCATAAAAGCCACATTACCTCTCTCATCAGGTCTATAACGTTTGTTCTGTTGTAGATTCCGTCCAGCTCACAATTGTGCTGGATCCTCCATTCTCCAGTAACCTCATCTTGTACCGGATCATATATCTTCCTTGAGACTTTTCGCTCGAAAACTGTGGGATCATTTCAGTCTTTTTTCCGGACACTCCTAAGTCTTGCAACCATACAGCCCTGCGATTTGGATCAACGTTTTTTACTGCAGGAGTTTGAAATTTCTTTAGAGACTGCGAGATTTAAAGAGAGGACTCACACTGTAGTGTTATCGTTTTGCGGCTTGGATCCTCGCTTTGACTTCTGCTTCACATAGTGCACCCTTTGTAATGTTTACGCACAGATATTTAAAATTTTGAGCCCTGTTGTATGATTGGGTTCAGACTACAGGAGACTAGGGTGGGTCTCTTGAATAGTCGTGAGTCTGTTTATCACCATGTACTCGGTCTTCGATTGATTCACAAGGAGACCAATTCTGCTCGCTACCCCCTCTATACTGTCTCTAACCCGCATCATTCTTTCTTAGATTTAGAGAACAGGGTCACATCGTAGGCAAATGGGAGACGTGTAATTTTCTCCCCCGCTAACTCAATACCCTAGAAGCTCTTATGGAAAGCTTCCATCATTATGTTTTCGAGCGACAGGCTAAACAACACGGGTGAAACACCTACTCCAAGTGTGAGCCCTGTGTTTTGTAGAAGTTCTCCGTGACTTGATTTCCAAGCTTCACGACTGCTTTTAAATCAATGTGAAAAACTCGAACTAGGCTGAAGAGTTCATCAGTTATTCCAAACTCGGTTAGGCAATTTCATTGGGCTCTTCCGGTGGATACAGTCACATGCCTTCTTAAAATCTATGAAGATCGCATGCAGGTCTTTATATTCCCACATATTATTGATGAGCTGATATAGCACATAGATGCTGTCGACAGTACAAAGGCCCTTTCTGAAATCCCCCGATATTCACCGTTCAAATCTCCTGCAAATGGCTTTCTATACAGGTGGGCAAGTTATAGCAGACGTTTCAGGAGGGCGATTCCTCTGTAGTTGGTGAAGTCCATTTTCTCTTCTTTGTATTAGGGGGAAGACCGTTGTCTTCCAACCTTCTGGGATCTCCTCCAAAATCCAACCCTCTGGATTAGTTGGTGAATTTTCTTGTGTAGTCTCCCTCTTCCAGTTTGAATGAATTTTGCGTGGACTCCATCTTCTCCTGTACTTGCGTTCTTCTTCAGCTTCCTTATCTGATTCTTTATTTCTTTCAGTTTAGGTGATAGATAATCTAAATATACACGTCAGGAGGTTGAAATTCTAAAACGTCTTTAGGTTCTTCACAGTTGAGAAGCTTCCTTTAGTATTGTTTCCTCCTCTGAGCAGTGTTGCACTAATTGGTGAGAATGATCCCTTTATTGTCCATGGCGAACTTTTGGCGGCTCTGGTGTCACTTCTTAAATAAGTTAACTTTATGGTACATTTTTGCGCTTCTTCCCCCCAGGGTATTTTGTTTAATATCCTATATTACTCCTTTGATGTACATTTTCTTTGTTCTCCTTTAGCTTGCTTGGGTAGGTCTCGGCACATCTAACTTTGCTTTGTCTTGTGCAAACTCTGCAGCTTGTAGCCAGCTCTCTTTGTCTTCTCTTCTCTTGGCTAATGCCGTAGTGCGGTCTTCCTCAAAACACATCTTCTTGCCTCTGATCCGTTTCTTGATAACTGCATTTGCAACCTCATTGCGTTCTTTCTATACTTCTTCTGTGTTGTTTTGTGAATACTCTTCCTTCAGAATTTGAAAGCCGCCTTGAGCTGGAGATGAAATTCCTCTCTCTTTTCAGTATCTTTGAAGGCATCGATCCGGTAGCGTACTACTTTCTTAAGATGTTTCTAACTATGGCTGTGGGTTGTTGTACTTACAGCCAGCTGCCTGCTAGGAAGTGATCACTCTCGAAATCCGCAAGCCGTGCTGTCTTTACAGCACACACTCCTTTGCTTCGATGTCAGTTGCAATGTGATCTATGTGAGTAACCGTTTTAATATCTGGCGACACCCAAGTCCTTTATGTGTACCCTTCCGTTGGAAATTTATGCTGTTGATGAACGTTCCTTTCGATGTTGTAAAACTTATGAGCCTGATGCCATACAAGTTGCTACGTTCAACAGAACTGTGTCTTTCGGTTGTTGGATCGAATACGCCTTCTCTTCTCACTTTAGCATTCATATCACCGAGTAGACTTCACAGTTGTTACTGGAGATGACATCCACCTCCAATTCCTCATATAATTCATCTTGTATATTGAATGTGCTTTCTTCCCTGGATGTTTGGCAGTTCACAAATGACATTTTGACACAGTCTTTTGCAAATACTGCTATTAAGAGTCACTGACAAAAAACCAGGCACTTTACCAGTTAGAGCCTTACTGATACAAAATACGATACTCAGTTTGCGTCCTGCCTCGCAGCTTCCGCAAAGGTCGTATACTTTGCGACACCGAAGGTACCAGTGTCCTCCCAAAGAATTTCCTGCAAAGCAACTGAATCCATCCTATATCTTTCGATCTCTTTCACTAGATTGATTGAGACGCGTGTTTCACATAAATTACAAATACTTCATCTTTCAAGTAATATACGTTGCTCTCACACTTATCAGCTATTTTGTATCATCAGATCCCGAGACTTCCTCATAGTCTGTTTAACGTTAACACTTTTTGTATGAAGGAGTGGTAACCCACCGCCAATCCCAACCTGGAGCACGAGAGTTTTTTATTCTTTCTCTACAGCTGTCGAGGTTAATCTCACCTTTTTATAAAAATTGAAAGGATGAAGGGTAATGAGTGGAAGGATAGGGATTTGTAGGACGCACTTTGCCCGGTTCATCGACTAACATATGTCCGGCTAGGGTCAGCTATGCTACCACCAGCATAGCCATTAGTGTCACATGAACACACAAGCATCTACTTCCGTAAGGACAGTGCTGTTTTTAGCAATGTCTCCCGGGGACACGGTACTGTCAATGCTCGAAAATCTAAGGTCACATTCGTGGACGTTGCGTGATGTTTCTGTATCAGACTGAAATTCTTACCTGATTTTGTTTGTGATGACCGCAGAATTTGCCAGCTACCTGTTAAATCGACTACATAACGAATATGTTGGCTGTAGTTCAACCAGCTGACCATTTGTTACGTTTCTTTTATTTAAATGGTTCTCAATTAGAATGCAATATCAAGTACTGGTTATAAGAGCAGGGCTGCCAATTACATCCAACACTTGAGGAAGCATGTTTCTGAGCACACACGATTTAGGCATGAAGCTGAAACGCCTAGCTTGGCAACGAGTGTTTCTGTTAATACAAAAATTGAATTACATAGAAAATTTCAATATTCCACAAATAAGTCCCAGAACGTTCCAGAAAGCATGAGATCGGAATGTTAAAGAAACACTGGAGGTGTTAATCGAACCAGTGACCTTGCCACTCAGCGAAGTTTCTTCACAGTTGACGACGCACAGCACATCGCAGTGATGAACTGCGATGAACGTGCTTACAAGAACGAGAAGTACGTGCATTCTAGATGCAGTGATGAACTCGCTTATGAACTGATTGGCGTTGATTGAAGCTGTGATATAATTACACGGTAAAGCAGTTACTATAACAAACCACCCGTTGACTTTTACGTTAGCCATATAGTATCAGCAATTGGTCACTTAAACAACATATGAGCAAACTTCAGCTGTTATAGTTTGGAATACGCGAAGAACGTCTCAGTTACAATGGCTCTTATGGGATTTGTTATGGGCACAATGTAGAGAAACAATTTGATGCAGCATTGTCACGTAAAACAGGGGGCCCGTAAGGCCGAATGTCAATTAGTATAGCAAAGACTTTAACATTAAAATATGACTGCCGATGAATGTTGAAAAATGCTTAAGAGCTGAACATACTTATATGACGTGCGAAACAAGTCGACTAGTGTAATTCTGCTGAAGTGGTTGTGATACTGTTCAGTCAAAGACTGTTCAGACGCAGCTGTCCACGCCATGTCACGAGCAGGCCTCTTCGTATCTGCATAACTATTACAGCTTGCATCCATTTGAGCCTAAGTACTGTAGCGAATCTTTCGTCTCCCTCTGAATTAATTATCACTCACACTTACTTCAGTTACCACATTGACGCTTCTTTGATGCCACATTGATCCGTTCTTTAATCTACTTGTACCTTAAATTTCTTTGCTTGTCACGTCGATTCAGTTCCTCTTCATTAGTTACATCTAATCATCTATTCTTCAGAATTCTTCTGTAACACCACATTTCAACTTTTTCTATTCTCTTCTCGTCTGAATTGTTGATCATCCATGTTTCATTTCCTTACAAGGCCGGCCTCGAGACAGTTTCCATCAGAAAAGACTTCTTATACAAACATTAGATTTAAATATACATTATATGTTAAATTTTTGTTTTTCAGAAACGCTTTTCGTTTTATAGCCATTCTCCATTTTATATTCTCTCTATTTATGCCGATGCCAATTATTTTGTTGCCAGAACAGCAAAACTCAGCAGCTACTCTTATCTTGTCTCCTAATGTAATTCAGATACATTCCATTACAATTGCTTTACTTTTGTTGACGTTGATCTAATAACCGATTTTCGGGACACTATGTATCCCGTTCAACAGCGCTTGCACGTAGCTCACCGTTAATGAGAGAATTACGATCTCACTCCAAACAGCTAACTGAATTTTAGTTTCTTTTCCCAGTTTCCACTTGATTTACTTTCCTGATTACTGAATGTACATACTGAATAACATCAGGGATAGGTTACAACTCTGTCTCTCTGACTTCTCAACAATCACTTCCGTTTCACGTCCTCACGTTCTCTCGTAACTGCAGTCTGGTGTCCGTACAAGTTGTAGATAAACTTTCACTCCCTGTATTTTATGTGTGCCACCTTCAGAATTTTAAAGAATGTATTCCTGTAACTGATAAGTAGTCATTAATCTGGCATGCACAATCGATACTTTTGTACCTCAGCTCCTAGCGATCTATTGATTATGAGGCCTACACATTTTTAGTCCCATTTTCTAGATGGCATTTAGTTTCATCCTTAATTCCGTTGTCGTTGCTCTCATTTCTGGCGCTCCGTGCAGTGTTAGTGATGACAAAATGAGAGAAATGAGAGATAGTTTGTTGTATGGTTGCAGCTATGTTGTTTCTTTTATTGTTTCGGGAACGTGGATCGGAAGTTTTTCAAAAATGTTTGTCAACAATGCTTCACGTAACCTACTATGTAGAATAGTACACTTTAAGTTATTCATTATTGTTTCTATTTTCATTGAATATTTACGATAGTGCCCTAAATGCATAGTGGACACCTATTCATTGGATATTACCACAGAATTCATTGTCAAGTATTTGACACGTCTCCAAATACTGCAGCTCTCATTTTTATTACACGCACTATTTTCAGTTTGTTTTCAGAGTCCGAAACGTGTGAAACTGATACATGGTAGCATGCTCCTCACATTCATCAACGTATAACGACAAAACCTACTCTATGAAGGATTAGTTTGAAATTTATCTAGTAGCAGATATTTGCAGGCTACATAAGTGCTGAAAACTGGCTGATTATGGTTGTTGTATGTACCAAAGAAAAAATACACCAGGTGGATGTTTTGCTATGCATTAAGAGGAAGGTGCAGGTGATGGGTCACTTTTACAGTGCTTTAGGAACTTACGATAATTTCTTAACAGAGGTGTCGTGATGATCATGAAGGCCGCAACCGTAGCCTATGGGATCAGGGCTAGAGCGCAACGTACGGAATTTCGAAGACTGCAGCCAGATTTCATGTAGGACCCGCCAAGGCAGGTACTGGCTTTATGACGTCACGTGAGCTCCGTGCCTGTTCAGCATTGTCTCTAGAAACAGTTTGTCCCTGATAAGCTCGCCGTTGAGCACCCCTAAGCTCCAAAGACTTTGTTGATTTTCTTGTTGACTGGTTCATTTGCGGAAGGGGATCAGACAGCGAGGTGATCGGTCCCATCGGATTATGGAGGGATGGGGACGAACGTCGACCGTGCCCTTTGCAAAGGAACCATCCCGGCATTTGCCTGACGCTATTTAGGGAAAACAAGAAAAACCTAAATCAGGATGGCAGGACTTGGGTTTGAACCGTCGTCATTTCGAATGCGAGTCCAGTGTGGTAACCACTGCACCATCTCGCTCGGGATTGATTTATTTTAAGTACGACTGAAGTGACTGAACGTTACCAATTATTGGTGATTAAATATAACAACTGCTATCACTTATACGAGAAAGCCAGCTGTCGCAGGCTCCATCTTCCTCATCGCCGCCGCCACAAGGCACGTAGAAGATAATGTGGGCGTAGAAATGAGCGAGTTTTGTGACGCCAGGTCGTGAATTTACGTTCCTTTTCGTTCCCAGGAGTGAAAGGCAGTATCAGAAGAGTCAGAGTTTTGCTTAGTGGAGAGGAACGGAAGCAATAGTGTGGAAGATCGCTTTCTTCACCACAAGCATAACTTAGTACGAGCTATAAAATATTACATCATCTGCAGGTATGTGAAATATTATAACTTACGGGCTATTAATATCTGTTGTTTCAAATTACCGGCGGAAGGAAGATTTGTCGAAAACAAGTCGTTTCTTGTACGATTTGTGTTGTGATAACATAAGTTTCATGAAACGAATTTGTTTGTTGAAGGGTTTTGATATTTGGCCTTTTCCGTGTTATAAATTGCGACCTATGATAGTATTTATTTCAGTGGTACCAAAGTAGATTTACCTAAAACGAGGCGTTTTTGGTACGACATGTTATAATTAAATGCTATTTAATGGCATTTAGGTGGTTAAAGTCTCTATGACAGTGTAAACTTAAAGATAAAGACGCAGACCAGCGGACAGAAGCGCAGTTACGGGAACTACTAAATGGATGCAAGAGGGCGTTCTGAAAAGTAATGGCTCAGAATTTTATATATGAGAACTTTTAAAGGTGCTTGAATAAAACAAACTTTATTCATTCTATACCTTTATTCTTCATGTCTATGTATTTGTTTTTCCTAACGAGAGATCAGTTTGTTGATACCATCACTGCAGAACATTTGTATTTGTTGATGGAGTCAACCTCACCTCTGCTTGCACCGCCCCATCACTTCAAAAGTGAAGTCCCCGAAGGCGTTCTATAAGTTTTGGAAACAGATGCAAATCAGATGTTACCAAATCGGGACTGCGTAGAGGATGATCGATGACAGTCCACCCAAGCCGTCGGATTGTTGCAGATGCTGCAGCGCTCAAGTGTGGTCTGACACTGACGTGCTGAAGGAGAGGCTGCTCCATGTGTGGACGAACTCTTCGAATTCGAAACTCGATTGCTGCACGCTGTTCCTCACGCACCGATACACACCACAGTGTTACATTCTCCAATTCTACATGCTGACATGAAGCATAAAGATTTAATAACGTTGGTTTTATTTAAAACTTTCAAGAGTTTTTAAACAAAAATTCTGAGGCAATACTTTACAGTACGGCTTCGTCTATTGTGTTCTTTGTGTCACTTTTTTTCTGAAAGATTCAAACATATTCTTATCAGTGTACGAATGTTTTGACTATATAAGAGCGCTTTTGGTTTACAATGATCCTTACGAGAAGTACAGAAAATTTCACAATTGTGTTGTAGTAAATAAATGATAGTTTTTGATTTACAGAAGACGTTACATTATTTTCAATAAGACTTTTTTCTTATTACTTGAAGCTTCTTGTCTTTCAGGTTAAAAAAAAAGCTACTGAACAGTTGTCTTATAAGAATGCCATTAGCGATTCATTAGAAATTGAAAATGGTGCATTATTTTTTATCTTATGCGGAAGACTATTGAAAATCTGTCTCAGACTACTTTTATAGAAAGTTTTAAAACCTGGCGTCATTACTGGTTGGAGCTGGAACTTTTCATTTCACGTTGTGTCATGTTTATATAAAAAATGGTTCAAATGGCTCTGAGCACTATGGAACTTCTGAGGTCATCAGTCCCCTCGTACTGGACCTACTTAAAACTAACTAACGTAAGGACATCACACACATCCATGCCTGAGGCAGGATTCAAACCTGCGACCGTAGCATGGACGTTTTTGGCTTAACGTGTATTACAGACAGAACAACAAGACTATCATAAGGAAAAGGCAGCAAAACTGCGTCTTAAATAAGCTAGCGTAGCAATTTTACACACGTCAGTTTCCGCAAACAAACTGTTTCATTCGAGCGACAGGTATAGCAAGCAACTGCTGCTGTAGGGTAAATCACGGGGAAGTGCATGTTGCGTACGTTTGCTATACAAGGGCGTGCTGGAAAAGAATGCCTCCGAATTTTTTATTGAAAACTCTTCAAGCTTTTTAAATCAAACAACGTTTATTAACATTTCACATATTTATTATTCAAGTCAAGTTATTTGCAGTCCTTTGAAGCAAGAATCCCTGTAACATAATGGTGGACGCCATGAGATTTTTTCTTTGTTTCCAAAACTTGAGGAACACCTTAGATGACTTCACTTTGAAAGTGACGAAGCGCTGCAAACAGAGGTGAGGTTTCGGCTGCGTCAACGAAGTCAGACATTCCACAGTGAAGGTATGAACAAAATGGTCTCTCGCTGGGAGAAATATGTTCGTAGCCAAGGCGACTATGTTGAGAAGTAAATATGTAAGTATGAAGAGTATACATGTAGAAAGTTAATAACGTTTGTTTTATCTACCAGGGGCATTCAATGGGCAGTGAACACACCTTTTTTTTATCAATGTTGGTTGAAAAAAATGCGGAACTTGTTGTGGGGAATCGTGCTATCTTCCCGCTTCAGCCCCTATAGTTTCATGAAGTTCAGATAGGTGGCGGCACTCTACGTAATCTGCAAAATGGAGTGTGTAAGGTGTGTTTCGGGCTGAGGGCTGTCATTTAGTTTGATTTTGGCGGTAAACCCGAGCATCGCAGATATTTACAGGCGCTTGCAGAACATCTTCGGAGTCCTGGCAGTGAACAAAAGTACTGTGTGTCATTGTGCGAGGTGCCTGTTATCATCGCAGCAAGGTTGCGCAAACCTGCCCGATATTTTTCGCGTCGGCCTGACGCACACACCTGTGACTCCTGCAATGTTGAAACGTGCGGACACACTAATTCGTGGTCGTGGTGACGCACTCGTCCACCAGTTGGGGTACTCAAAGGTGAGTGACCTATGGTGTTCTCACTGTCAAGAGAAGGCCATAAAGAGCAGCGACTGCTTGCGCGTTACGAGGCTGACCGTGATGTTTTTGTCGACCGTCGTGAAGGGCGATGAAACATGGGTTCATTATTCCGAACCGTAAACAAAACGGCAATCCATGCAGTGGCGCCACACTACCTCTCCTCGGAAGAAAAAGTTCGAAGTTAACATCCTCAGATGGTAAAGATATGACGACGGTCTTGTGGGACTCTGGAGGGGTTATTGTGTTTGATGTCCTTCCTCATGGTGCAGTGATCAACCCTAAGGAAATTGGTAAACAACTTCACCGTGTTCGTCGCTATAAATGTGCAAAGAAATTTGTCGTCCTCTATGACAACACAAGGTCTCGCGAAAGTGTACACGCCCGAGAGGAGCTGATAAAGCATCATTGAACTGTTCCTCATCCACCCTACAGCTCACCCTACAGCTCGGATCTCGCGCTTTCCGACTTCTGTCTGTTTGCCTCAATGATGGATGCACTCCGCGGGGAGCAGTAGATGGATGATGTGGACGTTATTAATGCAGCAAGACATTCGCTCCGACGTCGACCAGTAGAGCGTAACAATGTGGGCCAACAGACCCTCCCAGTAGTGTGACGTAAGGCCGTTACATTGAAAGGAAATTGTGTTGGAAAGTAGATTGTTGTGGCCAGTAGAGAAGGGAATTAAAGTAGAGCGTCGATTATCCGAAGTAATTGGGGGAAATGGGTGTTCGGAAAACTAGTTTGTTCGGATAATAGAACTGTACACATTTATTTGCCAAAAACAAAAACAGGCATTCATAAAAACAGGCATCTCTTTTAGTATTACAAAGTAACTTACAAAGGCAACATTAGTAGGAATATATAGTACGTGGCACAGTTTATTAAACAAAAAGTTTTTCGTTGAACTGCATTGCCTTCTCACACAGAATGGGACCTGAGATAGGTTCTCCTTCCGATGTCTTTTGTGTAAACCACTTGTAAACAGCATCATCTAGATCTGTGTTAGTGGCGAGCTTCATAGTTCTACGGCTTGTTGATCCATCAGTAGAATCAAGCATAGCTATAAAATTTGCTATGCTCGTCTTTTGTTTTTTTTATATCCGTAATTGTCGACTTCCCAACCTTGTAACCATTGGATAAAGTGGTTGCCGATTCACCTTCTTCTAACCTTTTAATAATCTCGTATTTGTCCCTCATAGAAAGGACAACACGTTTACGTTTAAGCATTTTGTATCGCCTAGTTCACTTCTTCACGCAGCAGCACACAAGAGGTCCGAACAGAGAACTGTTTGCACCGTGAGAAGCTCTTCTTGGGGGGCGCGCAATTCTTGAAACTGCGGGGAGCGGCACGCCTCAACTCTAAGCTGGCGCAGCTGTTGCTGTGAACAGCTTTGATACTGCCGCTACTTCTACTGCCAGTGCAAAGCCGACAGAAGTGTGCTGATTGTTGAAACGCAGCGACTGGCGGCTCGGCCTGTCAGCAGCGCCTTGTGAAGGCCCCATTAGAAGCAATGTTCCGCCAGCGGTGGCCAGTGTGGCGCCTACTGTGGGAAACTTGGTTTGGTAGTGAGGGGGATGATGGACGGTAGGGTGGGAGAGTAACAGGTGCGAGCGAGTACACAGATCCGTTAAGCGGTCGTTCGGTTGACCGACGTTCCGGTAACCGACGCTCTATTGTATATGGTTTATTGGAATCCTGAATAAAACCAAGCTGCTTTCAGAAAAAAAGACTAAGTTTTCAAATAAAAATTTTGAGGCATTACTTTTCAGCACGGCCTCGTGCTTGTACTCGGATTTTGAAGAGTATCAACCACGGTAGAAATCACGTTTGGCGTGCTTGTCGATGAGAAACACTTCCCGTGTGAGGATTTTAGGCTACGGTTCGCTCCTTTCCGCTGTGGAGGCAGGACCTCGGCCTGCGGCGAGTGACGCTAACTGAATGGCACGGCCGTGAAGAAATGATCGGCGCGCGGCATTGATCTTGATCTTGGAGTGTGACGCCTTCCTCGGGGAGCGGCGGTCGGATGAGGCAACAGCGGCGGCGCTGCAGTGGCGGCGGGGCCGGCCGGATAACCCGGATACCGCGACGCGGTTGGGCTCGCCTCTTGCAGCCGACAGCCGGCGCCTCAGTCGGTCGCCGAACACCCCGCTGGCGGCATCACACAGCCGAGCGAGAGCGAGAGAGAGCTGCTCCAGGGAGGATCTGCAGCGCTGTGCGCAGGTGAGCCGCTGCGTCTGGTCCAGCAGCTGCCGCACGAGTGTCGTCCTGTGAATGGGTCATCAGGTGTAAGAGTGCACTTACAGTGTCTGCGGCTCTTGTGTTGTGTGCCAATTTTGGCAATAGCTGTCGTGATGGACGATGGGAAGCAAACACGGCAAATCGTGAGTCAGATGTCAATTTTGTTAATAACTATCGTGATGGACGATGGGAACTAAATGCGACAAATCGTGAGTCAGACATCAATTGCCTATCAGAATGCTAGTTGGTAGTTTCCTGAGGTTAAGAACTAATGTTTGCTGATATTTTGTTCTGTTGGGTTAAGATTTAACTACATCGCCCGAAATTTCGGAGAAATTAGCGACTAATATGTATGGTAATCAGGCTGCGCTACATATCAACCTGTTTAGGCAATAGTATTTTCAGGTTGAGATTCGTTGTCTTCGCCAACTGATAAGCAAATTATCACATTCCAATGTGACCTAGGCATCGGGATTCGCTACAGGTCAGTCAGCATATCCTTTTCGTTCTATCACCAAATAAGTACGGCAATCCGTAACAAAGCTTAAAATTCATAATAACCATGTCAGTAAAAGTTATTCTAGCCCTCTCCATACTTAAAACAAAGCTAATCAGTTCGTATCTTCCGCCGAAACAAGCCATTCTCATTGGTTCCCGTATACTGTCCCCTGATTGGCTAAGATGGATGTCAACTAACTACGAACATCAGTAAGCAACGCGAGAGCTGCGGATAGCGTAAGTGCACTTTATGCCGCAGTAACATTCGATCTAAGAGGTCTTAGATTACTGCACGTTCTAAAACATCGCTGTCGGTATACTGTACAGTAATTAATACGGTATGTGTTGCAACAAGTGCATTTTTTTCTCTGATTTGTCTTCCTTTCTTCAAATTTCATATTGGTATATCCTAGAGGCAAAAATATGCAAATGGTTTTCTTTTCCTTTTGCTCTGTAGGTTTCATAAACTTTCTTCATGTAACTCGGTAAACTGCTGTTGAACGTATGATTCAATAAGCGGCTGGTACCGATCAAACAGCCCAGTAATTCAGTTGACAACGCGATAAAATACTTTGTGAGATTTATTCAGTCTTCACTACTACGGTATCATGCCAGGGACGCGAAATTTAATTTCCGTCAAGACATGTGTGCCGTACTAAAGAGCACTTTCGTTCCTTTCCTCGAAGAGTACAGGCACGCAATAAAGCATATTCTAAATATAAGGTATAATTAACAACTTGAAGTGTAATACATAAATGAGAGCCTTATCCCGTATCTACACAGGCTCAGCATTTTAATCTGGATTTGGCAATGTTAGTGATAGGAGGTGGTCGGACATCCTTTCTGTAGCAACACTTCCAAACCCGAAAGAAGCACATATAAAAATGTTGACTGTATACTAGACCAGGAAGCCTGAATTAGCAGGTAAATGTCTACATACACAAATTATGTGCGTTAGTTACACATTTTATACTACCTGCAAAAGGGCGTAAAAATTCCTATGCTGCATAGAAAATGTAAGTGACAATGTAACAGCAGTTGCAGGTGACACGTTTCGCTAACTAATACGTGTGTTCGGTGCTTCTAGGACAGTTGACGCGAAGTGTATCATCGTATTTGCTTATGGGATGGGTCTTTCGGAGTACAATTTATGTAGTGGAAATCTCTAAGATGTTAAATCACTGCACATAAGAAATATAGCTATAGTCTTAAAGCGAATAATGTAAACAGTCACAGTGTTGGCATCTTTTTCACTGAGGAGGTGTACTGTGACTTTAAAACTGGCTCGTTCTTCATCATAGCGAGTGATCGTAATTATGATCTACGGAGCACGCAAACTAAACTAAAAGAAATTAAAAAAAACGTAATACTTTTAAGTACATCGCTAGATCTCTCTGAAAACGCACGAAAAATTTCGATTCTGATGTTGAGCGGTATGAGAGAAACCACTGACTTTCAACGAAATACGAATCTGTTAAAGTTATTTCTAGTACCGTGCAAAAATATTTCATTTTCTATACTTTTCAGCGATTGAAATAGGCCCTAGGGTCACAAAAGCTTCGGCCAATGGCGAAGAGTGGAAAATGCAAGACACATTATCGAAGACAGAGAGTACAGCAGGTGAGGAGCCACGAAGAGATTAGTAAAAGGTAAAACAGAACGACGGACGCTGTCAAACGAGTCCAGAGATCGGGAGTTCTAGAAGGAAGAACAGGTGACTCTTTGATTTCAAAGATCAAACGTAATCTGAAAAAAAACTTTGAAAGGATATGGCTATATAACACGTCATTTATGTGTGTCAGGAGTATAAATCCCACATCCAGGTACCAATAAGGAAACCCCAAATGTCAAAACGGTGATCCTTTCATGAAAGGTATCTGAGTAGCTGAGTCATCTGTCTGTCTTCGTGTCGAAACTGCTTTGCGTTTACAGGTAATGACAACAAAAAGTGTAATGTGCTTAGAATGATATCTCATTTATAGCTGTCATTGTCTAACTGAGATTATTTGAGATAAATATTGCGATTTTTACGATGCTACATTTATTACCACTGCAATCTAGCAATCATATTGGACGTCTTTCTCAAATGTGTAAGTGCAGCACTGAGGGGTGATACGTCGCCTTTCTGCCGGAATGTTACGCAAGGAAGTGAATGACCTGAAGAAGATCATTAGCAAGCTCAAGGCCTGTCTTCTTCGCTGTTGAATTATTCAGCCAAGTACTTATAATTTAGACAGGTGTACACTGTTAGATGACAAATATGACAATAGATTTGCAATGGTAATTATAAAAAATCAGTACCAGTAATAAAGACATATATATCCATTTCCATCTGATTTAGGGTCGATTTTTAATTTTGTATTCCTTATTCCTGTTTCATAACTAGTGACGAAAAACTGAACATCTGTTTATAGGAGCCATCAGCTGATGATATTACTTGATAGTCGTCTCACCAGAAATCTTTATCTTCTTTGAATTTCACTTCACTGACTCCCACCTCACATGGACTGAAATTATGCATTTCACATTTTCTAACTTTCCAACCACACTTGAACTTCTGCCATTCCACACTCTTATCATAGAATGTTACCCTTCCGCTGATTGTTCAATATGTTTCTCGTGGCTACCTGCCCCTTTGCAGCCCCCTCCTGCGGACCTGAATATGGGACTAATCTGGACCTTTTCGTAGTTAAGATCATCATGATACATTTTCAGTTACAGGCCACATGTCCTCTGGATACAAATTACGTGTTTTTGACGTAGTGGTTTCCATTGCCCTCTGCATCCTCACGCCCTTGATCATACCTGACTTTTATGCCTATTGGAGGCCGTTTCCCTTCCAAAAGGCAGGATTGTACCCCGAATATGTCCTCTCGTTCAACCTCTCTGACAAGACCGTTTGCAGACCATAGTGACTCCCTAAGCAAAAAGACTTCGGTTGCGATTGCTGATGGCTGTTGTTCGAAATTTAAACTATGACGTGGATCTAAATTGTGATCCAACAGGTTTTGACTATTGGTCGTAGATGCTAACCCCCTTTTTACTTTCTTTCCTGTTTTTACTTTTTTTATCCTAAAATAATGACATGAACTCTCCTGAGGCGAAGGTTTTGAGCCCATACTGGCTGAATTCTGAGATAGGAAATTTGACTTCCTTCTGGGTTCATAAATTACTTGGATTACTTCAATAGAAAATGATGAACTGAAAGCATACACTTATGACACTGAATAAAATAAAACCAAATATATTTCTTCACACTTGAAAAGGAAATGAAGTTTTTCGCTGGACATAGAGAAGACCTTAACTGTATTGGCACAAAAGTAATTTAATTCCTGTGTTGTTGTTGTCTTCAGTCCTGAGACTGGTTTGATGCAGCTCTCCATGCTACTCTATCCTGTGCAAGCTGCTTCATCTCCCAGTACCTACTGCAACCTACATCCTTCTGAATCTGCTTAGTGTACTCATCTCTCGGTCTCCCTCTACGATTTTTACCCTCCACGCTGCCCTCCAATGCTAAATTTGTGATCCCTTGATGCCTCAAAACATGTCCTACCAACCGATCCCTTCTTCTAGTCAAGTTGTGCCACAAACTTCTCTTCTCCCCAATCCTATTCAATACCTCCTCATTAGTTACGTGATCTATCCACCTTATCTTCAGTATTCTTCTGTAGCACCACATTTCGAAAGCTTCTATTCTCTTCTTGTCCAAACTAGTTATCGTCCATGTTTCACTTCCATACATGGCTACACTCCAAACAAATACTTTCAGAAAGGACTTCCTGATACATAAATCTATATTCGATGTTAACAAATTTCTCTTCTTCAGAAACGCTTTCCTTGCCATTGCCAGTCTACATTTTATATCCTCTCTACTTCGACCATCATCAGTTATTTTACTTCCTAAATAGCAAAACTCCTTTACTACTTTAAGTGTCTCATTTCCTAATCTAATTCCCTCAGCATCACCCGATTTAATTTGACTACATTCCATTATCCTCGTTTTGCTTTTGTTAATGTTCATCTTATATCCTCCTTTCAAGACACTGTCCATTCCGTTCAACTGCTCTTCCAAGTCCTTTGCCGTCTCTGACAGAATTACAATGTCATCGGCGAACCTCAAAGTTTTTACTTCGTCTCCATGAATTTTAATACCTACTCCAAATTTTTCTTTTGTTTCCTTTACTGCATGCTCAATACACAGATTGAATAACATCGGGGAGAGGCTACAACCCTGTCTCACTCCTTTCCCAACCAGTGCTTCCCTTTCATGCCCCTCGACTCTTATTACTGCCATCTGGTTTCTGTACAAATTATAAATAGCCTTTCGCTCCCTGTATTTTACCCCTGCCACCTTTAAAATTTGAAAAAGAGTATTCCAGTCAACATTGTCAAAAGCTTTCTCTAAGTCTACAAATGCTAGAAACGTAGGTTTGCCTTTTCTTAATCTTTCTTCTAAGATAAGTCGTAAGGTCAGTATTGCCTCACGTGTTCCAACATTTCTACGGAATCCAAACTGATCTTCCCCGAGGTCTGCATCTACCAGTTTTTCCATTCGTCTGTAAAGAATTCGCGTTAGTATTTTGCAGCCGTGGCTTATTAAACTGATAGTTCGGTAATTTTCACATCTGTCAGCACCTGCTTTCTTTGGGATTGGAATTATTATATTCTTCTTGAAGTCTGAGGGTATTTCGCCTGTCTCATACATCTTGCTCACCAGCTGGTAGAGTTTTGTCATTACTGGCTCTCCCAAGGCCGTCAGTAGTTCTAATGGAATGTTGTCTACTCCGGGGGCCTTGTTTCGACTCAGGTCTTTCAGTGCTCTATCAAACTCTTCACGCAGTATCGTATCTCCTCTGTAGTTTATTAGCATGAAATAATAAGAGGGCAATTTTTTTCATCCTCCGTTCGCTCGCGAAATGGAAACCAAAGTTAAAATGAAACTGTTTTATTTGCAACACTTGTTACCCCTTCGAGCTACTTCTTAGGCACTGCTCCGACGTAGACATTGTTGTAGTATGATACCAACTTTCCAATATCTTCACCATAGAAGGGAACCAACTGTGCTTTCCGCCTGTTCTCTATGGTGATCTACGGGTTGTTGTCTGTGCCAAAATGGTGTCTTCATAGCCAGTGGTTTGTGTGAGCGAAGAGATAAAAATCAGAGAAAGTCAGGACTGGGCTGTATGATGGATTATCAGACATTTCCCATCGAAAATGGTGCTGGAACCTCTTGATTGCGCCTCCAGAATAAGGCAGCCTGCTTTCATGAAGAACAAGATGCACGACAGTTTAAGAAAATGTACGACATTCATACAATGAGGGATGCATGAAATCAGGCGATACATCTCATCAGGAATTCACGCTTGGTGGAAGACACTATCTTCTAGGCTTCTTTACGTGCTGACTGTGGGCTCCGAATTGAAAACTGCGACCTGATACAATAGATGGGCACACTAGAGATACAGTCCAACTCATTTCCGCAAAACTTCACCGGATTTTCACTGTGGTTTTAATTTCGCGAACAATCGAAGGTTGAAAGAAAAGTGGCCCTCGTGCAAGGTTCATCTTCTAAACGAAGAAAAGTCTTCTTGTTTTGGGGAAATTCATGAAGATAAGTATCCTTGAATTTCATGAGGCTAAAATGGAGCACTTTTTTTTAGTATATAAAATATTGCATCTGAAGCATATAGTACCAGAACATCGAGCTTCACGAGTGCAGAGGTTTTTGAAATTTATTCGCAATTGGGAAATCTTTCTGACATTAGCTGTATTAGGTGTGCCGAGGTATCACAGAGGTTTTATTTTCTTTTGAATAATTATTTGCGTTTTTCTTGTTTGTTTGCCATCTGTTTCTTTAGAAACAACCATATCAATTACATGAAATAGCTGTTACAATTTAAGACACTTTTTTGCGGTTGTTTTCTTTATCAGTGTGTCGGTTACCTAGGCACTGGATCGATGGTGAGCACTCGAGGACTCCTTGATCGTTACATGCAGTATGTTGCCAAATGATGTAATATAAAAGTCGTACCACGCAGTTCGAGAATATTCTCCTTCAATACAGCACAAGTATTCCAAGGACGTAGTATCTAGTTGTCACCAATGTGATGGTTGTATGCTTAATCATCCACAGAGCTGTAGTTTGTTCAGTAACTGGGTATCGCGTACTTCCAGGCCGCATCAGTTCTCGAACCTTCAGGAAGCCTGCGTTCGTCCAGCCAATGACGGCAAGTCAGTGGCTAAGAAAATTAAGCTATATCACGACGTACGGTCATACAACAGAGCTCAGTTTTTATTCATGGCTTACCTGAACAATAAATGACTCAGTGTCTTGCATTTTAAACGTTACTGTGTATTACTAAATGTTAAGAAGGTGTTCCATGTGACGTCTCAAAATTGTACGTGTTCCTACAGTGTGTTATTAATTCTTTCAAACATTCCCAGACGATCCCACAGGTCTTGGCAAGACTTTATAAACGGATGCTCCAGTTCTTCAACCTTGTAAATGGGAGTGCTATACACTTTCAATATGACTTCAGAGAGAAAAAATGACAAGACTGTGGTACAGGTTATGTCTGGTCTGTCTTGGACAATATTGTCGTCTTTGTTGTCGCATCACATATGCAGAAAAATGTTTCCGGTGCCCCACCGTGCAAGTATTACATAACCCAACTTAGTGGGCCATTGGTGAAACTGTGTACATTCTGCCGCACCTGTTTTCGCTATGAATTAGGATACACCAAACTCGCGTCGGATAAAATGTTAGTCAACCATTAAAAGATAAACTGGTCTCTCTAGAGTGCTCTAGCTGGTGTAGATCTGCAGGCAACCGATCGTGTTGACGCAAGTCATGGCAGTGAAGCAATTGAACATGTACCAGTTCATTGTATGGAATAAACACATTCATATGGGTCGAAATGGTGACGTTACAGAATTGCATAGAGGAATTACCTTTTTTGGTGTACCCATGACCTCAACGTCAATGAGGTTTTCCGAACTGTTAGTGTACCAAACAATCTGTCCTCTGTTTCTACAAGAAAAGTTGTATCACTCATCAAAGAGCCTAACCGATAGGCTTGGAGACGGATGTCTGGTCTTCTCAAAGACAGTCGATTTGAAACATAACAGAAACGTCAGCTGTTAGTTTATGCAGGTTCATCTTAATCAATACTATAACGAACACAGCGAAGGAAACAGCATTGCGAAGGAAACTGCATGTACGGATAATCGGTTACCCCGAAAGCGGCCATTGCTCACAACGGTTCATAAGTCTGGACGTCGTCAAAGGGCCAAACGACGCAGAAAATAGACAGTAGCTGACTGGGAGAGTGTAGTGTCGACTCTCGAGTGTGACTCGTTCCGAACGATACAAGGGTTCGAATTCGACGACTGTCCTATGAGGCCTTTAACCCGCAGTGTGTGGACGTCCCAGGTTAGAGGTGGTTCTGTCACGTTTTGGGGTGTTTTCGAGTTATATCTTGGGTGCCCTAATTCAGTTTACCATATTACTATGAACCAGGGTGTTTATTTAAATTTTTTCCCTTTATTCTAAATATCCTTCGCGATATGATGGGAACATTCCCGTGTTCCAAGATGACGATAGATGTATCCACGGGCCTGCACTCATACGTAAGTGGTTTGATGAACGCACGAGCACCGTATCCCACCTCGGATAGCCCGCTAAATCATCCAGTGTTAATTACATAGAAACTGTGTGGCACTTTAAGTAACATCGTTGTGACCACCGTCTATGTTCGACGTCAACGTGTAGTACCCCCACAGGTACGGTATTTTGATCTACTAGTGGTGGACAGTATGTAAAACTGTTTACACGATCGTTAGCCCCAGGTCAAATGGAAGCACTTTCGAAAAGGATAAGTTTGTAAACTGTTCCCGTGATGCCAAGGTTAAAGTATACCGTGCAAGGCAAAGTGGCGCTATCCAAAATCGGAGCCGAGGCAACTATGGTTCACTAAGAGCCATAGGTAACAGGGGTAAAAGACAGTTGTGGAGATGTGTACTGGCAAATAGATCTGCAGCTCTGGAGAAAACTGACCGCTCAGGTAAACCAGTGGGTTACCAACAGGGTCGATCAACGATCGCTGCTGCATGTGGGCCTCCGCACCAGGTTCATGCAAACGTACTGACTACTGTTCATGGGCGACGAGGCTGAAACTTGCCCGCCAGCAAACACAAGCGGATGACCGCTGAATGGCGACAGGTTGCCTTTTCAGGTGAATCATGTTTTATGCTCCATCGGACAGATGGCCATGGGAGTGAACGGCGTGAAACGCTTGAAAGCAAACACCCTGAAACAATAGTCGGAAGGGTATAGGCTACAGAAGGGAGCGTTACGGTCTGGGTAGTGCTTTCGTGGCATTCCCTGGGTGATACAGTTGCTCTGGAAGGCTCGGTGGATGAACACAAGTATAGATATATCCTTGGGAAGTATGTCCACCCCTAAAGCAGTCCTCGGCTGGCACCTACCAGCAGGACAATGCAACGTGTCACATAGCTCGCAGTGTACGTACGTGGTTCTAAGAGCACCATGGTGAATTTATCTACTCCAGCAGTCACCACACTCCCCGGATTTAAACACAGTCGAGAATATGTGCAACCACTCGATCTTGCTGTTTGCGCCAACCGGAAACCTGGAGTCGGCATGTATCCACCTTCCGAACAGCATTACCTGTCTTCCTGCACGTCTCAGTGCGGTCCGAGCCGCACAGTGTAGCTATTCAGGCTTTTGACAGGTGGCCACATTGACGTTACCAAGCAGAGTATTTGGAAAAACGAGTCAAAGGTAGAGTTACAGTACCCAATGATCAATGAGTAGCTTCAGCTGTATATTGCGTAGCGACCTTGACTTGTTAAACTCATAGTTCGATAATACACCAGTCAGCAATTTCTTTCTTTGGAACTGGAATCACTAAATTCCTTAAATATGAAGTTATTTCGCCTGTCTCATCCATCGTGCACACCATGTGGAATAGTTCTGTCACTTTTAGTCTTCTAAGAATGTGGATTAATTCTGAGGAAATGAAGTCTATCCCTAGGGGCTAGTCTCCATGTAGACCTTTCAGTGCTCTGTCAAATTCTTCGTAAAGTATCATATCTCCTATCTCATCTGCATCTACATCCACTTCCATTTCTATTTCTATAATATTTCCTTTGCAAAGATCCCCTACATATTCCTTCCACCTTTCAGCTTTCCCTTCTTTCCTGAGGACTGGTTTTCCATCTGAACTCCTCATATTCATTCAGTTGCTCCCCTTTTCTCTAAAGACCTCTTTAATTTTTCTATAGGCGTTGTCCATTTTTCCCTTAGTGATACACCCTACTGTATTTCTACGTTTGTCCTCCAGCTGTTCCTGCTTACTAATTTTTAATTAATTGCCACTCTCAATTTTTATAGTTTTACGCTTTCACCTGCTTCATTTGCTGCACTTTTGTATTTTCTCCTTCCATCAATTACATTCATTATCTCCTGTGACATCCAGGGATGTTTCTCTAGGCCCTGCCCTTTTACCTATTTGATACTCCGCTCCCTTCACTATTTCATCTGTCGAAGCTACTCATTCATCTTCTACTACGTTGGTTTCCTGTGTTGCAATCAGTCGTTGCCTAATGCTCCCTTGCAAACTTTCAACTTCTGCTACTTTGAACGTATCCAGGTCCCATACCCTTAATTGCCTGCCTTTTGCAATTTGTTCGGTTTTAATCACAAATAATAAACTGCGCTCAGAATCCACGTCAGCTCCAGGGAATGTCTTACTGTTTATAACCCGATTTGGAAATCTCTGTCTTATGATTACACAATCAGTCTGAAGCCTTCTGGTGTCTCCAAGCTCCTTCGATGTGTACAACATTTCTTCACGATTCTTAAACCGAGTGTGAGCTATGATTAGATTATGCAGATTTCTAGCAGGCGGCTTCCTGTTTCATTCCATTCTCCCAGCCCATCCTACTATTTTTCCTGCTCTTCCTTTTCCCACTATCGAAGTATATATATATATATATATATATATATATATATATATATATATATATATATATATATATATATATATACATTGACACCGGTGAGTCAGACCCACCATACTTGCTCCGGACACTGCGAGAGGGCTGTACAAGCAATGATCACACGCACGGCACAGCGGACACACCAGGAACCGCGGTGTTGGCCGTCGAATGGCGCTAGCTGCGCAGCATTTGTGCACCTTCGCCGTCAGTGTCAGCCAGTTTGCCGTGGCATACGGAGCTCCATCGCAGTCTTTAACACTGGTAGCATGCCGCGACAGCGTGGACGTGAACCGTATGTGCAGTTGACGGACTTTGAGCGAGGGCGTATAGTGGGCATGCGGGAGGCCGGGTGGACGTACCGCCGAATTGCTCAACACGTGGGGCGTGAGGTCTCCACAGTACATCGATGTTGTCGCCAGTGGTCGGCGGAAGGTGCACGTGCCCGTCGACCTGGGACCGGACCGCAGCGACGCACGGATGCACGTCAAGACCGTAGGATCCTACGCAGTGCCGTAGGGGACCGCACCGCCACTTCCCAGCAAATTAGGGACACTGTTGCTCCTGGGGTATCGGCGAGGACCATTCGCAACCGTCTCCATGAAGATGGGCTACGGTCCCGCACACCGTTAGGCCGTCTTCCTCTCACGCCCCAACATCGTGCAGCCCGCCTCCAGTGGTGTCGCGACAGGCGTGAATGGAGGGACGAATGGAGACGTGTCGTCTTCAGCGATGAGAGTCGCTTCTGCCTTGGTGCCAATGATGGTCGTATGCGTGTTTGGCGCCGTGCAGGTGAGCGCCACAATCAGGACTGCATACGACCGAGGCACACAGGGCCAACACCCGGCATCATGGTGTGGGGAGCGATCTCCTACACTGGCCGTACACCTCTGGTGATCGTCGAGGGGACACTGAATAGTGCACGGTACATCCAAACCGTCATCGAACCCATCGTTCTACCATTCCTAGACCGGCAAGGGAACTTGCTGTTCCAACAGGACAATGCACGTCCGCATGTATCCCGTGCCACCCAACGTGCTCTAGAAGGTGTAAGTCAACTACCCTGGCCAGCAAGATCTCCGGATCTGTCCCCCATTGAGCATGTTTGGGACTGGATGAAGCGTCGTCTCACGCGGTCTGCACGTCCAGCACGAACGCTGGTCCAACTGAGGCGCCAGGTGGAAATGGCATGGCAAGCCGTTCCACAGGACTACATCCAGCATCTCTACGATCGTCTCCATGGGAGAATAGCAGCTTGCATTGCTGCGGAAGGTGGATATACACTGTAGTAGTGCCGATATTGTGCATGCTCTGTTGCCTGTGTCTATGTGCCTGTGGTTCTGTCAGTGTGATCATGTGATGTATCTGACCCCAGGAATGTGTCAATAAAGTTTCCCCTTCGTGGGACAATGAATTCACGGTGTTCTTATTTCAATTTCCAGGAGTATATATATATATATATATATATATATATATATATATATATATATATATATATATATATATATATATTGTGGGGTTATACAAACTGTCGTAGGTTTGACGATCTACATTTAGAGACGAAGAGACTGCCACTCTGGACGTTAGGACGTTAAGCGGAATGTGTGAACTAGTGCAAGTGGGCGATTGCTCACCCCTGTGGTCATGTACCGGTTTCCTTTCTGTACCTTTTGTTTGGCACCGAAATGGCAGGTATCACGAAATGAGGACGGCTAGGTTCATTCAACGACTAAATTAACAGACGGCACAGGAATACAGGCCACCGGTACGCATACGTAACGAGCGTGCCGCTAATTACAGATCGCACAGAGAACCAAGCGACGGCGTAACTGATGAAGGGGCTGTGCAAACGGGGGCGTCCGGCGAAACAGTGCGACTCTCTGCCGCCGGACGGTGCATGCAACCGTAGGAAAGAAAAACAACAGCGGGAGTCTGGGCAGAAATGGCACACCGGCTGGAATCATAGGGTAGGTGAAACGAGCGTATCGTACTGCACATGATGCCAACATCAGACAGGAATCGTCGAATGGCTTCAGTGCAACGCTGTATGTTTACGTTTTACGTAAGCATCAGAACCTTAATATTACATGTATGGGAACTTTATTTATTAGTAACAACAATGATGAATAATTGTTGTGCTACAGGAACGAAATGAAAAATCACAGTAGGTAAATTTGGGAAAATCTAAACTTACCTGGCGTGTAGACTGTTCCACGAAATTTCTTGCTACAGACATCGAGCAGCTCGACCGAAATTTCATTGAAGAAAAGTTAATTTTGATGGTCAAATACCACAAAAGTCTAATTATAGTTGTTGTACTAGTAACAGGTGCTTTCTGCAATGAAAAACATCAAAGAATACTATAATAAGAGCACTGAAAGACCTAAGTCGAAACAACACCCCGGAAGTAGACAACATTCCATTAGAACTACTGACAGCCTTGGGAGAGCCAGGCTTAACAAAACTCTGCCATCTAGTGAGCAAGACGTATGAGACAGGCGAAATACCCTCTGACTTCAAGAAGAATATAATAATTCCAATCCAAAAGGAAGCAGGTGTTGACAGATGTAAAAATTACCGAAGTATTAATTAATAAGCCACGGCTGCAACCTACTAACACGAATTCTTTACAGACCAATGGAAAAACTGGTAGAAGCCGACCTCGGGGAAGGTCAATTTGTATTCTGTAGAAATGTTGCAACACGTGAGGCAATATTGACCCAACTTATCTTAGAAAATGGATTAAGGAAAGGCAAACCTAAGTTTCTAGCATTTGTAGACTTAGAGAAATCTTTTGACAATGTTGACTGGAATACTCTCTTTCAAATTCTAAAGGTGGCAGGGGTAAAATACAGGGAAGGCTATTTACAATTTGTACAGAAACTAAATGGCAGTTATAAGAGTCGAGGGGCATGAAAGGGAAGCTGTGGTTGGGAAGGGAGTGAGACAGGGTTGTAGCCTCTCCCCGATGTTATTCAAAAAAATGGTTCAAATGGCTCTGAGCACTATGGGACTTAACATCTGTGGTCATCAGTCCCCTAGAACTTAGAACTACGTAAACCTAACTAACCTAAGGACATCACACACATCCATGCCCGAGGCAGGTTTCGAACCTGCGACCGTAGCAGTCGCGCGGTTCCGGAATGAGCGCCTAGAACCGCTAGACCACCGCGGCCGGCCCGATGTTATTCAATCTGTATATTGAGCAAGCAGTAAAGGAAACAAAAGAAAAATTTGGAGTAGGTATTAAAATCCATGGAGAAGAAATGAAAACTTTGAGGTTCGCCGATGACATTGTAATTCTGTCAGAGACAGCAGTGGACCTGGAAGAACAGTTGAACGGAATGGACAGTGTCTTGAAAGGCGGATATAAGATTAACATCAACAAAAGCAAAACAACGATAATGGAGTGTTGTCGAATTAAATCGCGTGATGCTGTTGGATTTAGGTTAGGAAATGAGACACTTAAAGTAGTGAATGATTTCTGCTATTTGGGGAGCAAAATAACTTACGGTGGTCGAAGTAGAGAGCATATAAAATATAGACTGGCAGTGGCAAGGAAACCGTTTCTGAAGGAGGGAAATTTGTTAACATCAGGTATAGATTTAAGAGTCAGTAAGTCGTTTCTGAAAGTATTTGTATGGAGTGTAGCCATGTGTGAAAGTGGAACGTCGACCATAAATAGTTTAGACAAGAAGAGAATAGACGCTTTCGAAATGTGGTAATACAGAAGAATGCTGAAGATTATATGGGTAGATCACATAACTAATGAGGAGGTATTGAATAGAATTGGAGAGAAGAGACATTTGTGGCACAACTTGACTAGAGGAAGGGATCGGTTGGTAGGGCATATTCTGAGGCATAAAGGGATCACCAGTTTAGTATTGGAGGACAGCATGGAGGGTAAAAATCGTAGAGGGAGACCAAGAGGTGAATACACCAAACAGATTCAGAAGGATGTAGGTTGCAATAGGTACTCTGAGGTGAAGAAGCTTGCACAGGATAGAGTAGCATGGAGAGCTGCATCAAACCAGTCGCTGGACTGAAGACCACAACAACAGCAACAGCATAATAAGGAATTAATGTAGTGAGGATAATTTGTGTAACACGTCCTTATATTTATGAGGGAAGTACTGGCTACATTCTATAGTGTGGAAGTGTGCTGTCAGTTAACCCATTGAACTTTTACAGTTTATTCTTCTAGCGCTACGTGAAAATATTTTAGTCGACGAAAACTCAATCTTTTTTTCTCAAAGATTTATATTTCTCTAATGCACAAAGGCTTGGAATTGATGAATGTTACGTTTCTTACTAGAAGAAATGTCTTATCCAAACGAGTAGTGAAACATTAATGTCTGTATTACTGTATGAAATTAGCCTCCCCATAAAATTTACTTTTCTTTAAGGCATGGTGATAAGATATATTCGTTTTCAATTTCTTCTCGGGAAATACCATCGTGGCAATACTCCATGGCCGTCATTTTACGTCATATTAAGCGAAAGACTCACAAGGAAAAGACGCGTGGGTAGCGTATATTATTCACTAGTTTTAGTTTCCATCTGTAGTTAGCTTCTCGGTGTTCAATGCTTCCGGTAAGTGTACTAAGGTGTCATGCAGTGTTCTGATTCGTGTTGCTTCAGGTGGTACGTTCTCTTTACCGCCATGCAGGCAGAAGAGTTTCGCACAAGTTTTGTTCACAAAGTAAAACAAATAAAAAAATTAAATCGAACATGTATTGATTCTAGTTGATATTACGTTTTTTTGTTCTTATTTCTTTTTCATTGACTCCTAGTATCCGTTTCCTCGCTCTTGGGCTGTATGTCTTAAATGTGGGGGTCAAAAGACAACGGAAGTGGGAACAGGCTGATCGATATTCAGTAGATGTGTCGGTAGCGGTATTGCTTAGGAAGCTGGGACTCGTCGAGGATCGCGCAGCAGCACAGTGATGAAGCCATCGACGACGCGCCGTCATTTATCACCTGACAAATGCCGAGGATTACTCGGGGGATAAGCTCGCAGGAATTCACCCACCTCAGGCGGCTACAGGTCGGGGAAGAGTGTTATAATTCATATTGACGCGGGACTATGCATTCGGATATTTTGCAGCTAATGTAATAATACTGCAGATCCAAAATAACTCCAGTTTTGCTGACACTTTGTCACTAACTTACAACGGTGGTAGCGCATTTCTACCAACTGGTTTTTGCAAAACTATAAAATAAACAATCAGAATTACACTTAATTCAGTTTTTACTGTTCCTTTTTCATGGTAATAGGCAGCACTCTTTTGTACGAAGTGCGGGAAAAATAAAATCTGTGCTTCCAAGAGTTAAAGAGAGGGTGGTACATTAACGTATGAAACTTGTCTATTGAGTATTTCATTTGTATATCTTGTTAAATACAGAGACACATAAATCTTTTGAAGTTATAATTTAATTAAGCCGCTAAAGACACTTATTAAAATATTCTTTTAGCATGTATAGTGGGAACAATTCGAGTAAAATTAGTTTCCAATGAAATACATCGCACTAATATTTAACAAGTTGTATTTACCTGCTAAAAACTCCCACAAATAAAGATGCATGTTTCAGCTTTAAATAAGGGATTTCACCCACTGTTAACCCGAGAAACGCTTCATCTTTCTAATCTGTAAGTCGTATTCCTTCTGTGTAGGTCTATTTAGAAGTAGCCTACTATTATGTGTTACCTAATAATCAGCAGATTATTCATTAAGATAACGTTATGATATCTCTTAAAAATAAATAATAAATAGCTGTGGGCGGTATCGTCTCTACAGTTCTTTACAGTGACCGTTTGACGCACGTTATGTTTCGGAGCTCACACTTATTAAGAGCTTCGAATGCTGCCTCGCTGGAAAGAAGAAGTGTTGATCACAGGTCGTTGTGGTTTTAGTAAAAAAATCTGCTTGTGATATGTGAAATGTGTGTAGGACACCAAGTATATAGTTTCTCTTCAGAACAGTTTTCGTGAATAAATTAGAGGTTTTCCCTTTTGTGGAATGTGGATCAAGAAAATAGTATTTCATCTGGTAGTTTGAACCAAGTTCCATCTTATCCCGCCAATGCGTTATATAGTACTTTATTTAAATTTATGTCATACTTGCGTTTAATTTATACTGGTGACTTGTTTCTAACATAGCCATTCGTTTTCAAACCAGACCTGCACTAAAATTA
The DNA here is from genome assembly GCF_023897955.1 of Schistocerca gregaria. Lineage (NCBI taxonomy): Eukaryota > Metazoa > Arthropoda > Insecta > Orthoptera > Acrididae > Schistocerca > Schistocerca gregaria. The sequence goes on along the minus strand of NC_064922.1, from coordinate 647,425,458 downwards.
CTTATCAAAGCGAAATTCCACTTACATACTTGTAGCAAATGTTGAATTTATCACCCATGTCATAAGATCACTCCATACTTATAGTATGACTTTGTGTTGTTTGAGCATTGCCTAAGTAAATGAGTGGAATTTCGCTTTGACAAGTACTTTTAGTGTAGTTCTGTCGAAGTGCGAGATTTGTATCCAGTATAAATTACACCCAACTGTAACAGAAATTTAATGAATAATTATTACATTTAAGTTGCTGGGCCTCCCCGAACAAAATGTTGGAACTACATTAAATAATTTGTTTTCCGAACTCCCCGCATGAACTTTGAAGACACAGTGGTGGGTGAATAATCTGGATAAAATCTTACGTTTGAAAAAGACATTGTTGTGAACACTAAGTGTATTATTTTCCAGATTCCTGGGTTGAAGGAGTGACAGTATATTACCCTAATTCTGGTTGTTATTGGGTTTGTATCCAAAATAGTAATGTGGTAACAATGACTAATGCTAAGCCCTGTTCTAGCGACGGAAAGAGATGTGGATCTCAGCGCAAAGATCAGGCACCAAGTACACGGTGTATTGTAGGGATGCTATGTCCATCCTCAGTCTTCTGCCACGTTTCCGGACACGGCTTTCTGTTCAAAACTACACTTTCGTTCCTCATTAAAAGTTCTCAGAGAGTGCATTATAGGACGCTACAGACGTAGGTTTGCCCTCCCTCATCCGATCTTCTAAGATAAGTAGTAGCGTCTCGAAGTCTGAGGTTTTTTCGCCTGGTCTGATATATCTCACATCGATATTTCGACGTACGTCTCTAAGAGATCCTTCGAATTCTTTTCACAGTATTATATCTCTCATCTCATCTTCATTTACTTCATCTTATTTTTGTAGAACACGGTCTCTCAATTCAGATCCCTTGCCTAGCCCTTGTATTATATTCTCTCCAGCTTTCAACTTTCCCTCTTTTGCTTAGAACTGGCTTGTCATCTGAAATCTTGACATTCAAATAGCTTCTCTTTACTTCAAAGGTATCTTTAGAGCTCTATAGATCGCATCCATCTCTCGCCAAGTCATGAATGCTTGTACAGTCTTACATTTGTCCCCTGACCATTCTTACTTTACCAGTTTGCACTTCCTGTCGTTCTGATATTTGAGACGACTGTATTCTCTTTCCTGTCAAAGCCACCCATTCTTCTATTGTGTCCTTCACCACTATTTCAGTCACTTCTTGCCTAATGCTCCAATTGAAACTCTTAGGAACCTCTGGTTCTTTTCTCTTATCCATGTATCATATCCTTAAACTCCTACCTTTTAGCAACTTCTTCTGCTTTAATCTGCAGATCATAGCCAATAAATTATGATCAGAGGCCACAACAGCCCCTAGAAATGTTTTACAGATTAAAAATTAGTTTCTAATTCGGTCTTACCATTACGTATTCTGTAATCTATTTGAAACTTTCCGAAGTCTCCACGTCTCTTCCAGGTATACACACTCCTTGCGTGATTTTCGAACCAAGTAGTAGCAATTATTGTAGTGTAGGGTGAGACATTTTGCGTGCCCCTTTCATCCCTCTCCATCAGCTCATAGTTTACAATTTTTCCGTCTGGTCCTTTTCCTGTTATCGATTTCCGGTCTCCCACCGCAATTAACTTACGGTCTCCCTTAACTGTCTGGATAATTTTTTGTATCTCACCACAAATTCTTTCATTCTCTTCATCTCCGGAGTTAGAAACCATATAAACTTGTACAGCTGTGGTCGGTGTTGGCTTCGTATCTACGACAATGCGTTCACTGTTGCAGTACCCACGGAAAACGGCCAAGTCTTGTTAGTTCGAAGCGTAGCAAAGGAGAAGTTAACATCCAGACATTGGAAGGCAGTTAGATAAAATGTCAGAGGCTCCTAAATGCATCGGGAGACAACGCTGACCAGAGGCGTCAGGGTAACGACAGTGCGATTGGCGACAGCAGTATAAGCTGTAAAAGTAAGAGTGGTGTAATTGCAGACAAGTACCGAGGTTTAGAGAGAGATAAAGAGAGTGAGTTTTTAGAAGGGGATTTTATGTCACGAACAGTCTATAGCAGGCTTGATACACAATTTAATGACAGGCGCCTCCCTCCCTCCACTGAGCCTACAAAGAAAAGTGTACAATTACAGCCCTTCGTCATGTCAAGGACTCGCGGGTGCAAAATGGAAAACTGAATTAAACTCGAAAGTAGAACTCTCAGACCTGTCTACTGCAGTCAGATTAAGAAATTGATATCGCATTAGAAGAAGCAGTCAAAGAGAGTAGCCAGGCAGGGCTAAGCAGAGTTATCTGCAGTAGTTGCAGCGAATCTGATGGACTCTTAGTCGTTTAGCTAGCGACTTCTTTGTGTCGTGTCTTGGGTGAGAAATTAGTACTGATAGTTCCATTTTAAGAAGACGGAACTGTTTCTGTGTAAAGACTTGAGAGCTGTGGATACAAATTCTTTATAGCAATTATATCAGGAGCTGATGATTTTTTCTGAATGAAGTCAGAATATGTACAACAGTCATATGTTTGTCATTTGAGTACTTATTCCAAGCCTTATCTTTGCAATAAGGGAATTTTGACGACATAGTCAGGTGAAGACTCCCTCTGACTGAAGCCATCCGACTATTTCCCTTCTTCCCGAACCCAGTCTTAACTTATCTCTTTATACAGGACGGGGAAAATAAACCTGGCCCCTGAAATATTTACATTAAGACACGCGGGATCGCCCCTGGTTAATAAACATCTCAGAAGACGCTGGAAATGGCCACTGTTGACGTCAATACAGCTCTGTGCTCAATATGTCAAACCGTCAGACACGGGTAGCAGCTCAGCCTGAGGGAAAGCAGCAATGGCGCTTTCCATGCTACGCTGTAGCTCTCCCAGTGTGTGAAAAATTCTGGGAGAGAGATCAGGTAGTCGAGGTGTCAAGAGATTACATTGCCTCTGCTGATTGTCCTCTCCTCTCTGAACACCTCATGCAAATGTAATAAGGTTGTGAAAGTGGTGTGTGCTGTAACTCCGTCTGGACGAATTTATGCACACAATCTTTCATCTTCTGCAAGTTGATTCACATATGGGTTAAGCAGTTTCTGGACATACAGGTTAGCATTAGCAGTTTGGTGAAAGTATCGTGTCACGATGCAAGACACCAGACATTCCGCACCAAACACCAATCTTGAGATTGCACAGTACCACATCGTGTTAGAGATGGGTTTTTCTGATGTATACTGACGCATGTTCTGTGAATTCATGTACCCTGACGTGCTGAACCATGTCATTCCGATCTGCGCTTCTCACCAATTCAAACGTAATGACACGGTGACGTACTCGGGAAAGAACATGCGGAAAGGCGCATGTGCACACGGATGACAGCAACGGATTGGTGCATCAGAGTCACGATTACCGTATTTGCTCGAATCTAAGCCGCACTCGAATCTAAACCCCACCTGAAAAATGAGACTCGAAATCAAGGAAAAAAATATTTTCCTGAATTTAAGCCGCACCTGAAATTTGACACTCGAAATTCAAGGGGCGAGAAAAGTTATAGGCCGCACCTCCAAATCGAAACAAAGTTGGTGCATTGTAATAGAAGACACAATTTAGGTCGAATGAATGACTATACAGCTACAGTAGTTTGGTTCGAGTCGTAAGGTTAGCAGTTAAGCCTTACCAGGTAGCCACTGTTATGCGTCAGGCGCTCCGTCCGTATTTATACGGATACACTTCCTTTTTCACGTGATTCGTCTCGTTTGAATCGATTACTTATATTGCTTTGATCTGATAAGTGCCGTTTTCTTTGTTATAGGTGTTTACGTCACTCTAAGCTTAAAATGCACTAAAAAAAAAAGTGGAATCTTCTCATTAGCGAAACAATGGCAAGAGACTGCTATTTCTTGTCACTTACATTGCTGCTTTCTTTGATAATGATCAACAAGAACCAAATAATAAACTGAGTATGATAGATGATGTTCTGAACGATAGGGTACCAAAAATTTTTCCCCATTTGAAAATCTTTGCAGGCGCCTCTTTAGTACATTACATTCTGCACAGAAATTCGTCATCTTGGATTTAAAAATCTAGTCAGTTGCCGTGCTTCATTTCTGACTGTATCACTATTAGGCATAAGAATAATACGAATATAAACATGACACGATACGTATATTCTTCCGCGTTTGCAGTTGTCTCACTCTAGTTTCGTTGTTTATTAGGCAGACAGGATTTAAATGAGATAGCAGCAGACACGGAAGAATACATGGCAAAATGTTTATACTCGTATTATGGTGAACAGAATAATGCATGTGATTCACAATTCATCAAGTTCCTATTACCAACCATCTCTTCTCACAGGTAGGAAAAAATTCAGAACGTAGATTTGGCCATATTGACAAACATCCCAAACAGTCTTGCCAGTCGGATTTTCGTAGTACATTGAAATGCTGCTACATTAGAAGATGAACAAACATTACGGAATTTGTATTTACTTCGTTGGATAATGTATGGAAATGCAGTGGTCAGTATTTGTCTTTGTGCCTACAAAGCATGCCTGTGTAGCGCTACATATATTCGACGGCAGAAGTTAGTTGTGGCGGCACCTACCAACATTTTTCAGAACTTCCGCTTGCTTTGCACTCGATTCTTCGCCGCAGGCGGTTTTTTGGATTACAAAAACCGGAAAAAAGTGCGGCTTAGATTCGAGTAAATACGGTACCAGAATTTTCTGTCCTGTCCATTAACAAGGATCAGTTCTGTGCCAGTATTATAAATATTTCACCTGCCAGTTTTACTTCGACCACACTGGGTAGTGGCTTCGTTGTCTTCCTCAAGAGTAATGAAAGCTGAATCAGGTTTTGAACTACGAAGGAGCTACAGTTATGTTTAAAATCCAAATGGATCAGTCCTAAACGTGACAAGTTTCCTGTTGAGTAATTTACTTTCAAAATAATCGCCTAAATCACAATGCATTTCACGTTTGAAACAATGACGTTTCAGAAAATAGTCACCCAACTAACTTCTGGCAACAACTAAGTCGAATTGCCATTACACCAAGCACAGCGTGCGCAAGTACCGTCTGAACAATGCTTTTCTTTTACAGTAATTGTTACAGTGCAGTTTATTGTACAACTAATCATTTTAAGCTAAAGAGACAGTAATAACATTCATACTTTAAGAAACGCATGTTAACTTTGCGATATAGAATTTTACCGGTTTCGGTTTTCAGCCATCATCCATGGAATAGTGAAAAACAATAAGATTCGAAATAAGAAAAATATATCATGCTACAGACGAATGCCATACTACACGATATATTATGACACATCAACAGGTTCTCAAATGTCTACAGTTTTAACTGCAGAGTTGACTTGTAGTTTCATGCAATGCGGTTAAACGCATGTCACGGTGGTGGGAATTTCGCTGCAACAAGTGGCTAAGAATTTTGGATAACATACTTTTGCTCACGTCTTTATGCTGATTTACAAGTTTACAATCCCGTAGTGGAAGTGATTTGTACTTTTCCAAGACTCCAAATGGAATCTGGTCTGTCGAGTGTAATGACTCGTTATTCGGGTGTAAGGGCTCATTATTCGTCTTACACAGTTACCCTAAACGGAGGCATCTTCTTGACTTCTTGGGCACAGTCATCTCACGTATCACTCGTTGCTTATAAGGAAAACATGCAAGCAGTCAACGACTACATCCTCAGAAGAGCCTCCGACAGTTAAAGTCGTCAAAGATAATTCTTCCGCAGCTACCCACTGATGTTGGAATCTCCCATAAAGTGATGGTTGATTGTGCCGTTTTCATCTAAGAGGAGACTTTCTTTTTGAAGGTGGTGTCTTTATCAATGCTGAAGATTAGTTTTCAGGATCAGTTCAACACAAATCTCAATCAGCTAAAGTGATTTTATAGCTTTTAGTTATCATGAATCAGTCAGTTCCCTTTCTATAATGACATGGCCGTTAAGGACTAAATTTAGCGCCCCCTTTATTAGTGAAAAACATCTATGATCAACCATAAATGCCAATCTCTTCTTTTGATGTACAAATACAGCTCAATTCACGGGTGCCTGCGTAGTTTCACCATCCTCCCCACAAGTATCGACAAGTTCTTCTACGATATATTGCGGTTGACAAGAGGAAACTGTTGATCACTTATAGTAAACTTTTTGCTTCTTCTTCTTCTTCACTTTTTCCCGTTGTCCTGCAGGACCGGCATTGATATACAGTTTTCTGGTCATTTTAATGATAATTGATGATCAGATGCACTTCCTGACGCCACCCGCCCTCCCCCCTTGCCTCCCCCCCTCCCCCCCACGAGACACAATCTATGCAACCCATCTATCAGCATCTAGACTGTATCTCATGTGCAGGAACGAGGCTCTAAGTTCTCTAAATGGTTTCGTTGCATGTATCTCAGGTGGAACGTGGATAGCAACCTTAGTTAGGTGTGGAACACCACATGAGAACTGCAACCATGCTCGCCAGCTCACCAGCCCTCGTCATTAATCAGCGAGGCGGATTCTCTCCGGAGCTGGCTCCCACCCTAAATTCCTGAAACGGTGCATTCACGAGATCGGCTATCCGTGCGTTTAGCAGTAAACTGCACTGCTGAGCTTTAACACTTCAAGAGGCGTTCAATAAAAAACGGAACACTTTTTTTCTCGGCCAATTTTGGATGAAAAAATGGCGGAATTTCCTGTGGGACATGGTGGATTATTCCCACTTCAGTCCCTGCATTTCAAGCAGCGACCTGTCATTGAGTTTCTTTTGGCAGAATACCAGAACATCGCAGGTATTCACGGGCGCTTTCAGAATGTCTGTGAAGACCTCAAAGTGAACAAAAGCGCGGTGAATCGTAGGACCAGGCACCTGTTATCACCGCAACATGGTTGCGCAGACCTGTCCCATTTTCCGCATGTCGACTGGCAGCATACAGCTCTTACTCCTGCAATGTTGGAACTATCGGACACACTCATTCGAGGTGATCCATGGATCACATTCAAACACCTCACTGCTCTACTGGACGTCTCTGTAGGTAGTGCTGACACACTCGTCTACCAGTTGGGGTACTGAAAGATGTGTGATTGCCGAGTTCCTCTCCGTCTAACGTAAGACCATAAAGAGCAATAAAGGACCATCTGAGCTGAATTGCTTGCGCGTTACGACGCTGATCGCAACAATTTTTCTCAAAGATCGGCACAGGCGATTAAACGTGGGTACATCAGTTCGAGCCGGAAACAAAATGGCAATCCATGGAGTGACGCCACATTCCCTCCCATCTGAAGAAAAACTTCAAAGCCACACCTTCATCCGTTAAATTCATGGGAATGGTCTTCTGGGACCCTGAAGAGGTTTTTCTGTTTGGTGCACTCACTCATGGTGCAACGATCAAAACAAGTGTATTGTACTACCCTCACTAAATTGAAGGAAGGATTTGAGCTTGTTCGTCGCCACAAAAATGCAAAGAACTTCTCGCAGTCAGTGACAATGCGCCTCGCTGATTAATGACGAGAGTTGGTGAGCTAGCCAGCCTGGTTGTAGTTCTGCTCACCCCAGAGGAGGTCACAGAACTTCATTGGGAGGTTCTTCCTCATCCACCCTGTAGCCCATTTATCTTCCGACTTCTATATGTTTTGGTCAAACGAATGAGGCACTGCGCGGGAAGCAGTATATAGATGGTGGGGGGAGGTGGCTCATGCAGCCAGACGATGGCTCCTACGTCTACCGATAGACTGGCACCATGTGGGCAAACAGTACACTCTGTACATAACGAAAGAGTGCACCGTGGGTTTCACATTCAATAACGAGAGATTGCACGGTTCAGTATTCGCATTAGGATGTTGTCTATTCGTGAAAAGATCATGTACTCCGTATTATTCCCCGTCCAACATGTATAGGAATTCGATGTTAGCAGGATTATCGACTTTCGAGAGTGAGGTTGATCGTTCATTAATACTGCTGCTCATGTTGATCGGATTCCAACGACTGCAATGACAATATAGCAGTACCTCACGATACTGACGCCAGAGAGAATAGACGTACAGTTCACCAGGCTGTGTAGGAACATATGCGAAGTCACGTATCTTCAGTCAGCAAATGAGGTGCATCAAGATAGGGTTCCAAGCGGACAGTGCGATTATTCCTGGAGCACCACGGATAGTCAATACAGCGATCATTGTTGCGGCTTCCTTTAACGTGGTAACAGACAGTGATGCAACCGGCGACAACAAGAGACACATCTTTGAATGATCGCGTAGACACAAAGGCTGCTAAAGTGCTGATCTTATCCTCACGTTCTCCAGGATTCCCAGCCCCTGAAAATACATTAAATTTCAAGAGATTACCATGTCACCAGTCTCCAGCAACTACAATTGAATGGCATAGTGTCAAAGCAATACTCAGTGACCTACCTCATCCAAACTTAGTTCCGTTCGATGCCATCCAGGTTATAGCAGAGCTATTAATAAATGTTTTGCCGCCCTAGGCGAGAACTGCAAAATGACACCCCCTCTTTTTCAGTATCACCGGTCTCCTTGATATTCCCCTCCCTCTATCACCGCCACATTCCAAAGGTACAACAATGCAAATCTCCTATTATACTTTTAATCATCAAATTACGATGACCGAAATCCAAAATTTTCATGCTTTGTTCTCAGTTCCTTTAAAATGACTAAGAACAACAAACGCCCTCAGTTTCTTATTTTTTGTCCTCAGTTTTTGAAATTTCCCAGTACAAATGGAATAGGAAAAATTAGTTTTGAGGCAGGTAGCGGCAATGTGTTCACTTTCGTCAACGTAAGTAAACATTCATTAAATAATTGTTCCGTATGCTTTTGAAAACAATTCGGTGTTTTAACTTTTCCTTTTTTTTCATTTGCTGAGTTTCAGTGTTAGACCTGTAATTAATTTTTTCCGCCCTCTGATATCCTTAAAAATTTGCCGCCCCAGGCGGCTGCCAAGTGCTGCGTAGTGGTAGAAAATGGTTCAAATCAATCTGAGCACTACGGGACTTAACTTCTGAGGTCATCAGTCCGCTAGAACTTAGAACTACTTAAACCTAACTAACCTAAGGACATCACACACATCCACTCCCTAGGCAGGATTCGAAACTACGACCGTAGCGGTCGCGCGGTTCCAGACTCAAGCACCTAGAACCGCTCGGTCACTACGGCCGTCTGCGTAGTGGTAGAAACGGCTATTGTTGACGCCAGAGGTGAAAGCTCTATGTACAAAATTTCTACCCTGAATAACTTCAGATCACCTACACATTTCGTTATTCTATATCCTTTCTTGTGTTGTAACTTTTATGGCGAGTTGTATTTTTCGCTCCTTGTTGAACTCGTATTATAGTTTTCATCAGTCACGAAGTGTCTGTTAAAGAAAGAAGGTCTGAAGTAACTAACAGGATCGAAATATCTCAGTGACGTTGTTAGTTCTACTGCCATTCTATTGGAGTTTTATTTTTTAGTAAACACAACAGATACATATAACGGAGACTTTAGTCGACAGTAATATATTCTCCTTCATTATTAACAACAGTTGCCAAGGCTCGGGTAACTTTTCGATTCCGCAACTGTGCCAGTCGCGTGGTTTTGAGGTGAACTCGTCGAGTCATGTTCGGAACCCATTTCATCCAGAAAGGAAGTTCCTTGAAGGTTGGTCGATAGCGGTAAAGGTGAAAATCTGAGGGCGCAAGATCAGGTGCTTGAGGTGGGGGCGGAATGATTTCCTAACCGAATTTCTGTACATAGGTTTTTGTTAGGCTAGGAGAATGCGGACGGGAGTTATCGTAGAGTAGTGTCACATCACGCAGTCTTCTTCGCCATTGTTCTTGGTCTGCATCTGCAAGACGTCTCAGTTGTTGACAATAAACGCCAGCAGTGATGGCAACACTTCGGGGAAGCAATTCGTAGTACACCACACAGCCACTCTTCCACCAGATGCATAACATTATCTTTCGTAGATGCGCTCAGGTCTTTGTACAGGGAGTTGCTGCTTTGTTTGGGCTCAATCATTCCTTTCTTTTCCTTACCTTAGCATTAAGATACCACTCCTCCTCACTAGTAACGAACGCAGGATGGTAATTCTCGGTGCTGCTTACCAGTCAGTTAATAAGGAGCAAGCAGAGATGCGCATATGGCCGCCCGCTGATTTTTATGATACTGGCTTAAAATATGTGGTAACCATACACCCGATGTTTAAAGCTTCCAGATTGCATGCAAATGTCGGACGATGGTCGAATGATCATATTTGGCAGCTCTCGAGTAATCTGAAGTGGATCATTGAGGATGAATGCGTTTAAACGATCGTCATCAAAACCTGAAGCTCTTCCTGAACATGGAGAGCCACCAATGTCAAAACGATGCTCCTTAACACGAGAAAGCCATTTTCTTCTCGTATTCTTTCTAATGGTTTATTCTCGCACATTGCGAAAAAGTGTGTGCCTGCCTCCTCTGCTGTCACTCCTCTACCGAACTCAAACATGGGAATATGTCGAAAATGTTCCGATTTCTCCACATGGAACTCCATTTTACAGCGTTCACAACTCTATTCACTATCTCTAAATGACAAAATGGCCATTTGTAAACTGAAATAGCAGCGGTGAGCCAAGAGTAAAAATGACAATCTAAAAATAATAAATAAACCCTTAGCAGCTGGAACACGAACATACAAAACAAAAACGCGACAACTCATGCACCAAGCTAATATTTCATTGACATGCATGGAAAACGTGTTACTCATAAGGATTTAGTTTAGGTTCCCTGTATTCTGTTACCGATATTACTTTATAAGCCTGACTGACCCTCGTACGTAAGAGACGCACATTGTCCGTTATTCTCATTTACAATTATTCTGTAGCTCCCGACAGACTGCAAGTGGAGTGTAAAGGATTCGTACTGCATGATTAGCGAATATGAAATATTCCTCTGTGCTTCTGGGTCACGCCAGTCTCATATTTCTCGCTGCTATTTGAAGAAACTTATAAGCAATCAAAGATGCATCCTCTAGAAATCTTCTGACAAGATCTTTAAAGATAATTCTTCCGTAGCCATTCACTAATGTTACAATCTCTGGCTAAAGGACAGTTACCAGTGTGTCGCACATCTAAGTAGACTCCTCCGTTTCACACGTAGTGCAATGGATTTGCTTACAGCAGAAACGCGGTTCATATCCTCGTGCAGACAGTGTGTTTTAATTTCTTCATGATTTTCTTATATCATTAACGGGAACGCACTATAAAATCGGCTAGACCTCCATGTCTAAAAGAATCACTACCGACAAGCCTTGTAACTTTCTTTATCAAATATTCTTGTAATCAGCCCCGAATGCCTGTGTCTTCTCGGATGCATTCACCTCAAAAATTTCGACAAGGTATTCTATGACGTATTCGTTTAAAGCACAGAAACCCTTCGATCAGAATGAGATTTTCACTCTGCAGCAGAGTGTGCGCTGCTATGAAACTACCATCTGAGTTACCTATGCATGACTCACGCCCCTTCCTCACAGCTTTACTTCTGACAGTACCTCGTTTGCTACCTTCCAAACTTTACAGAGCTCTCCTGCCGAGCACTTGCCCGATAAAGGCAAAGGTCCCGAGTTCGAGTCTCAGTTTTAATCTGCCAGGAAGTTTCACCTTTCGATCAGTTGCAATAACCGGCTCCGTAGCGGTCGCGCGGTTCCAGACTAAAAAGCCTAGAACCGCTCGGCCACACCGGCCTTCTGGCTCCTTACTCGATCTCGGCAAAAATCAAAGGGAAGTGATCATGTGTTCCAAATGACAGCTGCTTGTTTCCTGACGCCGTAATGGTCCATACCTGATACACTACTCTAGCTTCCCAAATCTGAGCCACGTTCGTGAAAGCTGACGGCAGCGATCAAAAGCCATGACAGATGCCCCGCAACAGAACACACATGTATCGTCTTTTACAGCCTTGCTGTTTGCCACCGGTGTCGACGCTCGGGCACCTTCCGCGCTGACGCAAGAGCTCCCGCTACTCGGCCACTCCTGCATTCTGGGTCGCCCGCTGACCTCTGGCGCGGCGCGCCGCGCCCACTGGCTGTTGTGACGCAGCGGCAGGTGGCGCGCCGGGCTCTGGCCTTGTCGGGTCACAAGGTCTAGGCTAGCGCGCTCACACGTTTCCACGTGCAGCGCCAGGTGCAACTTGGAAACTCTTCCTTCCTACTAGTTGTCACTTGAAATCTGACAGATCTGTTGTTACCGTTTAGCTCTTGATGTGTAGCTGCCATAGGTGGGGCAAAGATTCTGTCTTTCATGTACCCCCCAAAGAAGGAAAAAAAAAGCAAGATGTGAGAGCTGGTTATCCGGAGTGCCAAAAACAATGAACAAGATCTTGTTGTCCAACACTTCCAAACCAGCGTCGTGGGATGGTGTTGCCAAGATAACACAGCACCTCAAGTTGAGAGTGAGGTGAGGCGCTGTCGTGCCGAAAAATTGAATCATTGGAATTTTCGTGAGGTTGAGGTTGAGGAAACAAAAAATTTTTCAGCATCTACATACATATTCCGCAATCCACCATACGGTGCGTGGCTGAGTGTACCTCGTACCACAATTAGTAGCTTCTCTCCTTGTTCCACTCCCAAGCGCAACGAGGGAAAAATGACTGCCTATATGCCTCTGTACGCGCCCTAATCTGTCTTACCTTTATGGTCTTTCCGCGAAATATATGTTGTCGGCAGTAAAATTGTACTGCAGTCAACCTCAAATGCTGGTTCTCTAAATTTCCTCAGTAGCGATTCACGGAATAACGCCTCCTTTCCTCCAGAGACTCCCACCCGAGTTCCCGAAGCATTTCCGTAACACTCGCGTGATGATCGAACCTACCAGTAACAAATCTAGCAGCCCGCCTCTGAATTGCTTCTATGTCCTCCCTCAATCCGACCTGATAGAGATCCCAAACGCTCGAGCAGTACTCAAGAATAGCTCGTATTAGTGTTTTATAAGCGTCTCCTTTATAGATGAACCACATCTTCCCAAAATTCTACCAATGAACCGAAGACGACTATCCGCCTTCCCCACAACTGCCATTATATGCTTGTCCCACTTCGTATCGCTCTGCAATGTTACGCCCAAATATTTAATCGATCTGACTGTGTCAATCGCTACACTACTAATGGAGTATTCAAACATTACGGGATTCTTTTTCCTATTCATCTGCTTAATTTACATTTATCTATATTTAGAGTTAGCTTCCATTCTTTACACCAATTACAAACCCTGTCCAAGTCATCTTGTATCTTCTTACAGTCACTCTAGGTGTGAAATTAATGTGACAATTTCCTCCGCAAAACAGAAAGTTCCCTAGACTTTATGAATAGAAATGGACAAAGCAACATTCAGATTCGGTGAGTCTCTTTAAGGTTCGAAGACCACGCCAAGATTTTGTGGCCCCTAAATTCTTACGTTATGGCGGTTTACTTTGCCCGATAGATGAAACTTCGATTAGTCTGGGAAAGGTGCCCTCTGCCATACCCTACAGAACGGAAACCCAAAATTCGTATCTTCTGTTAGGATCGTCGGGACGCAATTGCTGCAGTAACTGCTACTTGTAAACTTCATATGCAGGCATGTTTCAAAATACGCCACACCGTTGTTTGAGGAAGATGAAGTTCCTGGCCTGACTTTAGAGGGCTCCGTGTCAACGCATCTAGGATGCACTCGACATTTTCATCAGACAGGCGTGGCCGACCCGTGCTCTAAACTTTGCATATGCAACCAACTTCCAAAAATTATGTACGCTAGTCACAAATCTGGTTGTGCAGAAACGACTTCTTGTTTAATTGGCAGCCCAATGCGCGGTGCACTTGAACAACGGATTGACTTTGCTCAGATTCCAACACACAAAATTGTTTCTCTTGTGGTGTAGTCGCTATGTTGCTACAAACAAACACCAGCGAAGCTGCGTGAAAACTTTGAATCTTCCTCGGTCCGGTGAGATGCGCAATAAGCAATTGAAATCTCTTCTTTATTTCTGAGTTCGGACGACACGTTTCGGGAGGAATGCTTCCACCATCACGTGCATTCGAGTTACATGTACATTGTATCAATCTGAAATGTGATTAATGTCATTTCCTGTGTCCAACGAGGTTATATGCCGAAATAGTATTCAGTACTATACATATAAATTTTTTATGTGCACTTTAAGCGAGTTACGTTTTTAACTTATTAGTGCATTTACTTACATATATTTTGGAAATCAGTCGTCAGGGACACATAGCAATGTGAAAAGTACATCACATGTTAACTCTTCCACGTACAAATGTTTACATCACCCCAAACAGTCTTAACTCCTGAGATAAACTAGTTTCAATTTGTAAGACAGTGGTATACAGTGAAGATGTAACCTTTTCTAACTCTTTAGTATAATTCCATTACAGTTGCGTTTTATTAAGCTGACCACTAATTTCGAACTACCAAATTTATTTTAAAACCAAGCCTATTCAAGCTGCACTAATAGTGCTTTGTTACATGACAATCAGTTCACACATGGGTAGTACACACATGGAATATCAGACTAACTTCATATTGTAGATGTATTTACGAAGTGCAGATGAGCTAGACTCATAGCCCTTGCTTTAAAATGAGCTTGGCAGTTCGAAACAAGTCGCCAGCTTAATAAAACGCAACTGTGACACAATTACGATAAAGAATTTGCTATTCAAGTTGCTGGTCCTACCCTGAGTTCATGTTAGAAATACCCAGAAACTTTTTCTATTTAAATGTGTTTATGTCATGGCACAAATTAAAGAACATTGTAACTTGGTAAAGACAACTTTTTATTGTTAAAGAAAATATTTTGGAGAAAATAAACATTCAACATTGTAAATTTTTTTGAAGAAGTTAAAATTGTTAACTTATAGCCCCTCAGCTAGTAACATGTTACCATGTATTGCGCCATGAATTAAAATTTCAAATTCTCCTTGTACGTCCATTTGGTGTCCCTTGCACATTTTACGTAACATGTGAAGATCATTCACCATACTATGGAACAGTCCTATGTGTGGGGGCTATTGCTGATTTATGGTGGGTCTCTATATTTTCATTTTATCTTTCCTGGAAATCCCTCCTGCTTTGACCTACATAGAGGGATCTGCTTTGTGCTGATTTATATATACCTGCTTGTATGTGTTTATCTGTCTTTGCGACTATGTTGTGTCACAGATTGTGTTACAGTTTCTTATGTGTTGAAAAGACAATGTCAGTGTTGTGCCGTTTTAAAAATTTTTGCTGTTTTGTAGGAGTGTTTGTTTGTGAATAGTATGCGCGCAGTGGGTTTCTTTTTACCTTCTTTGTGACATTTGGTTTATTGTTGTTTTTTATTATCTGTGAGAGGTTGTCAATAAGTGAGTCATCATAGCCATTTGCTGCCACAGTTTGTTTGATTGTGCTGATTTCATCGAACTTCGCATTGTTATCGACAGGTATATTGTTGGCTCCATTAACTAGAGCTCTGTATGTAGCATGTTTATGTCTCATGCGATGGTAAGGTAAGTGAGATGCCAAGACGAGATACGTATGGTGGTGTCTATTGTTGCAGTTCTTATGTGGGCTTCTAAGGTGTGTAAATTGTTTCCTTTATTGGTGGTTAGATCTAGGAAGATAATGCCGTCATTGGTTTTGTATTCAGCATTGAATTTTTTATTTCTGTGTGTTTGAGTATGTCAAATTCACTGTTGAATATGAAAACAATCATATCATCAAGTTCCCAGACCTAAACATCAATAAAGAAAACAACTTACACAACTCAAAAGCGCACATAAAAACACCTACAACAAGTACAATTTACATATAAACAACTACCACACAAACAATTATAATATATAACCAATTACCACCCCACACAAAGGACACTGGTCACCCTGTCTATGGGCCTCATATAATATATAAAATGGACAAGGAACACGAAATGTATTTATCACATTACTTTGATGATGAATAATCAGAGACATTTCTTAACTTTATATTACATCGTTATCAGCGCTCAACCACTTCATGTTGTTTTTGTATAATCTGTTTCTCACAGCTATGTATTCTGTAGACAGCCAACAGTGGAAGTGATTATTCCCATTCTATGAAAGCCTCAATAATCGTTATGTGAATGAAACTATATGTGGAGAAATTCAGGCTACTTGAGACTAAAGCAAAAAAATTAAACAATTATTTATTTGAACACACAAATTGAAGTATGTTCTCATAACTGAACTTAAGAGACAAAGAGTGTTGCTTAACTTGTAGTAAACACTTCTTTTGACATTGATCCCTTTACCGTTATTTATTTTTCACATTATTTCAGAATATTTCTCTTTAAAATAATCACGAAGTCCCACTCCAATCTTTGTCGACACATTGCCCACCTTTCTTTATGTTTGGCTTATTTTAAAAAATTCGCCTTGATAGTGTAGTTAGTCTACTCATCACTGCCCCATGGAATTCCTTTTGAAATAGTTGTTATTTACTATCCCTGGCTTTAGATTTGCCATCTACTGATTAATTTAATAACTCTTTGCGGTATCCTGTGCTACTATTTCATCTGGCTGCAGTATTTTACTCTGCAGACTCTGTGACATACAAGGGAACTGAAAAAGAAAAAAAAAACTTACAATCTTAATTGCACCGAAAACATTCATGTGGTGTAATCTGTCAGGGCAAAGTATGACCTGACAGACTTATGGGAAGAATTATAAATATTCATTCATTGCCCAGTACATGGGAAGAACCTATTAAATGATAAGGTAGAAATTGGCTGTTTTAATATCTTCAAAACTTCTCAAATGTTGAATATATATTTGATTGAAAATATTGTCTATAACAATAGGAAATTGCTTTTAGAATGTTTTGTGACATGGAATAAATATAAGTCAATGAAAGAGGTGTCATCTTCACCATCTAGTATTATCTTACCAATCGAAAATAATTTATCTCAGCAGTTAAGTCTCTTTGGTATGTGAAAGTGTTAACAGTTTCCAATGTTTCTGAGCGACAGGAATACAATATTTTTTAAAGGAGCACACCATTATTTGATTGTTTTATTGTTTATTTAAGTACAATCCAGGTTTCGTTCTTTTATGCTATTTTCAAGTATATTATTTTATGTCCTCTAATAAACGTTAAAGACATAAAATGGAATACTTGTACTTATATAAACAATAAAACAGTCTAATGGCGGTGTGGTTCACTGAAAGTGTGATTGTTACTCCACTCTGTGCGTCAGACGACTAATTTCTAACAAATACGTAAGTAAATGTACTATTTAAATGATATAAACATGCAGATCACTTAATGTACATGCTAAAGTATATGTATATTTTTGTGTAGGATTCTATTTCGACACATAACCTCACTGGGACACACAACAAATGAAACTAATCATATTTCAGATTAATACAATGTACATGTAACTGGAGTGCACCTGATGATGGCAGCATGCTTCCAAAACGTGTCGAACTAATTAGATATTAGCACCCTGACAACATAGCGGAATGCCGGAGATATTCTAAGCCCCGTTTTGTTGTCTCCAGGGCAAGCCATCCTAGTCTTACATTTCAGCAAGATGATGCCCACCCATACACGCCGAGAGTTTCTATTGCTTGTCTTCGTGCTTACCAAATCCCACCGTGGCCAGCAAGGTCATCAGATCTCTCCCCAGTTCACATCTTTTTGGTCCATTACGGCACGACACTCCAAACAGCTTGGGATTTTGACGATCCACCTCTCCAGTTACATAGCATCTGGTACTACACTTTTCAGAAGGACATTGAACAATTCTATCAATTAATGCCAAGCCGAAGAAGTGCTTACATAAGGGCCAGAGGTGAACCAACGCACTTTCTCTATTTGTAAAGCCCTTTCTCTTGAATAAAACATCCAACTGTTCTGAAGTTGTAATCGTTAGTTTTTCTGCACATGTACGTCACATGTCCGTGTGCCATTAATTCTTTCGTGGTGCCTCGTTTTCTCTTTTTTTTCTAGAGAGTATTTTCGTTTCTTATAAAACAGTAAAAGTATGCTATTACGGAACTCTTGACGTTAGTTGATATTTTTCAATTCGACTATTAGTTGCTTTGAAGCGTATTATTATAAAACACGGCTGCGTACTGCGAGCCACAGGAATGCTTCATCAGGGTCACATGCAAAGCACAATCAACAGTTCAACGACTAATGCTCTAACTTGTTGCCAGTACAACGATGAACATGGATTATCATATAGTAAATCGTGTTTTAGCAATTAAATTTATCTCACACTGCTATTACGTACCGTAATTCCCACAGATCAGGGAATGCACCTGATGACAAAATTATATATAAAGAAATGAATCAAATAGTACGCTCCACTATGAGGGTTGATTTGTAAATTAGGTCTTTACACTGAGGTGACAAAATTCGTGAGATATCTCCTAATACCATGTCGGACATTATTTTTCCTGGTGTAATGCAGCAGCTGCACATGGCATGGACTCAAACAGATCTGTTGAGTCTATGACACGTCCAGTTTCTGCACCACGCCGGGAGAAATAATGTCCGACACGGTATTAGGAGATATCTCAGGAATTTTGTCACCTCAGTAAGACCCCTCCAGTAATACTGAACCATACGGCCCCTACAGCCGTCCATAATTTTGAAAGTGTTGCCGGTACTGACATCTCTATTGTATACTACAGTATTAATGTTCGATGTGTTACGTATTGGGCGACAGAGGTGGCCAAATCGTATGCTCATATTGTCGAGGATGTTTTCAGATCAGTCACAAACAACTGAGGCGCGGTGACATAGCCCATTGGCATCCTTAAAGATTCGAATGCTTTTTGGGAACATGAAGTCCATGAATGTCTGCAAATGGTCTCCAAGTAGCCGAACATAACCATTTCCAGTCAATGATCGGTTCAGTTGGATCAGAGGATCGACACCAATATGGACCCACTACCAACTTGCACAGTGCCTTGGACTCGCATTCGGGAGGACGACGGTTCAATCCCGCGGCCGCCCACACTGATTTAGGTTTTCCGTAATTTCCCTAAATCGCTCCAGGCAAATGCCGGAATGGTTCCTTTGAAAGGGCACGGCCGACTTCCTTCCCTAATCTGATGAGAACGATGACCTCGCTGTGTGGTCTCTTCCCCCAAAGAACCCAACCCAATAGTGCGTTGTTGACAACCTGGGTCCTTGGCTTCGTGGCGTCTGCGCCAAACTGAAACTCTACCGTCAGCTCTTACCAGTTGAAATAGGGTCTCATCTGACAAGATCACGGTTTTACAGTTGTATAAGGTCGAACAAATACAGTCACGAGCCCAGAACAGGCGCTGCAGGCGATGTCGTGCTGTTAGCAAAGATACTCCCCTCGATCGTCTACTGTGAAAGCCTATTAATGACAGATTTTGCTCCACTGGCTTAACAGATACGTTCGCACATTCCACATTGATTTCTGCGGTTAGTCCACGCAGTGTTGCTTGTCTCTTGGCACTGAAAACTCTACGCAAACGTCGCTGCTCTCGGGCATTAAGTGAAGGCTGTCGGCCTGTGCGTTGTCCGTGGAGAGACGTAATGCATGAAATTTTGTATTCTGGGCACACTGTTGATATCGTGGATCTCGGAATACTGAATTCTCCAACGATTTCCAAAATGGAATATCCATTCCGCGTTTAGAATCTATTAATTCCCGTCGTGCGGCCATAACCACGTCGGAAACCTTTCCACACGAATCACCTGAGTACAAATAACAGCTCCGGCAATGCACTGCCTTTCTGTGCCTTCTGTAGGCGCTATTTTCGTCGCCTGTATTTGTCCATAACTGTGTCCCATTACTTTTGTCAACTGAATGGATGTTGCACCTCGATATAGCACTTCGTGGCCTGACAGAAAATCTTTTCTCTTTTCAGCATTAATACAGTTATGAAGATGAACAGGACAATGAGCAGCTAATAAACATTTGATGGAAATCGTGTGACACTGAAGATAGACTACGACAGAAAATGAGGCGCGAAGTTAAAGTGTTGTGGTGGGCCAGCGTGGCCGTGTTGTGTGCAAGCATGTGTTTAGGGGAAAGTGTTCACTCGGACACTACGACGAGAAATAGCCAGAAGGACAAAGAACTTAGTGGCAGAGACAGTTCGAATAATTCGGAGGGAGAGGCAGCGACATGGTGCCCGTCGTGCGCGGTGAACTTGCTGGTGGAGGAGATGCGGCGCGACTGCGGCGAGCGGCGTGGGGGCGGGCAGGCGCCGCCGCCGGACGTGGTGGCCTGCGCGGAGGCGGTGCTGGGGAGGCTGCTGCAGCGCGCCGAGGCCCGCGACGTGCTGCCGCTGGCGCCAGGCCTGGCGCTGCGCCGCACCGCCGGGGGCGGCGGGGGCGGAGGTCGTAGCGCCGCGGAGCCGCTTGCGACCCGCGTGAGCCGCTTCCTCCGCACGCACGCACTCACCGTCTCCCTGCGCGACGCGTGGACAGCCCTCTCGGGGTCTCGTGCATCTACCGCCGCCAGAAGCTTCTTTGGCCTCTTCCAACCAGGTAACTCCACCTCCACGTCTCATTTCACCAGTCTAAGTTATTTTGGTTAAGACTCAAAGTACGATGGGCGTTCAATAAGTAATGCTACAAATGTTTCTCTCGGTGAGTTTCAGTTGAAAAATGAGCATTTTGTTGCTGGACGACGTGAACTATTCCCCCTTTCAGCTCCTGTGGTTTCATAAAGTTCCTTCAGGTTTCGGCGCTATACGTAGCCTTTAAAATTGCGTCTGTTACGGAAGTGCGTTCCGAGCAGAGAACCGTCACTGAGTTTCTTTCGTTGCAAAACCAGACCATCACAGATATTCGTAGGCGCTTGTGCAATGTCTACGAAGACCTCACAGTGAACAAAAGTACGGCGAGTCGGTGGGTACGGCGCCTCTCATCATCGAATTTTTTTGTGTAATATCGTCACAGGGAATGAAACATGGGTTCATCTCTTCGAACAGGAAACAAACTAGCAATCGTCTGTCGCCACACCACCTCTCGTGTCAAGATAAAGGCCACGTGTTCGTGACCACGTAAGCGCAGACGAACTTCTCCTCCCCCATGATAATCCAAGGCCTCAGACAAGTCTGCACAACCGAGAGGAGCTCACAAAACTTCCTTCAACTGTTCTTCCGGCAGCCGGCGTGGCCGTGCGGTTCTAGGCGCTACAGCCTGGAACCGCGCGACCGCTACTGTCGTAGGTTCGAATCCTGTCTCGGGCGTGGATATGTGTGATGTCTTTAGGTTAGTTAGGTTGAAGTAGTTCCAAGTTCTAGGGGACTGATGACCTCAGCAGTTAAGTCCCATAGTGCTCAGAGCCATTTGAACCATTTCAACAGTTCCTCCCCACCCTCCCGACAGCCCGGATCTCACACCTTCCGGCTTATGTTGAAAAACAGTACTTAATAGCCAAAACAGTGGAGAGTAATAAGGTGCTATGATGTACTGAATGAAATCAACTTGCTTTCAGAATAAGAGGTGTTCCATTACTTATTGAATGCACCTCGTACAGAAATGACAAGAACAGGTAATTAAACACTTCACCATTTTTTTCTTTCTTTTTGTTTTATTATTTTCTTATTTTAATTTTCTTTTAGTAAACACCGTTAGTGTACGGTTATTTTATTTAATTTCATAGTCATAAATATCAGTATGAGGAACAATATTCCCCGCTGTTTCGTTTTCCAGTACGGGGAGGTCGGGACGAGCAGGGTTATTCTTGAATGCCTCTCGTGTTTTACAACACGTCTGAGCAGCGAGTACAAGACATACAGCAAAAAACTAGTACCAGTCGGTAGAGCATACCTCCAAGTTTTTTACTCACATTAAATGTGCTGACTATGGGCACCGTTTGTGGCGTTGTGAACGTCAAATACGTACCTGCACTTATTGACTCAGCAGCTCGTTGTGCTAATCTGCCCAATTGGTTGCCTATCTGCAGGCGCAAAATAATTAATTTCGGCAATGCGAAGCGGAGCAGAGCAGAGGGTTTGCAACAAAATATGAAGACAGCAAAACCTACAGGTGCAAGCTGTAATTATAAGAATTCTGCGGATTGTTAGCAGACATCTGTTTACCAATAGGGCACTTGTATATAGCAATTACATGCAGCAAATTCTCACTGCGTCTCAACCTACAGTGCTATACATACATACATACGATTGGTAGTGAAAGGTTGAGCTGTAACCTTCAGCATTTTCATTTTTCTCATGGGTCTTATGGCTGTTTCGATGTGACCTGACTTGAATTACTCTCCCGCACTAACCTCTTCATTCCACAGTTGCACTTGCACCCTACGTTTTCAATTATTTGTTCGATGATTTCCTATATTTGTTATTCGCTAAAGCTTTTACCCTCCACAGCTCGCTATAGTACTATTATGTTGCTTATTCGCCGATACTGCGAAGAACTTCTTCATCCTTTATCTAATCAGGCCAAGTAATTTTCAACTCTTTTTCTTTCGCACCACATCCCAAACGCCTCGATTCTCGTCAGTTCCACTTTCCCCGAAGTCCTTGTTCACTCGCACCACATCCCAAACGCCTCGATTCTCGTCAGTTCCACTTTCCCCGAAGTCCTTGTTCACTACCATCCAGTGCTGTGCTCCAAATGTACATTTCCAGAAATACCTTTCGTAAGTTAAAGACCGCGTTTCATACTGTTCGGCTTCTGTCGGCCACGAATCCTCTTTTTGGCTGTGCTGTTCTCTTTCTTGTATCGTGTTTGCTTTGTCCGTAAGGGATTATTTCGCTTCCAAGATAGCAGAATTCCTTCATTCGCCTGCTCAGTGATGACCAATTTTTATGTTAATGAGCGCTAATCTCATTTCTGATTCTTCTCGTTATTTTCGTCTTTCTATGATTCACTCTCAGGCATATTCTGTACTGTTCTACTTACACTGTAATTCTTCTTGACCTTCACTGAGAACAGCAGTTTCATCAGTGAATCTTTCCATTGACATATAGTTCCCCTTAAACTTTAATCCCACTTTTGAGACTGTCTTCTCTTTCCACCGCTGCTTGTCGATGTATACGTTAAACAGTAGGCGAGAAAAACTGCTCCCTGTCTTACAACATCTCAATCTAAGCGCTATATCCTTGATACCTCCTTCCTTATTGTGCGCTCTACGCTCTTGTATGTATTGTATATTATGGGTCTTCTCACCCCCTCCATGAACCATGGATCTTGCCGTTGGTGGGGAGGCTTGCGTTCCTCGGCGATACTGACAGCAGTGCCATAGGTGCAACCACAACGGAGGGGTATCTGTTGAGAGGCCAGACAAACGCGTGGTTCCTGAAGATGGGCAGCAGCCTTTTCAGTAGTTGCAGAGCCAACAGTCTGGATGACTGATTGATCTGGCCTTGTAACACTAACCAAAACGGTCTTGCTGTGCTGGTACTGCGAACGGCTGAAAGCAAGGTGAAACTACGGCCGTAATTTTTCCCGAGGGCTTGCAGCTTTACTGTATAGTTAAATAATGATGGCATCCTCTTGGGTAAAATACTCTGGAGGTAAAATAGTCCCCCATTCGGATCTCCGGGAGGGGACTATTCAGGAGGACGTCGTTACCAGGAGAAAGAAAACTGGCGTTCTACGGATCGGAGCGTGGAATGTCACATCCCTTAATCGGGCAGGTAGGTTAGAAAATTTAAAAAGGGAAATGGATGGGTTAAAAAGTTATATATAGTGGGAGTTAGTGAAGTTCGGTGGTAGGAGGAACAAAACTTCTCGTCAGGTGACCACAGGGTTATAAATACAAAATCAAATAAGGGTAATGCTGGAATAGGTTTAATAATGAATAAAAAATAGAAGTGCTGGTAAGTTACTACAAAAATCATAGTGAACGCATTATTGTGGCGAAGATAGACGCGACGCCCACGCCCAACACAGTAGTATAATCTTATATTCTTACTAGCTCCGCAGATGACGAAGAGATTGATGAAATGTATGATGAGATAAAAGAAATTATTCAGATAGTGAAGGGAGACGAAAATTTAATAGTCATGGGTGACTGTAATTCGATAGTAGGAAAAAGGAGAGAAGGAAACGCAGTATGTGAATATGGAATGGGGGTAAGGAATGAAAAAGGAAGGCGCCTGATAGAATTGTACACAGTGCATAACTTAACCATAGCTAACACTTGGTTCAAGAATTATGAAAGAAACTTGTATACATGGAAGAAGCCTGGAGATACTGGAAGTGTCAGATAGATTATAATTGTAAGACCGAGATTTCGGAACCAGGTTTTAAATTATAAGATGTTTCCAGGGACAGATGTGGACTCTGAACACAGCATATTGGCTATGAACTGTAGATTAAAACTGAAGAAACTGCAAAAAGGTGGGAATTTAAGGATGCGGGACCTGGATAAACTGACAGAAGTAGAGGTTGTGGATAGTTTCAGAGAGAGCATTAGGGAACGATTGACGAGAATGGGGGAGAGAAATACAGTAGATGAAGAATGGGTAGCTCTGAGATATGAAATAGTGAAGGCAGCCGAGGATTAAATAGGTAAAAAGACGAGGGCTAGTAGAAATCCTTGGGTCATTGAGGAGATACAGCATTTAATTGCTGAAAGGAAAAAAATATTAAAATGCAGTAAATGAAGCAGGCAAAAAGGAATAAAAACGTCTCAAAATTGAGATCGACAGGAAGTGCAAAATGGCTAAGCTGGGATTTCTAGAGGACAAATGTGAGGATGTAGAGGCATATATCACTAGGGATAAGATAGATACTGCCTACAGGAAAATAAAGGAGATCTTTGGAGAAAAGAGAACCACTCGTATGAATATCAAGAGCTCAGATGGAAACCCAGTTCTAAGCAAAGAAGGGAAAGCAGAAAAAGGAAGGAATATATAGTGGGTCTATATAGGGCAATGTATTTGGGGACAATATTATCGACACGGAAGAGCATGCAGATGAAGATGAAATAGGAGATATGATACTGCGTGAAGAGTTTGACAGAGAACTGAAAGATCTAAGCCGAAATAAGGCTCCGGGAGTTGACACCATTCTATTACAACTACTTATAGCCTTGGGTCAGCCAGCCCTGACAGAACTCTAGCATCGGGTGAGCAAGATGTATGAGACAGGCGAAATACCTTCAGACTTCAAGAAGAATATAATAATCCCAATCCCAAAGAAAGCAGGTGTTGACAGATGTGAAAATTACCGAACTATCAGTCTAATAAGTCACGGCTGCAAAGTACTAACGCGAATTCTTTACAGACGAATGTAAAAACTAGTAGAAGCCGAACTTAGGGAAGATCAGTTTGGATTCCGTAGAAATAATGGAACACGTGAGGCAATACTGACCCTACGGCTTATCTTAGAAGCTAGATTAACGAAAGGCAAACCTACGTTTCTAGAATTTGTAGACTTAGAGACAGCTTTTGACAATGTTGACTGGAATACTCTCTTTCAAATTATGAAGGTGGCAGGGGTAAAATACATGGAGCGAAAGGCTATTTACAATTTGTACAGAAAACAGATGGCAGTTATAAGTGTTGAGAGGCATGAAAGGGAAGGAGTAGTTGGAAAGGGAGTGAGACAGGGTTGTAGCCTCTCCCCGATGTTATTCAATCTGTATATTGAGCAGGCAGTGAAGGAAACAAAAGAAAAATTCGGAGTAGGTATTAAAATCCATGGAGAAGAAATAAAAACTTTGAGGTTAGCCGATGACGTTGTAATTCTGCCAGAGACAGCAAAGGACTTGGAAGAGCAGTTGAACGGAATGAACAGTGTGTTGAAAGGAGCAATATACTGCTTGACTCCTATGTGAAGGTATGTTCACGAAACTTCAACAAAAACCCGTACTGAGCTACTGAACGTCTCTCCTGCTAAGTCTTCCACATGAGTTTATCTATCATCTCCGTAACGCTTTCGCGATTACTAAATGATCCTGTAACGAAGCGCGCTGCTCTCCGTTGGATCTTCTCTATCTCTTCTATCAACCCTATCTGGTACGGATTCCATACTGGTGAGCAATATTCAAGCAGTGGGCAAACAAGTGTACTGTAACCTACTTCCTTTGTTTACGGATTGCATTTCCTTAGGATTCTTCCAATGAATCTCAGTCTGGCATCTGCTTTACCGACGATCAACTTTATATGATCATTCCATTTTAAATCACTCCTAATGCCTACTCCCAGATAATTTATGGAATTAACTGCTTTCAGTTGCTGGCCTGCTATAGTGTAGCTAAATGATAAAGGATATTTCTTTCTGTGTATTCGCAGCACATTACACTTGTCTACATTGAGATTCAATTGCCATCCCCTGCACCATGCGTCAATTCGTTGCAGATTCTCCTGCATTTGAGTACAGTTTTCCAATGTTACAACCTCTCGTTATACCACAGCATCGTCCGCAAAAAGCCGCAGTGAACTTCCAATTTATCCACAAGGTCATTTATGTATATTGTAAATAGCAAAGGTCCTACGACACTCCCCTGCGGCACACCTGAAATCACTCGTCTTTGGATGTTTTGTGAGTAATATCATGAGGGACATTTCAGTCCATTAAAACTACCGAATTTGACTGTTGCTAAAGTGGTTCTGAAAAGGAAATCAGAAGGAACAACCATTAGCTAAACCAATAACAGGCACATCCCACGTAATGATCACTAAGCGTTGTACGTGCCGTCAGCGGAAGGAATCACTCATGAGTTCCAAAGTGCAATCACCTACCAAAATGACTGTGCTTAGGGAATCGAAAAGAATGGGTATAGTGGTCGAGCAGCTTCCACTAAGGCATAACTTTCCGTTGTCAGTGGTGAGTGACGCTTGATGTGGTGTAAAGAGCAGGGCCACCGGACTGTTTATCACTGGAAACGAGGGATTGAAAGCGACGAATCAGTTTATGTCTGTGGCAATCCGTTTGAAGAGTTAGGATTTGCCGTATGCCTGCTGAGCACTATGTGCCATAATGTGTACCGCCATAACCGTAAGGGAGTGTTTTTCGTAGTTAGGACAGTGTCCCATTATTGCATTTAAGAAAACGCTAAATGCGGAAGAATGTGAACACATGTTACTTCGTCGTGTACTGCGTACAGTGGAGGAACAGTTCTGGGACGATGGATGTATCAGCATGACAATGCAGCCTGTCATGAAGCAGCACCTGTGAGCCAATGGTTTGAGGACTATTACAGTCCAGAAACGGACAGCCTGGCCAGAGTCCCAATCTGTCTTGTTAAAGGACTCCGTCATTTATTCCGTCGCTCGTTACTATAAGTCTTGTCACTACGAAACTTAAAAACCAAGTTAGATTCTGTTTATTAAGATATGCGCTACATTGTTGTTGTTATGGTCTTCAGTCCAAAGACTGGTTTGATGCAGCCCTCCACGCTGCTCTGTCCTGCTTCATGCCCAAGTAACTATTGCATCCTACAGCCGTCTGGTTCTTCTTCGTGTATTCATTTCTTGGTCTCTTTCTACGATTTTTACCCTCCACGGTGCCCTCCAGTACTAAATTGGTGATCTCATGATGCCTGAGAACATGTCCTACCAATCGGTCCCTTCTTCTAGTCAAGCTGTGCCACAAATTTCTCTTCTCCCCAATTATGTTCAGTACCTCCTCATTAGTTACGTGATACTACCCATCTAATTTTTAGCATACTTCTGTAGCACCACATATCGAAAGCTTCTATTCTCTTCTTGTCTAAACTAGTTATGGTCCACATTTCACATCCATACATGGCTACACTGCATACAAATGCTTTCAGAAAAGACTTCCTGACTCTTAAATCTATACTCGATGTTCACAAATTCCTCTTGTGTAAAAACGCTTTCCTTGCCATTTCCAGTCTACATTCTATTTCCTCCCTACTTCGACCATCATCAGTTATTTTGCTCCACAAATAGCTAAACTCATCTACTACTTTACGTGTTTCATTTCCTAATCTAATTCTCTCAGCATCACCTGATTTAATTCGACTACATTCCATTATCCTCGTTTTGCATTTGTTGATATTTATTTTACCCCTGCCACCTTCAGAATTTGAAAGAGAGTACTCCAGTCATCATTGCCAAAGCCTTCTCTAAGTCTGCAAATGCTAGGAACGTAGGTTTTCCTTTCCTTCATCTATCTTCTATGATACGTCGTAGGGTCAGTATTGCCTCACGTGTACCAAAGTGATCCTCCCCGAGGTCGGCTTCTACCAGTTTTTCCATTCGTCTGTAAAGAATTCGTGTTAGTATTTTGCAGCCGTGGCTTGTAAAACTGATGGTTCGGTAATTTTCAAATCTGTCAACACCTGCTTTCTTTGGGATTGGAATTACTATATTCTTCTTGAAGTCTGAGGGTATTTCGTCTGTCTCATACATCTTGCTCACCAGGTGGTAAAGTTTTGTCAGGACTGGCGCTCTCCCAAGGGTGTCAGTAGTTCTAATGGAATGTTGTATACTCCCGGGGCCTTTTTTTCAACTTAGGTCTTTCAGTGCTCTGTCAAACTTTTCACGCAGTATCATATCTCCCATTTCATCTTAATGTATATATGTATATTCTCTTCCATTTCCACAATAGTGTCCTCAAGAATATCGACCTTGCATAGACCCTCTACATACTCCTTCCACCTTTCTGCTTTCCCTTCTTTACTTAGAACTGGTTCTCCATCTCAGTTCTTGATATTCGTACATGTGGTTCTCTTTTCTCCAAAGGTCTCTTTGATTTTCCTGTAGGCAGTATCTGTCTTACCCCTAGTGATATACGCCTCTACGTTCTGCTTAGCCATTTTACACTTCCTGTCGATCTCATTTTTGACACGTTTGTATTCCTTTTGCGTACTTCATTTACTGCATTTTTATATTTTCTCCTTTCATCAGTTAAATTCTGTATCTCTTCTATTACCCAAGGATTTCTACTAGGCCTCGTCTTTTTACCTAGTTGATCCTCTGTTGCCTTAACAGTTTCATGTTTCCAAGCTACCCAATCTTCTTCTACTGTATTTCTTTCTCTCGTTCTTGTCAATCGTTCCCTAAAGCTCTTTCTGAAACTGTACAACCTCTGGTTCTTTCAGTTTATCCAGATCCCATCTCCTTAAATTCCCACTTATGAAACGGAATAAAAATCTAGTGTCATATTCTCTTATGAACTCACAGTGGAAGGCATTCGATCTCACATAAGAGATCCATATGAAAGTCAATATTCTTCTGCTGTTTTAAAGTTGACAGCTTGCTATCGCTGTAGACGTTCATGCTGCTATGTCGTTTATGGCAGGTCATTCTCGATACCTATTAAGTAAGTAAAGCAATATCACTGAAGCAGATCGAGAAATATGATTCTGTTGAGCAATAGCGACCTGAATCATGTGTCGACTGGATAGGGTAACTGGGTACTCCGATTTAATTTCATATCTTCCATTCATTTATTATTTTTTCCTTTTTTATGATTCCCAGAAGACAAAAAGGGTAAAATACAGGAAGTGAAAAGCTATTTACAACTTGTACGGAAACCAGACCGCAGTTATAAGCGTCGAGTGGCATAAAAGGAAAGAAGTGGTTGAGAAAGGAGTGATATAGGCTTGTGGCCTATCCCTGCCGTTATTCAATATGTACATTGAGAAAGCAGTAAAAGAAACAAACGGAAAATTTGGAGAACGAATTAAAGTTCAAGAAGAAGAAACAAAACGTTTAGGTTTGCCGACGACATTATAATTCTGTCATAGAGAGGAAAGAAGTTGGAAGAGCAATTAAACAGGATTGGACGGTGTTTCTATAGGAGGATATCAGGTGCAAAACAACAAAAGCTAAACAAGTATAATGTAATGTAGTCGAATTACATCAGGCGATGGAAAGGGAATCAGTTTAGGAAAGGAGACACTTACTGTAATAGATGAGTTTTGCTATTTGGGCAGTAAAATAACTGCTGATGGCCGAAGAAGAGCGGACACGTAGACGCAAGGAAAGCGTTTCTGAAGAAGAGAAATTTGTTAACATCCAGTATAGATTTAAGTGTAGGGTAGTCTTTCCTGAAAGTATTTGTATGGAGTGTAGCCATCTATGGAACTGAAACATGGACGACGAATAGTTTGGACAAAATATAGGCTTGTGAAATGTGAAGATTCGATGGGCAGATCAGGTAACTAATGAGGAGCAGAAATAAATTTGTGGCACAGCCTTAGTAGAAGAAGGGATCGGTTGATACGACACTTTCTGAGGCAGAGACATCAAGGGATCACCAGTTTAGTATTCGGGGGGGGGGGGGGGGGGGAAATTGTAGGGGCTGTAAATTGTAGAGCTAGACCAAAAGATGAATACAGTAAGGAGATTCAAATGGTTCAAATGGCTCTGAGCATTATGGGACTTAACATCTATGGTCATCAGTCCCCTAGAACTTAGAACTACTTAAACCTAACTAACCTAAGGACAGCAGACAACACCCAGTCATCACGTGGCAGAGAAAATCCCTGACCCCACTGGAATCGAACCCGGGAACCCGGGCGTGGGAAGCGAGAACGTTACCGCACGACCACGAGCTGCGGACTAAGGAGGTTCAGAATGATGCAAGATGTGGTTATTCGGGGATGAAGTAGCTATTCGGAGATGCACAGGATAGAGTAGCCTGAAGAGCTGCGTGAAACCAGTCTTCAGACTGAACAACACCACCACCACCACCACCACCGCAACAACAAGAACAACGACATGGTTCCATACCTTAGCCGGGTGAAAGATAATACTTACAGGATCACACTGCTGTCCGCCTCTTAGGATATCTCTCTTCTCAGAATTGATGCTTGAGGTATCAAGTTATCATTTACTCGTACGTCAGTTACTGAGATCCATTGTACTGGACAGTGTAAAAAATGTACGCTAAGTCACTGCAATCAAAATATACAGTCATTTATGTACATCTTTTGATTCTCGTGAACTCACCTAGATTAACTATCTACGTACATAATTAACTTTGTACAGTAGCGTCATAGCACGAATACTACTCGCATTTGCCCGATTTTCTCTTTCTTCTTTTTTCTTTTTTAAGGAATAAGCTGACTCTTAACAGAAGAAACGTATAACACATTGCACAAGTCATCCACGTCATCCACATGGATGGCAGAAGTCGAAGGATACTTTTTTTTCCGTCGGTCATCAGTCTTCACGAATTTCTCTCCTGTGCCAACCTTTTCATCTCAGAGTAGCACTTGCAACTTAGCCTTCAATTACTTGCGGTATGTAGCCTAATATCTGTCTTCTTCTGCAGCATACACGGTACTATTGACCCCCAATACAACCGGGGCTTGGGCAAGGGAGCAACGTGGCGCGAACCACTAGTCTGTCTGCGCAGTAACGAGCACAACGATTGATCCAAGGAATACTAGTAATGTGTTATGCCGTTCGAATAACGAGAAAGCGCTTGCCTTTATGACGGAGAGGACCGTTAAGTACCGGCGTGAGCTATCGGTTTAGTCTGTGGCAGGTGTCGTACGCGATAGCAGAAGGACGGCGGCGGCGGACGCTTGGCAAGTGGGTCGCCGCCGTCGGGGTGGTCAGGTCCGCAGCTCGCAACTCGCCAAGTGTGTCGGCCAACAACCGTGGCGGCAGCCAACCGCACACTCCCCTCACTCGATGCACCTGCCTACGTCACGGCAGCGCCATTCCGGGGAATACCGACACCGCACTAGATTGAGCTGTCAACGACAGGATTCTTTGCTTACTTTCATTCGCCGACTGATAGAGTCTTCCATTTGTATTCAAGTATTTATTTATTTATTTATTTATGCATTTATTTTACCTGGCAAGATTAGGGCCTTCAGGCCCTCTCTTACACCTAACCAGGCATACTCAGATTGAACGAGTTACAGTTTCTACAGAACATTAAGGACATTTAACGTATTATGCAGTATTGATGTTAAACAAAAAATTGAGATTATAACAGTAGTACAATGATAATTATAACAATAAAAATAATTATAACAATCAAGAATAATAATGATAATAATAATGATGATAATAATAATAATAATAATAATAATAATAATAATAATAATAATGATAGTGACTAAGTATATGAAAGTAAACATACTTTTCTTTTGTGAATGTCAGTCCCATTGTTAGTTGGGAATTTTCTCGTTATATTCTTGCAGCTTGTGAGTTATTCTCATCGAGCAGAGACATAAGACGATAGAATGGGGTGAAAGAGATATATAAGAGGTAGATAGGTTAGAGGAAGAGAAATAGAACGGTAAAATTCGAAGCTGTGATGGAGAGGAGAAAGAAAGAGATGGGAGGGGCACAAGAATGGTGGCTATACCGTCCCTAATATGTAAGTTTTGAGTTCCCTCTTGAATGTTGAGTAGTTCTGGAGAAGACGCAGATCACAGGGGAGTGCGTTCCATAGTCGTATGGCTGAGATTGAGAATGACACGGAGAAAGATTTTGTGTTATGTAAAGGTACAGCCAAGGTGACAGACGTATCCGATCTAGTATTGCGATTGTGGAAAGATGATAGGTGTTTAATGTGAGAAGACAAGTATTGGGGGCACCAGTGGCTAAGAAATCGATGAAGTAAGCACATCGTGTGGAGATCACGTGCCTTATGTGGGCGTATCCAACGTAGCTGGGAGTATGAAGGACTGATATGATCATACAACCGAATATTGCACACGTATCTAACGCAAGCATTCATCACTAGCTCAAGGCATCTAGAATTTTCACTATTTGTGCTGTGTTGAACTACATCGCAGTAGTAAAGATTAGGCAAAACTAGTGTTTGGACTAATTTTTGTTTAACATGGGTTGGAAATATTTTTCTAAATTTTTGAATTGCATGTAGGGAGGAGAGCGATTTCCGGCAAGCTGTGACTGTTTGTTCTTCCCAGTTTAGGTGTTCATCCAAGATTATTCCAAGGTCTTTTACTGTTTTTTGGTATGGTAGTTGGGTACCATTGAGGAGTATTTTAGGGACCGTTTCGCGAAAGTACCGGCTGATTAACTTTGGATGAGATATAAGTGTGACAAACGTGTCTTACAATAACCAGCGGAAAAAATGCTCCTATCGCAGCACAAAAAATGACGAATATGCTCCTGTTAAATAGAAGACCCGACTAAGAGGTGGCCTACCAGTTGCCTCATTCTGCCTTTCTCTGCACCTTCAAAAATTTTCCCAATAATTTTAGCACTCGAACATATTTGCGCTCTTTTTAACATACAATTGTCCTCAAACTCCCACAAGTTCTCCCTAACTGTAAATCGTTCACACTCATTAGTCTCTCGCTGTAAGTTGCTCATACCCATCCACTTCCACTTGCCCCTTCCCAGTCACTCATTCAGCCCAATTCATCGGCATTATCTCTTTGTGATTCTCTGTCACTGTAACTGTCACTCTCCTCTGTCTAACAGCCCCAGTCACTTTTCTTCTAGCCGCGCTGTCTGAGTCGTCTCTCCCCCCCCCCCCCCCCCCCCCGTCTCCCGTCTGAGGTTCGAGTCCTCCATCGGGCATGAGTGTGTGTGTTGTCCTTAGCGTAAGTTAGGAGGAGGAGATTACTGTTTAACGTCCCGTCGACAACGAGGTCATTAGAGATGGAGCGCAAGCTCGGGTGAGGGAAGGATGGGGAATGAAATCGGCCGTGCCCTTTCAAAGGAACCATCCCGGCATTTGCCTGAAGCGATTCAGGGAAATCTCGGAAAACCTAAATCAGGATGGCCGGAGACGGGATTGAACCGTCGTCCTCCCGAATGCGAGTCCAGTGTGCTAACCACTGCCCCACCTCGCTCGGTAATGTAAGTTAGATTAAGTAGTATGTAAACTTAGGGATCGATGACCTCAGCAGTTTGGTCCCATAAGACCTTACCACAATTTTCCAAAAATTTCTTTCTTCTGTCCAGCTAACACTATTTCCTCTCACTTCACTGTCCCCTTCAGCTTCTCTCTTACTGCTACTATCTTATTCATTCCTCACACTGCCGCTGTCTCTTCTCACTATTACTATTTCTCTTCCTCGTTGCCACTATCATGGACTCTGTCTCTCATTATCACTGTCCGCCCCCGGTAGCTGAGTGGTCAGTGCGACAGAATGTTAACCCTAAGGGCCCGAATTCGATTCCAGGCTGGCTCTGAGATTTTCTCCGCTCAGAGAATGGGTGTTGTGTTGTCTTAATCCCGATCATCTTATCGCCATCGGCGCGCAAGTCGCAAATATTTGCACCCGGCGAACGGTCTACCCGACGGGGGCCCTAGTTACACGACATTTACATTACCACTGGCTCTCGCCCACTTACACATTCTACTTCTCTTTATTCCTCTTCCAGTGAGACTGCCTACTTCGATCTTTTCTTTTCTGTCACTGTCACTTGTGTTCCATTGCCTCTGCGCCCCTCCCATTCTTCCACGTTGCCATTGTCTCCTTAGCTCTTTGTATACCACAACCACTGTCTACTATCTTCCAGTAATTACATTTCCATCTATTTCCCATTGCTACTGTCTCCTCCTCTCTTACAATAAAAAAACTGCTAATATATTCACATTCCAAAATATTTCCTAAAATTTTTAGAGGTGCCGAGAAAGGCAGAATGAGGCACTTTTCAGTGAGAATCTTTTAAAAACAGGCGCATATTGGCCTATTTTGTGCTTCGGTGGTAGCATTTTTCCTCTGGTTCCCTTCACTCATATGAAAAGAAACTTTATGGATCAGTAAAATTTCAGGAATTTACTTATATGAAATTGAAATGACGCAAAACTATATAATTTTACGCCTCATACCGAATTTTACGTGAACGAAAATTTTTGCATGTTTCCAAGTAACACAACAACATGGGGTTCCCCGAACCCTTCCGATGATAATTGAGATACTTTACAGGGTGCTTTTCCGTCCTACGTTTCTTTACACACTACGTGTTCGCCTCACACCGGATTTTACGATCGTATTTCACATGTACAGTTAGGGTAACTTTGGATCTCTGTATCTGATAAATTAATAAAAATAACAAGATAATCTTTATGGTTGTCCGAGGTCGGAACTTTAGGAATATATTGCAAAAACTACAGCCATTTGCTTTGCACAGGCGTCTTGGAATCTGCAGCTCGGTTTTGGTACCTAAAGACCCTGTTCTTTGGGTTTCCTCGGGAACAGCAGATGAACTAAATGATGCCTCCATAAGCCCCCTAAGGCGCACCGTGGACCACGCCTAATGCAAAAAGAACCAACCGATTTACTCCATTCTTCTAACCTGGAGTAAGTGTGTAATATTCCAACTTTGACCCTTTACTGTAGGATAGTTACAGAAAAGCGATTCTTGTTTTAAGGTGCATAAATAGTCCCTAGCCTAAGAGCTATCCAAAACTCTTGAACCTACCTTTCTATTACCAACAGAATCCGAGGTGTGATGCACAGAAAAATTCGGTTTTTATGCTCCGCGTTTCGGAATATATTAGGTAGCATACCGATACGTCTATGATCATATTTGTTCAGCATGCACTAAATAAGTGAACTGACGAAGATTTTCGGTCTTCTCGTCAGTCGTTTGACTAATGTGATGCGGCCTGTCATGAATTCCTGTGCCAACATCTTCTTCTAAGAGTAGCACTTGCACCCCATGTCCTCAATTATTTGTTGGATATAATCCAATCTCTGTCCTCCTCTGTAGTTTTTATCTTCTACAGCTCCCTCTAGTATCCAAGCGAGGGCGCCGTTTTACCAACGCACTTGTCATATTTTTGGCTTTATAAGCGTTTTACTTACTTCTCACTAATTAGTGTGATTCAGTTTCCTTTGAGTGCAGCATTGTTTAGTATTTATTCTGGTCACTTGGTGCAGCCGTGATGGTATTGGCTCTTCACATTTCTCGCCAACGGCGTTTTCCCGATGTCCAGAGCATACGTTTACCTGACAGCAGACCTGCGGACTTGGTAATTCTCACACTCAAAGTGTCCGCCAATCCCCGAGCCTCAAAGGGAGCCGCCATCGATTGACGACACCGGGAGACTCTCGTGGGTCTTCTACGCGCTGCTCAGACGGCCGACACCCCCTCCTGGCTCTCAAAACACAAGCTCGAGCCGAGACGCGCGCAATTTTTTTTTTTTTTTTGAAAAAAGCTTCCAGTAGTTCTTATA
Source organism: Schistocerca gregaria (assembly GCF_023897955.1). Classification (NCBI taxonomy): domain Eukaryota; kingdom Metazoa; phylum Arthropoda; class Insecta; order Orthoptera; family Acrididae; genus Schistocerca; species Schistocerca gregaria. The sequence continues at coordinate 647,389,413 of NC_064922.1, read as the reverse complement.
AGGATGTACCCTCTCATCTTCCAGTCTTATTGTTCCCCCTTTGTTCTTGTATATACTGTATATAACCGGTCTTTACCTGTAGCTTACCTAGTGTCTGGAAATTTCCAGGATAACACTATCCGTATCGAATAGTGATAGGGAGAGCAAGCTTACACAAAAGTGCAACAGCACATGGATAAATAATTTAGCAGTTATACCTATCCGTACATTAAAAGTGAGTGGTGATCTCTGAGATCCTAGTTTCACTATCTCAAAGCACCAGCACTACCACCTAAATGGATGTTTGTAAACTCTGAAAACGGGCCTTCATATCAATTGCCCATTAATGTTTAACAAACTGAAAATCTCTGCTATTCGACCAACACTAGTAGGTGCAAGTCGTTTGTCTGAGACACCAGAATATCTCGTAGAAACTGGTTGGCGTGATACGTGGCAAGTTTCAATTAAGAGAAAAGACGAAGTAAATTACTGAGTGTTTGCAGGCAATTATTATAATTGAAAACGGAATCAAATCTACAATTCAGCCCTGGGGGCTGTGCTCACTTATTAAAGCAGACTGACTTTTGATGCTTTCTGTACAGTTTCTCAAAAAGGACAGTACAAAAAACGATGTTCCACGCGGAATAAACACATTATTTAAAGTGAGATAAGCTGCGTGTAAGTCACTTGAGGTTTATTATGACTATGATTGGAATAGATTCGCCATAAAACAGTTGCTAGGTCGAACAAAGACCTAAATGTAACATAAGAAGATAGCATATGGAAAACAGCCCGAGCTAATGACGGTTAAATCGTAACCTAATAATCCTGTAATGTTAATTTAAAACGAAACTACACTCAGTTTGCTCTGCAGTATGCATCTCACCATATTACTTCGAAACGTGCTGCTCAAAAGCTCCCATCTAGTGCACTACATAAAAGTGTCAGTAACTGCTTGTTGCAGCGTGCTACAAACGATGATGTCGGAAGAATCAGTACGTCTGCCTGGCCTAACGGATATAAACCAGGAAGTAGAGCTTCTGTGTGTGTCGCGAACTGCGTGCCGGAACAAGCGAAAACTATTGGCTGACTCGGATTAAATTACCATAGCGTCTTAGAAGATATCGGCGTATCCTCACCCTAGTAAAGATGTACTGCTCCCGCGTTTTGCATTCGACACACTTGCCTACAGCCTGACCGAACAAGTGACAAGCACAACGCGTATTGCATATTCAGAGAAAATGAAAAGGATCTTGATTTTGAGTGGCCGCTTTTCAGTCTCAGAAGTTGGAAGCCTATTTCTGTCATGTTCGGGTTTCTACTTTCCTGTTTTCTTAAATATGCAGTATCAAGCAGTCTCATCCTGGTTAGAGTCGATAACCTATTCCACTACTGTTGCTCGTTTGTAAGCGTTAGAAAGGAATTTTAATTTAGTGTCGTCATCCAGTACATCATCCTTAATGACTCCTGCTTTATTGAGCTGCTAACATTACTGAGACATGATAAATTACCCCACATTCCCTTACTATAGCCTCACAGGTATTTAACTTCTTCCGCTTACGTGGCCAGTACTTACACAATGGTGTTAGACTGAAAGACCTTTTACTATTACAGAATTATTGTTGCTGCAGGACAATTGTCAAAGCTCATTAGTTCTTCTGAGGACAGGCTGACGTCTCGCAGGTGCAGTACTTGTCAACCTCTTTAATGACTGACGATTTTCCTAGCAGAGTGCCATCACATTTCAGAGAACAACTCTATTGTATCTCACTTCTCTCAATGTAGGACATTACGGATAAAGAAACAACAGGTACTGTCTCCAGGCTGCATCTTAGTTGGTCACAATGCTGTACACTGCCGCTGTGAACATGGCGCAGTCTGGGTGACGTCTCCAGCTGAACAAAAGACACTCCTTGCTCTGGTCCAATTAGTTTACGTGACACGTGCTCGCATCACTTGGTTGGACTGCGGGCAGGCGGCCGCGATGGAAACCGGTTATCTGGTACTACTGTAGGTCACGTGACCTGAAACACGGTTACGATCACCAGTGCAGTAGAAAAAAATAATCACCTCTAACCGCAGTAAAAACTACAAAATGCCGAAGCTTACGTTCCACTTAGTGTAGGATATCCGCTTACAAGCAGTAGCTACCAGAAAGTATTCAGTACATGTAGATACACCGAGCTTTGGTACCTTTCAGAGAAGGTTGATGTTGACAAATATGAAAGTCAGACGTATTAGTGTTAAGTCTATTTAACTGATAAGAAAAAAAAATTACACCACAGACATTGCTGCTTTCACAGAAAATCGTTAATGTTCGTCATTTTATTGTGTTGAAAAGTATCTAAGTTTGGATACTAAGTACGGGCAAACAGCTGCTATATACATATTAGACATTTGTATAGTTAGCCAATGGTACAATGCGACTCAGTGAACGGAGAGGCTGAACGACAGTGAGAGAGCAACCAGTTTTTGCACATTCTCGGTGATTTGATGAAAATACCGACGTCACTGTTACATCACAATTGGTTATATTCGTCTGACAGGTGGATACAGATTTACATATCACAGAGGAGCTTCTTGATTTATTCACCAGCGAAGACATATTTAATGCTATTCAACATCCTGTTACTGAACTGAATCTTACATAAAAAAAACTCGTTCCCGTCGTCACTGATGTCGCTCCAAATACGGCTGGCTATAACGTGGGATTTGTGGGACGTCTAAAAAATAAGCTCACGCCGGAACAGAAATTTCACTCAGTGCATTGTGTACTTCATCAAGAGGCATTTTTTGCGAAGACTGTGAAATTTGGCAGGGTTATGAATGTCGTCGTTAGGATTGTAAATTTCATATGGTCTGCTTGACTGAATCACATATAGCTTCGAAAGATAATGGATTCACTGGAAACTGACTTCAATGATATACCCTAATTTGATCAGGTAAGATGTCTGAGTAGGGGCAACACCCTTGAACGTTTACTCCTTTTGCTGGAAAAGGTAAATCTTTTTATGAATATAAAAGGAAGATCGGTTCAACAGCTTTCTGGCCCTCAATGGGTTGTTAACCTAGCACTTGTTAACGAACAACGAGTCATGTGAATAGTCTTAGTGCTTCGTTGCTGAGGAAAGGTCAGTTAATTGAAAGGTCAGTTAATTGAATCTCTATTTTCTAAAATTCGTGTAGTGCAAATGAAATTGGAGAAAGGGAGAGGTCAGTTTCAGGACCATAGTTTCACGTATTTTCTGAATGTGACGCTATTCTCAGATAACATTAATAATGACTTCGTTGCCTCATTTATTTAAAAAAAATGGTTCAAATGGCTCTGAGCACTATGGAACTTAATCTATGGTCATCAGTCCCCTAGAACTTACAAATACTTAAACCTAACTAACCTAAGGACATCACACAACACCCTGTTTTCACGAGGCAGAGAAAATCCCTGACCCCGCCGGGAATCGAACCTGGGAACCCGGGCGAGGGAAGCGAGAACGCTACCGCACGACCACGAGCTGCGGACTCTCATTTATTCGGTCTCTCGATTATTTGCATGCAGCATTCGCAAAACGATTCGAAGATTTAAGGTCACTTGAGCCAGATTTTGATCTTCATATCACCATGCTCGCTGGACGTCACATTTGTGTCCACAGAGGTCAATTAGAGCTGATGAATCTACAGTATCACCGCTTCATTAAGGAGAATTTTAGAATGGCGAATGACATCATTTAGTTCTATTCTTGTCTTCCACGGGATAGAGTTCCTTAATTAAATGCGAAAGCAGCGGCTATGATGTGCATGTTTGGTTGTAGTTCTTTCTCAGCCTTAAAGTTTTTCAAATCGAATCATAGATCACAAGTGACAGATAGCCGTCTGAGGGGCGCTATGTGAGGTCGCGTCGCGCCGGAGATATGAAGGTCAACTTCGTTTTTTTTTTAATGGGGTGCTATAGTTTTGTACTTATTTTCTGATAGCAGCTATCGAGACGAGTCCAATGATTTCCAACAGTAAGGTCTTTGAAGGTCAACGAAGGTTAAAAAGGTGGCATGGACGTCCATTTACAGAATGTGTTCGAAGTGATGACCATTGTTATCAATGCAGTGCTGCAGTCTTCTTGTCATGGATTGAGTGATACTCCTTATCACTTCGGCACTTATCGAAGGGCATTCTCTGACAATTCTCTCTCGTATATCGTGCAAGTAGTAAATATTCGTTGAATGCGGCGTATACATCTAACGTGCCATTGACATGTAAACACCATTAGACGGTTTCGCAATACAACACTAATAGGAACGGTAAGACTATTCTCGTCGAATCAAGCGATTGTGAATGATGTATTCCTTCGAAGAACAAGTCGATACGCTTCTCATTTACGGAGAATGCCAGTGAAATTCAGTGAGAGCTAGAGACTTACAAGCTGGAAGATATCCTCAACGTATTCACCCTACACGTCGTAAATTTAAACATATGCATGATAAATTAAGAACAACTAGATCTTTAACGCATCGGAAACACATCCGGCAAAGGAAAGTTGCTAACGAAATTGGTACTCTTGCCACTGTGGTTCGAGATCCTTGTGTTAGTTCGCGTTAAATAGCAAGGGGATCTGGCATGAGCCAGAGCAGTGTTTATGTTCTGCATCGTCATAAGTATCATCGTTACCATACCAGTCTCCAACAAGAAGTAACAGGTACGGACTGTACACCTCGCATTGAATTCTGCCGATGGGCTCAACTTTACATTCAGAAGGATGGTACATTTATTAATTTGATTTTATTTACTGACACACACACACACACACACACACACACACACACACACACACACACACACACACACACACCCGTAACGCGCCGCGCTCCACCTCACGGCGACGGCGGCCGGCCGCTCTCCCGCTTCGCCACGCTACACGGTAACAACATATGCCTGGTCGTGAGCTTCCCGCAGTTACGTCACGTCTGCCCGGCTGCACCGGGCTAGGGCAAACGAGCGCCGGGATGACCACTTCTGGATTGCATTATGAGGTATCAAAGAAGAGCACTCCGTCTTCAGGCCACAAGTGGCCCATCGGGACTATCCGACCGCCATGTCATCCTCAGTTGAGAATGCGGATAGAAGGGGGTGTGGTCAGCACACCGTTCTCCCGGTCGCTATGATGGTTTTCTTTGACCGGAGCCGCCACTGTTCGGTCGAGTAGCTCCTCAATTGGCATCAAGAGGCTGAGTGCACCCCGAAAAACGGCAACAGCGTATAGCGGCTTCATGGTCACCCATCTCAGTGCCGGCCACGCCCGACAGCGCTTAACTTCGGTCATCACGGGTAAGCGGTGTATCCACTGCGGCAAGTCCGTTGCCCATGACGTATCAAGTAAGAGTGAATTTGGAATTTGGGGCCAAAGGGAGGGCGAAGGTAATTGCGACGTGGGAGTAAGACCAAGATTTGATCACAGTATACAGGTTCAAGTGGGTACGTGATGAGGTCGTAATCGTTATGCAGATATCAAGACACTTTCACAATATAGATTACCGAGCAAAGCTGCATCATACCATTATCCGGACTGAAAATCACATAAACTACATAAAGAACAACACGTGGAGTTCACCCACGGACATCATGTAGGTACCTCTTCAAGAAGCTAGCCATATTTACTGCGCCGTCAATATACATATATCCGCAAATAAAATTGGTGATAAATAATCCACCACAATTTGAGAACAGTGATGTTCATAACTAGAACACTAGAGCGAAAATGACCTATATAGCCCATTGTTAAAGTTGTCTGTGGCTCAGAAGAGCATTCGGTATCGAGAAACAAGAATTTTTTTATCATGTGCCCAGTAACATAAAATGTTTGACACGTAACCAAGAAAATTATAAATATAATTTAAAGTCATTTCTCCTGGACTACCCCATCTATTCCATCGACGAATTTCTATTTAAACTGGTAGCCAATCAAATCAGTCAAATCGGCGATCGAGGACCCTGTAGATCATCCGCCGACCTCACAATGCCCCTCCATAGACGGCGATCTTGTGCACTTTGGATCCAGTTGCCAAGGACTCCTAGCTGTCGAAGGTCTTTCTCTAGCTCATCATCCCATCGCTTTTTGGGTCTTCTGATTGGTCGGGTACCACCAGGTCTTCCCATAAGTACGGCTTTCGACCGAGAGGTCTCTGGTCTCCTAGCGATGTGGCTTGCCAAACTTATTCTCCGCGCTTTCAGTTTTTGAACGATGTTCGGTTGCCTCATCAACTCATACAATTCTTGGTTTTCTCTACGGCTCAACAAGTTTCCTTCCTGGACAGGCCAAAAAATCCTTCTCATAATTTTTCTTTCGAAGACCAAGAAGTTTTCTTCATCCTTCCTAGTTTTGCTTAGGGTTCAAATGGCTCTGAGCACTATGGGACTTAACATCTGTGGTCATCAGTTCCCTAGACTTAGAACTAATTAAACCTAACTAATCTAAGGACATCACACACATCCATGCCCGAGGCAGGATTCGAACCTGCGATCGGAGCAGTCGCGGGGTTCAGGAATGAAGCGCCTAGAACCGCTTGGCCACATGATAAAGTGTGTTCTAATAACCAGCAACAACAAACGATAGTTGAAATTCATGAATGGTCAAAACAATCACTTCTTAACAAATGTGGAGAAAACTTATTTCATAGATTAAGAAAAAACATTTTCAGTTGTTAAGTTGTTAGGAAATGGGTTCAGAACCCCGTCAAATGACAACATAGACCTGTCACACGATTCGCTGATAGTCCCGGCACGGTAGGCGGTGGCCTAGAATTTCTAAAGTTTCTGTTGGGCGAACCCGAACTCCACCGACCAGTTTTAGGAGGTTCTTCAAGGACATTTTGGTACAAGGGACACGAGTTTTCCAGTGGCTTGAGGGGTGATGTGTTCCACCCCTCCCCCTCCCACCCTTTATCTTTCTATTTGTATTGCATGGGAAATATCTGCACACCATATCGTACACTGATACACTGAGGGAAAAAAAATCACGTCACCAAAAATAATTAATGTAGAATAATGAAATTTCTGGCGTACATTTGTCTAGGTAACGTACTTCCGTGAATAACACTGCAAGAACACCGTGTAATGCAAATGTGAAATGCTGGAACATTAATAATGTATGTAACCTTTAGAGTGTTGAATACAAGCATGTAAACGTGCATGTATTGTGTTGTACAGGTGCCGGATGTCAGTTTGTGGGATGGAGTTTCATGTCTGTTGCACTTGGTCGATCAGTACAGTAATGCTGTTGCTGGATGACAGTGAATTTGTCGCCCAACCATATCCCATATATGTAAGACTGGTGACGGATCTGATGATCAAGCAGGCCAAGGCAAATTGTCGAAATTATGAAGCGCATGTTGTTTTACAAGAGCGGTATATGAACGAGCTTTATCGCGTTGGGAAACACCCCCTGGAATGCTGGTGCTGGTCATAAACACACAGGTCAAATCTCCAGACTGACGTACAAATTTTCGGTCAGTGTTTGTGGAATAATCACGAGACTGCTCCCGCTGTCATACGAAATCGCACCGTAGACTATAGCTCCAGGTGTGGGCGCAGTGTGTCTAGCACAAAGGCGGGTTGGTTGCAGGCCCTCAACTCTCCTCCTTCTAAGCAAGACACGACCATCACTGGCAGCTATGCAGAACCAGATTTGATGATAAAACGATACAGACCTTCACCCTGCCCTCCAATGAGCTCTCCCCTGACACCATTGAAGTCCCAAATGGCGGTGGTTTCGGGGCTGTAGAATGCACACTACAGGGCGTCTGGCTCAAAGCTATCCTTGAACTAACAAGAGTTCATCGTGTCACAGTGGTGCCAACTGCTGCCCAAATTGCTGCTGCAGATGTAGCACGATGTGCCAGAGCCATACGTCGAAGACGATGGTCTTCCCTCTTGATAGTACCATGTGGTCATCCGGAGCTATGTCTTCTTGCAACCTTAGATTCGTGTGGCCACTGCTGCCATAAATGATGTACAGTAGCTATATTCATGCCAATTCTTTCTGCAGTATTGCAGAAGGTACATCCAGCTTCTCGTAGCACTGTTACACTACCTCGTTCAAACTTAGTGAGGTGTTGATAATGGCGTCTGTGACGCCTTAAAGACATTCTTAACTAATATCAACACAACACGTCCAATCTCAGACGTAACTAACGCTCACGACCATCGTATATTTAAAGCAAACGATATCTGAATCCTCATAGTGACGCTATTGGTGCCACTCTTATGCAAGTGGCGCGTAATTTGAACAGACATCATGTTTCAGATGTAGAAGCGCGCCTATCGACTTTCGTCTATGTCTCAACTCCGTCAGAGTATGACGGCGGTATTCCCTGCGTGTCTTGAACGGAAACGAATTTCTTCCATTCACTCACGGAATTTGCTGCTGACAACAATAACGTTCACTTAACACTTCGCCCTCAAGTTCCATCTCGGGTAAGTTTTCTCCCGGCGTTATTAGTTGCACGTTGGGGTTTGTTTCCCGTCACTCTTAGATACTCGTTAACACTGCTTGAGATGTCCTTGCGGTGGTGGCAACACATCACAGTGCTTTTGTATCGGAGAGTTTTATTAATCTGATTTTGTGATGTCGTTTCTGGTGACGGCATATCACATATTTTTGCACAGTTATAGGGATATTTTCACAGAAACAAAGGCAACTGTAGCCAAATAAATCATAATTATTCTTATCACCCTCTAATGAGCCATGGGCCCTTGTACCAGCATAGTAAAAAAATTGTTGAACGACCTCCTAAATTTAGTTAACAAATTTTAACAGAACAAGCGAAATTACGATAATTGAAATAATGGAAGAAAGTGGGCATGTGACTGAGAATACATAAGAAAATGAACTACTGGGTCTACAATGTTCGATGGGGTTCTAGTAGTTGTACGCAACAAACTGTGTCAGCATCCCATTGACTAACTATTCCACGGGTTCTTGGTGGAGTATTTTACCTGTATGCATGCGGCGGCATGCGTACCCAGTATGTTCTAAACGAGATTTTCCGCTGCTCACACCTCAGGTTCTATTTGTGTCATAAAAAAAGTAGAGTCAAGTGTTTCGGATAGCCCTTGGGATAGGGATGATTTATATAACCAATAGAAGGATAGTCATAGTGACACTGTCTTACACTACAGGGTCAAAGTATGATTCTTGCAAACTTCTTTCTAAATAGGTAAATGGAACAAATCGGTTGGTTTCTTCTGATTTTTGGCTTCATTTAGAGAGACCTTTTCTAAATACGGAATTGTGCCCCATTTATTGTGGTTTTGAGGCGGTAGTTCGAAAATAGGATAAAGAAGAGAGTTAACAGAAATTTGTCCGTTTTAGTGGCTGTTGAGTTCCGTGAGTGTGGAATTATTATTTTAATGAATATGGCAACCAGCCACTTTGTTATATATTTTTATTTAATCTAATACGCATTTCGGGCTTTCACCGAGTTTCAGTTTTCTTAATGCACATTTGAGTCTTCGCTCAGTACATAGTTATGACATCAGCATCAAACTACATGCTGCCGCTTATCCTAAATGACCAAACAAAACTAACAAGCAAGATTTTTCTGGGGAACTTCTACAGTTTGCTCACACAGCCAGACACTAAGCACAGCCATGAAATGACGAAATCCAATGTGTGACATCAAACTGGATGCTGCAACTTACCATAAATGATCAAACAAAGCTAACAAGCAATATTTCTGTAAGAAATTCCCACAATTTTCCCTTACAACCACACACTAAGCACAGCCATGAAATGACAAAATCCAATGTTCGACATCATGTTGGATGCTGCAGCATATCTTGAATGACCATACAATAGTTTTCTTAGGAACTTCCACAGTTTTCTCATACAACTACACACGAAGTACAGCCGTAAAATGATAAGATTCAATGTGAGCAATTTGCTCATTCAATCACACACTAAGCACAGTCAAGAAATGACCAAATTACATGCTGCAGCTTATCCTAAATGACCAAACAAAGCTACCAAACAATATTTCTCTAAGGAATTTCCACAGTTTGCTCATGCAACTACACACTAAACAAGGTCATGAAATGGCGAGTTCCAACGAGAGCCCATCTGCGTGTACAGAGGATCTCCATTTCCGGAGATGAAAAATGTTAATGTCAGAATTAGGAATAAGACAAGAGGATTTATTTCCGCGTAACTGTGATTTACGACTTTTGAACTGAGATAAAATACGTGCCACATTAACTAATTAACTGCAGAGAAATTACAGCATCTGTACATAGGACATAATTGATCAGTAAACTTTCATGACATATTCCAGAGATGTGACTGAACAAAATATTTTCGTTCTTAGTAGATCCTAAGTTGCAAACAGATAAGATATAATAATGATATTAAGCAGGTGAGCAAAGCAGTGGTGATTATTTAAAGTAAAAATTTTGTTTAGACAACGAGAGAAATTATGGTATCTGAAATAAAGGAAATGGGGCATGTGAGCAAGAGGGGTATTTAAAACATGGCCTGGATACTATCATGAGTAGTATCTGCATTTAGAAGTGGTGAGTAAGTTAACTGTGTCTGGTCGTTCAGTACCGAGCTTTGGTTGATGGACATTTGTTTATTAATTTCCATTATTGCGTCGTATTCATCACATCCACAAAGGAACGAAGATCAATTAGCTATATAGAAATAATAGAAATTAATAAATTAATGAATTGGTTTCTATAGACCAACAACGAAGACTGAGCTGAAATACCTCATACAAGGAGCTGACATACGATTACTAGAAAGTAAGACAACTGCCTTGCTTGGAAATTGAAAGAAGGACCATAATTGTTTCTGAATGGGGCGTGCTGGAGGAATAAAGGAAGGCCACGAAAGCGATGGGTAGGCAATGTGGAAGAAGACATAAAATCTCGCAGAGGGTGGCGCAGAACCACGCAGGGACGGGCAGTACGGAGGAAACCCACGCAAGATTGTAATGCCAAGAGAAAAATTTTAAGGAAACGAACAAAATTGAATGAACAATCTACGGAGTATGAAACATGGATTGAGAGTAAACGGAAGAAAAGCCAACACAATGAGAATTAGCATAAACGTGCTACATGATGAAGTCAACATCAAAACTGAGGCCACGAACTGGACGAAGGTAAGAAAGTCTGCTACCTTGGAAGAAAAATAACGCATAACGCACAAAGCAAAGGGTGACATTAAAAGCAGACTACCAGAGATGAAGAAGACATTCCTGGCCAGAAGAAATCTATTAGTATCAAACATAATTTGAGGAAGAAATGTCAGATAATGTATACATGGAGCACAGGATTGTGTATATGGAGCACAGCATTGTTTGGTAGTGAGTCATGAACAGTGGGGGACCGGAGATGAAGATAATGAAGCGTTTGAGATGTCGTGCTATAGAATTATGTTGAAAATTAGGTGAACTGATAAGACAAATATTGAGGATTTTCTCCGCACAATCGGCGAGGATACAAATGTGTGGAAAACCCTGACAAGGAGAAGTAACAGTGTGATAAGACAAGCGAAAAAATCAGAAAATGACTTCCACGGGACTAGAGAGAGCAGTAGAGGGTAAAAATTGTGTGAGAAGACAGAGATTGAAATACGTCCAACAAATAAGTAACGATTTTCGGATAAGTGCTACTCTGAGATGAAGAGGTTGGCACGGGAGAGAAAACTACAAACAAGTCAAAAGACTGATGGCCCCCGAAATTTAAAAACAAAACAAAAAAAGAATAAAAAAACGCTACTTAGTACGGCATTGTGGTGCTGATGTTCCTGTGTGCTTTGTAGGTGCGACATGAAGGAGGATTTCGACCACTGTCTAACAAAATTTTTCAAACTTTGAACACTGCTGATTAGGCCGCTAGAAAAATTTACAGTTGGTGTTCAGTAATTCACAAGACGCTTTTCGAGATTAACTAATGAAAAAATTTAAGAAGACAGGTGGTATTCTTCGTGCACAGTAAGGTGTTACGTGCGAGCTACCAGCAGTGTTATAGGATAAAAAAAAATTACAATGTGTACCAGAACTGAAGACAAATAAAAAATTGATTACGTACATTTATTTTACCGGTGTGATAGTAAAACTTAGTAGCTACCCCTCAAATACAAAGCCTGTAAACTGAATATTTATCATTTCGATAAAAAAAACTTACTGATGATTTATGAAACGTGTATCTAGCTGGAGTGTGGGTTTTTTTCAGGGACGGAGGCGGCCGGTAAGAGCTCATTCATGGCGGGCTTCGGGCTGGGCTTCCTGGCGTTCGCTCTGAAGAAGCTGCTGCTGCCGGTGCTGATCGGCGCGCAGATCGCCAAGTCCATCCTGATCGCCATGTTCCTGCCCTCCCTGCTGGGCGGCCTGGGCAAGGTGCTCAACAGGGGTGTCTCCACGTTCGCGTCCGCCTCCAGCGCCTCCGGCTCCAACGGCGGTGGCGCGGGCGGCGCCGCCAGCTTGGAGGATTTCGAGTTCAAGGACAACCTGGACGCCGCTGAGAGCAGCTACCCGAGCGGGACGTTCGCCTACCCCGAGACCCCGGGCGTTCTGCCCGCCTCGGCCATTTACAAAGACCAGTCCGCCATCAGCAGGTATGTACACTAGCCAACAGTTTTCTCTCTGGGCGAGTTCTTGGTCAGATACGATCTTAACATTATTTACACTTACGTGCGTTCTGTGTGAGACACCTTACGGTATGTGACGAAAGATACCTGTGGCTCCACTTCGGTCCCACTCCTTAGCATTCGCAACCGATTCTGGGGAGAACGACCAGCGAAGACTCCGTATGAGCTTTGCTCTATCTGACCATTTCGTAGCGGTCATTTCTCGAGTTGTATAAAGGAGGAGTTAATATGTTGCCTGACTCCTGGAACTACACTCACAGAATCCATATGCACTATAAAAATGTATGTACATTTGTATGTATGCATTTTTGTTTGTTTCATATCTACCTCTAAACCACTGGATCGATTTCAACCATATCTGATGTACATATCACTTACTGTTTGGAAAGGGAGTAAAAACCACTCCCTCTCAAAGGAGTGGAGGTAAGGTTAAAAATTATGCGAGCTAACTAAATGCAAATAGCGAGACTATATTCATTGAATATTTCAGAATGAGAGCACTTAGTGACTTACAACGAACTTTAAGTATAGTTTCAAACCTTTAAGAGCCTTATTCTGACACTCCTCGCCCTCCACAAAGTAATTAAAATTCTCTATTCGCAGTGAAAGGGCCGCATCAGGTGTGAAGTTTTAATTAATTACTTCTTTACTACTGTGTCTATTCGCAACACATTTCAGAGATATTACCTATATATACCACAGGATGTACTTACAAAATTATATAACTGCACGACACATGGGTAAAGAGATACGAAGTCATTATTATTGAGCTGCTTGAATACGAAACTGCAGGGCGAAATTCACTGCAGATATAGATGAAATATGCATACAAATATAACTGAGTATATTACATATTCCCGAAAGGCTCCTCCTAAACCCCTCCATCACTTTCAAACAAATTTGGTACACATCTTACTACCTGAAAAGAAATACTGTGGGGATAAGAACCAACAACCTCCCATTGGGAGGAGAGTGACGAGGACAGGGAGAGTAGGAGATGGGCTAGGAAAGGAAAGAGCAGAACATGAACAGGAAAGGAAGGTAGAAGAGACAAAGTCAGGGGATGGGGGGAGAGGGATATAAAAGTGGAGGAGGAAATGGACAGAGAAATGGAATAGGAGAATGTGAACAGGTAGAAGGGGCAGGGAAGATGAATGGAAAAAAGGATTAGATGGACAGAGGGAGGTGGTAGAGGAGGTGGACGGAGGAGGAGGATGAGATAGACAAAGAGGGAAGGAACAGATGGACAGAAGGGGAAGGAGCACATGGACAGAGGAGAAGGAGCTTATGGACAGAGAGATGGGAAGGAGCAGATGTACAGAGAGAGGGTCAGAAGGAGATTGACAGAGACTGAGGGTGGACGAGATGGAGAGAGGGGGAGGAAGAGATGGGAAGAAAGGGGAGAGGAGATGGAGAGGGAGGAAATGAAGATGGATAGGGTGAAACGGAGAAGGAGATAGAGAGAAGATGTAGGAGAGGACAGAGAGCACAAGAGAAGATGGACACAGAGGGGAATGGAGGAGATGGGTAAGTAGTGAATTTGGGGAGGTGGACGGAGAGAGGGGAAGGAGTACATGGACAGAGAGAGGTCGAGGAGGAGATGGACAAAGAGGGACAGAAGGAGGAGATGGACTAATACAAGACTGGAATAAATACATAGGCTGGTAATGCCAAGTACTGAGCTAGTTTTAAAAACAAAGCTCTGTAGGAAGAACCTTTCTGTGGTACAGAAAGAACTGTATTTTTTCAGTGTATTCCCTAATTTAAATGAACATTGCGTCATGTCGGTGGTCAAAAGTGACGTGCAAGGTGCTTCTGCGTAGCCAACCGTGCTCACATAAAAAATATCATCCAGAAAGCCACAGCCACTTAACCCCACAATTACGGAAAACTTCCACTTGAAGACTGTAGGTGAAGAAACTGTTAACTCTGCGTCACTACTATTATCAGAGTAATGCATATCGCTGAAATTGTTAACATCCTGGAGGGAAAGACATTTCAGTTGTACTGAAGAGATAAACTCAGCCACTGAGGAAACGACATTGTTAATCATAATGATAAGTTGTCATTGTTGTTTCCGCGGTGGTGGCAGTGAACAACGGCAACTGCATTATTATTTGAAGATGGCGGGTGGCTTCACCCTCTACTTCTGATTTGGTATTACTCCACTCATACGACGCCAGACACAACCTGCATAATCAACCGGAAGTACGAGTAAACAGTATGATACTCGAACGCTATAACGGGAAACAACGGGAATACGTCAAACTGCTTTCTCTTATCCTTATTTTCATCATTCAGACAGAGAAAGCGAGCACTTAGTCCACACCTCGAAAAGAGTGCTAGTGTTTGGCAAAACTAGAAAAAGCAGAAGTAATTTCTTGTATATGTGGTATCTAGTAGTTTCTAGCTATTTAAGAAACTTCCTTGTATGATTATATAGCAGTACTTATTCTTAACAGGTAATTTCGCTGTTTTACGATCGAATTATTATCTGTACCGAAAGAAAACACCATGATGAAGGATGTATCTACAAGGTTGGTTATACACTGAAGAGCCAAAGAAACCGGTACACCTGCCTAGGAACGTGTAGGGCCTCGGGAGCACGCAGAAGTGCCGCAACACAACGTGGCACGAACTCAACTAATGCCTGAAGTAATGCTGGAGGTAACTGACACCATTAATCCTACAGGGTTGTCCATAAATCTGTAAGAGTATAAGGGGACGAAGATCTCTTCTGAACAAACGTTTTGAGCAAAAATGTTCTTTGCCTGGGGAGTTTGGTGGCCAGCGGAAGTGTTTAAACTCAGAAGAGTGTTCCGGGAGCCGATCTGCCGAATTCTGAACACGTGGGGTGTCGCATTGTCGTGCTGGAATTGCCCAAGTCCGCCGGAATGAAGAATAGACATGAATGGATGCAGGTGACCAGACAGAATGCTTAAATACCTGTCACCTGTCAGACTCGTACCAAGAAGTGTTAGGGTCCCATATCACTCCAATCACTCCAACTGCCCACGATGGCAGAGCCACCACCAGCTTGTAAAGTCCGCTGCTGACCTGCATGGTCCATGGATTCATGAGGTTGTCTCCATACCTGTACATGTCCATCACCTCGATATAATTTGAAACGAGACTCGTCCGACTAGGGAGCATGTTTCCAGTCATCAACAATCCAATGTCGGTGTAGACGGGCCGGCGGAAAGCTTTGTGTCGTGTAGCCATCAACGGTAAACGAATGGGCCTTCGGTCCCGAAAGCCCGTATCGATGATGTTTCGTTGAATGGTTCGCACGCTGACATTTGTTGATGGCCCAGCATTGAAATTTGCAGCCTTTGCGGAAGAGTTGCACTTCCGTCACGTTGAGCGATCTCTTCAGTCGTCGTTGGTACCGTTCTTGCAGGATCTTTATCTGGCCGCAGCGATGTCGGAGATTTGATGTTTTACCGGATTCCTGATGTTCCCAGCACACTCGTGAAACGGTCGTACGGGAAAATACCCACTTGGTCGCTACCTCGGAGATGCTGTGCCCCATCGCTCGTGCGCTGACTAAATCACCACATTCAAACTCACTTAAATGTTGATAACCTGCCATTGTAGCAACAGTAAACGATGTAACAACTGCGCCAGACACTTGCCGACAGCAGCGCCGTACTCTGCCTGTTTACATATCTCTGTATTTGAATACGCAAGCCTGTACCAGTTTCTTTGGGACTATCGTGTAATGTCGGTTAGGGGTCGGGCTGTTGCCTCGTTCCAGTCACTGGAGGCGGGCCCACGTCCTCTCATCCTGATGTCGAACAACGGGGACATTTCAAGGGGGTAAAAGGCTTCCAGGGTGAGGGACTCGCCTCCGCTCGCCCTGCTAATGCCGTGGTGGATAGAAGAGCTGCACTCTACCCGCAGTCGCACCAAACAGTACTGCCACGTGTCTCCGCTACTGACGTTAATTTTACATCTGCTTTGCATTTGTTTGTTGTTGGCCTACAACGCTCGAAACAACAACCTCAAATACTAGGAACCCTGTAATGCGTATACAGGGTGTTACAAAAAGGTACGGCCAAACTTTCATGAAACATTCCTCACACACAACGAAAGAAAATATGTTATGTGGACATGTGTCCGGAAACGCTTACTTTCCATGTTGGAGCTCATTTTATTACTTCTCTTCAAATCACATTACTCATGGAATGGAAACATGCAGCAACAGAACGTACCAACGTGACTTCAAACACTTTGTTACAGAAAATGTTCAAAATGTCCTCCGTTAGCGAGGATACATGCATCCACCCTCCGTCGCATGGAATCCCTGATGCGCTGATGCAACCCTGGAGAATGGCGTATTGTATCACAGCCGTCCGCAATATGAGCACGAAGAGTCTCTACATTTGGTACCGGGGTTGCGTAGACAAGAGCCTTCAAATGCCCCCATAAATAAAAGTCAAGAGGGTTGAGGTCAGGAGAGCGTGGAGGCCGTGGCATTGGTCCACCTCTACCAATCCATCGGTCACCGAATCTGTTGTTGAGAAGAGTACGAACACTTCGACTGAAATGTGCAGGAGCCCTATCGTGCATGAACAACATGTTGTGTCGTACTTGTAAAGGCACATGTTCTACAGCACAGGTAGAGTATCCCGTATGAAATCATGACAACGTGCCCCATTGAGCGCAGGTGGAAGAACATGGGAGACATCACCAACAATGCCTGCCCAAACGTTCACAGAAAATCTGTGTTGATGACGTGATTACACAACTGCGTGCGGATTCTCGTCATCCCACACATGTTGATTGTGAAAATTTACGATTTGATCACGTTGGAATGAATCCTCATCCGTAAAGAGAACATTTGCACTGAAATGAGGATTGACACATTGTTGGATGAACCATTAGCAGAAGTGTACCCGTGGAGGCCAATCAGCTGCTGATAGTGCCGGCACACGCTGTACATGGTACGGAAGCAACTGGTTCTCCCGTAGCACTCTCCATACAGTGACATGGTCAACGTTACCTTGTACAGCAGCAACTTTTCTGACGCTGACATTAGGGTTATCGTCAACTGCACGAATAATTGCCTCGTCCATTGCAGGTGTCCTCGTCGTTCTAGGTCTTCTCCAGTCGCGAGTCATAGGCTGGAATGTTCCGTGCTCCCTAAGACGCCGATCAATTGCTTCGAACGTCTTCCTGTCGGGACACCTTCGTTGTGGAAATCTGTCTCGATACAAACGTACCGCGCCACGGCTATTGCCCCGTGCTAATCCATACATCAAATGAGCATCTGCCAACTCCGCATTTGTAAGCATTGCACTGACTGCAAAACCTCGTTCGTGATGAACACTAACCTGTTGATGCTACGTACTGATGTGCTTGATGCTAGTAATGTAGAACAATGAGTCGCATGTACACACAAGCACTGAAGTCAACATAACCTTCCTTCAATTGAGCCAACTGGCGGTGAATCGAGGAAGTGCAGTACATACTGACGAAACTAAAGTGAGCTTTAACATGGAAATTAAGCGTTTCCGGACACATGTCCACATAACATCTTTTCTTTATTTGTGTGTGGGGAATGTTTCCTGAAAGTTTGGCCGTACCTTTTTGTAACACCCTGTATTAACAAAGATTGTTTAACGAAATGAAGAGAAGAAACCAAAAGCAGATTGACATATCCTCTTTAGGCTCAACATTTTAGCTGGTTGAAAATTCCTTACTACCAACAGCAAGAGCAAAAGACTGAAAATAACACTGACAAATGTACTGAACATGGGAGGATGGTACCTGTTGATACGAGTATGTTGCAGCGTCTGTGTTGTCATTTACCGGTAATGCGCCTGGCAGTTCGATACTTCAACAGGCGGAGGCCTTACATCAACAGTCCCTTATGAAATCCTAACGGTGACAGAAGAGCACTGTAGTACGAGTACATCGTGTTACTATAAATTATGATACCGTCGATCACAGAAATTCAGAATTAATTTACTCTCCCTATTCGAGGATAAAGAAAGCAGTAGAAAATTTGGGCTGTTTATGAGGTTTGTATCCAATGAAGCGACCATTTCCTTTGCTTTCATTAGCAGCCTCAGGATACAGTAAAGTTGCATTAAATCTGTCTATAGCCGGTGACAGCGTTAGAAACACCATTCGCTACATAAAACCCGATCCACACAACACAATTTCCTTCTCCCTGTACTCTTCATCGAATGTAGGTTTTTGTGTAGTGAGAACTAAAGCCGTGGTGCAGTGTTTCAGTGTAATTTACGGAACGATGCGTTATTAAAACACTTGAGGCAGTAGAAGAGACGACTCTTACCTCACGGGTAACCGCAGTACGGAAATTCACTTTGATATTTTTGTACTGTGTAATAATAAATACTGGGTTCATGCTCTTAAAATAATACACTCCTGGAAATGGAAAAAAGAACACATTGACACCGGTGTGTCAGACCCACCATACTTGCTCCGGACACTGCGAGAGGGCTGTACAAGCAGTGATCACACGCACGGCACAGCCGACACACCAGGAACCGCGGTGTTGGCCGTCGAATGGCGCTAACTGCGCAGCATTTGTGCACCGCCGCCGTCAGTGTCAGCCAGTTTGCCATGGCATACGGAGCTCCATCGCAGTCTTTAACACTGGTAGCATGCCGCGACAGCGTGGACGTGAACCGTATGTGCAGTTGACGGACTTTGAGGAGGGCGTATAGTGGGCATGCGGGAGGCCGGGTGGACGTACCGCCGAATTGCTCAACACGTGGGGCGTGAGGTCTCCACAGTACATCGATGTTGTCGCCAGTGGTCGCCGGAAGGTGCACGTGTCCGTCGACCTGGGACCGGACCGCAGCGACGCACGGATGCACGCCAAGACCGTAGGATCCTACGCAGTGCCGTAGGGGACCGCACCGCCACTTCCCAGCAAATTAGGGACACTGTTGCTCCTGGGGTATCGGCGAAGACCATTCGCAACCGTCTCCATGAAGCTGGGCTACGGTCCCGCACGCCGTTAGGCCGTCTTCCGCTCACGCCCCAACATCGTGCATCCCGCCTCCAGTGGTGTCGCGACAGGCGTGAATGGAGGGACGAATGGAGACGTGTCGTCTTCAGCGATGAGAGTCGCTTCTGCCTTGGTGCCAATGATGGTCGTATGCGTGTTTGGCGCCGTGCAGGTGAGCGCCACAATCAGGACTGCATACGACCGAGGCACACAGGGCCAACACCTGGCATCATGGTGTGGGGAGCGATCTCCTACACTGGCCGTACACCTCTGGTGATCGTTGAGGGGACACTGAATAGTGCACGGTACATCCAAACCGTCATCGAACCCATCGTTCTACCATTCCTAGACCGGCAAGGGAACTTGCTGTTCCAACAGGACAACGCACGTCCGCATGTATCCCGTGCCACCCAACGTGCTGTAGAAGGTGTAAGTCAACTACCCTGGCCAGCAAGATCTCCGGATCTGTCCCCCATAGAGCATGTTTGGGACTGGATGAAGCGTCGTCTCACGCGGTCTGCACGTCCAGCACGAACGCTGGTCCAACTGAGGCGCCAGGTGGATATGGCATGGCAAGCCGTTCCACAGGACTACATCCAGCATCTCTACGATCGTCTCCATGGGAGAATAGCAGCCTGCATTGCTGCGAAAGGTGGATATACACTGTACTAGTGCCGACATTGTGCATGCTCTGTTGCCTGTGTCTTTGTGCCTGTGGTTCTGTCAGTGTGATCGTGTGATGTATTTGACCACAGGAATGTGTCAATAAAGTTTCCCCTTCTTGGGACAATGAATTCACGGTGTTCTTATTTCAATTTCCAGGAGTGTATTTTGTCAAGACAAAGCGCAGTCAGATATTGCAGCAGACCTAAAGGAAATCTGACCGTATTAAGAATCTGTCTAGATTTGTTGTCGGGAATGTTCGTGTTTCAAATTCTGTGATTAAGCAGCTAGTCTATAGTCAATGCGCACTTTCTGGCGACATTCTTTTAGGGTCGGGAGTGAGTGTCTTGACTCTCGGCAAACAGATCTTTTGTATTATTCCTCACTTGCGAGTGTTTGATACATGATGAATTCCTTGTCGAAATTTGTTTTAAGAATAGTGATAAAACAATAAAATTTGATACGCACAAAGTGAAAAACGTGACAATGTTACTATCACTGGGTTCATAGAGTGGGAACAAGACTAAAAATTCTACTCCGCCAACCTGTCCAGATTTTCCATGGTTAGTAAAATAAATATAAGGTGAATATCAGGATTATTTTGTTACAGAAGGCTTTGAGAGCTACTTTATTCACCTTTAACTTATTGAATTAATATTACGGCTGTGGGTACCATGATGTGGACAAGGTCCAACTTGCTTCGAAATGTCCTTCTTTAGTCAAATTAGTGCAGAGTATGTGAAGAGTCAAATGAAGCTGAACGCATTCCTTCCTGAAAGTAGTGGGATCTGCATCATTTAGGCTACCGAGAGGGCCGGCCGGAGTGGCCGTGCGGTTCTAGGCACTACAGTCTGGAGCCGAGCGACCGCTCCGGTCGCAGGTTCGAATTCTGCCTCGGGCATGGATGTGTGTGATGTCCTTAGATTAGTTAGGTTTAATTAGTTCTAAGTTCTAGGCGACTGATGACCTCAGAAGTGAAGTCGCATAGTGCTCAGAGCCATTTGAACCTACCGAGAGGCGTATCGCTCCACATTGAACTCACCTAATAAATTAATAACTGTCAGGCAACGGATAAAGATAATAGGCGGGTGGCCCTCGTAACTGAGTAGTAGGTGTCGGCCTATAAAAAATCAATAAAGGTATCCTCCACGCAAAAGAAATTCACCAGCTTCTAAACTGAAATCTTGGCCCAAGTGAATTCTAAATTTATTCTGTCATAATCATTGTACGTAGGCCAGTAAATTCAGTTCATCATATGATAAAAGAAACATCTAATAAGAACAAATTATGAGATACTCTAGCATTAATTAACTTGACAAGCAAAATGGGGATCAAAAGTAGCCAGCGTCCTAGAATATTACCTATATGATACATACACACGGCAAAAAATCAGTGTTGTAAGAAAATACTAACCTTGCTCGCCCGGTCTTGGATGAGTCTTCACGAATTCAGGTAAGTATCAGAAAACAACTATCTTCACTCCTTCCTAACCAGCCGATGCCACTCGATATTCTCAACTTAATTGTTGCGTCGAATTGGAGACCAGGGATGGTGCTGGTGGCTGTCGACGGAACTCGTCAGACGATGTTCAGATCGCCTTTCAAAGTTGTTCTGCTTGCTGCTGTTACGTCCTTCCGCCTTCCCAGGAGAGAGATCTGCTCACAGTCTGGAACTGAATTTCATTGCTCATGGAAACCAAAGTGTCTGTACTGCTCTACGCCTGAGAAAGAAGTCGAGCCGCTTGTTCCTGCTGCACACCGGAAACATCATTCGCTAGTGAAATGGTTCCCCACATCAACGGCCAATGGCGTGATTGTTAATTTCTGTTATTTTCACACCAAAGAACTGTGTAAAAAAAAAGTGTTCTCCAATCAATTTGATGTTTCAAAAACTTTCTGGGTCTCAAACCAAGTCATTGAATGTCTTTTTTAGCCCCCCAGTTTCAGAAAGATGGCTCCAAACCTCACGCTGAGTTCTTTCATATTGATGAACGAATACCTCGTACCACTAGGTTGCTTTCACTCGGTGGCGAAAAAGCGCAGGAAGCAAAGTAACTTGTCTTTGCTTGTGTCCTGCTTGGAGATAAGAGTCTTTTCCAATGGTTCCCCCGCTCAAAATGCTCTCTAAAACTCAACGAACTGTGCGCAATGCCATTTGCAGAGTGCTTTGACGTACCAAGGTCTAGGTCTAAAAGTAACCATTTGTTTGCTTAGCGTTTTACATAGACGCAAGCGATGTGCTTTGCATTCCTGCAGCTCATGGTAAACGTTTGTGGCGGTCCCTAGGAGGGCATCGAACACAACAACGAGGATCGGCAGCTTAGTAGGGCCGTCTGGACAGAATTGTTATTGCTTCCCTTGTCAGTGCGAATGTCGCCGAAGACAGTCTCGCAGCGGTAATCTTGTATCACCGTCTACGCTGTGGCTGCTTCTTGGGTTTCTAGACCTCGGCTCGCAACAAAATGACATAGCACAGTTACAGAGTCCCAATCAGAATACAGAAAATTAGTAAGAAGAAAAAATAACCTGAGTCACAACCACTGATATCATTACTGCAATTTGTAGGGCGTGCTGCAAAGTAATACCTCCTAATTTTTTGTCCGAAAACTCTTAAAGCTTTTTAAATAAAGCAAACGTTATTAACATTCCAGTTCTTTATTTTTTATGTCTACATATTTATTTCTCAACATGGTCACCCTAGCGAAGGACGCATTTCCCCCAACGAGAAACCAGCTTCTTGATAGCATCACTGTTTCACTTTGTTGGCAGAACCACAACAGCACCCTGCTTGCACCGCTTCATCTCTACCAAAGTGAAGTTCTCGAAAGTGTTCGGTAAGTTTTGGGAACAGATGATAATCGGACGGGACCAAGTCGGGACCGTATGGAGGATGATAGATAACAGTGAACCCAAGGCACCGTACTGTTGCAGATAACTCAGTACTCGTTTGTGGGCTGGCAACATCGTGCTGAAAGAGAGGGCGTTGTCTGTGTGGTCGAACTCCTTGAAATCGAAACTCCGTTTCAGCACCCTGTTTCTCACGCGCCGGCATAGTTACGTTACACTCTACAATGTTGCACGCTACAATTCTGAGCCCTCTACAGATAGTACGTAGACGTGCAGAATAAAGTTGTTAATAATCCTTGTCTTATTTAAAAAGCCATAAGAGTCCTCATATAGAAAATTGGGAGGCATTAATTTTGAACAGGCCCTCGTAGTATCAAAATTAAATCGATCTCTCGGAACATGGCTCTAATAGTGAGTAACTGAATTAGCGAAATAAAAATTAAATGTGTCAAGATGGAGACGAAGTGATGCCTCTCCATTTTATGATTTTCATCAACATTGCACTTAATAGTTTTTATTCGAGGCATGCTACCACGGGATGGTAAATCCGCAACTGTTCACTACTGATGAAATCGGATAATTTTGCAACTGAGACGCATGAAATAAAAAATTATCCAATTTCCACGTTGTACGTAATGGTCTATCACTGCACTCTCGCCAAAAAGAGAAATATTTTATATGTTGTCGCTCTATTATAGACAGGCATTAGAGAAAAGGTTCTTCAAAGACATCTATGATGTTACTTTCTATCAACGGTAGCGGTAATCAAATTGCTATCAGCTATTCGAATCAACTATTCGTGCAGTCCGCGGTTCCCAGTCGTATTGTGCGATAAAATACATGTAGCAACTAACAGCCAACTACAGTTAAGAGCTTTTAAGTGTATAATGTTTCTGCTCAGTAACAAACAAATACACTTACTAAGACGGTAATATTTTAATATCTGCTTAATTTAAAAGGACGCTGGTGAATTCAGCCGTGATCTAATTAGAGTTGGCCACTTACCTCATGGGCAGACGTGTAAATATAACGGCCACTGCGAGGTTAGAGTGTAACTGACGTGTATTTAAGTGGTGTTTATGAAATGAGTGGAGCCCTCAGCCATATCCAGGTGGCTAAAAGAGCCACGCGCAGATTGAAATGCTATTTAACCTTAAAATCAAAGTAAAAGATTCGTTTGCCACCACCACTAGCCACACGACAAACACGAGGTTCGACTGAGTTGGAAAATTAATTAATTTAGTCATAAGAAAAAACTCATAAAAGAACATTCATTGTAATGTCCTCATAAAAAATAGGATGCAATTATTAATATGATCCAGGGATTGTTCACATGAATCAAATATTAAAATAAAGTAAAAAGTGTTGGAACACTGTGAATAAGAGCAGCTTGCAGCAACATTCCTCAAAACAAGATTTTACCTAAAGAATTTGTTTTAAATAAAAGGGGAACACTAATTATTGGACCTATTTATTTCTTAAGACATTGACATAAGACACCTATATAACTGCTGTTGCCTGGTAACTACGTACGACTGCTTGTGAAACGCTATACGATTCACAACGGAAACTCTTAGTTTAGAATCGCGGTCGTAATTAGAGGGGGACGGGAAAGGTTTAATACACACGTTCAGACCCACATTCACTCAGAGACAGCAAGGACGGCCCCAACATCAACATGCAACGAAGCTAGGAGGTTTGTTGCGCTGTGTTGAGAAATAATTAAATAAAAGAGTAAATCTGAACATCACACTTGCATTTGAAGTTGAACATCGGTTTGGAGAAACGGCCTCAACAAGGGCCGCACGTACACGCTTAACATAAAGTCACAAACCCCAAATGCAATTGTATAATCCGGACAGGGTATAAGTAATAAGAACAGGGTAGAAGTAATATTCCAAAATCAGAGCAATACGTAAACTCGAGGACAGAGTCAGGTGGCCACAGGAGAGTTGGGCTCACAATGAACTCGTGTGCCCACGTGGTTCGCGGAAACACAGTTTCTACGTTCAAAATGTTCGGATCTAAGCACTTTGGGACTTAACATCTGAGGTAATCAGTCCCATAGACGTAGAACTACTTAAACCTAACTAACTTTAGGACATCACACACATCCATGCCCGAGGCAGGATTCGAAACTGCGACCGTAGCAGCAGCACGGTTCCTGACTAAAGCGCCTAGAACGACTAGGCCGCAGTGGCCGACAATTTCACGTACCTTGGCCAAATTTCAGCAACATTAAACCACGCAACCGCGAATAATTAACATTTTACCGAGGACACATTTGAATAGACGAAGGGTAATGGCAGAGGGCCAACAAACTCTAATATTATTAACCCACGTGGATGGTTTCCAACGGACAAAGAAAATTTACAAAGAGGCAAAAATTATCAAAATTCGGAAAAGATTAAAATGTATACACACGCAGTCGCAGGCAAGCAAACATTGACACTGAACCGAGGGCGCACCTCCTACGTGAGATCACTCAACACATGCAACACCTTTGTGATACGTTCTTCTTACGGACCAAAGTCTGCATTAGGAATCAAACTGAAAGTGTGCAAAGCCTTGAATTCCCTGCTGCGACCCAGCAAGACAATCTTTATAATATAAAACGCGAGACCAAAAACTAAAAGCCCCCCCCCTCACTATAAGACAACGCGCCAAGCAGTTAAATCATCTCACCCTTCTTCAAAGAGACTCCGGCTGCTGACCCTAGGAGAACTGGAAGCAGACTGCCCATCTCACACTAAAACTTCGCTCATACAACCCCGTGGTCAGGAAAATCCAGAGTTGAGGCTTCCGCCACCAACCTAACACCGGTAACTATGACACAAAGGGAACAAACCTCTTTGATTACCTGAACACAACGAGGGTTGGCATTTTTGTAAGACTACCGCTGATTGTCTGCAGCAGAATAAACCATCGTACAGCAAAATGAAACACATCCACATTCATTCACTCACGCACGCCAAAGAGTTTTGGATCAGAAGACCTAGGGATAAACATTTTATGTAATCGTAATCGTGAGTTGGGTTAAATATGAAAACATGGAAGACTTATAATGGCGTTATAGACGCATTTGCAAGTCTGAAAAGAACCAAGACAACAACCATGTGATGTTTGCAAATCGTAGAAAGAAATAGGCTACGGCTAAATTGGATCATAGCTCAGTCCTCTTCTTTTCTAAAAGTCAGTCGAACCTCGTGTTTGTCGTGTGGCTAATGTTGGTGGCGACCGAATCTTTTACTTTGATTTTAATGTTAAATAGCTTTTCCATTTGCCTGCGGCTGTTTTAGCCATCTGGATATAGCTCAGGGCTCCACTCATTTAATAAACACGACTGAAGTTGTAGCAACGAAAACACTCGAATTGTTCTGTAGGACGCAAAGTGCACTGGAAAGCAAACAAAATTATAATGTAAGGGGACTGTAGGACCCTTTCAATAAGGTACCGATCAGATATTATGGTATAAATTTCAAACATGGGTCATGAAAGCGCATTACAAAGACAGTCATTTTCAAATGCGGCAGGTATCTGTAGCGAGGGATATGAAGTTAAATTAAGGTAGTTTAGTGGGACGCATTGAGTAGAAGAAAAATGACGTTAAATCATTCACTAAGCATTTGTGATTGTGTCTCGGAGCTTATGGCCGCTCAACGACGGGGTTATCAGTCGGTCGTGTCACGAACTGCGTCCGTCCCTGGTAGCTGAATGTTCAGCGTGACGGTTTGTCTATCCTCTGGGCCCGGGTTCGATTCCCGGCTGGGTCGGGAAATTTTCTCCGCCCAGGGACTGGGTGTTGTGCTGTCCTCATCATCATTCTATCATCCTCATCGACTGCAGGTCGCCGAAGTGGCGTCAAATTAAAAGACCGGCATCCGGCGAACGGTCTGCCCGACGAGGGGCCCTAGCCATACGACTAAATTAATAGTCACAAATTGCATAACGCATTTAAATATAGATACAGTTAATCAGCTACTCACCCTCTCACAAAGAAAACACAATATCACTAGGCCAGGCAGTTACAGCGACACAATTTGGGGTCGCCGACCCGAGTGGCAGCAGTCTAAAACAGGCAAAAGTGGACGCGAAGTGCTCCATGTGAGTCGGCCGTTGTGCCCGAGCAGTTCTAGGCGCTTCAGTCCGGAACCGCGAGACTGAAACAGTCGCAGGTTCGAATCCTGCTTCGGGCACGGATGTGTGTGCTGTCCTTAGGTTAGTTAGGTTTAAGTAGTTCTAAGTTGTAAGGGACTGACGACCTCAGATGTTAAGTCCCATAGTGTTCAAAGCCATTTCAACAATCTGCTCCATGTGATGCTGACTTTTATCGATCAGTACTTGGGGCCGGCTGCCATCGTAGGACGCCCTTACTACAGCTAATGTGCTGGGGACTCATAATATATTACTTTATGTGGGTTAGCAATTAATAATAAGTTCAGTGCCTATGCAGCCCAAGGTGCCGCCCCACAGTGTCAGTATTGGCTCTTGAGCAAAACGTTTGATGACCACTGCACAAGAGTGTCAGTGAAGGTCGAAACTTGTGCTTGTTGATTATCATAAGAAGCTGCTGGTGAGATATCTCACAAAGCAGCATCTATGCTACTCTTAAAGTCCTTATGTTCGGAGTTCTCATAAATGCATTCTGTGGCCTACTTTCTGACATACGTACGCTAATATTTTAGTATCAACAAAATTGACAATTGACATAGACCTAAAATTTTTCCATTCATCATCGCCGCCAAATCATCTTTCATTTTCCCCCTTGCTATTGGCACTTCCAAAATGCAATCTCCTCATCAGACAGCTCCCAGAAGATATAACGGGGGCGTTTGAAAAGTCAGTGCAAAAGTAAAAACTACTTACGTGTTTGGGGTAAACCTTTTTTTTCGATATAATCTCCTTTTAGGCTTATACACTTCGTCCAACGCTGTTCTAATTTGTTGATCCCTTCCGAATAATAGGAACTGTCGAAGTCTTCAAAATAGCTATAGATGCTGCAATCACCTTCTCGTTTGAATATAAAATCTTTGCCCCACCAGCCATTTCTTCAAATTGGATAACAAATCGTAGTCCGAGGGAGCCAAGTCTCGAGAAAAGGGGGAATGTGAAACGAGTTGGAATGCTATTTCCATTGATTTTGCGATCACAACTCCTGAGGTGTGTGCTGGTGCATTGCCATGATGGGTAAGGACTTGTTTGCGGTCTAATCGCCAGCGTTTTTCTTGCAGCTCGGTTTTCAAATGGTCCAATGACGATGAATAATATTCACCTGTAATAGTTTTACCCTTTTCCAGATAGTCGATGAGGATTATCCCTTGCGAATCCCAAAAGACAGTCGCTATAGCCTTTCCAGCCTTTTTTGGTGCAGATTCTCCCTTGATAACCCATTGTTTAGACTATTGTTTGGTCTCAGGAATATAATAATGTATCCACTTTTCATCCAAAGTGACGAAACGACGCTTAAAGTCGTGCGGATTCTTCCTGAACAGCTGATCAAGCGTGAGCAATCGCGGAACCCATCTTGCGGATACCTATCTTATGTCCAAACGTTTATGAAAAATATTATGTACCCGTTCATTCGGGATACCCACAGCACTAGCAATCTCACGTACCTTAACTCTTCTGTCATCCGTCACCATATCACGGGTTTTATCAATGATTTCTGGAGTCGTAAGCTCCACAGGGCGCCCAGAACGTTCAGTATCACTTTTGCCCATATGGCCACTCTGAAAATTTTGAAACCACTTATAAACAATTGTAATCGAAGGTACAGACTCACCGTAATATTTATCGAGCTTCTCTTTAGTCTCCTGAGGCGTTTTGCCTTTCATAAACCAATGTTTAATCACCACACGAAATTCTTTTTCGTTCATTTTTGGACGATCACTCGACTTCGTTGATTCACACGAATGCCAAATACAAAGAAATAGCCCAATATGGCTGAAACTTGGTGTGCGTTCTTTCCAAAGATGCTACTAACTAAACATGACCTCGATTCGCGCCGGTGGTACCATCTCTCGGACTTTGCACGGACTTTTCAAACGCCCCTCGTATTAGTCAAATCAGTATCCTCCACGAGATAATCGAAACATTATTAGCTGCTAGACAGCAGAGGTACACCGTACTATTGCCGGTTGTTTTTGGTGTTGTCCTTATTATATCCTTTTCCTGTACTATAAACTCGTGAAATAGCTTTAAGGATGCACTTAAATTGCAGGCTGGAATTCTCGTAGAAAGCATGTAATTGGTGTGGCGTGCGACTAAAGTGGAGAGAGAGAGGAGTAGGTGCTGAGGCGCTGCCGTTTCTTCCGCTCGCCACGTTTATGAGTCCACTAGGGTGAGGCCTGCGCTATGTCGTCACGAGTATCGGCCGACCTTGAGCTGCGCCGGCCGTGCGTTGAACCGGCTGGACCGCTTATCCCGGTGAAGGCGGAGAAGACGCTCCAGAAACGGATGTAGGCAGCGGGGCGGCTCTTCACGCTTTCACGGACCGACATCCCGCCGGCTGCTCGCTATCAAGAACCCTTCACCTCCGTCCCTGACGTACTCGGATCATGACTCGGTAACTGTGAAAAATAGTTCACAAAAGTAGCTTGTGGCTCAGAACACTTAGTGCCGGTATTCCACAAAGAGCTACTGGTGATATAGGGGAAGGCGGGGCAAGACGGGGAGGTGGGGTAAGACGGGGAAGGGCTATAAGCTACAGTTGGAGTGCTGCCATCTGTGGATAGCTACGTCAACATCATCAATACACAGGTCCCAGTGTGTTGACATTGATGAACGTAAGTTTCTGTGAACTTTGCAAGGTACGTACAATTGTGATAATGATTTGCGATGTTTTACACCTTTCAAAGTCCTAAAAACATGTGTTTCGTGAATATTTGTCCACACTGTATATATAGCACTGAATAGTATGTCTTATTAACAGTAAACCGCTGTGTCAGTAGTCAATGTTCACTACATAGTGTTCATGTAGGCGTAATATAACGTGACAGAATGGTAGGGGGCAAGACAGGGTGGGGCAAGATGGGGAGCTACTACTATTTGTCCAACCATTACGTTCTTATCGTCTCATATGTTTACCTTGCTGCAGGTTTTGAACACGTACGTTATAAGTTGAATGCAATTGTAAATTTAATGGTTTTCGTTATTCTATCGTTTCCTAATCAATTACAAAGTATGCCTTAGGCTATATGGTGAATAAACATACACATAACGCACACCAAGAATTTAGACGTGATAGATGTGGCCCGCGAAAATGGGGTTGTCTTACTGTGTTTGCTACCACACTGCTCACACCGTCTTCAACCATCGAACGTGTCATTTATGAAACCTCTCAGTAAATTTTACGAAGATGAAGTAAGATCGTGGCTTCGCACCCATCCTGGAAAAGTTGTTACGCTGCATCAGATCACAAGTTCATTCGGCAAAGCCTTCATTCATTCAGCTACAACGTCCACAGCAGTGAACGGGTTTCGGAAAACAGGCATTTGGCCTGTAAACAGAAATGTGTTTCAAGAAAGTGATTACCTCTCCTGTTCAAATACAGACATTCATCAAGCTCAAACATCTGAAGTTACAGAAACGGAAGACCAAATACCAGAGATGTTGTCAAGACGTAAAACACCTGAACAATTAACAACTGATGATCAAGCCTCTTTTTCGTCTAACTTTTAGGTTACCAGCCCTGAAATTGTGTTAGCTATTACAAAGATGGATAAAAAAACCAAAAGGAAACCATCTAACAGGCGTGGAAAACTCGTTGTTTTAGCCGAATCTCCTTATAGGAGTGAATTATCTGAAGAAATTAAACGAAAAAGAGTCCCCAAGCGTGCTGCATCTAAACGAAAACTCTTCTCAAAAAACGTTTAATAAACCTGGGATACCACCACATAATGACAATGAAAAAGTGACGAACGTTACTTACGTCTTAAACACCCCTTCATGCTCAAGGGATTTTATACTGAGGTCGAATGACAAGGAGGAAGAGAGTGAAGAATGTTTATACTGCTATGACTTCTCTGAAGGAGGGTGGATACTGTGTATTAGCTGCGGACGCTGGGCCCACGACACTTGTCCAAGGGTAGAAAGTGATGATGACGAAGCTGTCCACACATGTGTACTGTGTGAAAGTAAGAGGCCTAAATAAAACGTAATACCTGATTCTACAATTCGCAGAACCATGTTTCGAAACCTTATCGTCACATGATTTCGTTATTCCAGTCCTTATTTAAGCGTTAGAGATGAATTCATGATAGTTCCCCATCTTACCCCACATATGGGGCCAGACGGGGAATTGGTAGTTTAAGTTTCAAATCGAGATATTTCTAACTAAACGTAACACGTTTGCAGGTTTATTTGCATGCTAAAGTAATTCAATGGTTAAGTAAACAAATGATAATCAAACCTACTTGAATTTCTTCAATGGCTCTGAGCACAATGGGACTTAACATCTATGGTCATCAGTCCCCTAGAACTTAGAACTACTTAAACGTAACTAACCTAAGGACATCACACAACACCCAGTTATCACGAGGCAGAGAAAATCCCCGACCCCGCCGGGAATCGAACCCGGGAACCCGGGCGCAGGAAGCGAGAACGCTACCGCACGACCACGAGCTGCTGACGAATTTGTTTATTTTTGTCTCTTTTTTAAAGGTTTAAAGTTAGCTTCCCCATCTTGCCCCGCCTTCCCCTACGTCTGAATTTTGTGGTGAGAACGTTTACCACGAAAGCGTTTAACATGAAAAAGCGATTGACATGAAGTAATACTGCACTCTCGACGAAATACTATACACCTTCTGCTTTTTTAACGAGGAAAATACAAAAATACACTGGCGTGCAAAACCTAAGTACGAAACAAATTTTTGCCTGATGTATCACTGGCAAGTAAGTATCTTTGAGGAAACTTGGACCGTCTATAGAAAGGCCTTCTACAGTATAGTGCACAAAGCAGCTGAAAGTAATATGAACTGTGCGCGGCTCGTGTTCATGTCGTTTCTTGCTTGGCAGCTTCTCTTTACGGAACTGTCGCCTCGTTTCTTATTCGATTTACTGGCGTCATTAAGTTGCTGGCTTGCCTACCCGTGAGTGGCAGCAGGAGCGCGTGTCGATAAGAGCACTGTCGTATTATCTTTGCCGCGACCGTTAGTATTTCGGGCTCGTCGTGAGTCGGGGGTTCAGTCGGGACGCAGTGCCAGTGAGGCCCGGACAGTTAGTGCTCGCCACCGCTGGGGAAACACATGCACTGTCTGACGGACGGAGACTTGAGCAGCAACGACCGTTGGTTGCTCGTTTGGTCGGTCGTCTAATCGGGCGATGTGTATTTGGTATTCTGATCGCTTCTCGACCCCTTCAATTGATCATCTTGCGGGACTGTGCTCGGTTCCTTCCTTGTGTAGAGATGTCGGGTGGCCAATGGGCCGATATTCCCTCTCCATGGTTGGGTCCGAGCCAGTGTGCCTGCCGGTGTCGCCGTGTCTCCGAGTTCCGAACGGACATGGAGTTGACTCGGGATGGAGCTGCAGTGAGGTCCGGACAGTCAAGACTGGCCCGGCTGTTGCAGACACACATTACTTGAGTGGGGACGACCTTTGTCGTTCTGTCGGTCGTCTCATCGGAAGACATGTATTTGGTCGCCGACCGCTTCGGGTTCTCTGTGCTTGTCGACTTGTCATTCGTCCTGGTTGCTCCACAGTGATTGCTTCTACGATTTTTCGAGTAGTTGTGGAAGTGTTTTCGTGGAACTGTGTCCAGCTTGTGTAATTTCGCCTGAGCAGCTATGTTAATGCTGTCTGCGTACTGGAGTAGGCAGTCGGTCGGTTGGGATAGTTTGGCGAGGAAGTCTCAGCGGCGAGGGTATTAGCGTAGTGTTCCACAGTGTGTTTTCCTCGCCGTGTTGATGCTGTCCGTACCGCGTGTAGTTTGACAGCCTTTGGTCTTGTTAATATTTTTGAGTTGTTATTATGCCTTGGCTGTTTTTAGACGCCAATTTTGAAGACGTAGTGCTGCTGGTATCTTCGTCCTCGGCTGATATTTTCCGTTGCTGTGCCGCTGGTCAGCGCAGCGGAATTGATTAAGTTCTTGCTCGGTCCTTCAGCCGGCACTGGGTCGGGTTGCCTTCTGATTACTTAGTCTTATTCTTGGCTGCCTATCTCACCTTACCTTACGTTAGAGTTACCTCCTCAGGCCGACCCTTGGAAAACTTATGAGCACTGTTGTTCTGGGATTGCGATTTTTGCCTCTAGTACGGTGCGAGACCTTCAGCCGCCTATTAATTTAGTTTGATTTAATTTTAAAATAAAGGCTTCAGCCACCTTAATTTAAAACCTTGAAGATTCTTGTTTGAACAATTTTTTTTAAATAAGAAAAGAAAGGGGAATTTTGCTCTATTGCAAATCCATGTTATCCAGGCCTTAAACCTGGAGTTGTTCTATGTTCAGTATGTGACCTTCAGCCGAGATTGTATGTCAAATATTTTTAAGATAAGGCCTTCAGCTGTCTTAAATTAAAATTTGAAAATTCACTTGTTTAAAACATTTTTTAAATTTTCTTCTCTATTGGAAATTCTTGTTATCCAGGCCTTGTGTAGTGTGTGGCCTTCAGCCGCGTATTAATGTAATATTCTTTTTTTTAAGTAAGGCCTTCAGCCGCGTGTATTCCTGCAATTTTAATAACTTGTGTTCGGGCTTTTTTTCTTATAGTTTTTGAATCCTTTCAAGCTCATGTGTGATTAAGTGGTTTTAGGAAAATAACGTTTGTGTGTTTTGTGCAAGTAACACTAATTGATCTTGGCGCCTTTCTACAACCATAACTTGATCCGCTCTGTCCTGCGAAACTAGATTTCATAGTGCAGAATGAGACAAACAGAAATGACATTTTTAATCAGATGTAGTAACTGCACTGTAGCCACCGCGGTTTGAGATAGTCCCCTGGCCATTAGACAAGGTGGGAAATGTTTCTTAATTGTGTGTGTGATCACCAACAGTGAAAATGCACGCTCTGCAACGTCCTCCAACGCTGGCTACAATGCTGGTAAGTTCTTCGGGTAGAGCGTTCCATTTCTCCACCAGTTCTGGTAGTCGTTGGAGCATTGCATCTCCCCAACGCATCCGACACGTACGCAGTACAATTTATGTCGGGGGAACGAGCAGGCCAGTCCATTCGCTGACTATCCTCTCGTTTCAAGAGCTTTTCCATCTGCTCTATTCGAGCCGGTCACGCTTTTTCACCCACTAAAATGAAATCTGGTCCTAATGTACCCCAGATAGACGCACATAATGATGGAGTGACACTGTAACGTTGACCGGTTAGTGTATCACCTTCAGAGATGTAGAATCAGTACGGCCGTGCAACATCTGCACCATCAAAACGATCATGCTCGACAGTATTCCCGGATGCGTATCGTGTTCCCACCTCTCGATATACTGTATAAAGGTACGCGCAGAAACACTACTAGGACAGAATCTGCTCTCATCCGAAGAGAGCACGTGACTCCGCTCCTCGTTGGTCCAGACCTTACGGTCTTGTCATTATCGCAAACGGTGCCGTCCATATGGGTGTGTCAACGGAACACAACGTACTGGCCGTCTGGCAAAGGTAGGACCCCAATTCGGTCGCCGTGCCACTGCGGAGTGTGAGAATGCGTCCCTTGCAGTCCCATTAAATGTGGTTGCGACAGCACCCGCTGTTTGATGTGGGTCCGTTCTTGCCTGATGCGCAATGTAGCGGTCATCTGCCGCTGTAGTTTGCCGTAATCGAGTACCTCCTCTACTTCGGGGAGCGGTGTCTGTGGTTCGAAACGCTCACTACGCATGTCACTGCTGTGAGAAATACCAAACTCCTGGCCTACACCCTCACACTTCGTCCTTCTTCCAGTTCCTCGATGGTTCCACCCCGTGTGAAGTCGTCCAAATGTTGTCTCCAAGCTATGTCGTTAAGATGAACATAACCATACTGCTCTTTAACTGCTCTGTTATTGACACACTGAATTTCCCCATTCCTTCAATGCCAGCGTGTTTGCAGGGCTAGCCAATTGTTGCGCTGTAGTCACGTTGACCTCACGCTGTGTGATGTCCAGCTTTCTGTGGATTATGAAACTTCCTGGCAGATTAAAACTGTGTGCCGGACCGAGACTCGAACTCGGGACCTTTGTGGATTACTTGGAGACTTCAGGCAACATGCTCGTGTACTTCCTTTCATTCCCACCGCTTTGTTAATGTCTTACGTTACTTTGCCTATCTTGTTCTTAAGTTTTGCAGAGCTGTGTATATTTCATCTCGCATGAACAAATATCTACTTTCTGCAGTCTAAGGTCACCCAAAATCTTTTGTCGTCATTTTTGTTGTTGTTGTTGCCGCCTTAACTACAAAGACTGATTTGATGCATCTGCCCATGCCAGCGTAACTGCATAACTATCGCTAACTATATATCCATTTCAACTTATTAACTGTACTCAAACCTTGCTCCCTCCATTCTTCCCTCCAATACCAAACTGTCATTTCCTTAACTCCTCAGGATATGTCCTAACTGTTGATCCCTTCTTTTAGTCAATTTGTACACAAATTTTGTTTTCTCCTGTTCAGTTTAGTACTTCCCCATCTGTTATTCGATCTACCGATCTAATCTTCAGTGTTCTTCTACATCACCACATTTCAAAAGCCTCTATTCTCTTCTTGTCTAAACTGCTTGTCGTTCACGATTCATGGTTGCTGCTTTACCGCCAACATTGTTAAAACACTCCAGTTTTCGAATTCGATGCATCGTATGTCGGAGTCGGTAAGTTGTTTGTCAAATCAATAAATTTTGTGGGTAAATAGTTTTCCTTTTATTTATTTTTTTAATACAGGTACTGTAATTTTTCACACGCAACGTCAACAAAAACGAGACGAAAAGAAACTGCTATTTCGCTTTAAATGAAGATGGAGTTGCTTATGGCAACTGGTGAAAAACGGAGCTATAAAACGGATATCTGTAAACAATTTGGCACTCCCAACGCTACACTGTCGTCATTAATGAAAAACAGAAATCAATTACAGCAATCACTATGTTCGAGCCATACAGAAAATAACGTGCTTTGCTTGTTTGGTTCAAATTAAGTGCGTCTCAGAATACTACCGAACTATGATTTTTGTTGCTAAAAAGATGATGTTTCAGAAGATTGAATTTTCTGCACATAGGGGCTCACTCGATCGTTTCAAGAAATCGTGGAGTTGAAGATGTTTAGAGTGAAAGTAACAAGTTTTAACAGTTCTGTCAACAGATTGGCCGGCCGTGGTGGTCTCGCGGTTCTAGGCGCGCAGTCTGGAACCGCGCGACTGCTACGGTCGCAGGTTCGAATCCTGCCTCGGGAATGGATATGTGTGATGTCCTTAGGTTAGTTAGGTTTAAGTAGTTCTAAGTTCTAGGGGACTGATGACCTAAGATGTTAAGTCCCATAGTGCTCAGAGCCATTTGAACCAACAGATTGGTTGTGGTCTATGTTACCATAAATGCTTGATGAATATGACAATGAACGTGTCTTCAAAATAGCTTAGGCTACCTCTGATTATCCAATACAATTTTCTCGTTTAAAAAAACAAACATGTTTAGAAGGCGTGGGGAAGAACATATCTCTAAGGATAGAATCACCGTATCCGTCGCATGCATTTCGGATGTATCAGAAAAAATATCCTTATTAATCATTAGTTAAAGATTGAAAGTGCGCTATTTAAAAAAAACGTAATTGACATTATCAAATGAGTATTTGGCGAACAGCCAAACCTGGATAGTGGCTATTTTTGCACCGATTGGATTCTTAATTTCTGTAAACAGTAACAAATTTTACCCCGAAAAAACCATAATACCTTTTAAATAGACTGTCAATTTACAGTATATATCCACATGAGTAAAGTTAAGCTGGAAATCGAATTACTTAACTGCAATAAAATTTAATGACATCTGAAATATATTATTGCTGCTTTTTCTTTTCTTCACGTACATCGCTTAACCAGAAATTTATTTAACAGGAAAAAAAAATTCTAGTGCCTTCAGTTTTGTGCTAAACGGTTTTCGTTGCGTATGCGAAAAATATGAATGTACACTATGTCATAATAAAAAATTTCTGGTAAACTGTCGAATGTATGCACCGCATAGCTCACACACACGTCACCGAGCTACTTTAAAATACTTCTATATTTTCATAACTGAAGACATGACGTCTGAAGGAACGCTCGAGTATCTAATTCCTACGAAGCGCAGCTCGTGCGGAGGGCGAAGATTCAGTTAAAAAAACTGTTTTTCCAGTGTTATTCTTAATACTATTATGCTGAGAACTTCAATATATCCACGGCATATACCCTACTTCTTGACTTGTGTACACTATGGTACTGGTCTTGTGGAAATGGACAGTCAACATAAATTAAACGGTCACAACGCCCATATAGTACTAGGGAGAGAAAGTTGGCTGAAACCACATGTAAACAGTAATGAAATCCTAAACTCAGATTGGAATGTATACCGCAGAGACAGGCTGGACAGTGAAGGGGGAGGCGTGTTTATAGCGATAAGAAGTGCAATAGTATCGAAGGAAATTGACGGAGATTCGAATTGTGAAATGATTTGGATGAAAGTCACGGTTAAAGCAGGCTCAGACATGGTAATTGGATGTCTCTATAGGTCTCCGGGCTCAGCAGCTGTTGTGGCTCAGCACCTGAAGAAAAATTTGGAAAATATTTCGAGTAGATTTCCCCACCATGTTATAGTTCTGGGTGGAGATTTTATTTTGCCGGATATAGACTGGGAGACTCAAACGTTCATAACGGGTGGCAGGGACAAAGAATCCAGTGAAATATTTTTAAGTGCTTTATCTGAAAACTACCTTGAGCAGTTAAACAGAGAACCGACTCGTGGCGATAACATATTAGACCTTCTGGTGACAAACAGACCAGAACTATTTGAATCAGTTAATGCAGAACAGGGAATCAGCGATCATAAAGCGGTTACTGCATCGATGATTTCAGCCGTAAATAGAAATATTAAAAACGGTAGGAAGATTTTTCTGTTTAGCAAAAGTGACAAAAAGCAGATTACAGAGTACCTGACGGCTCAACACAAAAGTGTTGTCTCAAGTACAGATAGTGTTGAGGATCAGTGGACAAAGTTCAAAACCATCGTACAATATGCGTTAGATGAGTATGTGCCAAGCAAGATCGTAAGAGATGGAAAAGAGCCACTTGGTACAACAACCGAGTTAGAAAACTGGTTCGGAAGCAAAGGGAACTTCACAGCAAACATAAACATAGCCAAAGCCTTGCAGACAAACAAAAATTACACGAAGCGAAATGTAGTGTGAGGAGGGCTATGCGAGAGGCTTTCAATGAATTCGAAAGTAAAGATCTATGTACTGACTTGGCAGAAAATCCTAAGAAATTTTGGTCCTATGTCAAAGCGGTAGGTGGATCAAAACAAAATGTCCAGATACTCTGTGACCAAAATGGTACTGAAACAGAGGATGACAGACTAAAGGCCGAAATACTAAATTTCATCTAACAAAGCTGTTTTACAGAGGAAGACTGCACTGTGCTTCCTTCTCTAGATTGTCGCACAGTTGACAAAATGGTAGATATCGAAATAGACGACAGAGGGATAGAGAAACAATTAAAATCGCTCAAAAGAGGAAAGGCCGCTGATCCTGATGGGATATCAGTTCCATTTTGCACAGAGTACGCGAAGGAACTTGCCCCCCTTCTTGCAGCGCTGTACCGTAGGTCTCTAGAAGAGCGAAGCGTTCCAAAGGATTGGAAAAGGGCATAGGTCATCCCCGTTTTCAAGAAGGGACGTCGAACGGATGTGCAGAACTATAGACCTATATCTCTAACGTCGATCAGTTGTAGAATTTTGGAACACGTATTATGTTCGAGTATAATGTCTTTTCTGGAGACTAGAAATCTACTCTGTAGGAATCAGCATGGGTTTCGAAAAAGACGGTCGTGTGAAACCCAGCTCGCGCTATTCGTCCACGAGGCTCAGAGGGCCTTAGAAATGGGTTCACAGGTAGGTGCCGTGTTTCTTGACTTCCGCAAGGCGTTTGACACTGTTCCCCACAGTCGTTTAATGAACAAAGTAAGAGCATACGGACTATCAGATCAATTGTGTGATTGGATTGAGGAGTTCCTATATAACAGAACGCAGCATGTCATTCTCAATGGAGTGAAGTCTTCCGAAGTAAGAGTGATTTCAGGTGTGCCGCAGGGGAGTGTCACAGGACCGTTGCTATTCACAATATACATAAATGACCTGGTGGATGACATCGGAAGTTCACTGAGGCTTTTTGCAGATGATGCTGTGGTGTATCGAGAGGTTGCAACAATGGAAAATTGTACTGAAATGCAGGAGGATCTGCAGCCAATTGACGCATGGTGCACGGAATGGCAATTGAATCTCAATGTAGACAAGTGTAATGTGATGCGAATACATAGAAAGATAGGTCCCTTATCATTTAGCTACAAAATAGCAGGTCAGCAACTGGAAGCAGTTAATTCCATAAATTATCTGGGAGTACGCATTAAAAATGATTTAAAATGGAATGATCATATAAAGTTGATCGTCGGTAAAGCAGATGCCAGACTGAGATTCATTGGAAGAATCCTAAGGAAATGCAATCCGACAACAAAGGAAGTAGGTTACAGTACGCTTGTTCGCCCACTGCTTGAATACTGCTCAGCAGTGTGGGATCCGCACCAGATAGGGTTGATAAAAGAGATAGAGAAGATCCAGCGGAGAGCAGCGCGCTTCGTTACAGGATCATTTAGTAATAGCGGTAGCGTTACGGAGATGATAGATAAACTCCAGTGGAAGACTCTGCAGGAGAGACGCTCAGTAGCTCGGTATGGGCTTTTGTTAAAGTTCAGAGAACATACCTTCACCGAAGAGTCAAGCAGTATATTGCTCCCTCCTACGTATATCTCGCGAAGAGACCATGAGGATAAAATCAGAGAGATTAGAGCCCACACAGAATCATACCGACAATCCTTCTTTCCTCGTACAATACGAGACTGGAATAGAAGGGAGAACCGATAGAGGTACTCAGGGTACCCTCCGCCACACACCGTCAGGTGGCTTGCGGAGTATGGATGTATATGTAGATGTAGATATCGAATAGCTTCATACATCTTTGTCACCAAATCATCTTCTTTAATTTTGTTCAGATAATTCCCACTTGGTAAGTACGTTTCCATATTAGAATGAGTCTTTAATATTAACGATTCAATCTATTTATGTGCTTCACAGATATTCGAAAGGGCCAGCTATTACACCACAGAGATATACCATCAGTGCTGCTTGATTTTGATGTTGTTCATACCGTTCCGGTTCCATCGCTATATTCTTGTGAAACAGCTTTGACCCTACTCAGAAACTTTAGGTTGAAAGCCCTTTAGAAAGAGAATAATCGATGTAGCATGCAGTTAAATTGTGCAGAGCGGAGCAGGTAATCTTAACGAGTTGCGCCCTGTTGACGAGTAGCGCTTCGTACTAATTAGACGCTGGTACCCGTCACAAAGGTAGAAATCGATAATCCGAATACTCATACAGACTTAACATAGGTAGTGTATCTTTCTTCATTCTTGTCAGTTTCCTTGAATTAATCGTAATAATTAACTGACACGTACTAAACATGCCCGCCCCCGGCAGCTGAAAGGAGCCGGCACGGTAGCTCAGCGTGTTCGGTCAGAGGGCTGCCCGCCCTCTGTAATAAAAACCTGAATACAGGAATCAACGATCAGCTTGAACGGATGTCTTGTGATGTCCACCCAGACCAAACGCAACTTACAATACCGAAAAAAAGGCCCGGGTTCGATTCCCGGCTGGGTCGGAGATTTTCTCCGCTCAGGGAATGGGTGTTGTGTTGTTCTAACCATCATCATTTCATCTCCATTGACGCGCAAGTCGCCGAAGTGACGTGAAATCGAAATACTTGCACCCGGCGAGCCGTCTACCCGACGGGAGGCCCTAGTCAGACGTAGTACTAAACATTGCACCAGCACAATTATAAGAAACAACTAGTAAACTGTCGTAGGTATTATTTTGAATTTCGTCTGATATGCGTTAACAGTGATGGGGGCTCAGAGAGAATTCATATGACGTTATTCGTCAGCGATTAGAGCCGCGAAAGAGAAAGGCAGCAACCAGAAGGTCCATTAAGTCACGGAAACAGCTGTAGTAGAATCTTTTAAGGGACTTCGAAGTATTTACTGCCAAACGCAATGTGTTTCCGTCAGTTAACTCGTGCTGCCTTATAAAAATGTGTAATATTTTTAATACATGTCATTAAACTTAAAGAAATAAAACATGAAAGAAGTTTTCTAGTGCCTGAACCTATCCTGAACTTTAAGGTAGATTAATGAAGCTCCTTCCTCATCCTCCCTTCCTCCCACACTCACCCCCATCCCCCTTAATCCAAATCAAACGAACTGCAAAACAATGCATCAACACACTGCATGAAGAAAAAATGGTTCAAAAGGCTCTGAGCACAACGGGACTCAACATCTGAAGCTATCAGTCCCCTAGAACTTAGAACTGCTTAAACCTAAATAACCAAAGGACACCACTCACATCCATGCAATAGGCAGGATTCGAACCTGCGACCGTAGCAGTATCGCGGTTCCGGACTGAAGTGCCTAGAACTGCTCGGCCACCGCGGCCGGCATGGCATGAAGAAGCGAGGATAAGTCTGCATAAATCGAATGGTTTATCAGCAAGCTGTTATTGCAATACAAATTACGTCTAAAAAAGAGCTCGAAAGAAATGGTTGTTATCTATACATTTTCATTCATTTTGTTACATTTATTTATTCCACAAATAACATAAACTAGTAGCTCTACAGTAGAAATAAGACTCATTTGTAACTTTACTTGAGATGATCAGTATTCATCGGTTGAAGATTCAGGAAAAATGATCGATCGGATGATGTGGGGCTGTTCTTAAAGCATTACACTCGTATTCATGAGGGAATGGATTAAGATCTCTGTTTGGTCTAACTAATTTGGTATTTCTTAAGTTCACTGAAAATTTGCCGGTGAAAGCTGAGATGGCCACTTACTCAGTATACGTCCATCAACGTTCCCACATCTACAACCTAGAGCTCCGTCTCTCCTAACCTCTTCGATTGGTGTGGACGACTCGCTAAAAGACCGAACTCGTATCTGGGAGAAGTATGACTTGTATATCGATTTGTTTATTCTGAATTAGGTTCCAGCAATTTAGCTAGATATTTCAAAGTGAATGCTTGGATGGTTTATCTCCGGACGATACAATCTAACCTTCTGTCCCACGTTTTTTCCGATGAACCCTCAATTGGTCTTACGGCAATTAGTGTAACACTGAGAGAGGCCGACCTGCTTGTGCTTTCTAAGCCACGTACATGAAGGACAGAGTGCCTTTTCATTTCTAAGTCAGGCACGCAATATGCAAACAGCTACAATAGAATGCTTCGCACAATGAAATCAACACTTACCAGCTTTATAATGTAAAAGAGTGACTAACCTAACAGTTTGTGTATACTGTATGAGACTGTTCTTTTATGAGACACATGTAATTAAGATGCGTTCCTTTCAAGTGCGCTGAGATGCGTGAAGATCATGGTCTGTCATCGTGGTTTAGGTTTTCCATGGATTTC
This sequence comes from Schistocerca gregaria, assembly GCF_023897955.1. Taxonomy (NCBI): domain Eukaryota; kingdom Metazoa; phylum Arthropoda; class Insecta; order Orthoptera; family Acrididae; genus Schistocerca; species Schistocerca gregaria. Next base: position 647,346,649 of record NC_064922.1, on the reverse strand, counting down.
CTGTGGTCCTTTGTTCAATTTCTGTAATAATACTTTCAACAAGGTTTTGGTCGACTCTTCTGCATCTGAGTTAGTCTATTACAAATGAATTTAAAAACTGACTTATAAGTGATTCTATGTTATTTGCTAGCTTGGTTTCTACTACTCCCCGACAACTCCGTTTTTCTTTAGCTTATTCTCAGTCCATATTCTAATGGCAGTAAACGGTTCGTTTCTTTCAAGAGCTCTTGTAATTCTTCCTCACTTTTCACATGGATAGAAATTTCATCAGCGAATCGATCGTTGATGTCTTTACAGCCAGAATTTCAAACCTATTTCTGAATTTTTTTTCGCCTTCCTCGTTTCTTCGATATGGTGTACATATTGAACAGTAGAGGACACACACTGCTTTCTTGTGTTACACCCTTTCCAATAGAGCACTTCTTTCTTGATTTTCCACTACCATTATATATTATATATATTATCTATCTTTCCCTACAGGCTATATACAGCGTGGTTATAATTAAATCTTCGCTACCTGACCCACCATAGACGGCAAACTTTTTACCAAAATGGTTCAAATGGCTCTGTGCGCTATGGGACTTAACTTCTGAGGCCATCGGTCCCGTAGAACGTAGAACTACTTAAACCTAACTAACCTAAGGACATCACAAACATCCATGCCCGAGGCAGGATTCGAACCTACGACCGTAGCGGTCGCGCGGTTCCAGACTGTAGCGCCTAGAAGCGCTCGGCCTCCCCGGTCGGCCCCAATTTTACAGGAATCATTTTTAGACTGTGCATTGCAGGATTTGTGTTTTTAGCAGTGTTAGTGCCATTACTTGCCTTTAGGCGCAAGTAGTGGTACGGTGACTCAGAAGGAACTGACCCCAAGGACCAACGGTAAGCAGCGTGAACGGCACACGTTAGCGTGATCTACTTCGCCAACATGTGATACCTGCTCTACGGCAGAGAGCTCCACCTCACATTGATCGTGAGATCAGTTGGTTACTCCTTAGCACATCTGGAAAAACAAATCACTGACCGGTCGGTACAAACTACATGGTCGCCAAGATCACCAGGTCTGAACCCGTGTGATTTCTGCCTTTAGGGTCACTTGAAGGACAGATTTTACTAACATGACACTAACACATTTTGAAGTTGAAGACGAGATAGCAAAGAAGGTAGCCGACATCCCACCTGAGATGTTGCAAGCAGTGCAGTGCAGTTCCAGGCTGTCATGGATGCGGAGGGTCGCCACTCTGAGCAACGTTTGTAACCTGGAACGTAAACATGGCACGCAGTTAACAAATGTGACACCCTCATGTGGAAATTAAAATGTATTTATTTCTATAAGTTATTGGTTATTTCTCTTCCTCAAAGTTTCATTATCCTACTATTACTCGTTTATCATGACGACTCTCGCAAGTTGCGAAAGTTTGATTATAGCCACCCGGTACATCTCTGCGTGGATTTCAAAACTCCTGCTAAAAGTTAACATTGTCAAATGCATTTCCTAATTCCAAAAAAATTCTGAATGAGTATTGATTTTTCTAAGCCTTTCTTCAATTATCAAGTAAAACAACTCAATTGACATTCTGGTGCCTTTATTTTTTCCTAAAGCCAAAATGATCACCGTCTAACAGATCCTTAATTTCATCGTTTACCCTTCTTTGTATTATTGGATAAAGTGGTTATCAAGCTGATTGTACGATAGTTTTCACGTTTATCTGCCCTTGCTGTCTATGAGACTGTCTGGATGACATACCATAAAATGTTTCAACGATATGCCTCCATTCTCACACATTATTGTTTGCCGTTCCCTCACCCCAATTATTTTAGAAACTTCGATAGAATTCCGCCTTGTTTCATCGTAAGTCTTCGAAGGTTATGTCAGGCTCTGATTAGAATGACATATCTTCTTTTTTACCCAAACTGAGACCTATTTCCTCTCTTATTATATCTCTTCCCTCGTACTTGCCCTCGGCGTGCTCTTTCGATTTTTGCGCGATTTCCGTTATATTCCACAGCGGGATGCCTTTCACACTCACTATGATGAAGCACCCCTTTCACACTCACTATGATGAAGCACCGGTGGTAAAGGGGTAGCTTCTTTGATTAGTAATCAAAATGTTCTCAGTTTCGGGTTCGAAACCCGTCACCACTTAAACTTTGATTACTAATGAGCATAGGCAGCCGAATACCTCTGGCATAAGAAGTGACCATCATTCTGCCAACGGCCTTGTCGAAGAGGGCGAAGGAGCGCACAGAGGTTCAGGGCAGTCTCTTGTCCTTGGGGTGGCAAACTGCCCTTAAAGGCGCAAGAATCAACAGTGATCAACAGTATGAATATGCAGAAGGCAATGGTAACCACTGCATTAAAGAGACACAAAGTGTATCCATGAGACAGGTGAACTGTAATTGAAGAAGTCTTATGATGAACTCTCCGTCAGTAAAAGATTCCGGGATAGTCCTCCATTCGGATCTCCGTGATGGGACTGCCAAGGCGGGAGGTGACCAAGAGAAAAAGTTTGAATAACCAAATACAGAACAACGTTCTACGAGTCAGGGCGTGGATTGTCATACGCTTGAATGTCGTAGGGAAGCTATAAAATCTGAAAAGGGAAATGCAAGGGCTCAGTCTAATTATAGTAGGGGTCAGTGAAGTAAAATGCAAAGAAGACAAGCATTTCTGGTCAGATGAGTGTAGGGTAATATCAAAAACAGCAAAAAATGGCATAACAGGAGAAGGATTAGTTATGAATAGGAAGGCAGGACAAAGAGTGTGTTACTGTGAACAGTTCAGTAATAGGGTTATTCTTATCAGAATCGACAGCAAACCAACACCCACAACGATATGCCTCCATTCTCACACATTATTGTGAGACGGAGAAAGTATATGCGGATATTGAAAGGGTAATACAGTACATAAACGGAGATGAAAATATAATAGTCTTGGAGGACTGCATTGCAGTTGTGGGGGAAGAAGTGAAGAAAAGGTTACAGGAGAATATGGGCATGGGACAAGGAATGAGAGAGGAGAAAGACTAACAAGTTCTGCGATATATTGAGTTCTGTAACAAGTTTCAGGTAGTGATAGCTATTACTTTGTTCGAGAATCAGAAGAGGAGGAGGTATACTTGGAAAAGGCCGGGTAATACGGGAAGACTTCAGTTAGATTACATCATGGTCAGACAGAGATTCCAAAATCAGATACTGGATTGCAAGACATACCCCGGAGCAGACATAGACTCAGATCACAATGTAGTAGTGATGAAGAGTAGGGTGAAGTTTACGAGATTAGTTAGAAAGAACCAATACGCAAAGAAGTGGGATATGGAAGTGCTAAGGAATAACGAGATACGCTTGAAGTTCTCTAAGGCTATAGGTACAGCAATAAGGAACGGCTCAGTAGACAGTACAGTTGAAGAGGAATGGACATCTCTATAAAAGGCAATCACAGAAGTTGGAAAGGAAAACGTAGGTACCAAGAAGGTAACTGGGAAGAAATCATGAATAACAGAAGAAATGCTTCAGTTGATTGACGAAAGAAGAAAGTACAAAAATGTTCAGGGAAATTCAGGAATACAGAAATACAAGTCGCTGAGGAATGAAATAAATAGGAAGTGCAGGGAAGCTAGGACAAAATGGCTACAGGAAAAAATATGAAGACATCGAAATAGAAATGATTTTCGGAAGGTTCAAAATGGTTCAAATGGCTCTGAGCACTATGGAACTTAACATCGGAGGTCATCGGTCCCCTAGACTTAGAACTACTTAAGCCTAACTAACCTAAGGACATCACACACATCCATGCCCGAGGCAGGATTCGAACCTGCGACCATAGCAGCAGCGCGGTTCCGGGATGAAGGGCCTAGAACCGCTCGGCCACACCGGCCGGCGATTGTCGGAAGGACTGTCTCAGCTTATAGGAAAGTCAAAATAACCATCGGTGAAGTTAAAAGCGAGGATGGTGACATTAAGAGCACAATGGGAATACTCTGATAAATGCAGAGGAGAGAGCGGACAGTTGGGAAAGATTTGTCTGATGTGATAGAAGAACAAAAATGAGTCGATTCAGCAGATAAGGGATCATATATTAGAATCAGAATTTAAGAGAGCATTGTAGGACTTGGCAGAAGGGATAGATAACTTTCCATCAGAATATCTAAAATCATTTGGGGAAGTGACAACAAAACGACTATTCACGTTAGTGTGTAGAATGTTTGAGTCTGGCGACATACCATCTGACTTCCCGAAAAATATAATCCACACAATTCCGAAGACTGAAAGGGCCGACAAGTGGGGTGAATTATCGCACACTTAGCTTAACATGTAATGCTCAATGTTCCTTACAAAAATAATATGCAGAATAATGGCAAAGAAAATTTAGGATGTGTTAGATGACGATCAGTTTGACTTTAGGAAACCTAAAGGCACCAGAGAGGCAAATGTGATGCTGCGATTTATAATGGAAGCAAGATTAAAGAAAAATCAATTCACGTTCATAGCATTTGTCGACATGGAGAAAGCGTTCGACGATGTAAAATGTCGCAACATGTTCGTAACACTGCTAAAAAGACATGTAAGCCATATGGAGAGACGGGTAATATACAATATGTGCAAACGACAGGAGGGAATAATAAGAGTGGGTGACCAAAAACGATGTCTCGGATTAAAAATTCTGTTACCTCAGCAGCAAAGTAACCAGTGGCAGGCGGATGGAGGACATCAAAAACAGACTAGCACTGGTAAATGTGCATTCCTGGCTGAGAGAAGTCTACTAATATCAAACATAGGCTTTAATTTCAGGAAGATATTTCTGAGAATGTACGTTTGGAGCACAGAATTCTATAGTAGAGAAACATGGACTACGTGAAAACAAGAACAGAAGATAAACGAAGCATCTGAGATGTGGTGCTACGCTCAAATGTTTAAAATTAGGTGGACAGATAAGGTAAGGAATGAGGAAGCTCTGCGCATAATCGGTGAAGAAAGGAATATGTGGAAAACACTGACAAGGAGAAGGCATAGAATAATCGGACATCTCTTAAGACAGCAGCCAATGACTTCCATGGTAGCATTTGAGTGCATAAACTGCAGAGGAAAAGATAAATTGGAATATATCCACAAAATAATTGAGGTCGTAGGTTGCAAGTGGAGACGAAGAGGTTCGCAGTAAATCAGTCAGAAGACTGATGACTAAAACAAAGTGTTGAAGACTTTCCTTTAAACATTCCGAAAGTCATTAGCACTTTACTGTGCGCTAAATCAGCCCCCACATCCACAAAATGGTTCAAATAGCTCAGAGCACTATGGGACTTAACTTATGAGGTCATCAGTCCCCTAGAACTCAGTACTACTTACACCAAACTAACCTAAGGACATCACACACATCCATACCCGAGGCAGGATTCGAACCTGCGACCGTAGCGGTCGCGCGGTTCCAGACTGTAGCTCCTAGAACCGCTCGACCACTCCGGCCGACCCACAACCACATTTCTTTGTTGAATTCTTCACATTCTATAATGATTTATTTCATTCTTTCCTCGTACGCTATTGTATATCTTCCTCTGTCAATCAAATGAAGTATTCTTCTGTTACCTGAAATTTCTTCGCTATTTCCTTTACATAGCATTTGTCTGTTGAAATTCTATAACAAATATTTTTGGAGATGTAAATCCTCAATTGAATTATTAGTTTTCGTATTCATGGTAGCAGTATCTACAGCGTCAGAGAATTCGAGCGCACGTTATCATTTCATAGCATTTAGTCCAGTTTCCATCAATACCAAATTAAAATTTGAGTCTATAGTTACTTCTGATTATATTTTGCAATCTAATGTTTTATTTCGGAATGTTTGTCACACGACGATGTAATTCAGCTACTATCTTTCTTTATCTCCAGACCTTACCCAAGATTACTTCCTTCAGTTCCGATTTTTGAACAGTGTATTTGCAGTTACTAGCTGACATCTGTCACAGATCCAATTCATTAAAAAATGAATCTTTCTCCTATCTCATTCCTCCTACCGAGACCTTGTCGTCACATAACTCTGCTTTCTATTCCTTACCCCTATACAGTGTTCAAATTCTCTATTATTATTAGATTTTTATCTACTTTTACATCCAGAGTTTCCCGCTCAGCAGCTTCATACACTCCTACCTGTCTTCTCCATGCGACATTAGAGCGTATACTGAACTATAGTTATTGGAGGTATTGGCCTAGCTTTGGTTTCACTCCTGATAAGAATAGTCCTACCTATGAACTGTTCACAGTAACTCACTCATTACTCTGCCTTCTTATTCACAACGAATCACACTCTCGTAATATCGTTTTCTGATGTTGTTGATGTCATCCTACATTCGTCTGACCAGAAATCCTAATCTTCTTTTCACTTCGCTTCAGTGATCCCACTAAGTCTACGTAGTTGAGACGTTCAGTCTTTCAAGCTTCCATTCCATCAGCAGATTGCTGACGTCCCTCGCTCCCACTCTTAGAATGTTACCCTTTCGATGATTTTTGTTCCTACATTTGACGCACTCCTAAAACTATTTTCACATGTGGTGATTTCTGCCTGTTAAGAACGACGCCCTAATGTTTTAGTGATGGTGGATAGATATAATGAAAAAGTACTGGCGAGAGAGAGTATAGCGATAAAGCAAACCATGAAAATCCATGTACCCCAAACTTGGTCATAGAAGATATTCTTCCCAACCACACATCTGCAAAACGAACATTCATGACATCGACTGCGAACAGACACATTCAAAGTCAACCTCGCATTAAGTAGTTGGTGTGTCAGTCAGTACGACACACTCACGAAGAGTGACACTCCCTCCTGGCACACTTAACTCACGAGAAGGCTATTGTCAGGCGACGAGAATGGGCGCCTCTGCCAATGCCCTTGTCCCAGTTATGAAGCAGGTGTTCGCCTGTTGCTTCTGCTCCCTCGGCTGCAAAGCCCGTATGGTGGAACGAGGTGGCGCTCCGATATGACTTTCCTATATATAATTTTTCGGGTCAAATTTGTTATTAGAAACAGTTTTAAAAGAGAACATTCCTTTGACAAAATTAGTAAAATTTTACTCGTCTACAAACAATACAAGTCCAGCAGTCAGTTTCCATATTTACTTGTGGAAGCAATTTCCAAATATGTACACGCAGAGTGCATTTGGCACTCCGAAAATTGAGTAGGCTAAATATTTTAATTTGATAGCAATATCAATCCTTCCGCCCTCAGAATGAGGGCAAAAAGAGAGACAGAAAGAGAGAGAGAGAGAGAGAGAGAGAGAGAGAGAGAGAGAGAGAGAGAGAGAGAAGATATAAGTCTGTATAGAAACAAAATGTTCATTAAAACTGTCTTAAACTGCGTTAAGAAAATTACTGAAACTGTCTTAAGCCGCGTTAAGGAAATTTGATGTAGAGAAGCAAAATCAAAAGTGGAAATAGCGTTATTGATTATTTGCTAGCCTTGAACGAAATTATAGAACGGAACAACAAGTAAAAAGTATCACTTTTGTCTGCGCTTCATAAATTTTAAAAATGCTTCCGTATGTGTTTCACCAACATTGAAGCATCGAAGAAACTGGTACAGGCTTGCGTATTCAAATAAACAGATATGAAAACAGGCAGAATACGGAGCGCCGTCAGCAATGCCTATGATAACAAGTGTCTGAAGCAGTTGTTACATCGATTACTGCTGGTACAGTGGGAGGTTATCAAGATTTAAGTGAGTTTTGAACGTCGTGTTATAGTCGGGACACAGCATCTCTGAGGTAGCGTTGAAGTGGGGATTTCCCCGTACGACCATTTCATACCTTGAATATCAGGAATCCTGTAAAACGTCGCCGGCCGGAGTGGCTGAGCGGTTCTAGGCGCTACAGCCTGGAACCGCGCGACCGCTACGGTCGCAGGTTCGAATCCTGCCTCGGGCATGGATATCTGTGTGATGTCCTTACGTTAGTTAGGTTTAAGTAGTTCTAAGTTCTAGGGAACTGATGACTTCAGAAGTTAAGTCCCATAGTGCTCAGAGCCATTTGAACCATTTTGTAAAACATCAAATCTCCGTCATCGCTGCGGCCGGAGAAACATTCTACAAGAACAGGACCGACGACGATTGAAGAGAATCGTTTAGTGTGACAAAAGTGCAATCCTTCCTCAAATTGCCACAGATTTCAATGCTGGGCCATCAACAAATTTCAGTGTGAGAACCATTCAAAGAAATATCGTCGATACAGACTTTCGGAGCCGAAGGCCCATTCGTGAGCCCTTGATGACCTCACGACACAAAGCTTTACGCCTCGCCTGGGCCAGTCAACACCGCCATTGGACTGTTGATGACTGGAAATATGTTACCTGGCCGGACGAGTCCAGCTTCAAACTGCATTGAGCTAATGGACGGGTACGGGTATGAAGACTACCTCATGAATCCATGGACCCTGCGTGTCAGCATGGAACTGTTAAGCTGGTGGAGGCTCTGTAATCGTATGGGGTGTGTGCAGTTGGAGTGATACGGGACCCTTCATATGTCTAGATACGATTCTGATGCATCCTGTCTGATGAGCTGCGTCCATTCACGTCCATTCTTCATTCCGACGGACTTGGGCAATTCCAGCAGGACAAAGCGCCGCCTCATACTTCCAGCATTGCTACAGAGTGTGGCTCCAGGAACACTCTCCTAAGTTTAAATACCTCCGCTGGCCACCATACTCCCCAGATACGAACGTTATTGAGAATATCTGGGATGCCTTGCAACGTGCTTTCCAGCAGAGTTCTCCACCCCTCATACTTTTACGGATTTATGGACAGCCCAGCAGGATTCATGGTGTTAGTTCCCCCCAGCACTTTTTCAGACGTTAGTGAAGTCCATGCCATGTCGTGTTGCGGCACTTCTGCGTGCTCGCGGGGACCCTACACGATAATAGGCAGTTGTACCAGTTTCTTTTGCTCTTCGGTATAAATCTGTACTAAGACCCTTGCAAAAGCGACATTAATTGAAGTTAGTGTGCTAGACAATATTTACCTCAACACTGAAACTTTCGTTAGACTTCATGAGGATAGCGAGAAATGCAAAACTGAACGAGTACTCCACAAAGAAATTTTCATTTCTACATTATTATTATTAAGTGTCCCAAAGGAAGTCTTCACATCCTTAAAACTGAGAAACGAAAAACGACTAAGAGTCTTTCTGGTGACACTGTGCTCATTGCCTTAGATGCAAGTAAACTTTAAATAGAGGATAACTGAATAAATATGATAGTAATCCAGAAAATTAATTATAATAAAAGCGAATTAATGTATAAAAATGTCGAAAAGAAAATGGATACATATAGCTGAGAACTGTATTGCTTGAAAAGCCTGTAGGAGGCTTTTGTACAGGGTGGCCAGATACGGTCTGAAAAGCTGGTAACCGTTTTGCAGGGTAGGTTGCGCAGAGAAATAATTGTTAAGAAAAAATTCGATACGTTGCGCCGTTTCTAAGTTAATCAGCACTTAAGTTAGCTAATCAGGCCGTTGGGCGTGCAAATTCAAGAGCCCCGAAAGAGATGGTGTGGCCAAACGTGTGCTTTGTTTGGTTTCCTAAAACCGATCTAGACAGCGATACAAAAATTAGGTATGGGAAGATACTAAGGATCGAATAGTCCCTATAATCTATGCTAGGAGAACAACTGACACTAATTGTATCTACTAAACGTTATTACTATGCATGTCTTACTTACGATGCAATGTTCCTTCGGACAAGCGTGCGTACCCGAAGGAACAGGCACTGCAACAACTACAGCCAATATGAAATACATGAAATGTATTCCCAGTTGCGAATATGGACAACCATCAGTTGTTTAATGAAATGAAGACACTGAAAATTTGCGGCAGACTGGTACTCGAACCCGGATTTCCTGCTTATCGCGATCGCTGGCCTTAGCATCTGCCTATCGGAACACGTCTGTTCTCCATATTCACAACTGCGAATATATTTCACATATTTCATAATGGCTGTAGTCTCCGCCATGCCTGCTCCTTCTGACTTGCATGCATATCCACCTGTAGGAACTTTGGATCTTAATACAGAATAATGCAAGCATTGCAGTATGGTATTTATCCGCCGACACCGAGCACGCGACTCTCAAGTAAAATATCTCCCTTGTACGGGAATGTACATAGTCGACGTACGGGTTCAGCCTGTTGACACATGGCTGACGACATACGAATTTTGGGTCTGGCCATAAGTCGTACTGGAACAGCCAAAGCAGTCGGCCTTTGGCTGCGGAGCGGTATGGTACATCCAGGCTGCTCCGTGTCACATTTCCGAGTATGTTGTATATCGCGCCACCGCACTAGAGTTGAATTTTATAGTTTAGTTCCTGATATCGAATGGCTCTTTTAGATCGGAAAGCCACGACCAAGCTGCAGTTTGACGCAACTTACTCTAGATTCAGGGTCCACGAGGTAGAGAGCTTTTTACGACACGTGATACATGCTGACTCGAAACAGCTGCTGGGTATCCACTTGTCTATCGTGTCCAGCATTGTATTTCTTAAGTTCACTGACGATGGGGCCTGTGACATACTTCTCAGACGCTGGACGGAAAGTTACAGATTCTGCCACACTGGCAGAAAGGTGCTGGACTGGGAATACAAAATGTGCGCTTGTTGAGCATCCATTTGAAGTTCCAGCGGATTTGGTCACACTTGCTCTTCGACCCTACGGCACAGTCGTCTGCCATACGGCGAAAAATGGAAGATCTTTTAAACTTAACCTGCCCTGAACGGGATGCGACAGGTCTGTTTTGAACAGCACCGTCATATATTTTAGTATCTTACGATCGCTGGTTACCGGGCGATAATTATTTTCGACGGTCAACCGAGGACCTGCTCCGGATGTGGACAGGTAGGCCATGTACGTACGGAATGTCGTCTCGCGTAGACGCCCTCAGACGACCGGATTCTATGCCGATTACGTAAGATGCGGAGGCGAGACGGGAGACGCCAGTTGTCTATAACGACGCTCTGTATTGGTGCAAGCCTTGGAGGCCCCTGCAACAATTCCTGAAGACTCCCCAGCGTCTTATGGTGCCGATGCCTCTGTTGCCCTCTCGTCGAGTCCAGGCGGAATGCCTGCTCACTGCAACGACAAGACGACGTTGCGGTGGAAGTTGAAGAACAGGATGCTGAATCCACCCCCTGCCTTGTGCCGGACACAGAGGAGACAACGTAAACAGAATTCGCCAAAGCGCCATAAGAAACGGCGCATAACGACCGAGGCACTAGAACGGCCCGAGGAAGCAATGATAGATGAGTAGGTGCGTCAGCTGATACAGCGATCCGGCACGGCCGATCCTAACGTACCACATGGATCGATGTTTTTGCCCGCTACCTGCGGGACCGCGCGCTGTGGGGACGAGGGAGATAGCCGCAGCTCCGCCTCAGGGGATGCATCCACGACTACGTCAGCCTATCGAGATCCAGAGTTGTCAACCTCTCTGGGGGATCGGGTTCAGGAGATGGAAAACCAGGATGCGTTTCAGGACCCTGACGATACACCGATGTTGTCGGCGGCGTCTACATTGACGGTGACAGACGCCTGGGCCGGCATGACCTATATTTGCCGCTTCCTTCGCCCTGAAGACACACTTCACAGCGACGACTGTCCACCTGTAACACCAAGGACAGCCCCCCACGACTTGATGGAACAGACATACCGTCTCTCCACGATCATGTCAACACTTCTGCTCTCAAAACCCGTACACTGTAAGATACATTACGAGCTGCGGATCTGTATGTTGTTTTCCTTCTTGAAGTTCGACCAGGACTCTGTCTCGATTCCTATGGATATGACGCCTACGCTACGCCTTCAGACTTGGGCAGGGGAGGTAGAGCTATTTTGCTCAGGAAAGGCATTATGGCAACTGCTGTGTCCTTTTTACAGACGGTCTGTGGGAGCACACTCGCGGTTGGTACAGTCCGTCTGTTGAACCTGTACGCTCCTTCCGGAAGCGACAGAAGGAGACAACGCCGCACCTTTTATGCCCTAGACATAACACTACTCTTCCAGGACAATGATGATCACTTAGTAGAAGGCGGAGATTTCAATTGTGTGCTCGGCCCATTCGAGCAGATGCCGCACACCATCTGCCCGGCATTTCTACATCTACGTCTACATCTACATCTACGTGATTGTTATTCACAATAAAGTGCCTGGCAGAGGGTTCATGTACCACCTTCAATCTGTCTCTCTACCTTTCCACTCTCGAACGGCGTGCGGGGAAAAATAAGCACTTAATTTTTTCTGCGCGAGCCCTGATTTCTGTTATTTTATCGTGATGATCATTTCTCCCTATGTAGGTGGGTGCCATTACAATGTTTTTTCAGTCGGAGGAGAAAACTGGTGATCGGAATTTCATGAGAAGATCCCGTCGCAACGAAGAACGCCTTTGTTTTATGATTGCCACTCCAGTTCACGTATCATGTACGTGGAACTATTTCCCCTATTTCGCGCTAACACAAAACGAGCTGCCCTTCTTCTTACCTTGTCGATGTCATCCGCCAGCCTCATCTGATGCGGATCCCACACCGCACAACAATACTCCAGAATCTGGTGGGCAACCGTGGTGTAGGCAGTCTCTTTAATAGATCTGTTGCACCTTCTAAGTGTTCTGCCAATGAATCGCAGTCTTTGGTTTGCTCTACCAACAATATTATCTACGTGATCGTTCCAATTTAGGTTATTTGTAATTGTAATCCCTAAATATTTAGCTGAATTTCCAGCCTTCAGATTTGTATGACTTACCACGTAATCGAAATTTAGCTAATTTCTTTTAGTACTCCTGTGAATAACTTCACATTTTTCCTTATTCAGGGACAATTTCCACTTTTCGCGCCGTAGAGATATCTTATCTAAATCATTTAGCAATTCGTTTTGGTCATCTGATGACTTTACAAGACGGTAAATGATAGCACCACCTGCAAACAATCTAAGACGGCCAATAAGATCTTCTCCTATGTTGTTAATATAGATCAGGAACAATAGAGGGCCTATAACACTTTTGTTTTACTCGATGACTTTTCGTCTATTACTACGAACTGTGACCTTTCTGACAGGAAATCACGAATCCAGTCGCACAACTGAGGCGATATTCTATAGGCACGCAGTTTGGTTAGAAGACCCTTGTGAGGAACGGTGTCGAAAGCCTTCTGAAATTCTAAAAATATGGAATCAATTTGACATCCACTGTCGATAATACTCATTACTTCATGAGTGTAAAGAACTAGTTGTGTTTCGCAAGAACAGTATATTCTGAATCCGTGCTATGTGTCAATAAATCGTTTTCTTCGAGGTACTTCATAATGCTCGAATACAGTATATGTTCCAAAACTCTACTGCAGATAAACGTTAGTGATATGGGCCTGTAATTCAACGGATTATTCTTACTTCCCTTTTTGGGTATGGGTGTGATTTCAGCAATTTTCCAGTCTTTAGGTACGGATCTTTCTGTTCGCGAGCGGTTGTATATAATTGCTAAATATGGAGCTATTGTATCAGCGTACTCCGAGAGGAACCTGGCTGATATACAATCTGGACCAGAAGCCTTGCCTTTATGATGTGATTTAAGCTGCTTTGCGACACCGATGATATATGTTCCTATGTTTCTCATCTTGGCAGTTGTTCTTGATTGGAATTCAGGAATATTTACTTCGCCTTCTTTGGTGAAGGAGTTTTGGGAAATCGTGTTTAAAAACTCTGCCGTACTGGCAGTGTTAACAGTGATTTCACCGTCGTTATCGCGCAGTGAATGTATTGATTGCGTCTTGCCACTGATGTGCTTTATGTATGACCAGAATCTCTCTGGGTTTTCTGCCAGATTTCAAGACAGAGTTTCGTTGTAGAAATCATTGAAAGCGTCTCGCATTGAACTACACGCTATATTTCGAACTTCTACAAAACTTGGCCAGTCTTAGGGATTTCGCGTTCTTTTAAATTTGGCATGCTGTTTTCGCTGCTTCTACAACAGAGATCTGACCCATTTTGTGTACCATGGGGGAGAGTACCATCACTTATTAATTTATGTGTTATACGTCTCTCAATTGCTGTCGATACTATCTGTATGAAATCATTCCACAACTTTTCTAGGCTTACATGATCAGATCGGGAGGAGTGCAGACCATCTCTTAAAACGGTGTTAAGAGCATTTTTATCAGCCTTTTTAAATAGATATACTTTGCGTTTCTTTTTGATGGTTGTAGGAGTTACGGTATTTAGCCTAGCAACTACTACCTCCGTGGTCGCTAATCCCTGTATTTGTAAAGGACATGGCTTTGTTGGACACATGGGTCATACAACAGGGCGATCGAAAGGCGTACACCTACTTTACTAACCCTTCCGCAATCCGTTTGTATCGAGCTTACGCTATACGCGACCTGCGATCGATGTGGCCGGCTGCGTTCACGGACCATCTAACGTATGTGTGTACACTCACTCTCCCGCGCTAACGCTTCCTACGAAGTAGGGGTCCGTGGCTCCTCGATGTGGTACTTCTTGATGAGGTAGACTGTAGTTGCGAAGCTGAGTCCACGTGGAGCAGATGCCAACGGCAATTACCCGCCTGCAGTTCCAAGCTTCAGTGGTGGTTGCAATGTGTCAACCTCTCTGGGAGATCGGGCTCTGGAGATGGAGAACCAGGATGCGTTTCAGGACCTTAGCTACCTACAGAGCGTGCAGGTATGCCGCGAACAATAATTTCTACTACGAGGCGCTCCGCAAACTGGCTGTGCAAACGCCCTCACCGGAACGACAATCTGCAGAACAACACGTCAAGGCACAATTGCTACGTATGTGTCTGTGCGGGCGAGAACAACTGATGATGTTAGTCGAGAACGAAGCTTCCTTCCACCATATCAATCAAGACAGGAGAAAATGCAAGAGGCTGCTCATTAGGGAAGTGGAGACGGCGGATCTACAACGATCTGAAAAGCAAATGGATGGCGTCCGGGCCTTCACAAGTTCATATACATTTTCCTGCCAGCGAGAGTGCAACATAGGTGCAGGGGTCAGGGAAGTATTATCCGAAATATGATGCTAAGCTCTTTTCGGACGTGACTTCGGAAGAACTACGAAAGGCTATGTTGCGCGGTGCTCCCAACAAAACGCCAGGCGCTGCCAGACTCCCTCCTAAATTTTACAAAAGTTTTTTTTGTTTTTAGTTGTATATTGTTCATGTTTTCTAACCACTCCTTTCTAGCTCTCCTTCTTCCCTCAATTGTTCTTTCGCATACCTGGCTGAACCATACCCGAATAGGTTTTTTCCACTTTCCCAAAACTTTTGCGGCTGCTTCATTTAGGGTGGTTTTGATTTTTGTCCAGCCTTCATTTATATTATTGTGAGCAGACTCCATTTGCTCCAAATCTGTTATCTTCCCATGTAGTTCTGTCTGGCTCCTTTAACATATTTTTATTATAGATTAGACTTTTGGTCATTGACTTTGTGACTTTCTTAAGTTTTACTGTCATTTTAGCAGTTACTAGGAAATGATCAATGTCGCAGTCTGTTCCTCTGTATGACCTGGTGTCCTTGATGCAACTTGCAAAATGTTTTTGGACACATACATGTTCTATCTGGTTCAAAATTTGGCCATCAGGTGATATCTATGTCCCTTTATGAATATTTTTATGGGGTAACATGGTACTAGATATGCATAAGTTGTTATCTGTAGCGAATGTAACCAAACGGCTACCATTGTCATTACTTTTTTATGTAAGCTGGCATTTCCAATGACAGGCCTGTAAATTATCTCTCTTCTTACTTCTGCACTGAAGTTCACAAGTATTATTTTGATACTATGGTTTGGCAGTGAGTCATATGTGAGATTCAGTTGACGGTAGAATTCTTCTTTCATGCGTTCATCTTTGTCTTCACAAGGAGCATGTGCAACAAGAAAGGTCACATCTACGATTTGTCCATCACTTTTTATGTATGAAATTCTGTTATTTATGGTTTTGAATCCTTTTACCAAGTTTAGCACTATGCTACTAATCTAAAAGCCTATTCTAAATTTTCAGTGGTCATCACAATCTCCCTGTAGAATACTTCTTGTACTTGTTCTTACAGACCCTGTTCCTTTTCATCTGATTTCCTGCAGTGCTACAATTTGTCGTGTATATTTTTCTAGTTGACTGGCTAGAGTTTGCATGGTTCCTGGTCTGAACAAACTTATAACATCTCATGTCCCAAATCATAAGTCTAGTTTTCGTTTCCGAGTTCTGTTCCAATTAAGACAGTCCTGTTTTCGAGGCACGTTTAGAGTATCCTGACCAAATCTTTTTTCCATGACAGGGGAGGTACCCTCAGCACAACCACCAACGTGAGGGACCAGAGACCTTGTATTTGGGGGTCTAGCCCGAGGAACATTGCCTTCTCTATGACTCAGTGACTTGTCCTAGCCACGCTAGTTTTGGTCCACCCCGGGTATTTTATTTCCCCGGTACCCGCCATATCTGGTGAGTGTTCCCCTACACGCCACCTAGGGAGACGCCCGATGATGGATTAGCAACCCCACACGGGCGATGTCTCTTCTAGACTTATTAAATGATCTGCTACTACAGGAAGTATTTCATTTATGCACGCGCTCCTTACCAACGGGAAATTTCCAAAGTTACCTTGACAGCTTTTCTTTTCCATATTTGTAGTTTTCTGTGACACGTTTCCCTGTTACGTCTGTTTCCCTGTTTGTTGGTGGATGTGAGGATATTTTCTTCTTTCCATTGCAAGCTCGTGTTCAAAATAATGAACTGCTGAAGTATATCAGTGAAATACTTCCATCTGGCAATCCGAAATTCACTCTGAAGGATGTTTCATTTCTTCGAAAAACACGAGAAGTTCTTGTCGTGGTTCATGCACGTGGGTAAGTACTTTCACCCTCGACAGCCACCTGATTTCAGTGTGTAAAAGCAACTGTCTGAATTCTGAGTCTATGTCGATACAAAATTTATTCAGTAAATGGGTTTTGACAGGTCTTCTTTTAATAAAATTTACCATCTGAACAACTTTCTCTAAGACTTCTTTCAATTTTCCTCCCAATTTTTTTGTTCTTGCGGCCTCACAATAAAGAAAGCAGTGAGTTACAATAACTTCTTCATTTTGTCTCTTTTACAAAAGAAATAAGGCCCTTAACACAGCCTTCCAATGAAAAGCCGCCATCTTACAAATTCCTACTCATGACTTACATGTTAACTGCCACTTATTAAGATAATCATTTAAAATATTGAAGTCCTCAGCCTTAGTAGACACACTTCATTCTTCGCAAAAAAGAAACTGATTTACAATTTGATCTTGATTAATGACACAGACAAATGCTAAGAGTTGCGATTCGTTGGTAATGTTTGTTGAATCATCAACTTGCAACGTAAAGTTTGGGTGCTTGATTTTATTATTGCATTCATTTTCCTGAATATCAGTAGACATTTCTATAATGCGCTTGTGAACGGTATCATTCGAGAAAGGAATCTCGCTTATTTTCGTGGCTGCTTCACTTCCTAGCATCGTCATGACCATTTGTTTGCAAGCAGGCAAAATAAATTACTCACCTATAGTATGAGCTTTCATGCTCTTTGCTTTGCTATTAGTTTAGAGACTTGGTAGGAAGCGATCAGGGCTTTAACAGAAACAGCGATTACTCTTTTAAAAGAATTTGTGGCCCTCTTTTCTGTTCAGACAGTCTATTGAAATAGCTTACAGGTTTGTTTTGCAAATGTGAATGCGCCGTTTTAAAATGTTTGCTCAGTTTACTAGGAAGCAGAGATTCATTTGCCATTTTATACCCACATACTAAGCATAGTGGGAAAGGATAACCTTCACTCCCAGACCAAGTGAAAAATTACCTTAAGTAGCTTTCATTGTACTTACGAATAGGCTGCTATTTTGCTTTTTTACTTGCAATTAGCGTTTGTTCACTTCCAGAAACGGGTGCTTGTTTTTCAGAAATCTGTCCATTTTATTCGATCGTATTTTGCATATAAGATTCACTTCTAGCGCTTTGAAAATAAGCAGTATGCTGTACTCAAAACACGGGCCCCACGTACGCAAACAACACCTCACTGAGAGATCACCTGAAAGCTCTGTGGTAACGTCAGGTGCACAACAGTGGAAACGCAATTTCCTTCTTGGCCTGTAGTCTTGTGCCTCCATAGGTTAACAGTGCTGCAAGCGATAATTTTCAAGTTCCGTTAACCTCGCTGGAAGCTTCTGTCATGAATCCTCTGGATTTCTAAACTACAGTGGAGATGATTCTCAGAATTAACAAGGCTTCATGAACAATGACGATCGTGTTCACATGTGCTACTCATCTGTAGCAAAGAACATAAAATGAAATTCTAAAAGAATAGCTTGAGGTCAAACAATAAGCAGCTCTCATGGGTAATTTCCTGTCCCGGTTTCTCTTTTCAATGACATTTTGTTGACAACATAAAGGTATGCATTTTCAATACAATATTATTAAAAAGTGACTGGTTGCGAATGTCATTTGTAACTTTTGATACACTCTCGCGGTACATAAATAGGTCGTAATGGCCTATAATATTAATAATATGCAATTCACTTCCTACGTATTGTTACAGCGCCACTCGGAGTTAGGTGGAATAGGTTCGCAATCACCGGGAGTGACACGAAACCTTCCGAATTCTATGGACAAATTGTGATCACATGCATAGTGCACAAGGCTCAATTTCAGCATGGGTACCATCATCATCATCATCATCATTTAAGAATGATTATGCCTTTCAGCGTTCAGTCTGGAGCATAGCCCCCCTTATAAAATTCCTCCATGCTCCCCTATTCAGTGCTAACATTGGTGCCTCTTCTGATGTTAAACCTATTACTTCAAAATCATTCTTAACCGAATCCAGGTACCTTCTCCTTGGTCTGCCCCGACTCCTCCTACCCTCTACTGCTGAACCCACGAGTCTCTTGGGTAACCTTGCTTCTCCCATGCGTGTAACATGACCACACCATCTAAGCCTGTTCGCCCTGACTGCTACATCTATAGAGTTCATTCCCAGTTTTTCTTTGATTTCCTCATTGTGGACACCCTCCTGCCATTGTTCCCATCTGCTAGTACCTGCAACCATCCTAGCTACTTTCATATCCGTAACCTCAGCCTTGTTGATAAGGTAACCTGAATCCACCCAGCTTTCGCTCCCATACAACAAAGTTGGTCGAAAGATTGAACGGTGCACAGATAACTTAGTCTTGGTACTGACTTCCTTCTTGCAGAAGAGAGTAGATCGTAGCTGAGCGCTCACTGCATTAGCTTTGCTACACCTCGCTTCCAGTTCTTTCACTATGTTGCCATCCTGTGACAATATGCATCCTAAGTACTTGAAACTGTCCACGTGTTCTAACTTTGTTCCTCCTATTTGGCACTCAATCCGTTTATATTTCTTTCCCACTGTTATTACTTTCGTTTTGGAGATGCTACTCTTCATACCATAGTCCTTACATTTCTCATCTGTTGTTGTTGTTGTGGTCTTCAGTCCTGAGACTGGTTTGATGCAGCTCTTCATGCTACTCTATCCTGTGCAAGCTCCTTCATCTCCCAGTACCCACTGCAACCTTCTGAATCTGCTTAGTGTATTCATCTCTTGGTCTCCCTCTACGATTTTTACCCTCAACGCTGCCCTCCTATACTAAATTGGTGATCCCTTGATGCCTCAGAACATGTCCTACCAACCGATCCCTTCTTCTGGTCAAGTTGTGCCACAAACTTCTCTTCTCCCCAATCCTATTCAACACTTCCTCATTAGTTATGTGATCTACCCATCTAGTCTTCAGCATTCTTCTGTAGCACCACATTTCGAAAGCTTCTATTCTCTTCTTGTCCAAACTATTTATCGTCCACGTTTTACTTCCATACATGGCTACACTCCATACAAATACTTTCAGAAATGACTTCCTGACACTTAAAATCTATACTCGATATTAACAAATTTCTCTTCTTCAGAAACGCTTTCCTTGCCATTGCCAGTCTACATTTTATATCCTCTCTACTTCGACCATCATCAGTTATTTTGCTCCCCAAATAGCAAAACTCCTTTACTACTTTAAGTGTATCATTTTCTAATCTAATTGCCTCAGCATCACCCGACTTAATTCGACTACATTCCATTATCCTCGTTTTGCTTTTGTTGATGTTCATCTTATACCCTTCTTTCAAGACATTGTCCATTCCGTTTAACTGCTCTTCCAAGTCCTTTGCTGTCTCTGACAGAATTACAATGTCATCGGCGAACCTCAAAGTTTTTATTTCTTCTCCATGGATTTTAATACCTACTACGAACTTTTTTTTTTGGTTTCCTTCACTGCTTGCTCAATATACAGATTGAATAACATCGGGGACAGGCTACAACCCTGTCTCACTCCCTTCCCAACCACTGCTTCCCTTTCATGTCCCTCGACTCTTATAACTGCCATCTGGTTTCTGTACAAATTGTAAATAGCTTTTCGCTCCCTGTATTGTAACCCTCCTACCTTCAGAATTTGAAAGAAAATATTCCAGTCAACATTGTCAAAAACTTTCTCTAAGTCTACAAATGGTAGAAACGTAGGTTTGCCCTTCCTTTATCTAGCTTCTAAGATAAGTCGAAGGGTCAATATTGCCTCCCGTGTTCCAATATTTATACGGAATCCAAACTGATCTTCCCCGAGGTCGGCTTCTACTAGTTTTTGCAGTCGTCTGTAAAGAATTCGCGTTAGTATTTTGCAGCTGTGACTTATTAAACTGATAGTTCGGTAATTTTCACATCTGTTAGTACCTGCTTTCTTTGGGATCGGAATTATTATATTCTTCTTGAAATCTGAGGGTATTTCGCCTGTCTCATACATCTTGCTCACCAGATGGTAGAGTTTTGTCAGGACTGGCTCTCCCAAGGCCGTCCGTAGTTCCAATGGAATGTTGTCTACTCCCGGGGCCTTGTTTCGACTCAGGTCTTTCAGTGCTCTGTCAAACTCTTCACGCAGTATCGTATCTCCCATTTCATCTTCATCTACATCCTCTTCCATTTCCATAATATTGTCCTAAAGTACATCGCCCTTGTATAGACCTTTTATATACTCCTTCCACCTTTCTGCTTTCCCTTCTTTGCTTAGAACTGGGTTTCCATCTGAGCTCTTGATGTTCATACAAGTGGTTATCTCCAAAGGTCTCTTTAATTTTCCTGTAGGCAGTATCTATCTTACCACTAGTGAGATAAACCTCTACATCAATACATTTGTCCTCTAGCCATCCCTGCTTAGCCATTTTGCATTTCCTGTCGATCTCATTTTTGAGACGTTTGTATTCCTTTTTGCCTGCTTCATTTACTGCATTTTTATATTTTCTCCTTTCATCAATTAAATTCAAAATTTCTTCTGTTAACCAAGGATTTCTACTAGCCCTCGTCTTTTTACCTACTTGATCCTCTGCTGCCTTCACTACTTCATCCCTCAAAGCTACCCATTCTTCTTCTACTGTATTTCTTTCTCCAATTCCTGTCAATTGTTACCTTATACTCTCCCTGAAACTCTGTACAACCTCTGGTTCTTTCAGTTTATCCAGGTCCCATCTCCTTAAATTCCCACCTTTTTGCAGTTTCTTCAGTTTTAATCTACAGGTCATAACCAGTAGATTGTGGTCAGAGCCCACATCTGCCCCTGGAAATGTCTTACAATTTAAAACCTGGTTCCTAAATCTCTGTCTTACCATTATATAATCTATCTTATACCTTTTAGTATCTCCAGGGTCCTTCCATGTATACAACCTCCTTTCATGATTCTGAAACCAAGTGTTAGCTATGATTAAGTTGTGCTCTGTGCAAAATTCTACCAGGCGGCTTCCTCTTTCATTTCTTAGCCCCAATCCATATTCACCTACTAGGTTTCCTTCTCTCCGTTTTCCTACTACCGAATTCCAGTCACCCGTGACTATTCAATTTTCGTCTCCCTTCACTATCTGAATAATTTCTTTTATTTCGTCATACATTTCTTCAATTTCTTCGTCATCTGCAGAGCTAGTTGGCATATAAACTTGTACTATTGTAGTAGGTGTGGCCTTCGTATCTATCTTGGCCACAATAATGCGTTCACTATGCTGTTTGTAGTAGCTTACCCGCATTCCTATTTTCCTATTCATTATTAAACCTACTCCTGCATTACCCCTTTTTGATTTTGTGTTTATAACCCTATTTCTGATCTAGTTCTGAAATATTACTTTGCAAACTTTCAATCGAATCTGCCATCACAACTAAGTCATCCGCATATGCAAGGCTGCTTATTTTGTGTTCACATATCTTGATCTCACCCAAGCCAGTCTATTTTTTTCGACATATGATCCATAAATAATATGAACAACAGTGGAGACAGGTTGCAGCCTTGTCTTATCTCTGAAACTACTCTGAACCATGAACTCAATTTACCGTCAACTCTAACTGCTGCCTGACTATCCATGTAAAGACCTTTAATTGCTTGCAAAAGTTTACCTCCTATTCCATAATCTCGTAGAACAGACAATAACTTCCTCCTAGGAACCCGGTCATATGCCTTTTCTAGATCTATAAAGCGTAGATACAGTTCCCTGTTCCACTCACAACACTTCTCCATTATTTGCCGTAAACTAAAGATCTGGTCCTGACAACCCCTAAGAGGCCTAAACCCACACTGATTTTCATCCAATAGGTCCTCAACTAATAGTCGCACTTTCCTTTCACCAATACCTGAGAAGATTTTACCCACAACGCTGATTAAAGAGATACCTCTGTAGTTGTTACAGTCTTTTCTGTTTCCATGGTTAAAGATTGGTGTAATTACTGCTTTTGTCCAGTCTGATGGAACCTGTCCCGACTCCCAGGCCATTTCAATTATCCTGTTTAGCCATTTAAGACTTGATGTTCCACTGTATTTGATGAGTTCGACTTGATTTCATCCACCCCAGCTGCTTTATTGCACTGCAGTCTATTGACCATTTTCTCCACTTCCTCAAATTTGATCCTATTTCCATCATCATTCCTATCCCATTCTACCTCGAAATCTGAAACATTGCTGATCGTCTTTAAATGCGAACATTTTTAGGTTAGGCTTTACCGTGACTGTTATTGACATTAAATGAAACAATAAGTTTACTGTTACCAGTCACTGTTTATTTGTTTCCACGACGCGTTTCAAAGGTTTAAACCTCCATCATCAGGTGGATATACATCAGTTAATATGGCATTTGTGTGTTTGTGTTGTGTTACGATTTCTTTGGAGGAAGTTGTGACACTGTCTAGTGGAGAAAACAAAACAGTATTTCAGAACTTGGTCTGTTTTGACAAAAATTGAACTTGTATCTAGCAGTAAACATAAATTAAGTAAGATAAAGTACCTCCAGTGGTCACAGGATCCTTTCACAGTCGTAACACATCACATGAACACTATCATATTGTATAAACAAATATGGCGTCGTAATCTATTAGGTGCATGGATCGTACAGCAAAAGAGAAAATGTTCTCACAAAGTCCAGAGAATATACGTCCTAACAACATTATTACAGAAAACTTTTTTGAATGATTTGGAGGTGTTGAATACATTTGTTGGAGTAAATACTTCAGGCAGTAAGTAAATACGATTTTGACAGCTTAAAATAGCATAAAGTTCATACTCATTTATACAATCAGGTGAGGTGTTAGAAACTTTAAGTACAATAATCATATTGGCTACAGTGATAAAATAAAATAAAATAATACACAATTGACCATTCTTATAGGGGTTCATAGGCAGATATGAAAGGCTGGAGGCAGAGGGGAAGGAATATAAAGAGAACATGAGAGGGAGGGAGAGGGTGGAGAGAGAGATTGTATGACAGCAAACTTTACAAGGCAAAGGATCTTAAGATTATGTCTGTTGCATGTATTAACTGTCTAAAGGTTGTGGTAATACATTGGTAAATGCTTAAAAAGTGCACATGGATGTGCATTTGTATCAGCAGTTGTATACATAGTTTCAAGCTGACAAGGGGTGCAAACTGTTGGTGTGATTGTATATCTGTAAATGAAGTAAATCTCCTGTACACTCAGGGCTGTTATGGTAACATAAATAAATATTAGTGGTAAATCTTAATGTGTGTGTGTGTGTGTGTGTGTGTGTGTGTGTGTGTGTGTGTGTGTGTGTGTGTGTGTGTGTGTGCTTAGCAATTTTTAATGACGTAGGCAGTTGTTGAAAACGGAGATGATACTACTGTAAATATTGTCATTTTTGTCATTTAAGATGCATTCAGGTTGTTTAGTTTGATGTTTGTATATTTGGAGTGTTTCAAGGATGTCTAGTTTTCTGCCTTTTGGGTGGATGTGTAGGATGCTGATACTTGTGTTGTTAACATGGTGTTTTGTTTCATGCAGGTGGGTGGCAATAGCTGATGTGTGGTATTTTTTGTTTTTTAGTGCTGCCATGTGTTCTTTGAACCTAATCTCAAATGATCTCCCTGTCTGGCCTATGTAGAAGCAGTCACAGTCTAAACATTTAATTTTGTATACGCCTGTGTGATGCAGAGGGTTTTGTGTGCTGATGTTGTGGGGTAATTTCTGTCCGATCCTGTTGTCTGTTGTGAAGGATATGCTTATGCCTTTTCGTTTGAAGACATTGGCTATCTGATAGGAAATCTTACCTAGAAAGGGGATTGTGTGGAAGATGATATTTTCTTTTTGTTTTTTGTGTTGTGATTTCTTTGCCATTATTGAGTGTTTTAGGGTGTCTACTATGGAGCTGTTATAACCATTTGCAATAGCTGTTTGTTTTATTATTTGAATTTCTTGATCACTTTTGTCTTCAGAGAGTGGTAGTTGGATAGCTCTATTGATCATGTACCGGAATGCTGCCATTTTGTGGGCTGTGGGGTGACAGGAGGAGTTGTGGATTGTCGTATGTGTTGTGGTAGGCTTCCGGTAAATTTCAAACTCATGTCTGTTATTCCTTATTCTAACTGTAAGGTCTAAGAAATTTATACTGTCATCTGTTTGGTGTTCAACTGTGAATTTTATGTTTTCATGGGAGCTGTTGAATAACTGGTTCAACTCACTGATGTCATCTTTAGAGCCTTTGATTAAAATGATGGTGTCATCCACATATCTGTAGTAGTAGATGATATTTTTGAGGAGGTGGTGATCAGAATTCAGGATTTTGTCTTCTAAGTTACTTATAAATATTTCAGCTAGCAACCCAGAAAGATTCGAGCCCATTGCCAGGCCATCTGTTTGTATGTAGATTTGATGGTTGAATTTAAAGTAGTTGTGTGAAAGTGTGAATTCGAGCAGGTCCATTAGCTCAGTAATGTGAGTTGAAGGGATTTTTTTATGTTTTTGTAGGTTGGCATTGATTATCTGTAGTGTGGGATCTATTGGCACAGAGGAATAAAGGTTTTGTATGTCAAATGAGGCAAGTGTGGCTCCGTCAGGTACTTCTATGTCTTTGACATGTTGTGTGAATTCTGTTGTGTTTTTAAGTGTTCTCTCATTATTGAATGTGTATGCTTCTTTGAGAATTTTGAAGAGCATTTTGTTGAGTTTGAATGTTGGGCTGTTCATGCAGTTCACTATAGGTCTTATGGGGGTCCCATTTTTGTGTATCTTGGGTTGTGACCGAAGGCAAGGTGCTTTTGGGCTCATTGTTACAATATTTCTTGCTTCTTGGATGGTGAGTAGAAAGTTGATGTTGTTTGAGATGTGTTTAATCTCTTTTTGAATTCTGGCTGTTGGATCTTTATGTATCTCTGTTATGTGGTTGGTTTGGAAGAAGTCTAAAGTTTTTTCTACATATGTTGCTCTGTTCATTACAACAGTTGTGTTACCCTTGTCAGCTTTTACAATTATTGCATTATTCATGTTTAATTTAGTCTTAATGGTACGTGTAAGGATTTCTTCTCTTTTCTTGTATGCTGGGAATGGTTTTGCAATTTCCTTCTCAATAATTTCATTAATTTTGTGGCAGGCTGCTATTCTGTCATTTTGCTTCTTAAGGGCGATGGTTGAGATCTGTGTGGCACTAGTGATGAGCTTTTCTTGGTTCCTTGGGTCCAGTGGAGCTTGAACATTGTGTTTTAAACCTTTGCAGAGTAGTGTTTCTTCTTCTGCAGTGAATATTATGTCTGTGTTGTTGAGGAAAGGTGTGTAGAATGTGTGTTTCCTTTGGCTGTTTTGGTTCAGTTTGGGAGGTAACTGTTGATTTATAAGACTGGCTAGTTTTTTCTTCTGTGTGGTTTTTGTTTTCTGTACAATGAACTCGATGTACTTTCTGACTTTTTCGGTTATGGAATCGCAGTCTAGTCTATGAAGCAACTTTCCCAACTGTAATTCTGCATTATAAAGCTGCGTGTTGAACATTTGTTTTTTAATATAAAGTTCTTTCAGTTCGTTTTTCACCCAGAATTTCCGTGCGTTTATCAGTGTTTTCTTTGCAGTTGTCGTGTTTATTTTGACGTCAATCTTTACATAATTTGGAATGACGTTATTTCTGAGACAATTTCTATTGAAGTGAATATGCTGTGTTGTCATTGCGAGCTTTTCTGCGCTGTTTTTGTACTCGAAAATAGCCTTGATTGCCTGACTGGGCAGATTAACTTTAAATGCGAACATTTTTAGGTTAGGCTTTACCGTGACTGTTATTGACATTAAATGAAACAATAAGTTTACTGTTACCAGTCACTGTTTATTTGTTTCCACGACGCGTTTCAAAGGTTTAAACCTCCATCATCAGGTGGATATACATCAGTTAATATGGCATTTGTGTGTTTGTGTTGTGTTACGATTTCTTTGGAGGAAGTTGTGACACTGTCTAGTGGAGAAAACAAAACAGTATTTCAGAACTTGGTCTGTTTTGACAAAAATTGAACTTGTATCTAGCAGTAAACATAAATTAAGTAAGATAAAGTACCTCCAGTGGTCACAGGATCCTTTCACAGTCGTAACACATCACATGAACACTATCATATTGTATAAACAAATATGGCGTCGTAATCTATTAGGTGCATGGATCGTACAGCAAAAGAGAAAATGTTCTCACAAAGTCCAGAGAATATACGTCCTAACAACATTATTACAGAAAACTTTTTTGAATGATTTGGAGGTGTTGAATACATTTGTTGGAGTAAATACTTCAGGCAGTAAGTAAATACGATTTTGACAGCTTAAAATAGCATAAAGTTCATACTCATTTATACAATCAGGTGAGGTGTTAGAAACTTTAAGTACAATAATCATATTGGCTACAGTGATAAAATAAAATAAAATAATACACAATTGACCATTCTTATAGGGGTTCATAGGCAGATATGAAAGGCTGGAGGCAGAGGGGAAGGAATATAAAGAGAACATGAGAGGGAGGGAGAGGGTGGAGAGAGAGATTGTATGACAGCAAACTTTACAAGGCAAAGGATCTTAAGATTATGTCTGTTGCATGTATTAACTGTCTAAAGGTTGTGGTAATACATTGGTAAATGCTTAAAAAGTGCACATGGATGTGCATTTGTATCAGCAGTTGTATACATAGTTTCAAGCTGACAAGGGGTGCAAACTGTTGGTGTGATTGTATATCTGTAAATGAAGTAAATCTCCTGTACACTCAGGGCTGTTATGGTAACATAAATAAATATTAGTGGTAAATCTTAATGTGTGTGTGTGTGTGTGTGTGTGTGTGTGTGTGTGTGTGTGTGTGTGCTTAGCAATTTTTTTTTTTTTTTTTTTTTTATCAGATAGCCAATGTCTTCAAACGAAAAGGCATAAGCATATCCTTCACAACAGACAACAGGATCGGACAGAAATTACCCCACAACATCAGCACACAAAACCCTCTGCATCACACAGGCGTATACAAAATTAAATGTTTAGACTGTGACTGCTTCTACATAGGCCAGACAGGGAGATCATTTGAGATTAGGTTCAAAGAACACATGGCAGCACTAAAAAACAAAAAATACCACACATCAGCTATTGCCACCCACCTGCATGAAACAAAACACCATGTTAACAACACAAGTATCAGCATCCTACACATCCAACCAAAAGGCAGAAAACTAGACATCCTTGAAACACTCCAAATATACAAACATCAAACTAAACAACCTGAATGCATCTTAAATGACAAAAATGACAATATTTACAGTAGTATCATCTCCGTTTTCAACAACTGCCTACGTCATTAAAAATTGCTAAGCACACACACACACACACACACACACACACACACACACACACACACACACACACACACACACACATTAAGATTTACCACTAATATTTATTTATGTTACCATAACAGCCCTGAGTGTACAGGAGATTTACTTCATTTACAGATATACAATCACA
Organism: Schistocerca gregaria; assembly: GCF_023897955.1. NCBI lineage: Eukaryota > Metazoa > Arthropoda > Insecta > Orthoptera > Acrididae > Schistocerca > Schistocerca gregaria. Next base: position 647,318,317 of record NC_064922.1, on the reverse strand, counting down.
CCAACAGTTTGCACCCCTTGTCAGCTTGAAACTATGTATACAACTGCTGATACAAATGCACATCCATGTGCACTTTTTAAGCATTTACCAATGTATTACCACAACCTTTAGACAGTTAATACATGCAACAGACATAATCTTAAGATCCTTTGCCTTGTAAAGTTTGCTGTCATACAATCTCTCTCTCCACCCTCTCCCTCCCTCTCATGTTCTCTTTATATTCCTTCCCCTCTGCCTCCAGCCTTTCATATCTGCCTATGAACCCCTATAAGAATGGTCAATTGTGTATTATTTTATTTTATTTTATCACTGTAGCCAATATGATTATTGTACTTAAAGTTTCTAACACCTCACCTGATTGTATAAATGAGTATGAACTTTATGCTATTTTAAGCTGTCAAAATCGTATTTACTTACTGCCTGAAGTATTTACTCCAACAAATGTATTCAACACCTCCAAATCATTCAAAAAAGTTTTCTGTAATAATGTTGTTAGGACGTATATTCTCTGGACTTTGTGAGAACATTTTCTCTTTTGCTGTACGATCCATGCACCTAATAGATTACGACGCCATATTTGTTTATACAATATGATAGTGTTCATGTGATGTGTTACGACTGTGAAAGGATCCTGTGACCACTGGAGGTACTTTATCTTACTTAATTTATGTTTACTGCTAGATACAAGTTCAATTTTTGTCAAAACAGACCAAGTTCTGAAATACTGTTTTGTTTTCTCCACTAGACAGTGTCACAACTTCCTCCAAAGAAATCGTAACACAACACAAACACACAAATGCCATATTAACTGATGTATATCCACCTGATGATGGAGGTTTAAACCTTTGAAACGCGTCGTGGAAACAAATAAACAGTGACTGGTAACAGTAAACTTATTGTTTCATTTAATTGCTGATCGTATTTACACCTACATTGAGCAACTCTTCAAAATATTCCCTCCATCTGCCCAAGGCATCCACAGGATTCACCAGCAGTTTTCCTGACCTGTCCAAAATACTTGTCATTTCCTTCTTACCTCCCTTTCGAAGACTGCTAATTACACACCAGAATGGTTTTCCAGCAGCTTGACCCAGAGTCTCCAATCTGTTTCCAAAGTCTTCCCAAGATTTCTTCTTGGATGTTGCAATTATCTGTTTGGCTTTGTTTCTTTCTTCAACATAACTTTCTCTGTCTACCTGAGTTCTAGTATGTAGCCATTTTTGATACGCCTTCTTTTTCCTTTTACAGCCTGCCTTGACTGTGTACCATCGTAAAAGAAAAACGTTCATAGGCAAATCAACTGTGAAACAAAAGAACGACACGGTCAGATAATATCCGTATGAGTTTCCGTCGGATAAAGTCCGTCAGTCGTCAAATACTTTTTCAGCGTTTGCTCGTGATGAAATTAACTTAATGTTTATTTACAAGCTTTAAGAGAGACGGAAGTGTCGTACCGTTTGGTTACGGAAAGAAGGCACGAAACGAAGGGTGCGAAAATAATTTGCGCGACGCCTACAGTTGGGAGGGAGGTGAGAGGGGGGGGGGGGGGGTGGTCAGGAAAATTTCACGACCAGTGCGCGTCATCCACGGATGCTTGTGCGCCTGGTAACGACGAGCGACTAAGATAGTTATATTTCACTCACAAAAATAAAAATGGTTTGCCAAGAGCGCATTATTTCTGTCAAAAATTGTGAAATTAAGGCAAGTCTGTTGTAATGCAGGTCTAGTGCAAGGAGTTGAAGAAAATGACATTTTAGGTGTTTATTAATTATGAATGACGATGAAGTATTAAGTGGTAAGAAAGTTGCAGTCCATGGTTGCAGTCTTGGACTGCAAATTTCTTACAAGATATCAAATAAGTTGCTGTGTGGGCCACACCAAACATTACCATAGATAAAGTGTTACATTTATAAATACTGTTACATCCATTACTACAGGAATTAATCGCTCCCACAACTGCATATTTTTGTGATTGTAGCAATGTGACAATTATCTGACCATTCTGTTTCTTCAGACCGCATCATTCTGCCATCCAAATAATTATTTTTCTCGCCTCACTGCGAATTACACGTTCCCCAGAATTCCTCATACTTCTCAGTGGTGTAAGGAGTGACCTCGATGGGCAGCAATGACTTTATCATGAGTCATTATTTTGAAATGCCTATGCCCAGTTCCCAAACAGCTGCTACTGTTAAATAGCTAAGATTAGCCACAATGGAAGGGAGAAGACAGTCGGCATGAAACGTTCCGAATAATGTCGACATTTGAAGGAAAATAGCTACCTTATTGCCTTAACCAAACTGAACGATTCCACAAAATTTAAGAACTCGTCCATATTATACCTGTTGTGAAATGGATAAAATTTAGTAGCTACATGTTCTCTTATATTTGGCCATATGTTTTTATAAAATATTGCAGGGCGCACCCGCAAATGTTTCAGGGAGCAGCAGCGCGCCCTGGCGCACACTTCGAGAAACACTGGTCTAATCCATCGCTTTACCGTCGTTTCAGCCACCGTTACAGTGGTTTCCTTCTGGGTCCACTGAAAGTTTTTACATTATGACGCGGTACGTTACTCAGAAAACTTTTTATTAAAGAACGTTACAACACTAAAAAGAGTGAGAGAGATTACATTGAATGAAAGTCTGAACTGCGGAATGAGTAATGAACTCGAATAGTCGTGTTGCGAGTTGTAAGTGCAAGTGGTGTGCTTACTCTGTGTCATTGTTAGCAAAACTCTACACGAATTGATTGGTTTCTCAGAGAGAGAAATGCCTGACAGGAACAAGTTTAGAAGATCGGTGACGAACTACCAAGGTTTTAAAACGGCATCAATGTCAAAAGACGGAGAGGGCCGTTATACGAAGAGCATATACAAGCACTTCTTTGTGGGCTCAGAAGATAATGGCACGAAGTCAAAGCTGGAACAAGAACAAGTCCTTGACTTGGTTGTTACCACACAGTCCATAGAGGCACAACTCGATAGAAAAAAAAGACGGACTGGGAGACGGTACTGATTATGGTGAATTACTAACACTCATTTTTAGCAACATTGTATTGGAAGTTAAGTTTGTCTTTACAAAAACATCTGACAATTGACGTTACGTTACTCACAACTGATTCACAAACAATGAGATTTAAACAGGAAGTATTATCTAATTTCATTAGTCCAACATAAATACTAATCGTCAAATTACACATACGTCTGTTAACAAATCTTAAAAGAATTAAAAAACTGAAATCTTTAACTAGCCTTTTTATTTAAACAGTTTACGTACATTCTGGGGTTACTCAACAATTACAATTTATCAGCCAACTCATCTACACTGACGCGCTAGCAAAATCATAATTATTTAGCATCTTTACCTTGGTTACAAGAAGATTTCTACTTCCATGCTCAACAATATTGACATACCTGTGCTTCGCACAGCACACCACAAAAACTGCCTACTCCATCGTCTTTTTTCTCACAGACACCTACTTACTACTGAGCGCCCAGCGCTTTCTTGCTCCAACAAAGCAGATCTTTGGCTCTGCGGTCGCGCACAGTCACCGATCCACATTGTCGATCCCTTCAGAGGCATTCATCGTTTATAGCATACTAGTTTCATTTTAATTTATTTATACACTACTGGCCATTAAAATTGTACACCACGAAAATGACGTGCTACAGACGCGAAATTTAACCGACAGGAAGAAGATGATGAGATATGCAAATGATTAGCTTTTCATTCACACATGGGTGGCGCTGGTGGCGACATCTGCAACATGCTGACATGAGGAATGTTTCCAAACGATGTCTCATACACAAACAGCAGTCGACCGGCGTTGCCTGGTGAAACGTTGTTGTGATGCGTCTTGTGAAGAGGAGAAGTGAATACCATCACGTTTCCGACTTCGATAAAGGTCGAATTGTAGCCTATCGCGATTGCTGTTTACCGTATTGCGTAATTGCTGTTCGCGTTGGTCGAGATCCAATGACTGTTAACAGAATATGGAATCGGTGGGTTCAGGAGGGTAATACGGAACGCCGTGCTGGATCCCAACGGCCTCGTATCACTAGCAGTCGAGATGACAGGCATCTTATCCGCATGGCTGTAACGGATCGTGCAGCCACGTCTCGATCCCTGAGTCAACAGATGGGGACGTTTGCAAGACAACAACCATCTGCACCAACAGTTCGACGACGTTCGCAGCAGCTGGGACTCTCAGCTCGGAGTCCATGGCTGCGGTTACCCTTGACGCTGCATCACAGACGGAAGCGCCTGCGATGGTGTACTCAGCAACGAACCTGGGTGCACGAATGGCAAAACGTCATTTTTTCTGATGAATCCAGGTTCTGTTTACAGCATCATGATGGTCGCATCCGTGTTTGGCGACATCGCGGTGAACGCACGTTGGAAGCGTGTATTCGTCATCGCCATACTGGCGTATCACCCGGCGTGATGGTATGGGGTACCATTGGATACACGCCTCGGTCACCTCTTGTTCGCATTGACGGTATTTTGAACAATGGACGTTATATTTCTGATGTGTTACGACCTGTGGCTCTACCCTTCATTCGATCCCTGCGAAACCCTACATTTCAGCAGGATTATGCACGACCGCATGTTGCAGGTCCTGTACGGGCCTTTCTGGATACCGAAAATGTTCGACTGCTCCCTGGTCAGCACATTCTCTAGATCTCTCACCAATTGAAAAGTCTGGTCAATGGTGGCCGAGCAACTGGCTCGTCACAATACGCCAGTCTCTACTCTTGATGAACTGTGGTATCGTGTTGAAGCTGCATGGGCATCTGTACCTTTACACGCCATCCAAGCTCTGTTTGTCTTAATGCCCAGGCGTATCAAGGCCGTTATTACGACCAGAGGTGGTTGTTCTGCGTACTGATTTCTCAGGATCTATGCACCAAAATAGCTTGAAAATGTAATCACATGTCAATTCTAGTATAATATATTTGTCCAACGAATACCCGTTTATCATCTGCATTTATTCTTGGTGTAACAATTTTAATGGTCAGTAGTGTATTTTTATGTTATTCTGGTGCCACATACAAGTGTGCTCCAGTATACTCCTTTCAATGTCAGCAGATTCATGATAATGTAAGCCTTATGTGTTATTATATTTGGTATTTAGGAATCTGATGATAATTAGACCGACCGAAACTGATTGTGCAAATAAAGCATTTTTCCAGCAGCTCAAGGCGGTAATACGACATTCTTCAGATACGTAAGAGCTACGGGGTACGGCCTCCTGATATTCTTTATATTTCAGAAAATTTTTGAAAATGGTAATTTGTAATGAAAATAAAAACACTGCTTAATTTAACACGTATTATTCTACTTAAAACTTGTGAAAATCGACTGTCCTTATTATACATAAATTCCTATTCTCTTCTTCTTATCTATACCTCAGGGTATCGATAATTTTTCGATTATAGTATTTTTCTTGTGATACTATGCACGAGTAAAATATCGATAATTTACGTTGCATACTGTGTCCGTAGGTGGGTGTATCGCAGGAACAGAATGATCATTTGTGGGAGCTACAAGTACCTTCATTCCAATGGAGGTGTATGCCACCAGACCAGTTGGCAGATGAGGCCGTGGAGCTTCTGCCTGGCAGAGGGTGTCTAATTCTGGGCCCTCTGTTTGCAGTTTCAAGCCGACGGCGGCGCCGAAGCTAGGGATGGGCCTCGGTAACTACTACGGGTCGCGGCCAGCGGTGCTGGGTCCTGGGGTCAAGTCGCCGCGGCCGCACGACTTCAAGGTGTTCCATCAGATCCCGAAGTCGTCGCTGCTGCTGAGCCACTACGACCCGTTCTACAGCCCCCTGCTGTCTCGGCTCGACAGCGTCTTCAAGCAGCTGGGCAGCGACTCGGAGTCGTGCCGCGAGCAGCTCGTCTGCGAGATGTACAGCAGCCCGGCGCGCTTCGCGCCCTACTCCAACCTCGTCTCCGCCCAGCTCAGCAGGTAACTGCGTCCGTTTAAACGTTCCCTGGACCTTACAGCTTATCTCCTTCTCGCAAGTTCGGCAACAGGCAACACTACCTCTTTTCTACTATCATATATATATATATATATATATATATATATATATATATATATATATATATATATATATATATATAATTGGTCCATTGCGTCACACGAAAAATCTACAAAGAACGAAACTTGTCTAGCTTGAAGGGAGAAACCAGATGGCGCTACGGCTGGCCCGCTAGATGGCGCTGCCATAGGTCAAACGGATATCAACTGCGTTTTTTTTAAAAAAAATAGGAAGCTCAATTTTTTATTACATATTCCTGTAGTACGTAAAGAAATATGAATGTTTTTGTTGGACCACTTTCTTCGCTTTGTGATAGATGGCGCTGTGATAGTCACAAACATATAGCTCACAATTTTATACGAACAGTTGGTAACAGCTAGTTTTCTAAATTAAAATACAGAACGTAGGTACGTTTGAACATTTTATTTCGGTTGTTCCAATGTGATACATTTACCTTTGTGAACTTATCATTTCTGAGAACGCATGCTGTTACAGAATGATTACCTGTAAATATCACATACAGTACATGCAATAAATGCTCAATATGATATCCGTCAACCTCAATGCATTTGGCAATACGTGTAACGACATTCCTCTTAACAGAGAGTAGTTCCCCTTTCGTAATGTTCGCACATGCATTGACAATGCGCTGACGCATGTTGTCAGGCTTTGTCGGTGGATCACGATAGCAAATATCCTTCAACTTTCTCCACAGAAAGAAATCCGGGGACGTCAGATCCAGTGAACGTGCGGGCCATGGTATGGTGCTTTGACGACCAATCCACCTGTCGTGAAATATGCTATTCAGTACTGCTTCAACAGCACGCGAGCTAGGTGCCGGACATCCATCATGTTGGAAGTACATCGCCATTCTGTCATGCAGTGAAACATCTTGTTCTAACATTGGTAGCACATTACGTAGGAAATCAGCATACATTGCACCATTTAGAATGCCATCAATAAAATGGGGGCCAATTATGCTTCCTCCTATAATGCGGCATCATACATTAACCCGCCAAGGCCGCTGATAGTCCACTTGTCGCAGCCATCGTGGATTTTCCGTTGCCCAATAGCGAATATTATGCCGGTTTACGTTACCGCTGTTGATGAATGATGTTTCTTCGCTAGTTCGAACGTGTGCAAAAAATCTGTTATCGTCCCGTAATTTCTCTTGTGTCCAGCGGCAGAACTGTGCACGACGCTCAAATTCGTCGACATGCAATTCCTGGTGCGTGGATATATAGTACGGGCGCAATTGGTGTTGATGTAGCATTCTCAACACCGATGTTTTTGAGATTCCCGATTCTCGCGCAGTTTGTCTGCTACTGATGTGCGGATTAGCCACGGCAGCAGCTAAAACACCTACTTGGGCATCATCATTTGTTGCAGGTCGTGGTTGACGCTTCTCATGTGGCCGAACGCTTCCTATTTCCTTAAATAACGTAACTATCCGGCGAACGGTGCGGACACTTGGATGGTGTCGTCCAGGATACCGAGCAGCATACATAGCACACGCCCATTGATCATTTTTATCACAACAGCCATACATCAACACAATATCAACCTCTTCCGAAATTGGTAAAAGGTCCATTTTAACACGGGTAATGTATCACGAAGCAAATACCGTCCGCACTGGCGGAATGTTACGTGATACCACGTACTTATACGTTTGTGGTTATTACAGCGTCATTTATCACAAAGCGAAAAAAGTGGTCCAACTAAAACATTCATGTTTCTTTACGTACAACATGAATATGTAATAAAAAATGGGGGTTCCTATTAAAAAAAAAAAACAGGTGATATCCGTTTGACCTACGGCAGCGCCCTTTAGCTGGCCAACAATAGCGACATCTGGTTTCCCCCTTCAAGCTAGACGAGTTTCGTTCTTTGTAGTTTTTTCGTTTGACACTTATTTCGTGAGATATTTGGACGGGTCACTATCAGTGGACCACCCTGCATATAGATAGTGTAATTTACAAAATCTCTCACCTAACTCTGTACATAATGACAAAAAAATGAAATCATACTTAAATACACTTGTTTAAATGGTTTCCATTGCAACTGAAGAACAAAAGCTCGTAAGTCAAGTAGTCAATCTCCAAAATAGTATTTCATTTCTGAAAATAAGACGTTTATTCCCGAGTTTGTGACGGTCGGCAGAGTGACACTTCTGTGGAGATGGATGTGTTAACACTTGTGCAAGGCCCAAAATGCATCGGGTAGTGCAGAACGGAACAAGCTGTTCCAGAAGTTGTTACACCTTCCTGCCTGAGTTTTCTCATTTTGAGAAAATCAGAAGGAGCAATCTTTTTTATTTGGTAAGAACGTTCAGTAGCCGAGACTTCATCAATTCTTCTCTATTTTTGACAATCGTTTTCGATAGATATAACTGTCATCGTCTGGTCTCTAACATTATGCATATTCATGGAATATGACTCCTCTCATGATTTACGACTAAGATGTAATATTCGAGAAAAATGTTTGTTTGACATTACGAGAAACGGAAATGCACACTGTACATTTAAACATCTTCTAAAAATTGTTTATTACGAAACACGTTTATAATGATTTGCAACATCCTGCCATGTTACAGATTTAAATGTGTGGTGTTGAACTGCTCTTCTTCTTTGTTTCACCAGAGCCGCTGTATAATATATTTATTCCACGCTATTATACACTGCCGTTGTCCATAATTATACCTCAATGGTCTAATATTTTATAATGGATGCATATACATACTTTGTAAATAGATGATATCTAGTGAATTTAAGCAACGTAAGCTCAGTTCGTCATTGTCCATGGTGCCTATAGCAAATCCCTCCCTCCCCTCCCCCAGACGTCAACATTTTATTACTTCAAAAATTATATTGTGTGCTAATATTGTGTATATATTCTGTAGATACTGTTACGTTGAACCCACACACTCTCTATCCCATGTCACCTTCCCTGCCAGGCCTGTACACTATAACGTATAGTTGTCTGTGTTCAGGTCATATTTGCGCCATATCCCGCCCTCATACCCCTCTCTTTTTCCATGATTCATGTTGCATTTGGTAACTTACAGATGCATCTGACATCTTGCAGGATGCAGTTTTATTGTTGCTAACATGCAGGGCCTGCCGGCCAACAATGCCACACCATCATTTCACTCTTACTCGCCACAATGACACAGAATTATACTGTAGCAGAGTAAATACCAAAACTTACCCATCATGCATGAACTAATCTGGACCTATGAAGGATACAATGAGAACATAAAACAAATTTCGTCTACAAATAAGTATAGTTCTGCAATCGTTACAATGTTTAAAAACCAGTCACAAAAGTTTCTAATTCTTAAATTTCAAACAGAATAATTAACGCTATGATTTTACGATGCCTATATAAGGCCCATTGAGTGGCTGTAAATACGTACAGGTCTTATCTTTGCCTCACTGTCATCCATTGGCACCATATTCCTCGACTAAGGTGGATCTTCATTGTATGGAATATGCCACACACAGGTGAACAGATGAGCATTTTTTTTTGTTTACTGTGATTTTTAAGACTTAACAATCAGCTGTGAGCGACAGGTATACGGACATGAACATGTGCACAAGGTGCTTCCTAACTGGAAATGTTTTACTTCTGACAGACTTTTACATAATGTGCTATACTTTTTCCACCAGAATGATAACATGGCATGAGGCTCTAACTCACGATGAACACGTTTTGTAACAAACAATTTTTGAAGGTATGTGAATGTACAGTTTCCATTTCGTTTTTTGTAACGTCAAACAAAACAGTTTTCTCAAAAGGTGTGTCATAACCATAAATCATGATAGAAGATATATTCCATGTGTATGCATTACCCAGAATGAAATTTTCACTGTGCAGCGGAGTGTGCGCTGATTTGAAACTTCCTGGTAGATTAAAACTGTATGCCGAACCGAGACCGAGTCTCGGTCCGGCACACAGTTTTAATCTGCCAGGAAGTTTCAGATGATCGCATTGTGTTACTGACCAGAAGACGACAGTTAAATCTGTCGAAATCGGTTGTAAAATATAAAAAAGAATTTATGTGAACTTGATTGCTCAAAGTTTTTCACCGGCCTGTGTGTCGGTACTTGGCAATGTACTGTTGGGAAGAGCCATTTGAAGCATACAGTTTGTGCAATTGTTCATAATTCACACATTTCTTACTCCGCGTCGTCACCATTATGGCAGTATCTCTATATCACTATGACGTCATTCTATTACGTTGCTGACTTGGGCTCCCTGCTCATTTAGGATGTCACAGTAGTTTCCGCGTTCGCTGCTGCACAATCAGCAATTCTTTCTCACTGCAATTCCACCTGGCTGTTGAACCGTTCTGATCTACCCGTTGCGTTGCCGGGAAAAGCATTTCAAATTTTTCTGGCTCCACCAAGGATACTATTCTGCTGTGCAAAAGACGATTGCTTTTTTGAAATGTTTAAATCCAATGTAACTGGATGGAACTTGTTTCTCCCATGATGGATTTCTAAATTGGTATCATCCCGTCCTGAGACAGAGATTATTGGTTGCAATTACCTTTTTAATTAATGTTCGTGGAAACCAGTTGCAGACTTACTCGTGCCAATAAGGAAAAAGAAGAAATACCCTAACACATAAGAATGTGTCCAGCTATAGCACATATTTCCATGAAATGAAATGTGCGTATGGCTAGGGCCTCCCTTCGGGTGGACCGGTCGCCAGGAGCAAGTCTTTTCCGTTGACGTCCATTTTCGGGTCAGTCGGAATGAAATGATAAAGACAACACAACAGCCAGTCCCCAGGCTTAGAAAATCTCCGACCTGGCCAGCAATCGAATATTGGTCCCCTACCCCGTCATGGTATTTCACCGCGGTGAGTGTTCACTCATCTATGAAGTTGGACTTTGCCCTTGAAACGTTAGTTGTGTATTCAGGAGAAGCACCTGAAAATGAAAATCTTCAAGACTTCTACAGCAATTTTGTCGACCAATGACTCGGAGCCTTTGCGCTAAAAACGTCTCTGAAAGATTAAGCTGAAGAATAAAATACTAATATCAAAAATTCATCCCAATCTTCACTCATCATTAAAAGGATATCTTTATAACGCAGAGTACCGCGGCCAACAGTTTTACACGTTAGTTTTAAACCTTAATGGAAAAGAATAAAGACATTAAAAGATTTCAAATTTACAGCAGCTTAAAAGAGTTTTTGTGGGATACACACAGAAACTATAGTGAACAAGAAAACGCCGCAGTCATTTAGAATTTTGTAACTATTGAAAAACTTCGAAATGGTTAAAATTACATCTTTGTAGAACAGTGAAATGTTGTCCTCTCTTCCAAGCCATGCAGCTTGTCAGATAGCAGAATTACGTGTGTTTTGACAACAAAATGAATACTGGAATATAAAATGTGTCACTGAGATGCTGGAAAGGCTGCGAAGTCAGAGATACTGAAATTATCTGATCGATATGATCATTCATCCTACGTTTCCGGAAACTGGTGTCAAAGACACTAGCTTTCATTCGAAGAGAATCTGCGTATTTCCCACTTGTCAGCGTTTGTGTGGTTAACAGGACGATATTTCATCAGAAGACCGGTTGTCGGCGCAGAACCGGCTGTTCGCTTACCCAGCAATGTAACCAGTCCTGTGACCCACTGGAATTCCCCACCTGTCCCTCCCTCTTTCTCTCTCTCCCTCTCTTTCTCACCGTCAGTCTAATACCTTAAACATACAGTACCTGTACGTTGTATCCTTTCACCGTTCAGCTTTCTTTGTGATTCTAGGAGCTCGTAAAATATTAGCTATTGAATGTCTTGTTTTAAAATGCTCGTATCTTAATTTCTTTCCAAACAGCTAGCATTTCATTCGTCTTCATTGTCGGCTTTTTCAGTAAGTCAAGTGCACTATTAGGAACACTCTTTATTTTTCAGGGTTATTTCTATTGGCATTACATTTTCCAAGAGACATTGAGTCTTAGCTTCCTCTTCGCTAATAGTAGAAGCTGAAGCAATGAATTAAAATTTGTGCCTCAGTTGGGGCTTCAACACAGGTCTCCTGCTTACCAGGCAGATATGCTAACCAGCACACAACCATAGAATTGTGGCAACTATGCAAACCACTACACTACATTAGCAGGCTGGTTGTCACACTTCTACGGTGGCGTAGTGGGTAGCGCATCTGCCTTGTAAGCATGAGATCTGAGTTCAAATCACGACTGTGGCACAAATTTTAATTCATTTCTTCAGCATATCTCTTTAAATTCCAGTGTTAGACCCACTTCTTCATTTTATCTATTAATGACACATTGATAGGTTTTCAATAACGTTATACTCGTAACTATATTTTTGACATACTTGTGAGCTTCGTTTAATGCCACCCAAATGAAGTTGAAATAGTTCTCCATTCCCTCCACTTCTATTGCAACGACCTTTTTCTCACAGAATAATAATAAGTCAATGATTTATCATGGGGTTTGACTAATTTCCCAAATTCATCATTTGAAGCATATGCGTGAATAAAACTCTATGCCACGTTTGACCAAACTTGCAGAAACTGAAGAAATGGGTATCATTCCTGAAAACATAATAAAGCAATTATTTAGAGCCTTGTTTCTATTACTGGTACACAATCTTTGTATAAAATGGTAGAACTGGATTTTTAGTGGTTTCAAATGTTGTGTAGACAATGTTTTTTGTTTTTTTATGGTGTATATCACTATATAGATTTAGATATTGAACATTGTTCCATGTCACGGGTTTTCTTTACTCAGCATTCTCAGGTTCATTCTAAATTAGTTGGCGATTATCACTTGACTAACTGAAGGTGAAACAGTTGTAACACCTTATTAATTTTTCAGTTTTACGTTTTTATATACTCTTTCAAAGCATTTACTGGCATGACAGACTCGATCTTAAAACAGATATGAAATAACCCTTCTACAAATTTTGAAACTCATGATGAAGTTATGTCCTTCTTTTCCGTGACCATGGAGAAGTTCACATGACCTTATATTTTGCCAGCGTCAACCATAAAATATTTGTTTCATGGATGCTTCTTTTACTACATTTCTCATTTACGATTACACTCGTGTTAGTGGCATATATCCATTAAATTTTTGTGGGTAGTCACCAGAAACGTGGAAATTTAAAGAGTGGCAACACTCGCATGAGGCTGTTAACTTAAGTGAGTAATTAAAAACACTACCATTTAGATTTGAGCGAGTACTCAATTTTTTGTCAGAAAATAACATCTACGTGAACGGAAATTTTCTCCAGATACGGTGCCTAGATTTTGAAGGCTGATTGCGATTGGGCTTGCTACGGTCGTAGCAGTTTCTAAGTGAACAAGGTTATAATCAGTCAGAAGGCTGGTTTGACCGCATGCTGTAATGGTGGTCATACCTGACTGACTGGGTGCCTTTGCATTTCTTCGACTACTGAGCCACGTGAACAGCACTCTGACAAAGGAAGTTATAATTTAATGCGTAATACGGTAAGGTGTGTAGTTGCTAATTTTTATTAAGAGTGCGTTACCAGTGGTGAAGTATGCGAGAATCCCCTGTCAACTAACCTGACGATTCCGTTTTTCATGTCAATCGTAAAAATTTTACTTCGAGATGAATAGTATTTTGATTCGTAAACCCATTTTTTTAATATGACAACTGTTATGAAATCCCAAAATTTAAACAGCGCTTTCAGTGGTAAGGCGAGTGAAAACGGAGTTACCTGACACACATGCAAAAAGCATGTGCATTTTAAGTTGATAATTATGTTTCGCCAAGCACCCACTAACAAGTGAAAACAAATGTCGAGGGAAATATCTACAGCATTCGTTTTATTATTTTTTCTACTCTTTCTAACACTTGAAAAAGAGGTGTCATACTGTTCTTAAATTGTGTACAACTTCATCGAAATCATTCTATAGAGTATAAAAACGTCGTAAACACATAAGCGGAGCTGTGTTGATCACTGTAGCTGCTATTATCTTAAAATGAAACATGTTATCAGTAGAATTAAGCGGCAAAAACCCAGGAGGTGGCTATGTACTATTCACAATCACCCAAATGTGTGCTGATATCTAGCGTTAAATCTCATATTTCGGTACACTCTCTCATGCAATGAGGAACTGAAACACGCATGACCTGTGTCAATGATTGCATAGGATGAATTAGAAATATGAATTGTATTATGTAATTAGAAATTAGATGGAGTTATAATTTCATTTTGGGTAAACAATTTATAATGCATATCCTGAAGCAAATCAATAATACATTATGCCTCACTTTGTCTAACAACAGATACTATATTCTGGAATTATAGTACATTTTTTAATTTTTTTATGTAGTAGTTATCACGGTTTGCCAGACCCTTACGTATGGTGGCAAATAAATAAATAATCTGAGATATCGCTGTGAGTGCTCTGCCTGTCGGGTGGCAGCTATGATTCAGAGAATCCTTTTGACAGCATTATATCGATCCTTGCTCTGCACAGGCGCCGGTTTCATCCGCTGCCTTCCTCTAACATCAAAGGAAGGAACTTCATAGACGCACTTTACAGCCAGCTACACTAAACAAATTCATGGCTATCAAAAATCACAATTCAAGAAGAATTCATAAAAATAGGGCAAGTGTATTTACTTACCGAGATCTTGTAGACACGACCCCATTCTGCTTCTATTGAGACGGCTTCAATCTCCTCAAAGCGTTACACTTGTCACGGAAAAATAAAGTGCAGCATCGTATCCACTGAGCGCGCAAAAGGAGCAGAACTAACGAAACAAAGATCAACAGCAAGAAAATCCCACGTTCAATTCCAATCCTCTTCTCGTCATCGTGATTCCAATGGCGAGTGTTGCAACTTTCACCGACGCCGCAAAAAGCTGCCTCTTCGCGTGAGTGTAACGGTAATCAGGGACGGACAGCGAAATTCTCAGCCGGTTGGCATACTTCGGCCGCGAAATACGTCAGCAGCTTGGCTTCTACTGGGTAGCGAGTACGCCGTGGAGACGCCCCCGAGGTCACCGGGGAGTTTAGGAAACTCTAGTACCGTCGTTTGTCAGTAGGAAGATGTCATTTACGTCTGATCATATTCTGAAAATACATGTAGAGAGGAGTGTTTTCATGAATTTGGTAGTGACATATTTATACTCAGCAAATCTATGTCAAGAGCACAGCAGAGGATACTTACTACTGAACCACTCTTTTTCCATTTCTTGCATTCGCGAGTGGACTGTGGGGGAAATGTCTGCTTAAATTGTTCACGGTGTCATTAATTAATTATCTTGCATTCATGGGTCCTACTTGAACGAGACACAGCAGTCCTCATGTACTGCTGTTTCTTGGCACTTTGTAAGCAGACTTTCGTGGGGTAACTGGCGTCTTTCTCCAAACACATGCCTGTTCGGATTTTTCATCCTTTCCGTGACTTAACTTTTGACCAATTGTGCTGCCAGTCTTTGTATACATTCAGTATCCCCTGTTAGTTTTGTTGGATATAGGTGGAGGAGACGGAGCGGAAGCTCGGGTGAGGGAAGGATGGGGAAGGAAATCGGCCGTGCCCTTTCAAAGGAACCATCCCGGCATTTGCCTGAAGCGATTGAGGGAAATCACGGAAAACCTAAATCAGGATGGCCGGAGACGGGATTGAACCGTCGTCCTCCCGAATGCGCGTCCAGTGTGCTAACCACTGCGCCACCTCGCTCGGTTTGGATATAGGTCCCTCGAACTAAGTTAGGCAACATGAGTGTTTTGCCCTCAAACTGCCTCAGCATCTACATCTTTATATGCAGGGTGAGGTACCTAAAACGGACCACTCCAAGTAACCAGAATGAATAAATAAGTAAGCGTTTGATTTTTGCCAAGCGAAAAATATGACGAATTTCCGAGTAATTTTTATCGTTTTTGCTCACCGAAGTACGACACCGACTTCGTTTCTTCCTAATGGAACTACATGCTTTATCTATAGTAATTTGAAAGAGGAGCCTAAGAGAACTTCAACTATATGATGTGCATGGGATTTTATCAAACAGTATCAAGATAACAGCGCCGGAAACCAC
The DNA here is from genome assembly GCF_023897955.1 of Schistocerca gregaria. NCBI lineage: Eukaryota > Metazoa > Arthropoda > Insecta > Orthoptera > Acrididae > Schistocerca > Schistocerca gregaria. The sequence goes on along the minus strand of NC_064922.1, from coordinate 647,302,219 downwards.
TGTCCCGCCGTCATAGTAAGACGTTCCACACACGTAGCCCTATTATACCAAATGTAAACAAATAACTCAGTTACAGTTCGTGTGTTAAGATGTGCGCTTTAAGCCCATGGGTCTGTGCTCTGCCGTTGTAGCACTCAGATAACTAGCCTCGTAAGGTTATCGAGACATTCGCAATGTACGGGACAGTCGAAAAAGTTAATATTGTTTATGGGGAATGTTGGCAAACCAGTAGAGCAGCAGTAAGGTTGTATGCCGAAGAGTATCCACATAGTGCCAAGCACTCGCCATCTCTCTTTCTAAACATTATTTTAAAAAGTTATAGAAACTGGAAGTGTGGAGAATAAAATAAGCCAAGGAAAAAGAAGAGCAGCAGACGAAAGAAATTAAACTAACATTTTAGCAGCAGTAATGCACAATGCAAATATCACTAAGAAGCATCCCGAAAGTTGTTGTTCTGCGAACACTAAATTCCATTACATTTAGTCCACTTCATACTCCATACTGCATATACATCTTCGCGGTAGTAATTTCCTAAATTTAGTGCAGTTTTCTGAATGTTTCCTACTAAAAGTGCAAAGTAATGCTGCATATCCATGCAAAATTTTATTTAAGGTAGAAGCATCGTTTGGCATCGTTTACAAACCACGTGCAAGACAACCTTCGCAAAATACACTAATCACCAGCTGAAAAATCCACGATGACTGAAAGAAGTGGATAAAAACAACGACCATATTCTGTCAAAGTCTGGTGGGTGTTTTTAAAAGCTCGCGCCATTGGCCCCTGTTATGTTGTTGGGAATCTAAATATCTCGAGTTCCTACTATATTCTGCTGCTACAGTTATTGGAAGACATCCCACTGAACATAAGATAATCAGTTTGGTACCAGTATAATACCAATATGACGGATGTCCCTCCCATTCCGTACATGGAAAGCCAGACTCTCTGAATAGAACATCTGGAGAGCGTTGTAACTGTCGTTCCGGAAACGCAAATTGGTATGCCCACACATCAAACACAACACTTCTGAAGTTTCATAACACTTCTATACTTTTATTTAAGGTGAAAATTAAAACAATATGTCTACTAGGACAAACCGAAGGCTCCCGAAGGGATGATATGCCTTATAACACCCGCCTGTACTGCATTTTACTCGACATGAAATTCAAAGTGTAGTACGGTTTCTCCAGAATCACTTTACACTGAGGTGACGAAGATCACGTGCTGTCTCCTAGTAACGTGTGGGACCTCCTTTTTCCCGGCCTAGCGCAGCAGCTCGACTTGACGTGGACTCAGCCAGTCGTTAAAGGTCCCATGCAGTAATACTGAGTCATGCTGCCTCTACAACCGTCCATAATTGCGAAAAGGTTGCCGGTGCAGTATTTTGTCATGAACGGACCCCTCGATCATTTCACATAAATGTTCGACGAGATTCATATCGGACGAGCTGGGCGGCAAAAAATTCGCTCGAAGTATCCAGAATGTTCTTCAGACAATCGTGAACAACTGTGGCCCGGTGACATGGCACATCGTCGTCCATAAAAATTCCACCGTTGTTTGGGAACATGAAGTCCATGAATGGCTGCAAATTCTCTCCAAGTAACCGAACATAAACATTTACAGTCAATAATCGATTCAGTTGAACCAGAGGACCAAGTCCATTCCATGTAAACACAGCGCACACCATTGCCGAATCATGTCCAGCTTGTACAGTGCCTTGTTGAGAACTTACGTCCATGACTTCGTGGGGTCACACCACACTCGAACCAAACCGTCACCTCTTACCAACTGAACTCAGAGCTCATCTGAGCAGACCTCCGTTTTCCATTTTATAAGGTGGAGCTGATATTATCACAATCCCAGGAGAGGCACTGCAAGTGCTGAAGTGCTGCTATCAAAGGCACCCGCGTCCGTCGTATGTTCCCACAGTCCCTTAACGTCAAATTTCGCCGCACTGTCCTAACCGATACGTTCGTCGTACACCAAACATCTATTTCTCCCGGTTATTTCACGCAGTGTTGCTAGTCTGTTACCACTGACAACTCTACGCAAACGCCGCTGCCCTCGGTCGTTAAGTGAAGGTCGTCGGCCACTGCGTTGTCCGTGATGAGAGATAATGCGTGAAATCTGGTATTTTTGGCACGCTCTTGACAATGTGACTCTACGAATATTGAATTCTCTAACGATTTCGTAAACAAAATGTCCTTTGCGCCTGGCTTCAATTACCATTCCAAATTAAGTGACTGTTAACTCTGGTCGAGTGGCCAAAATCCATCGCACACTTTTCACATGAATCGTCTGACTACAAATGACAGCTCCGGCAACGCTCTGTTCTTTTGTGCGTTGGGATCGCGATACTACCGCCGCCTGTTTATGAACATATCGCTACCCCATGTCACCTCAGTGCACAGCGTGTAGCAATGCTCAACATGAACATTTGAGCCCTTGGTATGGGTTGGGTTGGGTTGTTTGGGGGAAGAGACCAAACAGCGAGGTCATCGGTCTCGACGGATTACGGAAGGAAGTCGGCCGTGCCCTTTCACGGGAACCATCCCGGCATTTGCCTGGCGGGATTTAGGGAAATCACGGAAAACCCAAATCAGGATGGCCGGACGCCGGATTGAACCGTCGTTCTCCCGAATGTGAGTCCAGTTTGCTAACCACTGCGCCACCTCGCTCGGTCCATGATAATAAACATACAAACCGTACCTGAGTAAACATATCTAATTAAATTCGTTGTCATCAGAGAATCTCGTCTCCTGGTGTTGAAACAGTCGTTTGCGGTGCTGTTATTTTGATACTGTTTTATAAGTGTGATACACGTTATGTCGTTGAAGTTGTCCTAGAAGCTTCTTGGCAAATGCCACAGAAAAAGTACGAGTGTGAGTCAAATGAAAACCTTAAATTTTTTAAAAATATTATTTATTGAGCAGAAGTCGTATAAAGCTGTATCACTTTTCAACATAATCTCCCCCACGCTCAATGCAAGTCCTCTAGCGCTTACAAAGTGCATAAATTCCTTTGGAAAGGCATTCTTTTGGTAGTCCGCACAACCACACATGCACCGCGAGGCGTACCTCTTCATCAGAACGGAACTTCTTTCTTCCCATTAGTTCAAATATATGGAAATCACTTGGTGCGAGGTCTGGTGAGTATGGTGGACGAGGAAGACAATCAAAATGCATGTCTGTGATTGTTGCAATTGTTGTATGGGGAGTGTGGGGCGTTGCATTGTCATGTTGCAAAAGGACACCTGCTGACAGCAATCAACGTCGCTTTGATTTGATTTCAGGCCGCAGATGATTTTTTAGGAGATCTGTGTATGATGCACTGGTGACTGTAGTCCCTCTAGGCATGTAATGCTCCAAAATGACGCCTTTTTAGTCCCAAAAGTGGGTCAGCATAACCTCCTCTGCTGATGGTTCTGTTCAAAACTTCCTTGCATCAACACGTCGTTCTCTCACTTCAGGAGTCAGCTGCCGTGGCACCCATCTTGCAGACACTTTGTGAAACTGGAGCACATCAAGCACAATGTGGTGTGCTGACCCATGACTAATCTGTAAACATGTTGCAATGTCATTCAGTGTCACTCGGCCGTTTTCCTTCACTATGGCGTCAACTGCTGCAATGTTCTGTGGAGTCACAACTCGTTGTGCCTGACCTGGACGAGGAGTATCTTCCACTGAAGTCACAGCATTTGCGAACTTCCTACTCCATTCGTAGACTTGCTGCTGTGACAAACATGCATCACCGTACTGAATCTTCATTCATCGATGAGTTTCAATAGGTTTCACACCTTCACTAAGCAAAAACCGAATAAAAGAACGCTGCTCTTCCCTGGTGTAAGTCGCAAGTGGGGTGGCCATATTTATACTGATACTGCGACGGTATGAGTGCATCTGCACTATGCTGCCACCTATAGGCCATTCTGCGCGCTGTTTGTAGCACGCTCACCAACTTACCGGATAACGGCGCGAAATATAGATTTGTTATTACAAATTTAAGTTTTTCATTTGACTCACCCTCGTATATAGTTTTAATAGAAAAAACGAATTCGGTACCGTAATTCGGCGACTGTAAACGGTAAAAATTAGTTACGAACGTCATGAAATTCGCCATATTGTGCGATATAAGTTGGCGAGAAAAGCACCTCGATGTATTCATTCATTCTGGCTGTATTTTCGGTGGCCTGCTTCAGTTGCGTCACCCTGTGTACTCTGCAAGCCAGCATACATTTCATGTTGAACTACCACAGCTAGTCGATTCCTTTCCTGTTTCACTCGCAACTGGAGCCATGCAAAAGTAACTGTCTACGTGTTTCCTCACGAGGCCTGATTTGTCTTGCCCTTTCGTTGCGGTCTTTATGCAAGGTGTATGTTTGTGGCAGCAGGATCTCAGTCTGTTGCAAGAACCTCATCGTCTTAACTTCCTCGGGGATATCTCTCGAAAAGAACCTCTCTTCCCTAAAATGATCCCCATTTGACTTCACGGAGCATTTCTATAATACTCATGTGTTGAACGAATCGTAACACATCCATCAGTACACCTGTGAATTGCTTCGATGTCTTCCTTTGAGCCTATCTAGTAGAGACACTAAACACTCGAATAGTTCTCAACAATGGCTTGTACAAGTATTCTGTACAAGCTTTCCGTTATAGATGAACTATGCTTACCTAGAATTATCTTAATAGACAGGTGTCGATGATTAGCCTTCCGTTTCATGTCTCTCTGCAGTGTTACACTTAGATATTGAATTGACATGCCTGTGTCAATCATCGGATTTCTAGTAGTCGCACATTACAGAAATGTTGTTCCTACTTAACTGCATTAAGGTGCATACCTCCACATTCATCACATCAATCAGAAAATCTACCTAAGTCATCGTGTATCCTCCCACAGTCACTCAACGGCATTTTCCCATACCCTGCAACTTCATCAGCGATCAGTGGCAGACAGATCGCTTAATGTACACAGGGAACACGAGCAGTCCTATCACACTCACTGAGGATTTCTAACCATAGTCTTGTTTCTGATAAGCACTGGCCGCCCAGGATATCGTACTGGATTCTGTTACTTAAAAAGTCTTCGAGCTCCTAAGATACCTGAAATTCTATTAAGTATGCTCGCACCTTTGTCAGTAGTCTGCAATGGAGCCTGTGTCAAATGCTTTCTGATCGACTGTAGGCTAACTGCATTTTCAGGCACCTTAACAATGAACCGAAGTCTGTCCTCTGTTTTGTACTTTAAAAATATATTTATTTCTATGTTACAGAGTTTCCAATAATAGTTCATTAAATTTTAGTTCTTGTATTCGCTGGGTTTGATGAAATACTGAATTACCAAGTATATTAATATGGACGTCGAAAACATTTCGGTAGTTTTCTCGACGATTCAGCACCTACGTGTTACTTTGCTCTCCGCTTTATACCCCAAAGTTCGTCATCCTGCTATCTCTGAAACGGAAAGCATTTATGTTTTCCTGTTAGCGTATAGTAACAAATATGACGAAGAAAATTGGTTTTAGTGTGCTGGTACTCAGTATAGAACAAGTGCAAGTGTCTTTGATTGGCACCCATACAACAGAAAGGACGGAGTTGGGGCTTAAGAAAGCCAAGAACTAAATCCTTACGTCTCACTGTGGTATGGAAGGTTTCGGTTAAATATCTACGGCAGTTTCCTAGAGAACCCTGTAGGCGACATGTTTCAATATGGTTTAATTGCATATTCAATAGTTATATTCATGTATGTTCATATATCGGATTTTATTCTGTAGGGTTTGTATCATTTCACATTAAATCTTCATTCGGGAAGACGACGGTTCAATCCCGTCTCCAGCCATCCTGATTTAGATTTTCCGTGATTTCCCTAAATCGTTTCAGGCAAATGCCGGGATGGTTCCTTTGAAAGGGCACGGCCGATTTCCTTCCCCATCCTTCCAAATCCGAGCTTGTGCTCCGTCTCTAATGAGGTCGTTGTCGACGGGTCGTTAAAAAACACTAACCTAACCTAACCCATTAAATCTTCAGCTCTCTAAGTGAGAAAAGAGGTCCTAGTTACGATCCGCACAATGAAGTCAGGAAGCGCCTGATATTTATGACAATTTGCGCTGTCAGAATATCGTGTCAAGAAGAAAGAACACTGCCGCATATCCCAGGAGGACATAGTTTGTTATCTGCGCCAGCCACCTGTGTAAGATCTCTTTTGAAACATTTAAATTTGAACTTGAAAAAACTTCTGTATAATGGAAATGATCTATTTTGTTGTAATTTTTGTCAGCACGTATTACACAGGCTTGGGCGACAGCGAGGTGACAACACGCGAATGGAATACGCGTCAGCAGATATAACCTGAGAGAGCAAACATTTGGCACATATTACTTTCGAAATCACCAAGTCTTGATTCTACATTGACATATCTGCTCGATATTGGTCGATGTGATAAAAAAAAAGGTTTCGAATATGTATTGTCGATCGCTTTTGTTTCCTTCAATATCGTTTAACTCACAATTTTGTTGTGAAACAAAAATTCCGCAATTTACACTCAAATAAACTGAAAAGTTATTAACTAAGACGTTCTCTGTCCACAGATACATCATTCCTTGCAATGTTTGAACAACATTACTTTTGAAAATTTCATTCCGCAGAACTTAACTGACTTCCCTGATTAAGACACAAATGCTTTTCCGTTATGAGATTAGGGTCTCCCAGGACCTGGCACCGTCGGCCACAGCAAGATATGGTAGGTGACAAACAAAATGGCATAAATCACACTCTTACTCGCTTATCACTCTTCGTTGTAGAGACACGCCAAACGAGTCTCTTTGAAATGTACAGGAGACATCTTGAAACTTGATAGATAGTTGTGATCACTTCAAAAATGGTTCAGATGGCTCTGAGCACTATTGGACACAACTTCTGAGGTCATTAGTCCCCTAGAACTTAGAACTAGTTAAACCTAACCAACCTAACGACATCACACTCATTCATGCCCGAGGCAGGATTCTAACCTGCGACCGCAGCGGTCTCGCGGTTCCAGACTGTAGAGCCTAGAACCGCACGGCCACTTCGGACGGCGATCACTTCACTTTCAGGGTAGCGTAACAGAACATACGGAACAATTACGCACTCTTGATATAGACGTACGCTGTGAATTTGAATTTTATGCTTCGAGAATGTGTAAAACACTGCAAATTTAATGGATATTCCATTCTCTTCATTTGCGGAAGTCCGCAACCCGTAGATGAAGTCTTACATGGGTTCCTTTTATTGCGTGATTCTGGAAAAGAATTGCCACAGTAATTATCAACTGGCAACGATTGGTAGTTCCAGATTATCAATTTGAATGTATTACGTCAGCCCTCTTGTGTTATTTTCGAGATGAACTAACGAGAGGGACACGGCAAGTGCCATAACCCGACTTTCCAGAAACTTCTCTCATTGGGAGAGGGCTCAGAATAAACAAAGACGTGCCTTGGGTTATCCACACATACCAGACCGTTCCTTAGAAAACGACGGGCAGTGTTTTGGACGTACGTTACGTGTCTTTTAGCAAGTAAATAGTTCGGCGTAAGCGGTGGCACAGTGGCTAACGCAGCGGCTTTGCACTTTCGCACCCCGTGTTCTAAATCCGATTATTATTTTTATATTTGTTTTTCACTTATGTATCCATGTTTGTAGAAGATTAATACATGATCGTTTACAATGTATATTGAAGTAACATTTTCCTTATTCGCATACTAACTGTATGTCTGGTGAAAAAAAGAGGAAATTATTTGAAATAGTTTTCAGTGATCTTCTTGTAGTATTTCTTGATTCGTAACGAACAGCAAGTGCCACTTTCGTGTAAAGCGATCCGTTATGCGGGGTTTGCCCCGAAATTACTACCAACGCGTGAAATCAAATGGTTCAAATGGCTCTAAGCACTATGGGACTTAACATCTGAGTTCATCACTCTCCTAGACTACTTAAACGTGACTAACCTAAGGACATCACACACATCCATGTTCGAGGCAGGATTCGAACCTGCGACGGTAGCAGCAGCGTGGTTCCGGACTGAAGAGCCTAGAACCGCTCGGCCACAGCGGCCGGCACGCGCGGAATCATCAACAGTTTTAAAAACTACGTTTTCTTTTTTTTCTTTTAGAGGGTCCGTCTTGAGCAGCACACAATTTTTCAGTTTTAATTTTTCTCAATGCGGATCCTCTCCAGAAACAAATCAATTGGTAAACAAACATGGGCAAAAGAGATTCAGTCTCAAAATGTTAATAACGTTTCTTTTCCGAGTGAGATTCACACGAAGAAATGTCACTGTGGAAGACCTGCCTTCGCGTGATGCTCGTGTTGTTTGGAGTTTTGATGATTCAAACGTTTCCATGATCCGTGTCGTCCAAAAGAAGCGCCAAATTTTCCTCAACAATAAACATAAGAATAAAATATAATAATTAAGATAAGCAACCATATAAGAATGAAATATAAGAAGATGTGAATTTAAAAAGTTTGTAACGGGTGAAAATCCCATAGACACACATATTACACTTATTGTGGAACGCAGTTGTAATTTTGCAATTAATAGGAGGCCGTTGAATCCCCTAGCTTGATAAAAATCTTTCGTTGAGTAACTTTGTACGAACATGGGTAGACAAATGAAAAAAAGTTAAAGAAATAGCCACGACGCTAGCCACTGCGTCATCATTTCCGCTGTGATTACCGCCTGCTAAAAGACACATAAAATGGCTTGAAAACTTTGATCATTTGGGTGGTCGAGTATCTACAATAAGCTGAGACACGTGTTCACTTATTTTGAATCTTCCACTAAGCAAAGTTCCTGGGAAATCGAGTTATGGGACTTTCCGTTTTCTCTTTGTAAGGATTTCAAGCGTACATAATGCTGCAAATGCCTCGTCAGATCCCTCACATTCAAATTTTTTATCACGTGAACTCAAGAGGATCGTCCGTTGATAAGCTATTTGCTTGAGTCAAAAATCGTAATGAAATCTGAAATAATGCCAAAATTTCACTTTATATTTTGAACAAAGGACTCGTCCTGAACACGAATTACTAATGAAGATATGAGAATCGTCGTCATCTGTAAGGTTCTTCGTCCAGCACATCCTACTTGTTACTGTCTGATACCAGTCGCCATGTGTGCCACACTGCACCAGGTCCTTGCGGATTCCACCCAACAACCCTTCCTTCTTTGTTTTCATTTGGAACAAAACTGAACAGCTTTACGGTCCTTCTGTGGCCCTTCATTCAAATTTGGTGTATCTCCACATAAGGCGAAAGATGTTGTACACCTATTCCAAGTTAAATTGTACTGACACTGCAGTTCTTCAGTGTCCTCGCCTTATACTGGGCAAATCGATCTAATTGTTCATTGGTTAGCACTTCAGGAAAAGTGGAGTTAAAAATGGCGTCATCCAAACCAGATTTCCTTTACCGGTCGTTAACTAAATCACTTATTACGACGGTCCCTTTGAAATTGGCACAGCCAATTTCCATCGAAAATTTTTCTTAAAACTTTTCCCTCAAAAAGAAGGATATTAGGGAAGTCATTCTTTGCGGTTCCCCACCTTTCTCATACATATAGCATCACAGGTTGGATCACTGTTCGTTTTACTTTAGCCATTTTGGTTTGAGTTAATTGAACCATTAATAGTTTCGAGCCTGAGCCCGTCTAAGATGGTAGCGTTGACCTCTTTGCAAGTTCCACATTTATGTCCTAACATGTAACAAAACTTTTGTGATTACATAGTTATAAAAGGTGTTACATTTAAGTCGTAAAATATAATCGTAAAATACAACAAAATTTTTGTGATTATTAGGACGTGACACATTGGACTTACTTCAGAAAAGGCCTTCCTTTACATATTGTAAGACAGAGGTTTGATAGTCTTTTGCAATCCATGTTTCTTTCTTATCAATGAACTGACCTAACTACAAGATGTTAGAGACATTTGTTTACATCGGCTGTTCGTTTGCTGTGGCGAAGGACGTGACATGTGTACAGATATGGCACACTTCTGGAGTTACTGAAAAGATAGTTCTTCATAGTAAAAATGCTTTAATACTGTTAGACATTTAATTATTTAGAACTTAAAGATTATGGTAATGACAAATGAAGAATTTTCTCTACACCATTCAATTATTGTTTCCGTCATTTCAAATTATAGGAGTCGTATGATACATTTGGAAGTACATTTGGTTTTTTAATTCTAGTTCATCACTTAACACGCAATAAGCTTTCTTGTGAATGTGATTGTGTATTTCATCTTTACTACTTTTCGGCAAAATATAATGTCTCTAAGCTGTCTTCGATGCTTATCTCTGACCTTCCGTGTTGCGCCGAGTGAGTAGGAGTTTCAACGAACGATACCGCGAACACGTGGATGCTCTGAATGATACTGTGTACACATGGATGTTCTTAGCATGAACAACATAAATAAGTCAGCACCACTAACAAAGATATGACACCACGCTCTTTTGCTACTACTCAGATTTAAAAGTATTTTTATGAAGTTATCAGAGGAAAATCAAACACCTTTATGATAAGGCTCCTATATAAATAGCTTCTTGGTTTAGGATTATGGGATGGCATTAATTTTGGTTTTGTATCTGACGACTGTAAGTCGTTAGGGTCGGAACACCGCTTGAGCTGAGCATTTGGTGATCAACTACTTGGCCACTGAATTATGGAAACAAACATTATTTAATTCACTTGAAGTTATTTCCCGAAATGACAAAAAATCTGTAACAACTACGTCGCTGAAAGCTGAATTTAGTATCATTTTGCCACTCGATGACCATAATTCTGATTGTTGGATAGGCTGCAAAAGATTATAACAGCATATGGTAAATGAGATTTATTTCTTGGATGGAAACGGAGTCATTTAAAGCACAAGACACATTACGTTTTTTAGAAAACAATGCGAACTTATGCAAAAGAATGAAAGACCATGTGCTCGTCAGGAGCAGCAAAGATAATAAAACATCAGACATACATAGACATTGCACTTGCACACAGGCATGCGAAAATAATCAGCACAAGAAGTTATACTACGGAACGCAAAGTAACTCGAATAATTTTAATATGTAAAACATGGGGAAAAAAAGCTAATATGTATTTTAAAGTGAAAACCTTGAAGCTACGGAGTTGCTTTCGTCGTAGTTATCTTAGAAAAGTCTAAGGGAAAAATAATACGTACACATGGCGCTTAAAAGAGAATTTGTGCACTCAAGAATAAGGGAGCGGCTCAAATGACATTCAAAAGAATCTCTGTCGGAATGTGTCCTGCAAAGCACAGTAAATACGAATAGCTAGATACTCTGTACACATCAGGTAATTCACCCAGCAATGGTTTAGGACTATATGTGGCAGCCTTTGCGAGGCCAAGACGCTAGGAACGGTCGTCTGCTCTTTGTGTTCGAACTGTTCGTGAGCCGCAACGGAGCGCATCAATGCGTCGCGCATAGGTATCAGGCGACAGCGTTCCGCTCTACATCTGCAGCTAGGCGACGACCTACGTGGAACAGCGACACAGCGGCACTGCAGCTGCTGCAGTCCAACGAGAATACGCACTACAGGGAAAGACGTAGCCCTCTAATGGCGTTCATAGATCAGTTTAGAGCGGAAGTACGTCACCAGATATCTAAAGACAGAAAATCCGTATATAATGAGGTGACTAAAGTCACGGGATAGAGATATGCATGGATACATAAGGCAGTAGTATGGCGTATACAAGGTATAAAATGGCAGTGTCTTGCTGGAATTGTCATTTGCACTCATGTGATTCAGGTGGAAATCTGTCTGACATCATTTTGGCCGCACGACGGGAATGAAGACTTTGAATGCGGAATGGTAGTTGGATCTGGGTACGTGGGACATTCCGTTTCGGAAATCGTTAGAAATTCAATATTCTGAGATAAACAGTGTCAAGAGTGTGTTCAGAATATCAAAATTGAGTCATTACCTCTCACCAAGGACAATGCAAGGGCCGACGGCCTTTGCTTAACGTTTGCGTTAAGTTGTTAGTGCTATCAGACAAGCAACATGGCGAGAAATAATAGCTGGAATCAACGTAGGACGTACGATGAACATATCTGTTAAGACTGTGCCGCGAAATTTGGCGTTAATGGGCTATGGCAGCAGATGACCGATGCGAGTGCCTTTGTTAACAGCACGGCATGCCCTGTAGCGCCTCTCCCGGGCTCGTGACAACGGCTTGGACAAAAGTCGTCTCTGAAATTATGGCCTGGTATCATGAGTCCCGATTTAAGTTGGTAAGAGCTGTTGGCAGAGTTCGAGTCTGGCGCAGACCCCATGAAGCCGTAGACACTAGCTGTCAACAGGGTAATGCGTAAGCTGGTGGTGGCTCCATAATGGAGTACGCTGTGTTTACATCGAATGGAGTGGGTCCTTTCCTTCAATTGAATAGATCATTGACTGGCAATGGTTACGTTCGCCTACTTGGAGACCATTTTCAAATATTCCTGGATTTCATGTTCGCAAAAAAACGGTATATTTTTATGGATGGCAATGTGCCATTTCACTGGGTCACTATTGGTTTGAAGACCGTTCTGCACAATTAGAACGAATGATTTGGCCACCCCGTGCCGGCCGGAGTGGCCGTGCGGTTCTAGGCGTTACAGTCTGGAGCCGAGCAACCGCTACGGTCGCAGGTTCGAATCCTGCATCGGGCTGGATGTGTGTGATGTCTTTTGGTTAGTTAGGTGTAAGTAGTTTTACGTCTAGGGAACTGATGACCTCAGATTTTAAGTCCCATAGTGCTTAGAGCCATTTGAACCTAAATGTATTATCTGAAAGAGGATTCGATTCCGACAGTTATTTCACGTGCAATATCGTCGATGTCAGTAACTAACCCACACTATTCACTGTTAAGGCTGCTTGATAAGGGCTCCAAATATTCGACCGATGCTGCAGATTAGGTCACACTAACATCTTGTACGTAGTTTCCTTAAAGGAAACACTGCGCTTTCACATAAACTACTAAAGGAATGTCTGCTATTTATCTCCGTTATTACTGATTTGTGTACAAGAAGAATAAGTTGCATAAGGGTTTCGGAATCCACGTTAAGTTGTAGGTCTCTATAAGTGACTTTGCAAGTCAGTTTGAAGTCATTTAGACGTCTGTGAAAGTGCAGGGTATCCCCTGTCCAATAGAACAATGACTAGGAGACACCGCCGTCTTCAAACTAACCATTTGGTTGAAGAGAACTTTACTTTACTACTGATTACAAGTGTTAGTTTCATGGCATATTTTAGGTATTCAAGTGATTTGGCAGACCCGACAAGATTATTACTAATCATGTAATGACAAGTAGACGTGTTCGCTCTCCCTTTGTTATGGACATTGTACTGCATTTATACATTATGTGAAGACGGCTACTATTCATCACACCTTCTAAGTCGTTTTCAGTTTCCTATCATTCACCCAGTAACGATATTTTCTTGTTCACAACAGCATCTCCAGCGAACAATTCGGAGATTGCTGCTGACCCTGTCTGGGAAATCTTTTACGTTTGTTGAGAACATCGAAGGACCTTCTTACGGCTCTATTTTCAATCCTATATAACATTTATAGTTCAGTGTAACGGACTGGCTTTTCTGACATAAATTCTTGGAATCAGTGACAGAAGCTTGACGATGTTCCACGTGAGCGTATCTTCGTCATCATTTGACAATGTGGTACTCGGCCGAATGCCTTTAAGAAAACTAGGAAGATAGAACCTACATTTTCACAGACGTGTGCTATTAAGTATAAAATGTGATAAAAGCGGACTTCGTTTTACACGAATATGTATCCGTTAATATCTCCTGTATCTTTGATGGCATCTTTTTTCCGTACAGGAATGTCACAAAACTGTTCGAGCTTGCAATACGTTATAGAATCCTCCTTTCCAGACAAAATGGAGATATTTGCCGTTTAAGTATGAGATAAGAAAGTGGCTAATTCACAGTATATTCAGTATGATACGTAATACGAATCCCATGTGGCCTGGCACCACGTTTACTCTGGAAAGTTTCGATTGTTTCTCATTGTTCTGAGTGTTTCAGTGTCACCTGCTTGTGAGTTCGTGCGCTGTTCAGGCGTCGGTTCAGTAGTGTGATCTTCATACGTGGATGAGTTTCTCGCTGAAGGATTTAGTAGTTCGATTTTCTAACAGCTGCGACCCGTTTCAGTGCTACGTTGTTGCACGAGAGACTGCAGTGAATGAATGGTTTGGAAACACACAAAGTAGTGCCAGATTGTTATACCTTGCTCTGCCTCCCACTTCACATTTTCCTTCTCACAAGAACAACTGGGAGTGTGAATCTGATATCTTGGACTTATATTATGAGATTTACCCAGATATCTATCCAGACGACAGCTGATAAAATGAAATGATTAGAGTTTTATACCCTGCAGACTAAGAGGTCACTGGAGCATTATCTCAGCTGGAACATCGATAATATCGGACATATCCGTTTCAAAGGGATAATCTCGGAAGCAACCGTAAGTTATCTGGCAAATGTGTGGGAAAAAATTGTGCGGCCAGAAGTAAATTAAAACCTTGGTTTTTCCAATGAGTGGTACCTACGAAGTCCGTCTACCATCCATTTTAATTCGTCATGTACGTAAGGGAACAACCTAGATTACGTCCTTTATTTCCAGGCATCATCGCTCCTCGGTTTTACAAGAAGTTAGTGGGACGTACTTGCCACAGGCGTAACGCACGTAGGATCTGATCCCCAATCTTATCTTAACGGCTCGCTAAACGAGAATGTAAGGAAAGCACGAACAATTAACTCTAGAGATCCATTTTCTGAGCAGTGCTACCGCTATGTTACGACGAGAACTGAACTTACCGAAACTAACGAACATAACCGAGAGTTCAGTGAGACGGGAGATGTTGCGGGCTGCCAGCGCTTCATACAGTATCTCCTTTCACTGTATTCAACCTTTAACTTCAACCAATTTTTTAATACTATCCAAAAGCAGACTCAGTGAATCACTGCAACATACATTATTACGGAGATCACTTCCTCATTTGATAAAAATTCTTTTTATTAATTCAGATGACAAAGTAGAAGGCTATTCAGCCCCCGAGAAATGTGCTATGGTCATTATGGTGTCTGCCTGTCAAGTGATGGACACGGATTTGCCAAAAGGTCATTCCGACGTCCAGTCTGATTGTAAGATATTCGTTTACCCTGAGATACCTACTATATTATCTGTCTCCATTCGGGTAGTTCTCCATCCCTTGAAGTTGTAGTTTTTAATAACAACATCTTCTAATCTTCTGCGCCATACGTTAAGATGACTACGCTTTTACTACATTTTTGACAAACCAAGCATTATCAGACATTTGGTGTATGCATACTTAGTAATCTACACAGGGTCTTTGTGGAACTATTTTCACTGTGCAAGCTGCGTAATGCATCATCGATTTCCTGTCACGCATGCTTGTCAAAACGTAAAGACGAACACGTCCGTGATAGTGTGTATGAGGTGCCTGTGACTTGTACATGGATATGCTACTTTTGAAGAAAACTTATTGGCTTCATACCAAGCTGCCAGAATTACATCAGTGTGGAATTATTCGAACGTATGAATATCATCAACCCTGGCTGTGGAGTAATAATTCTAAGTCATATCATAAGAAGGTTTACAGTGTGGACGTACAACAAACACTTTATAATAAAATCTACACCAGTTCACATTATTGCAGACAAATACGAGATTATCTAAACTGTTATTTCCTTTATAAGCACGTTTTAGATCTTCTTAGCCTCTTTTAGTGGCAAGAAACTTCAATTTTGTTCACATTCCTTCGTGTAAAGTAAAAGCTTTTTTCATTGCTGCATTCTGTTTTCAATTAGAGAACGTACAAGAAGAAAAAGATTCAAATATCTTTCTTTATTCATACTGACATAATGTTTCTAATATCGTGTATGTATCTTCAACTCACTGTGCAAGTTAACATGTGAGTAAATTTCTCGTTTTCTTACCGATCTTTACCACAAGTACCAAGTTACTTCTTTCGTTTTATTTCTTCGTTTTTTCCTTCCATGGTATAGATGTAGCCAAGAAAAGCTGCCATAGTATTGTCAACGCACAAAGATGTCTGTGAACTATACCTCGTAGGCATGGAAAACTAGCCACAACAGCGTTACAAGAGAAGAAATTTAACAGAACTTGCAGCTCTTTCTGAGAAATTTCTCTTACTTACCAAATTTCCCTCATATTGAAGATAATCACGCGATCGCAAAATTTATAGAGTGGTATTATCTCGTGTGTAATGAGTCAGTAGCGTGAATCGAGAAAAATACTGTGTTGACTTATAAACCATGACGGAGGCTTTGTGGGTGACATGGCTATGTGATAATGGCATTGAAAAACCTGCTTGGAGCATTTAGTTACCGGTTCTCAGCGAATACGTAAATAATCTGCATTTCCATGCATACCTTTCCGACAAGGATCGCAAACTGAAGATTAGATTAATAATTACAGTGCCCACATAGAAATGACAATAATTCTTACTCTCCGTGCATAACCCATGTGTGGACTGGAAAAACACTTAAAAATGATTTTCAGAGTACAATGACAGATGAACGAGTGTGACCACGGAAGAAGTTGGGTCAAAACGTGTAAACGTTTCATGTTTATTAAGCTAATTACAAGAGCCTGCTATGGGTCTGTTTTGTAACTTTCAGTTATTGGTTCCTATGTATCTTGATGAGCTGAACCCGAAAATGTCCTGAGTTCTGTTCCATCACTCCACAATGTTTTGAAAATAAAAATTTGCCAAATGTAGTAGAAGTCGAAAAACATCAAAAGTCTGAGACTTAATGACAGAGTGAAACCGGTTTGTTTGTTATAAAAAGTACTATTTTTCGGCTAATAATAGACAATAATATAATAGAGCATAGAAAACAAAAACTCGGTATTTTATTCGTTGTGTCGACTTGTTCTGCTAACCATGCTCTGTTTCAGGCTTTTCCGTGTATGTGCTCTTCTAGGATCATCTCGGTGCAACATCCAGCAAAAGTCCGCCGTCATTGTAGTATGCCATCTTGTTTTTGCCATTTCTTTGAAGTCTTAATGGAGTCTGTCGTCCACCTCTTCACTAATAGCACCCAGATTCTCAGGAAAGTAGTCCAAATGTGAATGTAGAAAATGAACCTTCAAACTCATGGAACAGCCTAAATTTGGATGCTTATGCTGCATAGCCTCAACGACACATGAAAGTCGGATGCTTCTCGTTGTCCAGAAACTTGGCCACTGCGTCTTTAAGGGAGACCCAGACTTCTTATTCAGACACTTCCGTTGCTTTTTCAGAATTTACATCTTACCAAAGTTTTCTGATGTCTGGACTCGTAAAGACACAGCTGAAAATTTTATCATGTATTTTATAGTTCTGTGCACAATATTGGTTGAATTTTAATTGATGCCCTCTTTTAATTTTGCTGTTGATGAGGCTGAAAATTTGTTACAAATGTACTGGCATCAAATGGTTCAAATGGCTCTGAGCACTATGGGACTTAACATCTATGGTCATCAGTCCCCTAGAACTTAGAACTACTTAAACCTAACTAACCTAAGGACATCACACACATCCATGCCCGAGGCAGGATTCGAACCTGCGACCGTAGCTGTCGCGTGGCTCCGGACTGAGCGCCTAGAACCGCTACACCACCGCGGCCGGCGTACTGGCATCATTTACCATCTTTTGGTAAGGCTTTCGCAAATTGCTTCATGAACTCTAATCTAGTATGTAGAGGCGGAAGGAGAACTTCCGTCGACTCGGTTTTCGGAGCACATTTTTTTCCACAGGTTCCAATGAGGCTCGTTGTGGTCAGTCTTTCTGTTTCTAATGACTGTGCCTGCCTCTACTCACGTAGAAAAACAAGGAAACTTCATGTAGCCGTCTTGCTGTCTAAGAGTCATCGATATTGCTTTCATATCATCCTACATGACCCACTTCTGATAGTCGTAGTTAATTTTCTGGGGAACAAACTGTAAATTATAGTACCGTTCCTTTAATTGTGCGGAGTGGCTATGGATACTGACGCATACCTGTCTCCGTCGTGTAGCTGGACTACTTTAAGGTTTCATTTTGAAGAATCGATTAATGGTTTCCCATCAGTAATTACATACTAAATTTGGATGTCTTAAACAGTACACACATATCATTGCGGAATATCAAGTCTCCTTCTTCGGAAATATAGAATAAAATCTTTTTCTGTGTACCTAAAACGGGAAAAGGAAGCGCCAGCTGCGAGAAAGTTCTTATCTTACAGCCCTAAACCAAGCAGTTCTGAGGACTCTTTTGTCAGATGTAAGTCGCGAATCAAATCGTGCAGCTAAGTTAGTGTAAATAGATGTGGTGCAGAAATGCCAGGTTTGTACTTTTTTATCTTTGGTTTCATCACTAGTTTCAGTTTCTGAACCATCTACTTCAGGTAGGACCCCGGTCTCACACCAGACGAGTGTAACCCTTATATGTATGTGATACAGTAATGGTGGTGTACGCGTACGTGGAGAACTTGTTTACGCAGCAATCGCCAACATATGTAGCTGAGGTAGAATAAAGGGAACCAGCCCGCAGTTGCCGAGGCATATGGAAAACCGCCTAAAAACCATCCACAGGCTGGCCAGCTCACCGGACCTTCGCATAATTCCGCCTGGCGGATTCGTGCCGGGTACCGGCGCTCCTTCCCGTTCGGAAAGCCGTGCGTTAGACCTCACGGCCAACCGACCGGGCTACTGTTTATATTGAATCCGTGAACACCAGTTGAGCAAATGTAACAATCGTCATTATAATTTTTCGGCTCTCGCCATACGTTCGGAACGTCAAACCTGAAAGCATGTTATTCACCCTTTGACCACCTTCTCAGTGCTTCACCACACGAGTAGCAAACATACTGAGGTACACAAGTTTGGTCTTAATCTCCTATCTCCAAACAGAAATACGCGAGACACACTTGATGCACGAACGATGTTACATGTCTTTTTTTGCCTTGACGCCACTGTCTCACAGAAAATACAACAAAGGAAATTTGGAGACGTTTTACAACCTCTTTACTCTATTTCGAGCACTGTTTGTTTGTTCTTCAGTTTTAATGGCATGCTGAATATTCGATGAGGTTTCGGGATTGCGGCCGGGTCATGTTGATTTCTTGCCACAATATTTCGACTGGCAACCGTCCAGCCACCTTCAGGTGAGTGTACGCCTGTGGCAAAAAGTCAACAGGATCCGGCTGCAATCCGTAAACCTCGTCGAATTTTTGCCCTATATCCGCCGACTAACACTTGCGATCTCTGAGAATACGTACGAACTGTTGCGCCACGCCACGTTTCATGACGAAAGTGCTACCATATGCTGGGTTATCATGTCATCAATTCGTTTCCATCTTAAAGTGAGAGATGGCAGCATTTAGTACGTATTTAAACCTGTCAGTGCATCTTATATTTTTGATCTTCTTTCGATACGTAACATATTTTGACAAACTGCGATTTGCAAAAATTCCGGGGTGATGGAAAAACAACTAAGGTGATTTTTGGATTCAGCGCTTAAACGTGCATGGGAATACATCGTCAAAACTTGTGAAACATAACACAATCGAAAAAAGTGCTGGCCTTTGTTATACCTTTATACGTCTGCATAGTGTTCATCAACTGCGTCGGGAAGAACTGCGTCTTTGCTCGCCTAGTTAGCACATCTGCCGTAAGTAAGAGTGAGCGCTCTAGACGGGAAAGCCTGATACCGCGGCGCGGTGCTAACTGCTAACCCACAGCTGGTTAGCGACACGTACTAATGGGCGGCATACCTGCGTGGCCACGCGTCTCCGACATTCCGAGAGAAAGACTTTCTCCTCCTGGAGGGCGACTTCTGGGTTCCGGAAGGATGTCACTGGTGGGTGGGACTGGTGACCCACATCCCGAAGCGATGCCGCCACCTCAAAAGCGGCGCGCCTTCCAAACGGCACCTCCGGAACGCGCGCTGCGTGTTTAAACGATGACCGCGCGATTCGTCACCGCGTCAGAAGTTTTCACAGTTGCGTAGGAGACTAGACTACTCCACACCGCACTACTCACGGCCGAGTTAAGCTTTTTTTGAGCTCTGAAAACTACAGGGAAATCTATGCTTGAACACAAATGCAGATACTAGCAGAACCTGCAGGTTGCGCTGTTGTACTGGTTCGTGAAAGGCACCTTTGCAGCGTCCTCAGCGCGTTTCAAATGTCATTAGTGGTCAGAACAGTGTTCTGTGTGGTTGTGAGTGCATTCTATCGGAGCTAAGTTAGTTCGAAGGTGCCCGCCCCGTTAGCTTTGCCGTCTGAAGCCGTCGGCACACGGACCGTACATCCGAACGTTGAGCGTTGAGCGTGCCGAGTTTCTGACGTCATAGTGTGGAATAGCACCTTCGGGAGTCTTTCCGAATGTGCAGAGCAATATCTACCATGGCGTTTGAGCGTTGACCAATGAAATGTCACAACGCCTACGTCACATGCACGACATCTCCTTTCAGCACAGAGCTGTGACGCGCCCTATTGGCATTCATTTCAAGCCTATACGTATATATGTCGTTTCTGAGAACCAGCTAATTGAGAATCATTTGTAAACCCGTTGTTAACCGTGTGATTCGTTGCAATAAAATAATGAGAAACACCATATTCGAGGAAAAAAATTATTGTAACTTGAGTATTATGAGAATATGCTATTTTAAGACAGCGATACACCGAGCTTCCACCAAAAACACATTGTTCTTGGTACATTTTGTTATAATTAAATTTCAATTAGTATAATTGCTACGATGAAGGCTTTTAGCATGTGGTAACATGTTAGGATTGGCTGTAAACGGCAAGTTGTCTGTTTAGCATAGTGAGTAGCGTTGCTGATTATCAACATAATACGCGATGTGTTGATTTGCGCCTCGCCATGTCTGCACATTTTTTCCCTAAATGCGCGTTTTTAATAGATTCTGATGCTTTATTATTAGTTTGCCGGCCGGAGTGGCCGTGCGGTTCTAGGCGCTACAGTCTGGAGCCGAGCGACCGCTACGGTCGCAGGTTCTAATCCTGCCTCGGGCATGGATGTGTGTGATGTCCTTAGGTTAGTTATGTTTAATTTATTTCTAAGTTCTAGGCGACTGATGACCTCAGAAGGTAAGTCGCATAGTGCTCAGAGCCATTTGAACCATTTTATTATTAGTTTAATGTAAGCATATAGTACAATATTACACGTTATGTCGATAAAGATATTTTGCTCCTTTTTCTTTTCAGTTTCGTAATTCAGATGTTCTAATGATTCTGCTACTGGGTAGGAACAGTGATCAAGTAAGAATGTGAGAAAGATAAATAATGTTTATCTTATGTGGAAAACTGTTGCAAATTCATGTCGCACTGTTTGTAACGGAACTTTTAAAAACCTTTGTCCTTATTGATTGGACATGGTTCTTTCCTTTGTGTCTTAAAACATGTGCGTGGATATGCAAGATTTTATTTGTGTATATTACGTATAGAACAACGTGACTTGGATGTAGACAGTGCAGGAAATGTGCGTTTTAATAGAGCTAAAGTGGGAATTTTACGCACGCCCCGTTGAGTAAACGGTGTAATTTACGAACTAGAAACATCCCACAACTGCTCCTGGACTGCATTGCGATCGCGTATACCACGTTAGGTCCCACGTACCGTATGCACAAGCCGCATCGTTCCTGAGCGTTCAGCAGTACGTTGGACTCAGCACGCTCAACGCTGACGTTCGACAGCGCCGTCCGTGTGCTGACGGCTTAACGCACTGCTTTCCGGGCGGGAAGGCGTGCCGGCGGACTTGTGTCGAGGTCCGGTGAGCCGGCTAACCTGTGGATGGTTTTTAAGGCGGTTTTCGTTCGCCTCGGCGAATGCGGGCTGGTTCCCCTCATTCCGCCTCAGTTACACTATGTCGGCGATTGCTGCGCAAACACTTTCTCCACCTACGCGCGCACCATAATTACTCTAGCATGCAAACATTGGGGTTACACTTGTCTGGTGTGAGACGTTCCCGGGGAGTCCACTTGGGGCCGAACCGCACAATAATCCTGGTTTGTGTGTGGGGCGGCGGTGGGGTGAGTAAACTGCTGTAGCCTGTTGCGAGGTTGTGTACCACTGAGGGCTGCGGTGGGGACGACTCTCCGTCGGTTCTAGGTCCCTGGTTTCATACAATACAATACAATACAGCTTAGAACACAAGGAAATTGTTGGTATTCGTGCGGTAAGTGCTCCCGTAAACAATGTGGCAGAAGTTGGCTCTGAGCACTATGCGACTTAACTTCTGAGGTCATCAGTCGCCTGGAACTTAGAACTAATTAAACCTAACTAACCTAAGGACATCACACACATCCATGCCCGAAGTAGGATTAGAACCTGCGACCGTAGCGGTCGCTTGGTTCCAGACTGTAACGCCTAGAACCGCACAGCCACTCCGGCCGGTGGCCGAAGTATTTGGTGTTTCAAGAGGCACTTTATCGAAGATTTATACGACATACAGAGAAAGTGGAGAAACATCAGCCGCTAATCACGATGGGGGCGAAGGTTTCTATTAAGTAACGTAAGAGACGGTCACTGAAGAGCGTTGTGACGAGAAATCAGAGGACGACAACCTCAAAAATCACTGTAGAACTCAATGTAGCACTCAAGAATCCTGTCAGAGCAAAAACAACACGAAGGCATCAACACAGGCTGCGAATTTCAATAGGAGCTGGAATTCCAAAATCACTCATCAGTGATGCAAATGCCCATAAGAGGAAAACGTGGTGTCGAAGTCATAATACCCGGACTTTGTCACAATGGAAGAAAGTCACTTGGGAAGGTGAGTTTTTTTTTTTTTTTTTTTTTTTTTTTTTTTTTTTTTTTTTTTTTTGGGCACTGTTTCCAACTACTGGCCGAATTTATGTCTCAAATGTGACCATGGTGCTGGTTCGGTGATGATTTGGGAAGTCACATGGTGGTACTCTGCACTGTGGCATTGCTGCCAAGGATTATCTGACCATTTTGACTGATCTTGGAGATGATTTGTTCCAAGAAAATTGGGTTCCTGTTCGCAGAGTTGGCATCGTCCTGGACTACTTTTGTGAACACGAGGATGAAATGCCGCTTCGCCCGGCGACTGCAGCCACCAGATCTCAGTATTGAACCTTTTTGGTCTACTTTCGGAAGAAGTGTGTTTGGTCGCAATCCACCTCCGTCATCATTACCTGAACTTGGTACTATTTCGCAGGAGGAATGGTATAAGACTCCCTTGAAAAACATACAGGATTTGAGTTGCTTATTGTTTTTCCACTTTTTATTAGGCATGGTAATGTGTTTTTGCCATTTCGATATTTTTGTCAATCCCTGTGCATTACACAAGTTGAACTCGTAAAACTGGTCAGAATGTAGACATTGTAATAGACCTATTAAGCTGCTGCCTGAGTTAGGTAACAGATTGGCGAAGACAGTAACTGGAGTGTGGCAACTGGAGCGCACGGGCTGGTCATGTTCTTGGGGGGGGGGGGGGGGGGTGGGAGGCGGGAGATTTGTGACAGGTGTAAAAAGTGAGGAAGTGCTAAAGAAAATGGGAAGAGGGACAGCAAGGTAGGAGAAGGAAAAGCCGTGCGGTTCTGGCGCTGCAGTCCGGAACTGCGGGACTGCTGCGGTCGCAGGTTCGAATCCTGCATCGGGCGTGGGTGTGTGTGATGTCCTTAGGTTAGTTAGGTTTAAGTAGTTCTAAGTTCTAGGGGACTTACGGCCTAAGATGTTGAGTCCCATAGTGCTCAGAGCCATTTGAACCATTTTTAGGAGAAGGAAAAGAATTAAAGGTAAAAGTAACTTCAGGCGAGACACAGAGAAGTCTGTTGGGACTCTTAACAAATGGCATTCCAAAACGCGGGCTAAATAGTTCAAACAATGCTGGAATGAGGGAAAATTTTTTTGACTTGAGAGAAATATCGAAGGGAGTCCCATGGGGTAAAGTTTTGAGCCCATTGCTATTCCTTATATGTGCGTGAATGACCTTCCTCTTAAAATTAACCAAGACCAATTTTTACATTTTGCACACGATACTACTGTCATAATACATTCCATTAGATAGCAACAGAAGAAATAATTAATGACGTTTTTCACATAGTTATTGAGTATCTGAAAACGGAATCTCCATAAAATTTGAAAGAATGCAGTATACTCATTTGTCTACAGCGCTACTATGTATCTCATGGAGGAACAGTGCGAGTTGAGTTTCGCATGATCTCTGTTTGTGGAACCCATGTTGATTTTTATAGAGAAGAATTCCGCTCTCGAAAAACGTTGTAATACGTGAGCGCAAAACATGTACCATAATTCTACAACAGATTGACGTCACCGATATAGACCAATAATTGTCCTACGACGATTCTTGAAAACGGGAATAACTAGCGCTTGTTTCGAGTCGCTATGCATCCTTCGTTGCTCTAGCGATCTACCATAAACTGTTGCTAGGGGAAATTGCTCCGTATCATCTTTGTAGAATCTTAACGAGTATCCCATCCGGTCCTGTTGCCTTGCCACAGCCAAGTGACTGTAGTTGATTTTGTATCTCGCCATCGGTTGTCTCATCTGTCTGCTATGTTCCGCAGCGCACAGTGCTGTAAAATACTTTAATATCCTATCACATTTTGAGTTTTTTTAAGAGCAGTTAGTGGACCACGTTCTAACCAAGTAATACACCCCTATGCTGCAACACCAACTCCTCCGTACTCCACAGTTCAGGCTACACATCACGGCATGTAGCGTTCTCCAGGCTTCCACAATACAAAAAAAAATCACTCCCAATACGTTAAGACGTGATTCTCCACCTACGCGCTGTGATTTAGGCTGTCTGCGCGGTTCCTACAGCACCGATACGTAGGAGGCTGAGCATTTATGTAGAGAAGTGATTTAATACACTGTTTTGAAATTTGTCGTCTACCTTCAAGCGTTTTCCAGTTCCAGGCTTCTCAGCATGTCCGTGACTCGAAGAAGCTTATGACCATTCCTGCCGCCCTTCTTTCTATTCATTCATTATCCACTGCCGGCCCATTTTTGTAGGAATCCCACATACTTAAGCAATATTCTAAAGAGGGAAGGACAAGCGACTTACAAGCAGCCTCCTTTGTAAGCTGAATGTTTTTTCGCAACATATTGTCAGTGAACACAAGTATGCTACCTACCTTATTTACAACTAAGCCTGAGTGATCATTCGGTTTTGTATCACTACAGATTGTTACGCTGACTCACAGATGCTGTAGTGCTGAGGTACTACTTTTCTACGTTATACGAAGTGCATAATTTTACATTTACGTTCATTTAAAGCAAGCTCTACGCTGGAATCTTATCTAGATCTGACTAGACGTTTGTGCAGCTTTTTCAAATAGTACTTTCTTGTAGACCATTATCTGCAAGAAGTTTGAGGTTGCGATTAATACAATCTTCCAGGCCATTTTATACAACATGTTAGTTACAGTTAGTTTAAGCTATAGATTATTTGAACCATATTCTAACGAAATGTTGTAGAAGTAGTCCGTTTACAGGATATGTGTACGTGACTAGTTTTAAGATTATTGAACATATTATTTTTCAGCCCTACTCGTGCAACTGCACTGAAAAACTAGTTTCGTTCCTCTTGGGCTATCAATTTTTAAATAAAATATTAGTTTGGGAAATAGGGGCTTAAGATTTGCTTTGCTACCCATCATTCATTTCGCATTATTGTGAAAAAAAAAAGTTTGTCGGTGCATATTGAACTCATGTCTGAGCCACTGACAGCTTTAGTATTCTATAATAAAGGTCGATATGTGCTTCCTTTTTGTGAAGGTGCTGTTACAATGCAATAACTCCACGGAGTAATACCAACAAGACAGCTGCAGTTCAACTCCACGTATTATTCTTGCTGCTCACATTTTTCCAATAAAAACTTCTTTGTAAGTGATGAGTTACCGCAGACAACTATTTTGTAAGACACTATTGATTGAAAAAGTGCAAAATATATTAGGAAGTTGATTTGTGTGTTTGAAAGACGAGCAGTTGTACGAAGAGCGGAAGTAGCTGAACTTAATTGTCTGAGCAGCTTCTTCCAGTTCGATATGTAGTCCAGAAATTGGGAGCTTCTAGCCTGCTTACTGACGCCTGTTCGTCCGCTTTTAGTATCTCAACATAGCACTGCAGGCAGCTGTGCTTAGCTTGATCCGTGTTCCTTGACTTCAGGAAGGCATTTGGCACCGTCCCGCACTGCCGTTTGGTAACAGAAATATGAGCTTACCGAGTAGTCCGCAGCTCGTGGTCGTGCGGTAGCGTTCTCGCTTCCCGCGCCCGGGTTCCCGGGTTCTATTCCCGGCGGGGTCAGGGATTTTCTCTACCTCGTGATGACTGGGTGTTGTGTGATGTCCTTAGGTTAGTTAGGTTTAAGTAGTTCTAGGGGACTGATGACCATAGCTGATAAGTCCCATATTCCTCAGAGGCATTTGAGGCTTACCGAGTATCGGACCAGATTTGCGACTTGATTCAAGACTTCCTTGCAGATATAATGCAGTACGTCGCTCTTAACAGAACAAAGTCGACAGGTGTGAAGATGTCTTCCAGAGTACCTCAAGCAAGTGTGACAGGACTGTTACTGTTTTAGAATTTGTGGTAACGACCTAGTAGAATGCGTAGGAGGGTCTTAATGACTGTTCGCAGATGATACGGTTTTCTATAAGAAAGTAGCAACGCCAGAAGACAGTATTGATTTGCAGAGGACAGCAGGCTCTTTTAGTTCATACTACACGCTGGTAACTGTAACATACTGAGCACAGGAAAAGAAATCCACTACTGAAGAACTGCACCATTGATGATAAATTTGCTGGGAAAAGTATTTATCATAAAACATCTAGGAACAGATATCCACAGTGATCTTAAGTGGAATGACCATGCAAACCAAATAGTAGGAAAAGCAGATGCCAGACTGAAATTCACAGGAAGAATCTTAAGGAAATGCAACTAATCTACGAACGGAGTGGCTTACAAGGCGCTTGGTCGACCGATTCTTGAGTACTGTTCATCAATAATCTGGGATCATTATTAAGGAGGACTGACAGAAAAGATACAGGATATCCAACGAAGAGCGGCAAGGATCCTCACAAGATTGTTTAGCCCGGGCGAGAGCATTGCAGAGATGCTCAACAAACTCTAGTGCAAGACATTACAAGTGAGGCGTCGTACATCACGGAGATGTTTACTATTGAAATTTTAAAAGAGCACTTTCCGGAAAGAGTCGAACAACTTATTACTTCCTCCCACATAGATCCCATGAAATGACACGACAGCAAAATTCGAGAAATTAAAGCTAATACAGAAGCTTACCGACCTTCTTCCCATGAGCCATTCGCGAGTGGAACGGGAGTGAAGGATCAGTTCGTAGTAGCAGAAGTAACCTCCGCCACACACCATTAAGTGGCTTGCCAATTATGACGTAAATGTAGATGCGCACATTGGAGAAACAGATAAAGGCGATGACAGTATCAATATGCCAATGAACTCTGTCATAAAGGAGTGTCTTTGAGTCACCTTGGGAAGTTAGAACGATGAATTCGTTCCAGACCGCAGCGCAGGAAGTTATTGCCTTCTCTGAATTTGGCTCGTGAAGAAGAACGTGCTGCAATTCCTACACATTCAGATGCCTTATTGAAAGTGTGCCCAGCGGAGTTCAAGTCATAAAGGTTAAGGGTGGACACACCCAATATTAATGATGGCCAATAGGTGTCCGGATGCTTGTGATCAGGCAGTGTGCGCGCGGGCGGGCCTCGTGACACGCCACTCCTTGGCGCGCCGGCCACTTTCCTGGTGTCAGAGGAGTCGTCGCCGACTGGAGGGGAAAGCGGCTCTGGGCTTCCGGCCGGGGCCCCAGTTGCCTGCGTGACCCGGTTAGGGCGGGCGGCCGGTCGCCGCGCCTCCACACGGCTCAGCACGGCACGGAACGGCGGTGAGCAGCGCCCACTACTTTTTTCCGCCGCGTGTCACTCGCGCTCCGAGCCCACAATCTGCCTAAGTGCCGGCCACTTCCTCGGACACTGCACTCAACACTGTGCATGCCACTTCCGCCGCTGCCGAGGCCGTCAGTGGCGGCCGAGTGGCCTCGAACGCAGCGCCCAGAAGAAGACCTGCGCGCTGTGGGCAGCCAGATTTCCATTCGACTCCATCATCGTTTATTTCTTTCATTTTTATCACGTTTTTATTAGGTCGCTCACTTGTCTCTCTGTCTGTTCGGTAGAGATCTTGCAACTGATTCCAAACTAAGTTTCCAGTTAGCTAGAGACTTAAAATTTTAACTACAGCTAAGAACTGGCTGCCAATGCAATATTAACTCGCTTTATTATCTTTGTGTTCCAATAAGCTCCCAGTGGGACGGGGGTGAAAAATGGTTCAAATGGGTTTGAGCACTATGGGACTTAACTTCTGAGACCATCAGTCCCTAGAACTTGGAACTACTAACCTAAGGACATCACACACATTCATGTCCGAGGCAGGATTCGAACCTGCGGTCGTATCGGTCGCACGGTTCCAGACTGTAGCGCCTAGAACCGCTCGGCCATTCCGGCCGGCTGACGGGGGTGAAAAGTGTTGGTAACACAAGGCATCTCAGCTGCCCTGCAGGCCAACGTGTTACGCAGATGGTATCGGAATGTGTTCCTGCGGGTATGCGAGTGGATGGCGTGGCTAACCAGAGAGAGGGGGAAGGAGGAGGTTCAAAAATGGTTCAAATGGCTCTGAACACTAAGGGACTTAACTTCTGAGGTCATCAGTTCCCTAAAACTTAGAACTACTTAAACCTAACTAACCTAAGGACATCACACACCCATGCCCAAGGCAGGATTCGAACCTGCGACTGTAGCGGTTGCGCAGTTCCAGACTTAGCGCCTAGAACTGAAGGAGGAGGCTGATATCGATTTCTTGCCTGCCTCGCCAGTACAAATTTTGCAATGATTTTAAACGAACTTGCCAGTGAGGTAGAGACTTTAAATTTAGGAGCAGCTCGAAACTGGAGTAGCTCAAAAGTGGACTACGCAACATTAATTCGTTTTATTCTCTCGTTTGTGGCAGATGGCACTTTGTATACCCGTACCATTTCCCCCAGTCTTGTTCCAGTCCTGAATGATTCGTGCGAAGAAATAATCTGCAAAAATTTTGCTTGCACGATAAATCACACATATCTAAAGGCTGTAAATTTAACTAAGTACACGGGGCCTAGATTTACGAATGTTTAAATGTGTTTGTGAATTCGTAAGGGACCAAACTGCTTAGGTCATCGGTCTCTAGACTACTTAAACTAACTTAAACTAACCTGTGCTAAGAACAACACACACACACCGTTGCCAGAGGAAGGACCTCCGGCGGGAGGAGCCGCGCAGTCCGTGACATGACGCCTCAAACCTAGAATTACAAAAACTTAAATTACAACGATGACATAGATAATGTTTTGGTGAAAGCAAACCAAAGACTGCGATTTATTGGCAGACACTTAGAAAATACCACAGGTCTACTAAAGAGACTGCTTAGACTATACTTGTCTGCCCTCTTTTGAAGTACTGCTGTGCGATGCAGGATCCGCATCAGATAGAATTGACGGAGGACATCGAAAAAGTCCAAATAAGGGCGGCTCGTTTTGTATTATCGGGAAATATGGAAGAGAGATTGCCACGGATACGATTCGTTAATTCGAGTGGCAATCTAATACAAAAGCGTTTTTCGTTGCAGCAGCCCTCATGGAATTTCAATCTGAAATTTTTGTTGGCAGCCACTTACATAGCAAGAAATGATCATCACAGTAAAATAAGAGAAATCAGAGCTCGCACGGAAAAAGTTACGTGTTCGAATTCCCGCGCGCTACTCCAGATTGGAACGGTAGATAAATAGCTCGAAAGTGGTTAATGAACCCTTTTCCAGGGACTTAATTGTGAAATGCAGAGTATTCATACAGATGTAGTTGTAGAATAGCTGGTAAGCCTCCGCGTGTGCTCGAATCTCTCTCATTCGAGGTCTTTTAGTGAGATATACCAACATGTTGGTCGAGTCAAGCGAAGATAAAATGAAATAAATCAGAAATTTACCACATGTCTCTGTTGTTATCTCATCAAACCGTTTGAAATCGACTGAAAAATTTCACATGCACAAGAATAAAAAGCATAAAATAATTACTTTAAAAAAAAGAATTCGTAATACACTACGCTTTTCGCTTTAAATCTTACAAGTATTTTCATACATACCCGTACATACATACCCAGCTATCACTGGTCCTGCTTCCACAAATTGCCTCCATTCCTACCTGTTTTGTGATCGGTTCCTCCAAGTGTCTCCAACGGCCATGTCCGTCACCAGATCATCCATCAAGCGCTGCCTTTGTCGTCTTATGGGGCGTCTCGTGTTTAGTTTCACCTCAAATGCCTTCTTCATCTGTCTTACTTCTGGCACACGCGCTACATGGTCCACTCACTGGATTCTTCTGATCTTCAGCTTTCGTAAGGTTGCTGGCTGTTGCACCAAGAGGTAGATTTCATCGTTCTTCCTCCTCCTGCATTTTCCTTTATCTAAGATCGGTCGCCAAATCTTCCTCATTACTCTGGTTTCAGATATTAACAGTTTTTCATTTTCACGTTTAGCCATGCTCCAGATTTCTGAACCGTACATTAGTGCTGACCATAACAGTATGTTATAGGTTGTCATCTTAGTGTTCGCTGATATTCGTTTTGAACTGAGCATCTCCCTGAGAGTATACTTGTATTTTATTCTCGCTGATAATCTTTACATGATGTCCACTCCTATGATGTTGTGAACGGTAAAACAAGATCACAAGTGTCTGAACTGGTGAACTCTGCTGAAATGCATGCGACCTTTCTCGAGAAATTCTTCCTGCTCTTGTCTTCTTCTTTGTTAATGGCACTTCACTAACTTTTCCGGACACTGGATTTCCTGTCGGATCGTCTTTGTAAATAGTGGGAAGTGGAACTCAGTTTTCAGTCTCACCCAATGAGCGAAAGACACTGCGTTAGTCACACGACCATTTTCAAACAGGGTGACAAAATTTCCAATTAAGCAACCTGGGAACTCTCACGTCTTCTCACTCTACCTCCGTATTGTGGTATCTCTCAGAGTTGGTTGCCTAGCGGACTGTTCACCACAAGCAACTGTTTCAAGTATTTGGCAGCTTTCCTGTCTTGTCAAGAAGGCAGCAAATGAAGAACAAATCCACTTGTTTGTTATGGTAAATCGTGAGCTTTGCTCAACTGTCCCCAGGAGTTTATGACTCAGTGTCATCGCTTTGCTTTCTGTCAGGCTTTAAATGGAGCAACTACTTCAGAGCGAAGCAGAGACTTAAGCTAAACTTTACCCGTCAGGTGTTTGTAAAAATCTCACATGCAGGTGCAGCCTAAGTGGATTCCTCTTGTCTGGAGCACCTGCAAATCACATGATCTCGAGAAAATCATCATAGTCACACTTCTGCTGAAAATCAGTACAAATAAAAATGGGGAGTAAATAACGATTTATTAACAGCCTACAGTTCTCAGTTGTTTGATTTAGTAATAGAAACAGGAAGAATAATTCAAAATGGTTCAAATGGCTCTGAGCACTATGAGACTTAACTGCTGTGGTCATCAGTCCCCTAGAACTTAGAACTACTTAAACCTAACTAACCTAAGGACATCACATACATCCATGCCCGAGGCAGGATTAGAACCTGCGACCGTAGCGGTCGCGCGGTCCCAGACTGTAGCGCCTAGAACCGCTCGCCCACTCCGACCGGCAAGAGTAGTTGATTCGTTGTAAGATGTATAGTCTTTTTCCTGCCTTGTATTCCAGCTTGAAATTCATCTCTCCCTCAGAGACCAATCGCAGGTCTCATCAATATGTAAACTACTATACCTTTTTCCATGTCTCCATGTATCATATACCCCACGTATATTAAGGTCACCAGGTGTGAGATAAGGGCTATCAATCTTCGAGACTTACGTAGGCACACTGAATACCTCAGTTCAACTCTACCTGCAATTCATTCACTGTGTTATTGAAATGAGGTAGATTATTAGTTCTAGATGGTCAGCTACAGGAAAATGTTTATATACAGGGTGAATCACTAACTATTTCCACCTAGAATAACTCCGAATGTACGATAGCAGCTGAAAAGTTTGTGGGACAAATGTTGCATGGGACAACGGGGGCCATAATATGACCTTGGATTTTTGTTTCTAGGAGGTTTCACTTCAGAGATCCGAAGATTAACTTTGTTTGGTTTTTTTATTGGATGCTATAGTTTGGTGCTTGTTTTCTGATAGCTGCTATCGAGACGAATCCAATTATGTGTAACAGTAAGGTCTTTCAAGGTCAACGAAGGTCACAAATGTGGCATGAATGTCCGTTTACAGAAGGTGTTCGAAGTGATGACCATAGGTATCAATACAGTGCTGCAATCTTCTTATCATGGACTGAATTGTATTCCTTGTCACATCGGCACTTATCGAACCACATGCTCTGACAGTTCTCTCTCGCGTATCTTCAGGTGTAGTTGGAACGTCTTTATGAACAATGGCTCTTACGAACCACCACAAGAACAAATCAAGAGTGCGTTCAGAATATCTTTCAGTATATAAGTCTCTAACTCTCACTAAATTTTATTGGCATTCTCCGTAAATGAGGAGCATATCTACTTGTTCTTCGAAGGAATACATCATTCACATTCGCTTGATTTGACGATTCTAGTCTTGCCGTTCCTATTAGTGTTGTATTGCGAAACCGCCGAATGGTGTTTACATGTCAGTGGCACACTAGAATGATACGCCGTTTCCGTGTTTATTTACTATTTGTACGTTATACGAGAGAGAATGGTCAGTGTACGTATTTCGGTAAGTGCCGAATTGAAAAGGAATACCACTCAATCCATGATAAGAAGATTGCAGCACTGTATTGATACCAATGGTCATCACTTCGAACACTTTCTATAAACTGACGTCCTTTCCACCTTCGTGAACTTCGTTTGACCTTGAAAGACCTTACTGTCACACATCATTGGATTCGTCTCGATAGCCCCTATCAGGTAATAAGTACCAAATTATGGCATCCCATTTTAAAAAAAAGTTGACCTTCATATCTATGACGCAACCCCACCTAGCAACAAAAAAACCAACGTTACATCATGGTCCCCGTTGTCCCATGCAACTTTTGTCACACAAACTTTTCAGCTCCTATCATACTTTCGGAATTATTCTAGGTGGCAATAGTTAGCGACTCACCCTGTATGGTTAATGCGAGGGAAACACACGAACAGAAAAATAAATATCAAATAATTTTCATTTATTAAAAGGAAGTCATTTTTCTGCGTAGTCTGTTCTTTTATACTACAATAAAAATTTTATTTCATTTTTTGGCACTTAGCCCATTTCACCGTTTCAGGAATTATCTAACCAAATCACAATAAAATCTGTTGTGCTTACAGCATATTATATTTCATATACCAGGAAACGGTGGGCGGGGGCGGGGGGGGGGGGGGGGAGGGTTGAACGATAATCCACATACAATGATACCCATAGTAACGGTTTCTTGCAACCATGGTAGGTACGGACCAAGGATCACAAACGAGAAGTCCACATGTAAATGGAAAATGTGTAGCCATTATGCTAGTTTGCCACTGTCTCAGCACATACAACAAGATACATTACTTAGCATGACTACTGACGTGAAAATACACATACCCTGTGAACGTCTTAAACTCATACACGATGCATTTCAATAAACTTGGCAGCACAATAGTGACGTCAAAGATTGCGCTGCGCCGGCCGCGGTGGTCTCGCGGTTCTAGGCGCGCAGTCCGGAACCGCGCGACTGCTACGGTCGCAGGTTCGAATCCTGCCTCGGGCATGGATGTGTGTGCTGTCCTTAGGTTAGTTAGGTTTAACTAGTTCTAAGTTCAAGGGGACTGGTGACCTAAGATGTTAAGTCCCATAGTGCTCAGAGCCATTTTTTTATTGCGCTGCTGCGTTCACATCAGGCCACTAACACGTCCAGTGTCTCGTCCACCTTAATATAATTTTTCCCCATTACCTCACAGTCACTGCTTTCCATTTGTTGTAATAAACTCTTGATTGTCTTGCTTGGAAGTGTTAATAACCAACTTCTGTAACTCATATACAGGTTATGCTTCCATGCAAATTTCCGTAGACAGTAGATTTGCGCCACGCTCTGGCTATGCCCATGTTTAGTTCCTCTTGACTATGCATTTCTGACAGTAATGGGAAAATTCGTTCTCTGTCACATGCGTATTAACGAGGTTACAGATTACGGCATTTGAGTTCCCTGGACTCGTTAGCTGCCATACAACGCCAGCTGGAAGATGAGCAAGCCCTCTAGCCAAGTTTATCTGCGAGTTCCTGGGAATGTTCACGCGGTAGAAGCTGCTTGGAGAAAGTAATTCACCTAGCGTCCACTTTTTGTAACTCTTTCTCATGGGCACTGCAGAGGCACTGATTACTTCGTCACTTGCGCAGTAAAATGAGATATTGCAAAGTCAGTGTAGACAATGACCATTTTGGCGTCAGCAAAAGGCTTGGGACACAGGATGAACTGACAGGCAAGGTTTAATTAATCTGTCAGCTGGTGATGCGATTTGACGGGGGGGGGGGGGGGGGTTGGGAACGTGGGGGGAGGGGGAGAGCTGTGACAAGAATTGGCACATGTAGCACACGTTATTGAGGACACTTGTGTTGCAGCAGGTACGAAAGAGAGGTGAGCACAGCATACATTGTAAAGGTAGCATCGCAAATCCAATTGATAAGGTGATGACCAAAGGATGACAAAGACAAGTTCTTCGAAATGAGTATTGCACGTTTTCTATTCTGATTTCTGAGATTTTTCAGACGTGGTTGATACTAGGTATTTTTTCGGGAGTTCCACCCAGATGACACGTCTAAAGAAAAAATTGTATATTTTTACAGAAGACCAACTCGACATGTTCTGTGCAACTAGTCTAATTTTATATCGTATGTTTCAGTTCTGAACAACTGGTCTTTTGAATCATCGGTCTTCTGATTGGTTTTATGAGGCCCACCACTAATTTCTCTTCTATGTTAAGCTTTTCATTTCACGATAGCACTGGCAGCTAATGCCCTGAATTATTTTCTGGGCGTCTCTATCTTCCTCTACAGTTTTTAACCTCTACAGCTCCTTCTAGTACCATCGAAGTCATTCCTCGATGTCTTAACAGATGTTCAAGCATCCTGTCCCTTCTTCTTGTCAGTGTGTTCCGCATATTCTTTTCCTCTCCGATTCTGCGCAGAACCTCCTCATTCCTTACCTTTCTAGTCCACCTAATTTACATTCGTCTGTATCACCCATCTCAAATGTTTCCGTTATCTTCTGTTCCGGTTTTCCCACAGTCCATGCTTCACTGCCATGCAATGCTCTGCTCCAAACGCACATTGTTTGATACTAGTAGACTTCTCGTGGCCAAGAATTCCCTTTTTGGCAGTGCTAGTCTACTTTTTATGTCCTTCTTTCTCCCTCCGTCATTGGTTATTTCGCTTCCTAGGTAGCAGAATTCCTTCATTTAATCTGCTTCATGACCACCAATCCTGATGTTAAGTTTCTCGCTGTTCCCAATTCTGCTACTTATAATTACTTTCGTCTTTCATCTGTCCACTCTCAATTCATATACTGTACTCATTGGACTGTCCATTCCAGTCAACAGATCCCGTAGTTCTTCACTTTCACTGATGATAGCATTGTATTCAGTGAATCGTGTACCTGGTAGCCTTCCCCCTTGAATTTTAATTCCACTGTTGAACCTTTCTTTTATTTTCGTCATTGTTTCTTCGATCTATAGACCGAACAGTAGGGGCGAAAGACTAAACCCCTGTCTTACACCCTTTTTAATGCGAGCACGTTGTTCTTGCAAATAATAAGCATACCAAAAGCCCATTAAACTCTGCAACCTAAGTACTGCAGGCATATGAGCATTTTCGACATTTTTCTTTTTCCATAATGACTTATCATCAACAGGCTGAGACGAGGCTTTTAGGTTCAAAGTGAAACTTCCACACCACTTTACAATGTGTTTTGAAATGAACTTCCCCAACAGGTGACCTTCGTCTTTTACATGCCTCTGACGGCGAGACGGAAAATACCGCTTGAATCAACTCAAATAATCCTTTAATGTGAAAAAAGTGGACTGACCCGAAGTTAAATCAGTTATCGAAGCAGTGCGGAATAACTCAGAAGGTTCAATGCCACTGTACAGTTTGCGTCTGCCAAGAATGTGCAGATAACAGTCAGTGTTACTTTTGTAACTCACAGTAGACTGAATCTGGAACTTCTTTGGTTGTTTAAAACTCTTTGAGGCAGCAACCAGCCATAAATTTTATTTAAGTTCCTTTATTCAAGTGGCACCATCACCGGTTTTGAATCATAACAATTCATCGTCAGAGGGCTTTCATGCTTTCATTAGAACATGTAGTGCATCTATCAAAACATGTGATGCATGTTATAAATGTATTCTGTGACAAATCTAAAATTCTCAGTGATACAAATTTTCGTGGGCAACGATAAGAACGTGGTGGAAATGTATTCTGTGACAAATCTAACGCGCTCAATGATAAAAATTTTATGTGTGCAACGATAAGAATGTGGTGAAAATTACGAACATCATTTGTTGAACGAAAACTACGAAAACAAATACTCCAGACCGACATTTCACGACAACTAATCAATAAAAGACGCATCACATGTTCTAATGAAAGTCTGAAAGTCGTCTGACGATGAATTGTAATGATTTGAAATCGGTAATGGTACCTTTTGAATAAAGGAACTTAAAATAAATTTGTGGCTGGCTGCTGTCTCAACACCTTCACCACATGTTCTAATGAAAGTATGAAAGCCGTCTGACGATGAATTGTAATGATTCGAAACCGGTAATGGTACCTTTTGAATAAAGGAACTTAAAATAAATTTGTGGCCGGTTGCTGTCTCAACACCTTCAACATTAGTTTTCAAATAACAGACACGGTCTCCAACCATGTCATCATATGATAAAATTGTTTAAAACTCGTTTTGAACCAGGTACACTTGTAACGGAAAGCTATTCTATGCTCCTAGTGATATTCAGTCACACCGCTGTGCTCTCAGCTTCTCTAGCGAAACTCTTCGATAGCATAGACCATAATGCGGGCATCACAGACCCAGATGTGAGTAGACTGCTGTCTCAAGTCACTCACAAACTCAACATTTATAAACTCAAACTACGGATGTATTTGGCTAAAAGACCTCCACTCAGAAGGAACCTCGAAAAGAAACAAAGATACCTCCACAGACTCCAGAAAACACAAACTAACTTAAATTACCAGTAATTAATAAATAAGCTTCCATTTACGTGTATTTGGATCCCATTATATTCCTCGAATACTGGATTTTAAGAATCAGTAAAATAAGCCATCCCTGTCTTGTGAACTACGAGCAGCATTCACAGGAGTTTAGAATAATTATTTCATACCTTAGCGGAGGGAGGGGGGAGGGGGAGATGTTCAAGTCTATCACACGTCCTAGAGAACAATTGCTAAGTATTAGAACGAACAGTCGCATTTAGCATGCGAAATTACAATCCAATAATCCGGAAAAACAACAGCTCATTTGAAACTAAACTAAAATGCGTGCACATGTATCGGATATTTTTTGTGATAAGTTTCATTATCAGCATTAACACGTGCGATATCACTTTACTCGCCTTTCGAAGAGCTCTATAAAGGCGTTAATCAACTTTATACAAGAGTGAAGAACTTTACATGCAACAAAATTACGTGCCCCTCTGCTTAATGTCAGACACCTAAAACCTCTTTTCGATATCTTCAAATGTTCACGAAATAAAAGAGGTGCAAGTTTTATGTAGATAACTCTTTATAATCCAGTGGCTCGAGAGTGCCCGTTTGCTCAGTGCTGGCCCGTCCCCAGTTAACAGAAAAACTGGTATGTTTGTTGGTGAATAACGCAACCAACCACGAATGTTTTTAAAATGCTTTATTTCAGTGCCATAACCGGTTTCGGGCTTTCGTGACCATCTTCAGACGGCGATCGTTTTCGGTTCCATTGATGTTTTCGTCAGCAAAATGTCGTCTGCTCCTTCACTGTAGAAAAATATTTGTATATTTAGCACCGCTTCATATGCTACTACCTTAGCGCGCGCCAGCTGCCTCGCTCGCATAGGCAATATGGCCTGCAGAGATTTTTTTCTATTTTTATTTAAACAAATTTTTCTGTTGGTCACAAAAAATACCTTCTAAGATTATAAATTTAATTAAGGCCATATAAGCATGGCCTTTCCAAAATGTACTTCTGACTAATAAGCGATTCAGGTAGCTGAAGTCCAAAGTCTATGTTAATCATGACTTTTGTGTTCTTGTGGAGATATTTCCATACCAACTTTCATCCCCTAAAAAATCTTTCTTTATATCTAACCGAGAAGTGAAATACCAATTTTCATATAGGGTGACAGTTACTGAATTACATGAAAAGAAAAAACGTAAATTAGTTGCAAAGTACGGCGTGTGCATACACTTTATTCAACATGTAAACGTCGCTACAGATATTCGGATTTAGTTTATGACATGTTCGATACGTCTACATAGTTGTCGATGATGTGGTGCAAACGAATAGGGAAATTCTGCATGTCCGCTGACGTGTCGGGACGTCGATGCTGTCCATGACGTCCTGGATGACTGTTTTAAGATTAGCAGTGGTTTTGAGGTTATTGCTGTAATATAGCCCCTAAAAACAGAGTAGCTTGTGTTCAGATCCGAAGAATATGGCGGCCAGTCGATGCCCATGACGGAAGTGTCTGGATACCCAAGAGCCAGAATGCGGTCCCAGATGTGCTTCTGCAGGACATCAAACACTCTCCTGCTTCGGTGGGGTCGATATCCGCCTTGCATGCACCACATCTTGTCGAAATCAAGGTCACTTTGGAAAATGACCATGAAATCATCTTCCAAAAACGGTAGTCATCGTGCCAGCAAGAAATATCGCACCGATTATTCCGTGACTGGACGTTGCACACCACACAGTCACCCTTTGAGGGTGAAGAGACTTCTTGATCGCGGAATGCAGATTCTCAGTCCCCCAAATATGCAATTTTGCCCATTGAAGAACCCATCCAAATGAAAGTGGGCTTCGTCGCTAAACCAAACCATACAATTCCCATCATACACCGTGGCCAACCGTGTAGTTTGAGCGTCCTAATGCAAAACGTTTGGAGGTTATCGTGATTTTATTTCATATAGTTCAATAATTGTCACCCTGTAAATCTAGCTTTAAAATGTTTTTAATGTAACGAAATATTTTCTTAAAAATTTTCGTCCCCTATTGCACTCCCTTAGGGGCTGAATTTCCAGAAACACATCACCAAACTTTTTTTTAAAAAACATTCTAACAGGGAAGTCAAAATGTAGTCTTAAAAATATTTAATAGTTCTTTAGTACTTATGTATTTTCGAAACAACTTTCACCCCCCTGTTTTACGCCCTTAGTGATTGAATTTTCAGAAATACTGAAACATGCATTTTTTCTGACTGAGAAACCAAGTACTAGTTTTCGTAGTTCTAGCTTCAAAACTCCCTTAAGAGCGATATATTTTCAAAAAGCCTTTCATCCCCTATTTCACCCTCTGAGGAGTGGAATTTCGGACAATCACTTTTTAAACGATGCTTCTCTCGTTAGCGGTTTCGGCGGGGTGATGATGAGTCGGTGAATCAGTGTTACCCTATTTCACTCCCTCCAAGGTTGAATTTCCAAAGAGTAAAACACATATTTTTCATCTCTAACCGAGAAGCTAAACACCAATTTTACTTTAAAAATGCTTTCGCAATGAAATATTTCCTTAAAATCTTTCACTCTCACATATATGTTTCATTTCTACCAGAGAAGCAAAATACAAATTTTCATACAGTTAGCTTCAAAATTGCTTGCGCGTTTCCATAAAAACATTCATCTCCAGTTTCATACTCATACGGGTTGAGTTTTCAAAAACAATGAACCATGCATTTTTTTTTAATTTGTAACCGAGAAGTCAAATACCAATGCTTATATGTGTAATTTCAATAACATTTTAGTACTTCTTTAATAATGATACATTTTCCAAAAAATCTTTCACCCGCTATGTCAACCCCACAGGGGTAAATTTCTGACCGAGAAACCAAAATACCAGTTTTCATAGGTCTAACTTCAAAACTGCCGTAATACCGACATGGTTCCCCTATTTCAACCCCTTCCGGTTGGAATTTCGAAAAATTCCTTCTTAAAATACGCCTGCAGTGTAAGGTCCACTCCTTCTCCAGATTTCAAGTTTCTACCCGTAACAGTCTGTGCCGGACGATGATGAGTCAGTTAGTCAGTCAAAACATTGTCTATTATAAAGGGAATGTTCGATAGTAGAAACAAGTAATCGGACACTACAGCCATCTGAAGAGGGGCATGATTGCCCGAAACCGATTATGGCATTGAAATGAAGCATTTCAAAAGTGTTAGTGGCTGTTTGCTTTAATTCACCAACAGTCCTTAACGGCCGCCAAGTCCACGGGGTCGAGCATGCATAAAACAGTCATTATGTTTATTATGAATGAAAACACGGCATTGGTACAATATTCTACAATATTTATTAGTTATTTTACAAACCGGTTTTTGACTGTTACGTCATCATGAGGTACAGAGATAAATTGTGGTGGAGTGAAATTTTTGTACAAACAAAGATTTACACTAGTGCACCTGCAGAGTATAACTGTTACCATAGATGAAAATAATTAATATTACATTTATCTGTATAGATCAGTCTAACAGGGCAAAATGCACCCACTTAAAGGAACGCTATAGAAGTTGGAGACTTAGAAATGGAGAGACTGCTTTGGCAGACCACCTGCTAAAGAAGGCCTTAGTTACAAGGTGCAACAAGAGGTCTTAGGTCGCATCCTTAAAGGGAGGAAGGTAAACTACCCGGAAATAATGGAAGTTAATTAACAACATCCTTATTCTCAAGCTTAGTACTGAACAACCAAACACTGTTTCCTTAGTCACCACTTCTAACTGATTATACTACTCATACAACTTGACTAGAAGAAGGGATCGGTTGGTAGGACATGTTCTGGGGCATCAAGGGATCACCAATTTAGTATTGGAGGGCAGCTTGGAGGGTAAAAATCGTAGAGGGAGACCAAGAGGTGAATACACTAAGCAGATTCAGAAGGATGTAAGTTGCAGTAGTTACTGGGAGATGAAGAAGTTTGCACGGGATAGAGTAGCATGGAGAGCTGCATTAAACCAGTCTCAGGACTGAAGACCACAACAACAACAATCACATCGAGGTCATGTTGTAAAGTACCCGTTTTATTCACATGTCTACTTTTTTCTTTATTTCGATTACTAGAATTTCTCTTGTCCTGTTAAAATA
Organism: Schistocerca gregaria; assembly: GCF_023897955.1. NCBI lineage: Eukaryota > Metazoa > Arthropoda > Insecta > Orthoptera > Acrididae > Schistocerca > Schistocerca gregaria. The sequence continues at coordinate 647,260,747 of NC_064922.1, read as the reverse complement.
TTACTTTGTACAATCATAGCTGCTTCATTTATCTGCTTAATGTCACTACCATATCTTATCTGTTTGTAATTTAGGACCTGTTGAAGACGAGAATATTTGGTTCAGCCATTTCCTTGGAGCAGGTCGCTTAAGTTTATTGTTCGGTTTATTTTCTTGTAAGAACAAATGTTGTGATTTGTCAACTAATTCGTTAGCTAATGTGTCACATATTTTATCATAGTTAAATAATCTTTCCTCACATTTACACGGCAATAATTCTTATCATTTTATTCCTGAATCTAACTTTAACAATTTTTATCTGTGGAAACATGGATACTCTGCAGACCACAACCATACGACGCACTAGTGTAAAATCTTCGGTTCTACAGACATTTCACACCATCACATATTCATCTTTGTACCTGATGATGGCGCAACAGCCGAAACCCGTTTTGTGAACTAAATAATAAACATGTAGAATAATACGCAATGTCGTGTGTGTTTCGGTTCATAATGATTAAAATATTCTGCCAAGTACTGACGGAACAGTCAATTAACGTTATGTTTATTGTCACTCTCCAGGAAGCACAAATGGAAATGTTAACATTGTTATTTCAAAAGTACTCTGTTTCGTGCGTTCAGGGAGCTGAACGAGTTGCGGAAGCCCTCGACGGACAATCCGGAGATCCTGCGCTTCTTCCGCTACATGAAGGCCGCCAAGGACGGGCAAGACGGGCTGCCGTGCGCCCAGCTACACCCCGGCTGCTCCGCCTCTGCGTCGCGGCCGCCGCTGCTGCAGACGTTCCACGACATCAACAAGCTGGTGCACGCGCGGAGGCTGGGCCGCCTGCTCACAGCAGACTCTGAGACTGAGTCCCAGCCGAGCAAGGTCGGCGATGACGTCATTTCAGACACTACGGTTCCGCCGCCCACTGTCGCCGACAACACTGCGAATCCGACAACAGAAACAGAACATAGTAGTTGAGTTTCTGACGCGATGACAATGGGAGTACACTACCTCTAAGTATCCACTCAATTATTGCAGATCACTTCGCTGCCAAATGAAGTAATCAGAAACGTGTCTTTCATTCCCAGTGAGGTTCTTCTGTGCGACTATTTTCGACATTCAATGTAGTTCATTTTTTGTTTATCTGAATAGGGTCCTCAGTCTCCGCCACACAAATGTAGTCCATATGACGTTCTAGTTTCATTTTTGTGTGTGAAATTCGTCTTGTATGGATACATCGAAAATCTTTATTATGTTTTAACTAAGTGTCGGTAACCGCACTTTGTCTTGTCCACAGATTGCCGTGCCAAAACTCTTAAAGTTTCATTTAAAGAAATGACTAAAAAGTTACGCAGTGAACACTTTAACTCCCACAGATCTTTCATTCATATGATCCAATTTTACAATTTGCAGTATATGAATGTGCATACAGTTCATTGTCACTTTACTGATAAGTGCTCCCATTCGATAGTTAAATTTCCTGAGACTCATATTTATTTATACCAACCAATGGAAAAAGTCCGTATTTGTGCTACACTGACAGTTGCACAACGTATTAAACATCAGTATCATTAATTACTATTGTCCATACTGGTACAGATCAAATTTAGTGTTGCATGAATTATGAGATCAACAGAGCTTTGGTTTCCTTTGTGAATACCTTATTAGCAAGGAACATTTTAAGGAATATCTTGAAGGTCTCAAAGGAGCAGGGCATTTGTCCAATTGGGATTTCTGGCTGTCAGCATTTTCTTTTTTAGTGACACAGGTTCCTGGTAAATTGGCATTTGCAAATCATACGCAAGTAAGTTCCAAAGCACTATAAATTAAATGGAAACTAATTTTTAAATCCCTGTTCAGAAGAAAAAGAGGAGTGACATGATCACTGTTTCAAAGTTCCAGAAAAATGTTCTTATGCAGGTTACATTTATTACTGTACTTATTTTCATAATGGTAACAGTTCAGTCCATCACACAAAGATGAGACAGTCTTTTATTCTTTTTTTATGGAAACTTAATCACTTTTCATAAGGTAATTTTGAAAGCATTAGGTTTGAAACTACCATATGAAATTGATGAGGATGTAATTGTATAATTACAATAAACAATATGCATAGTAATGCAGCTGTTTATTAAGGTCTCCTATTTATTTATTAATTTATTTGTGACATCAACTGTCTATTTATAGATTATTTTATTATTTATTGCTGTATTTGTTATTTGTTAAATAAACACACCATCACAGTCTGTACTTCCATTTATTTTCCTTAAACATAACATCCCTAATGGAGCTCTCCCACAAATTGTTTTCAATAATGTATACAGTTGAGTTCAGTGTGCAGAACAATAGCACACAGAATAATATCTGACTATTAACTGTTGACAAATGTCATTTTAAGATGAAGCATTTGTTGGAAACCACAAAAGTACGACAATAATGAAAAAATGTCAAAACCATTAAAGCACAGCAAAGATCACCTACTGAGCTGAAGGGAAGAACATTTTTGTGTAAAGACAAGTGACAACCTTCAAAGATAAGTGATGTGTATATATAAGAACATTGCAATACGTTGATGTTTTCACTCTCTCACATAATTGCTTGTATATATCTTGAGGCAGATGCCATACAAGTTCATCATCTACAGCCATGTAAATGGTAACCCATTTTTCAGAATTTCTGTTGTTCATCTGTTAGTTGATGTGTAATTTACACTAACCTTCTTCCTCCCAACTACTTGAGGTTTGTCATGATACCTAGTCTCTAAGTGTTTTGATTGTTCATAAAATCCTGATCCATTAATAAATTTTATAGTACTTTGGTTACTGAATTGCAAAACAGGAACTGAATACTTGTCAACAGCTGAAATTGGTCTCAGGAGTCCCTCTATCAACACAGTTTTGTTTAATTAAGAGCATGTTGTATGTATCATAATTGTGTATTCTCATCATTATGTGGAAAGAATCTATTTTACAGCTATACCACACATTTGCCAAGATAAACATGTCAACATTCTGCTCATCTTCATGGTGATTACCTTAAACAACTTTTTTCTTGTATGGTGACCTGTATTCAATCCCTCTTGCTCTTTAGGAGGCATGGAATGGAACTTGGATAGGATATCACTCACGTCAGACCATGATAATAGATAATCAAAGCTCTGATGAAAGACGTAATTCAGTTGTTCCAGTCCAGGGGCTGGGTGATAAATGGGTTGCTCCTATGTAGGGGAAGGTGGAGTAATATGACGAACTTAAGCTTCAGAATTTTTCCCACAGTTTAGTAAGTGGTTTAAAAACATAAAACTTAAATGTACAGTTATTCTAACCTTTTATGTTCAAAGAAAATATTTAAATGCTGTTATCTGTTCTTCATGAAAAATATTTTTTAACCTTAAGAGGTAAGATGACTGGATAGGGATGGGTAAGATGAATAATATGTAAAAGCTTACATTGACAGAGAAAAAAAAATCTTAAAAGTTCAGAGAAAGAGACTGACTAACTAACCTGTGGAACGAAGTATAAAAATCAAAGATGAAACACTAAAAGTAAGGGCAGCTATGGAGGAAGTGTAAAGGAATTTGATGGATATAGATGAACAGTTGAGGAAATGGTCGGTTGAGGAGGTGGGATTGTTGACATTGTGGAGTCTAGTGAAGAGTTGAGGAAATATGCTGCTGACCAACAGCAGGAGCAGTCTGTTGATTATTTTCTACAATATCAGAGGTCATGAGGCTTGAAAGTCTTCGACTGTAAAACTATTGCTGAAAAGAGGCTTAATGCCAGTAACTCTGAACCCATTCACAGCAATGTGGAAAATATTTACTCTGAGTTATGCTTTGCCAAACATTTTGGACATCTCTCAGATTGTATCACAGTTCCTGGATTAGACACTAAATAACCTTTGTAGCCTTGGCAATAGATAGTCGTCAGTAGACCATATGAAGACACATCGAGTGGCTGCAGCCTATAGTCTGTATGAATTGAAGTCCTATTAGGGATATCCCATTGTTCTACAAAAGTCAATAGACTCCAGAGTGACACGTAATGTGTGATTGTCCATTATAATTACGACTGGATTTTGTTTCCTTGCGTGAGCATGACTGGTAAATTGTTCTACGAACTACAGTAAATCATAAGCAGCCATCCATCCTGATTCATGTGCCACTCCAGCGGTGCTTGGTGGAGTGCCTATTTAAAAAATCAGGGTTCATCCGTACCCCAAAAAAGACGAGGAAAGGTGGAATGTAAGTCCCAATATCACTCATACCGCATAATGCCTTGATTGTTACTACTCGTTCTGCAAAAGAAACCTTAATCACACAGTGGGAACCTTGGGTGATATCACTTTTGGGGTTTCGATTCAAACTGTATAAAATTCTGTTTAGCCTATGTTGTAGATATTCTGTTCTTTGAACAGATGCTTCAATCTAAGTTCTTTGAAGTGTTTAATAAAATCTCCCTACATTAACTCGAATGAAAGACATTAGTCGAGGTACTCATGTTGCCTCTGGCTTTCTCAGAGTCCCTTTGCAGATGTTTCGAAAATATCTTATGAAGTACTTTCCAGTTCTTGTGGTCCAGTCACAGTCTTCCTGCACATGAAAACACAGTTTCCCAAACTGTTTATTTGTTACCTCAAATGCTCTTTTGTCCAAATGAATTACATATCGTCTCAGTTCTACTCTTTGATGGTCAGTAAATTGGATTTTAAATTTGCCTAATTTTCTAGGATACTCGTAAGGCAAATAAAATTTTTATCTGTAACTTCAAAGATCTAGTATTTTTCGAGGAATTTCCTTAAATTTTTTTACTACAATAGCTCATAACTGCATTTACACTGGAGATTTTCTCTCTTACATCGGCAATAGCTGCATTTACTGCTCCCTTATTGCAGTTTCCCTATCACTTTTTCTGGTAGATTTTGTTTTGGCATTATGTTTATAAAACAAAAGACATTAGTAGATGAACAGCCCTATAGTAGTACTTAGAAAAATCCTACATCTAAAATTAAGTTTCAGAATCAATTATTAAATACAGACAAATGGCTTCTCCATTTTCCAGTTTGTCATCTTATCCAACCTACCATTCGTCATCTTACCCCACTCCATAATTTCGGTTTTGAAGTTCTTTATAATTAGCCTAATTTACCGTCGGCTACCTATAGCATACATTGTTTTTTAAATTATGAGTTGTATTTTGAGAATAGTTTATGGAAGAACTGCAAAGTTCAAAAATTACAAATGCTACTGCTTGCAAAACAACCAATGCCAAAATCCTGTTCAGCGAACCTAGTAACTCATCGCCTGAGTATCACAGACTGCTTGGAGATGTGCTGTTATCTGTGAATGTGTCAGAGAAATACCATGTTCATCATCATACCCACTTTGTCTGGGAAATAGTGCTTATTTGTGATGCACTATGTGAGACCTTCAGCGCACTGAGCAGTGGAGTTATTGTCATTTTCAGATGTAACGGTACAATTTCTGAATGGGCATGCTTTATAGGAGGGATTTTTTTTGTGTGGAATGGACGGCAGCTGCTGAAATGCAGGTACTGTCGGTGGTTGGTGGATTTAATGTGGACTGAAGTGTTGATGGAGCCAACAGAGAGGAGGAGATCAACATCCAGGAAGGCAGCACACTGGAGAGGACTAGGTGAAGTGGATGGGAGAGAAGGTGTTCAGGTAGGAATAAGTATAGGCTGTCTTGGTCCCGAGTCCAAGTCATGAAGATATCATTAATGAAACTAAATCAGACCATGGGTTTGGGTTTTTGGGAGGCTAGGAACGTTCTTCTAGAAGGTCCATAAACGGGTTTGCTTTGGGGGCAGAGGTGGTGGTGTGCCATGTTGGTGCCCATGGCTCTGCCACAAAATTGTTTGTGTCTCTTCCCTTCAAAGGAAAATTAGTTCTGTGTCTGTGAATTAAGTTAAAGCAACGACAAAAAGTGATAAATGTGCATGAAATTTAATGCTAAGTGTAATAGAAAGAATTTCCCTTTACTGTAAAGAACCAGGTGGAGATATCTATGTAAATGAGGTAAATAATGTAAAATAGACCATGTGTGTAGTGTCTATGGCTACTGGAATTTTCTGTGACCTGTCAAAAGCATTAGACTGAGTGAATCACAGTATTCTCTTACATAAATTGGAATACTATGGTGTCACCAGCAATGCTGCAAAATGGTTTGGGTCTTATCTCTCTAACAGGAAACATAGGGTGCTGTTGCGAAATACCTGTGCAATAAGCAGTCAATCTTCATCTGACTGAGAATTAATTATATGTGGTGTTCCTCAAGGTTCCATCTTGGGTCCATTGCTTTCCTTGTGTGCATTAATGAACTCTCATCTGTTACATTGGCAGATGCTAAGATTGTTTTGTTTGTAGATGATACAAACATTGCAATAAGTAGCAAGTCAAGTAAAGATTTATAAATAGCTGATAATTAAATTTTCATTCACATTAATAAGTGATTTAAAGCTAATTCACTGTCATTAAACTTTGAGAAGACACTATATGCAGTTCAGAACTGTAAGACATTTTCTGCCAGCAAGTGTATGACATATGAAGACATGCAGATAGAAGAGGTTAACAGTGTAAAATTTCTGGTATTACAACTGAATAATATGTAAATTCAGAATTGCTTAAGTGCCTAAACAAATCTGTATTTGCAATGAGAATGATGTCAGCTGTAGCAGATATAAATATAAAAAAAACTTGCATACTTTGCTTACTTTCATTCTATTATGTCATATGGGATCATATTCTGGAACAACCTATCAAACCAAGCAAAAGTTTTTAGGGTGCAAAAGAGTGCAATAAGAATCATTTGTGGTGTAAATTTAACAAGATCATGTAGAAACCTGTTCAAGGAACGTTGTAGTCTAACCACTGCTGCTTAGTATATTTATTCCTTAAGGGCACTTTCTTGTGAATCTGCTTCACAAATTCAAATTTTTCCTGTCTTAAATCAATATTTAGAGTTTTGTGAACCAAACTGTAGTTAAATGAATTGATTTAGACATCAGGAAGATCTTTAAAACCAAATTTATACTAATGGAATTGTCAAAGATCAAGTCCTTAAATTTCGGACATTTGTCCTTCACTAACCTTAGAAAAACTATGTGATTAGATCATGAATTAACATAACAAACAGCATTTTAAAGATAATAATAAGGTCTGATTGCGAAAGGATCACAGACAGTCACCACCATAAGCACACTATCACGTTTATTGCTTAAGTAGCCAAAACCTACTCAACACTAATGATTCACCTTGGGTTACTTATGAAAAGATTTAGTCCGTCCCAGCAGATAGGCCGGTTATTTAACAGAGGGATGGAAGCACGAATTATACATGGTGGTACTCGGAAAAAACTAATAGAAAACAACCACCAAGCAGTTTCAAAGATGATCAGGCTGCAAGCCAGGTCAGAAAATACGCCAAACACACACACGATCTCAGCCTGCCCGCCAATGCGACAAACCCCATCTGCCCCACATACCAGACCATTTCTGCAAACAGAAAATAATACACGTGGCAGACAAATTCAACTCATGATTTACCCTTTTCAAGACCATGCAAGGCTTGCCAACTGTGTGACTATCTCTAACATAACTGAAAACCAAACCGAATAAAAGAACAATGAAAACTACACTGACTTAACAAAAGCTCTGTCCTTCATATTAAAAGAGTCTAAAGCCAAAACTGGGCGAAGAGCACATTAATTAACATACTACATCAAATTAACACTTCAACGAACCTTTAAAGTAAGCAGTAAAACTCTATCCCCTTTTGCATTTGCTGAATTAATTAGACTCCGGTCCGCCGAAACAAAACTTCAAAGTCTTCGACTTCGTAAGTTCCGATTAACAGTCTCTTATTCAAAACCATCCTTAACTGATCTCTGGTAGATACGACATGCCACCATAAGTTTCACAAATCTTCAGAGGTTAAGAGCAGAATACGAATCATACGTAACTTCATGCTTCCAGTCACGCGATGAGAAGATGTCCAACATGAGATGATGGACCCGCCACCGTTTGCACGCAAATCTGTCTACTAATCCGCGCGAGGCAAAACAGCAAGGACGGCTGGGACGGTGAGGCCCAGGCACAGCGGATCGAGACGATGGCCTGCCTTCAAAACATGTTGCCTCGTTGAACGCCGACTGGAAAAAGCCCCAGGCCACACGCCGAGCCGGTAAACCAAAGGCGGAACAGTCAGAGATACAAGACCAGACGAGTGTCGATATCAGCGGTGCAAGTGGAGCATAACTAGAGCCAGTCTCCACGGCTCAGCCCCTACCTACAAGATTTGAGAAGTACACACAGTTACTTCTTGAAAGTGATGGTCAAGTGAGTGCTGTGTCAATGAGGAAAGCAGTAGAAGAAACAGTGTTATGCAATGAAGGTGACAATGATATAGCTGCAGCCTTTGATGGGTCATGGCAGAAGCGTGGTAACCTACAATTGAATGGTGTTGTCACTGCAACATCCCTAGAAAATGGAAAGGCGATTGACATAGAATATGTGACAAAGTACTGTCATGATTGCAAAGGAAATAACCAGTATCGTGTTTGCATTCAGAATTTTTCTGGGTACAGCGGTGGAATGGAATCAGAGGCAGTTCTCAGAATATTTCAAAGGTCACAAGAGAATTATGGTGTACGGTATGTGAAATACCTTGCGGATGGAGACTCCAGAGGGTTTGCAAATGTGTTGAAAAATATGCCTTATGAAAGAACTGCAAAAATTGAGAAGTTAGAGTGTGTTGGTCATGTCCAAAAGAGGATGGGTACGCGTTTACGTAATCTAATAGAAGATATGAAGGGGAAATAGCTCAGTGATGGCAAACCAATTGGTAGTCAGAGTCGTCTTTTTAAGGAAGAAGTGGGCAAACTGCAGCTCTATTATGGTTTAGCCATAAGAGGGAATCGAAACAATACGGAGGCCATGAAGAAAGCAGTATGGGCTACCTTTTTCCATAAAACTTCTATGGATGACCATCCAAAGCATGCTCTCTGCGGCCGTGGTGTAGACACATGGTGTGGATACAAAAAAGTAATAGAAAATGGTGAGACTTATACACACTAACACTCCTTGTCATTTGTGGTACCTATTGGAAGCAATTAAGCCCATATACAGGAACCTAAGTGACACTAAACTATTGTCATGGTGCTTACATGAAAAGACACACAATGTTAATGAATGGTTCAAGCAGGATGTGATATGGATACACGTGTCTAAAAATGTGTTTGTTGGTTTCAATACCATGAGATTAGGTGTATTAGATGCAGTTATTTGCTTTAATGATTTGGCATACGTGATGTTTTAAGGTTGTTGGGACTAACTCCTGGTTTCACTATGAGACAAGCACTGTTGGCAATTGATTCCTTGAGAGTGGGTGCAGGCAAAAAATGGGTTCTTGAGGCAACTAAAGAGACCAGAATAGCAAAGAAGAGCAAGAAAAGGAAGACAGAAGATGAGGAACAAACAAATTTTCTAACATATTTATTTTATGCAAATAAAAAAAAACTACTTGAGCTAGAGGTCTGAAGTTTTTTGCGATATTTCAGGCTACCATTTGGAGAAAAGTAGACTACAGACACCAGCTTACTATCACCAGGAGCAATAATATACTCTCATTAACTACACTCCTGGAAATGGAAAAAAGAACACATTGAAACCGGTGTGTCAGACCCACCATACTTGCTCCGGACACTGCGAGAGGGCTGTACAAGCAATGATCACACGCACGGCACAGCGGACACACCAGGAACCGCGGTGTTGGCCGTCGAATGGCGCTAGCTGCGCAGCATTTGTGCACCGCCGCCGTCAGTGTCAGCCAGTTTGCCGTGGCATACGGAGCTCCATCGCAGTCTTTAACACTGGTAGCATGCCGCGACAGCGTGGACGTGAACCATATGTGCAGTTGACGGACTTTGAGCGAGGGCGTATAGTGGGCATGCGGGAGGCCGGGTAGACGTACCGCCGAATTGCTCAACACGTGGGGCGTGGGGTCTCCACAGTACATCGATGTTGTCGCCAGTGGTCGGCGGAAGGTGCACGTGCCCGTCGACCTGGGACCGGACCGCAGTGACGCACCGATGCACGCCAAGACCGTAGGATTCTACGCAGTGCCGTAGGAGACCGCACCGCCACTTCCCAGCAAATTAGGGACACTGTTGCTCCTGGGGTATCGGCGAGGACCATTCGCAACCGTCTCCATGAAGCTGGGCTACGGTCCCGCACACCGTTAGGCCGTCTTCCGCTCACGCCCCAACATCGTGCAGCCCGCCTCCAGTGGTGTCGCGACAGGCGTGAATGGAGGGACGAATGGAGACGTGTCGTCTTCAGCGATGAGAGTCGCTTCTGCCTTGGTGCCAATGATGGTCGTATGCGTGTTTGGCGCCGTGCAGGTGAGCGCCACAATCAGGACTGCATACGACCGAGGCACACAGGGCCAACACCCGGCATCATGGTGTGGGGAGCGATCTCCTACACTGGCCGTACACCTCTGGTGATCGTCGAGGGGACACTGAATAGTGCACGGTACATCCAAACCGTCATCGAACCCATCGTTCTACCATTCCTAGACCGGCAAGGGAACTTGCTGTTCCAACAGGACAATGCACATCCGCATGTATCCCGTGCCATCCAACGTGCTCTTGAAGGTGTAAGTCAACTACCCTGGCCAGCAAGATCTCCGGATCTGTCCCCCATTGAGCATGTTTGGGACTGGATGAAGCGTCGTCTCACGCGGTGTGCACGTCCAGCACGAACGCTGGTCCAACTGAGGCGCCAGGTGGAAATGGCATGGCAAGCCGTTCCACAGGACTACATCCAGCATCTCTACGATCGTCTCCATGGGAGAATAGCAGCCTGCATTGCTGCGAAATGTGGATATACACTGTACTAGTGCCGACATTGTACATGCTCTGTTGCCTGTGTCTATGTGCCTGTGGTTCTGTCAGTGTGATCATGTGATGTATCTGACCCCAGGAATGTGTCAATAAAGTTTCCTCTTCCTGGGACAATGAATTCACGGTGTTCTTATTTCAATTTCCAGGAGTGTATAAAGAATTACCTTAGTTTTGATTGTCTAATTTATGTATTTATAGTATAAAAACTATTGAGTGAAATCATTTGATTGTAGTCTAGTATTTAGATAATAATGTCATAAATGTGTGCCAAAAGTTTCAAGCATCTAAGAAAAGTAGTTAATGAGTCAATGGACTTCAAACGTAGACAGTCAGGAAAAATTTTAAATTGATGACCGACATAAATGTTTATATAATAAAGTTTACGTCAACGCTATTCTGCTTATTCGTATACCAAAATCTTCATCCTTAAACACTTTCATTGTCCTTAAATTTCCTTTTATTCAGAGTTCACATTATGTAGATAGACCTTCATAAACGTTATGAAAATTCTTACTGTTTACCCAGCCTTCACTGGATTTTTACCTTAATGAAATTTGTTACAAGTAATACATCTCTATTTCCAACCAATAGCTCAATACATAATCTCAATACTAGAAATAAGAACTATCTGTATAAAGACCTAAAATCACTTACCTTGGTCCAAAAAGGGGTCCAGTATTAAAGAACACACATTTTCAGTGAATTGCCAGCAACTATTAAAAACATGGTTTCAGATAAAACACAGTTTGAACAGAGTTTGAATGACTTTTTGATAGGCACTGCCTTCTACTGGTTAGATGAATATTTGAACAAAGACTGTTAAGCCAGTTTAAGTAAAAATATGTGTTACATTTGAGTTTTGATAGCACTTGGTCACAACAGTCAAGATTAGATATTTGTGTATAATAAATTCATTAATAGTGCATAACATTATTTCATTCTGACAGCGTTTTAGTTTTGTAGATATTGGCAGTTCCAGTTTACTCCACTGTATTCACCTATTTCGACAATCTCCTGACAAATGATCAGGGTAGTAAGTATTGTATTCAAATGTTTTATGTTATACTTTCTGACATGTTCTACCTGCACGAGAAATATCTAATTTTTTGGGTGTATGGAAATAAAACTGAATCTACTCTAATCTAATCTACATCGTCAGATCAGTTACTGTGCATGGAAGAAATAGAAAATTCTTCCATTTGCCACTGTCAAAAACAAGCTGCAAAAGGTGTTTCTGTATAAAATTATACATTCATAAATACAGTACATAAAGTGATAAATAAGAAATCGCCCACTACGAGAAATTGAACATAAGATGACAACGGGAACCGAAGCTGTAAAATGTCGGAACAGTTTGGAAGCAAACGTGACTTCAGGGATAGATGGCGTCAAGTGAAAGCATCCTTTGTGTTAAGCGCGAGAAAAACGTTAAAAATAAGGAATTCAGTGTTTTGAGTGGATTGTGTGGAGGAAAATCGTTTCACACGGAACGTGTGGGGCTCACCAACAGCGAAGATCGCATTCTAAAGTGCTCAAAAGGTCGCTTGAAATACGTTTATGACAATTGTGAAGTGAGGTTAGCTGACGAAATCTCAGAAGTCATTAACACAGCGAAACATGAACAAATCTTGCACTCTAAGCATCAATGCAGTGTTGATCTAGTTGCATCAGTGAATAATCTTACTCAAATTGTGAAAATCCTTACCAGTGAGAACAAACAAATAAAAGAAAAACTAGACACTGTGATTGCCACAAACTATAAGTTACAAATATTTGTACCACGAAATGAAGAAGCATCTCAGTCATCGAAAAACACAGCAAGACAATGTGCAGAGGATGTAGAAAACTACATGCTATGTATTATAGCCGGAAATAAAGAGGTAAACATCGCTAATCTGTGGCAAAGTTCAAATACTGGTTTGGAGCAAGGTTACTAAATAATAAGGTTGGGCAGCAAGCGCTGTGCTCTGCCATTGGCTGGCCTACTGACGTCAGCGTGGAAGCAAGCGCTCACAAGCAGATGACACGACATGCTCGTTTACATCAAGTTTTAGGTGGAAGATTTTGTTTATACCAGAATTGAGATTTCTAAACTGCTTTTCTGCTGCTAAGATATTACAGTTTAAACTGATCAGTTATATTCTTTCGCAGCTTATGCCTTACACATCGGTAAAATATCAGATCACAACCACACTCTCACACACTTGAAATTCGAAACCTCGGCTCAAATAAATCAGAAACTATTCATTTAATCGCATTGAAATGAATTTGCTTAAAAAGCATAATTACTTTAAATTAGCATCATATAAAAAAAAAACAAGTTTACTCACCATTTCTCCTATGCAGTGAAGCTGCGAACCATTGTTGCAAATATAAAAAAGCATTCATGACATGTCTTGTAACACCATGACAAGTTAGGGAGAAGTTTATAAACAGAATATCACATGCAATGACGCGCTGTATCCAATTTTTATGTCAAAAATGTATGTACCTATATACACAACTTTTATTTGCAAAACAGTTACACTATATAGTGAATTGATTACTTTGATGACATATGCCATTTTTCCCTTTTTTTCTTTGAGTTGCCTCAGACATTCTTGCTCTGTCTTTTGATGAAAGCCAGCACAGACGAATAAATATGCGAGTTCTAGCATATATTTTAATTATTTCTTTGCGTATATTGGGGAACCGCTCACCAAGTGCTGCACACAGCTTACTAATTACGTCTCTTTCTGTAGACAAACTTTCACTGCCATGGAGCTGAGTAAAAGTCAGCTCGAATTGGCTTATTGTCTCAATCCAAGTTTCTGATGGCACAAGTAAGCTTCTCTTAGAAATTCTACACAGCCAGCTGACTGGTTTTTCCCCTGGGGCCGACATTAGCTCTTCTGTGGGTGTGGCTAATGTTCTGTTGTACTGCCTCCACCGATGGGCTATATATCCGGCCAGGTACTGGAATCCCTCCACGCTACAGTTCGAACCCACGGATGTTGAGGAACTCTCATAATTTTCTGCTGTCAGTTCAATCCCCTCAAGTTCTTTCTGTCCTTCAATCACCGACAGTGCTTCAGACATACCAGGAAGAACGCTGCTGAACACTGCTGCAGTAACAAATGTTCCTTCTTCATCAGGTTCAACAAAAGAAGCATTAGGCAGAGGAATATCGGAAGCATTTACACTTAACAATAATAGCCTGATTCGGTTTTTTACGTCTATCGGAGATAACAGGAAAGAAGTTTTCGAGACCTGATTTAGCCTGGCAGTAAGTATATATTTGACATCGTATTCTCTTAAGTCACTGAATAGACCTAAAATTGACCGAATACACTTCATGAATCCTTTCTGAAAAGGTAACAAATGCCTTAATGATCCAACATGCATCCTCTCACGGCAGTTGTAGAACTTGCGCAGACATTGTTCTTGTGCTTCAAAATGAATTCCGAGTCTACAAGCCAGAAGTTTCTTACTTTCGGAGGTCCTTTAATTGAGGACTTCTAAACTATCGTCGATCAGCTGTATGAACTCACTAGCGTGTCCTTCTTCTAGCATTAAATACCGAACCGCCTATGAAGTTTTGCGAGATAGCAATTGGGCTGCTAAACGCTCTCCCTGTCGGTCTCTTCCCTTAACAGTGATGTGTTTCTGAGTTAACTTTGGTCACATTTTTATTTCCCCACTGTCTAAAGCCAAAATTCTCTCAAACACGGATTTCGTCACTGCCTTATTTTCTACAATAATACCTTCATCAAGGAAATGATTCTGTAACAGCTTAAGCAAATGTGGGACATCAGCGAACACCCACACACACGTTTCCGTGTGTCGCTAAGATGAGGGAAACAACTGTTTACGTGCGTCACGCCAAGCTCATTCCAAACGCAAGCGTTTTTTGTTCCCATGTCTGCTACACAAGCTACAACCTTATACGAATTACTAAGGAGACAATAATTTCATTCAAGAGGGCAGCTGTCATGCCAACATCAAAATCAAGATAAATCGGTTGTTTCCAACTTGCAAACAGTCCACGCACCATAACAATTAAAACATTACTGTGGGGTCCTAACACCCTGTCCTCTTTTTGACCATAGCAAATCCTACTGTCGATGTTCATTTCGTCGAAGGACAAAACGCAAACACGTTGCCTATCAGTGAATGTTTTAGCCTGCATTTTCATCATAATCAAAACATCTTTCAAAATGCCAGGACTGCAACTAAAAGAGCGGTTTATCCAGGCCCTCAACGTCGACACAGCTGGTAGAGGATACCCGATTTTTTTCCTCAGAAAATTATAACATTTTCGAGATATATCTCGGAGAGTAATTGATTTACAAATGTCTTCATTATTCCATCTAACACTTTTTGAGTCACTTAACAAACTTTTTACTTGATTGAGTGAAAATATTTTTCCCAGCACACAAGTAATTTCCTTAGACACAACAAGAACCTCCTTATTAGTTTCTTCCTCACACCTAAGTCGTCGCGTTCTAGACAGCTGATTCCGAAGATATTTATTCCTTGCTCGAATCTGCACACACTTGTTTGTAAGAACAGCATTCCTTCTTTCTAATGCCACTATAGTATTCATCAAAGTAACTTTATCTGTGTCTGAAAAAAAAAACTGTCAATTGTACATGTGCTCTTATTATGATGTTTCTTATTTGGTGACAGCTTTCACAGAGTTTCCAGAGATCTCTTATGTAGTTCTCGTTTCTTATACCGTTTGGTTCTGTCTTCTGTTGCTCGTGACACATTGACAGTCGCACTACTGCACGGCATGAAGGAACTGCATCTGGCTTGAGCATTCTTTTTCGGGGCAAATTAAGCAATTCAGACTGTAAATCCCTTAAGTAATTTGTTTCTGCGAAATGGCGAGAGCATTTTCGTGCATGCGCAACATTTACACTGTCTTTTCTACAACATTTCGACAACCATAGTTTTTGTAATGTTTCATTACACAGGAAACTGTGATACATTACGTCAGTTCCCCTTGTGTTCCGGTTGTAAGGAAAACAGCCTGTAACAGCACAGCCTGGCATTGTAAAAATTAATTTTCTCACTCACTTGTAGATTCTCCAATAAGATTTCGCAGGATGAACTATGAAATATAGAGCTGGCGAACACAGTGTTGATCCCACTGTCCACTATCGCTAACTACTTCAGTTCCGAATCAAATAGCAATTACAGCAAAAACCGTAACACTCCCGAATTACGAATGTTTCCGCTGTAGACTCAGTACCTCAGAAGAAAGAACTCAAGAAAGTATTATCAAAATTATGTTTATCTGTAAATTCAGCTGTGTATTCAAAACTTTGTGGAGCAACGACTGCTAAAGAAGCATGGCAAAATTTATAATCTGCATTTGAAGATAAGAGTTTATCTAGTTATATTGGGCTGTTGCAATGCTTAATGAATGTATGATTGGCTTCTGAGAAAAATATGGAGGCATATTTATTGAAAATTATGTCACTTGCTCAACAGATTCGAAACTTTGGTAAGAAAATGGACGGTGATTTCGTAGCTACAATTATGCTAAGTGGACTTCGAGCAGATTTCCAACCCTTAAATATGGCAATTGAGAATCTGGGTGTCAAGATTACTAGGTATTTAGTAAGTCAGCGATTAATTCAAGAATCGACGAAACGTTAGTTTGCATCCACAAATGAGACCACAGATTCGGCGCTGGTAGATAGTAAGCAGGACAGTAAATACCAGAAGACAAATATCCAACGTGATGTGCGAAATATCAAACCTTTTAAGTGTTATAAATGTCAGAAACCTGGTCACAATTCGAATGAGTGCAGAACAAAGAATAAATCAAATAAATTTTTAAATTCAGCGAATGCAGTGAATACTGAAAACGAAACTGTGCTAATGGCTCTAACTGCATCTTCGCATCATTGTGATGGCTGGACTGTGGATTCCGGGTGTTCACTACACATGACGAATCAAAGAGACTCGTTCAACAGTTTCCAATCGACCACAGCTGCTAAAGTGACAGTAGCAAATAACAGCAATCTTCAGGCTATTGGAGAAGGCGATGTTCATCTTCGAGTTACTTGTGACAACAAGAATAAACAGATAACTGCTAATGATGTTGCGTATGTTCCAAGCCTTGCTTACAACCTACTGTCGGTTAGTCAGATGACAAGACGTGGATTGTGTGTATTGTTAAACAATGTGTAGTGCGGTGTATACAACAAAAGTGATGTAATTGTTTCTGGAACACCAGTAGCAACTGCAACTCAAATGAATGGTATATATCGATTAGATGAAGTGCATCGTTACGCAAATGTTGTATAAATTGACAGTTATGAATTGTGGCATCGAAGATTGGGACATTAAATCGTTTAAGTATGTATTTATTAAAAGAAAAAATGGCTGGTAGACTGAACTGGACGAACGTCAGTTTAGATCCGTGTATTCCCTGCATGAAAGGTAAACAGCCTCGACAACCTTTTCCTAAGATATCAGGTAGAAGAGCAAAAGATCTACTTGACATTGTGCACTCTGGTGTATGTGGACCAATGAGCATGGCTTCGTGGGGAGGATCACGATATCTTCTCAGTTTTACTGATGATTAGTCAAGAAAAACTTTTGGTTATATGTTAAAATCAACAACAGAACTCTGTGACACATTCATCGAATTCAAAGCACGAGTAGAAAATGAAACTGGTCGAAAAATCAAAATACTTCGAACAGACAATGGAAAAGAATTCGTCAATCAGTGCATGAAGTTATTTTTAAAGATGAATGAAATTATACATGTAACGACAACTCCTTACACACCAGAAGAGAATGGTGTTGCAGAATGCTTAAATCGGACAGTCATTGAAAAAGCAAGATCAATGTTAACAGATGCCAGTCTAAGTAGACAATTTTAGGCTGAAGCTGTAAACATAGCAATTTATTTGAAGAATCGATCTCCAACAAAAGCTGTTAAGAATGTCACTCCTGGGAATTATGGAGTGGTCGTCGGATAAATTTGAGTCATTTACGAATCTTTGGATGTCGAGCATTTGTAGATATACCAAAAGAAAAAAAGGACTAAATTAGAAGACAAATCTAAGGAACTTATCTTTGTTGGATATTGTGAAGTTTCTAAAACATATCGTCTGATTGATCCAAATTCACCAAAGACAATTGTGAAAGCCCGTGATGTGCCGTTCATCGAAAACTCAAAGTGCACTTGTGGAAACAGTATTCCAAACAGTAACCCAATTGACGATAATCGTATAGACAGTCGTCAACTACCGCCAACAAACTGCTCAAGTTGACAGAAATGCAGTTTATCTTGAATTAGCACAAAGTGACACTGAGAAAACAGTAAATAGCAACGAACATAGTCACACGGAAGTTGCGCAGCCAGAAACGCAACCAGAGATTACAATATCATCACGTGAAAAAAAAAAAAAATACTGAATATTTTTATGATGAATTTGCTTGTCTTGCTCGTATTTCTGAACCAAATTCGTATGAAGAAGCAATAAATTGTGATGAGTGTGAAAATGGAAGGAAACCTTAGATAATGAATATAGCTCTTTATTTGAAAATGAAACATGAATCTTAACTGATTTACCATCAGGCAGGAAGGTAATTAGTTCGAAATGGGTGTTCAAGGTGAAAGAAACGTCAAATGGTGAAATTGAACGTTACAAGGCTCGTTTTGTAATGAAAGATAATTCTCAAATACCAGTAATAGACTTTGATAAAACGTTCTTTCCTGTTGTTCGTCATTCTTCACTTCGCATGCTGTTAGCTTTATCAGCTGAATTTCACCTTGACATTGAACATATGGATGTTCAAACTGCGTTTCTATATCGTGATCTCAATGAAGAAGTTTACATTCATCAACCTGTAGGCTACGTGAAGAAGGGGAAGGAGATGAAGGTTTGCTAGCTGAAGAAGGCAATTTATTGTCTAAAACAGGCATCACGCGTTTGAAATATGAAATTAGATGTGACGCTACATAAAATGAACCTAAAGAAGTCAGAATGTGATTCTTGCATGTACTTCAGAATTGAAACAAAATATACTTATTATAGCTGTTTATGTAGACGACTTGATCATTTTCTCTGATAGAAATAATAAGTGGAAGAAAGAATTGAAGAAAGGATTAGTGAATCAGTTTAAGATGAGAGATCTTGGTGAACTTAGTTGGCGTCTTGGCATGAGATTAAAACGAAACAGGAAACAAGAGACGATTAGTATTGATCAAAGCAAATATGCAGCAAACATACTCAAGAAATTTGGCATGGAACATTGTAATCCGGCTGAATATCCATTTGAACCTGATTCAAAGCTGCAAAAATGTGAAAATAAATTGACAGATGAGGGAAACCTTGTGTTACATCACTTTCCTTATCAGCAAGCCGTAGGATCACTATTGTATTTAGCTCAAAGTACAAGACCCACAGCATATTCTGTGCGGGTTCTAAGCAGATTCAATTCTAATTATCGGAAACACCACTGGGAAGCTGTCAAACGAATTATGCGATATGTTAAAGCCACAGTCAGTGTAGGACTAATTTACCGAAAAAGTGGAACAACTGAAATTGAAGGTTTCTGTGGCGCTGATTATGCATCAGACCTCCATCAGCGACTATCAACGACCGGCTATATCTCCAAGTTAGCTGAGACATTAGTTTCCTGGACTTCAAAACGACAAAAAACCGTCACTCTATCAAGTACAGAAGTTGAGTATATGGCTCTATCAGCAGCAGCGCAAGAAGCGGTACACCTTCAAGGATTGCTTTGTGAATTGTGTGTTACGCATAGTGAAAAACCAGTAAGTGTATGCTGTGATAATAGAGGTGCCGTTGCACTGAGTCACAATGGTGTGCATCACGCTCGAAAAAAACACATTGACGTGAGGCACCACTATATTCGTGATTTAATTACAACAGGAAAATCAACCTGTAAGTACCGTTAAGCAGCAAGCTGATTTTTTGACAAAGGCAGTGCCTAAAGGTAAACATCAGTGGTGCTGTCAAGCTGTGCGACTTTCAGAATTCACAAATTGACATCTCGAGGACTTGTGGAGGTGTTGGGAACAATCATATTTTACTCTTTGATGTGTTATATGTATGGTAGTTTATGTTTTCTCTTTGATCTTCATTACGTAACATCACTGAATAAATAGTCTCTAAAAATGTGTGTTACTGACAATGTGTTGCATTGCGTATTTGATTAAAAGGTCAGCTTTATAATCTCACAGAGGACTAATTAGAGTCAATCTCTAATAGTGTCAGAGAAGCAGCACGCACCACCATCACCAATCACAACAGCAGCAAAAAACCTGCAAGTTCATCGCATGGTAATTTTCCAACGAGAAATAACGTTGAAGACCCAAACATTGCTAAAGTGGCATCTAGTACAAATGTAAAAACAATGTGGAAGGCATCAATACAGACTGGCAAGAACTGAAAAACAAGCGAGGAGGCAGAAGAAATTCGACTGTAGCGAAACAAGAAAATGAACTGGCCAAAACCACTGAAGACACAGGAAAAGAAAACAAAACACCTTACAAAACTATGCTACAAAATGGAAAATCTGGGGAACAGTGTTTGAGGCCCACTATACAAACGTTTATGAATGCCAGTACTAAAAACAGAAATAAAGCCATAATACGAATTGGCGATAAAAAGAATGCTGTATGGTGAGAAAAAGGCCTAGTTCCAGATAAGAAAACTAAGAGGTGGCACCACAGCTGAAACTGTAACTAACATCTTACTGAACACTTTCCCAAATCAGAACTATTTTACAGTTGAAAAAATGGAAACAAAGGGAATGAATAATAGCTTCAAAATTGGTGTTAATTTCGACCTACAAGATATAATAATGGACAACAGCATATGGCTGAAGAACATTGTGATAAAATGTTTATTCCAGAGGGTGCCCAGTGCACCAGTATGATAAACTCCCAAGACCAAGAACATTGCAGTGAAAAAGCGAATGATATCAGTGAAGAAAATACTGTTTTGGTTATAGTGAGTGTAAATGTGCAGTGCCTCAGAACAAAACTTGGTACATTATCACTGCTTATTGACAAAGTGAGGCCTGATGTATTATGTATATGTGAACACTGGCTAGCCCAACCACAAACAGAATACTATAGAAACATTGAATATTTAGAAATGGTGAATGCATGGTAAAGAGAAACTACTATCAATGGTGATGTGGCTGTGTACGTAAATAGTAAACTCATTGTGAATAAAATTGACCTACATAAATTTTGTGTAGATGTAGACGTAGAGTTAGCTGCTATTGGACTGTCAGATGCCAACTTATTTGTTGTTTCTGTCTACCATTCCCAAGATGGAAATTTTGAGAATTTCCTCAACCAGTTGGAAAGCTGTCTGTGTCACCTTGTGCACTGAGGGACAAAAATTGCTTTATGTGGAGACTTCAACATTCATACTGGAGAAGGCGATGATAAAGAAAGAGCTTTCATGAACTTAGTAAGCAGCTATGGACTATTCGTAGGAAACTCTCTACCAACAAGACAAGCTATTTGTCTTGACACAATTGTGACAAACCTAAATAGTTGGGACTACAAAGTAAGTGTGGTGGACCCCATACTAGCAGATCACCATGTTGTAATCATGAAGTTATGGACAAACTCAGTAAGTACACAACAAATTCCCTGCTGACATTCAAATTATGTATTCAGAAATAGTTATTACAAAGAAAAGCTTAGATGATTTCAAAACTACAGTGTCTTCTATAGATTGGCACGAAATAATTGATGAATTGCCACCAAATTCTGCATTTAATCACATGTTTCAGACCCTTAAAGTGAAATTTGATGAACAATTCCCATTAAAACCCAAGAGATATTAAAATGATAAATCAAAATGTAGACAAAAAACTAACATAGTAAAGAGGTGGTATACTCCTAGACTAGCCAAAATAAAATGTATTGTCCAAATACTACATGACATGGTCAAAGCTGCTAAAGTTGTAAATATTGATGCCTCAGGACCTGTCCTACCAACCAATCCCTTCATCTAGTCAAGTTGTGCCTCAAACTTCTCCCTAATCCTATTCAATACCTCCTCATTAGTTATGTGATCTACCCATGTAATCTGTAGCACCACATTTCGAAAGCTTCTATTCTCTTCTTGTCCAAACTAGTTATCGTCCATGTTTCACTTCCATACATCACTACACTCCATACAAATACTTTCAGAAATGACTTCCTAACACTTAAATCTGTGCTCGATGTTAACAAATTTCTCTTCTTCAGAAACGCTTTCCTTGCCATTGCCAGTCTATCTTTTGTATCCTCTCTACTTCAACCATCATCAGTTTTTTGCTCCCTAAATAGCAAAACTCCTTTACTACTTTAAGTGTCTCATTTCCTAATCTAATTCCCTCAGCATCATCTGACTTAATTCGACTACATTCCATTATCCTCGTTTTGTTGATGTTCATTTTATATCCTCCTTTCAAGACACTATCCATTTCGTTCAACTGCACTTCCAGTCCTTTGCTGTCTCTGACAGAATTAACAATGTCATCAGCGAACCCCAAAGTTTTTTTTTCTTCTCCATGGATTTTAATACCTACTCTGAATTTTTTGTATGGAGTATAGTAAAGCATAAAAATTAGAAATAGATGGTTTAACAGATATTTCTAAGGATCTGGCCAACTTTTAAACAACTACTTCGGTCATGTAACAACCTAACTACAAGAATAGCTACTAAAAATATAACATATAGCTACAAATAACTGGTGTGTACCTTACACAGTGCTGCTGCTACCCACCACTGGGAAGGAAATCAGTAGGATTGTATACACAAGTAAGAGCAAAAGATCCATAGGTCCAGATGAAGTTCCAATGTATCTACTGAAAGACTGCATCAGCAGAATAATAGCACTCTTAACAGACATTATAAAAGAGCCATTCTCTCCAGGTTGCTTCCTTGATTACCTAAAGCATGTAAAGGTTCTTAATGCAGATAAAAACGGTGATGTCAAAACTAAGCAGAGAATTACAGACCAGTTTCATTACTGTCTTACTTCTCAAAAATACAAAAAAGTCATTAAAAACAGACTCATGAATTATTTAAGCAAGTACCCAAGTTCTGTGCAAAGAACAGTTTAACTTCAGGTTTGGAAAGGGACCAAAGTTGCTATAGCCAAATTTACAATATTAGTTTAGACGCCTTAGATAAAGAAAAACAAGTAAAGGGCATTTTTCTAGACCTCAAGAAAGCATATTTCATAGTTTCTCTTAAAATACTTCTAGCTAAACTTGCAGAACTAGGAATGAGAAGAATTCAAATAAATGGTTTATGTCTTAACTTACCCCCATGAACCAAGGACCTTGCAGTTGGTGGGGAGGTTCGCGCACCTCAGCGATACAGATAGCCATACCATAGGTGCAACCACAACATGGAGGGGTTACTGTTGAGATGCCAGACAAACGAGTGGTTCCTGAAGAAGGGCTGCAGGCTTTTCAGTAGTTGTAGGGGCAACAGTCTGGATGGTTGACTTGTAACACTAACCAAAATGGCCTTGCTGTGCTGGTACTGCGAATGGCTGAAAGCAAGGGGAAACTACAGCCATAATTTTTCCTGAGGGCATGCAGCTTTACTGTATGATTAAATGATGATGGCGTCCTCTTGGGTAAAATATTCCGGAGGTAAAATAGTCCCCCATTCGGATATCCGGGCCGGGACTACACAAGAGGATGTCGTTATTAGGTGAAAGAAAACTGGCGTTCTGTGGATTGGAGTGTTGAATGTCAGATCCCTTAATTGGGCAGCTAGGTTAGAAAATTTAAAAAAAGGGAAATGGATAGATTAAAGTTAGATATAGTGGTAATTAGTGAAGTTCAGTTGCAGGAGGAACAAGACTATTGGTCAAATGAATACAGGGTTATAAATACAAAATCAAGTAGGGGTAATGCAGGAGTAAGTTTAATAACAAGTAAAAAAATAGCAGTGCGGGTAAGCTACTACAAACAGCATGGTAAACGCATTATTGTGACCAAGATAGACACGAAGTCCACACCTACTACAGTAGTACGAGTTTATATGCCAACTAGCTCTGCAGATGACAAAGAAATTGATGAAATGTATGATGAGATAAAAGAAATTATTCAGATAGTGAAGGGAGACGAAAATTTAATATTCATGGCTGACTGGAATTCGGTAGTAGGAAAAGGGAGAGAAGGAAACATAGTAGGTGAATATGGATTGTGGATAAGAAATGAAAGAGGAAGCCGCCTGGTAGAATTTTGCACAGAGCATAACTTAATCATAGCTAACACTTGGTTCAAGAATCATAAAAGAGGGTTGTATACATGGAAGCAGCCTTGAGATACTACAAGGTATCAGATAGATTATATAATGGTAAGACAGGGATTTAGGAACTAGGTTTTAAATTGTAAGACATTTCCAGGGGCAGATGTGGACTCTCACCACAATCTATTGGCTGTGAAATGTAGATTAGGTGGGAATTTTTAGGAGATGAGACCTGGATAAACTGACTAAACCAGAGGTTGTAGAGAGTTTCGGGGAGAGCATAAGGGAATAATTGACAGGAATGGGGGAACGGAATACAGTAGAAGAAGAATGGGTAGCTTTGAGGGATGAAGTAGTGAAGGCAGCAGTGGATCAAGTTGGTAAAAAGACGAGGGCTAGTAGATATCCTTGGGTAACAGAAGAAATATTTAATTTAATTGATGAAAGGAGAAAATATAAAAATGCAGTAACTGAAGTAGCAAAAAGGAATACAAACTTCTCAAAAATGAGATCAACAGGAAGTGCAAAATGGCTAAGCAGAGGGTAAGTTAAATACTGCATACAGGAAAATTTAAGAGACCTTTGGAGAAAACAGGACCACTTGAATGAATATCAAGAGCTCAGATGGAAACCCAATTCTAAGCAAAGAAGGGAAAGCAGAAACACGGAAGGAGTATATAGAGGGTCTATACAAGGGTGATGGACTTGAGCACAATATTATGGCAAAGGACGAGGATGTAGATGAAGATGAAATGGGAGATACGATACTGCATAAAGAGTTTGACAAAACAGTGAAAGACCTGGGTCGAAACAAGGCCCTGGGAGTAGAGAACATTCCATTAGAACTACTGACAGCCTTGGGAGAGCCAGCCCTGACAAAACTCTGCCATCTGGTGAGCAAGAGGTGTGAGACAGGTGAAATACCCACAGACTTAAAGAAGAATATAATAAGAAAGCAGATGTTGACAGATGCGAAAATTATCGAACTGTCAGTTTAACAAGTCACAACTGCTAAATACTAAAGCGAATTCTTTACAGACGAATGGAAAAACTGATAGAAGCTGACCTCGAGGAAGATCAGTTTGGATTCCATAGAAATATTGGAACACGTGAGGCAATACTCACCCTACAGCTTATCTTAGAAGCTAGATTAAGAAAAGGCAAGCCTACATTCCTAGCATTTGTAGACTTAGAGAAAGCTTTTGACAATGTTGACTGGAACCCTCTTTCAAATTCTGATGGTGGCAGGGGTAAAACACAGGGAG